>NC_139353.1:171603383-172945400 GCF_055883805.1 Amblyomma maculatum | reverse complement strand
CGACAAACGAAAATACGATGCGCGAAGGAAACGCAGATTTAAGTACACTGTCTTTTGTATCTGCTCTTGCTCTTTTGATTTCAGTTTGAACACGAATTATTTGATCCTTACTGTTTTCATACATTTTGTCCCTTATGCCATAGTATTAACTATAAATATCCCTAAGATAATTTGCGACAGATGCATATTATGTGTAATAAGTGAAGTAATGTAATAAGTTTCGGACAAACGAAAATACG
This sequence comes from Amblyomma maculatum, assembly GCF_055883805.1. Lineage (NCBI taxonomy): Eukaryota > Metazoa > Arthropoda > Arachnida > Ixodida > Ixodidae > Amblyomma > Amblyomma maculatum. The sequence goes on along the minus strand of NC_139353.1, from coordinate 172,945,161 downwards.
ATGCGCGAAGGAAACGCAGATTTAAGTACACTGTCTTTTGTATCTGCTCTTGCTCTTTTGATTTCAGTTTGAACACGAATTATTTGATCCTTACTGTTTTCATACATTTTGTCCCTTATGCCATAGTATTAACTATAAATATCCCTAAGATAATTTGCGACAGATGCATATTATGTGTAATAAGTGAAGTAATGTAATAAGTTTCGACAAACGAAAATACGATGCGCGAAGGAAACGCAGATTTAAGTACACTGTCTTTTGTATCTGCTCTTGCTCTTTTGATTTCAGTTTGAACACGAATGATTTGATCCTTACTGTTTTCATACATTTTGTCCCTTATGCCATAGTATTAACTATAAATATCCCTAAGATAATTTGCGACAGATGCATATTATGTGTAATAAGTGAAGTAATGTAATAAGTTTCGACAAACGAAAATACGATGCGCGAAGGAAACGCAGATTTAAGTACACTGTCTTTTGTATCTGCTCTTGCTCTTTTGATTTCAGTTTGAACAGGAATTATTTGATCCTTACTGTTTTCATACATTTTGTCCCTTATGCCATAGTATTAACTATAAATATCCCTAAGATAATTTGCGACAGATGCATATTATGTGTAATAAGTGAAGTAATGTAATAAGTTTCGACAAACGAAAATACGATGCGCGAAGGAAACGCAGATTTAAGTACACTGTCTTTTGTATCTGCTCTTGCTCTTTTGATTTCAGTTTGAACACGAATTATTTGATCCTTACTGTTTTCATACATTTTGTCCCTTATGCCATAGTATTAACTATAAATATCCCTAAGATAATTTGCGGCAGATGCATATTATGTGTAATAAGTGAAGTAATGTAATAAGTTTCGACAAACGAAAATACGATGCGCGAAGGAAACGCATATTTAAGTACACTGTCTTTTGTATCTGCTCTTGCTCTTTTGATTTCAGTTTGAACACGAATTATTTGATCCTTACTGTTTTCATACATTTTGTCCCTTATGCCATAGTATTAACTATAAATATCCCTAAGATAGTTTGCGACAGATGCATATTATGTGTAATAAGTGAAGTAATGTAATAAGTTTCGACAAACGAAAATACGATGCGCGAAGGAAACGCAGATTTAAGTACACTGTCTTTTGTATCTGCTCTTGCTCTTTTGATTTCAGTTTGAACACGAATTATTTGATCCTTACTGTTTTCATACATTTTGTCCCTTATGCCATAGTATTAACTATAAATATCCCTAAGATAATTTGCGACAGATGCATATTATGTGTAATAAGTGAAGTAATGTAATAAGTTTCGACAAACGAAAATACGATGCGCGAAGGAAACGCAGATTTAAGTACACTGTCTTTTGTATCTGCTCTTGCTCTTTTGATTTCAGTTTGAACAGGAATTATTTGATCCTTACTGTTTTCATACATTTTGTCCCTTATGCCATAGTATTAACTATAAATATCCCTAAGATAATTTGCGACAGATGCATATTATGTGTAATAAGTGAAGTAATGTAATAAGTTTCGACAAACGAAAATACGATGCGCGAAGGAAACGCAGATTTAAGTACACTGTCTTTTGTATCTGCTCTTGCTCTTTTGATTTCAGTTTGAACACGAATTATTTGATCCTTACTGTTTTCATACATTTTGTCCCTTATGCCATAGTATTAACTATAAATATCCCTAAGATAATTTGCGGCAGATGCATATTATGTGTAATAAGTGAAGTAATGTAATAAGTTTCGACAAACGAAAATACGATGCGCGAAGGAAACGCAGATTTAAGTACACTGTCTTTTGTATCTGCTCTTGCTCTTTTGATTTCAGTTTGAACACGAATTATTTGATCCTTACTGTTTTCATACATTTTGTCCCTTATGCCATAGTATTAACTATAAATATCCCTAAGATAGTTTGCGACAGATGCATATTATGTGTAATAAGTGAAGTAATGTAATAAGTTTCGACAAACGAAAATACGATGCGCGAAGGAAACGCAGATTTAAGTACACTGTCTTTTGTATCTGCTCTTGCTCTTTTGATTTCAGTTTGAACACGAATTATTTGATCCTTACTGTTTTCATACATTTTGTCCCTTATGCCATAGTATTAACTATAAATATCCCTAAGATAATTTGCGACAGATGCATATTATGTGTAATAAGTGAAGTAATGTAATAAGTTTCGACAAACGAAAATACGATGCGCGAAGGAAACGCAGATTTAAGTACACTGTCTTTTGTATCTGCTCTTGCTCTTTTGATTTCAGTTTGAACACGAATTATTTGATCCTTACTGTTTTCATACATTTTGTCCCTTATGCCATAGTATTAACTATAAATATCCCTAAGATAATTTGCGACAGATGCATATTATGTGTAATAAGTGAAGTAATGTAATAAGTTTCGACAAACGAAAATACGATGCGCGAAGGAAACGCAGATTTAAGTACACTGTCTTTTGTATCTGCTCTTGCTCTTTTGATTTCAGTTTGAACAGGAATTATTTGATCCTTACTGTTTTCATACATTTTGTCCCTTATGCCATAGTATTAACTATAAATATCCCTAAGATAATTTGCGACAGATGCATATTATGTGTAATAAGTGAAGTAATGTAATAAGTTTCGACAAACGAAAATACGATGCGCGAAGGAAACGCAGATTTAAGTACACTGTCTTTTGTATCTGCTCTTGCTCTTTTGATTTCAGTTTGAACACGAATTATTTGATCCTTACTGTTTTCATACATTTTCTCCCTTATGCCATAGTATTCACTATAAATATCCCTAAGATAATTTGCGACAGATGCATATTATGTGTAATAAGTGAAGTAATGTAATAAGTTTCGACAAACGAAAATACGATGCGCGAAGGAAACGCAGATTTAAGTACACTGTCTTTTGTATCTGCTCTTGCTCTTTTGATTTCAGTTTGAACAGGAATTATTTGATCCTTACTGTTTTCATACATTTTGTCCCTTATGCCATAGTATTAACTATAAATATCCCTAAGATAATTTGCGACAGATGCATATTATGTGTAATAAGTGAAGTAATGTAATAAGTTTCGACAAACGAAAATACGATGCGCGAAGGAAACGCAGATTTAAGTACACTGTCTTTTGTATCTGCTCTTGCTCTTTTGATTTCAGTTTGAACACGAATTATTTGATCCTTACTGTTTTCATACATTTTGTCCCTTATGCCATAGTATTAACTATAAATATCCCTAAGATAATTTGCGACAGATGCATATTATGTGTAATAAGTGAAGTAATGTAATAAGTTTCGACAAACGAAAATACGATGCGCGAAGGAAACGCAGATTTAAGTACACTGTCTTTTGTATCTGCTCTTGCTCTTTTGATTTCAGTTTGAACAGGAATTATTTGATCCTTACTGTTTTCATACATTTTGTCCCTTATGCCATAGTATTAACTATAAATATCCCTAAGATAATTTGCGACAGATGCATATTATGTGTAATAAGTGAAGTAATGTAATAAGCTTCGACAAACGAAAATACGATGCGCGAAGGAAACGCAGATTTAAGTACACTGTCTTTTGTATCTGCTCTTGCTCTTTTGATTTCAGTTTGAACACGAATTATTTGATCCTTACTGTTTTCATACATTTTGTCCCTTATGCCATAGTATTAACTATAAATATCCCTAAGATAATTTGCGACAGATGCATATTATGTGTAATAAGTGAAGTAATGTAATAAGTTTCGACAAACGAAAATACGATGCGCGAAGGAAACGCAGATTTAAGTACACTGTCTTTTGTATCTGCTCTTGCTCTTTTGATTTCAGTTTGAACACGAATTATTTGATCCTTACTGTTTTCATACATTTTGTCCCTTATGCCATAGTATTAACTATAAATATCCCTAAGATAATTTGCGACAGATGCATATTATGTGTAATAAGTGAAGTAATGTAATAAGTTTCGACAAACGAAAATACGATGCGCGAAGGAAACGCAGATTTAAGTACACTGTCTTTTGTATCTGCTCTTGCTCTTTTGATTTCAGTTTGAACACGAATGATTTGATCCTTACTGTTTTCATACATTTTGTCCCTTATGCCATAGTATTAACTATAAATATCCCTAAGATAATTTGCGACAGATGCATATTATGTGTAATAAGTGAAGTAATGTAATAAGTTTCGACAAACGAAAATACGATGCGCGAAGGAAACGCAGATTTAAGTACACTGTCTTTTGTATCTGCTCTTGCTCTTTTGATTTCAGTTTGAACAGGAATTATTTGATCCTTACTGTTTTCATACATTTTGTCCCTTATGCCATAGTATTAACTATAAATATCCCTAAGATAATTTGCGACAGATGCATATTATGTGTAATAAGTGAAGTAATGTAATAAGTTTCGACAAACGAAAATACGATGCGCGAAGGAAACGCAGATTTAAGTACACTGTCTTTTGTATCTGCTCTTGCTCTTTTGATTTCAGTTTGAACACGAATTATTTGATCCTTACTGTTTTCATACATTTTGTCCCTTATGCCATAGTATTAACTATAAATATCCCTAAGATAATTTGCGGCAGATGCATATTATGTGTAATAAGTGAAGTAATGTAATAAGTTTCGACAAACGAAAATACGATGCGCGAAGGAAACGCATATTTAAGTACACTGTCTTTTGTATCTGCTCTTGCTCTTTTGATTTCAGTTTGAACACGAATTATTTGATCCTTACTGTTTTCATACATTTTGTCCCTTATGCCATAGTATTAACTATAAATATCCCTAAGATAGTTTGCGACAGATGCATATTATGTGTAATAAGTGAAGTAATGTAATAAGTTTCGACAAACGAAAATACGATGCGCGAAGGAAACGCAGATTTAAGTACACTGTCTTTTGTATCTGCTCTTGCTCTTTTGATTTCAGTTTGAACACGAATTATTTGATCCTTACTGTTTTCATACATTTTGTCCCTTATGCCATAGTATTAACTATAAATATCCCTAAGATAATTTGCGACAGATGCATATTATGTGTAATAAGTGAAGTAATGTAATAAGTTTCGACAAACGAAAATACGATGCGCGAAGGAAACGCAGATTTAAGTACACTGTCTTTTGTATCTGCTCTTGCTCTTTTGATTTCAGTTTGAACACGAATTATTTGATCCTTACTGTTTTCATACATTTTGTCCCTTATGCTATAGTATTAACTATAAATATCCCTAAGATAATTTGCGACAGATGCATATTATGTGTAATAAGTGAAGTAATGTAATAAGTTTCGACAAACGAAAATACGATGCGCGAAGGAAACGCAGATTTAAGTACACTGTCTTTTGTATCTGCTCTTGCTCTTTTGATTTCAGTTTGAACAGGAATTATTTGATCCTTACTGTTTTCATACATTTTGTCCCTTATGCCATAGTATTAACTATAAATATCCCTAAGATAATTTGCGACAGATGCATATTATGTGTAATAAGTGAAGTAATGTAATAAGTTTCGACAAACGAAAATACGATGCGCGAAGGAAACGCAGATTTAAGTACACTGTCTTTTGTATCTGCTCTTGCTCTTTTGATTTCATTTTGAACACGAATTATTTGATCCTTACTGTTTTCATACATTTTGTCCCTTATGCCATAGTATTCACTATAAATATCCCTAAGATAATTTGCGACAGATGCATATTATGTGTAATAAGTGAAGTAATGTAATAAGTTTCGACAAACGAAAATACGATGCGCGAAGGAAACGCAGATTTAAGTACACTGTCTTTTGTATCTGCTCTTGCTCTTTTGATTTCAGTTTGAACAGGAATTATTTGATCCTTACTGTTTTCATACATTTTGTCCCTTATGCCATAGTATTAACTATAAATATCCCTAAGATAATTTGCGACAGATGCATATTATGTGTAATAAGTGAAGTAATGTAATAAGTTTCGACAAACGAAAATACGATGCGCGAAGGAAACGCAGATTTAAGTACACTGTCTTTTGTATCTGCTCTTGCTCTTTTGATTTCAGTTTGAACACGAATTATTTGATCCTTACTGTTTTCATACATTTTGTCCCTTATGCCATAGTATTCACTATAAATATCCCTAAGATAATTTGCGACAGATGCATATTATGTGTAATAAGTGAAGTAATGTAATAAGTTTCGACAAACGAAAATACGATGCGCGAAGGAAACGCAGATTTAAGTACACTGTCTTTTGTATCTGCTCTTGCTCTTTTGATTTCAGTTTGAACACGAATTATTTGATCCTTACTGTTTTCATACATTTTGTCCCTTATGCCATAGTATTCACTATAAATATCCCTAAGATAATTTGCGACAGATGCATATTATGTGTAATAAGTGAAGTAATGTAATAAGTTTCGACAAACGAAAATACGATGCGCGAAGGAAACGCAGATTTAAGTACACTGTCTTTTGTATCTGCTCTTGCTCTTTTGATTTCAGTTTGAACAGGAATTATTTGATCCTTACTGTTTTCATACATTTTGTCCCTTATGCCATAGTATTAACTATAAATATCCCTAAGATAATTTGCGACAGATGCATATTATGTGTAATAAGTGAAGTAATGTAATAAGTTTCGACAAACGAAAATACGATGCGCGAAGGAAACGCAGATTTAAGTACACTGTCTTTTGTATCTGCTCTTGCTCTTTTGATTTCAGTTCGAACAGGAATTATTTGATCCTTACTGTTTTCATACATTTTGTCCCTTATGCCATAGTATTAACTATAAATATCCCTAAGATAATTTGCGACAGATGCATATTATGTGTAATAAGTGGAGTAATGTAATAAGTTTCGACAAACGAGAATACGATGCGCGAAGGAAACGCAGATTTAAGTACACTGTCTTTTGTATCTGCTCTTGCTCTTTTGATTTCAGTTTGAACAGGAATTATTTGATCCTTACTGTTTTCATACATTTTCTCCCTTATGCCATAGTATTCACTATAAATATCCCTAAGATAATTTGCGACAGATGCATATTATGTGTAATAAGTGAAGTAATGTAATAAGTTTCGACAAACAAGAATACGATGCGCGAAGGAAACGCAGATTTAAGTACACTGTCTTTTGTATCTGCTCTTGCTCTTTTGATTTCAGTTTGAACACGAATTATTTGATCCTTACTGTTTTCATACATTTTGTCCCTTATGCCATAGTATTAACTATAAATATCCCTAAGATAATTTGCGACAGATGCATATTATGTGTAATAAGTGAAGTAATGTAATAAGTTTCGACAAACGAAAATACGATGCGCGAAGGAAACGCAGATTTAAGTACACTGTCTTTTGTATCTGCTCTTGCTCTTTTGATTTCAGTTTGAACACGAATTATTTGATCCTTACTGTTTTCATACATTTTGTCCCTTATGCCATAGTATTAACTATAAATATCCCTAAGATAATTTGCGACAGATGCATATTATGTGTAATAAGTGAAGTAATGTAATAAGTTTCGACAAACGAAAATACGATGCGCGAAGGAAACGCAGATTTAAGTACACTGTCTTTTGTATCTGCTCTTGCTCTTTTGATTTCAGTTTGAACAGGAATTATTTGATCCTTACTGTTTTCATACATTTTGTCCCTTATGCCATAGTATTAACTATAAATATCCCTAAGATAATTTGCGACAGATGCATATTATGTGTAATAAGTGAAGTAATGTAATAAGTTTCGACAAACGAAAATACGATGCGCGAAGGAAACGCAGATTTAAGTACACTGTCTTTTGTATCTGCTCTTGCTCTTTTGATTTCAGTTTGAACACGAATTATTTGATCCTTACTGTTTTCATACATTTTGTCCCTTATGCCATAGTATTAACTATAAATATCCCTAAGATAGTTTGCGACAGATGCATATTATGTCTAATAAGTGAAGTAATGTAATAAGTTTCGACAAACGAAAATACGATGCGCGAAGGAAACGCAGATTTAAGTACACTGTCTTTTGTATCTGCTCTTGCTCTTTTGATTTCAGTTTGAACACGAATTATTTGATCCTTACTGTTTTCATACATTTTGTCCCTTATGCCATAGTATTCACTATAAATATCCCTAAGATAATTTGCGACAGATGCATATTATGTGTAATAAGTGAAGTAATGTAATAAGTTTCGACAAACGAAAATACGATGCGCGAAGGAAACGCAGATTTAAGTACACTGTCTTTTGTATCTGCTCTTGCTCTTTTGATTTCAGTTTGAACAGGAATTATTTGATCCTTACTGTTTTCATACATTTTGTCCCTTATGCCATAGTATTAACTATAAATATCCCTAAGATAATTTGCGACAGATGCATATTATGTGTAATAAGTGAAGTAATGTAATAAGTTTCGACAAACGAAAATACGATGCGCGAAGGAAACGCAGATTTAAGTACACTGTCTTTTGTATCTGCTCTTGCTCTTTTGATTTCAGTTTGAACACGAATTATTTGATCCTTACTGTTTTCATACATTTTGTCCCTTATGCCATAGTATTCACTATAAATATCCCTAAGATAATTTGCGACAGATGCATATTATGTGTAATAAGTGAAGTAATGTAATAAGTTTCGACAAACGAAAATACGATGCGCGAAGGAAACGCAGATTTAAGTACACTGTCTTTTGTATCTGCTCTTGCTCTTTTGATTTCAGTTTGAACACGAATTATTTGATCCTTACTGTTTTCATACATTTTGTCCCTTATGCCATAGTATTCACTATAAATATCCCTAAGATAATTTGCGACAGATGCATATTATGTGTAATAAGTGAAGTAATGTAATAAGTTTCGACAAACGAAAATACGATGCGCGAAGGAAACGCAGATTTAAGTACACTGTCTTTTGTATCTGCTCTTGCTCTTTTGATTTCAGTTTGAACAGGAATTATTTGATCCTTACTGTTTTCATACATTTTGTCCCTTATGCCATAGTATTAACTATAAATATCCCTAAGATAATTTGCGACAGATGCATATTATGTGTAATAAGTGAAGTAATGTAATAAGTTTCGACAAACGAAAATACGATGCGCGAAGGAAACGCAGATTTAAGTACACTGTCTTTTGTATCTGCTCTTGCTCTTTTGATTTCAGTTCGAACAGGAATTATTTGATCCTTACTGTTTTCATACATTTTGTCCCTTATGCCATAGTATTAACTATAAATATTCCTAAGATAATTTGCGACAGATGCATATTATGTGTAATAAGTGAAGTAATGTAATAAGTTTCGACAAACGAGAATACGATGCGCGAAGGAAACGCAGATTTAAGTACACTGTCTTTTGTATCTGCTCTTGCTCTTTTGATTTCAGTTTGAACAGGAATTATTTGATCCTTACTGTTTTCATACATTTTCTCCCTTATGCCATAGTATTCACTATAAATATCCCTAAGATAATTTGCGACAGATGCATATTATGTGTAATAAGTGAAGTAATGTAATAAGTTTCGACAAACAAGAATACGATGCGCGAAGGAAACGCAGATTTAAGTACACTGTCTTTTGTATCTGCTCTTGCTCTTTTGATTTCAGTTTGAACAGGAATTATTTGATCCTTACTGTTTTCATACATTTTGTCCCTTATGCCATAGTATTCACTATAAATATCCCTAAGATAATTTGCGACAGATGCATATTATGTGTAATAAGTGAAGTAATGCAATAAGTTTCGACAAACGAGAATACGATGCGCGAAGGAAACGCAGATTTAAGTACACTGTCTTTTGTATCTGCTCTTGCTCTTTTGATTTCAGTTTGAACAGGAATTATTTGATCCTTACTGTTTTCATACATTTTGTCCCTTATGCCATAGTATTCACTATAAATATCCCTAAGATAATTTGCGACAGATGCATATTATGTGTAATAAGTGAAGTAATGTAATAAGTTTCGACAAACGAGAATACGATGCGCGAAGAAAACGCAGATTTAAGTACACTGTCTTTTGTATCTGCTCTTGCTCTTTTGATTTCAGTTTGAACACGAATTATTTGATCCTTACTGTTTTCATACATTTTGTCCCTTATGCCTTAGTATTCACTATAAATATCCCTAAGATAATTTGCGACAGATGCATATTATGTGTAATAAGTGAAGTAATGCAATAAGTTTCGACAAACGAAAATACGATGCGCGAAGGAAACGCAGATTTAAGTACACTGTCTTTTGTATCTGCTCTTGCTCTTTTGATTTCAGTTTGAACACGAATTATTTGATCCTTACTGTTTTCATACATTTTCTCCCTTATGCCATAGTATTCACTATAAATATCCCTAAGATAATTTGCGACAGATGCATATTATGTGTAATAAGTGAAGTAATGTAATAAGTTTCGACAAACGAGAATACGATGCGCGAAGGAAACGCAGATTTAAGTACACTGTCTTTTGTATCTGCTCTTGCTCTTTTGATTTCAGTTTGAACAGGAATTATTTGATCCTTACTGTTTTCATACATTTTGTCCCTTATGCCATAGTATTCACTATAAATATCCCTAAGATAATTTGCGACAGATGCATATTATGTGTAATAAGTGAAGTAATGTAATAAGTTTCGACAAACGAGAATACGATGCGCGAAGGAAACGCAGATTTAAGTACACTGTCTTTTGTATCTGCTCTTGCTCTTTTGATTTCAGTTTGAACAGGAATTATTTGATCCTTACTGTTTTCATACATTTTGTCCCTTATGCCATAGTATTCACTATAAATATCCCTAAGATAATTTGCGACAGATGCATATTATGTGTAATAAGTGAAGTAATGTAATAAGTTTCGACAAACGAGAATACGATGCGCGAAGGAAACGCAGATTTAAGTACACTGTCTTTTGTATCTGCTCTTGCTCTTTTGATTTCAGTTTGAACAGGAATTATTTGATCCTTACTGTTTTCATACATTTTCTCCCTTATGCCATAGTATTCACTATAAATATCCCTAAGATAATTTGCGACAGATGCATATTATGTGTAATAAGTGAAGTAATGCAATAAGTTTCGACAAACGAAAATACGATGCGCGAAGGAAACGCAGATTTAAGTACACTGTCTTTTGTATCTGCTCTTGCTCTTTTGATTTCAGTTTGAACACGAATTATTTGATCCTTACTGTTTTCATACATTTTCTCCCTTATGCCATAGTATTCACTATAAATATCCCTAAGATAATTTGCGACAGATGCATATTATGTGTAATAAGTGAAGTAATGCAATAAGTTTCGACAAACGAAAATACGATGCGCGAAGGAAACGCAGATTTAAGTACACTGTCTTTTGTATCTGCTCTTGCTCTTTTGATTTCAGTTTGGACACGAATTATTTGATCCTTACTGTTTTCATACATTTTCTCCCTTATGCCATAGTATTCACTATAAATATCCCTAAGATAATTTGCGACAGATGCATATTATGTGTAATAAGTGAAGTAATGTAATAAGTTTCGACAAACGAAAATACGATGCGCGAAGGAAACGCAGATTTAAGTACACTGTCTTTTGTATCTGCTCTTGCTCTTTTGATTTCAGTTTGGACACGAATTATTTGATCCTTACTGTTTTCATACATTTTCTCCCTTATGCCATAGTATTCACTATAAATATCCCTAAGATAATTTGCGACAGATGCATATTATGTGTAATAAGTGAAGTAATGTAATAAGTTTCGACAAACGAAAATACGATGCGCGAAGGAAACGCAGATTTAAGTACACTGTCTTTTGTATCTGCTCTTGCTCTTTTGATTTCAGTTTGGACACGAATTATTTGATCCTTACTGTTTTCATACATTTTCTCCCTTATGCCATAGTATTCACTATAAATATCCCTAAGATAATTTGCGACAGATGCATATTATGTGTAATAAGTGAAGTAATGTAATAAGTTTCGACAAACGAAAATACGATGCGCGAAGGAAACGCAGATTTAAGTACACTGTCTTTTGTATCTGCTCTTGCTCTTTTGATTTCAGTTTGAACACGAATTATTTGATCCTTACTGTTTTCATACATTTTGTCCCTTATGCCATAGTATTAACTATAAATATCCCTAAGATAATTTGCGACAGATGCATATTATGTGTAATAAGTGAAGTAATGTAATAAGTTTCGACAAACGAAAATACGATGCGCGAAGGAAACGCAGATTTAAGTACACTGTCTTTTCTATCTGCTCTTGCTCTTTTGATTTCAGTTTGGACACGAATTATTTGATCCTTACTGTTTTCATACATTTTCTCCCTTATGCCATAGTATTCACTATAAATATCCCTAAGATAATTTGCGACAGATGCATATTATGTGTAATAAGTGAAGTAATGTAATAAGTTTCGACAAACGAAAATACGATGCGCGAAGGAAACGCAGATTTAAGTACACTGTCTTTTGTATCTGCTCTTGCTCTTTTGATTTCAGTTTGGACACGAATTATTTGATCCTTACTGTTTTCATACATTTTCTCCCTTATGCCATAGTATTCACTATAAATATCCCTAAGATAATTTGCGACAGATGCATATTATGTGTAATAAGTGAAGTAATGTAATAAGTTTCGACAAACGAAAATACGATGCGCGAAGGAAACGCAGATTTAAGTACACTGTCTTTTGTATCTGCTCTTGCTCTTTTGATTTCAGTTTGAACACGAATTATTTGATCCTTACTGTTTTCATACATTTTGTCCCTTATGCCATAGTATTAACTATAAATATCCCTAAGATAATTTGCGACAGATGCATATTATGTGTAATAAGTGAAGTAATGTAATAAGTTTCGACAAACGAAAATACGATGCGCGAAGGAAACGCAGATTTAAGTACACTGTCTTTTGTATCTGCTCTTGCTCTTTTGATTTCAGTTTGAACAGGAATTATTGGATCCTTACTGTTTTCATACATTTTCTCCCTTATGCCATAGTATTCACTATAAATATCCCTAAGATAATTTGCGACAGATGCATATTATGTGTAATAAGTGAAGTAATGTAATAAGTTTCGACAAACGAAAATACGATGCGCGAAGGAAACGCAGATTTAAGTACACTGTCTTTTGTATCTGCTCTTGCTCTTTTGATTTCAGTTTGAACACGAATTATTTGATCCTTACTGTTTTCATACATTTTGTCCCTTATGCCGTAGTATTAACTATAAATATCCCTAAGATAATTTGCGACAGATGCATATTATGTGTAATAAGTGAAGTAATGTAATAAGTTTCGACAAACGAAAATACGATGCGCGAAGGAAACGCAGATTTAAGTACACTGTCTTTTGTATCTGCTCTTGCTCTTTTGATTTCAGTTTGAACACGAATTATTTGATCCTTACTGTTTTCATACATTTTGTCCCTTATGCCATAGTATTATATCCCTAAGATAATTTGCGACAGATGCATATTATGTGTAATAAGTGAAGTAATGTAATAAGTTTCGACAAACGAAAATACGATGCGCGAAGGAAACGCAGATTTAAGTACACTGTCTTTTGTATCTGCTCTTGCTCTTTTGATTTCAGTTTGAACAGGAATTATTTGATCCTTACTGTTTTCATACATTTTCTCCCTTATGCCATAGTATTCACTATAAATATCCCTAAGATAATTTGCGACAGATGCATATTATGTGTAATAAGTGAAGTAATGTAATAAGTTTCGACAAACGAAAATACGATGCGCGAAGGAAACGCAGATTTAAGTACACTGTCTTTTGTATCTGCTCTTGCTCTTTTGATTTCAGTTTGAACAGGAATTATTTGATCCTTACTGTTTTCATACATTTTCTCCCTTATGCCATAGTATTCACTATAAATATCCCTAAGATAATTTGCGACAGATGCATATTATGTGTAATAAGTGAAGTAATGTAATAAGTTTCGACAAACGAAAATACGATGCGCGAAGGAAACGCAGATTTAAGTACACTGTCTTTTGTATCTGCTCTTGCTCTTTTGATTTCAGTTCGAACAGGAATTATTTGATCCTTACTGTTTTCATACATTTTCTCCCTTATGCCATAGTATTCACTATAAATATCCCTAAGATAATTTGCGACAGATGCATATTATGTGTAATAAGTGAAGTAATGTAATAAGTTTCGACAAACGAAAATACGATGCGCGAAGGAAACGCAGATTTAAGTACACTGTCTTTTGTATCTGCTCTTGCTCTTTTGATTTCAGTTTGAACACGAATTATTTGATCCTTACTGTTTTCATACATTTTCTCCCTTATGCCATAGTATTCACTATAAATATCCCTAAGATAATTTGCGACAGATGCATATTATGTGTAATAAGTGAAGTAATGTAATAAGTTTCGACAAACGAAAATACGATGCGCGAAGGAAACGCAGATTTAAGTACACTGTCTTTTGTATCTGCTCTTGCTCTTTTGATTTCAGTTTGAACACGAATTATTTGATCCTTACTGTTTTCATACATTTTGTCCCTTATGCCATAGTATTAACTATAAATATCCCTAAGATAATTTGCGACAGATGCATATTATGTGTAATAAGTGAAGTAATGTAATAAGTTTCGACAAACGAAAATACGATGCGCGAAGGAAACGCAGATTTAAGTACACTGTCTTTTGTATCTGCTCTTGCTCTTTTGATTTCAGTTTGAACAGGAATTATTTGATCCTTACTGTTTTCATACATTTTCTCCCTTATGCCATAGTATTCACTATAAATATCCCTAAGATAATTTGCGACAGATGCATATTATGTGTAATAAGTGAAGTAATGTAATAAGTTTCGACAAACGAAAATACGATGCGCGAAGGAAACGCAGATTTAAGTACACTGTCTTTTGTATCTGCTCTTGCTCTTTTGATTTCAGTTTGAACAGGAATTATTTGATCCTTACTGTTTTCATACATTTTGTCCCTTATGCCATAGTATTCACTATAAATATCCCTAAGATAATTTGCGACAGATGCATATTATGTGTAATAAGTGAAGTAATGTAATAAGTTTCGACAAACGAAAATACGATGCGCGAAGGAAACGCAGATTTAAGTACACTGTCTTTTGTATCTGCTCTTGCTCTTTTGATTTCAGTTTGAACAGGAATTATTTGATCCTTACTGTTTTCATACATTTTGTCCCTTATGCCATAGTATTAACTATAAATATCCCTAAGATAATTTGCGACAGATGCATATTATGTGTAATAAGTGAAGTAATGTAATAAGTTTCGACAAACGAAAATACGATGCGCGAAGGAAACGCAGATTTAAGTACACTGTCTTTTGTATCTGCTCTTGCTCTTTTGATTTCAGTTTGAACACGAATTATTTGATCCTTACTGTTTTCATACATTTTGTCCCTTATGCCATAGTATTAACTATAAATATCCCTAAGATAATTTGCGACAGATGCATATTATGTGTAATAAGTGAAGTAATGTAATAAGTTTCGACAAACGAAAATACGATGCGCGAAGGAAACGCAGATTTAAGTACACTGTCTTTTGTATCTGCTCTTGCTCTTTTGATTTCAGTTTGAACAGGAATTATTTGATCCTTACTGTTTTCATACATTTTGTCCCTTATGCCAAAGTATTCACTATAAATATCCCTAAGATAATTTGCGACAGATGCATATTATGTGTAATAAGTGAAGTAATGTAATAAGTTTCGACAAACGAAAATACGATGCGCGAAGGAAACGCAGATTTAAGTACACTGTCTTTTGTATCTGCTCTTGCTCTTTTGATTTCAGTTTGAACAGGAATTATTTGATCCTTACTGTTTTCATACATTTTGTCCCTTATGCCAAAGTATTCACTATAAATATCCCTAAGATAATTTGCGACAGATGCATATTATGTGTAATAAGTGAAGTAATGTAATAAGTTTCGACAAACGAAAATACGATGCGCGAAGGAAACGCAGATTTAAGTACACTGTCTTTTGTATCTGCTCTTGCTCTATTGATTTCAGTTTGAACAGGAATTATTTGATCCTTACTGTTTTCATACATTTTGTCCCTTATGCCAAAGTATTCACTATAAATATCCCTAAGATAATTTGCGACAGATGCATATTATGTGTAATAAGTGAAGTAATGTAATAAGTTTCGACAAACGAAAATACGATGCGCGAAGGAAACGCAGATTTAAGTACACTGTCTTTTGTATCTGCTCTTGCTCTTTTGATTTCAGTTTGAACACGAATTATTTCATCCTTACTGTTTTCATACATTTTGTCCCTTATGCCATAGTATTAACTATAAATATCCCTAAGATAATTTGCGACAGATGCATATTATGTGTAATAAGTGAAGTAATGTAATAAGTTTCGACAAACGAAAATACGATGCGCGAAGGAAACGCAGATTTAAGTACACTGTCTTTTGTATCTGCTCTTGCTCTTTTGATTTCAGTTTGAACAGGAATTATTTGATCCTTACTGTTTTCATACATTTTGTCCCTTATGCCAAAGTATTCACTATAAATATCCCTAAGATAATTTGCGACAGATGCATATTATGTGTAATAAGTGAAGTAATGTAATAAGTTTCGACAAACGAAAATACGATGCGCGAAGGAAACGCAGATTTAAGTACACTGTCTTTTGTATCTGCTCTTGCTCTTTTGATTTCAGTTTGAAGATTAATTATTTGATCCTTACTGTTTTCATACATTTTGTCCCTTATGCCATAGTATTCACTATAAATATCCCTAAGATAATTTGCGACAGATGCATATTATGTGTAATAAGTGAAGTAATGTAATAAGTTTCGACAAACGAAAATACGATGCGCGAAGGAAACGCAGATTTAAGTACACTGTCTTTTGTATCTGCTCTTGCTCTTTTGATTTCAGTTTGAACAGGAATTATTTGATCCTTACTGTTTTCATACATTTTGTCCCTTATGCCATAGTATTAACTATAAATATCCCTAAGATAATTTGCGACAGATGCATATTATGTGTAATAAGTGAAGTAATGTAATAAGTTTCGACAAACGAAAATACGATGCGCGAAGGAAACGCAGATTTAAGTACACTGTCTTTTGTATCTGCTCTTGCTCTTTTGATTTGAGTTTGAACAGGAATTATTTGATCCTTACTGTTTTCATACATATTGTCCCTTATGCCATAGTATTAACTATAAATATCCCTAAGATAATTTGCGACAGATGCATATTATGTGTAATAAGTGAAGTAATGTAATAAGTTTCGACAAACGAAAATACGATGCGCGAAGGAAACGCAGATTTAAGTACACTGTCTTTTGTATCTGCTCTTGCTCTTTTGATTTCAGTTTGAACAGGAATTATTTGATCCTTACTGTTTTCATACATATTGTCCCTTATGCCATAGTATTAACTATAAATATCCCTAAGATAATTTGCGACAGATGCATATTATGTGTAATAAGTGAAGTAATGTAATAAGTTTCGACAAACGAAAATACGATGCGCGAAGGAAACGCAGATTTAAGTACACTGTCTTTTGTATCTGCTCTTGCTCTTTTGATTTCAGTTTGAACAGGAATTATTTGATCCTTACTGTTTTCATACATTTTGTCCCTTATGCCATAGTATTAACTATAAATATCCCTAAGATAATTTGCGACAGATGCATATTATGTGTAATAAGTGAAGTAATGTAATAAGTTTCGACAAACGAAAATACGATGCGCGAAGGAAACGCAGATTTAAGTACACTGTCTTTTGTATCTGCTCTTGCTCTTTTGATTTGAGTTTGAACAGGAATTATTTGATCCTTACTGTTTTCATACATATTGTCCCTTATGCCATAGTATTAACTATAAATATCCCTAAGATAATTTGCGACAGATGCATATTATGTGTAATAAGTGAAGTAATGTAATAAGTTTCGACAAACGAAAATACGATGCGCGAAGGAAACGCAGATTTAAGTACACTGTCTTTTGTATCTGCTCTTGCTCTTTTGATTTCAGTTTGAACAGGAATTATTTGATCCTTACTGTTTTCATACATTTTGTCCCTTATGCCATAGTATTCACTATAAATATCCCTAAGATAATTTGCGACAGATGCATAATATGTGTAATAAGTGAAGTAATGTAATAAGTTTCGACAAACGAAAATAAGATGCGCGAAGGAAACGCAGATTTCAGTACACTGTCTTTTGTATCTGCTCTTGCTCTTTTGATTTCAGTTTGAACAGGAATTATTTGATCCTTACTGTTTTCATACATTTTGTCCCTTATGCCATAGTATTCACTATAAATATCCCTAAGATAATTTGCGACAGATGCATATTATGTGTAATAAGTGAAGTAATGTAATAAGTTTCGACAAACGAAAATACGATGCGCGAAGGAAACGCAGATTTAAGTACACTGTCTTTTGTATCTGCTCTTGCTCTTTTGATTTCAGTTTGAACAGGAATTATTTGATCCTTACTGTTTTCATACATTTTCTCCCTTATGCCATAGTATTCACTATAAATATCCCTAAGATAATTTGCGACAGATGCATATTATGTGTAATAAGTGAAGTAATGTAATAAGTTTCGACAAACGAAAATACGATGCGCGAAGGAAACGCAGATTTAAGTACACTGTCTTTTGTATCTGCTCTTGCTCTTTTGATTTCAGTTTGAACAGGAATTATTTGATCCTTACTGTTTTCATACATTTTGTCCCTTATGCCATAGTATTCACTATAAATATCCCTAAGATAATTTGCGACAGATGCATAATATGTGTAATAAGTGAAGTAATGTAATAAGTTTCGACAAACGAAAATAAGATGCGCGAAGGAAACGCAGATTTCAGTACACTGTCTTTTGTATCTGCTCTTGCTCTTTTGATTTCAGTTTGAACAGGAATTATTTGATCCTTACTGTTTTCATACATTTTGTCCCTTATGCCATAGTATTCACTATAAATATCCCTAAGATAATTTGCGACAGATGCATATTATGTGTAATAAGTGAAGTAATGTAATAAGTTTCGACAAACGAAAATACGATGCGCGAAGGAAACGCAGATTTAAGTACACTGTCTTTTGTATCTGCTCTTGCTCTTTTGATTTCAGTTTGAACACGAATTATTTCATCCTTACTGTTTTCATACATTTTGTCCCTTATGCCATAGTATTAACTATAAATATCCCTAAGATAATTTGCGACAGATGCATATTATGTGTAATAAGTGAAGTAATGTAATAAGTTTCGACAAACGAAAATACGATGCGCGAAGGAAACGCAGATTTAAGTACACTGTCTTTTGTATCTGCTCTTGCTCTTTTGATTTCAGTTTGAACAGGAATTATTTGATCCTTACTGTTTTCATACATTTTGTCCCTTATGCCAAAGTATTCACTATAAATATCCCTAAGATAATTTGCGACAGATGCATATTATGTGTAATAAGTGAAGTAATGTAATAAGTTTCGACAAACGAAAATACGATGCGCGAAGGAAACGCAGATTTAAGTACACTGTCTTTTGTATCTGCTCTTGCTCTTTTGATTTCAGTTTGAAGATTAATTATTTGATCCTTACTGTTTTCATACATTTTGTCCCTTATGCCATAGTATTCACTATAAATATCCCTAAGATAATTTGCGACAGATGCATATTATGTGTAATAAGTGAAGTAATGTAATAAGTTTCGACAAACGAAAATACGATGCGCGAAGGAAACGCAGATTTAAGTACACTGTCTTTTGTATCTGCTCTTGCTCTTTTGATTTCAGTTTGAACAGGAATTATTTGATCCTTACTGTTTTCATACATTTTGTCCCTTATGCCATAGTATTAACTATAAATATCCCTAAGATAATTTGCGACAGATGCATATTATGTGTAATAAGTGAAGTAATGTAATAAGTTTCGACAAACGAAAATACGATGCGCGAAGGAAACGCAGATTTAAGTACACTGTCTTTTGTATCTGCTCTTGCTCTTTTGATTTGAGTTTGAACAGGAATTATTTGATCCTTACTGTTTTCATACATATTGTCCCTTATGCCATAGTATTAACTATAAATATCCCTAAGATAATTTGCGACAGATGCATATTATGTGTAATAAGTGAAGTAATGTAATAAGTTTCGACAAACGAAAATACGATGCGCGAAGGAAACGCAGATTTAAGTACACTGTCTTTTGTATCTGCTCTTGCTCTTTTGATTTCAGTTTGAACAGGAATTATTTGATCCTTACTGTTTTCATACATATTGTCCCTTATGCCATAGTATTAACTATAAATATCCCTAAGATAATTTGCGACAGATGCATATTATGTGTAATAAGTGAAGTAATGTAATAAGTTTCGACAAACGAAAATACGATGCGCGAAGGAAACGCAGATTTAAGTACACTGTCTTTTGTATCTGCTCTTGCTCTTTTGATTTCAGTTTGAACAGGAATTATTTGATCCTTACTGTTTTCATACATTTTGTCCCTTATGCCATAGTATTAACTATAAATATCCCTAAGATAATTTGCGACAGATGCATATTATGTGTAATAAGTGAAGTAATGTAATAAGTTTCGACAAACGAAAATACGATGCGCGAAGGAAACGCAGATTTAAGTACACTGTCTTTTGTATCTGCTCTTGCTCTTTTGATTTGAGTTTGAACAGGAATTATTTGATCCTTACTGTTTTCATACATATTGTCCCTTATGCCATAGTATTAACTATAAATATCCCTAAGATAATTTGCGACAGATGCATATTATGTGTAATAAGTGAAGTAATGTAATAAGTTTCGACAAACGAAAATACGATGCGCGAAGGAAACGCAGATTTAAGTACACTGTCTTTTGTATCTGCTCTTGCTCTTTTGATTTCAGTTTGAACAGGAATTATTTGATCCTTACTGTTTTCATACATTTTGTCCCTTATGCCATAGTATTCACTATAAATATCCCTAAGATAATTTGCGACAGATGCATAATATGTGTAATAAGTGAAGTAATGTAATAAGTTTCGACAAACGAAAATAAGATGCGCGAAGGAAACGCAGATTTCAGTACACTGTCTTTTGTATCTGCTCTTGCTCTTTTGATTTCAGTTTGAACAGGAATTATTTGATCCTCCTTACTGTTTTCATACATTTTGTCCCTTATGCCATAGTATTCACTATAAATATCCCTAAGATAATTTGCGACAGATGCATATTATGTGTAATAAGTGAAGTAATGTAATAAGTTTCGACAAACGAAAATACGATGCGCGAAGGAAACGCAGATTTAAGTACACTGTCTTTTGTATCTGCTCTTGCTCTTTTGATTTCAGTTTGAACAGGAATTATTTGATCCTTACTGTTTTCATACATTTTGTCCCTTATGCCATAGTATTCACTATAAATATCCCTAAGATAATTTGCGACAGATGCATAATATGTGTAATAAGTGAAGTAATGTAATAAGTTTCGACAAACGAAAATACGATGCGCGAAGGAAACGCAGATTTAAGTACACTGTCTTTTGTATCTGCTCTTGCTCTTTTGATTTGAGTTTGAACAGGAATTATTTGATCCTTACTGTTTTCATACATTTTGTCCCTTATGCCATAGTATTCACTATAAATATCCCTAAGATAATTTGCGACAGATGCATAATATGTGTAATAAGTGAAGTAATGTAATAAGTTTCGACAAACGAAAATACGATGCGCGAAGGAAACGCATATTTAAGTACACTGTCTTTTGTATCTGCTCTTGCTCTTTTGATTTGAGTTTGAACAGGAATTATTTGATCCTTACTGTTTTCATACATTTTGTCCCTTATGCCATAGTATTCACTATAAATATCCCTAAGATAATTTGCGACAGATGCATAATATGTGTAATAAGTGAAGTAATGTAATAAGTTTCGACAAACGAAAATACGATGCGCGAAGGAAACGCAGATTTAAGTACACTGTCTTTTGTATCTGCTCTTGCTCTTTTGATTTGAGTTTGAACAGGAATTATTTGATCCTTACTGTTTTCATACATTTTGTCCCTTATGCCATAGTATTCACTATAAATATCCCTAAGATAATTTGCGACAGATGCATATTATGTGTAATAAGTGAAGTAATGTAATAAGTTTCGACAAACGAAAATACGATGCGCGAAGGAAACGCAGATTTAAGTACACTGTCTTTTGTATCTGCTCTTGCTCTTTTGATTTGAGTTTGAACAGGAATTATTTGATCCTTACTGTTTTCATACATTTTGTCCCTTATGCCATAGTATTCACTATAAATATCCCTAAGATAATTTGCGACAGATGCATAATATGTGTAATAAGTGAAGTAATGTAATAAGTTTCGACAAACGAAAATACGATGCGCGAAGGAAACGCAGATTTAAGTACACTGTCTTTTGTATCTGCTCTTGCTCTTTTGATTTCAGTTTGAACAGGAATTATTTGATCCTTACTGTTTTCATACATTTTGTCCCTTATGCCATAGTATTCACTATAAATATCCCTAAGATAATTTGCGACAGATGCATAATATGTGTAATAAGTGAAGTAATGTAATAAGTTTCGACAAACGAAAATACGATGCGCGAAGGAAACGCAGATTTAAGTACACTGTCTTTTGTATCTGCTCTTGCTCTTTTGATTTGAGTTTGAACAGGAATTATTTGATCCTTACTGTTTTCATACATTTTGTCCCTTATGCCATAGTATTCACTATAAATATCCCTAAGATAATTTGCGACAGATGCATATTATGTGTAATAAGTGAAGTAATGTAATAAGTTTCGACAAACGAAAATACGATGCGCGAAGGAAACGCAGATTTAAGTACACTGTCTTTTGTATCTGCTCTTGCTCTTTTGATTTCAGTTTGAACAGGAATTATTTGATCCTTACTGTTTTCATACATTTTGTCCCTTATGCCATAGTATTCACTATAAATATCCCTAAGATAATTTGCGACAGATGCATATTATGTGTAATAAGTGAAGTAATGTAATAAGTTTCGACAAACGAAAATACGATTCGCGAAGGAAACGCAGATTTAAGTACATTGTCTTTTGTATCTGCTCTTGCTCTTTTGATTTCAGTTTGAACAGGAATTATTTGATCCTTACTGTTTTCATACATTTTGTCCCTTATGCCATAGTATTCACTATAAATATCCCTAAGATAATTTGCGACAGATGCATATTATGTGTAATAAGTGAAGTAATGTAATAAGTTTCGGCAAACGAAAATACGATGCGCGAAGGAAACGCAGATTTAAGTACACTGTCTTTTGTATCTGCTCTTGCTCTTTTGATTTGAGTAACAGGAATTATTTGATCCTTACTGTTTTCATACATTTTGTCCCTTATGCCATAGTATTCACTATAAATATCCCTAAGATAATTTGCGACAGATGCATATTATGTGTAATAAGTGAAGTAATGTAATAAGTTTCGACAAACGAAAATACGATGCGCGAAGGAAACGCAGATTTAAGTACACTGTCTTTTGTATCTGCTCTTGCTCTTTTGATTTCAGTTTGAACAGGAATTATTTGATCCTTACTGTTTTCATACATTTTGTCCCTTATGCCATAGTATTCACTATAAATATCCCTAAGATAATTTGCGACAGATGCATAATATGTGTAATAAGTGAAGTAATGTAATAAGTTTCGACAAACGAAAATACGATGCGCGAAGGAAACGCAGATTTAAGTACACTGTCTTTTGTATCTGCTCTTGCTCTTTTGATTTCAGTTTGAACAGGAATTATTTGATCCTTACTGTTTTCATACATTTTGTCGCTTATGCCATAGTATTCACTATAAATATCCCTAAGATAATTTGCGACAGATGCATATTATGTGTAATAAGTGAAGTAATGTAATAAGTTTCGACAAACGAAAATACGATGCGCGAAGTAAACGCAGATTTAAGTACATTGTCTTTTGTATCTGCTCTTTATTTGAGTTTGAACAGGAAATATTTGATCCTTACTGATCAAAAAGTACTTTCTTCTGAGCGAGTCGGTTCATATTAGCATAAGAAAAAATAAACTTTCGCAAAAGGTTGAGGAAGAAAGAGACGTGACGACAGGACAGATCGCATTTAGAGAGTGCACTGATTTCATATATTTCATCCCTTATACCACAGTATCCGCAATAACTACAGATAGAATAATTCCCAAGTCGGTCTATATGCATAGTATAGCCGGTTATATGATATTCGTGATGTTAAATTCTCAATATATGCTGGTATGCTTCTTCAGTTGGGCTTGAACTTTCCGCCAGTGAAGCTGCGTTCACGTCAGGGGCCGTAAACTATTTGCAACTCCATCCCATTCGTCCGGAATCCCACTTCAGGAAAGTACAAAAGTATAAATATCTGATTTAACCTTTCATGAGCCAGGAGCTGAAACTGCACGGCTGTCTCTCGCTAAAAACAGGTTATTCAGACCCTGGATTTGATGAGACGCAGTGCTTCAGAAACGGTCGGCACCAGCTGGAATATTGCACAAGAGTTGGCGTGGGCAGGTGTGTATGCGCGCTTTGTTTATCAACCCCAATATCAACATTTGACAAAGGCACAATGGGATCGCCTTGAAGCTAAAAATCGAGAGGTAATGAGGCTCATCACCTGCCTTCTTCGCATCACCCCAATCTTCGCGCTCAAAGAAAACGCGCAGCTAAACGAAGTAGATAAACTGATGCAGCGACGACGTGATATCCTCTGAACGCTATTTAAGCAGATTGATATGCCTATTGGTAACTTAGATTTAGTTATAGTGACATTATTATCGGTGGTCGTTTTGTGTATATCGCGGTATTGAATATTTTAATTTGCTCGAGAAAACTAGTTCGGGCAACTGATGGTGTCGGCACACAGTGGCTGTTTTTAGCAGCAGGTGTGACATCATTTGATGGGGGGTTTGATGATTGGACGAACAATAAATGCACGGCTAAAAGGGTTCCTAATTAAATATATCTTCCGTCGTATTCTTGCGTTGTCTATTATATCTACAAAAATAACATGTTTGATTTCGTCAAAGTGCTTCAAATTATCACACACACACACAAAAAAAAAAAAAACGGTAAACACTGCTAGGGGCTCTGGCTATTGTTCTGCCTCGGGGAATGTTGCGCTTCTCTGCACAAATGGCTTTGGCACGTATAGCTGCCCTCTATGTATGCACGTGCGAACTCTTGCCTCAACATTGCGCTGCCATGAGCAGAAAAACTACGCAGTGGTGCCGGCAGCGAAGGCGCTAAAGAATGTGTTTTTATATTGTTACGTTGCAGGAGGCGTTGCCACAACATAAACACTGACACACTCACACAGAACTGGACACAAGCACAAGACGTATCGGACTTTCTAACACAGAGACCACTGCCAGGGAATCGGGCCCCGAACACGCGCCAAGCGCTCACACACTTGGTCAGTCAGCATGGCCCCCGGGCGCAAGGTAGGGCTTAAGGCGCGAGACGTGAACGGAGTGTACGGTACGGGTAGTGTTCTCTGAGAAGGCAGGTTTGATCTTGTAGGTGACGGCTGTTACTTGGCGAAGCAGTCCATACGGGCCCACATAGCGAGAAAGAAGCTATCCGAGAGCCCAATACGTCGAGAAGGCACCCACAGCAACAAAAGGGACCCATGTGAGTCTATGTGGTGGCTGTTGTGTTCTTGTTGGGAGGCTTGGGAAGCTTGTAAGCGAGAATGGGCGACTTGGCCAGTGTGGTCGGCCCAGGCTTCACAGACCTATTGAGATGTTCGAAACAGTCAAGCGGTAGTTGAGGCTCACGGCCGTACAAGAGGTAAAACGGGGTGTACTCGGCTGTGTCGTCCCAGTCACGGTGATCGGAGGAGACGTACAGTCGTGAGCAAAAGTGAAGAGACCACGCTAACTGCTACGATTGCTTTTTTTGTGTATAAAAAGATGTGCCAGAGAAAATTCATTGGACAAGAAGGCAAGTATATTAAGCATGGTACCTAATGCATTTCTTAGAAATAACTGTTTCACTGTCAGAAAAAGCTGGCAGGTAGTTTTCTCAAAGCTCGTGGTCTCTCCACTTTTGCTCCCGAAAATGATAATCAAATCGACAAAAGAAACTTGACGTACAGGCCCTCGTCCAAAGTAAAATAAAGCAGTCCAACGATCGCTGGATGGCTGACATACACGATGCCTCTAGAGGCGGAGCAAGAAAATTCTGGAACCATATAAGCTGGCTAGGGAAGAAGAATCAAAGAAAGCAGGATCGGATTCAAGATAACGAGGGAAATTGTTTGAAGAGAGACAACGCAGCGAACTATACATTACATCTGTTATAGCCGAGTCATTTAAGAGCGACGATAGGGTAATCTCTGCAAATTAGGAAGCAACACAAGATACCAGAATACAAAGCAACTTAGAACTGACCAATCTAAACTGAAAAAATGCAGAAAAAAATATTCCTAAAAACACATCTACAGGAATGGATGGAATTCCGATCAAGCTGATTAATGAACTCGGTCCAAAAAGTAAGGAAACGTTGTTAAAAGCTTTGGAAACAGTCATAACGAATAAGCAAATTCCGGAAAGCTGGCGGCAGAACTGAATTTGATTTATAAAATGAAAGGAGAACGGATGCACATAAAATCGTACAGACCGATTACCGTAACATATTTTATATACAAATTAACCTTGCAGGCCGTGAAATTAAAGATGAAAGCATGGGTAGATGGTAAAAAGATACTCGGACAACTTCAGAACGGCTTTAGAAATGGTATACGCGCTTAGATGATAGCGTGTTACCCAATGCATCGAAATATCTAGAGTGCAAAATAGACCTTTGTATTTGGCCTTCCTGGACATAAACGGGGTGTACGAAAACGTAAGCAGGGAACTCCTGTGGAACATATTAAAAGAAGAAGGTATCGGTTATGAGATAATAAAGTTCCTACAGGAAATATACCGGGATAACAAAGTATAAATTACGTGGGAAGGGATAAGAAGTACGGAGGATGTCAAAGTATGCAAAGGATCAAGGCAAGGCTGTGCTCTATCACCGGTGCTGTTCATGCTTTACATGATAAACCTGGAACGGAGGATACAAGACAGTAACGTAGGTTATAACCTGTCATATAGATTAGGTGGAAAGGCGGTATAGCAGCGCCTCACCGGTTTGATTTATGCAGACGATATTGTTCTCCTAGCAGAGAGTCAAGAAGAATTGCAAACTCTAGTTAAGAATTGCGGAGACCAAGGGGACGCTCTAGGCTTCATGTTTAGAGCAGAAAAGTCGGGTCTGATGATTTTCAACGGCTCAACTTAAAATACAAGGCCATGAAATACCCAAAGTAGCAGAATGTAAATATCTGGGGGTATGGGAAACGAAGGATTGGCATACATTGGAAAGCATGAGCAATCACTTAAGGCAAAAGGGCGAAGAAATGCCGGGATAATGAAGCATAGGGCATTGTGGGGATACAACAGGTATAAGGGTTTGAGGGGTATTTGGAAACGAACAATGGTGGCCGGGCTTACTTTCGGAAATGTGGTTTTGTGTCTAAAATCTGAGGTACAGTCGACATTAGAAATAAACCAGGGAGCCATCGGACGATTAGAACTGGGTGCCCACGGCAAAACCACAAATGAGGCGGTACAGGGAGGTGTGGACTGGGCATCTTTCGAAGTCCGGGAAGCTCAGAGTAAAATATTATATGAGGAACGCCTGAGGAAATTGGACACTAACTGATGGGCTGCTAAGGTATTTAAATACTTATACCTAAAAAGCGTTGACTCACAATGGCGGAAGAGAAGGAGGAAACTAATTAGTAAGTATGCTAGTCGCAAGGACGAAGACATAAAGAGCGTTAACCAACAGGTGAAAAACACAGAAGGAAAAAATTGGATAAATCCGATGGAAAAGAAAGAGAGTGTGGAACTATACCGAAAGTGGAAAAGGCAGATCAGGAAGGAAGCTTTCTTTGATAACTCAAGAGGCAGTGCCCTACTTTTTGTACTTTTTGAAGCTAGATCTGGGTGCCTTAGAACACGCAGTTATAAAAAGAAATTTAAGGATGAAGATAACACATGTGCAGTATGTGGTAACTCCACTGAAACAACTGACCATATTATACTCGAATGTAATGGTATTCATCCGGAAGTCGATGCAGGCGTAGTCACTCTTCTTGAAGCTCTCGGGTTTAGAGGTACCAGAGGCCGGATGCATGAAGCTGCGGTGGAAGCTAGCAAAAATCGATTGGAAAATTGGTGGCTTAAAAGCAGAAAAGTAACATAATGCTAGTAATGTAGAAACAAAAAATCAATGAATAGAATGATGATATAGTTAACAAACCTAAAACAATATTAAAGATATAGGGGAAAAATGAGCATGATAGCAACAGCTACCACCCCGTTTCAAAGGCAGATTCATGCAGCCATCCCATCGGACTCTTCGGGTACGCCGGGCGCAGTTCGTGGCGCTACAGTTACGTTTACAAGGACCTCAAAAGAAAGTCAAGACTCTGTGGAGCCTGCATAGTCTTGCGATTTTGTCCTCGCATTTTAACTTGTACCTTCCATCACAGGAACTAAGACATCTCAGCTCTTAAAAAGCGCCATCTGCAGTTCGAGATTGTCAAAAGAAAGACCAACTCGCACTGTTTTGCTCCGAGATACCGATGCGCGGCTATCCGGGTGCTCCCTAGTCATCTTTGTTTTCTGCTCCGAGGGACGACAAACATCGCAGAAAATAGGAACGAAGCTCGTGATGGCAGGAGAAGCCTCACACAGAAACATCGGCAGTGTGTGAATACCATTTCGAGCCGCATCTCACCACGCGTGACTGCGCGCATATGATCATGCAACGGCAGAAGTGCGCTGCCTACGCTCTTGCCGGGTTGTCCGGCATATCTTTCCGCCAAGCCCGTGAACCCAAGGCTGGATGTGGGCAATTTTGATGCTGCAGAGAGTTGCTGAATACTACGCGCTGATCAATTAGATACCAATGCCACAGACTTTGTCCACGTTTACGTCTAAATGATCGGCAAACGTTGCACGCGTTGCTTCACTTGCTTTAACGAGACTAAGTGGCGTCCCTCTGCAACCACTAGTTCGGCCGCCACGGCGCTCCGAAGGTCTCCGACGAAGCGGCGTCTCTCTACCGGCCACTGATTCGGCCGCCACGGGCCACTGAAAGTCGCCCTCATTACGGTTTCGAGGAACAAAGGTCGTTGGTGCAAATCCCTCATACAAGATGGGTCTTAAGTCGACTAGTAATTCTGGGCTCCATATCATTCCAAATTGTCCGCCACCACTCCAAACCCTCTGAGCAAAACGGGTGGGTCACTATTTGACAGTAGCGATAGCTGTAAGTGGCCCAATCTTGGCACCTGTCCGCCTGGAATATATATTGTCACGGTGTTGGCGACTGGAGCTAGGTTAACATAGCCGGTACAGGTAGAATTACACGGTCCAAGGTTTAGGTACGTCCTGCGAGTCCGGAGCCGATTCACTTCAACGTCGTTTTTCACTCCGAGCGCCCCTGGCATTCCTCCCTCCTTAAGCGTAACGCACACAGTTACACGTGCACACAAGCGTACAAAAGCAACCTCCCCCCCCCCCTCAAAAAAAAAGTTTGTAGATGTAGTTTGTCAGTCACCGTGCAAAGTACGTTTTCAATCGCAAGACATGAACTGTCTCTGGACGAGGTAGCCGACGGCCTGTGTGCTCTGATCCATCCGGGAGCACCTCGTAATTGACGTTACTGATGCGTCGCGCGATTTTATACGGTCCGAAGTAGCGGCAAATTAGCTTGTCTGAAAGGCCGCGGCGTCGAACAGGAGTCCACACCCACACCTGGTCCCCGGTGTTGTAGGAAGCTTGCCTGTGGCGGAGGTTGTACCGGCGTGAATACCTGTCCTGTTGCTGGGTGATGTGGACGCATGCTAGTTGGCGTGCTTGCTCAGCATCTTGGGCAAACTGCTCGGCGTCAGAACAAAGTTCGGTATCTGTTTGGTAAGGGAGCATTGCGTCCAGCATCGTCCGAACCTCCCTGCCGTAAACGAGGCGAAACGGCGTGAAACGTGTAGTCTCTTGGACTGCCGTATTGTATGCGAACGTCACATATGGTACGATCGCATCCCAAGTCTTGTGCTGGGCGTCGACGTACATCACCAGCATATCAGCGATGGTCTTATTCCGTCTTTCCGTCAGCCCATTGGTCTGCGGATGGTAAGCAGCAGCTTTTCGATGCGCCGTACCGCTGAGATGAAAGACTTCGGCCATCATTTTTGAAGTAAAGGCAGTCCCTCTATCAGTAATAATACAGGTAGGAGCACCGTGCCGTAGTATAATCTGGTGTACAAAGAAATGGGCAACTTCAGACGCTGTACCACTAGGTAACGCTTTGGTCTCGGCATAGCGAGTCAGATAGTCTGTGGCGATGATTATCCAACGGTTGCCACCAGAGGACCGAGGGAAAGGACCATGCCGACTTGATCAAATGGGGCTCGTGGTGGTATTATGGGCATGAGGAGGCCCGCAGGCTTTGATTGCGGAACCTTCCGACGCTGACATTGCCGACAGCTCTTGACATAGCGCTTAACAACAGTGGCAAGGTTGGGCCAGTAGAATGTCTGTCGTATCCTAGCAAGTGTGCGAGCATAGCCCAAGTGGCCAGATATTGGTTCATCGTGGCACGCGGAAAGGATTTCCTCTCTCAGAGCTGTGGGTACCACGAGGAGGTAGGTTCTGGACTCGGATCTAGAGTTCTGCTTATAAAGCACACCACCTCTCCGGCAGAAAGTTGAGAGGCTCCGAGAAAAGCACTTAGGTATGGTGACTGGCGTACCTTCTAAATAATAAATCAGTGCTCGTAAATCTGGATCGGCACGCTGCTGATGTGACATATCCGAAGCATCAACAGCTCCGAGGAAACTGCCAGCGTCATCCGTGTCTGGTGAAGCGAGCTCGACAGGCGCGCGGGAGAGCGTGTCAGCATCTTCATGCTTATGTCCGGACTTATAAACAATAGTGAGATCGAACTCCTGTAGGCGAAGGCTCCATCGTGCCAGGCGGCCGCATGGGTCACGCAGGTTGGCCAGCCAACACAAAGAATGGTGGTCCGTGACCACTTTAAATGGGCGACCATAAAGGTAGGGGCGAAATTTCGCAGCAGCCCAAATAATGGCGACGCATTCCTTTTCAGTAGTTGAATAGTTCGTCTCGGTGCGAGATAAAGTACGGCTGGCATAGGCGATGACTTGTTCAACACCCTCTTGACGTTGCACGAGAGCCGCCCCAAGGCCAATGTTACTGGCGTCGGTGTGTATTTCTGTCTCCCCCTGCTCATCGAAATGGGCTAGAACAGGCGGCGATTGGAGACGGAGGCGCAGCTCGGCAAAAGCAGCTTCTTGTTCGTGAGTCCAAACAAAAGGGGTGTCTCCCCGGGTGAGCTGAGTCAGCGGTTCAGCGAGATCAGCGAAGTTATCGATAAAACGCCGGTAGTAACTGCACAAGCCGAGAAATCGGCGAACAGCTTTCTTGTCACGTGGAATCAGAAATTCCGCAACAGCAGCAATCTTGTCAGGGTCGGGCTTCACGCCGGCGGCGCTGAAGACATGGCCGAGAAATTTAAGCTCTCGGTAGCCAAGGTGGCATTTCTGCGGCTTAAGTGTCAAGTTAGCGGATCGAAGGGCTTCGAGTACTGACCGCAGGCGCTGAAGATGTTGTGCAAATGATTCTGCGAAGACAACCACGTCATCTAGGTAGACTAGACAACACTGCCATTTAAGGCCGGCGAGGACAGTGTCCATCATCCGCTGAAATGTGGCCGGCGCGGAACACAGGCCGAAAGGTAGAACTTTAAATTCGTAAAGGCCGGCGGGTGTGACGAAGGCCGTCTTCTCACGATCTCGCTCATCGACCTCAATCTGCCAGTAGCCACTTTTTAGATCGGTGGACGAAAAATACTTTGCACGCCGAAGGCGGTCGAGAGAGTCGTCAATCCGCGGCAAGGGGTAGACATCCTTCTTGGTTACGGCGTTCAGTTTGCGATAATCGACGCAAAAACGTAACGTGCCGTCTTTCTTTTTAACTAGAACGACCGGGGAGGACCACGGGCTATTGGAAGGCTGGATAACCTCATCTTCGAGCATTTCCTTAACTTGTGACCTAATAACTTCGCGCTCGGTCGAAGAGACGCGGTAGGGGTGCTGGCGGATTGGGCGCACATTATCGAACGTCACGATCTGGTGCTTGGCGATTGGAGTTTGATTCACTTTTGACGACGATGCAAAACACTCTTTGAATTCGAGTGACAATGAAAACAGCTGGTCACGCTGGCTGACCGATAGCTCTGAGCTGACATCGAGATGTCGAGGGATGTGGGCGGTGGCACGGTTTCTGTGGACAAGCACTCGGAGACATCAGAGATGTGTTCGGCGAAAGCTACGGAAGTGTCACGAAAAAGGTGCCGATACTCGTGCGAAAAATGTGTAACAAGTACCTTGGACTGACCACGGTGAAGATGTATCAAACTGCGGGCCACGCAGACTCCTTGTGTCAACAGTAACGATACGTTAGTTTCGGCTATTGCGTCACCATCGTTAAGGGCATTGCATTTGACATTAACGAAGGTGCTGGTTTGGGGTGGCAGAGTGACACTGTCCTCATAAACTCGAAGCACATTGAGTGGTCGCTTTGCACCGCTGAGGGCCACTGCTTTCTCAGTAGAAAACGAGACCTTAGAATAGCGGAGGTCAATAATTGCGGCATATTCACGAAGACAATCTACGCCCCGAATCAGGTCACGCGAACAGCTTTTCAGAACAAGGCAGCTTACCACAAATGTTGATTCTTGAATTTGAACTCTGGCCGTGCACATGCCCAGAGGAGTAATCAGATGACCCCCCGCGGTGCGAACGTTTGTGCCAGCCCACGGAGTCAAAACCTTCTTGAGAACTGCGGCAAACTGGCTGCTCAAAATAGAATAATCAGCGCCAGTATCCAACAGAGCTCGAACATGGCGACCATGCAGTACTACGGGTATGTCCAACGAAATCTGCTCGCGAATGTCAGGCTTCTGAGTCTGAGTGCTCTGCATCGGTGTACGCGGTCTGCTTCACCTGCAATTCGTCGTCGTTGCAGGTGCGTTGTTGCAGCGTCCGTTCCACCGGCAGTTCGTCGTCGTTGCGGGTGCGTTGCTGCGTCATATGCCCCACCGGCAATTCGTCGTCGTTGCGGGTGCGTGGTTGCGTCGTTTGTTCCACCGGCAATTCGTCGTCGTGGCGGGTGCGTCGTATCGTCGTCGGTTCCACCGGCAATTTGTCGTGGTTGCAGGTGCGTCGTGGTGGCGTCGAGGTGGCGTTATGATCGGTAACCGCGGACTTTTCCAATGTCGATGCGTAGTATTTCCGTGTCCGCATCAATGGGGGGTCTCCCGCGCCGCGATTTCCAGCGAGCTATATACCTCCGAAGGTCGCTGGTTTCAGTTTTCCCTCTGGGGACTGGGCGAGCGGCCCTGCGCTGCCCATGAGGAACTCGTAGCAGATGGCGACGAGCGAGACCTGGGTGACGGTGATCTAGATGGTCGCAGACGAGACGGAACGATCCGGCGCTGATCATTGAAGAAATCTTCAACGGCTCGAGGCCGTTCGCCGTAGCGAGGCCGCGGAGAATCAGCGGAAAACCCTTCGAGACCTAGTCGACGGTATGGGACAGCGCCGATAGACATGACCCGGTTCGCCGCAGTGAAAGCATAACGGCCGTCGGTCAGGGGTACGGCACTCGTCTGCTTTCCGTTTAGGTAGTCGGGAATCTGTGACGTACTGGATCACGGGGGCTGCTGTTTTCAGCCCAGCTACGTTCGGAGGAATCAGGGACGGCGACGAGGGCGGAGAGTATTGCAGCACCTGGGAGTATGTAGGGCGGTGACACTCTGGTGGTGTAAGAGGAGGAGTAGGGCGAGGTTCACCGATTGGAAATGGAGGCCGGAGCGCTTGCTGCACCTCGTCGCGGACAACGCTGGCAATGGAGGAAGGAGCTGGTTGAGGTGTGCCATACATCAGTCGGATTTCGTCGCGCACAATCGAACATATGAACTCCCGTAGCGCCGATGTGTCCATGCTATGCGATGGGAGCTCAGCAGAGACGGAGGCGGCGTGGATGGTGCGATCCTGTGCCGAAGCTCGCTGCTGAAGCACTTTCTCTATAGTGAATGTTTCCGCAAAGAATTCTGCAACAGTTTTCGGCGGGCTGCGCACCAGGCCAGCGAAAAGTTGCTCCTTGACGCCACGCATGAGGTAGCGCAGCTTTTTGTCCTCGGACATCGTAGGATCCGCACGCTTAAACAGGCGCGTCATGTCTTCGATATACGCCGCGACAGTTTCGTTAGGCATTTGGATCCGAGTGTGTAGAGCGCGTTCGGCCCTTTCGCGGCGATCTGAGCTTCCGTAAGTTGCCGCAAGATGACGTTTGAACTCACTCCAAGACGACAGCTGCTCTTCATGGTTCTCGAACCACGTCCGAGTGCCATCCTCGAGGCTGAAATATACATTTCGAAGCCGTGCGGCGTCATCCCAGAGGTTGAATGTAGCTACCCTTTCGTAGTGCTGCAACCAGTCGTCCACGTCTTCATAGGTGTCCCCGTGAAAGGTCTTTGGGACGCGGGGGTTTTGCAACGTCACGTAGGTGGGGGTCGCGCCAGGCATTGCGACGACGTCGTGGCTACTGGTAGTCATACCCGAGGGGGAAAACTCAGGTGGTAGGCCTCGTTGCCTGCGGCTAGTGCGGTGAACGGGCGTTTCCTCGAATATATGACCAGGACTCCTGCTTAGCGTAGGGGTACGGGACATCAGACCTGACCTCCACCCGATTTGTCACGGTGTTGGCGACTGGAGCTAGGTTAACAGAGCCGGTACAGGTAGAATACACGGTCCAAGGTTTAGGTACGTCCTGCGAGTCCGGAGCCGATTCACTTCAACGTCGTTTTTCACTCCGAGCGCCCCCTGGCAATATAATGGAACGACAGCATAGGTGGAAACTGCTTCCCCGGCGGACGCGCGCGCGCGAGGGTGGAAGCCTGTGGTGACGTCACAACAACGCCAACAAGTCATGTTATATACATAACCTACAACAACACTGAGAGTTGGTGCATCATTTTTATTAAACCATACAGAGCAACAAACGTAGGACGAGCAAGTAGACGGGAACAGCGCTGAGTATGGAACAGCGCTGACGTGCGCACTTGGTTTTCAGAGCATTTTTGTATATATACGTGTTCTTTAAATAAATCATGCAGTTGATAGCGCTGTTCCCGTCTACTATCTTGTCGTACGTTTGTTGCGCTGCGTGTTTTTAAAAAATACGTAACCTATTTACATGATGACAAGAGAACACAGTGACCCATGGCGGCTACCTGTTACGTGAAGACATTACAACATGACTAACCTAGTCATGTCATATACCTAATGACGTAACAACATCGATACGTACCCTAGTCGTGTGTTCACATACTTCAATTACGTGATGACGTCATAACGCTATACGTGAGGCGGACACGTGGCTACAACGGCTGCACATAGACTAAAATGCTGCGACAATTTGATCGTGTGGTGTACAGGACAAACGGACGGACGCGAAATGTGCGAACGAAAGCAGTAAGCGCTAACAGCGGGAAGATTTGCAGGACACAGGACCTTCTATTCGCCGCGTGACCATCGCTCCGGGGATCGGCTTATGTCTGCTTCCGAGTTTACGCGGGTGATGAAAATGTGCCTTATGCAATGCATTAGCCATTTACTGTTTACATTGTTCCAATATTTCAGAAAGAAGTCCGCAGATTTGGCCAATGCAGCAAAAAAAAAAAAAAAAAAAAAGATGCGCGGATTTTAGAAAAAGAATGCACGCAACCAACAGTCTTTTAGATTTACTAGCATTTCTTTGCACACTTTTTGCATTGTACGGCGCTCACAGGCCTGATACTTGGGCCTGAACATGACATATCGCCTTTTCAACAGCGTGCGCGTGTCTTACACGAGTGAGACAGGCAAATGTAGTGTCACGCCCACCGAGATGCAAGGTTCGTGCTCTGACCTGCAGTACTTTAGAATGAATCGAGGAAGCTTAGCTCATTATATCGTGCTTGACTCGAGGATTACGCAGGGTAAATGTAGTGCTGACAGCATACTGCACGGCGGGTTGCCGTAGACTAAGTGGACATGAACTCTGGCTGGACAACCAGGCACAAGTATTCCTCAAGAATGAGATTACGCCGACACTGTACGCGAAAGCTGAATGCTCACGTGTAGAGCGGTGATTGAATTGAGCTGGCCGAGTTCACAACATGGCAGATGATTCTTGCGGCAGATAATCTGCTTTTGCACTGTGAAATGACCAATATGATTTCTTTAAACCGAGGGAAGTGAAAGGAATTTCTGATGTGTGGGATGTTTATAAATGGTAAATTAGTAGTGTAATTATTTTTAATGACAATGAATGACAAATTTAGGACTATCAGCGAATAATTTTTACCGACGTTAAAGTGCAATCTACGAATCGGTAGCTGCGAAGACAGGGTAAAAACTGCGCTTGGTCGCTGTCATGTTCTGGCAAGGAATTTGCAAGGCTGAATATTTCTTTATCATTGCAATTATTGTTGAGCAGTGAATTGGGGCGGTTCTGTCGTTTACTTCCAAAACGGGCGCCGGATATAAAACTATCCTGAAATAAATTGAGTTCATCTTATCATGTGACTATAAATATGTATTTATTCCCGAACTAAATACCGACGGTTAAGCCCGTGTGAAGCTATTTTACTCTCTTGTCGGAAAGAACCAGTTTGCTCGAAAGACAGCACAGATGAAAAGGGGTTCTAATTATTCTAACGGGCTTGTGGCATGCCATCGTCGTCTCGGTGAAGAAGAAGACGGCAGCCTCAGCCAAGCACGCGCAGTTCGTATTGCGTGGCTACAGTGGTCACATCAGTGGCTCGCTTTCTGAGACGGACGTCACTTTGTTTCGCTCCGCAAAAGTTCAATCTGCGAATGCGGTATTTGACTTCTCACCTCCTATCCTGTGTTACCAACGGATACCTGAACCTTGAAGCACCACGGGGACACCGGACTTTCGACGGTAGGCCCAATTTTCTGGATTTTATGAGTCTAAAAATTTCTGACCGAGGCCTAGGCCTAGCTCGACTCCGAAGCCTCGCTGGGTGCTAGGCGCTACCCGAAGAGGCTGGGAGCGGCCCCAGAGCGTCGCGACTTGAGAAGAGCAAGATGATGGAAACCGTGGAGGGAACAGACGCTTCCGCCAGCGATATTTTGAACGGACAATGGTTCATCAGAAATAGAAACCGAAACGTGGCCGTCAACAACGCCGACCACGTTGGAACGCTGAGCCTACCCAAGTCCCCTCAAGGGAGGAAGCTGGCCGAAAAATCGATTGAGCGACAGCAGGAGCGAATTCCCAGCACCGCTAACAAGATCTCCATTCGCCCCAGAGGCGGAATTAACAGTATTATCAACATCGTAGGAAGACTGAACTTGTCTCGAGTTATCATTCAAGCTGCCGGCCTGGACCTGACGACCACGAAAGGTGACATCTCCCCAAACTCTACTCAGCAATCAATACTGGTCGCTACCACGGATACCGAGAGAACTTACAAGTACGCACCAATTCAAGCTCTGAAGATTGGATCCAACATATTTGAAGCCAAGTCATACATCGCCATGCCGGAAGGCGGAGGCAAAGGCGTCGTTCACGACGTACCACTCGCTCCGTGCATGTCGTTTATGTGCCTTTTTGTGCCCCGTTTTTTGCGCAAGTATACATAACCTTTCAAAGATGAACCAACTCGCCCAAACAAGAGCATTACTCGAATATTCAGCGGAGGAACTTAAAGAAATGATAGAATGGAGTGAAACTAATCTCCAAATCTCCGGTTTTAGAAGACTGGGAGCGGGATCCAAAACCATTCTGATACTTTTCGGAGACTGGTCTGTGCCGAAATGGCTCAATTTCCAGGGAATCAACATGAGGTGCTACTTGTATAAGAAGAAGTACGAAGTCTGCACAACATGCGGCAGGCTGGGACACAGAGCCGATGTATGCCCAGACCCGACCAACGTGAAATGTCGCGGCTGTGGCTTGGAACATCCAGGCGCTGGACACACATGTGAACCTAAGTGTCAACTCTGCGGTAAAGACCATGTCCTAGGAGACAACAAATGCCGCGAAATATACAGGATGCCCTACCTCTCAAAGAAGAAAATGTGGGAGAAAAAGCTAGAAAAACAGCAACTGCAATCAACTTCAGGCTACTCTTCGGAACAAGAGCACCAGGGACGAGAACCCCGAGGAAGGAACCGGGAAAACAGGGACCCACGGTCGGGGACCCGATCGAGATCAAGATCAAGCTCGACAACCAGAGCGACCTCGAAATCCCGGGACACAAGCCAGGGAAGAGAACCTGGCCTGCCTCCCAGAGACCCCGAGAATCCATGGGGCCAACCAAAGTCAGCAGACAACAAGACGGTAAGCTTCGTTAGCAAAACCTCCCAGGGTGAAAATAGAGAGATGGAAAAACTCAGAGGGGAAAACGCAGAACTTAGAGAGATGATCAAACAAATGAGTCGCGAAATTCAGGAACTTAAATCTAAATTCACCGAAAAGCCCACGGCTAAGAGCCCGCCTGAAAATCAATCAAATGAGGTACCAAAAACCATAAATTCAATTACTACTAACTCTACTTCAGAGGAATCAAACGGTATAAACTTGGAATTCACCCGGCCGCCACCCCAGAAGCGTAAAGGGGGAGAGGCCGATCCATTTATAACCCTTAATAGAAAATTTGAACAACGTAATGACAAATTTGATAAGCAACTCGAGAGTATTAACACACTAATACAGCAACTTCTAGGGGCTCAGGGACAGATGCAAGTGCAGATTCGAAATCTCACTAAACAGATGCAGGAAGGATCACTGGCCTTCTCTGAATCCAGTAACAGAATCGCAAAACTTGAAGAAATAATGGGTAACAATCATGGACAAAAGCCATGATCAGAAAGACAACTCCACGATCTGGCAGTGAAACTGCCGAGGGCACCAGAGAAAGCGAGCGCTATTGCAACAATACATAGAACAAACTGCCGACAAACCCATAGCTATCATGATACAGGAGACTGGGAAAAACCCAACCAAATTGTTTGGATATCAAAGCCACAGCAGCGATAGGGGCGAAAAATCCAAAGTCACGACTTTTATTTTTTTATTTATTTTTATACTGTAAGCCTTTTGACAGGCTCATACAAGAGTGGGTAAAAAAGTCACAATTTCACAGACAGTTTACAATACATCCTAGAAGACAAAAAAAAAAAAAACAACAACAAAGGAGTAACAAGGAACATTGGACAACAAGGAACATTTTCGTACCGACAATGTATGCGCATGAAATACACTCAAAGCACTCCGTGATTTGCTAGGGCAATCCGCATAAATGCCTCTGCTCACATTGTTGCAGTTTGCTGGGCAAAAAATATTTCCACCTTGGTGTTGAATTCATCATCTGCAGATGTGGAGGAGACAATGTCGAGTGGCAGATCATTCCTGGCTTCTATGATGGACGGAAAGAAGGAATGTTTAAACGTGTTGCAGCAGGTGATAAATGGCCTGATCGTCCTGTCATGGTTTGTTCTGGCTGAATGTTTGTATGGTGGTTCTAAGTATTCTTGTTTGTTGATATTAATACAGTCATGATAGAAAAGGTAAAAAAAAAATTAAAGAAGCAATGCGTCGCCGGCTGTTCAAAGTTTGGACGTCTGCTACTAACATAACCGCTACTAATCACGAGATCACATCTCGGGATATAGAAGCGGTTTTGACTGAAATCATCACTGGAAGAAAAGACCGAAAGAGTATCTTTCTCTTGAATATATACAGCACTCCGAAGCAAAGGAAAGTTAGGTTTCAAGTCCTATTCGGAAAAGCCCCAAAGATCGCAGGAAATAACCTGCTTATCATAGCGGGTGACTTTAATGCAGCCAATCAGGAATGGGGGTACGATCGGCAGGATACTAAGGGCAGACAATTATGGGAAGACATGCAAACACTAGGACTCACCCTACACACTGATCCAAATGCACCCACCCGCACGGGTAATAGCGTCAGCAGGGACACCACCCCCGACCTGACCTTAAGCAAGAATGTAAGTACAGCGGACTGGAAAAACACCGAGCAAAACCTAGGTAGTGACCACTTCATTATTGCACTCACATTAGGAAAAGGAATCAAAATTAGAAAACCCAAACAACCCAAAATCACGGAATGGGAAAGATTTAGGCAAATGCGAGAAACCGAGGGAATTGAGAAAATCGACGATATCGACAAGTGGTCAGAAACGCTAAAGAAACATGTGGAGGAAGCAACAGTCACTCTAGAAGACGAAGATGCACCGCCGAGTATCGATAGCAAACTCCTAAATATG
Source organism: Amblyomma maculatum (assembly GCF_055883805.1). NCBI lineage: Eukaryota > Metazoa > Arthropoda > Arachnida > Ixodida > Ixodidae > Amblyomma > Amblyomma maculatum. Next base: position 172,904,749 of record NC_139353.1, on the reverse strand, counting down.
TGGAACAAAAAACAGGACCTAGAGAAAAGCCTAAAAACACAAAGATGGAACCGTAGTATTAGGAGAGCACTAGCTCGACTTAATAAAGAGATGGAGACATACGCCATCAAACTAAATGAACAAAACTGGTGTAGCAGATGTGATGAAATGGAACAAGGCATGAGCCTCGCCAAAACATGGAACCTTCTACGACACATGCTCGATCCGGAAAAATCTAAAGCACGAGCCAACGTAAATCAAACTAAAGTTAAGCATACCTTCGAAGGCTCGGACGAACAAATGATGAGTAAATTAATCGAAATCTACATCGGACAAACGGAAACCGAAACGTTACCAGCATATGAGGGGAAACCTAACCTAGACTTAGATGCCCCCATCACTAGGGCTGAAGTCCGAGCTCAGATTGTTGGACTAAAGACAAGATCAGCCCCAGGACCTGACGGTATCACGAACACTATTATCAGAAATCTAGACGACCAGTCAATCACAGCCCTGACAGAATACATGAATAAGGTTTGGGAGACTGGACAACTACCGCAGGCATGGAAAAATGCCAGTAGAGTCCTCATACCCAAAGCGAGGAAACCGCCAAAACTAGAAAACCTAAGACCCATATCACTGACCTCGTGCGTGGGAGAGCTAATGAAACGCGTTATTCAGACGAGGCTTTCCAAATACATCGAGCAAGAGAACCTCTAGCCACACGAAATGGTGGGCTTCAGGCCGGGGATAAGCACACAAGACGTGATGCTCAGACTTAGATACGATATCATAACACATGAATCTTCAGATACAAAGACTGTTCTCGGACTTGACCTAACCAAAGCCTTCGACATTGTCAAGCATAAGGCAGTGCTCTACGGTCTCCAAGGAGTTGGGGTTGGAATCAGAACCTATAAATATATCAAAGATTTTCTCACTAACAGAGAAGTCACCATTAGCTTTCAAAGCGCCAAATCACGCACAGTCACCTTGGGTAGCAAGGAAATGCCACATGGCTCTGTCTTGTCTCCCTTTCTATTTAACATTGCTATGAGGGGGCTACCAGCACAACTAAAGCAAATACCGCACTTAAAATTTAGCATGCACGCAGATGACATAAATCTCTGGATAAATAAAGGTAGCGATGCAGAGATAGAGAACAAACTCCAGGCTGCCGCAAATAAGGTGGTTGAGTACGCTGCGGAACGCGGTCTATCCTGCTCACCGCAAAAGTCAGAACTATTCATCTACAACCCCAAATATAAGAAAAATAAAGCAGACATAAAGATAAATGTTGAAAACTACCCGGTTACACAAGTAGAGGAAATTAGAATCTTAGGAATGATCCTCCAAGCAGGAGGGCAGAACACGAACACCATCAAAAAATTGGAGAACTACGCAGCTCAAGTTACGGGTATGTTCAGAAGAGTAGCACTTAGAGGACAGGGTCTCAAGGAACGCAGTCTACTCAAAATGACACAGGCCTACATCATCAGTCGCATATGTTATGCCACACCTTTTCTCAATCTCAAAAAGACAGAACGTGAAAAAATCGACGTCATAATTCAAAATGCGTCAAACGCGCACTAGGCCTCCCTGTCTCCACATCAACAGAGAAGCTGGAGAAAATGGGTATTCATAATACATGGCAAGAGCTCACTGAAGCTGTCAGAATCTCTCAACTGGAAAGGCTAAGTCAGACGGAGACAGGCAGAGCCATCCTAGACTGGGTCGGACTCTAATCAGACAGAGGCCCACAGACGAAAACATCTATCCCACCCAACATAAGGGAACACATACTGGTACCACCCTAACCTCAAAACATGCACCCAGACTACAACAAAGAACGCAGAGAACACAGAGTCAAAGCCATCGCTAAACGAATGAAACGCTAAGCAGCCGATGAAGTTGCTTATGTAGACGCATCATGCGGACGACACGGAGCAGCTGTCTCGGCAGCAGTTAATGGAGAAGGTGCACCTAAAATTGCGGCCTCAACACGCACCCGTGACATTAGTACAGCTAAAGAGGTCACAATAGCGCTCGCATGCACTGGTACGCAGGCCAAAACTATAATCAGCGACAGCAAAACGGCTGTCTGGAATTTTACAAAAGGACGGATCTCAGAGGAGGCCAAAAACATTCTTCTCACAAATCCCATTACTAGAACCATATCCATCATATGGATACCAGCACACGAGTCTTTTCCTGGCAAAGAAGCAGCGCACCTGCTGGCCCGAGATCTCAACCACCGGGCAGCGGTAGAACGGCCCGAATGCAAGGGAATTAAAGATTGCGCTATCACATACAATGAGATCACAGAGTCTTACAAACTAGATCGAAAAGTATACCCTCCCCCAGATCGGTCTCTCACTAACAATGAAGCACGCATCTGGAGGCGATTACAAGCAGATAACTACATCTGCCTTGTCTGGGTTTTCTTAACGCAGGCCGGGGAGGAAGAAGATTCTAAATGTAAAAATTGCGGCCAAAAGGCACTCTAGATCATATAATATGGCAGTGCGCCGATTCCCCAGGCGCCGGCATTAACATTGATAGTAGAGAAGCCTGGGAGGTTTGGCTGCGGAGCGGAGATCCAACCGTTCAGCGGCACGCGACCCGCCTGGCGGCTGAGGCCGTGAAGAGTGCTTGTAACCTCACCTGACCTCCTGACCCACTCCCCAGCCTGCGTTCCGGGGGCGGGAGATGAAGGGCTCTTTTTCGATGGAAATAAAGTTTTCATTCATTTATTCCCCTCAAACAGAGGAGTGCCCCAGGGCTCCGCTCTCACCCCTACATTATTTAATGTGGCCTTCATTCCACTTATTCCAGCCCTAGAGACCATCCCTTCTATACGTGTGCTTGCATATGCCGATGATATAATCTTATGGTGCTCTCACCAAGATACGTATGTCCATCAGGTGGTCCTCCAGCATGCGCTGGATGTATTGACATTTCGCCTCCCTCCTTTGGGTCTAACTCTCTCGCATACAAAATCCTGTTTCATTCGAATTGGAAATAAAGCTGGCTTACGGAAAGCTTCCACTATAAATTTTATGATAGATAATACCCCGATTTCTCAAGCACAAACCGTTCGCATTCTTGGTCGTCTTCATTCCTCTGGGACTGGCACCCCGTGGCTGACAGCCATCCGTAAGTCCGCTCACGCTCCTCTAGGTCTGATTCGTCGCATAGCTATGCGCTCTGGCGGCGCACGTGCTCACACGGCCCGCCAGCATGTTCGCTCTGTACACCAGCCGCGTATAATCTACCAGGCAGTTTCAACGTCCCAACCGCAGACAGTGGGACTCCCTTGAGGCTATCAATCGTGAGGCTGTGCATGCAATAACATGTCTCCCCTGTCTAACACCCATACCAGTACTTCAGGTGTACGCCCAGCTAAATACGCTAAGGGAGCTCATTGATCAGCAGATGGAAAACAGAGCTCGCAAACAGTCTTTACAACTCCATCATTTAAAGACACTACCTCCATGGTCGTACTGCCAGCTCACGGACAATCGCCCCACTGCTTCCCCGTCAGTATCATCCGCACATCTGCCTGAATGGTGCATATTATACCCCGATGCATCACATACTGCAGAACGAGGGGTTACTTCTGTGTATAGTCCCTCTCGTCTGCATCTGAACACTCATGTGACATATACCGCGGATACGTGCACCCCTCTGGCACTGGAACTTCAAGCCATTTACAATACCATTTATTCCCTCCCGCTAGTTCCTACATTCAATGCAGTTCATCTTTACACAGACTCTCTCACTGCCCTTAACTTAACAGCTTAAGGCCGTTCGACGCACATTCCAAATAACACAGTCCATTCATTTGCTCTGTTCAAAGTACCCATGTCATGTGCGCATACAGTGGATTCGGGGCCATGCTCGCGATCCACATAATATTTAAGCGGATGCTATGACGCACATAAACACATCAGGCGATCCACAACCTTCCCCTCTTCCCTCTTCCCTCAGATCCGTTCCTGTCCCACGTTTCTGATTCTAAAGTTCGGCGCCAGCGAACACGCGCTCTCACTCCTCCGTGTTCGCACCCTCTCCCTCGTAGTCTTACTCGGCAGGAGGAGGTATCAGTGTGCCGGATCCGGGCAGGGGCGGCTCTGACACCTCTGTACGACATCGTTGGCGTGATAAAGATCTGGCAGTGACTGACAGGTGCCCTCACTGTGACACTGCACCTGAGATCTGTGAAGTGCGTCACTTGTTGTGGACGTGTCAAGCAACGATACCAATTAGACAACGGCTACTCATTAAGGTGGGCCTGAGGTGGAACCGCGATTGTGATTACGAGAAGTGAAAAATGGACAATCGCTACACCGTCAACTTCTGCGAATACCTAAGCGCAACTGGACTTCACTCCTTCTTTTAATTTTCTATCTCCTGCGTCCCATTTCCCCCTTTCTCAACGTACGCCTTGTGGCAAACTTTTCGAAAAAAAAAACCTGAATGCCGGCGGTTCACTGTCCCGTTGCCGCCTGGCACAGCGGGTCCTGCCAAAATATATTTGTGGGGACCCGATGACCGGTGTCTGTGGTTAATCTCCAGAAATTTGGTGACTCCGGACTTCGCGTCTTCGCTCTCTGCTCCTGCCCTGCGCTTGCATCAGCCGCTTCGCTAGGCCTACCAGCGCCCGGAGCTCGAGATCCCGCCTACCTTCGATCATGTAAGCCATGGCCACGGATTCCCCCACTCATGTACCATCCCCGTCGCCTCACATGGTGCCATGTCATGAGTCCGCGGTCTCCGCACTCAAGCTCCGTGACCTCTGGCCATCGGACTCGGAACTTTGATTCCTCACCATCGATGCCTTGTTCCACCGGCACCGCATCACTTCGCAGGTGACCATGCTCGACCACGTCATTGGCGCGCTCACACCTACTACTGCGGCGATTGTTCGCGACGTTCTTAGTTCTCTGCCTGCCGATCGCCCTTGCGGTCAACACCGGGGCGACGCTGATACAGCGAACTTCTGAAACGGAGCCGAGTCGTCTGCAGCAGCTCCTTACCTTAGAAGAGCTCGGAGATCACAAGCCTACCGAGCTGTTGGGTCGCATGACCGCTCTGGCTGTAGACTCTGCTGGTTTACACGATAGCGTACTCCTGAGGGAACTCTTCCTGCAGCGCCACCACCACAGGTGCGCATGATCCTGAGCGTCTCTTCATGTCAGACACTATAATCCCTCGCCACGCTGACACATAAGATCATGGACGCCGGTTCTCCCTCCGTGGCAACAATTCATCGTCCTCTTGCCCCTCAGTTGCCCAGTGCAGCTGCTGACGATCACAATGCCCGCCTAACCAATGCTAATGAGGAGCTCACTTGGCCAGTAGCGCGGAAGTTGCAGCCATTAATAAGCGGCGGCCGCGTTCCTCATCTCCACCTCGCCGTACCAGCCGCAGTGCTCCTTGCAACCGTTCTCCGCACTCCAAGACATTTTGCTGGTAGCACCGGTGCTATGGATCTCGCGCACGCCAATGCCTCCAGCCCTGCTCTTTCGCGGGAAACGGTCCGGCCGAACACTGAAGGCGACCGGTGTTCTCGGCCCACGATCCAGTCGCCTCTTCCATGTTACTGACCGTATAACGAAAGTCCGCTACCTAATCGACACCGGTGCAGAGATCTGTGTTCTTCCGCTTACATTGGCTGAGCGATGCCGTCCTTCAAACTTTCCACCTCTGATCGCAGTCAATGGATCTACCATACGGACATACGGCCAGAAGTCGGTGACTCTCGACATCCGACTCCGCCGTACCTTTCTCTGGGTATTTAGCATCGCGGACGTACGCTTTGCAATCATCGGCGCCGACTTTCTATGGCACTACAAGCTCCTAGTTGACATGCGGCAAAGCCGCATACTGGATTCCGAAACGAGCCTAGTAGTCCAAGGCGTCTCTTGCCGCGATCCACCACTCCGGCTCCTCCAGGCGCACAGCCCAGTTCCCAACCCTTGGTCCATCGTCCTTGCCGAGTTTCCGGACGTTTTCCTACCCACATCCCTTCAAGCACCGATTGCGCACAGCGTCACTCACCATATTCTGACGACGGGGCCTCCCGTGTTTGCTCGCTCTCGTCGCCGGATCGCCTCGCTGTTGCCAAAAACGAATTCGAGCACATGCTGGAGATTGGCTTCATCCGTCCCTCGTCCAGTCCTTGGGCGTCGCCCCTCCACATGGTACCCAAAAAGAACGGCAATTCTGGCGCACGTGCGGCGATTACCGGGCTTTCAACAAGGCAACTGTCCCTGACCGCCACTCGATTCCACATTTTACATCGACCCTGGATGGCTGCACAATCTTTAGCAAATTTGATGTCGTGGAGGCATATCACCAGATTCCTGTAGAGCTCTCGGATATCCCGAAGACGCCTTTTGGCATGTTTGAACATCTGAGGGTGCCTTTCGGTTTTTGCAATGCGGCCCAGACTTTTCAGCGCTTTGTTGGCCAAGTCCTACGCGGTTTGACGTGCTGCTTTGCCTATCTTGATGACATTCTCGTCTTCAGCCCTACGGCAGAGGCCCACAAGCTCCATCTGCGTCAAGTCCTCGCCAGGCTCAACCGCTTTGGTCTTGCGGCCAATGGTCCGAAAAGCGAGTTGAACTTTCTCGGCCATCGTGTGAAAGCCCATGGCATCCACCCATACAGGCCCGTGCCACCGCCATTGCTCAATTTCCCGGCCCACAACCACCCGCCAGCTGCGCGAATTTCTTGGCCTCGCCAACTATTATCGGCGCTTCATTCATCGTTGTGCTGCAATACTGAAGCCTCTTCACGACCTTCTCTCGGGCCGCAGCAAGCAGACAGCTCTTGTTGCTTGGAGCGATACCGCTGACCGCACATTCAGCGGCGTCAAAGCAGCCATCGTCGGCGCCACGCTCCTCATCCATCCCAAATGTGATGCGCCCACATCCCTCGCATCGAACACTGCTCTCGGCGCGGTCTTGCAACAGTTTGTGGCTGGAGTTTGGCAACCAGTTCCCTTCTTTTCCAAGAAGCTTGACCCCTCCCCCCCCCCCCCCCTGAGCGCCGCTATAGCACCTTCGGTCGAGTGCTGCTTGCAATATATTCAGCCATGAAGCACTTCCGTCGAAGGACGCACTTTTCATATCTTGACTGACCATAGACCTCTTACGTCTGTGCTGGCATCCAGCAGTTCCTCCTACGCTCCTCGGGAAATCAGGTAGTTCGCCTATATTTCCGAGTTTACCTGCGACATCCCTCACGCCAGCGGCAAGTCGAACATAGTTGCCGATGCTCTTTCTCGCGCTGAAGTCACTGCGACGGGCAATCGACGGCCAATAATCGACTTCAGAGCTATGGCTGCTGCTCAATGAGCTGATGCCGAACTGCAAGGGCTTCGCACGCGGGACACCTCTCTGGTATTGGAGGACGTCTTGCTCTCAAACTGCGCCGTTCCTCTTGTCTGTGATACGTCGACCGGTCACCCTCGTCCCTACGTACCTCCATCATACCACCGAGCTGTCTTTGATGCCCTCCATTCTTTGGCCCATCCAGGCATCCGCGCCTCTCAGTATCTCGTAACGGCTCATTGTGTCTGGCCTCGCATCAACGTCGACGTTCGCCGCTAGTCGCGCACGTGCCTCAGCTGCCAGCAAAGTAAGGTGCACCGACACATTGCGACTCCTCTTGGATCCTTCCCGTCCTCGGATGCCCGCTTCAGCCATCCGCATGTCGACATTGTCGGTCCTCTTCGTCCCCGCGGGAACCACCGCTACCGTTAACCTGCAGTGATAGGTTCACGAGGTGGCTGATGCTTCTTCTGGACATAACGGCGAAGTCGATCGCAAAACCGCTCATCACACTCTGGATAAGCCGCTACGGCGTTCCTTCCACCATTACGACTGATTGTGATAGTTAGTTTGACTCAGCATTATTTGCTAACCTATCTCGGCTCCTCGGCATCAACCACATTAAGACGACCTCTTACCACCGTATTTCAACTGGTATCATTGAGCGTTTTCACCAGCAGCTGAAAGCTTCGCTTATGGCGTCCGCTTTCCCTGCACCATGAATTGAGCGCCTTCCCTTCGTCCTGCTTGGTCTTCGCACCGCACTTCGCAGTGACGCTTCCACCTCTGCACCAGAGTTAACGTTTGGCACCACTCTTCATGTCCCTGGCGAGTTCTTGAAATTCTCGCCGCCCACGCCTCCTGACGTCACAGATTACGCCTGCCGACTACGTAGCGCTGTTGGCAATGTCATTCTACCACATCAGCGCCAATATTCCCGTCGTATCTACGTTGCCCCGGACCTACAGCGGTGCACACACGTCTTCGTTCGCTACGACGCTGTACGTGCACCCTTACGGCCGCCATACCAGGTGCTCTGGCGTGCTCTTAAGTACTTTCTACTGCGTATCAACGGCCGGGAGGACACGATCTCCGTTGATCGCCTTAAACCCGCCTACTTTGACTCAGATGTCATAGCAAATTGTGCCACTGCAACCCCTCCCGATCATGCATTTTCTCTCCGCGTACGGTTCACAGTCCCAGTGTCCGCTTGTCGCCATTCCCCTTCGCTCATGGCTTCATCGCTAGAGGGGGGGGGGGGGGGCGTGGCGTGCCATCGTTGACTCGGCGAAGAAGACGGCAGTCTCAGCACCGCTGCCAGGCACGCGCAGTTCGTACTACGTGGCTACACGACTGAATGCCGGCGGTTCACTGTTCCGTTTCCGCCTGGCACGGCGGGTCCTGCCAAAACTATGTTTGTGGAGACCCGATGACGTGTGTCTGTGGTTTATCTCCACAGGCTACCAGAGTACATTGATCTGTGTGTATTATGTACTATTTAGTGTAACAGGTGCTGCGAAGATTTGTTTCTCAAACGTTCGAGCATTTCTCTAAAGCGAAATGTGCTCATTACCACTGTTACGGATGTGCAGAATGACTCAACAGAAAAAAAAAAGAAGAAATGAAATACATATATGGGTTTAACACGCCATGCGACATCAGCTATATGACGGATGATGTAGGGGCGGGCTTCGGTGTCGTTGACCATGTGGGACTGTTTAACGTGCCGTCAAATCTCACAGCCGTGGAGCGCCTTTCGAAATGGCCGGGATCAAGCCCCCCGTTTGGAAATCAGCAGTCGAGCGCCCTACCACTGAGACACCGCGACAGAGGTTTAACCGCAGCAAAAACTAAAGTACTCGTATAACTCTATCGTGGATACAGAGGCTAGTTCAAACTGAATTTCGCTATGTAGCAGTCTGTGGTCGCATGTTTCAGTAGTTGCGGTATTCCAAACAGAAACGGGAATAAACGATTGTTGAGCATTAAGTTTTATTGACAGCAGCAACCTGTTTTGCTTTGACACGGCACCTAACGACAGCAGCGCTTCGTTTGAGACACCGCTTGCCAAATAATCTCAAGCGCCGAAGACCGCGACTGATGACGTCCTTTCTAGCGTGATATATGGACAAGTATTTTTTAATGGAGCGTGGGGTTCTTTTGCGAGAGGTAAGCAAAAGCTCACAGTAAATCACTGCTGGCTGGCATGCGACGCGAAGAGGCATCCACAATGGGTTCGCCACTATGCCGCTAGGTGGCGACTCTGCTCGATCTCGAGGCCAATTCTGCTGTGAGTTTTCTACAGCATGAGAAGATAAACGATCACTGTTATGATTTGTTAGTTAACGGCGTGTGTAAGCCGGTTTAGCATGCGAGTGAATTTCATCGGCAGCAAGCAGTTCATGGTGATGCGAGGTCTTCGCTATAATGAGATGTCGAGCTCACCCTCATTGGCAGCTGAAAGCATTGTTTATTTTGCAAATAAAAAGCACATTTCATGACCGAAGAAACACACTCGCACTTGACACGAACAGCAGGCAGCGCGTCTTTAGATACGAAAAAATGGCGGCAATGTTTGCGCTTTCAAGTGGATTCGCAAAGTGAACATGAGCGAAATCGCTAAATCAGCCTGCGCCATGCGCGAAGATGTTAGCGCTTAGAAGTGCGTTACATTAGTGCTGACTAGAAAGGATAGAGTTTTTCCGCCTGCCGCTTCTTTGCAGGTCATGAGTGACAACAAGGCCTCCAAATTGTGTGCAACAACACAAATATCAAGGCGCAGATGCATACCGCAGCTTCAGTGCGAAGTCTGGCTGCGGCGACGCAAGCGTTCCATATCTACAGCGCGATAAACGGGACAAGAGAACACAATAACGACAAACACAGCGCTGACTGACAACTGATTTTTATTGCTTGTCCAACCGGTATATATACCTCACTGGAAGGCAGAGATAGAAATCAAGACACAGATCATGAGTACACATAAAATTCAAACTCCTACAGGGTCGCATTAACATTCGCATTCGAGATAAGCTGTTTCTTTTTTTTTTGATAATGCCACAGATGGTGCACTTATACAACTTTCCGAGAGCCTCGCTATCATTTGTGCTTCCACCACCTCTCTAGTCTCCGAGAATGTAACTTGGCAGAAGCACGTTGCGAAATTTCTGCAAGGTAACTTGAAGGCGTTGACTATTGATGACCCGTTTAGAGTAAGAAGATCGGACGAAGTCATTCAGTTTCTAGAAGGGAACTGCAGCAAAAAACTTCAAGGATTTTCCATAGATATAAAAGATTTGTACTACACGATACCCCAGGAAGAGATTTTGTCGTCGGTAAATGATCTTATTGATGCGAATGGTTCCATAGCATTCCACAATGAGTGCGGGATGTCAACAGGTAGTTTCTTTGAATTGCTGTCTGTTTACCTAGAATCCACATTCACTGAATGGAATGGAGATGTATACATTCAGAGAAATGGAATTTGTATTGGTTCCTGCCTTGCACCTGTTCTTAGTGATGTGTTCCTGGCATCGCGCAATAGGATTTTGAAAGAATGCCTTGAAGGGTGATGTGTTCGTGGAATTTTTAGGTTTGTAGATGACTACTTTGTGTTTTTAGAATGTGACAACCTCGATTTCGAGCAGCAATTCCGTCATGTTTTTTCAGTGTTCTTAGAGCATCTTAACCCTATGGTCTTAACGCACGAAGTGCCTGAAAATGGTTTTATTAAGTTTTTAGATTTGTCATTTCACTTCACCTCATCCCATGTTTGTTGGGCGTTCGAGCCGCGCGGTCAAAAACCGATTCTTCCATATGGCATCTGTTCATTCAAAGCTCGTAAAAAGAGCCATTGTTCATTCAGTGTTTTACAATGCTGTAAAAAAGACATGTCAGCACAGGCTGGAACTTAGCTTCAAAAACCAAGTGTGCCGCCTCACACAGGCCGGTTACCCTTCTGACGTTCTGACTTCTGTGGCAGAGAAAGTAAAGAAAAAAGTGAAAGCTGAGATGAAAGGCGAGAAAACACCAGATAAAAAGAAGATGAAGTTTGCTGTGGTGCCATAACCTGAGAAAGATTGGCAAGCATGCCGGAGTCGACGTTGTCTTTTCGGCTCCTAACCGACTCTCGAAAGTGGTCAAAAAAGGTAATTCGGCTAACGATGAACCAAGCGGCTGCAGAAAAAGACACGCCAAAAATTTGTGAAGTGCCAGGAAGGTGTAATCTATTCCCCGCCGCTATCATGTGGGAAGAGTTAAATGGGCAAGACTGGCCGATGTCTTAACGAAAGATTAAAAGAACATTATTATAACGTTACGCATGTCCCTATTACCGGTCACGTGGCTAAGCACTGCAGCAGCTGCAAGGAAGGTGACGAAGGTGACGATAGGAGTGCCTGCCAACCGTTGTACAATGAGTGTATGATATTAGGAAGCCATCGTGGTGGAAGCACAAATGATAGCGAGGCTCTCGGAAAGTTGTAAAAGTGCACCATCTGTGGCATTATCAAAAAAAGAAACAGCTTATCTCGAATGCGAATGGTAATGTGACACTGTAGTAGTGTGAATTTTATGTGTACTCATGATCTGTGTGTCTTGATTTCTATCTCTGCCTTCCAGTGAGGTATATATACCGGCTGGACAAGCAATAAAAATCAGTTGTCAGTCAGCGCTGTGTTTGTTGTTATTGTGTTCTCTTGTCCCGTTTATCGCGCTGTAGATATAGAACATCGTCACCAACTCGCCCAACAACTGACCTTGTCGAACGAAAGCGTACACTCGCTGTAAGGAGTATCATGCATCGGTGCTCAAGCTATTCCCTCTGTTATAATAGCGGATACAGAAACGTTTGTTGCGTTGACGAAGGAGAGTAAAAGTGTCCTTAGCTTGCAAAGCATTAAATATAAAACGCCGACGATTATTTCCTAGAAATTGAGATAGAATACTGCCAGCCAGTCGACGCAGAGTATACCCATGAGAGTATCAATTATATACTGAGACATGATGACGCAGTGGCAGGGGTCTTCTGTTTTTGCTGCTAAGTGCCCGCCTTAAAGAAGGCAGCTGGAGCCGAGTTGCAATCTCTTTGCGAATTTCTGCAACACAGAGGGTGCGGCCTCCTCCTCCAGACCTGAGGAGGAGGCCGCCATTCACATTGACAGTTCTTTCTCGTACTGTGTCATTGAATTCCCGTTCTATTCCAGTATCCTCGAACTCGCACGGCTGCGGTTCGGACAAAAACTCGCAATTCAGTAATGTGACGGCAGTCCGGAGCGCTGCTAAATGTCTGTGCATTGGGCTCTCGTCACGAGGCGGTGAGACGGCGAGGTGCGGCGTCTCCGTCGCGGCTTCCGTGCTCGAGCTGGTCGGCCGAGTACTGCTCTCCGCCCAGGTCTCCACCTCCGGGCAGAGGGTCGCCGGGGTTCAGGGACCGGCGCAGTCCCGCATTGAAGTACACGTACCGGCTGCTCCACAGTAGGGTCAGGTACCACAGGCTGCAGACGCCGCCCAGGGCCGACACCGAAGCCGTGGTGTAGAAGAGCCCTTTCACGCTGCTACGGACCTGCGAGCGCAGACGAAGGATAATATTTTATCTGCTTTACAAATGCCGCCTTAAGCTTGACAGAGCTCCGAACACATCTGGAAGGGGATAAAAACAGCGCGAAACAAAGACGTGACCACGCAACACAGGCGCTGACTAGCAACTGTTGTTTATTTACGAACAGAAGGAATTCATAGTCACAAAAGATGAGTTAGGAATGTTGAGATTCCTTAACGCAGAATAATTGCGTGGGATAAAATTTTAAGCTTTCAGCAAAATATTTTTGGGTTTCTTTGTTTGAAAAAAAGAAAAAAACAGCAGGCACATCACTGTGGACGTCAAAAGTGACGAAATGGATGGAAACGAACCGAGAAATCACGGATGAGAGAGTTCTTCGAAGTAGGCGAGTTCCTTCTTGATCAGCGTGATGGACGGTATGCTTACAAAATCTTTTGGCTTGCACCAAACATGTGCGTGAAGCCTAACCTTGACAAGGCAGAAATAGCCTCGCTGGTGAGGAGTGCGGCCTCGAAGGCTATTGCGACAAAGCAGACATTGCGGAAGGTATTGACGCCTTACTAAGAGAAGCGCATCAACATCAAGATGGTTTAATCTGCTTCATTCTGCAGTGGACTGAGCAATCGAACAAAACTGCAAAATGTGTAACAGCCGCAACGTTGTGTGAAGATCGACCTGGCATAATCTGTAAGAAAGAGCGATGACCTTAAGGATGGCCAACCCTTTGGTGTCATGTAGGTACCTTCAACGCTCTCTAGCACCCTTGCCAGTTCAGGACGCTTTCCTGGTCCGCAGGACGTGTCTGAGTTCCTAAAAGAGCTGAAAGGAACTTGATGACAGTCGCGGAACAAATGCTTCCTCCTTTCTGGAGCTGATGTTCTTCTATTTGAAACCAACCTATCTCAGCTATCAACTGGACATGCAGAAGGAGGGTGTTTGCACTGGGAATTCTTCTCCAAAGAAATTAACAGGATATTTTCAGCGACTTAAAAAGATTTTGAAACAATTTCTGAGACACTGAAACCTCCCATGGCTGCACACTTGAGCCAACACAAATTTAAAGGGCCCATCGGCTTGGTCGATACCAACCAGAGAAAAGTTGACTGATAATCGTCAAGTTCGCACACTACAAGGACAAACGGCATATCATAGATAAGGGCTACAAGTTTAAAGACACGCAGTATGTTGCTCGCCAAGATTTTTCTTTCCCAACGCGCCTGGCTAGGAAAAGACTGTTATATTTCGCAAAGTCGGAGGGCGGGTCGTTTAAACTAAGAGTCGATAAACTGCTCATGAACAATAATGTGTATATGTACGACGCTGCTTCCGACACACAATGCACCCAATAGCAAAAACGAAGAGCGGTTGTACGCAAGGCAGACTATCATACAGAGACTTCATGCGGCGGCATCCCTTCGCTTTCCATATCATTTACTAACATACGTAGCATCCTCCCAAAGCGCACCGAACTCTACTCGTATCTAGAAGATAATAAGACTGACATCATAACTTTAACAGAAACGTGGCTGCACTCGGATATAACTAACGACGGAGTCTTACCTGATTCACCTGATTTTGTTATTTACCGCAATCACAGAACTAATAAAAGGGGTGGTGGCATAATGATCGCCATAAAACATCACATCCCTTCCTTTCGTGTCAGCATTTCGTCCCCTCTAGAAATTTTATGGGTTTGCATCACGTCCTCATCCCTTAAGTCCCTTCTTGGTATATGCTACCGACCACCAGACAGCTCAGAAAGTTTCGTAACAAATCTGTATGCTAACCTCTCAGATATAAGAAGCAACTTCCCAAAGGCCGACATGTATTTATTCGGTGATTTTAATTACCCGAATATTAACTGGAATACCTGAACTGCATCGGCACAGGACCCGGTTAATTTCATTGAACTAACATTAGACTTTTCTTTAACTCAACTTTTTTCTAAACCTACGCGCCGCCTTAACATTCTAGACCTTGTTTTCACATCGGCTCCAGACAATGTTAGCCCGATCTCCCTCACGGATGGTTTCATAGATCACAAACTGCTCCATTTCACTATAAAAATGCCATCCCGCCAACGCAACCAACATCAGAAATACATCTTCGACTATAACAGAGCGAACTACGATGCCATTAACCTCGGCTTACAAACTTTCTGCGATTCCTTTCTGCAATTCTTTCCTAATCAATCTGTTAACGAAAACTGGTGTCAGTTCAAAGCTAAACTCACGCAGTTAATGAACACCTATATACCCCGCATATGTTTGCGTGCTAGCTCATCTAAGCCGTGGTACCACAAGAATCTTCGTACGCTGATGAACAAAAAAAAACGACTTTTCAAAACAGCTAAACGGCTCAGAACACCCGAATCACGGGAAAAACATAAAAACGCCGATAAAGAATACTGTTTGGCCATACGGAAAGCTAAGCATAAGTTCATGGCTCACGATTTGCTATCTCTCCTTAAGAACAATCCAAAAAAAAATTTTGGAAAACATTATTACCTTCCGAAACTTCTTCAGATTTTACATTGATCAATGAGGCTGGAGATCCCATTGCTCCAGATGAACGCCCTCAGACTTTCAATAACCCTTTCGCCAATATGATTACGAAGGAAGATTATTCCAATATTCCATCGGCACCTGAATATGATTATGACTACATGAGCCCAATAGACGTTACTGTTGATGGTGTTGCGACATCGATTAACAATCTAAGAGTAACTACTTCATGTGGTGTTGATGGGATGAATTCAAATATTTTGAAACATGCTGTGGCTCATTCCAGCGTCATACACACTCATATATTTCGCCAATCCCTTTCAACAGGAGAGATACCATACGAGTGGAAAATTGGAAAAGTTATTCCAATTTTCAAATCTGGTGACCGAACTAATGTTGCTATCACCCAATATCGCTGACGTGTATATCTTGCAAACTTCTCGAGCACATCATTGCACCTAACACGGCACTACATTTAGAAGGCAACGGTTTCTTCTATTCACAACAACATGGGTTCAGAAAAGGGTTATCATGTGAGACACAACTACTCGAGTTTACTAATGAGCTGCTTCACGGTATGGACGAAAAGCTTCAAATCGACTGTATATTCCTCGACTATGCTAAAGCCTTCGACCGCGTTCCACACTGTCGTTTAATCGCGAAACTCTCATCCTTGCACCTTGATTCATTAACAATTTCTTGGATGAGAAACTTTTTATCATTTCGTAAACAATTCATTTCTGTTGATAACAATTCGTCCCCTCTAATTGATGTAACATCAGGCGTACCGTAAGGTAGTGTAATGGGCCTTTACTGTTTCTTATTTTCATCAATGACCTACCGTTAAGCATCACCTCAACACTCAGAATGTATCCTGACGATTGCGTCATTTATCGGAAAATCCGCTCTGCTAATGACCACATCGTCCTTCAAGAAGATCTACACCGCATTAATAACTGGTGCGCATCATGGCAAATGTCCCTTAACACTGATAAATGCCAATTAATGACATTTAGCCGTAAACAAACTATTCACCGTTTCACTTACTTCCTTAATCACAGTCCAGTCACCCTTGCGTCGTCATACAAGTACCTTGGCGTGCACTTTTTACCAAATCTCTCATGGAAGACCCCCATAGAAAAAATTACTACCAAAGCTAACCGTACATTAGGTTATTTAAAACGTAACCTCAGAGGTGCACCTTCTTCCATGCGGCAGTTGGCATATCAAACATTCGTCCGCCCTCAACTAGAATACGCATCTTCCATTTGGTCACCCCACCAACATTACTTAATTCATTCCCTAGAGCGCTTACAAAATCGTGCCGCTAGTTTCATTTCTCGCCACTATTGCCGACATTCCAGTATAACTAACATTAAAGCGTCGTTATCCCTTCCATCCTTAGAATCTCGCAGAACAATAGCACTTATCTGTCTCTTCCATAAAATTGTTTATAGCCATCATTCCTTCACACTACCTCTCACAAAACCGGCCCGCACATCTCACCCATTGCATAATCCCCTCAGTTTTAAACGCCTTTCGGGAAGAACCACTGCATTCAACTCATCAGCCCTGCCCCGTGCCATCATTTATTGGAATGGTCTTCCTGACAACATTGTTCACACTTCAGATCATGTTATTTTCAAAGAAAAAATAAAGAACATTTTGTTCTGAAGTGTGCTGTTACTGAAGTGTTTTCTATAGCGTGCTTTTCAAATTTTGTTCTCTTTTCTTGTGTTTGCCATTGTATAACGTTAACGTTTTGAAAATAACGATGTTAAAATAACCATCTTCTACCTGCTTCTGTTTCGCACAACAGTTATGTAACCCCCTCTACATAATACTCCCATCGGAGCCCGTGAGGTATTTGAATAAATAAATAAATAAATAAAAGTTAACCAAGGAATCACCTAATGACAGGCAAATCCGTTTCCTTAACCCCAGACTATTCCTTTTCCCAGAGCACGTTTGCTGGTGGTATGAGTTACGCTCACAGAAGAAGCTTCTTCCATTCACCTCGTCACATTCGAAGCTAATGAAACTAGGCATTGTCAAGACTGTCACGAGGAGCGCCGTCGAGAGGTCTTGCCAGAATGAAGCTAGCTCCAGTCTATGCGCCCAGGTACAGAGGCTGAAATCAGCAGCCTCCCATCTGCTGCAGAGCCTCGCCGAAAAGTTGCTGAGTGATCTACGAGGGAACTGTACACCCAAGACTAGTGGTCGCACTGAGGTGAAGACAGCCGTCCCATACGTTGATTGATTCTCGCACAGGCTGATGTCGGCAAAGCAGGAGTGCGTCTCGGCCTCTAACAAACGTGCCCGACTTTGCCAGCATACCACAGAAGAGAAAGGCTCAGCGTTCTAAGAAGCCCCGCCGGGATGGCGCAGTGGTTACGGTGTTCCACTACTGTGCCCAAAGATGCGGGATCGAATCCCAGCCTCGATGGCCGCTTTTCGATGGAGGTGAAAAGCAGGGCGCCCATGGGCTGTGTGATGTCAGTGCACGTTAAAGTACCCCAGGAGGTGTAAATTTCCGGAGTCCTCCACTACGTTGGCTCGCATAGCCTGAGTCGCTTTGGGACGTCAAACCCCACAAGCCAAACCCAGCCTAAGAAGCACCGAGGTCTTTTTGTTCCATGCAAGACTAAAGTAGGCTATCCAATCGTGCGGAAGATGTTATGCGGGCCAGACCGGCCGTTGCAACAACCGGTTGTTGGAACACAGAAGAGACCTCAAGATTGGAATCGGAAACAACATGGCAGTACATCGTGCCTCATGCCGCGGTTGTCGTCCTGCCCCAGATAAGTGCAGCGTCATTAGATAATACGACGGACGCACATGCGAGATATTTGAGGCCTTGGGCATTCTTAAGATAGGTGATGATTGTGTAAGCACCGCGTCCATCCTGCTCGAAAACCTTTTTTATCCGTGATTTGTCGGTTCGTTTCCATTCCTTTGCTACTTTTGACGCCCACAAGGATGCGCCTGTTATTTTTAAAATGAAGAGACAAAAAACATTTTCCTGGCCCTTTTAAACGCATATCACAAGCGCTTATTTTGCATTAAGGAATCCCAATCTTTTACAGACTGATAGCAGCCCTACTCGTTTTTTTGCGAAAATAAATTCTTTCCGTTCGTAAATAAACATAAGTTGCTAGTCAGCGCGCCTGTGTTGTGATTCACGTCTTTGTTTTCGCGCTATTTTTATCACACTCTTTCAGGCACCAGTTAGCCCGCCAAAATGCTAAGTACAGTTGGCGTAACAAGTAGTACACGGTGTAAACTCCACTTTCATAAGTGCACAGGCAGAAGAGATGAAACACTTAACTGCCTCTCTGGTGCGTCCTATTTTTCTTGTGTTGATCTCAGATCTGGCTACTGGCTAATTCCAATAGCCTTTCAAACAAGAAAAAAAAATCAGCCTTTGTAATTCCAGACGGAATGTTTGAGTTTAATGTTATGCCATTCGGGCTGCGCAATGGGCCTGCCACATTTGAACGATTTATGGATACAGTTGTACGCGGCTTGAAATGGGACATTTGGCTTTGCTATCTGGAGGATGTCGCCATATTTGGGAAGTCCTTCCAAGAACACGATCGCTTAGTACGCGTTTTGAATTGTCTACACAACGCCGCCCTAATTCTAAATTTGAAAAAGTGCCGCTTTGGAGAGCGCCAAGCGCTGGTGCTTGAACACCTTGTCAACCGTGACGGTGTAATGCCGGATCCCCAGAAAACTGCCGCTGTTGAGTATTTTAAACCCCCGCAGACAGTGAAGGAGTTGCACAGTTTTCTAGGGTTGTGTTCGTATTTTAGACGCTTTATACATCGCTTTGCTGACGTTGGTTACCCATTGACATGCCTTCTCAATAAAAACTCCACTTTTGTCTGGACACTAGACTGCGACGTGTCATTCCGTCAACTGAATTTTCTTGTAATATTGAAACCCATCCTACGTCACTTTGATCCTGCTGCAGTGACAGAAGTTCACACGGACGCTAGTGGAATCGGTCTCGGTGCAGTCCTTGTCCAACGGCACGATGAACGAGAGCATGTTATCGCGTACGCAAGTCGTACCCTGAGCAAGCCGGAGCGAAACTACACAGTCACCGAACAGGAATGCCTGGCTGTAGTTTTCGCTGTGCAACGTTTCCGTTCATATTTGTACGGACGGTCGTTTGCTATCGTAACTGACCATCATTCACTCTGTTGGCTGCGGAACCTTCGAGACCCATGTGGTCGCCTCGCACTCTGGGCCCTCCAGTTACAGGAATATGACTTTGCCGTGGTGTGCAAAAGCGGGAGGCGTCATGCAGACGCAGATTGTCTTTCTAGAGTGCCACTGGCCACGACTGGACCTGACAGTGACGATTTCGACAATTATATATCGACCCTCGAGCCAGCGTTCCCCGACACGAATGTTTACAAAACGGAAGAGCAAAATGATAGCAGTCTGCAGCCTCTCTTTGCCGCCGCCAAAGCCAGCGTACCTACAAGCCGTTTTTGTGTGCGTGATGGCCTCCTATGGAAAAAGAGTTATTCGCCTATCAGCTAGCGATACCTACTCGTAGTTCCCAAGACGCTTTGCACGGACGTATTGCGTGTTATGCATGATGATCCAGCTTCTGGGCATTTGGGATTGGTTCGAACACTCCATCGTGCTCAAGAAAGCTTTTACTGGCCCAGAATGCGCTCGACGATTGAACAATACGTTGCCAGTTGCAAGTAATGTCAACGCCACAAACGTCCAACTGCAACTCCATCTGGCTTGCTGCAGCCCGTGAAGACACCGACAGCTCCGTTTGGTCAAGTAGGCATTGACCTCGTAGGTCCGTTTCCGAAGTCCGTGGATGGAAATCGCTGGATTGTAATCTGCGTGGACTATCTCACACGTTACTGTGAAACCGCCGCTCTTACATCTGCTACGGCGCATCAGCTGTCACTTTTCTTGCTGCACTCAGTCGTCTTACGAAACGGGCCGCCACGAATTGTCATCACTGATCGGGGCCGACAATTCACTGCTGATGGTATTGCAGAGCTCATGCGTTTATGCTCCGTAACTTTCCGACACTCGACGCCACACCATCCCCAGACAAATGGCTTGACTGAGCGCGTCAACAGAACGCTTATCAACATGCTAGCCATGTATGTGGACGCAGGGCATAAGAACTGGGACACCATACTACCCTTTATCACGTATGCGTTTAATACCGCCACGCATGAGACGACTGGGTACGGTCCATTTTTCCTGCTCTATGCCAGACCGCCACGCTACTCCCTGGATACTATCCTGCCCTTCACAAGCCGTGAAGACCCCTGCCTGGCTGAGACCCTCTGTCTCGCCGAAGAAGCTCGGAGAATCGCCCGATTACGGTTTGGTGCTTCAAAAGAACGTTCTAAAGTGCGATACGATGCCAGTAACCAGCGGGTCACGTACTCTGTAGGTGATTTAGTCTGGCTGTGGCGTCCAATTCGGCGCCGTGGCCTACATCAAAAACTCTTGGCCCACTATGACGGACCATATGTGGTTGTCAAACGCATCAGTGACTTAACTTATGCAATAGCCCGCCTGACAGCATCGGGTCGCCGGTCTGCCAAGACCGAACTCTGTCATGTTGACCGCTTGAAGCCGTGTCAGCCTCGCACGACTCACGAACACGCCCAGAGGGCTTAGGCTGAGTAGGGGGGAAATGTCACGCCACGGACGACGAGGAAGGATTGTGATGGTCTGGGAGAAGAAGAGGAGAAAGCGTTGGTGCTTGGGGGCTAGTAGGCTTCACCTTATCTTACTGCCATATCACTGTAAATAAACACCCCTTTGCTATTTCATCGTTACAATATATTATTCCATTTCTCAGCTTTGACCATAACTAACAATACTATATTTTTGAAGACGATTTCTCAATGTGTAATTTTTTTATTACAATCTTAAGCAAATCGCTATCAAGCATAATATTTTGGCGGCGTTACAGAGAACACACATAGCAGCTTAGAGCTCCAGATTCTGCCTTAAATTAACAATAATGCCACGTGCCTAGCGCCGCGCGACTACCATGCTTGGTGCCGACGACGACGAAGTATGCTGAAGTATAAGAAAAAGGTCATGTGCAGATACGCGGGAACGAAAACCAATGAGGGTATGAAGGAGCGAGTTTGAAACCTCCAAATGCCTATTAAGCCTAGTGAGCGCCATTCTTTCCGTCGTCTTCCCGACACAGGAGGTCAGAGAAATCGGCCGGAGATTTGAAAGGGCTGGAGGCTTACCAGATTTAGAAATGAGAGAAATAAGTGAGGAAGTCCAGAACGATGGCGGAGATTCTTCTTCCCAAGCTGTGTTATAGAGGTTGAGAAGGTGCTCTTTTGCGTTATCGAGAAGATTGCGAAGAGCGGAGTAAGTGATTTCATCTTCACCGGGCGCCGACCGAATGGCGTTAGCAAGAAGTGCAGCTTCAAGCTCGCGCAGTGTAAAAGGGCTCCGCCTGGTGGCGCTATCCACACGGCACGGCTCAAGAGGCAGTGCCCTCTAGATCAGGGTGCCTTAGAACACGCAGCTACAAAAAGAAATTTAACAATGGAGATTACGCATGTGCTGTATGTAGTAACTCCAGTGAGACAATTGACCATATTATACTCGAATGTAATGGTATCCATCCGGAAGTTGATGCAGGCGCAATCACTGTTCCTGTAGCTCTGGGGTTTAGAGATAACAGTGGCCGGGTGAATAAATCGGCGGTGGAAACTAGCAAAAAACGACTGGAAGATTGGTGGCTTAAAAGCAGAGAAGTGACATAATGTTAGTAATGTAGGAGCAAAATTTAATAAATAGAATGATGGTTTAGTTAACCATTACAAATCAATAATTAAGATATAGGGAGAAAACTGATCATGATAGTGACTGCTACCACCCCGTTTCAAAGGGGACGCTCCTATATTCCATCCATACATCCATCCATCCGGCTTCTTCACGGGCTCCGTTCTTTTAGCCCCTAACACTTGGCAGACTCCGTCTGCTTAGAGACTCGCATCAAGCGATCCCTAAAGTTCCATGTTCAAGCTCCCAGGCATCCTGTACTGCAAGGTGAGGTATCTCAATCCGCTGCCCAGTGAAGCACGGAAACAATTCGTCTTGGCACTCGCAGAAATCAACTACCAAATATGGGTAGCGAGATGACGCGCTGCCTTCAACCCCAAGACGCCGTGTCTCCTCGAAGTGAAGAATAAGTGCAGAAATGAGCTTTGGTTCCACCTTCAGCGAGAAGTACGGCACCTTGACGCAAAGAAATTTTATGAAGAATAAGGGCACCCAATGATTATATTCAGAGAAGAGAATCGAAGAATAGAGGTCTCCTATTAGGAGTCTTGCTCGCGTCAGGCTTCGATCCGCCGGGACGACGCGCGGGCGGCGCATTGGCACTGCGAACCCGTCCCGGCGGAGCGCATCCAGATTTCATGAGCCCCTTGGCTGGGATAACGCCCGCTCCCCGAAACAAAAACCTCCCCACCCCTGTGGTGTGGGGGGCCTTGCCCGGGGTTGCCGTAGGATGATGATGGTTATTGGTTGAGGTTTGTACCCTCACAGGAGGGCTGCACCCAGTGCACCCTCCCCTCCATCTTACAAGGCAAGGAACCAGGTGATACCATCTTTACCAAGGTCAGGCCTTCGACCATCTAGCCAGGACTTCTAAGAGGACTGAAGCGGCGCCACGCCGCGCTAAGCCTACAGAAACGCAGACTGTCGGCATACATGACCGCAACCTGCATCAGCTGCAGGGGGCTGCTGCACCCGCCTCATCGCAGCCGAACCTCACCTATGCATCCCAGACGCGTGCCCCCGAGCCCGCATCTCAAGGCATGTCTGACCGTACCCTGCACCAGCCACAAGGGGCCGCACTCGCCGCATCACCGCCCACCCTCGTCCATACATCTCAGACGCGCACCCCTGAGCCCGCGTCTCAAGTGCCTCCGCCGCCGCCTCATGGCCCGCCATCTGCATCGTCTGCTTCAGACTCGCCTCTTCTCCATAAAGTGACGGCAGGCACCTCTTCTGACCCGCTGGATCTTACGGCTGCTTCACTTGACCCGACCATGGACTTGACTCCATCCCCGGATGACGGTCGGTGCCACTCGCAAGGCCGAGAAACCTGTCAGATTTCGCCTGAACGTAATATGCCCCCGCACCCGGCCTTACGAACTGATTAAATCTATAATCGATGCTGCCAACCTCTGTGAACGCTCCTGCAACGACCTCACCCTCGAGACCAAGCCAGCGCTGAACCTGGTCTTTCTGAAAACGCACTCTGATCTCACCTTCTATTGCATATCACCCACATCAACCGGTAAGAAAGTCCGTCCCTACCCTGTCAAACCTCCTCTGTCCTGCCTCGGTGTCATACATGGTGTCGAACGCGGCCTTTCGACCGCCGATCTCATGAGAGACAGCCGATATGATAACCGCGCGCATGTTGGGGTTCACCGAAACAGTGCATTTGCTAGTAATGTCATCCCCCGCACTCGTTACCTTCGTCGAGCAGCATTTCGATGGCGCCCTCACAAACCACGCGTTCCTGCATGTACGCGCTGTTTCGAGATTGGCCACCTGGCACTGTTAACGGCCCCATCTCCCCGCCGCCCTCTGTCCATCAGTGCACGCAGCCCTGGTGCTGCCGGACAAATGAGCATGCTACTTTTGCCCCTCTTTGCCCCTACTATAAGCAGAAAAACAAGGAGTGTGCCCAGAACGCCTACAAACAGTGTGTCAACCTTCGCCAAGCCACTCAGCCGGCTCCTTCGCAGCCCCCTATAAACGATCCTCCTCTTGCAGAGCATGCGTTCTATTCCCCTCCCGGTTCCTACGCAGCAGTAACACAGGCACCTTCCAAGCTTCAGCTTGCGTGCTCTCCCTCTCGTCAATCTCCGACGCGTTCGATTCCCAAGCCTCGTTACTCTCTCCAATCATCTCCACAGTCACTCGTTTCCCACTCGCCTCTCCTCCGTCCTTTATTAGGAACGCTTCATACCCTCGAGCTCTGTGTGGCTAGTTTGGAAGTGGCCATTCACCCCCTCAAACAAGATCTCAACAGCATCGATCGCTGCCTAGATAATCCTAAGCCTCGCATGGATCAGCTACTCACTACAATAGATTCCAAATTCTCAAACGTAGACAATGTTGTCGCTGACTGTCTGAAATACCAGTCTGTCCTTGAGCGCCGCCTCCAAAAGCATGAGGAAGCTACCACCCACATTGATGCCAAATTCAGTAGCCTCAATACTCACGTCAATGTTCAGTCCGAACGCATCCTTAATTTGATCTCCACCTTTCAGACTTCACTGCAAACCATCACGGATTCTCTTCCCCCTCCCCCAAAGAAGCGCGATGGCATGCCACAGCGCAATCATATTAGTTAGATGTGAACATGGATTACCTCAATACAATTCCGTGGAACTGTCGCAATCTCAATACTAACCGCACTCCATTACACCAGTATCTTGTGGCAGTAGGAAGGAGGAAAAGAAAAGCACGAAAAATAGTGTACAGTGTACACCTATACCAATAAAGTCCAGATCATGCTATCATATTTTTTTTAGAAAATTTAAAATTGTTTGGTAAGAAAGGAAGAACGCCGTGTCTGTCGGACTTCTCGCGGAGACATAACCCGTGCCGTGAGGGAAGGAAGAAAAGTGAGAGTGCAAGTGAAACAGGTCGCGTAGTGAAGGGCTGTGGAGTAATTTCTGCCACCTGGGGGATTTTAACGTGCGCTGACATCGCACAACACCGGGCGGTCTTCGACGGTTGTTGCGGCGCGCGTCTTTCTCTCTCTTCTTTTTCTTTCTTCTCTACTTTCTCTCTTCTGTGCGCACGAGGCAACGGAGAGCCCCGCCGAACGAAGTGGCGTCCGTGTGCTGTGCGATGTCAGCGCACGTTAAAGATCCCCAGGTGGTCGACCGTCGAAATTACTCCGTAGCCCTCCACTACAGCTCCTCTTTCTCTCTTTCCACTTTCACTCCCACCTTCCTCCCTTCACTTACGGCGCGGTTGAGGTGTCCACAAAGTGAGACAATTACTGCGCTTTTCCCTTCCTATAAATAAATCAGCCCCGCCGGGGTGATGCAGTGGTAAGACGCCCAACTACTGTGCCGGAGAACCCGCGTTCGAACCCGACTTCGGCGGCTGCGTTTCGATGGAGGCGAAACGAAGATCCCCAGATCCCCAGGTGGTCGAAATTACTCCGCAGCCCTCCACTACGGCTCCTCTTTCTCTCTTTCCACTTTCACTCCCATCTTCCTCCCTTCACTTACGGCGCGGTTGCGGTGTCCACAGAAAACAAGTGAGACAGTTACCGCGCCTTTCCCTTCCTATAAAATAAATCAGAGGCAACGGAGGGCCCCGCCGGGCTGGTTCAGCGGTAAGACGTTCGACTACTGTACCGGAGTACCCGGGTTCGAACCCGACCTCGGCGGCTGCGTTTCGATGGAGGCGAAACGAAAAGGCGCCCGTGTGCTGTGCGATATCAGCGCACGTTAAAGGAGGTGGTCGAAATTACTCCGTGGCCCTCCACTACGGCTCCTCTTTCTCTCTTTCCACTTGCACTCTCACCTTCGTCCTTTCCCCTTACGGCGCGGTTGAGGTGTCCAGAGAAACGAAGAGGCGTCGTGTGCTGTGCGATGTCAGCGCACGTTAAAGATCCCCAGGTGGTCGAAATTACTCCGTAGCCCTCCATTACGGCTCCTCTTTCTCTCTTTCCACTTTCACTCCCACCTTCCTCCCTTCCCATACAGCGCAGTTGCGGTGTCCACAGAAAACAAGTGAGACAGTTACTGCGCCTTTCCCTTCCAACAAATAAATCAGTTTTTTTTAAGAGGTGTCCAGAGAAAACAAGTGAGACAGTTACCGCGCCTTTCCCTTCCTATAAACCTACAACAGATTAAAAATTCGGTGGCTGGCTAACCCCCGCCGCAAACGGCGTTGACCTACCGTCCCAGCCCCGTAGGGCCTGGAACAGCTACCCTTCACCACCTCCCCTCTCCACCCTTCCTGGGCTTTGTCCCTCATAACCAGGTGACTTTCACTTTCCTTCCTCCCCGTGTCCACAGAAACAAGTGTGACAGATAGTCCGCCTTTCCATGCCTGTGTACCAATTACGAAAGGCACGCCTCAGAGCTCAAGAGGACTTTCACTCCCACCTTCCTTCCCTTACGGCGCGATTCAGGTGTCCGCAGAAAATAGTGTGACAGATGCTGCGTCTTTCCATTTCTGTGAACTAATTATAAAAGCCACGCTTCACAGCTCAAGTGGAAGGCGTGACCACGCATGGTACACACTGCAGATAATTCATGAATAATGCGAGCGCCCACACCAAACTGCAGGGTAACATCTGCAGTAACCGAGAATTCACACATTCACAGAAAAGCATCCTAATTTGATATAGTTTGCGTATATACAGCTAGTTCACCACGGTAAAAAAAAATTTCGCTGTTCAAAAAATGTCTCGAATGACATCGTTTCAGCATTAGGCTTTTTGGCGCCAGTTCCTGGGTTTTGTGGCGTCGTCGCCGTTGTCCCTCGTAACCAGTTGTCTGTAACTGTATATACAATGCTTGCCCAAATTCTTTACCTCAATCTATAGAAAAGCTGATGAGCTGCGCTCAAATTTCGCATTAGGAAGCAGCGTGATCGTCTCCAATTTGTTTTGTGTCATTTCTTTCACAGTAAAAAGAACATCAGAGCGTCCTAACGACTGAGCTACTAAGTAAACGGCAGGTGCTCGTTATCAGAAGGCTTACTTTGGGTTTACCACCCGGGTTCTACACGACGTCACCTGAAATTGCAGCTTCTCATGCTTCCGCATTATTATCACCGAGGACAGCCGCTGCCAATTTTCACCAGATTCGTAATTGCGATTTCTCTAAACATTATATTGCTCTAGACTCTAGAAAATAGTACAATACAAAAGAAGTTTACCATGCAGGAAGAGCTGGCTGTTGACAGCCGTTTGAGAGCACCTAAAGAGCCGCTCTTGTGGCATACTGAATGAGTCGCTGGAAGTTGACTGCTCTGCTAGTGGCCGAAAACGATTGTTTTTTTACCATTTCCTGCCACACCACGTGATTGCCATAACTTCCGCAGCGCGACGCAAATCACAACGAATAGCAATGACTGACATCCTTCTCGCTGTCGCGTCCAAGTTTTCGTGGAGCTGGGCCCCTATTTAGAGTTCGTATCACTTTCCGAAGCATTATTTTTGCCCCTTGTCACCCTCATCTGATTGGCGGAAATGCCGGAAGCGGAAGTGGCAGTGACTGAAATTACATCCGCTTCTGGTGATTCATCGAATGGCTGGACGCGAGAGCGGAAACAAAACTTCTGAAAACGACGCGAACTTTGATTACGTACCCTGCTCTAGTGACGCTTGAGAAAATAAGACAACGAATAGCTATATATGGCTGATCAGTTTCAAGAAGGCTAACGTGTAAATCACTTCATCCTTCATCATCATCATCAGCCAGACTGCAGTGGATACCATTGCAGGGGGAAGGCCTTTCCCATTTTCCTCCATTTAACCCGGTCCTGTGCTAGCTGCATCCACTTGACCTCTGCGAATTTCTAAATCTCATCCACACACCTAATTTCACTTGCTACGCTTACCTTCTCTTGGAATCCTATTGGTTACACTTGGAGAACATCAGTTACCTTCTCTTCGAACTACATGTCCTGCCCATGTACATTTCTTGTTCTTAATTTAGACTACAATATCAGCCACTTCAGTTATTTCTCTGACCCACTCTTCACGCTTCCTATCTCTTAACGTTACATCTAGCATTTTCTATTCCATTTGACGTTTTCAATTTGATTTGACTTCACCTAAGAATTTTAGAAAGCGATGCCCGTAGATATTTATTTCTTTAGTGTTCTTGAATGGTTCCCCGTACACTGGGCAAGAAAGATGCCACTCCGCAATGGTTTGCTCGAAACGTTATTCGGTGAACGAGTCAAGCACACCGGAAAGCGATACTGATACGTGCAGGCGAATAAAGGAGCAGGCGTAGCGCAAGGTGGGAAGTCAATAAAGCGGAGAAATTGGCTAGTTGGTCATGCCATGGATTATGTATCAGCGCTCCAGGAAAACATAAAAAGAATATAGAAGTACTGTACTTACAACCTAAATTTCATTTTGGAGTGGAACTGAAAGTATTGGTGCCGTGCGTCTCCACTATTACTGATTTGGAAGATATATTCATTCCGCTTCAGACGCAGTGGTGGCATTGACGTAGAACATTCGCCTCGCGCGTAAGATCATTTGTACCAGGGTGCCACGCAATTCTCCTCTGGATTGAAGTGAATGAATGAATAAAGCCTTTATTGAAGGGAAGGGATGGCTCTCGGCCGCTGTTTGGGTTCTTGGGGAGTTAGGAGGGATGGGAGTGTAACTTCGTCTTAACGGTTATTCAAGCTGTTGCTTGTTGCTTGCCATGCGGCCGATCTTCGCGCTGTAAGTCGACCTCTCTCACACTACTCGAAGCAGGCCGTTCTCACTGCCGTATGTAGCAATGGAGTGTTGTATTTCGGTGCTTGATATAACCTGACCTGCTAATGTGGGCATGTCGTCGTGTGGAATATGCGTAATTTTGTTTCTTCCTCGTGAAAACGATGGACATCGCCATATAAGATGTTCTAGGTCTGCTGTACACTGTTCCTGACAGTGCGTGCATATGTTGTGTTTGAGTGTTTCGTGTCTTCGGAGAGACCACTTGTCAAGTATGTGCGGTGTGTAAGCAGCGTTTGTTATTACTTTGTTGAGAAATATCTCTTGTGGTCGAGTGAGCCCTTTCGTGTCCTCAAACACCGGCGTTGGTGTCGCTTCATGTAATCTAAGCTTACTGTCGTGTTTTATTTTGGTGCGTACATAGTGCATCATCGATCTGCCAGGGGAGCCTTTAGTGAGCATTGTTTGGTAAGGATTTAAGTCTAACGGTTTAGGCATGGAGTTGGGGTGTGGGACATTGTACGTTTCAGCAAGCCCACCCGCTTGCGCGGCGGCCGCTTGCGCGGCTGCGCTTCCCCCGTCCGTGCCAGTATGTCCCGGTGTCCATATAATTTGAATTTCTGTTCCAACTTCCCGCATTTCCTTCAGCCTCTTTCTGATGTCCTTGGCCACTGCGTCGTCTGTAGTTGGTGCCGTCAGCTCTGCAATCGCTGCATTGATGTGGCTAAAATTCGATATTCATTGAAATTATCTTTTTTGGCTGCAGCGGTCGTAATGGTATTTATGGCTCCCCATATGGCAAGCAACTCGGAGTGTAAAATTGTTCCTCCAGGTAGGTGGCACGTGTGCTGTCCGTTGTGCTGAGGCGCTGGCACACACACCCATGCCACACTCACCCTTTCATTTCAAATTGCAGCGTCAGTGTATTGTATTGAGTGGTCTTGTGAGGGCAGTTCTCTGTGCTAAAAGTTGCCTAGCTACCACATTCCGCCTACTAATAGGTCGTTGTGGCCTTAGTGCGATTACCGGCGCCTCCCACGGGGGTGAAGTGTCTGTCCCCAGGGGCCTCGGAGCAATGTTGATTCGGTTGTCCCATGCCATGATCTGCTGCCCTTGGGTCGTGTTTTCCAGTCGGGATCGCATTCTTATTTTTGCTTCTCTTATAATGTCTTGTATGGGTGGTATGCTGACCAGCTTAAGCAGCTCTTCATTCCTCGTGTGCTTAGGAAGCCCAGTAATGGTGCGAAGAGTGACCCTGTGTAGCTTTTTGATGTCTTTAACGTCGCGATTAGAAAACTCATAGACAGGTGCCCCGTACAGAATCCTGCCGACAGCAACCGCTCTAGACAGTGTTTGGCACGATTTTTCCAGGCTCCACCGTATTTGTTTGAAATCCGGCGAATCATATGCAACATCGGGGTTCAGTTACGTTGCAATGTACGAATTAATCCATTTACGAGGACTGTTGCAACTAGAAATCTGTGCCCCCAAGATTTTTGTCTGCCCATTTGCAGACGTGATGTTGTGTTGTCCAAGATGCAGTGTAATCTGCTTTTTGGCGTTTGTAGAATTCTTGCCGTCTATGCTTATGAGTTGTATCCTTTCAGGTGAGAGCTGTAGCCCCAATGCTTCCAAGCTCTCAGTGAGGCTGAAGATTGCTGCTTGGAGCTCAATCTGCATGACTTCTTCATTTGGGTAATCCACTGCTTCTGTCCATATGTAGATGGTGAAGCGGGCCGAAGTGTCTCGCTCGAGCGCTTCTGCTACGCGGGTCATGGCCAAGTTAAAAAGCAAAGGCCCGAGGATAGAGCCCTGGGGCACGCCCCTATCCAAGTAATAGGTTCTGGGGCTCCATCCCGAAGCTTTGCCATGAAGCCTAATAGGTCTACTTTGAAGGAAGCTGCATATCCAATGTATGCTTTTTGGCTGGGATATCTTTTTGCTAATTCTTGTAGGATTACCTGTTGGTTTACATTGTCGAATGCTTTGCGCATATCAACCACGAGGATGTAATCTGGTGTGTTTGCGGGACCTGCGGTTGATTACCCTGCGGAGCAGCCAAAGGCAATCATGCGTGCCCATATTCGGACGGAATCCAGCCTGAGCTGGATGCAACCCAGGCTGTACATATTCGATATAATGCTGTATTCTTGCCGCTATCATTCGCTCAATCAATTTGCAGATAGTGGATGTGAGAGCTATTGGCCGTAGGTTCTCTGGTTTTGTGTGGTCCTTCCCTTATTTCGGTATGGGGTATATCAATGATAGCTTTAGTGCTTCTGGCACCACTCCGGATTCCCATGAATCGTTTATGATAGTTAAGAGCTGATCTTGGGTTTCGTCGCTAAGATTTTTGAGCTCCTGCCATGTTACTCCGTCGTGTCCTGGAGCCGATTTGTGTTTGCCGTGGACTAATGCTGCCAATAGCTCGCCAAATGTAAATGGTTTTTCAAGTTCCATCACTGTGTTGTCAATCGTGATCGCCGGCAATGGTGGCGTGGGTATCTTAGAAGCATGCGGGAAGAACTGGTGGATCACCTTTTCCTCGAGTGCAGCTGGGTTCTCGCGCAGGAACAGCTCTGCCAGTGGTGGTGCGCTTTTCTCTTTCCCCAGCAGGCTTCGTAGAATTCCCCACAGCTTTTTAAGGCCGGGTTTGCGTCCGAGCGTCGCACAAGTGCTGTGCCATGAATCTGTTTCGAGCTGTTGTTGGTACTCCTTGATGAGTCGATATTGGCGCTTAAGTCCCGGTGGCGCTTTCCTTTATATCTGTATTGTTGCGTAAGGATATTGACCTTTCTGTCGCGTTCGGTCCCTGGCCGGACGCCGAGCGCGGCCGGGCAGCGGGCAGGAAGGAACTGAGACTTGCCCTGATCCCGGCACGATAACAACAACCCTTTATTTCACGCGAACAGCATCTTATATAGCAAGCACACATGTGACCAGTGACGTCACGGACAGACAATGTTTCAGACGCGGCACAGGCGCTATCAGCACATCTCCCCTTTTCTCTGAAAAGATACATTGGCATTTGCAACAAACTTAGCACTGCCACCAACAAGGGATGAACACTTTTTAATGGATGCAACCAATGCTCAAAACAAAATAACAGTCAGTCATTGAACCCATATCGGTCTGGCGGTCGGACATGACGGCCAAATCGTGTTCTATATCCAGGAGGGCTAGTTTGTGGCAAGGGGGTATCTGATGGATCGGCAGGTGCCTTCGGTTTAGATGGATTAGTTTCCTGTTCCATTTCTACCCGACTATCATATGCCTGCGGAAACTCATAGCTACCTCCTCCTTCCTCGCAGTCATTCTGCTGGGAAACAGAGCGAACCAGGAATTTCCTGTTTCTTTCTAGAACTACACCCGTAGAAGTTCTAACTACATACGACCTCGGACGTTGTGCAGGACGTAAGACTCGCGCTTTCACTTTGCAGTCTGTCACCCATACTTCCGCTCCTGGTTTGAGGACTGGCAGCGGATGAGCCCTATGACGACTATTGAAGTACCTACGCTGCCGCTGTCGGATGGTTACATCGCGATCTCTGAATTTTTTTCGGGCTCACCTTCTGGGGCAGAAGGCTCTTGGGAGGGACAGGGACTGTTGTGCGTAGCCGCCTGCCCATCAGAAGCTCTGCAGGGCTTTTTCCCAGTGGCCCTGGGGTGTCCCTGTAAGCTGGCAGCGAAAGATAGGGGTCCTTAGCTTTTATAATCAGCCGTTTAATTGTTTGGACCATCCTTTCTACTTCCCCATTTGCCTGAGGGTATCTGGGGCTCGTCGTCACAGTGCGGAAGCCATAGTAACGAGCATAAGACTGGAATTCCTGAGATACGTTAACGCACTTCCTCACCAGATAAAGATTTGGCCATTCTGGTGTATTAATTGGCCGCATACTCCTATGAATATTCAATATGAGCGATGGAAGGGAAAAGGGTGTAACTTTAAGAGATACGGAGCGTGCAGAGTGCGTCAGGGAAATAAATCGCGTCAATGATATTCTAGTAAAAATGGAGAATACGCATGGACAGGGAATGTTGTGCGAAGGAACGAAAACCGATGGTCGCTGAGAGTTAAAATGTGTATTCCAAGGAAGGAAAGCGTATCAGGGAGCAGCAGATGTTAGGTAGGCAGATGAGGTTGAAAAGTTTGTAGTGCTCAAGTGGAAGCAGCTAGCACAGGAGCGGGGTTTTTGGAGGAATAATTGGAGGAGTGGATATGTTGATTTTCCGCCGCTAATCCCCGCGAAGAGATTCGTACCTGCAGGCAGGTGACCCTGTCGTAGCGGTAGAGGCGTGCGGCGCCTTGGGCGAGCGCGCAGAAGCACTGCCTGCCCATCGGGTCGTCCCTGCACTGAGCGTAGCGGTCAATGTAGAGCAGCACGTGCAGCACCAGGAAGGCGGCAGCAACCAGGCAAAGAACACCGCTCAGGCTGCTCAGCGCGAAGCTCACCACCTGCGTTAAACACGTCACATAAGCATATGCGACAAAGGCGCCCTTCCATCCTTTTTCATCTCTTATGTAACACCGACGCCCGTGTTTCATGACATGAACGCTCTCACTCGGCAGCAAGAAATATTTCTCAAGAAAGTAATGCCAAACTCAGCCTATGTACACTTGTCACCCGTTAATAATTATGAGGATTATTAACGATGCCCCCTTAACGGTGCGCACACTCCCAGACACCCTTAGAGTGAGTGGGGGTAGCTGTTCCGGTCGCAAAAAAGATGCCCTCTACCTGCGTGGCAAGGTCAGCTGGAATTCAACTTGGTGCTGTTTGGTGCCCAGCTTTCGCCGGTTCAATCCAGAGTAAGGGTTGGAATCAGAAGTAACAAACAAAGCAAACTTTGTACACAGCAAGAGACGATACAGAGAAATAAACAAACACTAAAATTGCACAGACGAGAGGTTCTCAGAAACACAAGCGCTAAGCATGCAACTACAGTGGTATCCAATAACACAGAGGCTTCACAATACAGTTGTTGTTGTGGCTGTAGGAAGAAGGAAAAGAAAGTGCACGGGCCTGCTACTGGCTCTGTAGCTGAGCCGCCACCGCTAAAACCCCTCAATAAACTAAAAGTAGCGCCAACATGTGAAGTCTGCCGCCCGCCTCCTCTCCTGCGCTCTCCTTCGTCGTTCGGCCCTCTCATTGGCCGAGCGCCGTCACGTGCGCGCGTGCACTTTTTTTTTTTTTTTTTGCTGGGCGTGCAGCTTCCTCCTTTCCAGCGGGGCGGGCGGCGAGCGCGCGGCACATATCGCCGTGTGTTTTGCTGCCACGCGGACTGCTACTAAATCGTTCCCGCTGGCTATTTAATTTTTTTTTTCAGGCATGTTGCGCTCTTTGGCCGGCGGCTGATAGAAGCACGGTGGTGAAGGCGAGTTCAGCCAACGCAGACATTGCGTACAAATGGTGTCACGCACTGGCAGTTGAAAACGGAACCGTTTCAGCGCAAAATATAAAAAAAAACTGCTACCACGCTTCTCAAGTTTACCGGTAGCTCACAAGTCAGTCAAAGCTGCAAAGACTCCACACAGACTGCAGCTTCCGCCGCCTATAGTTAATTTAATCTGCAGCTGAAGTTGAAAATACATGGAAGACAGCTGCTGCCGCACTTCTCAAGTTTACCGGCAGCTCGCAATCCAGTCAACGCTGCAAAGAAACCATACACAGACTATTCCAAAATTGTTCCTGTCCGCCGCCTAGTTACAAATTCTATAAAGCATGCCGCTGAGTGGCCAAATGTGACGAACTGCGGACACACGGAGATGACGGCGAGTTGAACCAACGCCGAATCGCGTATATGTGGTGTATGACACTCACAGCTGAAACTATTTTGGCGGGAAATCCCTGTCAACATGCGGTAATTATGTTTCAGCAGTGAGTAATATTTTAACCTGAACACACTGCGACAAAATGCAAGGCTCTGGTGAGACCCGGCGCACGGCCGCCTCGATCGGCGCGCGCGGGGCGCTGATCGAGACGGCTGTGAAGGGCGCCTGCTTCGGAGAGCGCGCTAGTCGCGCACCCCGTAGGTGGAGCCACGGTCGAAATGCGAGAGGAGGAGCGGCGCCGCCGGAGGAGGAGAGAGGAGATGGCGCTACTTTTAGTTTATTGAGGGGTTTTAGCCACCGCTGCCTCGTGCGGATTAAATAGTTAAATTGGTTCACAGGAAGGGAAAGGCGCAGTAACTGTCACACTTGCTCTGTGGACACCCGAACCGCGCCATAGGGGAAGGGAGGAAGGTGGGAATGAAAGTGGAAAGAGAGAAAGAGGAGCCGTAGTGGAGGGCTACGGAATAATTTCGACCACCTGGGGATCTTTAACGTGCGCTGACATCGCACAGCACACGGACGCCACTTCGTTTCGCCTCCATCGAAACGCAGCCGCCGCGGTCGGGTTCGAACCCGGGAACTCCGGCACAGTAGTCGGGCGTCTTACCACTGCACCACCCCGGCGGGGCATGCCTCGTGCGGATAGAAAGCTAAGTGTGTGTGCGCGATAGCCTTGGCGCGCCTTAACACACAGACGCCCTATTTATAGCGGTGGCGGGTGCAATGACGGCCTACAACCTATAAAAATTCCGTGGCTGGCTAGCCCCCGCCGCGAGCGGCGTTGGCCCAGCGTCCCAACCCCGTACGGCTAGGAACTGCCACCTCGCTTCACAATAGCGAACAAACACGAGAGTGTCATATAAGCAAACACCAAATTGTTCACCGGGTACTGTTGCAGTCCGACTCCTCGAGAGTCACAATGTGGCCGCCATGCAAGACGAGCGCCGCTCCCTCGCAGGTCCGTGGGCTCGCCAGCAGCGGGTGATCCCCGGGAGTCCAGCCTAAGCACTGGCGAACACGCCGCAATCACCGACTGACTGACTGACTGACTCACGAGTGACGCGTCCTCCACAAATAGGGCGCGCCGCGTCTGTGTGTTAAGGCGCGCCAAATCGCTTCGGTGGTAGTGGACAACGGCCGTTGTTGCGGCGCGCGCATCTTTCTCTCCCTCTTCTTTCTTCTTTTTTTTTTCTTCTCTATTTTCTCTTCTATTTTTTTTTGCCTCGTGCGGATAGAAGAGAAAATAGAGAAGAAAAAAAAAAGAAGAAAGAAGAGGGAGAGAAAGATGCGCGCGCCGCAACAACGGCCGTTGTCCACTACCACCGAAGCGATTTGGCGCGCCTTAACACACAGACGCGGCGCGCCCTATTTGTGGAGGACGCGTCACTCGTGAGTCAGTCAGTCAGTCAGTCGGTGATTGCGGCGTGTTCGCCAGTGCTTAGGCTGGACTCCCGGGGATCACCCGCTGCTGGCGAGCCCACGGACCTGCGAGGGAGCGGCGCTCGTCTTGCATGGCGGCCACATTGTGACTCTCGAGGAGTCGGACTGCAACAGTACCCGGTGAACAATTTGGTGTTTGCTTATATGACACTCTCGTGTTTGTTCGCTATTGTGAAGCGAGGTGGCAGTTCCTAGCCGTACGGGGTTGGGACGCTGGGCCAACGCCGCTCGCGGCGGGGGCTAGCCAGCCACGGAATTTTTATAGGTTGTAGGCCGTCATTGCACCCGCCACCGCTATAAATAGGGCGTCTGTGTGTTAAGGCGCGCCAAGGCTATCGCGCACACACACTTAGCTTCGCTAGTTAAAGCGCTCCCTTTTCCTCCCATCGAACCGCGCTTCGTCATTAACTAGGTCCCGTAGAATTTTCTGGAGACGTCTGGCATCTTCCGGACTGATGAATCACCGTCATTGTCGGGTGCTGAGAAAGAGGGTGACAGCGACGCGTACAAAGCTACGCGCTCTCTCGCGCGGGGAAGGAGACTTTGCTCGAACTTTGTACATCCTTCGATGCGGTGCCGCGCGGACCTCGCGCCGGCTTGATAAAAAATGTGCGCCGATTTCGTGACAACACTCAACATGCTTTACAAGTGGTTTCTCGCCAACGTGAGTGACTCAAACAGAACAGATGCTCACAATGTATAGAGAAAGTTGAAATTGTATATGAGACATACATGGCATTGCACGGCATTGCACATCATCTTTGCATGCGGAATGCGCAAAATTCAGCCTATTCCATATGACATCTGCACCAGAACACACCAGATACAATCGAGCGGCGCAACCCAATATGCCATTTCGGCATGTGGCACTGAGAGCGGCCTAGCGTGAACGAGGTCGACAAGGTGCAGATTTGAGGTTCAGTATAGGAAAAGGCGAGAAGGGAGAACCGAGATGCTAAATTACTAATTCTCTAAACATAGGCCAAGAGAATTTAAATAAAGGTTTCATTCATTCATATTGCCCGAAACCATACAAATCAATATTTGTTCTTTCTTTCGACAGCCGCCGGCATGCGGACTATTATTCTGGCACGTGCTCTTTTTCGATAATAAACATTTTATTTAAAAACAGGAAATAAATACCCATCTTACGAAACTAAAACAGGAGAAACAAACGCGATACCATCAAGTAAAGGAAAAGTGTAGGGGTCCATACAGAGGGTTGGGGTGCTTACTAACTAAGATAGGGTGCCAAAGCAAAAAGCCTCATAGTCACAAAAGCAAACAACAGTTACCAAAAAGGGAAAGGAGCCCGAGGGGAGAGATTAGTCCCATGTGTAGTCTAGATATTCCAGTTCCTTTTGTGTTACAAGATAGAGCAATCGACTGTGAGCTCATGCATGCACTCCCTTGTCTGGAAATGTAAACAAAGTATCCGTGATTTCGTGCTGAAGTCGTTCCTTATGAGTAGACAAAATTTGGCTGAAGGGTTAGCTTGGTTAAGCCTGTTGATTGCGAAAGCAATATCGTAGCTACGCTTAATTCAGCTGGTAGTGTTGCTGGTGGTGGTGCTTGGGATTGGACTTGTGGTTATACTGTGATATAACCTGGTTATTCTGTGTACAATTAGTAGCGATGCGAGCATTGCTGGGGCTGCAATGATATACTTGGTTGTAGGCGAGGCTAATGCAGAGTGCATAACTGCTGCTCCGGCACCGGCTGCAATGGCATTCTTTACACCAGTAGAGAGTAAATTATAAATACCCTTAGTAGCTGTACTGCCCCTGGTGGGTTCACCTCCTATAGACTGCAAGGCTACACCGCCTACACAAGTAGCAACCCAAGTGCCGACAATCTTGTTGAACCCACCTCTACTACGTGCATGAGGATGTGTCAAACCTCCAGTTCCAAGCGCGCTCGGCTGAACACTAAGCGAGGTCGGCCTTACTCTAGGTGTGTAAGGCTGTACTCGAACCTGTGCTTAAAACGTAGGTTTAAGGGGCAATTTGAAGATTCGGCCATTTTGTTTTGCAAATGAAGGACACACCGCTAGGCGCGCCACGCGCGGCGGGCGCAGGAGTTAGGCAGCAGCCACCACGCGCGGCTTCGCCTCGCGACGGCAAAAGTTAGAGCCCTGCTCATTAATTGATTAAAACTTTAATTTCCACCGATTTAGGAGGCCCCCTACTCCCCGCTCCTGGCACGCAGGCCTGAGGAACGGGGACTGGAACCTCTGCGACTAAGGACTGGCGAATATACATTGGTTATTCGCGGCCTCAGCCGCCAGGCGGACGGCTTTCTGCTGGTCAGCGGGGACGTCGCTTCGCAGCAGGGTTACCCAGGCTTCTCTACTTTTAATGTTGTCCCTAGCGCCCGGAGACTTAGGGCACTCCCAAATTATATGGTCGAGGGTCCCCCTCGCTTCGCAGGCTTTACATTTATCGTTTTTTCTCTCCTCTATCTGGGTGTGAAACAACCAGACAGGGTTCGGGAAATTTCCGGCTTGTAATCGCCGCCAGGCTATGTCCTCTTTATTATTTAAGCTAGGATCCGGTGGCGGCATCAGACGTCTTCCTAATCTATAATTTTCGATTATTTCTCTATAGGTTTGCAAACTTTCGTCCATCGCCTGGCAGTCGGGCGGCTCCGCGTTTGCCCGGAAGTAGAGATCTCGGGCTAAATCATGGGCCGCCTCGTTGCCGGGGACGGACCATGATTTAGCCCGAGACCTAGAGCCCTGCGCTTGCAGCTGTGACGTCACACCGCTCGGAGCGCCGCGCGCGGCGGGTGCAGGAGTTAGGCAGTAGCCACCACGCGCGGCCTCGCCTCGCGACGGCACAAATTGGGCCCCTGGTTTTTGCGGCAGATGGTATGACGTCATAGCAGAAGTCAAGCTAAAGGTCAATGGTAGCTACCGCGGCCTCGCCACGCGAGGAACTGAAAGTGAAAATAGTATTGCTTTCGCAATAATATTTAAGGTCTATTCACACTTGCGACTAGATGAGGACGCGCGACTACCAGTCGCGCAACCAGAGGAGAGGAGCTCGCCACTACCGATGTTCACACTTGCGACAGTCGCCTTCTCGTTCTGTTCTCGTTACGAACGAGTTGGGAGTAGGAGAGCTGCAGGGCGATGACAGCGAACGTCGGTAGCAGCCGCTTGCCAGACACTTCAGCTTTTTCAGGCGAGCCGGTGCGCATGCCGCGCTCTCGTGTTTCCAGGAGAACGCCGACGACGAATAGACAGTGTCAATATAAAATGTTGCACCTGCGTGAAAAACCCATTTCTCAAAAGTTCATGGTACTAACCGGATAGTCTGAATATCTTTCCAATCTCCTCCCAGGCCATATATTCCTTCTCCCTGCCTTTGAATTCCGGGTGCCGTTTGTTGAAAAGGTAGGGGTATTCTTTAATTGCATTGAAAGGGTGCTCGATCGAGTACTCCGGGACTTCGCTGATTGGTGAAATGGTTTGCGATTAGTAGTCGCGCGACTAGAAATTCGAGCAGTGCCCGATCGGAACGCGGCAGTCGCTTTTCGACCGATGCGACCATTTGCGACTGTCGCTTTTCGACCAAAACGGTCGCGTGACCGCTGCTAGTCGCAAGTGTGAACGGGCCTTTATGCTTCCATATAAAGGGGCTTAAAATATTTCTTGCACGCCGGTTACACTCCGGCTTAGAGTCCGGCTTACAATCTTGACATCCCTGGCAATTGTCCACCAAATGTGAGGACTTGAATCCTGATAGCGATTATTCATGTTCCTTTAGCCGTACATTTACACAACATCCCGTCTGACCTATGCAGGTATTCCCACAAGAACCTGGCACCTCGTATAGAATTAATGACTGCGACATTGCAACTAGCGTGGAAAAACACAAAAGACAGCGACAAAAGGTACCGACGGGACAGCACTGTCGCTGTCCTTTGTGTTTTTCCACGCTAGTTGCAATGTCGCAGTCATTAACGAATACACACCAACTAGCCCAACTGTCTTCTATGATCATACTCGTATATCACCCCGTTTTGCAAGGAATGAACCCTGAAGTATGGCACGCTTTAGATCTTTTCTTATTTTTGTTTTGTTCCTTCCGATTCGCTATTATTCTCCTTAATAAGCCACAGATATTCTTGAGTTTGTTTTTAGCCGAAAAGATTACCTTTACACGATAGCGCTTGGCTACGCTGCTGAGATTGTGCGAAAGTAAGTGCGTGTATGGCATCACCACCTGTTTGTTTTTTGCCTTATCGTCAGATGCGTTCTTTGGTGCGTTACCTAGCGGATACGTTTATTACATGCTAACCTGATTGCGCTGTCCGGTTAACCTGATACCTTTATTTTATTTGCCTGTTCATGAAAGGTTTTGGCCATGTTGTGCATGCAAAAGTTTACCAGGACTGAACGCAGACATGAAAGGAAATTTCCACTTTTGACAACTTTCGAGTAGCCTGATGCGCTATGTAGCAAGGGTTTGACTAATCTCGGATGATAGCGCCTACCAACATGGCTGTGGTTGAAGGATAGCAGCACATCTAGAAACTAATTTGTCTCCGGTTGGCAACTCCGAAGTGAAAACGAGACCTTCCCCGCATTCTCGGAAGACCTTTAAAATGTTCACAATGTTGTCTGTGACCACACTTTGCGTCGCGGGGCCACAACTACGATGACGGTGTGCGAGGAAGGTCCCCAAGCCCTCGTAGAACATTATTTGGAAGCGAGGTTGCTTTGCGGCGAACTAACGCCGCCGAGGAGTAATGACGTCGCCGCTATTACAGTTCAGGCATGTCGAAATTTGGGCTAGTTGGTAGTGATTCATCTAAAACAGCAGAGAAGAGCAGGACGGATAAGAGCGATTTTTTTTGCTCTTGTCCGTCGTGCTTTTCTCGGTGTTTCGTGTGTTATGTGCGCTGTTTTAGATGGGCCGCTATTACGCCGCAGCTCCTTATGAAGACGCCCTCGATGCGCCCAGACTTCAAGTTGACACCGCGGATACGCACGACGACAGCACCCACGACGAAGCGACCAGATCCAGGCAAGTGACAACAGTGTTCTCCGGCTGCGAGCTCAGTACATGGCGGAGCCGAGATCGGACACCAAGGCCCATGCGCAATCATGATGGAGAATAGCGCGAAAGTACACGAAGGACGGAAGGAAGTAAGACGCGGACAAGCGCTATTTCGCGCTATTTTCCATCATGAATGTTAACCAACTCGCCCAACTTTCGGCATTACCCATGCGCAATGCAAGCACACAAACAAGCGACCTTGAAGTGGATATCGACGGTCGCGCGGTTTATGCCTTAGTGGACACAGGAGCTGACTATTATGTCATCAGTGGACCGTTCGCCACCCAGCTGAAGAAAGTAACGAAGACTTAGGATGGCCCGCTCATCCGCACTGCTGGTGGTAACATTATTACGCAATCTGGGAGATGCACCGCAAGGGTTACAGTAAGTGAATGTACCTCCCCTACCAGCTTCGTCGTCCTACAGCAATGCTCGCGCGACGTGATCTTGGGCATGAATTTTCTGAATGAGCATCGGACGATCGCTGACCAACGCGCAAAACTTATCAACCTCTAGACGGACAACGCCATAGCTTGTACGATGACTTCGATGCACCACATCGCTCTATAAGTCCTCGATGGAGACTTGACCGTGCCGCCCCGATCAAGCGTCGTTGCCTGCGTGGGCAACGCAGACATCGAAACCGCCGAAGGCGTCGTCGAAGGAAGCACCCAGTTGCTCCAGGAGCGTGGAGTGGAAATCGCAAGAGGCGTCGCCCATTTTCGAATGGACAAGCTCAGGTGATGGTAGCCAACTTCGAAAAATACCGGCATCTCCACAAGTGAAGAACGGTCGCCTTCCTCGAGGAGTTAGCGGACATCAAAGGTGTCTTCGCTCTCCCGAACGTGCCGAATGGCCAAACTAAGGCCAGAATCCGACGTTCGATATCAACCTTGAACTACTTTGGAGGAGACAGACCGAGACTAGCACCCTTCTTGAAAGCTCGAAAGCTCAGCGTCGAAAGTGCGACAGGCGCCGTTGGTAGAGAACCCCATTATCACACACGAACAGTTTGACATCTTCGTCAAAGCCCCTATCGTGTATCGTCGCGAGAACGCGAAGTCATCCGGGAGCAAGTCGATGAAATGCTCTGTGACGACGGCATCCACACATCGAACAGCCAATTGGCGGCTCCCGTCATTTTGGTGAAGAAGAAAGACGGGAAGCTTCGTTTCTGCGTTGATTACCGCCGCTTGAACAGTATAACAAATAAGGGTGTCTGCCCGCTCCCCCGCACCGACGGCACACTGGATTGGCTATGCAACGCAAAGTTCTTCGTCGATGGATATAAAGATCAGGTACTGGCAAATCGAGGTCATCATCACTCCAGACGGCCTCTGCGAGTTCAAGGTAATGCCATTTGGCCTCTGGTCTGCATAAGCGACGTTCCATTGAGTAATGAGCACTGTGTTGGCTGGCTTGAAGTCGCAGATTTGTCTGGTGTAGTTAGACGACCTCGTTGTCTTCTCAAGGTTTTAAGAACACCTGAAAAGGCTTCAGACAGTGCTGGAAGCAATCAAATCATCAGGGGTAACAATGAAGACAGAGAAATGCCACTTTTTATACGAGTAGCTGCTGCTCCTGGGCCATATTGCGTGCAAGGTAGAAGTTCGCCCAGACCCAGAGAAAACAACTGAGATCGCACAGTTCCCACAGCCTGTCAGCAATAAGGCTGTGCGCAGATTCCTTGGGTTATACTCTTACTACCGGCTATTTTACAGGAGCTTCTCTCTCATCGCCGAGTCGTTGAATGAGCTTACAAAGGCTAACGTCCCTTTTAGATGGGAAGCGCCGCAAGCACAAGCTTTCAACGAACGTAAGCGCCGCTTACAGTCCCCTCCTGTCCTAGGCTGCTTTGATGAAAACGCCGAGACTGAAATTCACACCGACGCAAGGCCTAGGCGCCGTTATTTTCCAGAAGAGCGGCGGACAGGAGCAAGTTGTCGTGTATGCCAGGAAGTCCCTCTCAAAACCCGAGCGCAATTGCCCGCCAATCGAGAGGGAGTGCCTCGCGATTATTTGGGTCACTTTGAAGTTCCGCCCTTACCTATAGCAGAACATTCATAGTGGTAAGCGATCATCACGCGCTCTGCTGGTTCGCTAATTTGAGACCCCCCTGTTCCCCCGAAAGAAGACGACGACGATGCCTTCTTGGGACCGGTAAGCGCCAGCAGATTCGCGAAACAGGCCCTGACCTGAAATATCGATTACCTGGTATTCAAGACACTTCACCACCTGTTGTGTTCAGGCATCATTCGTCGTCGTCGCGTTAAACAGTGACGTCCTTGTGAAGAACTTTGCCCCCAACTGGAACGTGCAGTTTCTTCTTCTGCCCAAAAGCCTCCGACACGAACTTCTGCAGCCGTTGGACGTTGAGCCCACAGCTGGGCATCTCGGGTTGCAGCGAATCCAGAAGTACAACTGGCCGCGGGTGCTTGCGGACGTTGCCCATTACGTGAAAACATGGCGTGAGTGTAATCGACGGAAGACACGCCAGATCAGACCTGCTGGGCCCCTATAGGCCATTTCAGGAAATTGGGATGGACCTGCTTGGCGCCTTTCCAACTTCATCTGCAGAGAAGAAGTGGCTAATCGTGGCCACTGACCACCTTACCCGTTAAGCCGAAGCGAAAGCCCTGCCTCATGACACCGCTGCAGAAGTCGCCACGTTCATCGAACGCAATCTCCTGCGACACGGCGTCACCGAAGTGCTGACCACAGACAGAGGGCAGTCAATTATGGCGGCGCTTACGCAAGCCAACTACAGTCAAACGAGCCACCGGAGGACGACTTCCATCCGCCAACAAATTGACTTACAGAGCGCTTCAACAAAACAATCGCAGCAATGATCGCCATGGACGTCTACGTCGAACAAAATATCTGATACGCCATT
Source organism: Amblyomma maculatum (assembly GCF_055883805.1). Classification (NCBI taxonomy): domain Eukaryota; kingdom Metazoa; phylum Arthropoda; class Arachnida; order Ixodida; family Ixodidae; genus Amblyomma; species Amblyomma maculatum. The sequence continues at coordinate 172,860,654 of NC_139353.1, read as the reverse complement.
CTGCCGTACGTGATCTTCGCGTATTACACGGCCGTTCAAGAGACAACCAGAGCGACCCCGTCTAAATTGTGTGCTGCAGGGAGCCCACGACGACGCTCGACGCAATATTGAAGCACCTAACCGACGGAGAGAACCTGGACGTCGCCTACAAAGGCGTGCAGAGAAAGCTCGACAGCTTGCCCGGCTGCGCATTAAAGACCAGCAACACACTAACACCCGACGATACACTTTGCTTTGACGCGACGCAGAGTACAGGCCGGGAGACCAAGTATGGGTTTGGACGCCAATACGCCGCCGCGGACTGAGCTCTTCCGGCGGTACTTGGGACCATACAGAGTCCTGACTTCGTCGGAGATGACCTCGTAGGTAATCTCCGACGGCACGACCTCATCTCAAGTCGTCCATGTTGTGCTGTGTTGGAAGTCGTCCATGTCGCTTAAGACCTTATTGTGAGCTAAAGGTATTATCCAATATTTTGTTTACCTTTCTGTGTTTATTTTTTGTAACCATCTGGCCTTTTTAAGGCGGGGAGTAATGACGTAAACCATTCAAAATCTGTATTTGTTCTTTTATTCAACAGCCGCCGACATGCAGCCTTACCACTATGATTCTGGCACGCGGATCTGCTGTGTATTTTTTCTTTACGTGGCACCTGCTTAGAAAAATAAACAAGCGGGCTAAACAATGCTATAGTAATGCCATACTATTCCGCTGTCATAAGTCTAGAAAGGATTGTTTACAGCTTGGACACAAACATGGCAGTTTTATAAAAAAGATGAGCTAGGCCATGGAAAGTTCGGCTCGGTGTGTGTCGGTCCGCGGCTTGACGGCGCCGCTTGGCGAGACGTTCTTCCGGCGTCTCGGACACATGGTTAACCTTTCGTCTTTTTGGTGTCGGGCGTCCTCACACCAAGCAATGATTTCCGGGTCGCCCGACGCAGCTTCTCCCCGTCTCCGAATATGCCGCGTACTGCATGCGCACTGACCAATGTGTCACGAAATCGGCGTATGTTTTTATTAATCCAGTGCGGCGCGAAGGAAGCCCGCGCGGCGTCGAACGTTTGACGGCCTTCTAGAAACGCCCTTCTCCGCGCGAGGTGAGCGCGTGGCGTTGTATAGAAGGTGCTCGGCTTCTGTCAAAGCTTCGGCCGCGCCTAACCAATGACGACGCGCGGCTCGGCGGGAGGAAGAGAAGACGTTTACATGAGCCAAGTATATGTGCGCGCCAGTCTTGGCGCGTCGTAACAGATAGAAGCAGCGCGTCCTACTTACTGAGGTCGCGTCGCTAGTGTGTCAGCCAGTGTTTGAGCTAGTATTGCCGCGAGTTCGCAAATGCTACTCCCGGGGTTCACCCGCTGCTGGCAAGCAGAGTGCGTTCGCCGGCAGTATTCCAAGTTGTTTATGGCCATCGGGCAACTCAAAACGAGAGTACAGCATGACGCTTCAAGATGGCGCTCGTCCATTCGCTGAGCTCGCTGAGCCGGCGCGTCGGGTACTCTACGTGATTCGATCACGGCTGAAGAGGAGCTGGGTCGTCTCGAGGCTGCAGGCATCATTGCCAAGGTGCGAGAGCTGACTGTTACTGCATGAAAGAAGAACGGCCAACTTCGTGTTTGCATGGATCCTAGAAAAGTGAATGAGGCTTTGAAGAGGATTCAACTCCCGCGTAGACAGGAGATTGGAAGCGAACTTGAGGAGCGAAGTATTTAAGCACGCTTGATGCTCATAGACGAAACGTCCTCGCGGATTTCCACATTCAGTTGTTAAGGCTATCCTTTGGCATTGCATCAGCTGCAGAAATACTTCAAAGAAGAATGACTGAAATTTTCGATGGGCTACCTGGCATCTACATCGACCACATTTTGGGCTGGGGCATGTATGGGAAGAGCACCAAGAAATACTTTACAAAGTCTTGGAGACATCCAGTAAGGCAGGCCTCACACTTAATTGGGACAAATACATGTTTGGCACGAAATAGACCTTCTTGGAGACAGAATAAGTGAGCAAGGCATCAAACCAAACCCAGAACTGGTAGAGTGCATAGTCCCATTGCCAGAGACCAGCTACAAAAAAAAAGAAATTCAAAGGCTACTTGTTATAGTGAACTACTTCTGCAAGTACTTGCCAAACTTAGCAAGTCAGACAAAATCACTTCTTGGCCTTTTGCTCAAGGATTCTATTTTCGAATGAACAAAAGTACCTTTATCTCTCTTCGCTTTCACACCCTTTCGCGGTTCAAGCGTCCACGAAACAAGTGTGACAGAAAGTGCGCCATTTCCCTTTCCTGTGAACACATTATACTATAATAAACATTACGAAAAGTGCGGATTGAAAAACGGCTGCAAGCGGCTATCGCTGCAACACACACAGCTTTTTCTGTAGTACAACATTCAAGCCATGCACACGGCATCGAGTGGGCCCGTCTAAAAGAGATGCTGACGTAAGCTCGTGTACTTCATATTTTTGATTCAATCTCTACCTACAAAGTTGTCCACTGAGGCATCCGCCTTTGCACTGGGTGCAGTACTTTTCAGCAGCACGAAAACGAGTGGCGGCCTGTAGGCTATGCTTCAAAGGTGTTGACGCAAACTGAGCGCAGGTACGCAAAGTCTTAAAAGAAAGCCTTTAAAATAGAGTTTGGTTGCGAGAAGTTTAATGAGCTCTTTATGCGTCGACGAATTGGATAGAGACTGCTCACAGCCGCATTGATACCTATCTCAAAAAAAGATACATCGGGGAGATACATCCTCGGCTTCAAAGGCTGTTCCTGCTGCTGCTGAAATACGATTACCTGTTGCAATTCGTTCCAGGGAAGAAACTGGTTATTGCTGATACCCTTTCGAGGATGCAAGGGCAAAGCTTGCCCGATAACTTCTTAGAGGATTTGGAAGTACACGCCATAAGTATTTTGGAGGATGGAGTTGGCAGGAGAATAATCGACAAACTGAAATATTACACAGGTATTGGACTTTGAACAGCAGCAAGTTATGACAAAACTGCAGGCGTCAGAGCCTATAAATTGAGAGTGAAAAAAATGCTCTAATGGATTGTCAGTGGGGGAAGGAGCACTGCTGAAAGGTACTGAACTTGTCATTCCCTTCGAGCTTGGAAAGGAAATGCTTTATCGGCTGCATCGTGGGCATCTGGGCATAGCAAACTGCAAATCAGGAGCACGCAGTCTCATGTATTAGCCCAGAATGGCAGCTGACATACAGGAAATGGCAGGGCGGTGTCCGACCTGCCAAATACATGCATATCAATAACATGCTGAACCTCTGCATCTTCGTGACACACCCAGTCGCCCTTGGTACAGGGTGGGAGCTGATGTGTGCGGACATACGGGAAGCATTACCTAGTCGTGTACGATGCCTACTGTAACTACCCATGATGTTAAGGCACGGCACTTCTACTAGTGAGGTCATAAACAAACTGGTCTCTCATATTTGCACGTTACACCCCGCCGGGGTGGCGCAGTGGTTACGGCACTTGACTGCTGTTCCCAAGGGTGCGGGATCGAATCCCGGCCTCGGCGGCCGCTTTTCCATGGAGGCAAAAAGCAAGGCGCCCGTGTGCTGTGCGATGTCAGTGCACGTTAAAGAACCACAGGGGGTCTAAATTTCCGGAGTCCTCCACTACGGCGTCTCTCATAGCCTGAGTCACTTTGGACGTTAAACTCTGCAAACCAAACCACACCATATTTGCACGTTACGGTATTCCCAACGAGCGCTGCAGGTCCTTAATTCACAGCCAAGGAATTTAAAGACTTCGCAGCGATGTTTGACTTCTAGCGCATAGTTCAAGCCCCTATTATCCGAAATCGAATGGACCCGCGGATAAAGGCGTACAGATCATCAAGAGACTGCTCAAGAAGGCGGGATCATCAAATGAGTTCTGGCTTGTCCTCCTCAACTACCGTGTGTCTCCGCTGGTGGACGGTGTCTCACCATCCGAATATCTTGTGGGTCGCAACAACAGAATGCCACTCTCGGACCTCCACCCGAATTCAGTCGAGCAGCTCACAAAACCTCAAAAACACAAGCAAAATATGCACGCAGGACAACATGTCGCACCGCTACAGCCGCGTGACAGTGTCCAAATTAGGGCCGGAAACTAAGTGCGACACTGAAGCTGAAGTTTTGGATCTCGTGACCCCCAGATCGCACAGAGTACGAACAGAGGATGAAAGCGAATTTAGAAGGAACCGTCAGGAATTACGGAAAATGAAAGAGGTATCCAAATCAACCACAGCGTAGATCCATCTCACAGAACGTGGCACCGAACGCGTGCAGAGTCATCCAATGTCACATGGAGCGGCATGGCATCAAGAGACCTTCACGACCGTTGATTCTCAGTTTTTGAGTGCAAGACCAACAGTCTCACCAAGTAAGTTGTGTGCACTGCCTAGACAGCTAGGGCCTCTAAAATCATCTTCCCCAGCAGTTGGAGTAAAGGATGCCGTTGAATGCCCTGCTCGCACTCCACGAGCAGCTGGAGTGTTTGGAGCAGCTGAGTCAACAGTGCCGCCCAGGCAGCGGAGCACAAGCTATTCCATCTCCAGGAGGAGCTATGAAATAGCTGCAGATACTACGAATACAGAAAAACTGAATTCCTTACAACCAACGCTGTAGACCCCGAGCCGACAATCATCAAGTAAAAGCCTCCGCATCGATTGGGCTACCAGCATTCCGACACTTTGCCACTCCTGCCTCTTTGAAGGACTAACTGCGTAGTCATTTTCTGAGTTCAAAGAAAAGAGCATGTATCGGTATCCGCTAAAACTGTACGGCGCATGCCAACCAATCTGGCAATGTGCTCGGGAACTTCCAGTACGCGGCCAATAAACATCAGTCGTTCCTCAGTCACTCAATGTGTCCTTCTCGTTCACTACACGTTTCCTTCTTGCTAGCAGGCAAATGTAGAAAATTAGCCATATATTTCACAAAAACTAAGCTAAATATAAATTCTTTGTTTTGTGTGAGCTAGAGCACATTGCAGCAGTATTTTCACAAGAGAACATAGTGTGCGTTACGAGAGAAGCATATATATTTCTCCGCCTATGACTTAAACGCTGTTCAGGATCGTGGTGCGGGAAGAAGAGACAGCAGGAATACGGAACACACGCAGATGCACAAACGCTGAGCTTCAGCTTTACTATGGTGATTCGCGAAACCAATGCATGCATATCCACAGAAAAACACCTACGAGGGGTAAAAAAAGCTAAACCAATGCATTCAAGGTATTCTTTCCTATGAAAACGCAAAACCCAGATAAGCTTTTCAGGACCATAATGACGGAAAACGAGTCATGGTAGAAGCAGCTCTGAAATTGCAATATGACGTTGGCTTCGCCTTTTCTAAGGATGTTGTTCAATTATTTTATTCTGCTCCTCAAGATGCATTGTTTGCTGCTGTTAGAGAGTTCATTGAACAAACTGACCATGTTTCATTTGATAACACTGCGGTTGTTTTCATTGGTTATTTTCTAACCTTTTCACAGTTTAAATTACAGTCCACTTTCGTAACTGTCGACCAGCAGTGTTTTCTGCACAAGGCTGACGTATGTATGGGCTCCCCTGTTGCACCTGTCCGAGGGCATATTGTAGCGAGAGCTTCATTGACCACAGTCTCGCCATTTCGTCGTATCTGTCCGTGCTGTCGGGTGTCTGTCCGTGCCTGTCCGAAGAGCGAGGAAAGAAGAAAAAGAAGAAGAAAGAAGAAAAGGGAAATAATAAGAGGAAGAAGAAGAGAAAGAAGAAGAGAAAAAAGAAGAAGAAGAGGAAGAAAAATAATAAGAAGAAGACAGATAACTCGGTAGTTTGTGGAGGGGAACAACAGCTAGTTGCTAGGAAAGAAGGTTCTTTCGAACGTTGTGACGGCGGTGTGCCTGGAATTTGACGTAGAGACGATGTCACACAACTAGAATTCTACGCCCGAATGAGACTGGTAACCGACAAGAGGCAAGGGGTGCTCATACGTGAAGTTATTCCCCTATGGCATAAATAAAGCTGAAATCATAGAGTAAACTACTATGTGCAAAAGCCATGTCTTTACTTTCAAGCCGAACCAAAGCGTATATGCAGAGTGCTCTCACGTAATTCAAGGTTTAACCACAAGCAATACCACAGCAGATGTTTTTCTGTCACAAATGGATGAAGTTCTGCACTGGGGCTTACCAGCTAGGAACGCTTTTAAAGTATTTCAATATGACGACAATTTTTGATCTTTTTTGTAAGGAAAGATTTTAGTGATATGAATTTTTGCGTAATGTTTTGTTTTTCTTTGATAGCATGATAATGGCTTAAATTTATATTTCATGTGCCTGGGGTTAATACGTTACAGTTTTTTAGATCTTAACGAGTTCAGTGTTCCGGTTCGTCGGGAATATTCTGCTCGTGCAAAAAAGGGGCTCCTGCTATGAGATATAATGTTCGTGATATAATACAAGGAGTTGCTACTAAGGTAGTTCCAAAGCAAAAGTAATGTAAGAAAGCAGACTGGTTATCTGAAGACGCTTTGCAAATAGCTGAGGAAAGGAGGATGGCAAAGGTTTTGGGAGAAAGAGAAATATACAAGGTTCTCAATGCGGATTTTCAGAAAATAGCAAGGAGGGATAAGAATGCCTTCCTGAACATACAGTGCCAAGCAGTTGAGGACAACAGCCAATTCAGGAACACAAGAGCTCTGTATAATACAATCAAAGATATCAAAGGAAGCTTCTGTGCTAAGCTGGGAGTGATAAAAGACAAACGAGGCAGGGACCTCACTGAAGCCTCAGATATAACGAAGAGGTGGCAGGAATACACAGAAGAACTGTACGAGGAGGACCCGGATTGTGGAAACCCAACATATGATGGTTGTAATTACTGGTCTCGAGCCGGGTATCCTGAAAAGGGAAGTTGAATGGGCCTTAGCCAGCCTTATTGACGTAGGGTTTTTTAGCGCAAACAAAGACAAAGACAGGATAGGCGAGACGTACACACAAAAGTGCTAACTATCAACTGAGTTTATTCGTGGAAGGCAGCATCATATATAGGCCGAAGGGTGGAAGATAATGAATGGAAAGCTACTAACAATAAAAAAGAAATAAATCAACAATCACACGGTAAAATCCAGGAAATCAAGGCGCATGCTCGGGTGGGCGTGTGTTACACTTTAAAAGACACGTTTGCAAAAGGTAGTGGCGTTTAAAAAGTCAATCTCAGCCGCCAACAGAGATAACGAGGGTTCGCTGATACATTCGTTCCCAAGTTTCTTAATGTGATAGGCTTCTGGGCTAATCCGTGCCGTCCTGTCTTACACGCCCACCCGCGCAGGCGTCTTGATTTCCTGGCTTTTACCTTGTGATTTTTAAATTATTTCTTTTTTGATTGGTATTAGCTTTGGATTCATTATCTTCCACCCTTCGGCCAATATATGATGCTGCCTTCCACGAACAAACTCAGTTGATAGTTAGCGCTTGTGTGTGTACGTCTCGCCTTTCTTGTCTTTGTCTTTCTCTGCGCTAAAAAAAAAACCCTACATCAAGATGAACTACCAACTCGCCCAAAAGGAAGTTTTAATGAAGCTTATTTCTTATACAGTGGGCCCCTCTTTCTGTGTGTCTTCATCATCTTCTTCGATCTTCTACTGAATCATATCGTGGACGCTACATGCTGGGCAAGACCCTACGCCTTCTGCATCCGGAAAGGGCTTGTTCCGAATGATGTGAGTGCGCTCTTCGGCCCAGTAAAACCTTCTTGGGGGCACGTTAAAAGACTGTGCAGATTGCTGCGCTTGGAACTTTGGCGGCAAGTTCGCCTTTTTAAAGACTGGCTCCGATTGGTTTGCTTGAAAGATCATCCAGAATGGCTCGCGATGAAGAAGTTAGCTTCTCTCAGGCGGCAAGTTGCACAAGTCACAGAGTGCAGGTGGAAATGGATCCTGAACCAGTTGCTATTGTGTTGCTATTGTGTTGTATTGGACCAAGGAAAAAGATGCAAGAAAAAGGAAATGTAGTAGTTCTGGGGAACGTTTCTATACCCGAGAATATACTGAATTTGTTGCAGAAGGGTCCTAAATATGGTATGCCACCAAGCGTTCCAGCACACCAACTGATCGCACTGAACCGAAAAGTGGCCCTGAAGGCAAAAGATGAAGACCAAGGCCGCTGCCTTCTTGAAGGCATAGAGTGCTTGCGGAAGTTCACTCAAAAGCAGCCGGACTTGCGCAGAGATAGTGTGTTTAATGGCGTGGTGTCTTTCTTCAAAAACAACAACTTGATGCTTTTACAAGCTGATAAGGAGGGCGGGTTTGTCGCTTTACCCCAAGAAAGTTATAATTGGAAAGCGCAATTATGGGTGGAAAAGAACTTTGTCCCTGTCAAGAAAAGTGAAGTAAGGATTAAGACGGGAGGTTCGTTGAATTCTTTAAGAAGTTAAACCTAAATGCACTCGCTACGGACATCGCTAATAGCAGAGGTAATAGCCTAAAACCTTTTTTCACAGCTAAGACACAAAAAACTGAGATTACGTTCAGGACCATTGTCAGTGAGCAGGGGTCTTGCAGATAAACGTGCACATAAACGTTAGCCAGTTCTTGTTAAAGAAACTAAAAAGCCTTTTCTTAGACGATCCCTTACTCAATAAAAAGTCAATGCATGTCGCGGAGTTCATTGAGTCCAATGAGGACATTGGCTTTGGTTTTTCAATAAATATTCAAGACCTATTTTATTCTGTGCCCAAAGATAATTTTACTGTCTGTTAATGAATGCATTGTAGAAAACGGCGACGTGTCTTTCCAAAACTTAGCAGGTCTGTCTGTGGATAATTTTTTAGCTTTATTGCAGTTTTATTTGAATTCAACTTTTATTGTTTTTAACGACCAGCCATTTTTTTGCAGCGAAATGAAATCTGCATAGAATCATGTGTGGCTCCCATTCTCTGCGACATCTTTTTAGCAAAGGTAGATAAGCGCTTGGAGCAGAGTTTTAATGCGGGTGGGAGCGTTTTAAAGGTTTTTAGGTATGTAGATGACTTTTCAGTTCTTTTAAGAAAGCAGGACTCCTTCACCTACCCCTCTACAGAAGGTGAAGTTTTATATACTTTCAACACACATGGCCTTGGATTGAATTTTACCCATGAACTGCCCAAAGTTTCGCTTTTACAGTTTTTAGATCTTAAATTAACTTTCGGTGAAGGGCACGTCTGCTCGGGCTATTACCCACGAGCAAAAAAGGAGTTGTTGCCATTGGATTCGGCACACTCCAAGGCCATCAAGAGAGGGATAGCGTTAATGTGCTTGGAATCTGCTCTCTGAAAGTCGTGCCCACATCAGATGTCTTAGAGTTTCGCCCATCAGATAAGCCGACTTCTGGCTGCAGGGTTCCCCTGGTCGATTCTGACAGCCGTCGCCGAGGCCATCCTTCAGAAGAGCAAACGTGGATCGGAACAAGCAACGGCTGGCGCTCAACATAAGACCCCTAGGCCTGAGGTTATACCATACATTCACAAAATGTCGCACAACCTCAAAAAAGTCGCTGGCAAGCATGGTGTACATGTATTGTTCTAAGCACCCAAAAACCTGGGAAAGCTTTGCCCACGCATTTGTAATGCCAAAAAACGTGTGCCTGAAGAAGCATGATAAGCCGTTTGTTAAATGTTCCACTGGAGTGGTTTATTCCATACCCATGTCATGTGGAAAGTATTACGTTGGCCAAACTGGACGTTGTGTCAATGACTAACTGGGGGAACATGCCCGAAAATTAAAACATAATGACGACAATTATAAGTATCTTGTTGCTCACGTCAGTAAATGTCATGCATGTGTGGCCCGGCTTGAGGAGACGAAGGTTCTTGGCAAAAGTAAAGACAGGACGGCACGGATTAGCCTAGAAGCCTATCACATTGAGAAACTTGGGAACAAATGTATCCGCGAACCCTCGTTATCTCTGTTCGCGGTTGAGATTGACTTTTTAAACGCCACTACCTGTTGAGTTTGGCAAAAGTGTCTTTTCAAGTGTAACACACGCCCACCCGCGCATGCGTCTTGATTTCCTGGCTTTAACCTTGTGATTTTTTATTTATTACTTTTTCATTGTTTGAGCTTTCGATTCATTATGTTCCACACTTCGGCCTATATATGATGCTGCCTTCCACGAATAAACTCAGTTGATAGTTAGCGCTTGTGTGTGTACGTCTTGCCTTTCTTGTCTTTGTCTTTGTTTGCGCTAAAAAAACCCTACATCAAGATGAACTACCAACTCGCCCAGCAGGAAGTTTTAATTAGCCAGCCTTGCTAAGAACAAAGCTAGCGGAATTGATGGCATTACAGCTGAGTTGCTTCAAAACCTCAACCATGATGCTGTTAATGTTCTGTATACATTATGTCAGCAAATTTGGACAGCCCTGCAGTGGCCACAGGATTGGTGGAGGTGAGTTTACAACCCCATTCCAAAGAAAGACAGTGCCAAAGATTGTTCCAACTACCGCACGATCGCGCTTATTTCGCATGCTAGCAAGGTGATGTTGAAAATCCTCCAAGGTAGGCTGTAGCAGTATGTGGATCGGGAGCTTCCGGACGTGCAAGCTGGATTTCGCAAGGACAGAGGAACTAGAGATCAGATTACCAACCTTCGCTGGATTATAGAAAAAGCAAGAGAGTTCCAGAAGCCCATCTACTTCTGCTTTATTGATTATGCAAAAGCGTTTGACTGCGTAGATCACAACAGATTGTGGCAAGCTCTCCAAGAGATAGGAGTTCCAATTCACCTCATCTGTCTCCTCAGGAACCTGTATGAAGGACAAGAGGCCAGAGTCAGAACTCAGCATGGTCTTACTGATTGGTTTCCGATTGAGAAAGGAGTGAGACAAGGCTGCATACTGTCGCCCTGCCTGTTTAACCTATATGCTGAGTGCACCATGAGGAAGGCCGGTCTGGACGAGTCTTCAGCTGGAGTGAAGATTGCTGGAAAACGTATCAACAACCTTAGATATGCGGATGATACCACTTTAATGGCAGAAAGTGAAGTGGAATTCAAGAGACTTCTGATGCGCTTACAAGAAGAGAGTGAGAAGATTAGGCTTAAACTGAACATTAAAAAGACAAAGATCATGGCCTCTTGCTCTATCAAGTCCTGGAGCATCAAGGGACACGAAGTGGAAGCTGTGACAGATTTTCTCTTCTTGGGCTCGAAGATTACCCCGGAAGAAAACTGCAGCCATAAATTAGGAGACGCCGGCTTCTGGAAAAGAGAGCCATGGCTAGCCTTGACCGCCTCGTAAAGAGCAGGGACATTAGACTGCCAACCAAGATCCGTATAACTCGTGCTATGGTCTTTCCAGTTGTGATGTACGGATGCGTGTGTTGGACTGTGAAGAAGGCTGATCGCCGAACAATTGACGCGTTTGAATTGTGGTGCTGGCGGAGACCCTTGAGAGTTCTTTGGACGGCCAGAAGATGAAATCAGTCGATATAGTCCCCCATAAACCCTCACTACTCATTGGATGGTCAAATCCTAAAGTTAAAGCTCAGCTACTTTGGTCATCTGATGAGAAGAGAGGAGTTGCTGGAGAAATATTTGATTGTGGGAAAGGTTGAGGGTCACCGGAGAAGGGGTAGGCAGCGAACACGATGGTTAGATGGTATCCTCGAGGCGCAGCAGATGAAGTTATGTGATGTTAGGAAGATAATGAGAGACCGAAAAGCGTCGCGTGATATTGCCGCGTGCCTCTCTGAAAAGAGGTCCATAGGGTCACGAAGAGTCGGACACGATTGAACGACTGAACTGAACTGCTGTGTGATTCCGCCCATCCAAAGTAATAAAAAAGAACATAGTGTAGTGTGGTAGTCTTCATCGTTATAGCCACTGGCATGCGTCGTGTGCTGCCGCTCTCAAAAACAAAGAAGTTGGTCATTGTCTGTGTGATTGCTACGCCTTACGCTGCGAGTTCATCCCGAGCAGCTGGATCCATGTGCGTCGACCGAGTAAGCATACCCCTACAATTGGTGGAGGTGCGGGGTGGTTCCCGTCCACCCTGGAACTAAGAAGCCGCACATTACCCTTTGCTTCCAGCATGCCGGACGACACTGCCTCGACATCGTCGCCCCTCCCAACCACCGCGCTGTGTTCTGGAGGTCTACGGCAGCGTGATCCGTGCCGCTTCAGTGGGGCAGCCGACCAAGACGTCGACGATTGGTTGTCGGCATATGAGCGCGTCAGTAGTTACAACAGATAGGACGATGCTATCAAGCTAAGTAACGTAATCGTTTATCTGACTGACGTGGCGAACCTCTGGTTTCGCAACAATGAGGCAGACCTGCCATCTTGGTCTGCATTTAAAAAGAATTTTGCGGAAGTGTTCGGCCGTCCTGCAGTTCGCAAGCTCCGGGCAGAACAAGGCTTGCGTGTGCACACTTAGCATGCCGAAGAGTCGTTCACCAGTAATATAGAAGACATCGTGGACCTGTGCAAGCGTATCGATCCGCTAATTTCCGAAGCGGATAAGATCGAAAACATCATGAAAGATATCTCTGACGACGCGTGCCAGATGCTCTGTGTGAAAAATCCTGCCACGGTCAGTGACGTTATCAAACTTTGCCAGAGCTACGACGTGCTTCGTAAAAAGCGCGCTTCTACCCGGCGGTCCGGTGTTAGAGACGACGCCATCTCTAGACTAGCGCTGGGCGGTTCTACCCCATCAGAGGACAGCCCTTTGCTTCAACAAATCAAAGCCTTGGTTCGAGAAGAGGTCGCCCGCCAGCTATCACTGGTCCCTCCGTTACAGGATACTGGCCACCTTGCTCCTGACATGGCTCCGTCTTTGGCCCCTACGATACGGCGTGCCGTGCAAGATCACATCGCTGATGTCCTTCCGCCCAGCTCCATGCTCCCGTTCAGCCCTGTGCTGCCGCCCATCCCCGTGCCGGCGCAAGTAACGGCACCACTGACTTACGCCCAAGTTGCAGCCAGGCCGCTAATTCCATCAGCATCTCTTTCCTACCAGGCCACTCCTTCCAACCTTCCTTCGCCTTTACCTGGGTCTGCATTCCATGTCTCTATTCCAAGGGTACGCCAACGCCCTACGAACCCTTGGTGTACCGCGGACAACCGGCCAATATGCTACTCTTGCGGGCTGCCGGGCCATGTCAAACGCCTTTGCCGCCAACGCCTTTCACCTTCTCGGCCTGACCTCTGGAACTACTCCTACGAGAACTCTGCCCGGTTCCGACTTTGTATCTCGTGACAAACAAACATATACAACGTTCTAGCTCACACTTTCTAACCAGTGCTTTACTTCCGGGGGGATGCAAGCTCGAGTGCTATTCCAAATGCCCGGTACAGCAATCTCCTGGTCTGTCTACGAGTTCTTTAAGGGCAACCTGAACAGGCGCAGTTCTAGGGAAAGTGAGTTCAGTACTCTAACCAGCATAGACACTGCAGTTGCTAGTACATCCACAAGTCGTTCTGGCACGAGCTAGGAGCCTGTCTACTTGAGGACACCAAGTTTCCTGTAGCAAGTTGGCTGCTGAAGCCATAGTGCATGACCATGGCTGTGCTTCACTTGGAAGAGTTAGTCAAGTGGCAGAGTGTCAATTAGGCAGAAGTGTCTGCCACAAAAGTGAAACTTGCTTTGCTTGCGCCAAGGCAGGCATGCAGCGAGTTATCAGCAGACTTTGAATGTGATAAACAAGCTCACAGCCTTCGTCTTTCAAAACAAGAGTGAGACATCTTGTGTACAGCGGTTGTGTGGCAGTGTAATGTGTGGCGTTTGCCAAGGTGTGGACGCTTCGCCATGTATGGCCTCCAGAGACATCGGTGTGGTTGAATGTTTCCATCGTGGTCTACCAGCTGGCATGCCGTCAGCTTGACAGCGTCGTCCCATCTGTTGTAACTACTGACGCGCTCATATGCCGACAACCAATCGTCGACGTCTTGGTCGGCTGTGCCACTGAAGAGGCACGGATCACGCCATTCCCCGTCCCCGCTTCCCCGACGTTCTACCGGCGCTGTTGAGGGAAAATAACAGTCGCAGTTCCCGGGGCAAGAACTACGCTTGGTTCGAACTCTTCAAGTCCTCCGTGTTCTCCCGCTAACGTAATACAAGCGTTTGTCGACGGCGTCGCAGTTCTCGCTCTTGTCGACACGGGCGCTGCCGTCTCCGTAACCAGTGAAGCTCTTTGCCGTCGTCTTCGTAAGGTGACCACCGCGCTTTCCGACTTTTCGCTTCGCACCGCCTCATCCCAGCGCATTCATCTCTCAGCGGCGTGCACGGCCCGTGTTCTCACCGAAGACGTCTTATACACCATCGAGCTTATTATACTGTCTCACTGCTCACACGACACCATCCTGGGCTACGATTTCCTTTCCACTCATCGTGCCGTTATTGACTGCGCCCGCGCGGAAGTTTCCTTTTTACCTCTTTGCGATACCGTCTTGTGTGACGTTCCTACCCGGTCTGCAAAACTCCTTGTCGCCAGTGACACAGACAACCCTCCCTTTTCTGCTGCCCTCGTTCCACTCTCCTGTGAAAGCGCTACTGCTTCGACTGTCTTCTTCACACCTTCCGACGCCGCTTCACGGCATCCCTGCCTCCTACTTCCATTTGCTGTTCTCAAGTTCGAAGATGGCCTTAGTGCAATGTACGTCTCAAATCCATTTTCGTGCCCGTCCGTCCTGCTGCGCGGCGAGTGTCTTGGTCGTATTGAAGAACTTGATCCCGCGCTTGAAAATACTCTTCCCGTCACGCCTACTTCATTAGACGTTAATGTTCTCAGCTCTTGCGATATAGCGACCGCTTCGATACCACCCGATGTTCTTCAACAAGCTATTGACGCAGATATTCCACCCGCACAAGGCGATCAACTCGCTGCTCTTCTGCTGAACTTCACTTCTGCCTTCGACCTTCCTCACACTGCTCTGGGTCGCACGTCTGTCGTTACGCACACAATCGACACTGGTACAAACGCACCTTCACGACAGCGTCCTTTTCGCGTGTCGGCCTCTGAGCGCCAAGTCATTGTTGACAACGTGGACGACATGCTTCGCCGGGGCGTCATACAGCCATCTAACAATCCATGGGCTTCTCCGGTTGTTTTGGTCACCAAGAAAGATGGTTCCATCCGGTTGTGCGTCGACTACCGTAGGGTTAATAAAATCACGCGAAAAGATGTCTATCCTCTGCCGCGAGTCGACGACGCCTTGGACTGTTTACAGGGAGCTGAGTCTGGAGTCTGTCATCATACTGTCTGGAATCTGTCCTCAGGAAATCGCGCCCTCACATGATCCATGTAAACTCTTTATGTCAGTTTACCAGGCTATGTTCAGTTGGGTTTCGTGATTCGTATGGGACGACGGCTGCCGAAAGCCTGACGCAGAAAATACAGGCAAAAGCAGTGACAGCCGGGGACGACCTCCCTCGTAATGCGGGCATGAGACGTGTGGTAGGGCCCTATCCACACAAAAATTGACCCAGAATTTCAAGAGGGTTGCAAGCAAGCATGGCGCGCAGGTTTTCTTGTCAGCCTCCCCCAAAGCTCAGAAGCCTGTGCTCACGCATCGAAATAGGAGGCCATGGTGCCAAGTACGGGCGACCGCTCATCGATGTAGGGGTTGTGTGCGAAATCCTACTCTCACATTTGTTGGACAAACTGGGCGCCGCAACAATGAGCGAACCAGGGATCACAGAAGAATAGTTGAAAAAAGTAAGGAAGTGCAAAATTTCACCCCACAAAATGTCCTGCTCGTCAGGGTCTTGTGAGCCATATTTTTCTGATATGCGAATTCTCTCAATTATTGCACACCAAAGCTACGACATTTTTTTATTGTAAAGGAAGCAAGCTTGCGCGTCAGTGACTGTATCGCGTACATAAGCGAAATGCGATGCAAGTCTGCGTGCAGCCGCATCGGCGCATGCTCGCCACTTGTGCGCCCTTAGCCTGTATAAAACGAGCGCTAATAAACGCTGAGACGGCTTCGTCACTGGTCCTGGCGGTTACTTTGTTGACACAATGAACGATACATGGTGTCAGAAGTGGTTGGAAGCTCATGCACACTAAAGAAGAAGCATGGAACTTGTCAAGCCATCGGAGCCGCTACACTTCGCCGGTGAAATCAGTAAGCAATGGAAACTTTTCAAACAAAAGTTTCATTTTTTCTTGGTTGCTTCCGAGCCCAACAAGAAACCTCGGAAGGATGCCGCTGGGATTGCTTTACTGCTAACTGTGGGAGGCGACGAAGGACTGGAACTTTACAACTTCACCTTCAGTGACGAAGAGAGCCGGTAAAGTTACGCGACTGTGATCACTAAGTTCGACACCTACAGCAAAGAGCAGCTAAATGAAGTACATGAGCGCTAACTGTTTCGGCCACGCGTCCCAGCTCAAGGTGAGCCCGTATAACGGTTTGTCAGAGAGCTCGGGAATATGTCCCGCTCCTGCAACTTTGGAACTATGGCAGAGTCGTTAATATGTGACCAAATAGTTATTGGAACGAATGATGATAAAGACAAAAGCTGCTGCAGCAAAGAAGTTGATCTTGGCTAAAGCGGAAGAAGTATGTAGGACTGCGGAAATGACTGCCGCGCAAAACGAAATCTGGTCTTGAGGACACGGAAAGTTACGCTGTCAAAGTAGGGGAGCAGCAGCAGCAGCTGCGCGACGTTCAAGTGCCGCGACGTTCAAGTGCGCAGATATGGACGTACACATGTTCTGCGAAGCTGTCCTGTTTTTGGCAAAACTTGCTGGAAATTCTAAGGGCAGAACCATTTTGCTGCACGTTGCAATGTTAATCGACAAGTTCGGGAAGGGAATAGCACCGAGGCGCAAGTTGCGGTCACGACACTAACCTTGAATGTTGACACGGGATCGCAAGCCAACCTCTTGCCATTCTCAATCTACAAAGACCTGCAGCCGCGGATACCCTTGACTAGAAGCAACTGTATCCTACGAGCTTACAACGGAGGAGTCATCAAGCATCATGGCTACCACGGTGACTGTCGGAAGAAAGAAGCTAGAGATTGATTTTTTTTGTCTTGAAGAAGGACTGACAGGCCATACTTAGACTGCGATCCAGCGAGCTACTTGAACTGTTCTCGCGCGCCGTAACGACGTCGGAATAAGCAGCAGCGAGGAGGTTCAGCAATTTCGACAGCTTTCTTCCGGGACTGGATGTATTCAGCGACCATACCGCATGGTTCTTCGAGAGGTCGCCGTCCCAGTCGTCCAGACAACCCGCCGGGTGCCCCTTTCCTGGCGGGAGCCTCTACGCGAAAAACATGCCCGCATGGTCAAAGCCGGCATTATAGCCAAACAAGACCAGTCGACAGACCGGGTAAGTCCTCTGGTTATTGTCATAAAAAAGGATGGCAAACTGAGATTGTGCATGGATCCGAAGAAAATTAACGACAGTTTAAAGCGTGAGCACTACGAGATGCTGCGTAGAGAAGATATTGAATCTGAACTATCTGGAGCACGCATTTGTACCCGCCTTGACGTCAACACTGGGTTTCACCAAATACCGCTGCATGATGAAACGTCAAGGATATGTACGTTCGCGACTCCCTTTGGCCGTTGTCGCTTCTTGAGGCTACCCTTCGGTGTAGCGTTCGTCCCAGAAGTGTTTCAAAAGGCTTAGTGGAATCTTCGAGACACTGCCATGAGTGCGAGTGTACGTTGATGACGTCATCATGTGGGGTGCCATAAGAAAAGAGCACGAGGAGAGGTTACGAGCGGTACTGGAAGTGGCACAGAAAGCTGGCTTAACGTTCAATGCAGGCAAATGCAGCGTTGGCGTGCGCAAGATTTTTTTTTTCTTGGTGACGCTATTGCGGAAGACGGCATACGCCCAAATCCTGCTCTTGGTCAGATCTCTGCTAAATATGCCACCACCGGCTGACAAGCAAGCAGTGCAGCGCATGCTCGGTGTTGTAAACGACTTGTCCAAGTTTGTGCCATCAATTACAGAGCGAACGACATTGCTTAGCGACGGGATAAATAAGGATCGTGCCTTTGAGTGGACCGAAAACCACGCCAAGGAATGGAAACTCACCTGTGATAGTGTGAGCAAAGATCCTGTGCTGGCGATCTTCGATCCTAAAAGGATCACGAAGATAACATCCGATGCTTCGCAAAATGGAATAGGCTAGGCTCTCTGGCAGCGTTAAGAGTTTGTGGAAGCCCATTGCTCATGCATCACGGATCCTAAGTGAATCAGAGCGAAGATACTTTCAGATAGAAAAAAGGGCTATGGCTGTTGTCTTCGGCTGAGAAAAGTTTTATCATTTTTTTACGAACGTAACGTTATCCTTGAGACACACCACAGTCCCTTAATAGCAATATCTGAAAAGCCGATTGCAGAAATGCCGCCCAGACTACAGTGATTTTACCACTACAAGCTCCAATTTGTTCCAGGGAAATGCTTGGTGGTCTCAGACATGCTGTCTCATGCATCCGTCGAAGACCCAGAGAAAGAAAGCACCGCCGATGATGTGGAAGTTCATGCTGTAAGTGTTCTTTCATAACTCGTCAGCGAGGCAACGTTGAAGCGTTTGGGACGAGAAACTAACAAGAACGGTTGCTTGAGTCAAGTCATTCATTGCTTGGAAAACAATCGTCCTGTCCAGGGAACACTGAAGCCCTTCGAAAGCGAACTAGGTGTGCGAGGGGTATGTTGCTAAGGGATGCACGGCTATTATACCGTCAACCATGCGCTCTGAGCTACTTCGAAGAATTCATGTAGGCCACTTGGGGATAAATAAATGCAAATTACGAGCGCATAAATTGTTGTTTTGGCCTGGTATTAATGCTGACATTGACACCCTCATCAAGAGATGCGCAGTTTGTCAGAAGTACGCCTACCGACAATAAAGTGAACCATTTTTGGACCGTCCAGTGCCTGAACATGTCTGGTACCGAGTGGGTGTCGATATTTTTCAGTGGGTTGGAATATCGCACCTTTGCGTTTTTGATGCACAATCCAACTTTGCGGAGGCAGAATTGCTATGGAAGACAACAACGGCCACAGTTGTGAAGAAACTCAGCGCAGTGTTCGCGGGGTATGGATTGCATATTGAAATCTGAACGGACAATGGTCCGCAATTTGCAGTTTGCATTGTTTGCGCAGAAGTACGATTTCAAACACATTACTTTCAGCCCGGGGTTTCCCTGCTCACGTGGACTCGCAGAAAAAGGCATTCAAATTGTAAAGAGAACTTTTAAGAAGACGTCTGAGATGAACGATGACTTTTGGCTTGGATTGCTCGCTTACAGAAGCAGTCCCCTAGAAGACGGTCAGTCGCCTGGAGAGTTACTTCAGGGTAGGCGACTTTGGACACCTCTTCCCGACTTGAGCGAAACTCGAACCCAATCTGTAAGAAATCAATAACAAGACCGACCCCCAGACGTAGACTTCCACCGCTACAAAAAGGACAGGTTGTCAGAGTACGCGGAGACTGTTGGTCACCGAAAGCCAATGTTGTTAATTGACAGGCTCGACCAAGGTCCTACCAGGTTGCCACCGAAGACGGTAGAGTATTGCGACGCAACCGACAACACCTCATGGCGACGGCTGAGCCTTTCAGCATGTTGCACAGCAATGACGACATGCCAAGAGAACGGACTCTCCTGTCCAACCAAACGATGACAACGGGCCCATCACTGCACCCTCCGCACCGACACCAGCACCAGGAAGATCCCAGCGCGAGAGAAGGCAGCCACAGCGGTTGGGATATGGTGACAACTTTATGCAGGTTCCGTGACGAAACTTTCAACTTCCAGAACTGTTTAAAGAAACTTTGGATAGTTGACCAGTACTGTCGAATGTGATCGATTTCCGTCACAATTTCAAAGTGGTTTAGATTGTTCTTTTTCTGTCCAAGCAAAGGAAGATGTGTCGTGTAGATAAGCGGAATGCGATGCGTGCAGCATCATCGGCCTCTTGTGTGCCCTCTCCCTTAGCCTGTATAAAACGACCGCTAATAAACGCCGAGACGGCTTCCTTTGTTCGGAACTGGTCCCGGCGGTTACTTTATCAACTCTACGAACGATACAGTGACAGCTCGACATCTCTGCATACGACCGAGAAGAACTACTTCGACAATGCGCTCTTATATGAACCGTGATTCATAATTGTTTGGCTTGCGTGTACAACGGCCATATATTTACATGTTTTACCTTCCAGTAAAGCTGTTATTACTGGCGTTCAGTTCCGTTGTTTTTGTCCGTGTATGTTTCGGCGCCTTGGACCTGTTCTCGCACATGGGCGAGAAGTTTTGCCGTCTGGAGTCGGCTCGATATTGCATGTATGAACAACGTCTTTGAAGAAAATGAAAACCTTTAAATATTTCAACCTGGCTTACCAGCTGGTAGATGAAGTTCGCGCAGTAGGGGCTATGAGCGCTTTCCACAGGCTCTCAGATGACCTTCCTTTACTTGGGTATTTGTGACATTTGATGGAAGTGCTGGGTAACAATCCCTGCATTTCTCCTCTCGGCATGGACTCTCTCTTTGCGCTTGTGGAGACATAAATCCACCCTGTTAGCCGAAGGAACCTCGGTCTGCCACCTGAATACGGACCTTTACGTCCCAAAACTTTCGCGTATGTCGGGGCAGCCCTGCATTTTGCTTGGTGAGACTGTAGGTCATCACCCAGTGCCTGTAGCCTGATGGCTTGACGTACGTCGTCGCGAACGATATCGGCAATAGACGCACCCTGCGGTTGAGGCACACCCCAAAGCTTTTGAAGTTCATCCAGCGCCACAGAGCGAATGTGTTCCCGGTACGATTCACTGCTTCCTCTATAAGCCAGAACCGACTACGTAAGAGATGTAGCAAACCAAGATCTGTTGTGAGCTTTGGCCCGCTGCCGAAGGACCTTCTCCGTTGTCGATGCGTCGTACAGAAATTCAGCCACCGTAGCCGGGGTACTACGCACAAGGCCAGCAAATAGCTGTTATTTTACGCTGCGCATTAAGCGGCGCAGTTCCTCGTCCTCTGACGTGGCGGTATCAGCCCGACGGAACAGTGACGTCATGACTTCAATACACATCGTTATATTCTCATTAGGCCTCTGGAAACGGGACTGAAGTGCCCGCTCAGCTCGTTCTTGGCTGTCTGGACTAATGTAGTCCTCGAGAATGCGCTGGCAAAACTCACACCAGGTAGACAAACGGCCTCGCGGTTCTCGTACCACGCACGAGCACCGTCTTCCAGGCAGAAGAAGACGTATTTGAGCCCCGCTATGTCATCTCAGCGGCAGCAGCGGTGGCGTAGCGGTAGAACATCCGCCTCGCATGCAAGAGGACCGGGGTTCAAATCCCGGTGCCGCGCAATTCTCCACCGGATTAAAAAAAAAATAAAAATCCGCGTGTCGATGGAATTGCATAAACAGGTTTGGGGTGCGACCTGATGCCGGTGAATACCTCCGGCAACACACTCCCTCACCAAAACAGGAGTTGGCCACCCTGGTGCAGTAATTGGCCGCAACCTCTCATGATAAGCTCCACAAAACCCCGGCCCTCAGTCACCAGCGGCTGCGGAACAACTGACCACGGCGGCGGACAGACCTGTGACGCAGCAGGGGGTGCTAAGAAAGCCTGGCTCCGCTGGACAGGCCGCCATTCGAAACTGACCCTGGCAACGTTTAATGCTAGAACCTTAGCCAGTGAAGCCAGTTTAGCAGTGCTCTTACAGGAACTAGAAGGTATGAAATGGGATGTCATAGGGCTTAGTGAGGTTAGGAGGCCGAATTAGGCATATACTGTACTGAAGGATGGGCATGTACTGTGTTATCGAGGTTTACCGGAGAGGCGAGAACTAGGAGTAGGTTTCCCTGTCAATAAGTATATAGCGGGTAATATCGATGAATTCTATATATTAATGAGAGGGTGGCAGGCAACGTAATTAGGCTTAATAAGCGGTATAAACTGAAGGTTGTACATGCCTATACAGGCCTATGAAGGTTGTACAGGCCTAGTTATGATGACCAGGCAGTTGAAAGCTTCTACGAAGATGTAGAATCGGCAATGCGAAAAGTAAAAACGCAGTATACTGTACTAATGGGCGACTTCAATGCCAAGGTAGGGAAAAAGCAGGCAGGAGACAAGGCAGTAGGTGACTATGGCACTGGTTCTAGGAATAGCAGGGGGGAGTTATTAGTTGAGTTTGCAGTGCGCAATAACTTACGAATCATGAATACCTTCTTCAGCAAACGGAAGAACCGGAAATAGACATGGAAAAGTACGAACGGGGAGTCTAAAAATGAAATCGACTTCATAATGTGTTCAACCCCCGCCATTATGCAAGATGTAGAGGTAATCGGGAAAGTGCGATGCAGTGACCACAGGATGGTGAGGTCCCGAATTAGCCTAAATCTGAAGAAGGAACGTAACAGATTAGTAAGAAATAAACCCATCAACGAATTAGCGGTGAGGGGGAGGGCAGAAGAGTTCAGGATCTCGCTACAGAATAGGTATTCAGCTCTAACCGAAGATGGCAACATTACCCTAGAAGCAAGGAACAGTAATTTCAGAGATATCATTACTGAGTGCGCGGTAGAAGTAGGCGGTAGGGCAGTTAGAGAGGATACCGGTAAGCTGTCTAAGGAGACGAAAGATTTGATTAAGAAACGCCAGAGAATGAAAGCTTCCAATCCAACAGACCGCATCGAATTGGACGAGATATCAAAGCTAATCAATAAGCGCAAGGTAGCCGATATAAGGAAGTATAACATGGAGAAAATTGAGCATGCTGTAAAGAACGGGGGAAGCCTTAAAGCGGTAAAGAAGAAATTGGTCATAGGCAGAAACCAGATGTATGCGATAAGGGACAAGGCGGGCAACGTCATCACGAATATGGATAAGATAGTCAAAGTAGTCGAGGAGTTCTATACAAATCTCTGCAGTAGCCAAAGTAGTCAGGACCGTAATGAGATTGGCGGTAGGGAAAAACATTCAGACGTTCCACCAGTGACGAAGGACGAGGTCAAGAAAGCACTAGAAACTATGAAAAGGGGCAAATCAGCTGGGGAGGATCAGATAACTACAGATTTGCTGAAGGACGGGGGGGGGGGGGGGATATCGTGTTAGAAAAGCTGGCCACCCTGTATACGTAGTGCCTGATGTCATCGACGGTACCGGAACCATGGAAGAATGCAAACATTATCCTCATTCATAAGAAAGGGGACTCTAAGAACCTTAAAAATTACACACCAATCAGCTTACTGTCTGTTACGTATAAGGTATTTACTAAGGTAATCGCTAATAGAATCAGGACAACCTTAGACTTCAATCTAGCAAAGGATCAAGCAGGGTTTCGGAAACGGTACTCTACTATCGATCATATCCATACAATCAATCAGGTAATAGAAAAATGCTCGGAATATAACCAGCCCTTATACATAGCATTCATAGATTACGAAAAAGCATTTGACTCAGTTGAAACCTCGGCGGTGATGCAGGCATTGCGAAATCAGGGGGTAGACGAGCCGTATGTAAAAGTGCTGGAAGATATATACAGTGGCTGCACAGCAACCATAGTTCTGCTTAAAGAAAGTAACAAAATTCCCATAAAGAAAGGTGTTAGGCAAGGAGACACAATCTCCCCAGAACTATTCACAGCTTGCTTAGAGGAAGTATTCAGAGACTTGGAATGGGAGCAGTTAGGGATAAGGGTAGATGGAGAATACCTAAGTAATCTGCGATTTGGTGATGACATTGCCTTGCTAAGCAACTCGGGTGATGAACTACAAATAATGATTGATGACCTCGACAGGAAAACTAGAAAGGTAGGCTTGAAATTCAATATGCAGAAGACTAAGGTAATGTTCAACAGCCTCGGGAAGGAACAGCAGTTTACATTAGGTAGCGAAGTACTGGAAGTAGTAGGCGAATATGTCCACTTAGGACAGGTAGTAACCGGAGATCCGGACCATGAAAAGGAAATAAGAAGAATAAGATTGGGGTGGAGCGCATTTGGCAAGCACTCGCAGATTATGTCTAGCAGCTTACCGGTATCGCTAAAGAGGAAAGTATATAACAGTTGCATCTTACCTGCACTCACCTATGGCGCTGAAACGTGGAGGCTAACCAAGAGAGTTCTACTTAAGTTGAGGACAACCCAGAGGGCTATGGAACGAAACATGGTAGGGGTAACATTAAGAGATAGAAAGCGTGCAGAGTGGGTCAGAGAAATAACTCAAGTTACCGACATTCTAGTAAAAATTAGGAAGAAGAAATGGACATGGGCAGGACATGTAGTGCGAAGAGAGGATAACCGATGGTCGCTGAGGGTAACAAACTGGATTCCAAGGGAAGGAAAGCGTACCAGGGGGCGGCAGAAAGTTAGGTGGGTGGATGAGATTAAGAAGTTCGCAGGGGTCAAGTGGATGCAGCCAGCACAGAACCCTGTTAAGTGGAGAAATATGGGAGAGCTAGGCCTTCGCCCTGCAGTGGGTATAGTCAGGCTGATGATGATGATGATGATGTCATCTCAGTGATTAAGAGCGGAAGCTCGCTCGAACTGGGAGAGTCATTCTTTTACGTATTCCTCCAATTTAACATAGAATGACTTTGGTAGTCGCGGAATGTGCAGTATAGCCTTGTAGGAGCAGCCCACAAGGCGTGGCGCCGCAGCAACCCGAGTCGGCCGTTGCTGCTGCCCCTCAACACCCTGTACAAGGTACTGTTCATTACATACTGCACATTCCTTGAGTAGCAAAGTCGCACCATCCTCAGACCAATAGTCATACAGAGCGCCTGAATAAAACGATTTCTGTCCGAAGCATCGACAACGGAGAAGGTCCTTCGGCAGTCGCTCAAAGCTTACAACAGACCTTATTTTGTTACATCTCTTACGTAGTCGGTTCTGGCTTATAGAGGAAGCAGTGAACCGTTCCGGGAACGCATTCGCTCTGTGGCGCGGGACGAGCTTCAAAAGCTTTGCGGTGTGCCTCACCCACAAGGTGCGTCTATTGCCTATATCGTTCGCGATTAGGTACGTCAAGCCATCAGACTACAGGCCCTGGGTGATGACCTATAGTCTTACCAAGCAAAGTGCAGGGCTGCCCCGGCATATGCGAATGTTTTGGGACGTTTTAGCAAGTAAGCTTTCAGAACAGCCGGTGTGTCAGCAGACAGCTTCATTTTTTTGGTAGAATTTTATTTGCAAGCCAGTTTTATTTCTTTAACTATGACGTTTACATTCAACGACAAGGCATTTGCATTGGATCCTGCTTTGCACCGACCCTTTTTAACATGTTTTTAGCCGCTATTTACCGATCCCTTAATCAGGGGTTTACTAACCAGGGAGTATTTAGGGCATCTATATACGTTGACGATTTTTTTATTGTTTTATTTAAACAAAACGTTTGACTCGCCTTCAGTCAGTCAATAGCATTTACATCTTTTTAAACGTTATGGAAAGGGTTGAAGGTACGCATGAACTACCGACCAAAGGTGCACTGAAGTTTTTAGATCTGTGCTTGGGGTTTGGTTTCCATCACGTCTGCTAGCACTACGCTCCAAGAGCGCAGAAACGGCCCCTTCCTTACGATTCGTCCCATTCGAAGATATTTAAGATAGCCATACCCCTGTGAGGTCATCTCAGCTGTTGCAGAGAACCTTCTTAAGATGAAAAAAGAAAACAGCGCCAACACTACGGAGCAGACTACGGTCCTCCCGTATACGCACAAAGTCGCCCACAACATAAAACAGTGGCAAACAGGCATGGCGTCCCTGTGGTTTCTTTTAGCTCCACAAAAGCTCGCAGGGTTAATTAAGCCCTAGGATCAGTGCGGAAGCGGCTCGACGAAGAACATGTGATGTAAAACATGCCGAAAGATTTGTCCATTGTGCTGTGTATAAAATACCTCTCAAGTGCGGACGCGTGTATGTGGGCCATACGCTGAGTGAATGAATGCACAGGGGAGCATCAACGTTCAATGAGTAATAGAGAAGGAGCAAATTTGCCTGCTTATTGCATTGCATGCGTCGGCTGTGACCCAGTGTTTTAATGCATTAGAATTCTAGGCAGGAGCAATGACAATTAACGTATCCCGTGAACTACTAGAAGCGTATCATATCAAGAAAAAAGGCGATAATTGTATTAGTGACACTTCTATTTCTTTGTACAATTCGGAAAATTATTTTTTCAGCGGCTTTGGTTGACTGTCGCGCTGGGTATGATTTGCCTTCTCACTCTTTCTACCCCTCCTTTTTGTAGGCATGTGTGCACACTGTCCATAAAAGTGGTCTGAAACGAATAAATAAACCAGTTGATAGCTTGCGCTCTTTCAGCCTACCTTGTGTTTATTTTTCCTCTGTGTGTCGTTTTGTGCGCACCTTGTTCCTGCGATACATCGGAAATGGATAACCGCCTGTCGCTTGACATACCTGTATTGTTGGATGAAGAACTGAAAACGCAGTTGAGAACTATCTGTAAATCGCGCTCGTAATCATCAAAACGTTTTATTTCGGCCAAAATTAGGCTCTTTTTTAGACCCCCCCTGCACGCAGGCCTAACTGAGCCTTACTCAGGAGCCTCGCAAACTAAGGTCTGGTGAAGACAGATTGTTGCTTCACGGCCTTAGCCGCCAGGCGGATGGCTTGTTGCTGTTGGCGGTTCTCGCTCCGCAGCAAGGTCTCCCAGGCTTCTCTATCTATACTTTGCTCGGCGCCCGGGCTGCCCGCACATTCCCAAATTATGTGGTCTAGAGTGCCCTTCTCCCCGCATGTTATGCAATACTGATCTCTCTCCTCTTTAGAAATTGTCACGTATACACAGAAGGGGCTTATATAATTTCACCCTTGCAATCTTCTCCATGAAATTGCCTCCTCGTTTACGAGGGAACGGTCGGGCGGCGGATAGACCCTCCTGCTCAGCTTATAATGTTCCGTTGTATGAACTCAAGCTATCTTTCATGTCTATGCGAGAGGGCCGCCGGGTGATAGAGAAGCTCGTGTGCAGCCTCATTTCCTGCAATGGACTCGTGCGCTGGAATCCATATTATTTCTATATTACGTTCCATCGGCCCCGCCTCGAGGATGCGTTTGGCCTCTTCCGAGATTCTTCCTTTTCCAAAGTTGGTACCGACGCAAGCGAGCGCTGTCGCCAACTCTTCCGCTGGAGTCTCTGGTGCGGCTCGAAGCCGCTACTATTATTGCCCCGTCGACAACCGCGGATACAGCCGCGTCTACATAAGCCACCTGGTCTGCCGGTCGCTTCCTCATCTTTCTCTCGCAGGCCCTATGCTCTCGCCTTTCTTTGTTGTACTCGGGGTGCATGTTTCGCGTTATAGTTGGGACGCGTATCTTGGCCATGATTCCTGGCGGGATGTTTACCATCTTGTGCGTGCTACTTTCTGGTTGGATTCCTCCCCATTCAAGTATTGTTCTGCCTGTCTCAGGCTGGTCACGTCGTTCCAATTGGGATATTTTCACCCCCTCTGCCAGCTCAACCCATCTGTTGTGAACTCCCATTTTCTCAAGCCGCTCCGTCGACGTGAATATGAGGAGTCCCAGAGCTCGCTTGACGCATTTCCTCAATATTCTGTCTATCGTCTCTATTTCTGTCTTGTTCTTGTTTAGGTACGGCGTCGCGCAGCAGATCCGACTTATTGCGTACGCCTGTGACATTTTCAGGAGATTCCTTTCTTTTAGTCCTGTCCCCTTTACTGCTACCCTCCTGAATATGCCTATTACTTGGTCGCATATGTGACTAATTTCTTTATGGTGTTATTGTTGTTGCCCTTCTTGTTGATAAACATGCCTAGGAACCTCATTTTCTCGGCCCTGGGCCCTTCCAGGCCTTCCACACCACTTTAATTTTAACTTCGCTCTTGTTCCTGCTTTCGCTATTATATACAAAAAGCTCTGAATTTTGCGGTGAACACGCCAAGCCTCTTTCGGCCGCATACTTCTGCTGCCCTTTGCAAACTCCACTCAATTTTCGCGTCGCTTCCGCTATTCATCCGCGTACATGCTGAATTTTATATCAGGGACCTTGTTTGGCACCTTTTCTCACCGACGTCTTCGGCACCCGCTCTGCATGACCTTCACAAGGTATGCCGATCCGTCCTTGTAGACTACAGTAGTTCCCCTCTCCACAGCTTATCTGGTTACCTTCATCTCCCCTCTTGTTGGTTGTGGCTCGACACACATACGGAATTAGACTCGCTTCACCGAGAAGGTAAGCGACATATCACCGGACGACAACGAGCTTCTCGTCTCTTTCTACTTCACGTGCGTCCCTGTCGACCTTAACACACAAGCCTGCTCTTCTGCCCTCGAGTCTGACAGCTCTTTACCTGAACGGACTCATCTTGACGTTCCTGATCTCTGCAGACTCGTACAGTTCTGCCTCAGCAACACGTATCTCGTATTTCAAGGCTTGTTTTACCGTCAACCTCAAGGCACTGCCATGGGTGCCTCTATCTCCGTTACGTCTTGAAACTCACCACGGAATCTGTCTAACGCCGTGCCCTGAAAACCTTCGCCCATCCTCAAAAACTTTTGCTCGGATATCCAGATGACTGCTTCTGCATAATTAAAAATGATGATTTGCCTGTTTTTGCGCGGCATTTACACTCCATAGAACCTGCCATTAATTTTACAACCGAGGTCGAGTCAAACGGCGCATTGCCTTTTCTACATGTCTTAGTAAAACGCGATATAGGCAAGCTATCTTTCAGCGTTTATAGGAAACCTACGCACACAGGATGTTACCTAAACTTTAAATCAGTCCACCCAGCTTCACATAAGAGATCAGTCGCTGCCACCTTATTAAATAGAAGCAAAGGCATATGCCGTTCTCCTGAAGACAAGAGAAGTGACAGTGATGTAGCGCGGCAAGAAATTTCACGCAAGGACTACCCGACATCTTTAGTGGCTTTGGTCGCAAAACAGCTGTGTCGATCGGCGTGTGAGTCTTCTTCCGCCCTGAAACGTGCCGCTGTTCCCTACACTCCTGCAATCAGTAAGGCGTTGGCACGCATCCTGGGCACCTTCAATGTTTACACTGCCCAAGTTCCGAAAAGAAAACTGTGATATGCTTTAGTCAACGTAAAGGACATTCTTCCGAAAGAAAAATATGCCGGCGTGGTTTACAGCATCCCCTGCTCCGACTGCGACTGTGTTTACATTGGCAAAACTAGTAATTTTGAAAGGCGTCTAAAAGTTCATAAAGATGACATGAAAAGCAAAAAAAAAGGAATTCCTGTGCTATCGCCGAACACTCCGTATGAAAACAGCACATTATCGACTGGAGCAAGGCACATGTTGCTGCAACTGAAAGACAAGAAATTAAGGGGCACTTTGGCTGGCTAAAGTGCTTCAAGACGGAAGCCTTCCCGGCCGCGCTGTTTAGGCATTGACTGCGAGCTGTTGTGGCTGTAGAAAGAAAGAAAACAAGAACGGGCCTGCTACTGGCTCTATAGCTGAGCCACCTCCGCTGCGGGGAGACGGAGGGTGGCTGGTCCTGGCCCTGATGGGGCTGGGATAGGTAGGTTACACCGCTTGCGGCGGAGGCTAGCCTGCCACCGAATTGTTATCTGTTGTAGGCCGTCATAGCACCCGCCACAGCTTCGGTGGTGGACGACGGCTGTTGTGGCACGCGTATTTCTCTCCCTCTTCTCGATTCAGAGGATCGGGCGTCGGACGTGCCTTTCATGGGCTCCGCCAATTTCGGTTACTTTGGGCAATTCATCGGCTCGGCGTTTTTGAATTTTGTGTCGAATCGACGGAACGCATCAAGAGGACCACAGGAATACCTGTTTTTCCGAGGTGGGACTTTGTTTCCGATTTTTTCGGACTTTGTTCGGTGGACTACGTGCTGAAGCTAGGCCTAACGTGGCCTAGCGTCTCGCGGCGCCCTGGGATCGCGGCGGCCCCGTCGGGGACCCACCCCTAGCCTCGTGAAGCTGACGAAAGCTTAAAAAATGGAAATTGTCGAAGGAACGCCGGTAGATCCGGAGGAATTTCAAGTGCCTGGCCAATGGTATACCACCAAGAAGAAGAAATATGTGCCGCTCGAGAAGACCGTGCAACAAGTTAAGAAGCGGCGAGCTCTGAGAAGCATGCTGGAAGAAAAATGGCTGCGAAATCGGCGGAAAGGCAGCATGCTCGCCTACCCGATGGCGCCGAGAAAATCATTTTGAGGCCACGTGGCGGCCTCGTGCGTCTGCTCAAGTTTGGCAACGCAATCTTGGCTGACGCAATAATCGTGGCAGCTGGTATCCACCCAGGCGAGGCCGGGGAGGACGTCATCTCGACGAATATTAAGCAGCACTCGATCCTCGTGGCAACTACAAGCGCCGAAAGGAAGAGACGCTACGCGAGCCTAACCTACCTCGTGTTCGAGGGGGAGAAGATCGAATTGACTGCCTACGTGGCGACGCCGGAAGATTCCGGCAAGGGCGTGGTACATGACGTGCCACTTACTTATACCGACGAGATCATCATGGAGAGGCTGAGAATCCACGGCAACCCGCCAGTTTTGGATGTGCGGAGACTCGGCAAAAATTCCAGAACTGTACTAATTCTCTTTGACGAGAGAGAAGTACCACGATGGGTTCGCCTGACTCCGATGGCGCAGCGGTGTCAACTTTACCGCAAAAAATATGAGGTATGCAATGCCTGCGGAAGACTCGGTCACAGGGAGGACGTCTGTCCGGACCCGAGCAACCTCAAGTGCAGAAGCTGCGGAATGGAGAGGCCACCGCAAGGTCACCAGTGCGAGGCAAAATGTCAGCTATACGGCAAGGGCCACCTGCTTGGTGAACGAAAATGTAAGGAAATATTCAGGACTCCGTACGAGGTGAAGGAGAAGCAATGGGAGCGAAAAGTCAAGGATAAGCCAGCGCACGGCGACAACAGAGGGCGACCGAAGTCAAGCAAGAAGGAGGAGGAGACTTCCGCGTTAGAGAAGACTCCTTCCCAAGTTTGGAATCTACCACCAACGAGACGCCACCGCAGCAGCGAGGGCGTTCCAGTTATCGCTCCATGGGACGCTCCAGGTCTGGGTCCAGGACACGCTCGAGTTCGAGGGACGCGGCCAACCCATGGACCAAGCGGAACGCCAGCGGAGACCGGAAAAATGTAAGCTTCAACAGCGGGGCCTCCCAGGCTAAACCTAGGAAAGATAAGAAAGACGAGGAAGTCGAAATTCTTAAAAAAGAAATTGAGGAGCTTAAGGGTGTGATTAAAAAGCTAACGCAAAATCAAAATTCGAAACAGCATACAGAAAAGCAGGGGCCTCCCACTCCCGCGAAGCAGCTGCCACCTGCTCAGCCAGTCGCCCCGCCACAAGCGGCGCCACCGGCGAAAGGGGATGAGCAAATGGCGACTGAGGCGTCTCGCCCGCGCCCGGTGAAGCGCAAAATTAATGAAACCGACCCGTTCCAAGCACTCGAAAATAGGCTTGACGAAAAATTGAATTCATTCATGAGTCAAATGACCCAATTCATGAACCAAATTCAGAGCCAGGTACAGGCACTTGCAGGGGAAGTGCAAAGAGTTCGAACTGAACTCGTAGCCGTCAACACGTGGCAGCAGAATGTCGAGCAAACGCTAACCCAGCTGCAAAATGGCCAGGCGCGTAAATGAAAACCAAATTTGGCAGTGGAACTGTCGCGGCTTCCAGCGCAAGAGAGCGCTACTGCAGCAATACCTTCCACTCATAACTGAGACCCCCCT
This sequence comes from Amblyomma maculatum, assembly GCF_055883805.1. Lineage (NCBI taxonomy): Eukaryota > Metazoa > Arthropoda > Arachnida > Ixodida > Ixodidae > Amblyomma > Amblyomma maculatum. The sequence goes on along the minus strand of NC_139353.1, from coordinate 172,828,997 downwards.
CGCAATCGCCCTTCAGGAAACAGGGAAGGGAGCCAAACTAATGGGATACCAGGTGTTCAACAACGATAGAGGCATGAAATCGACGGTGGCGACCTTTGTCAAGCGCAATGTAGCGGTGATAGAACACGATAACACGTGGGCAGAATTGGCGGAGGCAGTGCGAGTCTCCCAATTAGAGAGACTAAGCACGACCGAGACGGGCAGGGTAATCCTTGCAAAAGTAGGCCTCAACCCAGACAGGGGAGTTCAAAAAAAGTCACAATTAATAGTGAAATCAGGAATGCCTTGGTAGTCCCCCCTTCCCTAGGAATATGCATCCAGAATTTATTGTCGAAAGAAGGGCCAAATGAGCTGAAGCCCTAGAGCGACGGTTCAAGAACATGGGAGCAAAGGAAGTAGTCTATGTTGATGCGGCAAGTGGCAGAACAGGTGCGGCGGTAGCTTCGGTAGTCGATGGCCGAGGGGCACCGGTATCCGCGGCAGCCATCAGAGGCCGCAACATAGAGACTGCGGAGGAAGTTGCGATAGCGCTAGCTTGCGTAGGAACAGAAGCCAAGTTCATAATTAGCGACAGCAAAACTGCCATTCAAAATTTTGGGAAGGGGAGGATATCGCCGGAGGCGGCCAAAATCCTCACCCAAAGAACAATAAATAGGAAAATTCAGTTGATTTGGACACCCGCTCACGCTGCCGTCCCTGGTAACGAGGCGGCTCACGAGCTAGCCCGAGCTCTCTACTTCCGGGTAGCCGTCGAGCCCCCCGAACACTGGGCATACGACGAGCGTCTGCAAAATTACGGGGAAATCATCAACCATTATAAATTGGGACGTAGACTGGTACCCCCGCCAGATGTTAGACTTAATAATAGAGAAGCTGTCGCGTGGAGGCGGCTACAAACTAATACGTTCATGAACCCGGTCTGGGCGTTTCACGCGCTACCAGACTTTAGGGACAATGATCTCTGCAAACACTGTGGGGCGAGAGGGACCCTCGACCACATAATTTGGGAGTGCCCACAATCTCCAGGGATAGGGCAAAATATTACAAGTAGAGAAGCCTGGGATACCCTGCTGCGAAGCGCGGACCCTGCGATCCAGCACCGCATCGTCCATCTGGCGGAAGAGGCCGCAAGAAGCCGTTTCCGATGGAATTAAGAGTTGTACAACCAACCAATCTCCCTCTTCTTTTTCTTTCTTCCCTGTTTTCTCTTCTGTCCGCACGAGGCAGCGGTGGTGGCTTAGCTACAGAGCCAGTAGCAGGCCCGTGCATTTTAACGCGGAGCTCGTGTCGCAGAAAAGCCGGTGTCGTCGGCGGCGTTGGCCGTGAGCGATAAATCCAGGCATGCACTTCATAAATAAAAAGCAATTTCCAAGATGGGCTGTGTGGGATCGAACCAGGGTCTCTGGAGTGTGAGACGGAGACGCTACCACTCAGCCACGAGTTCGATGCTTGAAAGCGGTGCGAAGCGCTTCTAGTGAATGCGGTGTTGCCTTAGAAACGTGCCGTAGAACGTTATACTGTGGTGTATATCGGTAATTATGAGCATGGTACTTACAGAAGTCGCAGTTACACGAGTAGCGAAGTACTTTTCCGCTACATTTCTTCTGCGCTCTGCGCACATGCAGAGCCATCTTGCGGCAAACACAGAAGAACCCCTCCTCGCAATGTGCGGCGCTGCCCCGACACGTGGCGCGCCACTCGCCCCTGACGTTTCGCCGTGCACCCTCACGGGTTGCAGCATCAAGCTTCTTTCCTTTCTTTAGATCCCTCAAGAGCATACCGAGCGAATGAGTGGGCGGTGCGAACGAGGTGCAATAGCGCTATCGCGTTCCACTCTTGAAGGCGAAGCTTAAGTGTCCTCTTCTTTTTCGTTTCCTTCTTCCTACAGCCACAGCAACAACAACCACCTCCGCTGCCTCGTGCGGATAGAAGCGATTCTGATTGATTTACAGGAAGGGAAGGCACAGTAACTGTCTCAATTGTTCTCTGTGGACACCTCAACCACGCCGTAAGAAAAGAAAGGTGGGAGTGAAAGCGGAAAGAGAGAAAGAGGAGCCGTAGTGGAGGGCTGCGGAGTAATTTCGACCATATTGGGGTCTTTAACCTGCGCTGACATCGCACAGCACACGGACGCCTCTACGTTTCGCCGCCATCGAAACGCAGCCGCCGAGGCCGGGTTCAAACCGGATATTCCGGCCCAGCTAGTCGGGCGTCTTACCACGCACAACCTCGGAGGGGCGGACAGAAGAGATTTATTTATAAACTGATTTATTTATAGGAAGGGAAAGCGCGGTAACTGTCTCACTTGTTTTCTGTGGACACCGCAACCGCGTCGTAAGGGAAGGGGGGAAGGTGGGAGTGAAAGTGGAAAGAGAGAAAGAGGAGCCGTAGTGGAGGGCTACGGAGTAATTTCGACCACCTGGGGATCTTTAACGTGCGCTGACATCGCACAGCACACGGACGCCTCTTCGTTTCGCCTCCATCGAAACTTACCAGGACAGAAGAGGAAATAGAGAAGAAATAAAAAGAAGAGGGAGAGAAAGACGCACGCCACAACAGCCGTCATCCACCACCTAAGCGGTGGCGGGTGCAATGACGTCCTACAACAAATAAAAACTCGGTGGTAGGCTAGCCCCCGCCGCAAGCGGCGGTGACCTACCTGTCTCAGCCCCATCAGAGCCAGAAGCAGCCACCCTCCCCGTTTACTGCGAGACTAGAATTGTGAAAGATACTGCGCCTTTTCTTTGCTGCCAACCTATTTTAAACGCCGCTGATGCCTGCTGTACTGCGTCTATTGGTGCGGCGTTCGAGGAAGCGCCAAATGAAAGGCGCCGCACGGACGCCGGCATGGAACGCTCGGCGGGGTCAGCTTCGTATATGCGTGATTGATTGATTGATTGATTAAAACTTTAATTTCCACCGATTTAGGAGGCCCCCTACTCCCCGCTCCTGGCACGCAGGCCTGAGGAACGGGGGCTGGAACCTCCGCGACTAAGGACTGGCGAATATACATTGGTTGTTCGCGGCCTCAGCCGCCAGGCGGACGGCTTTCTGCTGGTCAGCGGGGACGTCGCTTCGCAGCAGGGTTACCCAGGCTTCTCTACTTTTAATGTTGTCCCTAGCGCCCGGAGACTTAGGGCATTCCCAAATTATATGGTCGAGGGTCCCCCTCGCTTCGCAGGCTTTACATTTATCGTTTTTTCTCTCCTCTATCTCGGTGTGAAACAACCAGACAGGGTTCGGGAAATTTCCGGCTTGTAATCGCCGCCAGGCTATGGCCTCTTTATTATTTAAGGTAGGATCCGGTGGTTGTATCAGACGTCTTCCTAATCTATTATTTTCGATTATTTCTTTATAGGTTTGCAAACGTTCGTCCATCGCCTGGCAGTCGGGCGGCTCCACGTTTGCCCGGAAGTAGAGATCTCGGGCTAAATCATGGGCCGCCTCGTTGCCGGGGACGGACGTGTGTGCTGGGACCCAAATTAGGGTGATTTTGCGATCGATTTTAGTTGCAGCTTTTAGAATTCGGGCGGCTTCTTGTGAGACCCTGCCTTTTCCGATATTCCAGAGAGCAGTTTTACTGTCGCTAAATATCAATCTAGCCTTCGTTCCGACGCAAGCGAGCGCTATTGCGACCTCTTCAGCCGTGTCTATGTTTCTACTTCGGATGGTGGCGGAGACGACTGGTGCGCCGCTACCATCGACTACCGACTGCCGCCCCTGATAGGCCGCTTGCAGCGTCTACGTAGGCAACTTCTTTTACTCTGAATTCTTTTGCACTTTTAACCAGTGCTTCTGCTCTCTTCTCCCGTCTCTCCTTGTGGTATTCTGGTTGCATGTTGCGGGGGAGAGGACGGACAACGATGTTCTCGCGACATTGTGGTGGTAGGGCAACCTTGTCGGTTGTGCCCCTATCTATTTTTCGACCCACCCATTCTAAGGTGGTTCGACCCGTGCTCGACCTACTTAATCTTTCATGTTGGGCGATTCTCACCGCTTCAGCAAGTTCCATCCAGCTATTATGCACTCCCATTTCTATCAGGCGTTCCGTAGAAGAGGAGATGGGTAGACCCAGCGCCCTCTTGACGCAACGCCTGATGAGTGCGTCTATCTTATCTTTTTCATTGGTCCTGATGTTGAGGAACGGTGTGGCATAGCATATTCGACTTATTATGTACGCCTGCATCAGTCTCAAGAGGCTTTTCTCTTCGAGGCCTCTGCCTTTGAATGCAATCCTCCTAAATATTCCTGTTACTTGCGTCGCGTATGTAGTGAGTTTTTTTATCGTTCCGTCGTTATACCCGTCCTCTTGAAAAAAAGTCCGAGGATTCTGATTTGCTGGACTCTTGGTACGGTTTTGCCGTCGACCTTAATTTCTACGTTAAAGTCGCCCTTGCACCTCATTGATTTTGGATTATATATGAAAAGTTCGGATTTTTGTAGAGAGCACGAAAGACCCCTTTCGGCCGCGTAGGACACAATGGTGTCCGCCGCCGCCTGTAAGCGTTCCTCTATGCTGCCATCGCTGCCGTTGTTCATCCAGAGATTAACGTCGCCCGCGTAAATGCTGAACTTCAGGTCTTTTATGACTTTAAGAGCGGCAGGAAGGCCTCTAATCACCACGTTAAAAAGGGGGAGAGCACCGAGCCTTGCGGAGTTCCTTTACTTCCCAGGTGGACAGTGGGGGATTCTAGGTCCTGAAACTTTAGTTTCAACGTCCTGTTTGTCAGGAAATCCATTACGCAATTATATGTCCTCTCGCCGACTCCTAATTCCTGTAGTCCCGCGAGAATTGCCTGGTGTTTTACGTTGTCAAATGCTTTTGTTAGATCTAGTGCTAGAATTACCCTCGCGTCTCTGGATTTCGTGTCAATTATGTCATGTTGTAATCGGAGCATTACATCCTGTGTGCACAGGCCCGGTCGAAACCCGACCATCTCATGCGGCCACAGGTCTCGTTTTTCTCCATGAAATTAGTTAGGCTTGTTTGTATTACGCGTTCCATAAGCTTTCCAATGCATGAGGTTAGAGAAATAGGTCTGAGGTTTTCCAATTTCGGGGGCTTGCCCGGTTTTGGAATTAGCACAACGTTTGCAGTTTTCCACTGCTGGGGAAGACGACCGCTACTCCATACTTCTTGCATGTAGTTGGTGAGTGCCGTTATGGAAGCGTCGTCTAGGTTTCGTAGCATTTTATTTGTTATGCCATCGGGGCCGGGAGGTGATCGCGTCTTTAAGCTAAGGATTTCGGCTCTAACTTCCGCTTCTGAGATGGGCGCGTCGAGGGCCTCGTTCGGTGGGCCCGCGTATTGCCTAAGAGGGAGGGATGTTGTATCGCCGACATATGTGTCTACGAGTTTAGTTATTAGTTCCGCGTCAGTCCCCTCGAACGCGTGTCTTGCCTTTGCTATTGTTGTGTTTGACTGTGTTCTCGAACTGTCGGGATTAAGAAGATATCGTAGCAGGCTCCACGTCTTTGAAAGGCTCATGTTGCCCTCCATTTCATCGCACCTGTTACACCAGTTTAGCTCGCAGAGTTTAATTGCATAATCCTCAATTTCCTTATTGTGCCTGGCTATTTTTCGCCTTAGGTTTCGGTTCCATCTCTGACATCGGAGGCGTCTTTCCATACCTTTTTTTGCTTCCCACATGTGTAGCAGTTTCCTGTCGACTGTTTTCGGTGCATCGTCCCCCTCTAGGGTAATGGTAGCGGATTTAACGTGGTGCATGAGGGTTTCTGCCCAATCGTCGATATTTTCAATATTTCCGTCCATGTTTGCAGATTCCCTAATTTGTCTGAATTTCTCCCATTCGATTGCGCTGATGATCTTTTCTCGTGTTACTTTGACTCCCCGTTTAAGCGTTATTTCGAGGACGTAATGATCGCTTCCAAAATTAAGCTCTGTGTTCTTTCACCTAAGCTCCTCTATGTTTTTGGTAAATGTTAAGTCTGGGGTTGTGTCTTTGCTCACACTGTTTCCCACCCTCGTCGGGCAGCCAGAGTCTGTCTGCAGGGTGAGGTTTAATTCGTGAAAATCTTCCCATAACTGCCTGCCCTTCGGATCTTGCCTATTATATCCCCACTCTTGGTGGCAGGCGTTGAAGTCTCCTACAATTAGCAGGGGGTTAGCTCCGGCTTCCTTCATTGCTTTGCGAAATAATGTCTTGAACCTAACTTTGCGCTGCTGAGGAGAGCTATATATGTTTGGGACGAAAATACTGGGTTCCTTCTTCCTGCCGGTGATGAGTTCAACGAAAACCGCCTCAATGTCGCGAGAACTAATTTCGTGTTCGATCACCGCTACGTTCCTTCTGACGAATATAGTGATCCGGGATTTTTCTCCCCGGCCACATAGCAAACGCTTGATATCCTGATAATTTAATTACTCCTTTGCCAGTTTCCTGTAGGGCTACGGCTAGAGGTTTTTCAACTATTTGGTCGAGATGTTGTTGCACTAACGCTCGCTTGCGCGGGAATCCTCGGCAGTTCCACTGCCATCATCATCATCATCATCATCAGCCTGATTACACCCACTGCAGGGCGAAGGCCTCTCCCATATTTCTCCACTTAACCCGGTTCTGTGCTAGCTGCATCCACTTGACCCCTGCGAACTTCTTAATCTCATCCGCCCACCTAACTTTCTGCCTCCCCCTGCTACGCTTTCCTTCCCTTGGAATCCAGTTTGTTACCCTAAGCGACCATCGGTTATCCTCTCTTCGCCCTACATGTCCTGCCCATGTCCATTTCTTCTTCTTAATTTCCACTAGAATGTCGGTAACTTAAGTTATTTCTCTGACCCACTCTGCACGCTTTCTATCTCTTAATGTTACCCCTACCATTTTTCGTTCCATAGCCCTCTGGGTTGTCCTCAACTTAAGTAGAACTCTCTTGGTTAGCCTCCACGTTTCAGCCCCATAGGTGAGTACAGGCAAGATGCAACTGTTGTATACTTTCCTCTTGAGCGATACCGGTAAGCTGCTAGTCATAATCTGCGAGTGCTTGCCAAATGCGCTCCATACCAATCTTATTCTTCTTGTTATTTCCTTTTCATGGTCCGGATCTGCGGTTACTACCTGTCCTAAGTAGACATATTCGCCTACTACTTCCAGTATTTCGCTACCTAATGTAAACTGCTGTTCCTTCCCGAGGCTGTTGAACATTACCTTAGTCTTCTGCATATTGATTTTCAAGCCTACCTTTCTACTTTTTCTGTCTAGGTCATCAATCATTATTTGCAGTTCATCCCCCGAGTTGCTTAGCAAGGCAATGTCATCAGCAAATCGCAGATTACTGAGGTATTCTCCATCTACCCTTATCCCTAACTGCTCCCATTCCAATTCTCTGAATACTTCCTCTAAACAAGCTGTGAATAGTACTGGGGAGTTTATGTCTCCTTGCCTAACACCTTTCTTTATGGGAATTTTGTTACTTTCTTTATGCAGAATTATGGTTGCTGTGCAGCCACTATATACCGGGTGTCCCAGCTAACTTGAACCAAGGGTTACAAAATAATATATTTAGGGTAGGTCAGTGAAACCAATTGCATACAACTGCCAACCTGTTTGCGCACTACAGGCATTTTTTTGTTTTGCATTTACTTAATTAGCTAATTATGTTAATTTTTCTAATTTATTAAATATCGACTTTAGACCAAACATGTGAATTGGAAAGTTGTAGAGCACCTTCAGAAACCCCCATTCCATTAACTGCGATAAAGAAAATCTCACGTGTATCTTTTTTTCCGGCTCAGAAGAAAGCCCGCGAAATACAAATAATACCACGTGACTAGCGCATTTGTGAGCCGCGATTGTGGTGCTCTCAGTCGTGGTTTGGTGCTGCTGCTGCTGCTGCTGCTGCTGCTGCTGCTGCTGCTGCTGCTGCTGCTGCTGCTGCTGCTGCTGCTGCTGCTGCTGCTGCTGCTGCTGCTGCTGCTGCTGCTGCTGCTGCTGCTGCTGCTGCTGCTGCTGCTGCTGCTGCTGCTGCTGCTGCTGCTGCTGCTGCTGCTGCTGCTGCTGCTGCTGCTGCTGCTGCTGCTGCTGCTGCTGCTGCTGCTGCTGCTGCTGCTGCTGCTGCTGCTGCTGCTGCTGCTGCTGCTGCTGCTGCTGCTGCTGCTGCTGCTGCTGCTGCTGCTGCTGCTGCTGCTGCTGCTGCTGGTGGTGGTGGTGGTGGTGGTGGTGGTGGTGGTGGTGGTGGTGGTGGTGGTGGTGGTGGTGGTGGTGGTGGTGGTGGTGGTGGTGGTGGTGGTGGCGGTGGCGGTGGCGGTGGCGGTGGCGGTGGCGGTGGTGGTGTTGTTGTTGTTGTTCGGCAATTTTCTGCTCCCATTGACGTTTTTTGGTCTGGTAGGGAGTCCTGTAAAGTTCTCTGCACTTCTTGTCGCCAAGCGGATGGTCTTTACCGCACAGCTGACATTTTATTTCGCAGGTGCGTCCCTGATCTGGGCGCTCTTCTCCGCATCCTCTGCACTTAGCGTTATTCGGATCTGGGCAGACATCTTCGCGGTGCCCTAGGCGCCCGCATGCGTTGCAAACACATCTTTGCCATGTAAGTGAGAGTTTCACCCACCTCGGCACCTCTGGTTTTTCAAACAGTATGAACACAGTGGTGGAGCTCCTGCCCAGGCGCCTGGCTCCTAGCACGGGTGGGGGGGGGGGGGGGGTTGCCTTTGATCGTGCGTAGCCGTTGCACTATTTCTTCCTCAGTGATGCGAAGGGGAATGTCGTGTACCACCCCCTTACCGCAGTCTTCGGGCATAGCGACGTACATCGTGATTTCAATTTTTTGGCCCTCGAATTCGAGGACGCGTAGTGCGACGTATTTTCTTTTTCGTTCCTCGCTGCCTGTTGCCATGAGGATAGACTGCTGTTTTGTGTTGACCGAGAAGGTGTCTTCCGCGGCCTCTCTGATGTTTATACTCGCGGTGAGAGCGAGCAACTCCGCAAGTTGAATTTTGCCGTACTTAAGTAGGCGGCTGACTCCTCCCCGTGGGCGGAGAATTATTTTGTCAGTTCCGTAGGGTATCTTGATCGATTGCCTTTCAACCGACTTTGCTGCCAATCTCTTTCCGGTGAGCTTGGACGCGGCTCGCTCTCTCCCTTGATCATCGGTTCCTCGTTCTCAAGTGGCACCGCCTTTCCTATTTTCTTAGCAATAAACCACTGACCAGGTTCTTTCAGCTCCGCAGGGTCTAGCTCGTTCCCTCCACGGTTTCCATCATTTTCGTCGAGCTTCTAAACGGCCGGGGGTGCCTTTGTTTGCCTAGGCCTAACTAGGCCTAGTGTCCCCCGTGGCTTGCGAAGTTCTTTAAAGCCTCAAAAATGTGCGAAAGAAGCGGCCCACCTTGGAGTCTTGATAATCCGCGGTGAGCGCTTCCTGAATAGAGTCGAATACCAGAAAATTTCCGAAATCCAGTGGCCGAAATAGAGCGCAAGCGTTCGTGGTCGATGAAGCCCATCGATTTCACGTCCGTTCTCCAGCTTGGTCGGCGTGGTACTCAATCGCCTGTTGACGTCACCACCATCAATGACGTCAACATGTGACGGCTATGGACGTCTCGAAACGTCTAAACATTAGAATTGGTTAGTGATAGTTAACCGTGACGTACTTTATGAGTACTAGTTAATGTCTGGTTAGTGTTAGGTAAACACTCAAGTGATGGTTAGTGATAGTTACGATGACCTCCAAGGTTCCTATGGGCATCTGCTTAACTAATTTATTATTTGTCGTGATTTATCATGAAATTATCTTGATAATGCCCTAAACATGTTCCGATATGATCCGATTGCTATTGATGAAGTATCGATCCAATGGTGATTGGCATATGACCATATAAGGCACGCACCCGAAACGCGAACACATTTGCGGACGACAGTATGATGCATTAATGGCTTTCGCCTTAAAATTCCCTCGCCTTCACTTGGCATCGTTGACCATACAAACGACCAGTGACACCTTGAGCCGTAACTGTGGTAATCTGACAAATGCTTACGCATGCTCCCTGCGCCCCCTTTTTAAACACACATAAGCTTGTTCCTTCGCTTCTCGTTTTTACTATGAACAAGGCTTCCGTTGGGAGCCGAAACGTCATGTGTCTTTTCATCCTTCGCTGCTTTCTTTTCTGTTCTTGGTCAGCGTCAACAAGGTCACGTTTAACAGCCCATCCCGACAGAACGAGGTTTCATCAAATTCTCAATTTCATGTTCCTTCAGATCTCCGTCACGGCACCCTTCTTGCTTGTCACGATGAACCATCCGCCGGACATTTAAGTTTCGCCCGGACGCTTACTCGCGTTTGTCACGTCTACCTTGCCGAAACTTGATGCTACAGGGAACCCAAGCTCAAGTTTCGCCGCGCGACGGCAGCGCCGCATTCCTGGCGTGATGGCGAAGTGTGGAGTGAGTGCGTGAGTGAGTGGTGAACTTTATTAACTGCTCGGGGATCTTTTTCTTCGCCTCTTCAACCGAGGCTGACGAGACCAGGTAGAGCTGAGCCTCCGGGTCAGAGCTGGCCAGCAAAGCCTCCCACTGTCTTTCATTTGGGTTTTCAATTTTTTGTAGTTGACCCTGTACCACATAACATGGGAATGCAGCTCACATCAACTACAAAAAATTCAAAACCCAAATGGCGAAGTGTGGAACGATGGGGCTTCGCCGGAGCAGACGCTCCGCTAGCTTCCTGTGCACGCGCGGCGATCGCATTGCGCCTGGCGGTTATTTGGCGATACAAAAACGCTTCCGCTCATGCAAAACGGATGTACTAAGTAGCATTGTATCATGGGAAGCCACAATACTAGGCGAGACACCAAAATACGAGGCTCACATGTGAAACATTGCAGATTCCTTTGGAAGCGTGTCCGCAAAACCTGTTTTCCAACCGCATGACAGCGTTCTGAGAAGTCTCGCGTTCTTTGTGGAAACAGAAAGAGCCAATTTCCCCTTTCTTCGTAAACTCAGAAATGTTGACAGTTAACAAAGGCAGCTTGGAGAGGTATCAAAAAGTACAGTGGTATAACACCATGCATAAAAATTGAAGAGGATGGAAGATTATCCTGCTCTTCGCTCCCCGCGTGTCTATTTTTGCCGATTTTCTGTGCTCTCTCCCTGTTTTGTGAGTGCTCTGAAAGCAACCAAATCTACAGATGCGACGTCCGCGATCGAGACTGACGTGTGAATGTGCTCTGTGTCCACAACTGCCTTTTCATTTTTAGATTGACCAACAAAATATCTAGGAACGAGGCCTTTTTCTTTTTTTCGGGGGTGGGGCCGGCGTTAATGAAAACATGCCTTGCTGAGACGCTTTTACAGATTTTCGCAAATTGGCCAATAAGTGAACCAATTATTATTATTATTATTATTATTATTATTATTATTATTATTATTATTATTAACGAAGATATGTCGGAAGTGCAGTATAAAAGTGATCCTATAGCTATGGCTCGACTGACACTACTCGCATGGAGCAACCCATTCGCATCCAGGGTTCGTGAGTGCAAACCAAATATCATCATAAATGAAGCACAACCATTTAATAAGAACCGAAATAAAACAGTATCTAGTACAAGCTTGGATTTCACCTGCCTTCCGAGCCAGCGAGCCGGTTATGTGGCCTGCAGCGCATGGAGCATGCATATGCTTATGAGATTGCTAGCGTTCTTGTCTTTTAAGAAACACCTCCTTCGCACTATATACTTATTATTTTACTGCAAGATTTCTTTTTGTAACGTCGTAATAATAATAAACAAATCCGTATATAGATCACATGCAACAGGCCAAAACGATGGTCAACGAGCGGGCCACTTTATTTCGCAGTACTGATGATACTTTGGCAGTTTTTAGACATATTATATACAATATAATTACATAGCGGACTTACCTCAAGATGCACTTCCTACGTTTTTGCTAACGTGGACGCATTCACAATCAATATTTACTCATCCCCGTCTGTTGTCTGCTCTACACTACAGACGTGAATAAAAAGTTTCCCGCCTATAATTAAGTATCCTTCATTAAAATACGCGTCAGGTTGCCCAATCACGACGGAATGCAGGTGGCATGTCGCGGTGCGCGTGCAGGGGTGCGTCCAGGCGAGTGCTAGTGCGAGAGAAAGCGCACGGCACACGCCGTGAAGGCAGCGAGCGAGCTGAGCCAAGGAGGCGTTGGCTGAGCGTTGGCTGAGCCAACGCTTCCTGTCTTATAGGAGGCGTTGGCTGAGCCGGCGGCGTCCAGTGTGTGCCCACGCGACAAAGCAGCGCGAGACGTCTGCACGTGCGCGGAAGCGAGCGAGCGAAAGGAGAAAACTTGCACGGGATGCCTAGGTGGTGCCGCCGCGTGTATCCCCAGTTTCTATTTTTCTGTCAGAGATGGCGCTCGACGGTGCTTTGGAAGCCTACTGTTCACCAGTACGTCAGGGGCTGCCACCAGTGCCAACGCCGTAAGTCACTACCGCTCAAGCCTGCAGGTTTGCTGCAGCCAATTGCACGAACTACTATTCTATTCGACTAAGGCGGTAACGATCTGGGTTCTTCCCTTGACCTGCAGCCAGTAACAAATTGGTGATTGTTGCAACTATTTACCGAGGTATGCGAAACGAAGGCGGTGCTACGGAGCACTTCTTCCGAGATCACTTTTTTCACGCACAAAATTGTCTTAAGGCACGCTGCCTCGAGTATATGATTACAGATGCGCACAGAGTTCACGGGACAGCTCATTCGAGACGTGTTAGAACCCAGCCGCACACGCCACCGCAAGACTACGGCTCATCACCCTCAAAGTAATGGGCTCAGGAAAGAATGAATAGGACCATCGCCGATATGATCTCAATGTGGATGCGCAGCACAAGAAGTAGATCACCCCGCCAGGGTGGCGCAGTGGTTACGGCGCTCGGCTACTGTTCCCAAAGAGTGCCAACGGCGCGTTCGGAGTCTGCGGACATCGGCTCCTGTGGTTTTCAACTTACGTGGCGGAATTACGACCTGAAATGACCTGATCGCCATCAAATCGGTCAGTGAAGGTTCTCCGCGCCAGGTTCACACATTTTCGGACAATCTATGCCTATATTTTCTCATCTTTTGAAGATTTCTTCATGCCGAGCGCATCTCGTCAGGCCTAGCTCACCAAGGGCTCATACATTTGCCGGCCAGGCCTAGCGCCGCCGGCTGCTCATCGACCAAACTCCTTCACTGCTTCATCTTTCAAGATGGAAGTTCGTGTAGAAGGAGAAGATATTGCACCAGAAGAATTTCATAACGATCGTCATTGGGCCAGTGCGGTGCGAGCCCGGAACAAGCTCTACCCCAACCGGAAGCAAGCCTTGGACAGCGGCGAGTCCGCGTCTGCTGGAGCCTCGACAAGTTCGGACAACCTTGCTTCCGCGCCGAAAGGCAAAACTTCCACTCCCAAGCTGAAGAGGCATGCTCCTCTTCCCCGGTTGCCGACATCGGACTACAAGGTTGTTTTCCGACCGGGCGGGGGATTGGATCTTCGCCTAATCAATGGAGGTGCACTCCTGCCTCTGATCTACGCTGAAGCAGTAGTCGACTACCACGAAGCCAGAATCAACGACAAGTTGCGCATCAACCCTCACAACAACTCATTCACGGTGAGCACACCTTCTGAAACTCGAATGAAACAGTTTGTCCGCATGCAAGGACTTCGCCTCAACGACCAGATGTACACCCTGAAAGCTTATGTCGCGGCCCCTGACAACGCCGTAAGAGGCATTATTTATAAAGCCGTCTACAATCAGACGCAAGACGAAATCTTTCAAGACCTTGTGGCCCTTAATCAGAGCAAGTCCTTCACTATCACCGACGCCCGGCAGCTCGGCAGGACCAAGTCAATGTTAGTCACGTTCATCGACACCGCGGAGGTACCGCGTCAACTCAACTTCTAGGCACTATTTATTTTTGCTACACATTCAAGGCAAAAGTTGAAGCTTGCTTCAACTGTCGGAAGCCTGGACATCGTGCCGACGTCTGTCCCAAGGAGAAGACTGATCTGTGCTCCCGCTGCGGCGTTGCCCATCCACCCAAGCAAACGCCGGACAGCACGCCCAGGTGCATCTAATGCGGTGAAGCCCACTTCACGGGGACCAAACGCTGCAAAGTGCGCTTCGAACGCTCCGGAAACTCATCCAAAAAATCCACACCACCGATAACGCTTTCGGACGCTCGACCTCCTGAGACAACTCTCAAGTCTTCTAGATCATCAAGAAGCGGGTTTCGATTGTCTTGGAAGACGCGCAGCCGCTCCAAGACGGGATCCCGCCATGGCCAAAGCAGAAGCCGCTCGAGGTCTTTCCCGCCACTCCCGGGCCAAACAGTACAGGAATCGGCGAAACAGGTGAGCTGGAGGCCGCAGTCTTCCCCGCTCGAGCGAGAGAGCGCAAAACTTAAAGCTCAGTTAAAAACACAGCGTCAAGAAATTGCCGAGCTTAAACGGCAGCTAAAGCTCCTTTTAAGGCGAGAGCAGTCCCCTGCAATATTGCAAACCCAAGCACCTCCCCCCATTTCCAAAACTCCTTCAAATTCTCCCCCCTCCGCCTCCTCTTCTCGCGCTACGTCACCTGCTCGTGGAGTTCCCGCAAAACGCAAGATAGCCACTGGGGTAGTTCCTTCCGAGCCATCAATGCCAGACCAGACTGCCCTCCTTAAGACGGCAATGCAGTCCCTGGAACCCTCGGTACAATCTTTCCGCTCCGAAACCCAGAACTGGATTACGAACGCTGGAAAACGACTAGAGGCTATTGAGAAGCGTCAAAGTGCTCAAGAAGCCTCGTTTTCTCAAATTCAAACCCAAGTTTGTGAGCTTCTCCTCAGAGGTTGCACTGTACTACCCATCCCTTTAGCTATTACCGATAGCACCCAACATGGCGGCACACCCCAACAGAATTAGCGTGTGGCAGTGGAACTGCAGAAGTTTCCGCACAAAGCGGAATAATCTGCAGCTTCACTTATCTACCCTATCCCCTAACGAGGTACCGGCAGTGATAACGCTGCAGGAGACGCTTGTTTCGGTTAAGCTCCGCGACTATACTACTTACGAGCCCTCCACCCAGCCTCAATCCAGGGTAGTGTCGTTGGTGCACCGCAACTTTACCGCGGTCGAACACCCTCTTGAGTTGGATGACGTGGATGGTCTCTTGCCGGAACTCCTACCCCGCGCACGAAAAGCACACACGCTTTTTGTTCTCAACCTCTATAGCCCTCCCAAGAGCCCTCCTGCCCCCTCATTGGCGCAATCAAGAAAGCCCTCACAGTTAGCGCGGAAGGATCCTACTAGTGGTTGGCGACTTCAATGCTAGCCATACCAGCTGGGGTACCGAAAGAACTGCCGTAAAGGTACGGCAATTTCGTCTTTCGTTCACGACTAAGGGCTTTCTATTCTCAACGACACCTCCTATCCCACCCGAATCGGATCTAGCGTTCAGCACGACGCAAGCCCAGACTTGACTCTCTCAAGATGCGTTCGAGAAAGCCGCTGGACTAATACCACTCACTCATCAGGCAGTGATAATTACATTTTATGCACCGAGCTCTCCATCTCTTCCCTCACCCCACCAAAACGCAATCAGGCCTGGGTGGTCGATTGGGATCGATTTTGCCGCATCCGGCAAAACGCCCCGGACACCATTGTGGACCTGGAGGCCTGGGTGGCTTCTCTCACACAGGATGTGGAGTCGGCGACATCCACTATAGCGGAACCAGAGGATACGTCAGCTGTGGATAGTCGCCTTCTCTACATGTGGGAGGCACACGCCAGCCTTCAGAAACGCTGGCTGTCCCAAAAGCATAATCGCAGTCTCAAACGGCGAATTTCCCGCTTTGTGAAAGAAATTGAAGCTCATACAAGGGACCTCGCTCACCAGCAGTGGGGGCAGCTCTGTGACCGCATGAGCGGTAATCTAGGCCTTAAAAACACCTGATCGCTTTTATGCTACCTCCTTGATCCTGGGCACACCAAGGCCACGCAGCGTAAGAATATTACCCGCATTATTCATCAGCTCCCCCTAGACGATGACGCCCTCCTTCAGACCTTAAAAGATCAGTACATCACTACAACCCCTTCTACCCCCCTCCCTTCCTACACCGGTTCTCCTAACCCTGCCCTTGACGAGGGAATTTCTTCAGCTGAAGTCAGGGCGGCGATGCACCGCCTCAGGACGACATCAGCTCCGGGGACGGACCGAGTCACAAATACAATGCTTCGTAAGTTGGATTACCCGTCTGTCGATCGGTCACGGACCTCTTCAACCAATGCTGGCGCACGGGAACCCTTTCAGCCCAGTGGACACACGCCCGTATCACATTTATCCCTAAACCCGGCAAATCACTCTACATCAAGAATCTTCGACCCATATCTCTCATTTCCTGTCTTGGCAAACTCTTTGAACATGTGCTCGCACGCCTACAGAACCACATAGACGACCACAACCTCTTCACTGACACAATGGTCAGCTTCCGGCCACATCTCGCCACACAGGATGTTATGCTGCAGCTGTCAGAAGATGTCCTTTATCCCCGCCACGCAAAGCGCACCCGAGAAATTCTTGCTCTAGATCTCACAAAGGCCTTTGATAATGTCCGTCACGCAGCCATTTTAGATGCTCTCTCATCGCTTCAAGTCGGCTTGCGTGTCCACCAGTACATATCCGCCTTTCTTAGCCACCGCACAGCAGAAATCACCATCGGCTCCCTCTCATCTCCATCTTTCAAACTCGGCAGCATTGGCACCCCACATGGTTCTGTCCTCTCTCCACTGCTTTTTAACATTACCCTTATCCCCATGGCACATGCCCTCAACCAAATCCCTGGCCTGTCCCATTCCTTATACGCCGATGATATTACACTGTGGACCACCACAGGTAACATTGGCACCATGGAAGATACATTACAGGCCGGAGCAGACATTGTAGTATCTTTTGCCGCAAATGTCGGCTTGGCTTGTTCCCCTACCAAATCGGAGCTTCTCATACTCCGACCTCCTAGGTGTCGCACAGACAAAGGCCCTCCTCCCCCTATCTTCTTGACAATTGACAACACCTGGATACCAGAAGCGGACAAAATCAGGATTCTTGGTATCCTGATACAAAACAATGGCAAGAATATCGCAACCATCACTAAGCTTATGTTGATGGTTCATCAAACAATCCGCCTCATTCGCCGCATAGCCAATCGCCATCGTGGCATGCGCGAGCATGACCTTAGACGCCTGGTACAGGCATTTGTCCTGAGCCATGTTGTGTACTCGCTCCCCTACCTGTTCCTCACGCGGGTGGTGGAAGACAAGATTAACAGCCTTATCCGACAGGCATACAAGGCCGCCCTCAACTTATCCCGCTACACCTCCAATGAACGCCTTCTTCACATGGGCATCCATATCTCCCTAGCTGAGCTCACGGAAGCCCACCGCTCAGCCCAGTTGGAGGGATTATCATCTACTCTCACCGGCCGGAACATCTTTGCTCGCATCCATCTCTCACCCCCCGGTCACTGCTCTACACAACATACACTTCCCCCTGCGATACACCGCGTTCTTAAGGCGCATCCCCTGCCAAAGAATATGCACCCAGAGCACCATGTCGCTCGCCGCAAGGCACGCGCAGAAGCTCTTCATAAAAACTATGGCTTCCAGCCAGAGACCGTTTACGTAGACGCTACCTCATACCCCTCCCGCCCTGCGTTCGCCCTCAGCGCTGTTTCCAGCTCTGCAACTGGTCGCGGCCGGTACAACGTTTGCCTCCACTTCTTTGGAGGTGGAGGTGGCGGCGGTTGCCCTCACCACAGGTACTACCCGAGCCACGACCATCTTTAGCGACTCTAAATCCGCCGTACGGAACTGCGCTCGCGGTCGGATCTCTAGCCCAGCCTCCGGTTCTTCGCCTCCCTCCCCCCACCCGAACACCCTATTCAATTAATATGGGTGCCCGCTCACACGGGTCACCCAGGCAACGAACCAGCTCACTCTTTTGCTCGAGGATACGTCAGCCGAGCAGGGAATGCCACTGCCTGGGGAGATGCTCGCGAGCGCATGGTATCCTATCACGAAATCTCTCTCTCCATTACTGTGATCAACGAACCATCTACCCTCCTCCTCATAAATCTATGACTAAGCTACAACAGGTGACGTGGCGCCAGCTTCCCGTCCCCTGCTTTCTTAGCTTTGATCTATCCAGGACTGTTCTCGCCACAGTGCACCCTGGGGGGGGGGGGCACGTAAAGCTCATTTTGAACACATTATGATCAAATGCTCGGAATTCTACCCTCCAGATATTTGGCAACTCTCCGACCTCGAGCGATGGGAGGCTGCCGTGTCCAGCTCTGACCCGGCCGTTGAAAAGCGGCTGACGGACTGGACTTTGGGTGTCGCTGGGAAGCACCAGCTTCCGGCCACAACACGAAGCCAAGAGCCGACCCGTCATTAGCATGCAATCACTTAAGGCTCCCAAATATAAAGTTTTTCACCACAATCACCACCACTGTTCCCAAGGACGCGGGCTCGAATACCGGCCTCGGTGGCCGCTTTTCGATGGAGGCGAAAAGCAAGGTGCCCGTGTGCTGTGCGATGTCAGTGCATGTTAAAGAACCCCAAGCGGTCGAAATTTCCGGAGTCCTCCACAACGGCGTCTCTCATAGCCTGGGTCGCTTTTGGACGTTAAACCCCACAAACCAAACCAAACCAAACCCTCCTTATGTGACATATGCTTCCTCAACTATGACGCTGTTAACATTCTGCATACATTATGTCAGAAGATTTGGACAACCCTGCAGTGGCCACAGGATTGGAGGAGGTCAGTTTACATCCCTATTTCAAAAAAAGGGAGTTCCAAAGATGGTTCCAACTACCGTACAATCGCGCTTATTTCGCATGCTAGCAAGGTGATGTTGAAAATGCTCCAAGGTAGGCTGCAGCAGCATGTGGATCGGGAGCTTCCGGACGTGCAAGCTGGATTTCGCAAGGGCAAAGGAGCTAGAGACCAAATTGCCAACCTTCGCTGGATCATGGAAAAAGCAAGAGAGTTTCAGAAACCCATCTACTTCTGCTTTATTGATTATGCGAAAGCGTTTGACAGCGTAGATCACAGCAGATTGTGGCAAGCTCTCCAAGAGTTGGGAGTTCCAATTCACCTCATCTGTCTCCTCAGGAACCTGTACGAAGGGCAAGAGGCCACAGTCAGAACTGGGCATGGCCTTACTGGTTGGTTTCCGATTGAGAAAGAAGTGAGGCAAGGCTGCATACTGTCGCCCTGCCTATTTAACCTATATGAAGAGTGCATCATGAGGAAGGCCGGTCTGGACGAGTCTTCAGCTGGAGTGAAGATTGCTGGAAAATGTATCAACAACCTTAGATATGCGGATGATACCACTTTATTGGCAGAAAGTGAAGTGGAACTCAAGAGACTTCTGATGCATATACAAGAAGAGAGTGAGAAGTTTGGGCTTAAACTGAACATTAAAAAGACAAAGATCATGGCGTCTTGCCCTATCAAGTCCTGGAGCATCAATGGACAAGAAGTGGAAGCTGTGACAGATTTTCTCTTCTTGGGCTCCAAGATTACCCCGGAAGGAGACTGCAGCCATGAAATTAGGAGACGCCTTCTTCTGGGAAAGAGAGCCATGGTTAGCCTTGACCGCCTAGTAAAGAGTAGAGACTAGCAAAGAGTAGAGACATTAGTCTGCCAACCAAGATCCGTATAACTCGTGCTATGGTCTTTCCAGTTGTGATGTATGTATGCGAGAGTTGGATGTGAAGAAGGCCGACCGGCGAAGAATTGACGCGTTTGAATTGCGGTGCTGGCGGAGACTCTTGAGAGAACCATGGACTGCCAGAAGATCAAATAAGTCATTATTGTCGACCATAAACCCTGACTGCTCCTTGGAGGGTGAAATTCTAAAGTTAAAGCTCAGCTACTTTGTTCATCTGATGAGAAGAGAGGAGTCGCTGGAGAAAGATTTGATGTTAGGAAAGGTTGAGGGTCGCCGAAAAAGGGGTAGGCAGCGAACGCGATGGTTAGATGGCATCCTCGAGAAGCTGCCGATGAAGTTATGTGATATTAAAAAGATAGTGAGAGACCGGAAAGCGTGGCGTGACATGGTCCATAGGGTCACGAAGAGTCGGACACGACTGAATGACTGAACTGAACTGAACTGAACTGATGCTTATGAGATAGCGTTGTTGGCGGAGTCGGTCAATGATGATAAATAAAAGGGTGGTACTGCGCACAAAAAGACGAGGGCAAGAAGTGAACGCCACAAACGCAACGCAACGGATATTTATTTGAAAAAAGCTTACCATTTATATAGCTCAACCTATCAAGTCAAACACTACGCTCAGCCTAAAAACCTGCCTCTATTATGATATAATCTGATTGATGGGTCACTTAAGCAAACTTCACCTTTCGTCTTTATATTGAACACCTGGGCCAATTCCCGTGCCACCTGGTTACTTCAAAACTTTAGTATCTGCAGCAAAGGCAGGCATGGCTTATCGCGTATAGCGTCTAGGCATGCACCACAATGGAAAGGCAAATTTTACCCGGTACCTGATTTCATAGAAAGCTGATGTTCTTTTAGGCGGTGATTCAAACAACGCCCTGCCCCAGGTGAGGAGGACCTCATATACGACACCCATCATGCATCTGACGAAACGAGTGGCATGACGCATGACGCAGTCTGCCTTACTCCTCCGTTCGCACATAATCCGAGGGCACAATGAGGCGAACTTGCACGGGGCTGACAAAACCACCGGTAAACCGCAGAACGTTGTCACATTCTGAAGAAGAACAGCACGACATAGATAAGGACCGAAGGAAGACACACGCACGGACAAGCGCTGACTTGCAACTGATGTTTATTGCTTGGAACGTGGAAATACACAGATGAGGCTCCAAACAAGAAAAGAAAACATAGAGGGTTACACATTTGATTATGGACGCGAAAAACACAATTGATGCCGCCTCGTCCCTTCCCTGTAGCAAGAAATCTTAGTTCCTTAGCTGACAACGCCAAGGACGCGCTGCTGACGTTCTTTGAGCAGGCTTCAATAATTTCACTATTTAACACTTTTGTTTGTTTGAAAGATGGCTGGCAGTCTGTACCTTTACGGTCTCTGCAATGGACGCCGAGATGCCCTTTAACTGTGTTAAAAACATTAATATTGTGCTCCCTTAGGCGCTCGTTAAGGCCTGTCTGGCCGACGTAGCGTTTACCGCTTGATAATGGTATGGAGTACATAACACCTTCTTTGCATGCAACAAATTGGTTTTCATGTTTTAAAGTCCACTTTTCTGGTAAGGATTCAGCGTTAACAAGCTTGCAGAATTTCCCAAGCTTTTCGGGAGCCGAGAAAACAACTCTAACGTTATCTCGGTTGCCTGTCTTCTTTAGCATATGGGAACATTTGTGGATATAGGGAACAGCAGGTTTTTTGTTTTTCCTTGCTGGATTCTGTCAGTTCCTTCTTTTTGTTTTTGATTAAACAGGAAAGCATCGATTCTGAAACAGACAAGAGCAGTTGCTTGAGATATCCTGCCTTGACAAGGAGGTCGGTTGGGTGGCTGAAACTTTCTTCTATGGTGTGAAAGCATGCTTTGTTCATTGCTATAGCATGACTCAGCCACGGTGCGTTTTACGAGCTTAGAGCGCGATGACGTAAACGGAAGCGGTGGCTTGTTGCTTCGTGGTTCATAAGACAAGCAAGTGTGATTTGGCACGAAGCTGAGTCTGAGATCAGGAAATCTTATCTCGTTATTTTCAAGTGCTTCACGAGTCAATGTAAGCGGGTGAAGGCACTGAACAAAATTATCTTTAACCTGATGCATTACGGAATCAAACTCTTGGACGTCGGTATGTAACAAAACAAGAAAATCATCAACAAACTGAAAATAGTGCAAACATTTTGATTCTCTAAAAGTCGTTGGAGAATTTTGTCTTTTTTTTTTGCGAGTAACGGATAACTGATCACAGGTGCTATACATGAATTAATGCACATTCCTTTTTCTGCAGGTAAAGTTTACCATCCCAAGTAGTATAGGTTGAATTTAAATAGTAGTAATTCTAGGAAGCCAGCGACGGAAAGGCCACCTCGTTTTGGAAGGTGACAACGCCTTACTTATCAATGCAATATTCGATGCACGAAAACAGCTCGTCATTCTTCCTAATGTACGAAACCCTGCGCACATACAGCAAAACTGCTGGTCTCATTTCCTTAGAACGGCCACCACCCCGGCACGTCCTATTTTTAATTTGTGCAGAAAAGTATCTGCCACAGCAACAATGACTGAGACAGGAAACAGACCAGCAGGAAAACCAGCCTAATAACCTCATTGCCGAAGCTCTTGTTTACCAGGTGCAAGACTTGGACAAGGCGCCCTGCAAGCATGCGCTCCGATGGCCCGCTTTACAGTCTTGGAAGGGTGGCGGATCGGGCTAGTTGGTGCAGCGCTTGTTCCTGTCTGTTTCTTCTCCGTCCATGCTGTTTTAGCGCTTTCGAGACATGTCACAGTCTTGGAATCTGCTGAACCGAACGGCAGCAAGTCTTTTCGTGCCCTTGGCGAATACATCGAGCACACGTGATCCGGTGTTACTATCAGGTTATTATCTAATAACTGTAGCTTGTTATGGTCCGGCAATTCGTGGGTAAAGGTTAGACCCCTCACATGTCGTCTGAAAAGTGAAACAACCTCTTCCACAGTTACAGTGCGCTTCGCGTTGATCTTCCAACAATTCGTGGGTAAAGGTTAGACCCTCCCATGTCGCCTGAAAGGTGAAACAAGCGTCATGCCACTCGTTTCGTCAGGTGCCTGATGGGTGTTGTCTATGAGGTCCCCCTCACCTGTGGCAGGGTTTACATCGAAGAGATAGGCCGTTATTTGAATTATCGCCTAACAGAACACCAGATTTCGATGAAATCAGGTACCGGGTCAAATTTCCTCCTCCACTGTGGAGCATGCCCAGAAGCTACACGCGATAAGCCATGCCTGCTTTTGTTGGCAGATAATAAAGTTTTGAAGAGGAGCCGTAGCCAGGTGGTACGTGAGGTGGCCGAGGCGTTCTATATAAAGTGACCCATCAATCTGATTGTATCAGAATGAAGGCAGGTTGTGCAAGGGGTGCAAGCAATGACCTCGATACCCCTTTTTCACTGCGCCGACTTGAAGCTGCCCTTCTTGCTAACGCCACTCGGTCGACTTCTGGTGAAGATGGAATCACTTACTCAGCTCTTCGCAATCTTCCCAATAACACAAAAGAGCTCCTTTTCAACCTTTATAACACAGCCTGGGAAGAATCTCCGCCATCGTCCTGGACTTCCGCACTTATTTGTCTCATTCCTAAACCTGGTAAGCCTCCGGCCCTTTCCAATCTCTAGACCATTTCTCTGACCTGCTGTGTCGGCAAGACGATGGAAAAGAATGGCGCTCGTTAGGCCTAGTCGGCATTTGGAGGCTTCGAACTCGCTCCCTCATGAGCTAATTGGTTTCGCCCCCGCGTCTCTGCACAGGACCTTTTCCTCATACTTGAAAAATTCGGACCCGTCAATATGGGAACCCGAGGAACGCCTCAAGGAGCTGTTCTCTCTCCGCTGCTCTTTAACGGTGCCCTCATAGGCCTCCCAGAGAGGCTGAACGCTGTGGATGGTGTGCGCCACGCCATCTATGCGGACGGCATTACATCTGGTCGTCCCTAGGCAACCTAGGGCAGATGGAGGAGGCCCTCCAAGAGGCCGCCTCGGTAGTAGAAAACTACGCTCGGAATGTGGTCTAGAATGCGCTCAGAATAAATCAGAACTTTTGCACATTGCCAAGCAGAAAGACCCAGAACAATACATACACATTTACGTAAACGGCATTCCGATACCAGAGGTGAACACACTTCGGTTATTGGGAATACAAATTGATAACTGGGGTAACAACGCCACAGCCCTGAAAAAATTAAAGTCCACCTGCGAACAAATTAGTAGATCATCCAAACAAACAGCGCGAACAAACGGGGACGACAGGAAGAAACAACAGGAACAAGCGCTGTTTGATCCCCGTTTGTTCGCGCTGTTTTTTTGGATGATGTATAACCAACTCGCCCGCTTAACTATCCTGTTAAATTAGTAGAATGATTGGCAGGCTATCTGGTAAGCACGGTGGACTTCTTGAAAAGGAAAACGTTCATCTGGTTCAGGCGTTCGTCGTTAGTCGTGTGGTGTAGGTGGCGCCCTACCTCAAGCTGAGGAAGAGCGACCGTAGCACGCTTGACGCGATGATTCGGGCGGCGGTAAAAAAGGCTCTAGGACTCCCGGCGAGAGCGTCTAGGAAGCGCCTGCCCCAACTTGGGATCCATAAGGGGGGTAGCTGATTCAGGCCCGCAGAACAACCCAATTTCTATGCTGTCGGTGACGAGCACCGGAAGGCAAGTTCTCCGAGACCTCAATCTAGGGCTTCTCCCCACCACTGAAAACAGAGTGGACATCCCGGAAGTGTGGAAAAATACTTTGACGGTTAAGCCGCTCCCCAAAAACATGAATTGGGAGTATCATCAGGGGAGGCATGAAGCCAGGGCAAAATTTATACAAAATAACTATGGCAGTAAGACAGCCACATATAACGTGGATGCAGCGGGTCCCAACGAGGATGGCATCTGCACCATTGCTGTTGTGCACGAAGGAAGGCAGGTGAACGGGCTCTCAGTAAACACTAACGACGCGCTGTTGTTGGAGGAAGTGGCGATTGCACTGGCCGCCACCCACTGCGACGCAGCCTACCTAATGTCGGACTCGCAACAGGCCTGCGAAATTACAGGTAGGATAGCGCCACTTGCCCGCAGAATATTATTGGCACATACGAAAAACTAAGATTCGGCTACTAGTAAAAAACAGGTTATATGGGTGCCCGGTCACCAGGGGGTGGAGGGGAATGAGACCACTCACGCGGCTGCCCGAGCGTTCCTCCCCCGGGGTTCCGCTAAATCCTCTGGTTCTACCGAGGCAATTATACCAATCCCTCTCATAACTTATGCGGACTGATTCATTTATAGGAAGGGAAAGGCGCGGTAACAGTCTCACTTGTTTTCTGCGGACACCGTAACCGAACCGTAAGGGAAGGGACGAAGGGGAGTGAAAGTGGAGAGAGAGATGAGCCGTAGAGGAGAGCTATGGAGTAATTAACGCACGGAGTAAATAATTTGTAACTTATGCGGTCATTGCAAATTATTTACGCCTCTGCAAGAGGGCACTCCCGGGACCCGACAAAGTCTCGACAGATCTGAGGAGTGCCACCATGGACAGCTCCAAACCGGGTGTTTTCTAAATCCCGCCATACTAAATCACATGGACCCGACAATCACGGGTTGGTGCGAATTTTGCGGGCAGTATGCTGTCCTATGCCGCATGGTGTGGGCCTGCCAGCAAAATACAAAAATAAAAGCTATAAAACAGCCAACTAGGGAGGGCTGGGAGGCGGCCCTGTCCAGCTCGGACCTGGAGGCCCAGAGTGTCCTGGTCCAGAGAGCTCGGGAAGCGGCGGCGGCCAATGGCGCCCTAGAATAGGGTCTGCCACCCAGCTCCACAACGAAACGCACCTCCCTTCCCAAATCATATCATCGTTAATGAATGTTTTCTCCTCCTTCACAGCATACTTTTTTATTTATTTATTTCAAGTTCCTGCAGCGCCCGAAGGCATTATTGCATAATCTTGCTGGGAACGCCAGCGATAAAATACATAAAAATGAAGAAAATAACACGACACAAGTGATAATGCAGAATGAGAAACATGCATCTAAAGGGGGCAACTGCGCGACGAACAAAGTGATGAAAACACTCGAAAACAAAGTAATGAAGGAAACAGACGCAAGAGAACTGGGCGCCACGTCACACATCCGATAAAAAATCCCGAAATAAATTTTCAGTGCAACACTCAGTGATGCC
Organism: Amblyomma maculatum; assembly: GCF_055883805.1. Classification (NCBI taxonomy): domain Eukaryota; kingdom Metazoa; phylum Arthropoda; class Arachnida; order Ixodida; family Ixodidae; genus Amblyomma; species Amblyomma maculatum. Next base: position 172,803,093 of record NC_139353.1, on the reverse strand, counting down.
AGCTGGCAGCCGGTTCCACTCATTGATCGTCAGTGGAAAAAACGAGGTTTTATACACATCTGCCCGGCATTTTATTTCGCGGATCTTCCACTGACGATCAAGTCGTCTAGATAAAAAGTGAGGTTGAAGCAGGTACCGGTCTTTGTCAATGCTGATCTTTCCAAAATAAATGCGATACATGATCTGCAGTCTGAAATGTTTTCTGCGGTGAGCTAAAGATTCCCAACCAAGATGATGTTTAATAGACGTGACACTAGATGAAAAATTATAATTGTTAGACACAAATTTGGCAGCATTATTTTGGACGCGTTCGAGCATGTCTGATAAGTAAATAAACTGGGGATCCCATACAAGGCATGCATATTCAAGAATTGGCCTTATGTAAGTGAGATACAGGAGCTGCTTGACATCTGACTGCGCTTTGCTGAAATTACGCTTTAAAAAATTAAACATTCTGCAGGCTTTCGATGTAATATGCTCAACTTGTCTCGTCCACGTAAGGTTAGAAGTGAAATATACGCCGAGATACTTATATTCAGAAACTTTTTGCAGGGGAACATTATTTATTGAGTAGCAGGTCGGTAGAGGTGAACGCTTACGAGTGAACGAGACAAGTTTGCATTTTGAAATGTTCAAAGACATTTGCCATTTTGAGCACCAGTACTGGATAAAAGTTAAGTCTCGCTGAAGTTTTAATGCGTCAGAAGAACTTTCCACAACATGGTAAAGCACACAGTCGTCAGCATATAGCCGAACTTGGCAGGTGAGGTCAAGAACAATATCATTAATAAAAATGAGAAAAAGAAGGGGTCCAAGGACAGACCCCTGGGGCACACCTGAGGAGACGTTTACGGAATCGGAGTGACAACCGTTAATTACAACACGCTGCATGCGGTCCTGGAGATATGAATGAAGCCAGTCGAGGATATTGCGATGCAGACCAAGACAACGTAACTTATGTAATAATAGCACATGAGGTACAGAATCAAAAGCTTTTTTTAAAATCCAGAAATACACAATCAATTCGATATCCGTGGTCAAAAGAGGAAAACAGATCATTACTGTTACTGTTACTAGGGCGTGAAGCTCTCAGCTTCACGCCCTAGTCACAGTCGATGTCCGCAAGGCATTCGATTGCGTCTCCCATGACCGTATTGTCACGTGGTGGTGAAAAGGTCAATGACACAAATTAAGAGTCGGTGATTGCACTGAAGAAACTCTTTATTGGGCTGACTTGCGCCCGCAAAAGAACTAAGCAACTCGGCGGCGGCGATAGCGACAAACGTGCTCGTCGGTCGTCGGACAAAGAATGCCCGTCGCAATCGTCAACGCTCAATTTAAAGGCTGCTCAGAACAATCTAGATAACGTCGCAAACTGCTTGTAGTACAACCTAGAACATTGTAGAAACATACACAAGTGATCGCAATCTTCGAGACAGCTCTCGGCCCATCATTCGCGACAAAGAAAACGATAACGCGTCGTATCGCGACAACGAGCATGAACAAACACGGGATACAGAACTGATACGCGATCCAGAATCTGAGTGATAAGGCCGCATGCCGGCGGCTGTTAACAAAAACAAATACAGTTTTGAAGGTTTCGCGGCAATTCTCTTACCTGCCTTTCCAGGACCGACTGCGGCTCCCGATATGTACATTCCAGCTTTTCTTCCTAATCGCGAGGCCCGTTTCCAAGCATTTAACTTCATTTCTACACTCATCATCTCACCCGCGGTACCCTGCAGGGTGCCGTTCTTTCACCAACCCTTTTTATTATTGGCATGGCTCTTTTCGCGGTTCAGTTATTGTCTATTCCCGATTTTCAGCACTTTTTGTTACGCCGGCGAAATCACACTGTGGTGCTAGCACGGATCTCCTGGTCACATTCAAGACACCATTTAGCAGGGTTTGGATAACATTTCTTGTTTTCTTGACCATGCGGGCCTGTCTACCGCGCCCAAGAAGTCAAAACGCCTACTTTTGACTCACGCTGCTTATCAACGAGCTCACAACTCACTGATCTCCCTTACCTTGGGCGGCTCTCCAATCCCCAAAGTTTCTCAATATCGCTTTTTTGGCATGCCTCTGCATGCCGCCAAAAATGTCCGGGCTCTCCATGCGGCTGTTGCTACCTGTCAGTCCGCCACCCATTTACTTTGCCGAGTTGTGTGATGGTCCTCTGGCCTGAGGGAAGCTCACGCCTGTCGACTGGCTCACACGCTGGCTCTTAACAAATTCCTTTACTTTATACCATATCTTTCATTCACCCAGAGCCAGCTAGAAAGACTGGCAATGGCTCTTCGCGGCCTTTATAAAGCTGCTCTTTGTCTTCCCATAACCACTTCCACTTATAAGCTTTATGCCACCGGGCTTTTTCATCCTCTTCGCAGTCTCCTTTACCTTTACCGCGACGGACAGCTAACTCGCCTCCCCGGCACAGTTCATGGACGTTGGCTTCTCCACCAGGCTAACATTTTCCCCATCCAGTCAGTCCCTCTGCCAACTCTTTCCCCTCCGGAGTTTACTAACCTCCGTATACTTCCTCTTCCAGCCAACGTCGCCGGTCCTGCACGATGGCCGCCGACAGGCTGCTGCCTCTCATCATAGTCCGCCCTTCAATACCCATGGAGTCACACGGATGCCTCTTATGTGGCTGCTCGCGGGTTCGGAAGCCAGGTCCTCTTTCATCCTCGTGTATCTACCCGTGTCACTCACACTAGCGGCCCCTTTCTGCATCCTCCGGCTATTATCTCACTTGACGTCCTCTCCATCATTCATGTCATTCAATGTTTCCATTAGTCAAGGGTTCGACGAAAGTTCGTCTGGTCAGGCATGGTAGTTGAGTAAAAAGAGTTTCAGTCACTGACCAAGTCAATATGAAAAAAGAATACGTTTCGGAACGTAGGGGTTCCGAAACGTATTCTTTTTTCATATTGACTTGGTCAGTGACTGAAACTCTTTTTACTCAATGTTTCCATTCTCTCCCACCTGTGCCTCAGTTTATTATATATACTAACTCCCAGGCTGCTACCGTGTCCTTCAACCTAAACGTCTCACACATATCGAGGCCGCACCTGTTGGGCTGCAGCCCTTCCGCGCCTTCTTCCGATGTATCCCTGGGCACTCGGCGATTGACGGCAATGTGCTGGCGAACCAGCTCGCCCATGAAACTCGTTACCGGGCAACGTTCATTCCCTGGCCAAGATCTTTGGAGGGCGGGCCGAGACTGTCTCAGCGAATATTACAATGCTGTTGGCTTAGACCGCAAGCTTTACCCCGACCCTTATGCTAATCTCTCCGTGCGGGAGGCTCATGTCCTTCGGCAGATACAGCTGAATAAATTCATAACCCCTGTACAGCTATATCTGTACAAATTCCGTCGGGATCCATCATGCCCCAACTGCCCTTCCCCTCATGCCAACCTTTCCCACTGCCTATTTGCATGCCAGATTGCATTGCAATCGGGTATCTTTCCGACTCCCTCCCATACTAACTGGACCTGGGTGAACTGGCTTGGTGCTGAGGGTGAAAAAGAACAGCGCCTACTCATCCAGCAAGCCATCGATGTATTAGGCGTCTAAGCTTTGAGCCTCAATAGTCTTCTACTACTACTTATGCGCTCCGTGATGTGCTGCGAAAAGAACCTGATTCATATTCCTAAGTAAATAGGCTGCCGCGTCATATTTGCTAGCATTTAACAATCGTAGTACAGCGTCACCTCTGTACTGCTCTCTTTCGCTGAGGTAATTTTATGCTAGTCGCGTACGCTGCACCGCGCGCCAGCTGCCCTGAAGAGGAGGTAAGAGAGTAGTCAAGGGAGGCTCCATATGAGCGCCGTTCTTAAGGCAGGACAGGCGCAGCACACTTCCTGATCCCAGCCATAAGAAAAAGGAAGGAGTGAAATAAGAAAGATCGCCGCTATAGTGGAGGGCTCCGAATTGCGGCATCAACCCAAACTCGCTGAACGTGATCACACTGAAAAATATTGAAAACGCAGGAAAACTAACGCAGGCGCTAGTTGCACCATTCAAACTTGAGCAGGTGGCTCTCCGGATTAGCCACTACAGATTTCGCCAGTTCAATTTATGATTTAACTTACAAACCTCGGCAGTGTACTACAGTGTGGGTCCGTCAATGCATGCTGTCAGTGTACGTTAAAGAGCCCCAGATGGCCGAAATTTCGGGAGTCCTCTACAGCGGCATCTCTTAACAAACTGTCGCATTAACAAAGTTTCACTTTGAGTTTGTTTTGTTGAATGTGTACTGCCGTCTCTTTGCTTTGCAGTCGACTGCTCTTCGGTCAGGATAAGTCCTAGGTATTGCGGAAAAGCCATATTGGCCGTTGTGCGTCGTGACATGTTTACATCTCGGTAACTATTCAGTGGATGCAGCTAGCACAGGACCTTGTTAATTGGAGGAATATGGGAGAGACCTTCGCCCTGCAGTGTGTATAGTCAGGCTGATGATGATAATGATGAGGATGAACTTTTCCGAACTCTAACGTTGGCTTCTCTGAAAAACAGAACTCGCTCACGGACTTGCGAAGACAGCCGTGCATGTCATGGGCGCAAAATTGCCGAAACAATCTATTTTAAGAGAAGGTCGAGGTCATAGTTTTGAGGCGCTCGTAATTTTTTTTTTTCAAAGCATGGACGAAGCGCTAACAACACATTCACATGAAAGAAGACAAGCGCTCAGCATGGACAGCATTTTTGAAAAAATGCTGCACCAACTGGCCCCGCAAAAAGTCTTTCTTGATTGCGTACGTGAATGCCGCAAACGTATCAGAGCGTCATCTTACCTTTAGCACGAAGATTGGCTTGCGGTTCTGCTGGCTCTTGTAATTTCTGTTGCTATAGACTGCTATGATGCCTACAATGCCGGCGGACAGCAACTGTGATGAGAAAGGCAAAAAGAGCAGATTAAGAAATCTTCACGCTTGTAAGGTTGAAGACACACACAGCAATTCAGCATTTCTAGCACTGTTCATTGAATCAGGTCTTGATAGTGGTCTCTACACTGAAAAGGCTCGGCAACGCAAAATGCACTCGAAAAAGGTCTGGCATTGAGGTCCATGATTCCTTATTCCCTTGTCCGAATTACTACATGTGACCAATCTATTCATTATTTATTCATTTACATGGTACTTCAGACCCTTTGGGATCCTTGCAGGAGGAGTAATGCGATGCGACACAAATGTAAAAAGCAGTTAAAGCAAATGGATACACAAAGTCGATAACTTTGATAAAATTAAACTTCGAACTTTTCAGTGGCGTTTTTGGTACCTAACGCAGTCATATAAGTAAATATTCCAGACACTGATGCCACGAAAAAAAAAGAACGAGTATTTAAACAGGATAGTTCTGGTGGTGTATGGGGTACAATAGAGTGACGATGTCTTGTTGACGTGCCGCATAAAGAACACCTCACCGCTGTCAGGACCCATATGGACGGCATTAGATGTCACGTCCTCCACATAGTTGACTGGCGGCTACTCAGTAGAGCACGCACGTGCTTCGTGGTGCGATTTTGGAGCATGACAAGCTAGACAGTATCGGGACTGCTGGCGCACCTGGTACCCACATAGTCCGCTGCGTTGACAATGAGGGGCTTAGGCTGAGGCAGCAGACACGTAGATGGCTGTTGAGTGGGAAGGCAGGTTAGATCTTGACAGCAGGTGAGCTCGTCATGCACAGTCTGACGAATAGTAACTGCAAGGTCACTGGTGGATGTGGAGTAAATGGCTGCCACCGTAGGGACAGTAGCCAAGCGACCACATTTGGGCGTGGCAATGCTCAATCTCTTTCGATACCGATGCCAGTTTTTGTTTACTTATCAGTTAGGCGTAGATGCACTCGGCAAAGCATTTCAACAAGTGGCCGACCTTGTCCTCACCGGACATGCGAGGCAAAACGACACTAGAAAACTTCAGGACCACCTCGATGCAGGTCTCTCCAGGAAGCTGTGCTCGGTGAGCCAATGTATTCTGTACACTTCTTTGCAGCGGTGTCGCCAAAGCACTTGCTTAGCTCTTCTAAAAAACTTGTCCAAGACGTGAAGGAGTCTTCGTGGCTCTAGTACTACGTAAGAGCCGTGCCTGTGAGCGCGAGTTCAAAGTTGGCAAGTTGAGCGGACGCGTCCCACTTGTTATATCGGCTGACGCGTTGATAGTGCGTCAGCCATTCGTCCACATTCGTCCACCAGGCGCTCGATGCTGACTTGGGCGTAGTGTCTCCGTCCAAGGACATCCCAGGTATAGAAGGTGGCAAACTGGCAAGGCGTCGACTGCGGCGAGGTCCGAGTGGTAGAGCTGTCGCTGAAGAGGTCGGTCGTACCAAGCAAGCCTCCACCAAGGTATTACGCTGATGGCTTTGTGGAAAAACTGGATGTCAGGGGCATCGTGTCAGCAGTCAGTCCTCTTGCTCTGCGCGCGCACTACTTCCTCTTTCTTCTTCCCTAGCGCATTTTCCTGTTATTTACAGCCCGTTACAATATACAAAGAGACACCATCGTTAAAAGTACAGGAATCGATTTCCCTTTTCACATAAAGTCAGGCTTTAATTGCACATCTTCAAACGTTGTCTACCTTCTAGAATGCTCCTGTCATAAACAGTACATCGGAGTGTGAGAGTAATCAATGAACCTAAGGCTTAATGGCCATCGGGGAGACACAGGCAAAAATCTCCCCAAAGTGGTTTCCCAGCATTTCAATCAGAAAGACCATAATTTCCAAGAAATTAGGGTATATATTTTCCAGTCAGGCTTTAAATCTTCAAGGGACGGAAAATATAGAGAGGCATATATAATCTATAAATTTAGAACATTGGAAGCAGCAGGACTAAACATCACTAAGGGAACATTAGAATCCCTCCCATAACTAGCCGAGAAAACAATATCGTTAACTGTACAGTTTATTCACAGCAGGTGTACACTCCATCCCCCTTCCGCAATAGTGTAAGCTCGACGTGTTTCTCCACACACGTTTTCTTTTTATCACTTCCTACTTTGAACAAAATCTATTAAGAGGAGTTTAGCTGACACGATTGTCCTTGCAGGGACAATGGCTACTACAATTATAAGTGGTTCCAAAACAGCAATGTGCTATTTTCGCAAGGGAAGGGTCTCTCCACAGGCAAAAAGGATACTGAGACCATGTCAGGATGACAGAATAATCCGGCGAATATGGGCACCAGCCCAGCTTCAGGGAAATGAGGGGGCTCATAAGCTTGCCAGCGGTCTCACCTTCCGGGTAGGCTCTGATCCTCAGTACTTTCTTAGCAGGGACAGGCTAGTCAGCTACAAAGATAGATAGATAGATGTAGGGACAGGCTAGTCAGCTACAAAGATAGATAGATAGATGTATTTATTGAAAGGAAAAGGCAGAGAGGTTGGCCGCAATAATTCAAATCTGGCCTGCTACTCTGCACTGGGGAAGGAGAAGGAGAGAAGAAAGAAGGTCATGATGGGTGACGATGTGAGAGAATGCATATGAAATACATATACAGACACAGTAGCTTAGCGCGAATCAAGTACGGTGGCGCACAAAAAACGGCAAAGGTGAAAGGGTGCCCACTGCCTGGGCACCCTTCCCCTTGTCCTGCCAAGCGCCCAGCAGCAGTTCCTCCGACAGAGGCCTCTTGTCTAAACGCTTCAAGGAAGCCGCTAGCACACTTCTTTCATGCGCATACGCTGGGCACACCAATAATATATGGTCCACAGTCTCTGGGATGCCACAAGTTGAACATTCCGGCGAGTCCATCTGTCCAATTAAATGTAAGAACTTGTGCGTGAAAGCCACGTTCAAACGAAGTCTATGTAGTAAGCATGCCTGATGACGTGGAATGTCACGCGGAACAAAAAATTTTAATGTTTGATCGAGCCTTCTTAAACAAAGAGATTACAGAGCGCTATCGGCTAAACAGGTTAGAATACCAACCGGCCGATAGGAAACTAATGAAGATCCAAGAAAGCATTTGAAGGCGCTTACAAACAGGGACTTTTCCGAACCCAGCTACACTAAGGCAGTGGTACCCAGAGCAATTTTCAGATAAGGCGGATCTATTTCAGGATAAGGCGGATCTGGTACATATGAAATCGACGTGTCCAGAAATAAAAAATAAAAAAAGAACAGACAAAAACGGAAGAATTTTGCGAGACTCAACAGTTGAGCTCACACCCCGAGACTCAGCTAGGTGTAATCCGACTGGCTGAACACGCCGCCCGGGTCCAAGGGCTCCAGGCCGTCGTGTAGGCGGATAGGTTGACGCCTATCCTGTATCTGTTGGAAATTAAAGTTTTACCATCAATCCTACTTTGGTTGGCACTTGAACCCATTTTTTTTTTCTCAGCACATGGCAGGTGTGATTCACTGACCTGTTATCATTCTGCTGCTTTATCCTCCCCTCCTTGCGGAAAGCTTTTGAGAATTGTTCTCCATTTTAAATGTATTCTCTATCAGGAATGTCTATCAGGAATGTTCAAGTAAGGCGTGTGTGCACCGAACCTGCTTTAGGTGCAGACTAATCGACCCCGCATCGCAGTTTTTCCTGCTGCTCTCAATTTGTATTTTCGTTTTCAGGATTTCCGGTTCCAGGATTTCCGGTTCCAGGATGAGAAATAAAAGAAACATTTGTTTCATTCCTTGACCTTCTTCCTTCTACCCCACCCTCCCTCCTCCATACCTTTTCTTCTCTGGAAACAAAAGTGTGTTTAAACCTCTGCCAAGACGAAGACAAGTTCACTTGTCGAAAGTTTCGCTCCACTTGCGAACTCCCCACTCTACCCCTATTCAGTGCTCTTTCATGCAATGCGCAAGGCGCAACGTGCAGCTGTGCCATTCCTGATAGCCAGCCGCTCAATTCTGAGCTATATATTGGAGGGACTTGTTCCGAAATAGAGTGGAACGTTAGCGCCTATCCCGTCCACTACTGCTTCTGTCGTACATGTGAGCCAAACAACCAACGAGCCACCAATGATCCATCAGCCTCCCTGGTCCGACAAAAAGGGAACATAAATAACAAAACGCGTGCAACGGTGTCTATGCTTTCTGAGCCAGCGTTTACATTTATTAATGCTTACAATCTCTTGCACCACCTGTCCCAGCGTCATGTCCTTCGGGGCTTATAGGTTCGTGCAGTGTGCGTACGCGTTTCACGGTTACGGGCTAACGAACTCTTCTTTTCCCAGCGATAATGTTGCCTTTGAGAAGGCAGTGCAGCTTATAAGGTCCAATACGATGAAGTTGTTGACACTAGATGCGTGAGTACCTGCGCTTCTCGCAAAAAGAACAGCGAAGAATCGACCGTAGCTACCTTCCACTTTTGCGGCGGCGTTCGCGAGATACTAAGCGACGCGTACATGACACCCGCGGAATGTGGAATGAAGAAAAGCGAAGAACATATAGAACTACATATTAGTTTCTAGTGCTGATAATGATTGATTTCAATTTTTGAATGAGAGCTGCTATCAGGCCGGGTAAATGAAACATTGTGGCCTCATAGCTTCGATCGTCGGAAAAGCTCGGAATGTCAAACTAAATGCGATTACCACGTTCATTTTTGACCCAGAAACGATAAGATTCGGGTTGTACAGGCAGCCGGTGAGTCAGACACAAATGCGCTGCTCCACCTTAGTGCCTCGCGTGTTTCTTCACCACGTTTATAACTCGTGGCAGTCTATTGGGGTGACGGGACAGAGATCACTGCAGTACTATTGGCAAACATTTAATCAGTTAGGCAGTGTTATAGATGGGCGTTCTCAGTTAGTTTAAACGGCATGCTCGACGTTTTAGCCTTCACTCCTACACATACTGGCTTCGCTTTGAAGTTACTCTGTTAAAGCCTCCATCATCAGAAAATACGGCTTTCAAGAGCTACCTACTTAATAAATCCTGTGAAAACCCTACGCGGCCCCCGCATACCAAAACAGACTCTACCATTAGGCCACGAGTTCAGGATAGTAACGATTTCTTAATCTGATAATCTTTCACAAAAAGCGACGACTTAAGACTGCGTGAGGTAACAAATACCATTTCAGGCATTAGTTATTAGCGAGTAGCACACGAACTAGGATTCGGAAGGGGAGCCCCAGATGCAAGCCTATTAAGTTGTTGAAGGCACAGTTAAGGTACCAATAGAATTTTCGGATTATGAAGTCGCATATTTCGTACCACTATTTCGGTTAATTTAAAAGCAGAGATTTTGCTAGATACTTCGTCTTTCGTTGCAAATGTGTAAGATTCGCAAGAAATAGCATATATTCTTCACTCTCTCACAGAGAGAAATACTATGCAAAACCTATGGCGCAACACTGTCGTGCAATACAGTCATAGTTGCTCTTGTGCCAAAAAACCTCATATCACTAACTATGCAGAACCTACATAGCCAGAGTACTTGCCGAACTCTTCCGTTTCAATCCCGCCGGTGTGGTGCAGTGGTAACGGCGCTCTGTCCAAGGATACGAATTCCGACCTCGGCAGCCGCTGTTCGTTGAAGGCGAAAAACAAGGCACTCGTCTGCTGTATGATGTCAGTGCACGTTAAAGAACCCCAGATGGTCGAAATTTGCGCACTCCTCCACTATTGCGTCTCTCTTAGTCGCTTTGGGACGTAAAATTCCTCAAACCTAAAATCCAGCAATCTTCTGTTTAATCCCAAAAGTACATGTAAGCAAGGTAACCGAATGTCCTTTGGGTGTAGGCGCCAAGAGAAGGCATGGTGGGGTGGCTGAGTGTACCATCCGCAGATGCGATGAGTATGCCTGCGAGAATAATGTGTCTGCCGCCTACAAGGCTTCATGTTCCATAGTGCAGCAAGAAGACGAGGAACAGAAAGATTCTCACAAAAAACTACACGCCAAAGAATAAAGCGGTGTATACGTGTATACGTATGCAATATATTTCGTAAACAAGAAGGGTGAAAACCGAACCCCAAAAACTAAAACCTGTGAAGATTTTTCCCCGGTTCCCACATTGACCTGAATCTAAGAATGCAATATCTGTTTGTTTGCTTTTTTTTTGACACCGACAATACTCGCACTTATGGCCCAGCTTTCAAGACAGACGCAGGCCCAGCTTTCAAGACAGTACTTTTCTACTGATGCGGCCTCGATAATCTCTGGTTAATCAATCGGCATTTCTGCCGATTACCTGATACTTCAAAAGAAAGTTCCTATTTATGATCATGGCCGTGCCGCGCCAGGTTGTTGGATCCCCCATCCTTCACTTCACCGTTGTGCTCGCCAAAACGCTCATTAAGACAACGGCCTCTATGTATGCCTCTTGCGCGAAAGCGGTGTCGTATAGATAATTTTCTCAGTGCCCGGCACAAAGCGGATTTTATGCCGATTTGTGCAACTATTTTTTCCTGACCGTAGGGTTCACAATAACAGCACAAATCCGCATAGAACCCCCTCTGTGTGGTGCACAGATAATTATCTACAAGATACTGCTTTCGTGCGGCAAGGCGTACATAGCTACGGGAGCCGGGCCGTTGTCTTAATGAGCGTTTAGGCGAGCATGAGAGGGAAGTCAGAGATGGGTCATCTAGCAATTTGAGAAACCACTGGCATAAGTACAAACCTAGTTTTGAAGAGTGCCAAGTAATCGGCAGAACTGCTGACCGATTAACCAGAAAGACTGTGTGCTTTACCATGTTGTGGAAAGTTCTTCTTACACATTAAATCTTCAGCGAGACTTAAATTTTATCCAGTACAGGTGCTCAAACTGGCAAATGTCTTTGAACATTTCAAAATGCAAACTTGTCTCGTTCACTCGTAAGCGTTCCCCTCTATAGACCTGTTGCTCATTAAATAATGTTCCCCTGGAAAAAGTTTCTGAATATAAGTATCTCGGCGTATATTTCACATCTAACCTTACGTGGACAAGTTGAGCCTATTACATCGAAAGCCTGCAAAAATATTTTAAAGCGTAATTTCAACAAAGCGCAGTCAAATGTCAAGCAGCTTATGCATTTCACTTACATAAGGCCAATTCTTAAATATGCATGCCCTGTATGGGATCCCCAGTTTATTTACTTCTATGACATGCTCGAACGGGTCCAAAATAATGCTGCCAGATTTGTGTCTAACAATTACAACTTTTAAACATCATCTTGGTTGGGAATCTTTAGCTCATCGTAGAAAACATTTCAGATTGCAGATCATGTATCGCATTTATTTTGAAAAGCTCAGCATTGATAAAGATCGGTACCTGCTTCAACCTCACTTTTTATCTAGACGACTTGATCGTCAGTGGAAGATTCGAGAAATAAAATGCCAGAAAAATGCATATAAAACCTCGTTCTTTCCACTGACGATCAATGAGTGGAACCGACTGCCAGCTGGAATCACTGAGTGCTGCATGGAAAATTTATTTCAGGCTTTTTTATCAATCTGTGACGTAGCGCCTAGTTCTCTTGCGTATGGTTCCTTAATTACTTTGTTTTTGAGTGTTTTCATCACTTTGTTCGTCGCGCAGTTGCCCCCTTTAGAAGCATGTTTCTCATTCTACATTATCACTTGTGTCGTGCTATTTTCTTAATCTTTATGTATTTTATTGTACCACTGGCGTTTCTAGCAAGGTTATTTGTCATCTTCCCCCCTGAAATAATGCCTTCGGGCACTGCAGGAACCTGTAATAAATAAATAAATAAATAAATAAATAAATTATCCAGGCCTCAGCAGTCGAAAAAGCCGGACTTGAAAGCTGTGTGAACAGTCTGTCATTGTCGCTATATATATATATAAAGATATTGCATGCTTAGTATTGAAAAAGCGTAGCTTATTTGGCCATTGGTGCATGGCTCGTGAACAAAACCAGCGGACACAAGCCGAAGTATACGGGACGACGCTGTGGACGCGTCCTTTCCGCTGTTTTTTTCCACGCTGGTTGCTTAGAAGGGAACAAAATGTAGCGCACCAAGACAAGGACAGAGAAAGAAGACACACACAGCGCTAACTTCCAACTAATGTTTATTCAAGGAAGAAAGCATGGTTTTATACCACCGCGTATCATATGCGCCAAAAGAACATGCGCTAGCAAGTCGTATCAGCCAGATACGCAATCTCCTTTGGCAACAACGCGACAGAAGGGTTACTTATACAATCATCTTTCAAAAGAGTAATCCATTCAGCTTCAACTATTTCACGCGTTAACCGGTTTTTGTGCACTTTTAAAACCATACTTTTTTTTTGAGGAGAGGAATACAATTGCAAACACGGCAATGAGCCGACAAACCTTTACCACACCTGTTACTGACATCCCGGCCATGCTTACGAAGCCTATCATTGAGGCATCTGCCCGTTTGACCAATATATTGCTTGCCACAGGATAGGGGTATCTTATAGACTAGATTTTGGATGCAATTAACAAATTTTTCTTTGTTTCTTTGCGCAGCCTATCACCTTCTTGGCTCCTGACGAAGTATTAGTGCATAGCTGACTCAACTTATTCGGAGCCAAAAAAGCCACTCTAACTCCCGATCGCTGCGCAACTTTTTTGAGATTATGGGACAGCCAATGAATGTAAGGGATGACGGCAATTTTTTCTTTCTTACACGGGGCCTGTTGACTGGCATCCGCTTTTTTCTGGCATACTTTCTTCAGAACGCCTTCGGCCACTGACACCAGAAGATGGGAAGGGTACCCGGCGCATTTTAGACGCTTACAATGTTGTGAAAAACTGTCATACATGAGGTGCGGGCAAGATTTCTTCAAAGAATTAACAAATGAAAGGCGAGCAATGGAACGTTTCACAAGTGTAGCCCATATATGCCTAGTGTCCTATATGTAGGACGCTGAAAATTTTATAAATAACTCCAACATTTTTTTGTAAAAAAGCTAGCGCCCCCTAGAGGGTGTTACTGAGGCCCTACCCTTCTCGCGTGCAAGTCTTTGTTAGCGTGGGAACACAGCTCACCACGTGCATGCAGTCTCAAAATTGTCGTTCCGCGGGAGCTTCGATGAACGTCATGTCGGGGAAGAAAACGTAAGTAATATAAATTCCAACAATTTTTGATGTCGAGAGTTTTCTCAGTTATTCCTGAGTAACTGAAGATGCTTTGAAAGCGATATCATTGCGGTATATGCAAAATTTTTTTGTTTCCGGTCTGTCAAACAGCGGCGTCCTATATGTAGGACGCTAGGCAGATCGAGGGCGCCGTTGTGTCACTCTGGAACGCGCGATGCGTCACGCGCGTAGCTTTGAAGTAGCGTATAAAATACATATAGGCGTACAGTAGAAACGTTTTTTTTTTCATTTGCAGTCAAGAGATTCCCTGCAGCTCATTTTACCGCAGAAGAGGTCCGCAAACGCTCAACGATGTTCTAAACCAGATTGACGCTAGGGAAGATGTACCGTCTACGGTGGCCATTCTTCCGCCCGAAAATCACGCGGCGGCAGTGACAGATGAAGAAAGCGGTGATGAAGAAGGCACCAGCATGGACCATCTGCCAGGGAGCACTCTTCGTGCTGAAGTTGTGGACACTTATTCCGAGTCAAGTGAGGACGAGAACGACCAGGAGCCACCAGCTAAGCAACAGAAACGACGTGTCAAGTGGGATAAACGCGACTTGAACGCGAGTTTCCAAACTGGCCACTCGTGTGATTCAGACTCCGCTGAAGGAGCACCGCTAACTCCAGTAGAGGCATTTGAAAAATTTTTCGATGATGAAGTCATCAACCTGCTTGTTGAAAACACCAACACCTATGCACAACAGAAGAATCGGTTGTTGAACGTGAACGCAGGTGAGATGAGATGTTTTCTCGGCATTCTGCTTCTCAGTGGCTATGTGCCGGTTCCAAGGCGTCGCATGTTGTGGGAAAACTCACGTGATTCTCATAATGAACTCGTCGCGAACTCAATGAGGCGTGACCGATTTGAAGCCATTTTCACAAACCTACATGTGGCTGACAACAACAACCTAGTACAAGAAGACAAATTCACAAACCTGCGACCACTGTTCAGTCTCTTGAATGAACGGTTTCTGTTGTATGTCCCATTACTAGACTGTTTCAGCATTGATGAAAGCATGTGCGAGTACTTCGGAAAGCATGGATGCAAGCAGTTTATGAAAGGCAAACCAATCAGGTTTGGCTATAAATTGTGGTGCGTTTGCACCCCATTGGGATATTTGCTCTCTGTTGAGCCCTACCAAGGGAAGTATGGCGTCAATGCGGGTGACAAAAACAAGCTTGGTCTAGGAGGATCTGTTGTTACAGAAATGGTGTCCAGGATGAAAGAAAAGCTTGATTACTGTTTTTATGTTTTCTTTGACAACTTCTTTTCAAGTCTGAAACTTGTTAGAATGCTTTCGTCAATGGGTGTCAGGTGCACAGGCACCGTGCGGGATAACCGAATAGAAAACTGTCCCATCCTCACACAGAAAGAAATGAAAAGTAAGACTCGAGGTTTCTACGATTACAGAGTCGACGCTGAATCTGAAATTATTGTATGTCGCTGGAAGGACAACAGCACAGTGACCGTCGTCTCAAATGCTCTACGGGGTCGAACCAACGCAAATGGTAAAAAGATATTCGAGAGAGAGCAGGTCCAAAGTCACGGTGGAGCAGCCATTCTTGATTTCGAGGTATAATGGCAACATGGGAGGAGTTGATAGACTAGACCAAAATATTTCCAAGTACCGCATAGCCATTAGAGGAAAGAAGTGGTATTCTTCACTCCTGACGTATCTGGTTGATGCATGTGTGAATAATGCATTCCAGTTATACAGAATGGGAACGAACAAAACAGAGCTCCTCTCTTTTCGAAGGACGATAGCGATGTCATACATGAAGAGTTATGGAACCAAGCCATTGCGTGGAAAAAGCTGGCAATCTTTACTGGAAGCCCAAAGCCGATTTGACCGCATTGACCACACAGTGATCCCTCAAGACAAGCAAACAAGATATGCTCTTTGCCATGGGAAGACCACCACACGCTGTGAAAAATGCGACATCGGAGTCCATGTCAAATGCTTCAAATTGTATCACTCAAAGGAGTAGCATATGTGCCTAGTGTCCTATATGTAGGACGGCTACAAAACCACAGTTCGAAAAATTTTTTTCTTGAATAAAAGGTTGATTCTCCTTTCTCCAGTACAGCAAACCCCCTTTCTTTGTCTGCGGGAAGAAGACACAACGAATGCTGCTCAAGATAGGACTTAACTCGATTTACAGGAAGTCTAGAAGGCTGCAACTTACATCGTTGTAAGATGTCTACACCTGCGGAAACACAGTGGTCGGACTCTTGTTCGGGTAGGATCCTAGATATCTGGTGTACGAACGTGAGCCGCTCCACTGAAGACGGTAATGGATCCAGGGCGAACTTAGGTCCCAGCGACAAAACAGATTTCACATGCTCAGGTAGAGCCAGTCCTTGAGGTGCGTGGATGACGCACTGAGGTTTAGGATCCTTGTCCCTATGCTGTCTTCTGAGGTGGTCCAGTTGTCGCTGCCAAATGAATTCCGTAGTCTGGTTGACAAGCCGCTGGCACTCTCGAAGCTTCTTCCCTGATGTGGATGGACTTGACCTTTGGTAAACAAGAAGGTGAAGGTATTCCCTGTAGAGGCGAGCTAGCCGAAACAACTCAGCCTTGAGAATCTTGCAAACTCTGATGCCATGACCTCGCGATGGGATGAACCCACCGAAGAGCCACCTCACATCATCCGGAAGCGCTTTGTTCCGACAGCAAAACGAGAGTGTCTGTGCACGACTGGTGGCCACAGCAATGATAGCTTGGTAGTCGAAATATTCACAGAACACGTAAAAGGGCCCGTTGTACTAGAAATGTAATTCAGAAGGATAGATAATTGGGCTTGAGCTAGCGCATGTTCTTTTGGCGCATATGATACGCGGTGGTATAAAACCATGCTTTCTTCCTTGAATAAACATTAGTTGGAAGTTAGCGCTGTGTGTGTCTTCCTTCTCTGTCCTTGTCTTAGTGCGCTACATTTTGTTCCCTTCGATCATGTACCAACAAGCCCAAGTATCTACCCTTCTGGTTGCTTAGACTGAGGTCAGTGGGCCAAGCAGTGAAACGGTGTTCACACGTTTTTGGCCTTTGCACTTGATTTTGTTTACAAAGCATGTTGTGTAACCTAACACGTACCGCTTTATTCTGCCGCCTTGTTCGTTGTTGCGAGCGCCAAATAAAAAGCTGTTCCTCTTCTTGTTGCGCTTTGGAGCACAAAGCATACCCACTAGCCCGAACCCCCGCCGTGGTGGTGTAGTTGTAAGGGCTACTTTGCATTGTATGCAATGGTTGTAGTGGTTCAACTGCATTACAATATAGGCGAGGAGAGTTAAAGAGCTAAGATTCTCGGCAAAGTAATCCGCGAGTTTTAGAAGCGTACTTCGAGGGGAAAAGCAATCCGAGTATCATTGACACTTCTGTAATTATGTGCAATGTGGAAAAGAACTTGATGCGCGGCTTTTGATGACGGGTTCGCTAGCTTGATTTGTATTTATTTCCTCTTCCCCCTTCCTCTCCCGATACTTTACAGGGTGAGTACCCATACGCCACAAAGAACTCTGGTAATGTACTGTCCTTGAATGGCAATGCTCATATCGGATATGCTTTTCCGTTAATGTGGAGGATTGGTTTTATTGTGTCCCTCATGGTGAGCTGTTTGCAGCCGTCAGGGAATATATTGAAAGGAATGGAGTAATAAGGTTTCAAATCTCGGCTGGTGTGCCAGCAGACAGCTTAATTTCGTTGCTTGAATTTTATTTGCAAGCCGCTTTTATTTCTTTTAACAGTGACGTTTACATTCAGCGACAAGGCATTTCCATTGGCAGCTGCGTCGCTCCGACCCTGTAAAACACTCTAAGCTGCTATTCACCGCGTTTGACCAATGAGTTTACAAACTAGGGTATACCTGAATTTTAAATACGTGGAAGTTTTTAATTGTTCTACCTAAACAAAACCTTGAACTCATTCTCTGAAGGGTATTTTAACCTTTTTTAACCCATGGTTTAGCTTTTATGCGTCAACTTCCAACTCACGATACGTTGCTGTTTTCAGACCCCTACCTGCCGCTCGCATCACCTCTGCTGGCTCCACAATCGCAGAAAGAGTTGTGATTATGCGCATTAGGTCATAGCTACCATGTGCCTGGCCGCATGCAATGCACACCTGCTTCTATGATCAAGTTAATACTCTCAGCCGGCTTCCCTGGCGTGGTCATTTCAGCTGTGGCTCCTTCTGAAAAAGGTAAAACAAACGCGGTGAAAACAATGAGCGCAAGCTCAGAAAGAATGTCTTGGTTGTGCCGTGTGTGCACAAAGTCGCCTACAACATGAAGTGGCAAGCAGACAGGGCGTCCGCCTGGTTTTTTTCCGCGCCACAAAAGCTTGCCAGGCTATGCCCGAGCATAGCCTGGCTAATGAACGAGATCAACGAAAGGGATAGGGTATAAAACGTGCCGAAAGTTTTGTGAAATGTGTCACAGGCGTGGTTTACGAAATACCGGTTACGTGTGGACGCGTGTGGCCAGACAGGACGCCGCGTGATTGAACGCGCAGGGGAATATGCTCGATATTAGTAAGATTAAAAGTTTGGTGAGTTGATTTTTATTCATTTTGAAGGTAGCACAAAACAGCAGGACCACGGAGTAGGAGGACGCAACATGAACGCTTTTTTCGCAACTGAAACTTTTATTGAAAATCATGTAATAGATACCCCTCTCAGAAACGAAAAAAAGAAGAAAACAAACGTGATAGCATCAAGAAAGTGTAGGACACGGTACAGCTGGCGAGTGCTGATGAACTGAGATAAGGTACAAAAGCAAGGCACTTCATAGTCACAATAGCGAACTGCAATTACGAAAAAGAAGGAAGCGACGAAAGAGGCTAGTTCCATCAGTGGTCTAGATATACGAGTTCTTTCAGCCCTAAAGAAATCGACGGTGGGCTAATGAATGTACTCCCTTGCCTTGAAATGTAAAAAGCCTCCGTGATTTCGCACTGAAGCCGTTTCTCATGGGTTGATAATATTTCCGCTTGCTCATAAAAGGGCTTAAACAATTTTCTGGCACACCAGCTTACATTTCGGCTTACACTCCAGCTTGCAGTCTTGGCATCCCTGGATTTTTCATGTTCCTTTAGCCGCACATTTACACAACGTCCCGCCTGACCCACAGGAACCTGGCAGCTCGTATATTATCCCCGTTTTGTAAGAAATGTGCCCTGAAATATGGCATATCTGAGATCTTTTCTTACTTTTATTTTGTCCCTTCCGATTAGCTATTATCCTGCTTACTAAGCCACACACTTTCTTGGGTTTGTTTTTAGACAAAAAGTTTACACGTACTCCATAGCGCTTGGCCACGTTGGTGAGATTTTGTTAAAGTCGGTGCTTGTATGGCATCACCACCTTTTTCTTTTTTGCCTTATCAGTTGCTTTCTTTGGTGCATCACTCCCGTCACAACTGTTCGAAGAGCTGTGTCCTCGTCCGTTCTGAACACTTCCTTCCCCCTCAAAAAGTTGCCTGATAGCGTGCAGGGGTCGGCGAGGACACGTGGAGAGGCGCTGGCTCTGTGAGCACAGGTAAGAACCACTTGTAGGCTGGATGTTGCCCGCTGTGCTTTGTGCCCTGGGTGCAGTCTTTTCTTTTCTGTGGAGAGATGCCAGGCTATGTGGGAGGATGGATCAGATGTCCTCGCTGCTGCCGGACCGCTCTCGGAAGGCGTCTGGTTGAGGAGTCGGCGTGCCACTGTTCCATGTATGCTGACGAGCCAAGAGCGCAGGCCTATGCGTCTCACAACAGTAGCTTCGTCCCAGCGTGGTTTTCTGAGAAACTGGCGGGCGAGGACGCGCTGCCCCTCAACAATAAGTGTCCCGCAGCGCGGAATCGGTTTTTCTACCCGGGTCGTCTCTGTTTCTGGCTCGGGGAGAATAGCTGTGAGCTGCGTTCGCATTTCGCGCTCGAACATCATTTTCGCTGGGGTCTGGCCTGTCGTGTTTTGTACTGTCGTGTGCTGCTTGAAAAGAAAACGTGCAAGGGGGCGCTGCAGCGACCCTGTTTGGTCTCTCTAAGGGGCACGTTTTAGCTCAGCCACGTAGCATTCGACTTGTCCGTTTGTCGCTGGGTGGCAGGGGGCCGATGTGACTGATGAGATCCCGTTGTCGCGATAAAACTTGATAATCTCCGCAGACACAGACGGCGCTCCGTTGTCCGACACTACCTTGCGGGGAATTCCGAATGTTGCGAACAGTGATCGGAGGTTGTCAATGACTGCTGCCGAAGTCGTCTGTCGCATTTCCCTTATCTCAAGCCATTTGGTGTAGGCATCTACCAGCACAAGGAAAGTGCAGCCTTCAAATGGTCCTACAAAATCAATGTGCAGGGTGTGCCAAGGTGTGTGTGGCTTTTCCCATTCTGGGAGAGGAGCTTTCGGCGGATTGCTCCGGCTGCTTTGGCAAAGCTTGCAATTTATTACAGTTGTTTCAATGTCGTGGTCAATGTTAGGCCACCGCACGTAACTTCTGGCACACGCTTTCATGGCAACGATGCCCCTGTGTCCGGCGTAGATAAGACACATAGCTTGTGCGCGTAGCTCTCTCGGAATCACACCTCGGGATCCTAATAGGATGCAGTCGCAGTGGATGCTCAACTCTGTAGCTCGCCTGCGGTAAGCGTCGAAGTTGTCCCCTTTGAGTTTGTGCACGTTGCCTTGTTGGATAGCTATGTAAACTTGGCGTAGAGTTGCGCACTTCTGCGTAGATGCTGTAACTGTGCCTGCCGTAAGCGGCGGTTCTGGCAGTGCTTCGAACATAAGAACGTCTCCGAGCGGAGGCGGTTCGTGAACTGTTTCGTTCAGTGGCTTAGCGCGTCGGCATTCTGATGTTTAGTCGCATTGCGGTAGACCAGATCGTAGTCGTACGCTGAGAGCTTGATGCACCAACGTGTCATTCGCGGAGACAATGTCGGTTGCATAGGCTTTTGTGGCCCCAAAATGCCCAGTAGTGGTCGGTGATCCGTTATAGATATTACCTGCCGGCCAGCAATGCACTGGTGAAAATGTGTTGCCGCGTAGACGATGGCTAGCCCTTATTTGTCCAGTTGCGCGTAGTTGCGCTCCGTTTGTCCCTGTCTGAAAGCGCTGCGATACCATAATGTTTGATAACCACCACCACCTAGCCCAGCAGTATACCCTACATGGTATAAGTCGTTGGCCACAGAAGCTGTTTGGTCTAAGAAACGGTCGTAGAACGTCAAGAGTCCGAGAAACGCCTGTAGCTCCTGCTGGTTTGTTGGTGCCCGTGCTTAAGTGATCGCTCGCACTTTGTCTTCGCGTGGATGCCTTCTCCATCAATTCGGTGTCCCAGATATTGCACCTCTGACGCCGCAAAACAGCGATTTTCTTTGCTTAAACGCAAATTTGCGTTCGCTAGCCTTCCAAGAACGTGCTCTAGGCGCGCTGCATGCTCTTCCATGGAACTGATTATGACATCGTCCAGGTAGATACAAACTCCTGGGATTCCCAGAAGTATTGTCTTCATGAACTTCTGAAACATGGCCAGGGCCGCAGCTACGCCAAAGGGAAATCGCTTGACCTTGTACAGGCCTTTCAGTGTGTTGATTGTCAGTAATTCTGGCGTCGGTTCGCTCACCATCAGTTGTTGATAGGCCTGGGTGAGATCTAGAGTGCTGAAGACTCTTGCGCCGCGTAGTACACTGAACACTTCTCCAGGTGTCGGCATAGGGTAAGACGACGCTTTTGTAGCAAGATTAACGGTGTTCCGGTAGTCTCCGCAGAGGCTTATGGTTCTGTTCTTTTTGCGATCTACAATCAGTGGTGTGGCTCATTGTGAATGTTGTGTCAGCTCAATGACACCTTGCTGCTCCAGTTTGTCCAACCCTCTTTCAACGGAAGCTCTGAGAGCAAAGGGTACCGGACTGGCTTTCAAAAACTTCGGTAGCGTGCCGCTTCGGTAGTGTGACTGGGGGCCCTTCATTTCCTGGAATCTCTTCAGAGAATACTTTTTCGTATTTCTCCTGAAATTGTTCAGTGACGTTGTGGCTCGGCGTTTGGTGTATGCCGCATATCGTCACCCCTCATGGAGAAAACCAGTTCCTCCCTAGAAGGCTTGATCCTGATCCCTTCTCAACAAGCAGAGGTAGCATATGGGTCTGGCCGTTGTAACTGACCAGCACGTTGGCAGAGCCCAATAGTGGCAGGTTGTTTCCTGACCACGTCCGCAGGTGCGTGTCGTCTTGTTACAAGGGTGATGCGTCTGATGGCCACAAAGTTCGAAACGTGTCTTCACTTTAGAGTACAGGACGCGCCGGAGTCCACTTCGAACCTAATCAGCTTGTGATGTACTGTGACTTCGGTAAAAATCTTCGGTCGTGTGCTCAGATTCACGGTTTTAGATCATACAACACTGATGATAGGTACGCGCTACTGTTAAACTGTTAACTTAAGGATCATCATCATCATCATCAGCCTAACTATACCCACTGCAGGGCGAAGGCCTCTCCCATATTTCTCCACTTAACCCGGTTCTGTGCTAGCTGCATCCACTTGACCCCTGCGAGCTTCTTAATCTCATCCGCCCACCTAACTTTCTGCCGCCTCCTGCTACGCTTTCCTTCCATTGGAATCCAGTTTCTTACCCTCAGCGACCATCGGTTATCCTCTCTTCGCACTACATGTCCTGCCCATGTCCATTTCTTCTTCTTAATTTCTACTAGAATGTCGGTAACTTGAGTTATTTCTCTGACCCACTCTGCACGCTTTCTATCTCTTAATGTTACCCCTACAATTTTTCGTTCCATAGCCCTCTGGGTTGTCCTCAACTTAAGTAGAACTCTCTTGGTTAGCCTCCACGTTTCAGCCCCATAGGTGAGTACAGGCAAGATGCAACTGTTGTATACTTTCCTCTTGAGCGATACCGGTAAGCTGCTAGTCATAATCTGCGAGTGCTTGCCAAATGCGCTCCATCCCAATCGTATTCTTCTTGTTATTTCTTTTGCGTGGTCCGGATCTGCGGTTACTACCTGTCCTAAGTAGACATATTCGCCTACTACTTCCAGTATTTCGCTACCTAATGTAAACTGCTGTTCCTTCCCGAGGCTGTTGAATATTACCTTAGTCTTCTGCATCTTGATTTTCAAGCCTACCTTTCTACTTTTCCTGTCTAGGTCATCAATCATTATTTGCAGTTCATCCCCCGAGTTGCTTAGCAAGGCAATGTCATCAGCAAATCGCAGATTACTGAAGTATTCTCCATCTACCCTTATCCCTAACTGCTCCCATTCCAAGTCTCTGAATACTTCTTCTAAACAAGCTGTGAATAGTACTGGGGAGATTGTGTCTCCTTCCCTAACACCTTTCTTTATGGGAATTTTGTTACTTTCTTTATGCAGAACTATGGTTGCGGTGCAGCCACAATATATATCTTCCAGGACTTTCACGTACGGCTCGTCTACCCCCTGATTTCGCAATGCCTGCATCACCGCCGAGGTTTCAACTGAGTCAAATGCTTTTTCGTAATCAATGAATGCTATGTATAAGGGCTGGTTATATTCTGAGCATTTTTCTATCACCTGGTTGGTTGGTGGTATGGATATGATCTATAGTAGAGTACCATTTCCGAAACCCTGCTTGATCCTTTGCTTGATTGCAGTCTAAGGTTGTCATGATTCTATTAGCGATTACCTTAGTAAATACCTTATACGTAACAGACAGTAAGCTGATTTGTCTGTAATTTTTAAGGTCCTTAGAGTCCCCTTTCTTGTGAATGAGTATAATGTTTGCATTCTTCCATGGTTCCGGTACCGTTGATGACACCAGGCACTGCGTATATAGGGTGGCCAGTTTTTCTAACACGATATTCCCCCCGTCCTTCAGCAAATATGTAGTTATCTGATCCTCTCCAGTTGATTTCCTCCTTTTCATAGTTTCTAGTGCTTTCCTGACCTCGTCCTTCGTCACTGGTGGAACGTTCGACTGTTTTTCCCTACCGCCAATCTCATTACGGTCCTGACTACTTTGGCTACTGTAGAGATCTGTATAAAACTCCTCGGCTACTTTGACTATCTTTTTCATATTAGTGATGACGTTGCCCGCCTTGTCCGTTATCGCATACATCTGGTTTTTGCCTATGCCCAATTTCTTCTTTTCTGCTTTAGGGCTTCCCCCGTTCTATACAGCATGCTCAATTTTCTCCATGTTATACTTCCTTATATCGGCCACCTTGCGCTTATTGATTAGCTTTGATATCTCGGCCAATTCGATCTGGTCTGTTGGATTGGAAGCTTCATACTCTGGCGTTTCTTAATCAAATCTTTCGTCCCCTTAGACAGCTTGCGGGTATCCTCTCTAACTATCCTACCGCCTACTTCTACCGCGCACTCAGTAATGATATCTAAAATTATTGTTCCTTGCCTCTAGGGTAATGTCGCCATCCTCAGAGCTGAAAACCTATTCTGTAGCGAGATCCTGAACTCTTCTGCCCTCCCCCTCACCGCTAATTCGTTGATGGGTTTCTTTCTTACTAATCTGTTGCGTTCCTTCTTCAGATTTAGGCTAATTCGGGACCTCACCATCCTGTGGTCACTGCATCGCACTTTCCCGATTACCTCTACGCTTAGGGATGTTAACTGTTAACTCATTAAGGATGAAGAGATTTTCTCTATTCTAGTTACCCGAGTGTAGTTCAGAAAGCACGGCTTCAATGCTCGCATTTATAAGGTGCTGAGTAACTTCAGTGTTGTGCTCCACCAGTGTGGCAACCCTAGAAACTCACTCATTTTCGCTACAATAGCCTTTGTACCCTCTACGCCTGATATTATCCGAGTTAGTTTCCTGGAGCGCTATGACTATTGGGGGAGCAGCACTTGACCCCAATAGCTGTTGCGGTATCCCTCTCTTTTGTTCATAGCCCCTGCAATTCCATTGCCAAATAATATAGGTCTTTCGTTTTCGAACGATTACGGGCCATTCTTTCTGGAAGAGTGCGCTCTAGAACTTGGCAGTAATCGACAGCGCGAACAGACACGGACGAGCAAACAGCAACAGGACAGGCATTGATTACCAACAGATTTATTCAAAGCTAGGAGCAGCTTATATACGCAAACCATAACCCACGTGACATCACGAGAACAAGAGCATCAAAATTACTGTCGTGTTTGCGCGTCGTTAATGTAGTAAGACGTACGCGCTACTGTTAAACTTAACTTTGTTTATTCGCTAGATAAGAGGGCGCGACCAGCGTCAGCCGAGGCGTAAGCCGAACTGGCCGGGCGAAGAACGGAGGGAACGGAGGCCGGAGATAAGGATGTGGCTTGCTTCCCAGAACTAGAGGAGAGTGAGGGAGCCCGCCTTGGGGGGCGTCCCGCTGGGCGCAGGCAGGCAGCGAGTCCTCCCGGTGAAGCGCGAAGAGGGGTGCGGGCCTGTCCATTAGCGCGCACTGCTCCAGTCACAACAAAACGGACGAGGACACAGCTTTTCGAACAGAACAGTTTCCTTGCATTTAGATAGGTGGACGAATACTTGAAGTTTGTGGACGTTGCACACTTCACAGACTACGTTATGAACATTTTAAAGGTCTTCCGAGAATGTGGGTGTTGTATACCGCACAAGTTTCGGTTTCGTTTCCATACAGCAGTGCTATTATCAGCAGCGCTTTTCTCTCTCTTTCCTCTCGAGCTCACATGCTCACACTCTCTGTCGTAAATACAGTGTTCTAGGAGGCATTGTAGTCGCAAAAGCGGCGCCCTCCCGGTGAGACTTTTGAGGCGGTTGCCGCGACACGGCGCTGGCGTCGACTCCTGTGAAGAGAAGTGAAGCAGATGAAAGCGTAATAACGGAGGCTGAGCCCAAAAAAATAGCAAGGAGAGGTTGAGAAAGAAAAGTAGAAAAAAGAAATTTAACACTAGGATCAGCTACATAAACATGCAAGGAGGTAGAAAAAGAGTGAAATGGCTAGAGATAGAACAGCAGTTTAAAAATGACAAAATAGCTGTGTACGCTCTATGTGAGACTCATCTCGGGGATCTAGAAGGTCCGCCGTTTATAGAAGGCTACGTCTGGGAAGGGTGCAACAGAACGAAAACAGAAAAAAGGGTGGAGGGGTAGCTATGTTGATACACCAGGGAACAAATTACCAAAGCATAAATTCCTTTTGTAAAGAACATATCTGGATATCAGGAACAATTGCCGGCATGAGGACATGGATAGGGGTAGTTTATTTAGGAACAGGACATCAATGCAGGCAAGAAAACAAGGATCTCGTTGAATGTCTTCGTGACGATATAAGCCAGCTTGGAGACGGGGCCGATATTATTCTGCTGGGGGACATGAACGGCCACATCGACGATCTGGATGGATACACGGATTGTAACGGGAAACTAATGCTAGATTTCTGTGAGCGACACGATCTAGTTAAAGTAAATAGAGAAACAAAATGAGAAGGGCAAATCGCGATGGAATTCCGCAACAGGCAGACGACCATTGACTACTGTCTAATGTCGCAGGGAATTTATAGCGACGCCATAAAAATGGAAATAGACGAAGAAGGGGAGTGTAGTCTGGGAAGTGATCATAAACGCATTAGTCTGCAGATGGGGCCTTGATGAAAAGAGAAATGTAACTTAGTAAAAATAACCGCACAAATAAATAGGATCAAATAGCGCAGATAGCAGCAGACATAGAGGAAGCAATAGAGAAAAGCCCCATGGAAGACTGGGATTATGAACAGGCAGATCTATTCATATGGAGGAAAATTAAGGAGGTTAAAGTAGCAAACCGCTGGAATTGGAAAGAGGAAGCCACGAAGCTGGTGGAATAAGGAAATCAGGGAAGCCATATTGAACACCGACGGGCTGCTTCAAGGGAACACCAAGAGGCAAAGAAAGCACAGGTATCTCAGGAGGAAATCGACGAAAAATGGGAATCATATCGACAGAAGAAACTTGATGTACAGGTCTTCGTCCAAAGCAAAATAAAGCAGTCCACCGATCGCTGAATGGCTGACATACAGGATGCCTCCAGAGGCGGAGCAAGACAATTCTGGAACCATATAAGCTTGCTAGGCATAAAGAATCAAAGAAAGCAGGACCGGATTCAAGATAACGATGAAACGAGTTTAAAGGGAGACAACGCACTGAACTACAGGAGTTATAGCCTAGTCATTTAAGAGCGACGATAGGGTAATCTCCGCAAATCAGGAAGCAACACAAGAAAGCAGAATACAAAGCAGCTTAGAACTGTTCAGTCTAAACTGGAAAAAGGCAGAAAAAAATATTCCTAAAAACACATCTACAGGAATGAATGGAATTCCGATCAAGCTGATTAATGAACTTGGTCCAAGAAGTGTGCTGATCAAGCTGATTAATGAACGTGGTCCAAGGAAACGTCGTTAAAAGCTCTGGAAACAGTCATAACATATAAGCAAATTCCAGACAGCTGGCGGCAGAGTAAAATTAATTTGATTTATAAAGGGAAAGGAGATAGGATGCACATAAAATCCTACAGGCTGATTACCATAACATCTGTTATGTACAGGTTAGCCATGCAGGCGGTGAAATTAAAGGTGCAAGCATGGGTTGAAAGTAACAAGATACTCGGAGAACTTCAGAACGGCTTTAGAAATGGTATGCGCTTAGATGATAGCCTGTTCGTGCTTACCCTATGCATCGAAATATTTAGAGTGGAAAATAGACCTTCGTATTTGGCCTTCCTGGACATAAACGAGGCGTACGACAACGTAAACAGGGAACTCCAGTGGAACATATTAAACGAAGATATCGGTTATGAGACAATAGAGTTCCTACAGGAGATATACCGGGATAACAAAGTAGAAATTACATGGGAAGGGATAAGAAGTACGGAAGATGTCAAAGTATGCAAAGTATTAAGACAAGGTTGTCCTCTATCACCGCTGCTGTTCATGCTTTATATGATAAACCTGGAACGGAGGATACAAGAAAGTAACCTAGGTTTTAACCTGTCATATAGATTAGGTGGAAAGACGGTATACAGAGCAGCGCCTCCCCGGTTTGACGTATGCAGACGATATTGTGCTGTTAGCAGAGAGTCAGGAAGGATTGCAAACTCTAGTTAAGTATTGCGGAGACGTAGGTGACGCTCTAGCTTCATGTTTAGCGCAGTTAAGTCGGGTCTGATGATATTCAACTGCTCAAATGAGCAGGATCTTAAAATACAAGGCCATGAAATACCCAGAGTAGCAGAATATTAACATCTCGGCGTATGGATAAACGAAAGATTGGCATACATTGAAAAGCATGAGCAATCACCTAAGGCAAAAGGGCGAAGAAATGCCGGGATAATGAAGCATAGGGCATTGTGGGGATACAAGAGGTATGAGGTTTTGAGGGGTATTTGGAAAGGAAATATGGTGCCCGGACTTACTTTTAAAAATGCGGTTTTGAGCCTAACATCAGAGATACAGTCGACATTAGAAATAAATCAGAGAGCCGTCGGACGATTAGCACTAGGTGCCCAAGGCAAGACCACAAATGAGGGGGTACAGAAAGATATGGGCTGGGCATCTTTCTAAGTGCGGGAAGCTCCGAGTAAAATATTATATGAGGACCGCTTGAGAAAATTGGACACTAACAGATGGGCTGCTAAGGTATTTAAATACCTATACCTAAAAAGCGTTGACTCACAATGGAGGAAAAGAACTAAGAAACTAACCAGTAAGTATACTGGTCACAAGGACGAAGAAATAAAGATCGTTAAGCAACAGGTGAAAAACACAGAAGGTAAACATTAAATAAATTCGATGGAAAAGAAACAGAGTGTGGAATTATACCGAAAGTGAAAAAGGCTGATCAGGAAGGAAGCTTTCTTTGATAGCTCGAAGCTAGATCAGGGTGCCTTAGAACACGCAGCTACAAAAAGAAATTTAACAATGAAGATGATGCATGTACTGTATGTGGGTTTTAAACACTTGACCATATTATACTCGAATGCAATGGTATCTATCCGGAAGTTGATGCAGGCGCAGTCACTGTTCCTGAAGCTCTGGGGTATAGAGATACCAGTGGCCGGGTGAAGAATCCTGCGGTGGAAGCTAGCAAAAAACGACTGGACAATTGGTGGCTTAAAAGCAGAAAAGTGACGTAATTTTGGTAATGTAAAAACTAAAATTCAGTAAATAGAACGATGGTGTAGTTAACCAATCTAAAACAATAATTAAGATATACGGAGAAACATGAGCATGATAGCAACTGCTACCACCCCATTTCAAAGCGGACGCTCCTATATTCCATCCATCCATCCATCCGGAGCAGAAGCCGGGGCGCTCGGGACGATCAGAGAATCGCGGCGTTCGTTGTGGCGTTATTTCATAAACATTCATCCCCTTTACGTAATAACGTAGGGGCCCCGTTTCGCAGAAAAGCCGGCGTTCGCGTTGGCATGGTTTTAACGCAAAAATCTGCGGGAAGCAAAAAATAAAAGACAAATAGCCTCGCAGTCCCATATGGGACTCAGTTATATAGATGTGATAATATATCGTACGAAAACTGTGCCGCAATGCTTTTTGCGGAGTGTTCAGGGACCACCCTGAACACTCCGCAAACCTCATACCTTTTGCTTCCCATTTCCATTGGCTAGACAAGTTGAAGGCTAGTCTGCGATATGGATTATAATCCTAATGACACATACGTACGTACTTCCGATTCCATGCTGGTGATTGTAAGTGTAGGTGTCCACTGAAAACTGAGATAGATACTGCACCTTCCTTTTCCCAAAACCCAACATTAACAAAAAATAAAGAAATGCGAATTGAAGGCGTAGTTAAAGCGCTACCGAGTAAAAAAAAAAAAAAACAAACCAAAAAATACGCTTGAGCAAGCGTTTAAGCGTTTTCTTATTTTATATATTCCTTTTTTTCCCACCTGGCTGGCAATGGAGATGCACAAAACGAATGGGTCCTTGCTTCCTTCTCTTTTTATGTAAATCAGTTGGCTGCAGCTGGTATCGTTTTATTTTGCTTTAATTTCAAGTTCGGTGGCTGCGTGAAATATATGCGACTTCCGGACACTCGTTAAAATAAATAATACAGGCTACCACAATTATTTCTGCCTACATTTTTTTTCGCACAATTTTGTTGTGAGCAGCATAATCTACAAACATACCGAAACGCTGACTGGGGCGTAATAACGGGAGCAAAACCAATACTTAATATATGGTTACACTGCACAACTACACAATTATCGCTGCTTTGAGACACAACACTGAAGTAAAACTGCAGAACTCAGAGATAGAAATGAACTATTTCTTCAAATAGAGAAACCAGGGCCTGTCTGGTCTTAGGTGCAAGCCTGAAACGCGTTCTGTGACACGATCGACGATGTTGCTTGTCTGTTCAGTGGTTCAAAGGCTGATTTCTGTGCAATGGAAAGAATTCGGTGCAAACGCACAGATACGAATCAATTCTGATGTCACGGGAAAAAAATTAAAACAGGAAATCCACTGCAAAATATAAATTTGCGGACATTCATTTACAGCAACAAAGAATAAATAATCCAAATCTTGTTCCTTATATGCCATAAAAATGCACGCATTTAAAACAGCAAGACACAGGTAGATTATATTTCTTAAACTGGGCACTACTGCGAACATATCCCTTACGGAAATCCCATATCTGCTCCAGATATGGAACATATGCTGCCAGATACAAATATATAAGGCAGCAAATAAGACCTTATCTGGGTCAGATAAGGTCATATATGTGCAAAATGTGGCCCTGATATGGCTCAGATTTGGCCATATCATGCAACATATAATCCATATCTGAACGGGTAACGGGACCTTATATGGCTTGATCAGGGGCATATATGGTATCCTCGCGACCTTAAGTGGCCTGATAAAGGGCATATATGATATATGGCATCGTCATGACCTTATATAGACAGATCAGGGCCATATGCCTGGCGTCAACAGGACTTTATATAACCTCATCGGGGCCTTAATTATGTAGGCGCCATAGTTATTGTATATTAGCAATATATGGCCTTTGTCTACCTTCTGCAAACATCCAATATTGGCATCATGTGGTCGAGCTTCAATTTTTCTACACTCAGCATGGCCTGCATGCTTAGTGTTAATTGTATCCAATTTAGAAAATAGCTACGACTCCTAATATTTCAAATATTCTGCAGATTTCGCTGCACTATAATTATTACACCATGTGTTTCTTAATCCAGGAGGGCGCTGGGCTATAGCTACATACTCCTCTTCCCGCCTACTAACTCGCATTTTCATTTAAAATGCGGCCGCAGTCCGGTGCACAAAAGCATGGTCGGTTAAGTTGAGCGATTCAAAATATCAAGAAAATGATGGAAGTTCAGTATACGGCCCCCTCCGCGCTGTCAGACGGTGACTCACCCTCAGAGACAGCTGGCGGTTGCTTCGTCGAGGGCCGCAGTGGCTAGACAGTGACTCCTCCTCTCCCGCGTTCCCCTCTTCCCTCTCAGACAGTGGCGGCCCCTGCGTCGCTGGCTCGCATTTCATCTCTCCTCCTCGCTGCCACGCTCTATACCGCGTAGGCTGCGAGCTCTCCGTTTTCTGTGTGCTTGCTTCTTTCCCCTCCCCCTTTCAACTCCATGCGCCTAAACACTGCGTATCTCGTTCCTTTTCGGTGGCAGACATCGGAGTTCGGTGCGGCTGGCGGGCCTGCTGTACGTTGTGTATGCTGGTGTGTGTGTGTGTGCCAGCGCCTGTTTGCTATTAGCTCTGTGCATGTAACAGAAATGCGACAGCAAACCTACAAGAGCTTCAGTCTGACCGTCGGCACAGAGGAAATTACTGTGTCCCACTGCGGGTGGAAGCTGCCTCCCCAGCCTTGGCAGCGAACCTGATGGTCGATTGAGCTTTTCGGGGCTTCTGCCCTGGGTGGCCCGGCCAAATCTTCACCATTGTATCGGATCGCACCCTCATCGTGCCGCCTCATCTGCACGCCCGATCACCAAAACCGTGAGCGTGAGACTTCTTGTCGGGAACTAGCTCAGGATATTGTTCACTTTATTATTTTGATGGAAAATTAATTTTCCAATCAGTAAATTGGATGGTAATTGCCAGTATGTGATATTTTTCCGTACATTTCGTTGCTAATTTGTCTTTCGCTCCAGCAATTTTGACAAATTTCAGTGGGTGGATAGGGTCCTTCGTTGTTTGTTATTATTATTACTTGCATTACCTAAGTAGCTTCATGCTTGATTTGGTTTAGGGGCAGAGCTGTCGCTGTCATGACAAATGCCATCGGACATGC
The DNA here is from genome assembly GCF_055883805.1 of Amblyomma maculatum. NCBI lineage: Eukaryota > Metazoa > Arthropoda > Arachnida > Ixodida > Ixodidae > Amblyomma > Amblyomma maculatum. Next base: position 172,770,844 of record NC_139353.1, on the reverse strand, counting down.
TTTTTTTTTGTTTTCTCTCCGAATTTGAAAAGCAACCACGAGTTAGGCGCGTGCGCTCATTTTGCACTACAGTCTCTGCTTAAGATAACACCATACTTCCTGACAGCCTATATGTACTTTGCTAAGGTTTAGGTATTATCAGCAGTCCCAGCAGTGTGTGTTTTATCGCCCTACGGTTTAGCGGTACCTTTTCCGGGTGTCGACAAATAAAAGGTGAAATTCAGGTTTCCCTTGGCAAACTTGATTGAGCGTGCGTTTAGCTGGAATACTGAAATTGTTTTGTGTGTGTTGTAATAAAGTGTTATGTTGATATGCAGATATATAGATCTATAGTTCAAAACCTACCTGCCATGCGGGCTAGATCTTTAAATCAGGAATTGGGTAGATAAGGCATATCTGACCAGATATGCCTTACTCGAAATCAGGAATTGGGCGGATATGCCTTATCTGACCTAGATCTGTCCTAATATACATCTGCCCAATCACTGATATACCTGATCTGGATTTTTTTATAAGTCCAGATATGGCATTTCCGTAAGGTATATGACAACCGAAAGTAAACATATCGCACATTTTGAATTGGCACTGGTGCTTGGCTCCTTCTATTAATTCGAGCTTGGATGGAGAGGGAATAAAGAGGGGAAATGAGAGAGAAAGGGGTGGCGCACACATCGTTTTAAGGAGGAAATTTTTAAATGTGGCATTTTGCTCAGTTCATGACGCATATACTCGAAAAAGGTAAGTGATACACACGCTTTGCCAATGTCCTCGACAGTATGTGGCATAAATCAGCTCACACGAAAACGAAGCGTTGGTACAATTGCAACCTATTTAATATTTTTCGTGAGACCACTGTCATATTATTTTGCTGTCGGTCGAGGAGCGTCTGAACAGTTCCGATGAGCTGGCACCATGAGGACATTACAAAAGTAAATAATTGTAAATTATATTGTTGCTAATTAATGCACTTTAAATTCGTTTTAATAGAACGTGAATTACCTAACTTGGGCAAAATATGAGTAATTTCGCTGCACCAGTGAACGAAAAAAATTTTCTCCCTCTCTCTCTCTTTCTCTCTCTTATATATATATATATATATATATATATATATATATATACATTATTCGCAGACCACTTCATGGATCACTGCCTTGTCGTGGCGGAGGGCTTGCGAAACTCGATGAAGTCGTGAGCTCTGCTGTGTAGGGCCACCCAAGATAGACAGGTCACGGCAGAGAGTTCTGACAAAATGTGATTCACTGGAGAAGGTAATGGCAACTCCTGCCAAGAAAACCTTATGGAAAGTCACAATACCATTAATGATATGGCGCCGGAAGATGAGCCCCCCAGGTTGGAAGGCGTCCCACATGTTACTGGGGATGAACAAAGGGCGATTCCTAGTAGCTCCATGACGAATGAAGCGTCTGGGTTAAAGCCAAAAGGACGCTCAGTTGTGGATGTGTCGGGAAGCGACCGGAAAGTCCGATGTTGCAAGGAGATATATCACATAGCAACATGGAATATAAGATCTATGACGCAAGGTAAACTGGATGTCGTCAAGCGAGAAATGGACAGATTGAACATTAATATCTTGGGTATCAGCGAGCTCAAGTGAACCGGAATGGGAGAATTTAACTCCGGCGACCATTATGTCTTTTATTGTGGGCACGAATCCAAGAGAAGGAATGGGGTCGCTCTCATAGTAAACAGAAGAATGGGCAAAGCAGTGCTAGGGCACAGCCCCAAAAACGACCGAATGATTACACTTCGGATCCAAGGTCACCCTTTCAACACAACAGTTATCCAAGTCTATGCACCGACCACTACTGCTGAGGAAGCTGACGTTGAGAGATTTTATGCGGACATACAATGCATTTTATATCGCACCCCATCATCAGATGTCGTTTTTCTCATAGGAGACTGGAATGCTAAGGTCGGGAGTGAAGAAATATCCGGAATTATAGGCAAGTTCGGTCTTGGCGAGCCAAATGAAGCTGGGCAGAGGCTAGTAGAGTTTTGTCAAGAAAACGACCTGAACATAGCGAATACTCATTTTCAACAGCACAAGAGGCGCCTGTACACATGGACTCCACCGGACGGTCTGTACAGGAATCAGATCGATTATATTCTTTGCCGGCAGAGATGGAGAAGCGCTATACAAGCAGTAAAAACAAGGGCTGGGGCCGATTGTGGCACCGATCATAAGCGTCTTGTTGCCAAAATTAAGCTTCGATTTAGGAAAACGCAGAAAACTAGAAGGCCTTTCAGGCATGATCTCGATCAAATTCCATTAGAATATGCTGTGGAAGTGAGGAATCGATTTCAAGAATTAGATCTAGAAGACAGAGAGCCCGAAGAGATGTGGACTGATGTTCGTGATATAATACGAGTTGCTACTAAGGTAGTTCCAAAGCAAAAGAAATGCAAGAAAGCAAACTGGTTATCTGAAGAGGCTTTGAAAATAGCTGAGGAAAGGAGGATGACAAAAGTTATGGGGGAAAGAGAAAGGTACAAGGTTCTGAATCAGGATTTTCAGAAAATAGCAAAGAGAGATAAGAATGCCTTCCTGAACATACAGTGCCAAGCAGTTGAGGACAACAGCCAATTAAGGAACACAAGAGCTCTGTATAAGACAATCAAAGATATCAAAGGAAGCTTCTGTGCTAAGCTGGGCGGGATAAAGGACAAACGAGGCAAGGACCTCACTGAAGCCTCAGAGATAAAGAGGTGCCAGGAATACACAGAAGAACTGTACAACCATCTAAACCGCTGCATTACAATATATATATATATATATATATATATATATATATATATATATATATATATATATATATATAAATATATATATATATATATATATATATATATATATATATATATATATATATATATATATATATATATATATATATTGTTACGGTACGCAATGAAAGAGACGATGACGAAGTGCTGGGCGAGTAGAAAAAGACGACGCTGCAGCTACGTCTGGTTCTCCTGTGAGTGTGTCCCTGACGGTGAACTGTTGCGGCTACGACGTACCATCGCCTCCTAATATCTCGACGTGCCTCGTAACATCTTGGTGGAGCTGCTGGGTTAGACACCAATACCGCAAGCTGGATCTCCGTAGTGGCCGCCAACTTGGTGCTAGCACTATGCAGTCCGACGCAGCTACCTCTACAGCGGCACAACCAGCGCCCACTGTCGTCGTTGCGCAGCCTCGTGATCCGGGAACCTTTTGCGGCACCGATGACATCGACGTCGAAGACTGGCTCGCTATGTACGAGCGAGTCAGTAAGCACAACCGATGGGACGCAACGTTGATGCTTGCAAATGTCATTTTCTACCTGGCTGGTACGGCGCGCGTCTGGTTCGAGACGCACGAAGAAGATCTAACATCCTGGGACATGTGCAAAGAGAAGCTTCGGGATCTCTTTGGCAAGCCAATCGGACGCAAGCTCGGCGCTAAAAAGGACCTGGCATCGCGAGCACAGTCGTCGACCGAATCATATCTGTCGTACATACAAGACGTACTAGCTCTATGCCGCAAAGTGAACAGCGCCATGCCTGAGTGTGACAAGGTGGGCCACATCTTAAAGGGCATTGCTGATGACGCTTTTAATCTTCTATTTTGCAAAGATTGTACGACGGTCGACTCCGTCCTCGAGGTATGCCAGCGGTTTGAGCAAGCTAAACATCGTCGTATTGCTCCCCGCTTCGACCGCTTGCCAAACACAGTTGCTACGTCTTCGTGCGAAGACCTGCCGACACTGCAGCAGCCGTCCCATGAGCCAAACTTGACCAAGATCGTTCGCAGAGAGCTGGAGGCAATGGCCCCTGTCGCATTCACACCTCAGCCGGCGGATGCTACTATAGCACTGATCCAAGCTGTCGTTCGGCAAGAATTCGCGAACGTGGGCCTTAATGCGAGCGTAAGCCTCAGCTCTGGTCAGCCGTCCGCACAGCCATCTGTACAGCCCACCGTTCCGGTGGTAGCTGCTGCGGCTCCGACTGCGCGCTTCCCGACGCGATACCCCGAATCTACCCGACGCTACCGCAACCCAGAAGAATGGCGGACCTTCGACAACCGGCCCATCTGTTTCAACTGCTCACGTGCCGGCCACATTTCTCGCCATTGCCGCAGCCGTTGGGTTCTGCCACCTCGACCTCGCTACTATCATGATCGCAGCACCGCCTACGGACCACACCCAACCTCTCTCCGTGATATGCCCTCTCGTGACTTTAACCCGCCATCCCCGCGCATGTCCAGCCGATCGCCGTCTCCCCAGACCCGCCGTTCCCGCTCGCCCCTACCTCACCGTTCCTCGTCCCCTCATCCTCACTTCTCTGGCCCGCTCCCGGAAAACTGATCAATGCAGCTCCCGGAGGTGAAGCTGCATTGACGACCCGGCCCGAAAATCCTCTGCTGACCCTCGCTCATCGCCGCAATCTTCTAGATATCTGTGTAGATGGTGTGCCTGTTACCGCCCTCATTGACACTGGTGCCCAAATTTCCGTCCTCAGCTCTTCGTTTCGCCGCCGACTCAAAAAAGTTGTTACACCCGCCTCTTCATCAGCCGTTCGTGTCGCCGACGGAGGCGTCGCTACCGTCGTGGGACTTTGCACTGCGCGCGTGAGCATTTGTGGTCGAACTACCCCTGTGCTCTTCACTGTAATCGACCGCTGCCCCCACGATGTGATCCTCGGCATCGACTTTTTAACGGCGCACTCTGCCCTGATTGATTGTTCAAGTGGCCTCCTTCGCTTAGACCTGCCTTTCTGCTCCGACCGCACAGATATCAAGCCACGCCTCTGCTCCGTCGAGTTTGTTCGCCTACCGCCCGAAGCTGCCATGTATGTTCCTTTGGCCCCGTTTCCTGCTATTCCTGATGGTACATACGTCACTTGTCCAATCACCGATGTTGTTCTCCACTGTAACGTCATACTCCCTCACACTGTCCTGACCGTCACGGATAACAGAACCTATCTTCCCGTCCTTAACTTTAGCCGCTCTGTCCAAGTTTTGCCCCATGGCATTGCACTCGCTGACTTACTTCCGTTGGCTGACTGCGAAGTTTCTGCCCTCAAGCCTGTGCCTCTGACTGAACCCCCCGTATCAGCTTCTCGCTCGACCCTTTTTACTCACATGATAGCACCGGATTTGACACCTCAGCAAGCCGGTGCTCTCTCCGACCTTTTGCTTTCGTACAAGGACATTTTTGATTTTGCCGACCGACCTTTGGCCCAGACATCTGTCGTTACCCATCGCATCAATACTGGTGATGCCAGCCCTATTCACAGAAGGCCGTATCGAGTCTCTCTTGCTGAGCGACACGTGATACAGAAGGAGGTCGACAAGATGTTGACAAATAATATTATTGAGCCTTCCTGCAGTCCATGGGCGTCTCCTGTCGTTTTAGTCAAAAAGAAAGATCAGACTTGGAGATTCTGTGTAGATTACAGCCACCTCAATCAGATCACTAAAAAAGACGTATATCCGCTCCCGAGAATTGACGACGCCCTCGACTGCTTGCATGGTGCCAGCTATTTTTCCTCGATCGACATGCGTTCCGGCTACTGGCAAATAGCTGCCGACGAACGGGATCGAGAGAAAACCGCATTTGTCACCCCTGACGGACTATACCAATTCAAGGTCATGCCATTTGGCCTCTGTAACGCTCCTGCGACCTTCGAGCGCATGATGGACTCGCTTCTCCGTGGCTTCAAGTGGACAACGTGCTTATGCTACTTAGATGACGTTGTCGTTTTCTCTCCCACGTTCACAAGTCACCTTGAACGGCTTTCTACGATACTGGCAGTCTTTCGCCGCGCCGGTCTTCAACTCAACGCAAAAAAATGCAGCTTCGGCCGCCGCCAGATCAAAATCCTGGGACATTTGGTTGACGAAAATGGTGTGCAGCCCGACCCTGATAAAGTTCGTGCAGTCCGCGAGTTCCCTACACCACGTAATACAAGTGATGTGCGAAGTTTTCTCGGGCTCTGCTCCTACTTCCGTCGCTTCATTCGGAACTTCGCTGACCTAGCACGTCCCCTTACCTCCCTTTTACAGAAAAACGTGAATTTCTCGTGGAGCCATGAACAAGCTCAAGCCTTCACAACGCTCATTTCCGCGCTCACCGCTCCTCCTGTACTGGCGCACTTCGACCCGTCTGCTCCTACAGAACTGCGCACCGACGCTAGCGGACATGGTATTGGCGCCATCCTTGCCCAGTACCAGCACGGCCACTCTCGTGTGATTGCCTATGCCAGCCGCCTTCTACCTCAGTACGAGCGCAATTATTCCATTACGGAGCGCGAATGCCTTGCACTTGTTTGGGCGTTGACCAAATTCCGCCCTTATTTGTTTGGGCTGCCCTTCAGCGTAGTGACGGACCATCATGCCTTGTGTTGGTTGTCATCACTTAAGGACCCTACTGGCCGCTTAGGTCGCTGGGCCTTGCGATTACAAGAATACACGTTTACTGTTGTGTACAAGTCAGGCCGCCTACATCAAGACGCCGACTGCTTGTCCCGCCACCCCGTCGACCCTCCTGAACTTCCTGACAATACTGCTGACGACTGCGTTTTGTCCATTTCGAACTTTCTCCACATCGGCGTCGAACAGAGTCGTGATCCTTCCCTGCGCCCCATTATTGATCACCTGCGCAACGACAGCACCGATCCGCCCATCAGTATGTTTGTGCTGCTTAATAACACATTATACCGACGCAATATGCGCCCAGATGGTGTAGACCTTTTGCTTGTTGTCCCGACACATCTATCGATGGCGTCGTCAATGCGTGGTAGTGGGTATACGTCTTTACGAGTAATTTTGTTAAGACGGCGGTAGGCAACGCAAAATCTTATGGAGCCATCCTTCTTTTTCACAAGTACCACGGGAGACGACCACGGTCTAGATGAAAGCTGAATTACACCACGTTGTGACATGTCGTTGACTTGGTCAGCAATAACACGGCGCTCCGTAGGCGAAATACAGTAAGGACGCTGGCGAAGAGGAGCATGACTGCCGGTGTCGATGTGGTGAACAACCTCGGTCGCACGGCCCAAGGAAGTCGTCTGAGCGTCAAACGAAGAACGGAACTGGTTGAGGAGAGCAAACAGTTGTTCACGGTGAGTCGGGTCGAGGTCACTGGCCACAGATGATTGAAAAAGCTCCCAACTTGGCATATCGGAAGACTCAGTAATCGGCGTTAGGGAGGCTACGTGGGCACTCTGTGGTAGATACCCATCAACCTCAAACGGCGAGATGAGGTCAGCAGCTTCAATATGACCAAGGCATTCTCCACGAAGTAGCGGGACCACAGCAGAGGAGGCATTCGCAACAACAATGTCAGCTGCGCGCCGCGGTTAATATTGATGATAGCAAAGGGAAGAAGGAGTTTACGGCGAGAAGCGAACATGGGAGAAGGCGCGAAAAGAACAGTCGCGTCTAAGGAAAAGGGTAAACACACGGGAACAATCACAGCACAGTTGGGAGGAATTTCGGTGTCGTCGTCGACAACAAGTTTGGCGCATGAAAAAGATGGCGAATAGTCAAGAACCGCATCACAGAGCGCAGAGAAGGCGATGTGGGCGCGGGCGCAGTAAATAACAGCATTGTGGCGGGAAAGGAAATCCCAGCCAAGAATTAAGTCGTGCGAGCATGACGCAAGCACTAAAAACTCGACGACGTATAAGACGTCCGCGATAACGACACGCGCTGTGCAAGCAGCAGACGGACGAGCGGAATCGGCGCTGGCGGTGCGAAGAGAAAGTCCAGAAGGCGAGGTGGTGACTTTATGAAGCGAGCGACTAAAACTTTCGCTAATGACTGACAGAGTGGCCCCGGTATCGACGAGTGCAAGGGCACGAATATCTTCGACAAAAACTTCGAGAATGTTCGGCGGAGACAGACGAGGACTTGTGGTAGGCAAAAGGTGCGCAGTTCGTGCCCCAGGAACTGCGGCTGCTAGTTTTCCGAGTCTAGTGTCACGCTGCGACGCCGCATTGGCGACAAGGACCGACGGCGAGGGGACGGCGAGCGGTGCAATGGAATGTTCTGGCGACCCGATGAGCTGTGTGGCTGCCCTGGAGATTTCATCGAAGGTGGGCGCAAGGTGTCGTATATTGATAATTGCTGTCAGCCCTAGTGCGTGCCGGGGCAGAACGCAGAGTACGACGGCACAGGCGGGCGACGTGGCCTGGAATACCGCAGGCATAGCAGATATGCCGGTTGTCATTCGTGCGCCAAGGATTGTATGGAGGCGTCGTTGATAGGTACCGTGGAGCGACAGTCGGTGGCGCCCTAGTCGGCACATACGCAAAGGACTGTGGCGGCGGAGGGCGGGCGGTAACTTGTGCATAGGTGGGAAGCATTTGTACTTGTACAGGTAGAGGCGGCACGACAACAGGGGGGTTGTAACTCAATGGTGCAGGCTGCAGTGGAACAGGGTCGACATAAGGTGTGACAGGCGCTGGCTGGCCAATACTGGGAAGGGCATCGGCAACCTCCTGCGTGATGGTGTGTCGGATCGCAGGGGTTGCGGATCGCGCATATATATATATATATATATATATATATATATATATATATATATATATATATATATATATATATATATATATATATATATATATATATATATATATATATATATATATATATATATATATATATATATATATTATCATCATCATCGTCAGCCTGACTATATACTACCGCAGGGCGAAGGCCTCTCCCATATTTCTCCACTTAACCCGGTTCTGTACTGGCTGCATCCACTTGACCCCTGCGAAATTCTTAATCTCATCCGCCCACCTGACTTTCTGCCGCCCCCTGCTACGCTTTCCTTCCCTTGGAATCCAGTTTGTTACCCTAAGCGACCATCGGTTATCCTCTCTTCGCACTACATGTCCTGCCCATGTCCATTTCTTCTTCTTAATTTCCACTAGAATGTCGGTAACTTGAGTTATTTCTCTGACCCACTCTGCACGCTTCCTATCTTTTAATCTTACCCCTACCATTTTTCGTTCCATAGCCCTCTGGGTTGTCCTCAACTTAAGTAGAACTCTCTTGGTTAGCCTCCACGTTTCAGCGCCATAGGTGAGTACAGGTAAGATGCAACTGTTATATACTTTCCTCTTTAGCGCTCATATATATATATATATATATATATATATATATATATATATATATATTGCGGAAGAAGGCCAGGTCGAGACAGCAAGGCATGAGATGCCGTCTTTGGCGTTTTACTCCGACGACAAAACCCAGGCGCGCGCCGGAGCCGGTGCCGCGGGACGATGATGATGGTATGTACAAATGAAAGAGGAAGATCATAGCATGTACAAAAGAAAGAACGTTCACAGAAGGCTCACAATATATATATATATATATATATATATATATATATATATATATATATGTGTGTGTGTGTGTGTGTGTGTGTGTGTGTGAGCGCGGAACCTTGCCTCAGATCCATCATCTCAAATACATGTGGCGGGTCTCGGACCCCCGAGCCCGGACTACAATTTAAACCTGACAGGCACAGGTAGACAGCCCAGAATTGAAGCATTAAAGTCAGGTGGCAATTGAACTACGTGGACCGACTATGGTTAAAAGTACAACGGCACAACTTTGTGGCATAAAATACCATCAGTGATTCCGAGTGATCAGGAGAGTCAATACTCTCCTTCTCTATCGCAGGAAGCGCTAACGTGCACGAATAAAACACGAAACACGCCGATGAGGTCAGTATTCCACAGAAATACACAAAGTAAGGCAATCTATGTTCTGCTTCAGCGTCAAGAAAATAGCGCAGGACAAGAAGACAAAAGACCACTGGTTGCACTTGCGAGCTCTGATTTTCAATTGACGTTTAATTCTCAGTAGCGAAGCACCAGAAACGGGAAAAGCTAGTCTGAGAGGCCTCCTTTAGAGGTCATCTATAGTTCGTTCTGGAGTTGTATTCTACCGTAGGAACAAACCAATTGAGGCAAAGTAAGTAATGAAAGCGGGTAAAAACAAAAAACTCTCTGTTGTAAAGTTTCCTTGTAAAGTAAAGTTTCCCTAACCTTTGGCGATAGCAGTGCTTCCTCATGGTGCCCATCCAGTTCAGGCTGCTTGTTCGCGGCTTCCGTAGAGTGGTGCAACATGTGTGAAGGAATCCCTCCGTGTTCTCGGCCCCATGCATATTCCTAACTGTATGTTTCTTTTTTTTTTACCCCAACACGACTACCAGCCGAATTCGTTGCTTTTTTCCAACGGCAGCGCTCGAATTCGCTGCGTTGCACCTCGCTCCTACGCCGCCCAGCGAAGCGGACCTTTCTCTTCCGATGGATGGAATATAAGAGCGTCCCCTTTAAAACGGGGTGGTAGCAGTTGCTATCCTCATTTTTCTCCCTATATCTTATTTATTGTTTTAGATTGGTTAACTATACCATCATTCTATTTATTGAATTTTTGTTTCTACATTACTAACATTATGTCACTTTCTGCTTTTAAGCCACCAATTTTCCAGTCATTTTTTGCTAGCTTCCACCGCAGGTTTCTTCACCCGACCGCTGGTATCTCTAAACCCCAGAGCTTCAGGAAGAGCGACTGCGCCTGCATCGACTTCCGGATGAATACTATTATATTCAAGTATAATATGGTCAAGTGTTTCACTGGAGTTACCACGTACAGCACATGCGTCCTCTTCATTGTTAAATTTCTTTTTGTAGCTGCGTGTTCCTAGGCACCCTGATCTAGCTTCAAAAAGTAGCGCACTGCCTCTTGAGTTACCAAAGAAAGCTTCCTTTCTTCGACGGCAGCGCCGCGCGCGGCCAACCGTTTTTTTTTTTTGCTCAGCGCCTCCCAGCGAAACGCGCCGCGCTCTTGCCACTGCAGAGGCTTCTAGAACACTGTAGTCCTAAATAAAGAGGCTACCCTGAGCTGCCGTCTACGCCTGTTCGTTCCCTCTGTCCGGATACCGGACACCAGGTATATTATGGTGAGGCTACCCAAAAAAAACAACAAAATAATGTGCCTCTGCCCGTGCCACTAGGTAACTGGACACCACAGTGGGAATGGTCTCGTTTTAGCTTTTGAGTTGTCCACCGGAGACAAATTACAGTTTCTAGATGTGCTGCTGTTCTTCACCCACATCCATGTTTGTTGGCGCTATCATCCGAGATCAGTCAAACGCTTATTACATAGCGCCTCAGGCCACTCGAAAGTCGTAAAAATGGAATTTTTCTTTCATGTCTGCGTTGAGTCCTGGTAAACTCTCGCATGCACGACATGACTCAAAGGTTTCATGAACAGGCAAATAGAATAAAGGCATCAGGTTATCCGGACAGCGCAGTCAGGTTTGCATGTGATAAACTTATCCGCTGGGTAAAAGGTAACGCCGCAAAGAAGGCATCTGACGATAAGGCAAAAAAGAAAAGGTGGTGATTCCATACAAGCACCGACTTTCGCACAATCTCAGCAACGTGGCAAAGCGCTACGGAGTACAGGTAATCTTTTCGGCTAAAAACAAACTCAAGGAAGTATGTGGCTAAGTAAGCCGAATAATAGCAAATCGAAAGGGAAAAAACAAAAATAAGAAAAGATACAAGATATGCCATGCTTCGTGGTTCATTCCAAACGAGGGTGGTATACGAGCTGCCTGTGGGAAGACCTACGTAGGTCAGATGGCACGTTATGCAAATGTGCGGCTAAAGGAACATGAACAAGTCCTCACTTTTGGTGGAACATTTTCAGGGATGTCAAGATTGTAAGCCGGAGTGCAAGCCGATGTGCAAGAAAAAATGTAAGCTGGTGTGCAGGGAAAAAATGTGAGCCCCTTCATAGCAAGCGGAATACATGCATAAGCTCACCGCCAATTTCTTTAAGACCGAAAGAACTGGCATATCCAGGCCACACATGGAACGAATTCCGTCGCTTCCTTCTTTTTTGTAATTGCTGTTCGCTATTGTGACTATGAAGTTCCTTGCTTTTGTACCTTAGCTTAGTTAATAAGCACCCCCACCAGCTGTATCGTTCCGTACACTTTTCTTGATGCTATCACGTTTGTTTTGTTCTGTTTTTGTTTCATGAGATTCGTATTTATTATGTGATTTTCAATAAACGTTTTAAGGCCCGACTTCATAGGCACCTCTGCGTCCTACGCGCCGGGCGTCGTGCGCGCCTGCGCAATGAGCAGCGCGCCTCGGCGTGCCAAAAAAGCGGTTCACAACTCCAAGCGCATGGCTCTGTACGCGCCCGGTTGCACGCTGCATAATCGGCGGATCTCGTCGCGGAGGCGCTTCCACCGCTTCTGGAGCATTTTTACAGCCTCTGTGACGAAAACACAAGAGCATACACATGAAATGTTTGATATACACGACGCAGAGCGTCCGCTGATTGGTCGATGCTTGCACGCCGGAATTCGGAGGCTCGCTACCGCGAGCAGCGCGCGCGCCGAATATCTGGCACTGTCGGATCCGAGCGTCGTGAGCGCGCTCGGCTGTGGGCGGCGCGTCGCGCATGCGCAGACTTCTGGCCGGCGCGCGCGCATCCAAGCGCGCAGGACGCGCGCTTTGAGGGCTTATGGAGTTGAGCCTTTAGTGGCAGCGCTCGTGTTGTGCCCTTCCACTCCTTGATCCTCGTATTTTGCGCTACCTTCAATATGAATGCTAGATATATTCTGACTAGAGATTTACCCGCTCATTGCACTGTAGTCAGCTCTATAGCATTAGGACTCTGGGCAAGGATACCGACAGCTGTTAGAAGCGCATTTCGTCAAGGAAAAACGCGATCATGCATCAGTGACGCTCCTGTAATTATGCACAATACGGAGAACTTCCTAGGCAGATTTTGCTGGTTTAATTTTCAATCTATCTCGTCCTCACCTGCCATCTGCCCCCTCCTTTGTTAAGCCACGTGAGCTCATCGGCATGAACAAAATCGGTTGATACTTTGCGCCATTTTCTTTCTGTCGCTGTGCTTTCGTCCGCGCAACTCATCATTATGTAAAAGCTATGCACTGACTGGCCCAAAACTTCTCAAAGCAGCATCGCACGTTACGTATCTAAGCCTTTGAGTTGTCAACAGGGTGTTGAACAGGACAGCGTCAACTTGGGCAACATGAAAGACATTAAGGATGAGAGCGCTTGTAGGCTCAATCCTGATTTATTCAAATAGGTGGAGTCCGAATAAAACCACGCGCACTAGCTAGTGACGTCTGTATTTTAACTAGCAGATGCATGTGATCAAGAAATCATAGCGGATGTCTAGGATTTCTAAGTTAATCTGGATTGCTATTTAATATTTTAACCTCTGCTTTCTTATCCACTCGCATTTAGACTATTACGGTGAATGTGCTGATTGAGAGGATGCAACGTTGACCGAGTCTTGAGCTAGTTTTCTACACAATTTTAGGTTTTACCGTCTTCCTAGCGGAAATATCTGAATATGAACAGAGCACCTATGTTTCCGCATCAGTATTTACACAGTCAACGAGTTATCAAGTTCAAGGCTATTATTACTACTGCCGTAAAGTGAGTGCAGCTTCATGATCGCCTTTTCGGAGGACGCCAACGTCTTGGCTACATGTGTACGCCATAGCAAGCCCGTAACTTTCCACCCGTAATTAAATGTTTATAAATTACACCGTCGACGTAACTACTTATCTTCTACCCTCTTTACGATTCTCATATAACTCAAACCGACACTAACTAGGTATTCATAGCTGCAGTGATCTTTTCTCGTCATCTTTCTCATAACTCTTGCAATCGTGTTCTCGGCTACTTACGCCGCAACATTGCATTAGCTCACCCTTCTGTCAAACTAATTGCTTACACATCGCTTGTCGGACCTATATTCTATATTCGATCTTCACCAAACTAATCTAATAAATTTAGTGAAACCTATTCAAAATCGAGCTTCATGTTGCATTCTTTCTGATTGCTCTTATCAAACCAGTGTTACCCAACTAAAATCCAAACTCGAATTTGACAATCTAGCTTTGCGCCGGAAACTAGCTCGCCTTTCTCTTTATCATAAATTTTATCTCAGCTTTTCACCTGACAACGTGTTCATCAGTCCAGCCCATCAGTAATCTCCTCATCTCCACTTCAATGCCGCCTACCCCCAGCGCACCCATATGACATAATTTCAAATATTTTTCCTCTGCACTGCCCTGGATTGGAACGACCATACCGATCACATCGCCTCACTGACCGACATTCATCATTTCACGACTGCCATCGAAAGTCGTTTTTTGTTGTAACTGCCTTACTCCAAGCCCACCCCTCATACAATAGCCCTTTAATGGGGCATTTGAGGAATCAGTACATATAAAATAAACTAAACACCATTTCAGCCTCTTTTTTTGTCTCCTCTGCATCATGTTGTTCCTCTCCGAACAGTCAAGAAATCTTTTTCCCAGAATATGACCAGCAATATCGCTTAAAATGCGTGTCAGCATATAGTGTACACCAAGTGCGTCTCTGCCAGCGGCTTGAAAAGAACATGGCTCGCTGTTTGCGTGCAACGGCAGAAAGTACCCCGCGCACACTGTGACCGTCCGCACTGTTTGTACAATGGCCTCCGCGAGTGTTATGCCGGGCCATAATTTATTCACCTGTTGGAACGGAAAATGCATATTCTGCCTCGCAGGCAACCGGAGCTTAAAGTAATAACAACAAGAAGCTCGTAGATCTGGAACCGCAGGATGCATTATTTTTATAGAAATGCCACCGGTAGCGCAGTGTGTTTTTTCAAGCTTGCCGAGCGCTCTGATCTTTTGGTGCGTTTTATTTCCGGAAAAATGTCTGCACCGCTTCGCAGTCGGCGTCCAGGGGCTGGGAGAGAGCAGATGTTGTGCCTTTCAATTTAGCAAAGGAACCAAGCTCGCTAGTTTCCCGATACATTAGACCATGCCGACAACAACCAGGGAAAAAGCTGCAGAAATTTTTCTTTTGCCACAACAGAATTTGTGCGCGGTTTAATCACCATGAACCTGCTGTGAATAGAGAAATGTGTACAGTGACGTCCGAATTCTGTGTAATTACAACGTATATGTACTACATATCTATAGACACAGAAACGTACACAAGAAAAACAAAGAGCTACTAAAAATTACCGCGATCACTTCCCTCTTTTCCTGTCTTCCGATCTGTTCTATGGAAGATCGTCACCAACTTGCTTTTCTTGACAGAAAAGTGTGACATTGCGACAGAACAGTAAAATATTTTGTTTTCACTCGGTTGGCTTCACTTTGCAGGGCCTCTTCCAAATGGACACTCACAAATTTGGAATTGAAAAACTGTAGCAGACAGAGGACAGAGCACTGCAGCTCTGTCACCTCCCTCTGTTCTGTATCTGCTTCAGCTTTTGGTTTCCAAATCTATAACTTATTGGCCTACATATCTACCCTCCTAACTCTCACAAAGCTGCACATCAATGGATTAGGTTACCCTGAGACATTTAAAATGAATACTGCGGGGCCCAAACTCTTTTTTAAGTTTTTTTTTTTCCAAATCAACAAGCAAAGCGCTGAACGAGCGATGGTAGTGAGAACGACGGTCTTAAATAAGAAACATGAAATATTGTGTCAGGTAGTCACATATGTTGAGCAAGTGAAGGAGCGGCGAAAAGCGCGAAGAAACGAGCAGACAACCACAAACTTTCAGCTGTATTGCGTGGCTCTCATTACGCCGAGTTTATACAAAGTAGCACGCGCCATGAAAAAAAAAACGAAAAAAAAAACTGAAAACATGCGCGATGCGTCGCTGACAACATTTCGCTACAGTTGGCATGAAGCAATAGTTATCAAAGCCGGATCATTGTAGAAAATTGCCTTAATGTGTGGGTGCTGCTGCATAACCCAGAGGGGCAGGCTCATTTACAGAACAGTGAAGAAACCTACGCCGATAAAATTAAGGCCACCAAATCCACAGCGCTACTCAAGAAATGTCACCTAGTTACAAGCACAGAGATCATCTCACCGCCCGCAAGAAATTGAGCGGGCTAGCAAAAATGGAATACCGGGGCCTCAGCCTGCAACACAAACCATATTTATATATTTTAGGAAACGTAGCGCAAATAAGACAACGACAAAAAAGAAGGAAACACACACGAGCGCTCGTGTGTGTTTCCTTATTTTTTGTCCTTGTCTTCTTTGCGCTGCGTTTCCTAAAATGCGAATGCACCAACTCGCCCAATTCAGCATTCTTGTGCATAATTATATAGTTTTCTGGCTGAACGAAACTACTATTGCGGTAGCAGACATACGTTTCGGTGTAATATTTATTCGTCTTTCCAAATTTGGGCGCAGGATCGTCAGTTGCTGCGCTCTTCAGGGAGCTTTTAGGTTTTCTTTCAAGTTAGTTTGGTGCCCTTTGTTGGCTGCCGTTTAGATCTTTATCTCTAGCCACGTTCTATATGCGTTCAGATTTTTTTTGTGTTTGTTTTCGGCCAATGTGCTCAGCTCGTCTCATCTAAGTGGCTTCATGCGTGTTGTCGTTCGCTTCCCGAAAACAAGTCCCCGAAGTATTTTCCTAAAATAGTTTGGTTTTCGACATATTGTCACGTCTCGATAGAACGCCAAGGAGTGCCTAAGATAAGAACGTTTTAATAATCGACTAGAACGAGTCTTGCACTCACGCTTCCTCTTTCTTCTTCCAGGCTCGCGCTTTTTTGTTCCCAGTAGTGATCTTTTGTGTCCTCTTCTATGTGGCATTTGCCCCCCTACTTAGGAAGCATTGTCCCGATGAGAACAAAAGGTCAGCCCGAGTGATACGGCTTCATACGTACGACGTGGACGACGTTAGCTTGGTGCTGGCGTCGCTTTGATGTCGACACCTCGTCTGGCACCCCCTCATAAGTGACGTCGGGTAAACGTCGCTGAACAATATATGGTCCGAAGTATCGCCGCAATAGTTTTTCGGAAAGTCCATGGCGGCGAATAGGCGTCCAGACTCACACTTTGTCGCCAGGTTCGTACATGACATGTCGGTGTCTATGATTGTAGCGTCGTGCATCATGCTCCTGCTGATTTTTGATCCGCACACGCGCTAGTTGGCGAGCATCCTCTGCACGCTGAGCGGTCTTCGGCGTCCTGATAGAGATCATCGCTGTCTGCATTCGGGAGCAACATTGCATCCAGCATAGTTGTTACTGGTCGGCCGTGAAGGAGGCTGAATGGTGTCATACGAGTGGTGTCTTGGCGTGCCGTATTGTAGGCGAACGTGACGTAGGGAAGTATTTCGTCCCAATTCTTATGGTTCACGTCGACATACCTGCAAAGCATGTCTGCGAGGGTCTTATTGAGGCGTTCCGTCAACCCATTGGTTTGAGGGTGATAGGCTGTAGTTTTACGGTGACTGGTACCACTGAGGCGAAGAACGGTCTCCAAAAGTTCGGCCGTAAATGTAGTTCCTCGGTCAGTTATAATAAGTACCGGAGCGCCATGCCTCAGGACAATGTTCTCAACGAAGAACCCAGCTGCTTCGGCAGCGGTACCCCTTGGCAGAGCATTGGTCTCCGCGTAGCGGGTCAGATAATCGGTGGCGACAATTATCCATTTATTCCCGGCTGTAGACGTCGGAAATGGTCCCAGGAGGTCCATGCCAATTTGCTTAAAAGGTGTCGTTGGCACTTGAAGAGGGTGGAGTAGGCCGGCTGGTTTTACAGGGGGTGATTTACGGCGCTGGCAGTCTATGCACGTACGTACATAGTGTTACACTGTCGCCGGCAGATTTGGCCAGTAGTATCCGTGCTGTACTCTAGCCAACGTGCGGGTGTAGCCTAGGTGACCGGCGGTTGGCTCGTCGTGGCACGCTTGCAAAACTTCAGTGCGGAGAGCCGATGGGACGACGAGTAGATGACTGTTCCCCCCAGGACGGAAGTTCTTGTAAAGTACGTTATTGCGAATAAAGAATGAAGGGATTACTCGGGCGAAAATCTTAAGCACAACTGTAGTTCGCTTCTCCAAGAAATCAATAAGAGGGAGCAATTCCTGGTCCTCTCGCTGCTGTTGGGAAAGCCTTTGCGTCATCTATGACACCTAAAAACGCAGTGTCTTCATCAGTCATAGTGGAAGGTTCGACCGGCGCTCGTGAAAGGCAATCTGCATCCGTGTGCTTCTTTCCAGATTTGTATATAACTGCCATGTGGAATTCTTGTAAGCGAAGACTCCAACGCACAAGTCTCCCTGAAGGGTCCTTTAAGTTTGTCAGCCAACAGAGAGAGTGATGGTCGCTGACGACTTGAAAAGGGCGAGCGTACAAATAAGGGCGGAACTTCATAACCGCCGAGTAGTTCGCTTCTGCTTTAGATAGGGTCCTGCTGGCGTAAGCAATTACTTTTTCCACACCATCCTGGCGCTGCACCAACACAGCCCCTAAGCCCACGTTGCCGGCATCTGTATGAAGCAGTGTAGGAGCGTCGTCATCAAAGTGCGCCAGGACAGGTGGTGTCTGTAGACGCCTCCGCAGCTCATTGAAAGCTTGTTGCTCTTCTTCACCCCAGCGAAAGACAGCCTTGTCACGCGTCAGTGAAGTTAATGGCCAGGCAATTCGTGAGAAGCCAGCAATAAACCGATGGTAATAGGTGCAAAGACCCAGGAAGCGCCGCAATGTCTTTTTGTCCGTAGGTGTTGGGAACTTGGCGACTGCGGAGAGCTTTTCAGGGTCAAGCCGGACACCTTCTTGGCTAACGACGTGACCTAAGAACTGAAGCTCTTCGTAACCGAAGTGGCACTTCTCGGGTTTTAGTGTGAGGCCCGCAGATCTTATCGCCTGAAACACAGCTAGCAAACGGAGTAGATGCTCTTCAAATGTGGCCGAAAACACGATCACGTCGTCAAGATACACCAGGCATGTTTGCCACTTAAGTCCCGAAAGCACTGTGTCCATCAGCCTCTGAAATGTTGCTGGCGCCGAGCATAAACCGAACGGAAGGACTTTAAACTCATACAATCCGTCGGGAGTGACGAATGCTGTCTTTTCCCGATCCCTCTCATCCACTTCGATTTGCCAATATCCACTTTTCAAGTCCATCGATGAGAAGTAACGTGCATTTCGCAGGCGATCAAGGGAATCGTCGATGCGAGGGAGAGGGCACACGTCTTTTTTGGTCACTCGGTTGGGCTTGCGATAGTCTATGCAAAATGGTAAGCTGCCGTCCTTCTTTTTGCAAGTACCACAGGGGATTGCGTTAAACCAAAGGAAATACAGCGCTAAGTTTTAGACGAACCACACAGAAAGACGGACGGGACAGGCGCCTTACTCCAACTAAGTTTATTGAAAGATTCATGTATTTCCTTTGGTTTAACGCAATGTCACACCAGCTAGCCCAGCAAGGGATACTGCTGACCACGGGGGAAGCCCAGGGACACTGTGACGGCTGGATAACGTCGTCTCTAAGCATTTCACCAGTCGAAAAAAACTACAGAACTGTGTCATTGAAATACGACAAAAGGTCCTGTAGTTCTGTCGTAACCATCAGATTTTTCTGTAGTTCTGTAGTACTTTTCTGTAGTTCTGTAGTTTTTCTGTAGTATATTCCTGTTGTCTGTAATTCTGTAGCACTTTTCTGTTGTAACTACAGAAATAAGTGATGTTACGACAGATTGTTCTGTTGTCACAACAGGTTTCCAGTCAAAAACCGCGCAGAAATTCTGTCGTAACATCAGAAAATTTTCTGTAGTTTTTTTTCGACTGGGATTTCGGCCATCTGGCGCTGAATGGCTTCACGTTCTTTCGGAGCCACCCGGTAAGGATTTGGTCGAATCGGGCGAAGCGAGTCATCCGTGATAATCCGATGTTTTGTCAAAGGCGTTTGACGGATCCGCGATTCTGAAGCAAAACAGTCTCGAAATTGATCTATGAGATCCAAAAGGCGGTCCCGTTCTGAAGAAGACAAATTTGGGCTCACATCGACGATGGTTACGGGTGTTTTGCACACTGATCTTTTCTGTTGTACCAAGCAGCAGTGCAGCGCATTTGGGAGGCTGTCGAAAAAGGCCACAGTTGTGCCTTTCGGAATTTGCTGACGCTCGTCGCTGAAGTTTGTCAGCAGCACTTCGGTATGCCCATTGGTCAAGTTTACCAGCCCTCGAGCTATAGAAACACCTCGGCTGAGTACCAGGGTAACTGCCCGTTCGGCGACGCCATCGCCTGTATGCGCCACGTTGCATTTCACTTCAACAAGAGAGCATGATCGCGGAGGTAATGTCACCGTCTCATTGGCGATGCGTAAGGGTAATAGTGGTACTTGCGCATAACCAAGGTCTTCCTAGTTATTGGTGAAGGCAACGACGCTGTCACGAATGCTGATTACAGCCCCATGAAGACGCAGAAAGTCCATGCCCAAGATGAGGTCTTTGCAGCAGTCAGGGAGAATAACGAAGCTGCCAACAAACACCGCGTTTCCTATTCCTATCCGGGCAGTGCATTTCCCAGTCGGTGCCAGTAGCTGACCCCAGCAGTTCTTATTACTGGCCCAGTCCATTCAGTTTTGACTTTGCGCAGTGTGTCGGCCAGTTTCTGGCTAATAATTGAAAAATCCGCCCCGGTATCCACCAGAGCATGTACCTCCAGCCGATCAATGGAAACGGCGAGGTCAGCGCTAACAAAGTTATCTGGGTTGCTCTTTTCTTTCGGCATTTGCGGCGGAAGTGCGGCAAGGTCGGCGCTGTCAGCTTCGTCGTCATGGCTGATCATCTGGTGCGGCGTTTTCGGCGGTATTGCGACAATGACAATGTTAACGGTGGCGTCAGAAGCACGGGTTGTCGGCAATTGCGGTGGTGGTGAGGGTTTTAACATTTTCCGACTGGTTGCCACCTCCCCTCGCGAGGTTGCGGCTGTTAGTTTCCCCAGCCAGGGCTAGGGGACCGCCGTCCGCTAACGTCAGCAGTGCTGCGACGCATCGGCGAATCACGTTGTGGCGATGGGGAGGAGCGGCGGCGGAAGCCCGGGGATTGGGTTTCCCTGCTGACCGGAGGGTCGTCCTCGATTTGAGCAGAGTCAGCGTCGAAGTGGCGGCGAGCAGAAGCAGGCAGAAAGGCCTGCCCCTCTTCGCGGTAGCGGCAGTACCGATATACATGGCCAAGTTGTCCGCAGTAGAAACAGAGTGGTCGGCTGTCATAACTGCGCCACCTGTCAGTTCGGCGCAGTTGAGAGCGCCTGGAAGGCACCCACTGAGGCCCCTGGAAGAACCGCGTCTCCTGACGGCTCGGTGAGCTCAGTGAGCTCGTTGGGGCGTGGTCTGGAGGTGGGCGACGAAGGACCGCGGCATAGCTCTCGGGATGCAGCTCGTGGTAAGGTGCAGGAATGTCCGTCTTGTAACTGACCGGTTGGGGAGCGTGGTATTGTTCAGAAAGGGCCTCCGCGTTGTCGACTGGACGAGACTCGTTGCGTGGTGCAGGCGGTTATAGGGCGCACCGAATTTCATTCCTCACAGCTTCCATGAGGTCCCCTGACAGCTGAGCCTTCGCAGCCGTAATTCGCTGCAACTCATCAAGGACAATCTCTCTAATGATGTCTCGAAGAGAGGTCTTATCTGTTGCGTTCAGCGCCGCCGTAGTCGTCGCGGCACAGTTGACAGGTCGGTTGTACTGGCGGCACCGATCTTGGAGGGCTCGATCTATAGCCGTAGCGTCCTTAATGAACTCACTTACGGTTTTGGGTGGGTTGCGTACCAAGCCGGCAAACACCTGTCCTTTAACACCGTGCATGAGATGCCGTAGCTTTCGTGGCTCACTCATATCAGGGTCGGCACTGCGAAAAAGGCGAGCCATGTCTTCCGCAAACATAGCCACGCTCTCATTCGGCTTCTGGACGCGCACTTCAAGCAGGCATAGCGCATTGTCTCGTCGAGCACTTCTCGCAAAGGTGTCTACCAGCTGGCGGCGGAAGTCATTCCATGTGGATAAGCTGGCCTCGTGGTTTTCAAACCACGTTCTCGCATTGTCCTGAAGGGCGAAATAGACATTGTAAAGCTTCTGGTCTGCGCTCCATTGATTTATCTTGACCACTCGCTCAAACTGGTCAAGCCAGTCCTCCACATCTTCAAACGCTGCCCCGCGAAAGCACTCTGGCACCTTGGTGTTCTGAAGAGTCACCGGCGTAGGGTTGGGATGTGCCATTGCTTGGGAGACCTGGTGAACTTGGGCTTTTGAAGAGTCGTTCGGCAGATGGCTGGACTCCGGGGATAGGCCTAAAAGGCGGCGGCTAGCGCGATGCACCGGCGTGTCGATGTCTGGGATCAGCTGTGGACTGCCAGAAGGAGTCTTGTGCATACCCCAGCGCGCTCCATCAGTGTCACGTCTCGATAGAACGCCAAGGAGTGCCTAAGATAAGAACATTTTAATAATCGATAGGAACGAGTCTTGCGCTCACGCTTCCTCTTTCTTCTTCCAGGCTCGCGCTTTTTTGTTCCCAGTCGTGATCTTTTGTGTCCTCTTCTATGTGGCAATATGTTGCTTTATATGTCATTGTTGCTTACTAGAGTTTAGCGCCACATTGCTTTTGGTTTGAGTACTTGACTCATGGAAGTGCTAGCCCAATATCATCACTTGCGCATCGCATGTTTTTTCACATATCTCTCATTTTCTTTTAAAGCCTTCTTTGCCCAATGAGACGTTCGGGTGTTACCACGAGGATGTGTGGACGGAGCGTGTCCACATTTTGCTTTATATGACATCATCAATTATTGAATTCTCACTGTAGTTTTTAATGCATTAAGTGGGGATGTCGACAAGTTCATGTCATCACGAGTTTGTCCGCGCGGTTACGTTCGAACGAAACGATTTATAAGAAAAAGAAAAAAGAATGGAAGGCCAACCTTGTCACTCAAGCAATCTTATAAGACATCCGAGGACTTGTAATTAAAATGATTAGGGGGAAAATTTACTTCCGTCGTTTACTAAATTTACTTCCAAAAAATAAAAGCGAATAAAAAAACATCGTTTGTGTGTGTCAAAAACGATAGATCTTAATTTTAACATTCATTTTCTTGTAATTTCTTGTACACCGTTACAGCGTGAGCTGACAGTAGCTTTCAATGCAGACTAGTTTGACCCTTGGGAAGGTATTTTTCATTTTTTTTCAATTACAGACTCCAATTTTTTTTTAATTAGCGTCATCAGGTGCTGGCTTCTCTTCCTGAGTATATTGATACCGGTAAATCCCCTTTTGCAATCTTTTTATCTCTGAGGAGTGCAGCGGTGGCGTTGCGGATTGCACTTCCGGCTTCCGTGGGAGACGGACGTGTGATGGCAAGCTCTGAGCGTACCTCGGTATCGGTCATGTCTGGCCGAGGATGCGCCGAACGACGTCCTCCGCTCGGCTATCGCATGGTTCTACCTACGTTTCCTTCGGGAGAAGCAATGAAGACAACGGTTTTCCTTCACTGTGATATTGCCGACCGGCCTTATCGCATACAGGATTTTCGTGAGCCGTTGGAAAAGGCCGGTGTACTACCCTACGTGGCTGGCATTGGGCCCTTCCAAATGTCTCATTTCTGGATGCTGAAGATGAAGACTGAGGAAGCGAAGGAACGCCTGCTGAAAGAAGGCGCGCTGGAAGTGAAGAGACGCTACTGTGCGATCATCGACCCGAACAAGCGTGAGTTGGTTTTCAAGGTGCACTGGGTGCCTTTCTACGTTTCGAGTGAAGCGGTGCAGAGGGCGTTCTAAGACTTTGGAGATGTGAAAGAAGTCAAAGAAGTCACTTATGAGCAGTGGAACAGCCCGGGTTTTGAAGAGGTCGAATCGACAACTCGGCTAGTAAAAATAGTGCTCAAAGAGGGGCTTTCGATCGATGATTCGCCCCACATGTACAAGTTTTACGGAGGGCTTGTGTTAGTGGTGGTGCCTGGACGGCCACCAATATGCTTAAGATGTAAGAAGACAGGCCACATTCGACGTGATTGCCGCACTCCGAGATGTAGTTCGTGTCATATCTTCGGGCACGACCGGGAGGGATGCGTCCGCGCGTATGCCCGTGTGGCCACGGGTATTGTGCCCCCTCAAGACGACGGCAGCGAGTTGATCATGGACCAGGAGGAACTGGACAACGCTGGAGCCCTGCCCCCTACAGGATCCGGAGAGGGACCTGATGTCCAACAGCCGGAGCACACCACCGGCGGAGGGAAGACGCAAGTTAGCGAACCTGCTGCAGAAACGACTGGAAAGGGGGAGGAGGCTGCTATGTCGTCAGATCAGCCAACAGCGAAAGGCACTTCGGAAGGAAGCGTTGCTGAGTCTCCGATGGATATGACAACCGCCTCCATGAAGAGACCACGAGACTACGAAAAGGTACCAGCTACAGAACGGCAACTGCGTCGACTAGAAAAGCAGTGGAGGGTGGAAGGCGCTAAGAAAGGCAAGTTAGCCTTATCGCAAACCGCGTTGCGTTCCTCGTCGCTCACTCGCGACGAGAGACTGAAGAAGTGAGCCTTTAGTCATTATTTGTTAGCTGGGTTTAGAGTATGGCTTATTGGAAAAAAAACGCTAAAAGTGTGCACTCTAAACGTCCGAGGGCTCGCCTCGAGACGGAAGCAAGTGCAGTTGAACCGTTTGTTGAGCCAACTAGATTTAGACATCGTAGCCATACAAGAAACAAAGGTTGAGGATGAGCAGCAAACAGATAATATGGTGTTTGGTTTTCGGTCACGCTTCAATGTTTGCGTAAGCTATGCAGTCGGTTTGTCGGCAGGTTGCTGTCTTTTCCTGAGGAAAAGTGCAGGCATAGCAGTGGAGCAAGTAATAACTTGTGCAAGGGGGCGTTTCGTCGTGTGCGACATCAAGTACGAAACCTGTGCGGTGAGGGTGGTGGTCCTGTATGCACCAACGACACAAAACGAATGGCGCGACTTTTTTGAGCAGTTGGTGCCTTTCCTTGAATGCAGTCGTGCGCTTATATTTTTGGGAGGTTTCAACTGTGTTGTAGACTCTAATGATCGTTCGAATAGAAATGTTGGAAAAGACCAAAGTGCCGAATTGCTGAAGTGCGTCCTCAATGAGTGCAGCTTAGAGGACGTATCAGTCCTGGTGAATGGCGAAAAACGTGTGCATTTCACACATTTTCAAGGTAGTAGTCACGCGTGGCTTGACAGAATATATGTGTCGCCAGAGTTTTCGCCTACCTGTGAACAGTATGAAGTGAAGCAAGTGTCATTTAGCGACCATTGCTTAGTTACGGTCACGCTGGGTGGAACGAAGCAGTGTAAATCAAAAATGAACTGGGACCTATGGAAAATAAACTCGAGGCTTACAGAAGACGAACTATTTTTAAGAAAAGTTAAGGAAACCATTGATATTTTTTATGAGAGCGAAACAGGCTGTATTGAATCCTGGGAACGATTTAAACAGGAGGTTAAAATGAATGCAATTGAGCGCTCTTCCATTATTAAGTATGAGGAAAAGAAAGAAGAAAAGCAACTGCAAGAGCTCCTAAAATATTTAGGGCGTGAAGAAGAACGAATGCCGGATATGTTCATGCATGATATAAAAGGCATCAAAGCTAGGCTAGAAGCTTTGAATGCCCAGAAGTACAGGGGCGCTGCGATAAGAGCGCGCACGGAAAATTGGCTCGGTGGCGAGACGCCAACAAAACCCGCCCTCGCTGATGAAAATCGATATGCGCGCGCGAACGAGATAACGGTTCTTGAATACAAGGGGCAGAGGCATGATGAGCAAGACGGAATTTCGAGCGCCTTCGTGGAACATTACCGTGAGCTGTTTTCGAGCAAAGCACCAAGTGAAGAAGGGTTTAGAGATAACTTTTTGCCTCTGATGCCAATATTAGGCAAATAAGTTACTGAAGAGTTAGAAAACGAAATAAGTGTGGAGGAAATAGAAAAGGCCATTGATGAATTGAATGTCGGAAAGTCTCCGGGTCCAGATGGTTTGAGTGCGGCCTTTTACAAGAGCCTTAAAAGTGAGTTATCTATCATGCTCTATAGGCTTTTCAAGGAGTGCTTTGATGTAGGTTATCTGCCACCGCCGTTTAGCAACGCACATACGGTCTTGGTTCCCAAGACTGATGAGCCAGCCATGTTTTTAAAAGTTACAAGCTATAGACCGATCACGTTAACAAATGTTGATTATAAAATTCTGATGAAGGTGTTAGCTAAGAGATTGCAATACACTATAAAAGATATTGTTGGACCTCATCAAACATGTGGAATAAAGACCAGAAGCATATTTAATAATATTCATGTAGCGCGTAGTGTGTTCGAGTGCTGCGATGCTCTAAACAGGAGAGTGGCCATGGTTCAAGTTGATCGTGTGTCTCATGAAATATTGTACTGTTTGTTGGAACATATTGGTGTTGGTTCCGTTGTATTGAAAGGAGTTAAAATGGCTTATGCATGTTGTTCTACACGCCTTATGATTAACAAAGTGTTATCTGAAAGAATTGATGTAAGAGCATCTGTGCGGCAGGGATGTCCACTGTCTCCTCTCCTCTTTGCTATATATTTGGAACCATTGTGTACAATGGTAACTGGTAACGAATACATCCGTGGTTTTAAGCTGGGAGTATGTGAAGTGAAAATATTGGCATACGCTGATGATGTGGTGCTTTTTTGTGAAGATCGCGAAAGCGTTTCGGAAGCTTTGAAAGTAACACATAGGTATTGCAGGCCGACTGATAGTGCTGTTAATTTAAAGAAAAGTCTCGGAGTCTGTCACGGGGAATGGGAAGAGGAACCGGAAATTTTCTGTGGAGTAAGATGGGCTACAAAGCCCGGAGTTTATTTGGGAGTTCCATTGGACAAATAAGGGGAAAATACGAATTACTGGAATGAAAAAGCGGAAGAAATACGGGAAAGGACGAAAGGGTGGATGGGACGTAACCTCTCTATTTTCGCCCGTGCGACTGTATGCAATACCTTTTTTCGTGGCAAGAATAATGTATTTACTTCAAATATTGTATTGTGCTCGAAGCAATATACAAAGGTTCCATCGTGTATTTGCGGTTTCATTTGGTCGTCCAACTGGGAACGAATTAGCAGAGATAATCTCTTTCGGCGAGTTAAAGACGGAGGGTTGTCTCTAATGAATCTATATGGGCGGCAGATGGTTTTAAGGTTTTGTTTCCTACGTGACCAAAAAGATGCATTCCTGAGAACCTTTATGCAAATCATGCTATCCAGTGCAATTCCAGAGTTTATAGTCTCTTCATGCTCTGCTCGGGGATACTGTCACGCTTCCTGAGAGAAATGGTGTGGTCGTTCAAGTTTTTGCGCGTGAGGTACTCTGTAGAGTATTTAGCGACGGTACCCCCTAAGCGACTGTACAAGGATCTTTTTTCACAATTGTTCCCAGCTCCATTGTACAGAATCTTATACTGTGAAGGCCCAGGGAAAGATGTGCTCAAACTAGTTAAAAACAAGACTGTTGCACCGGGCGTAAAAACATTCTTTTTTAAATTGCATACAGGAACCCTCCCAGTCAAAACATGGATGGAAGAAAAGGGCCTTTTTGTACCTTGGGGCTCAAAATGTCTACTATGTAGGAAACCAGAAACAGTTGAGCACGTGTTCCTGGATTGTTTGGATGCGGTGTTTTACTGGGATGTGTTACAAAGGACACTTAAAAAAGACCTGCCATTGACGCTACGTGGAATTCGGTACTTGACAACTAGTAATGATGATTTTCAGTATGACCTCATGATGCTATTGGGCCTTCACAGTATTTGGAGGAGTAGGATGGCTTATAGACACTGTGATGTCGATGCACGATCTGTATGTGATTACTTTGTTGAACAAGTGTATAAACTAAAAGAAATCTTGAAGCGGCAGGACACTGCGGAGGAGGTCTTGAGTCTGATGGGCGAACTTGTGGTAATGAAAGTCCATTAGACACGGTTGTCAGCCAAGGGGCATGGCAACCACGATCTTTTACTGATGTATTTGTACCAATTCATGTAACAAAAAAAAAAGCAGCGGTGGCGTAGCGGTAGAACATCCGCCTCGCATGCAAGAGGACCGGGGCTCAAATCCCGGTGCCGCGCAATTCTCCACCGGATGAAAAAAAAAAGTAAATCCGCGTGTCGATGGAATTGCATAAACAGGTTTGGGGTGCGACCTGATGCCGGTGAACACCTCTGGCAACGCACTCCCTCACCAAAACAGGAGTTGGCCACCCTGGTGCAGTAATTGGCCACAACCTCCTATGATAAGCTTCATAAAACCCCGGCCCTCAGTCACCAGCGGCTGCGGAACAATTGATTACGGCGGCGGTCAGACCTGTGACGCAGCAGGGGGTGCTAAGAAAGCCTGGCTCCGCTGGACAGGCCGCCATTGGAAACTGACTCTGGCAACGATTAATGCTAGAGCCCTAGCTAGTGAAGCTAGTTTAGCAGTGCTGTTAGAGGAACTAGAGGGCATGAAATGGGATGTCATAGGGCTTAGTGAGGTTAGGAGGCCGAATGAGGCATATACTGTACTGAAGGATGGGCATGTACTGTGTTATCGAGGTTTACCGGAGAGGCGAGAACTAGGAGTAGGTTTCCTTCTCAATAAGTATATAGCGGGTAATACAGATGAATTTTATAGTATTAATAAGAGGGTGGCAGGCACCGTAATTAGGCCTAATAAGCGGTATAAACTGAAGGTTGTACAGGCCTATGCACCTACATGCAGCTATGATGACCAGGCAGTTGAAAGCTTCTCTGAAGATGTAGAATCGGCAATGCGAAATGTAAAGACGCAGTATACTGTACTAATGGGCGATTTCAATGCCAAGGTAGGGAAAAAACAGGCACGAGACAAGGCAGTAGGTGACTATGGTATTGATTCTATGAATAGCAGGGGGGAGTTACTAGTTGAGTTTGCAGAGCGCAATAACTTACGAATCATGAATACCTTCTTCAGCAAATGGAAGAACCTGAAATGGACATGGAAAAGTCCTAACGAAGAGACTAAAAATGAAATCGACTTCATAATGTGTTCAACCCCCGCCATTATCCAAGATGTAGAGGTAATCGGGAAAGTGTGATGCAGTGACCACAGGATGGTGAGGTCCCGAATCAGCCTAAATCTGAAGAAGGAACGGAACAGATTAGTAAGAAACAAACCCATCAACGAATTAGCGGTGAGGGGGAGGGCAGAAGTGTTCAGGATCTCGCTACAGAATAGGTATTCAGCTTTAACTGAGGATGGCGACATTACCCTAGAGGCAAGGAACAATAATTTCAGAGATATCATTACTGAGTGCGCGGTCGAAGTAGGCGGTAGGATAGTTAGAGAGGATACCGGTAAGCTGTCTAAGGAGACGAAAGATTTGATTAAGAAACGCCAGAGTATGAAAGCTTCCAATCCAACTGACCAGATCGAATTGACCGAGATATCAAAGCTAATCAATCAGCGCAAGATGGCCGATATAAGGAAGTATAACATGGAGACAATTGAGCATGCTGTAAAGAACGGGGGAAGCCTTAAAGCGGTAAAGAAGAAATTGGGCATAGGCAAAAACCAGATGTATGCGATAAGGGAGAAGGCGGGCAAAGTCATCACTAATATGGAAAAGATAGTCAAAGTAGCCGAGGAGTTCTATACAGATCTCTACAGTAGCCAGAGTAGTCAGGACCGTAATGAGATTGGCGGTAGGGAAAAACAGTCAGACGTTCCACCAGTGACGAAGGACGAGGTCAATAAAGCACTAGAAACTATGAAAAGGGGATAATCAGCTGGAGAGGATCAGATAACTACAGATTTGCTGAAGGACGGGGGGGATATCGTGCTATAAAAAGTGGCCACCCTGTATACGCAGTGCCATGGTGTCATCGACGGTACCGGAACCATGGAAGAATGCAAACATTATCCTCATTCACAAGAAAGGGGACTCTAAGGACCTTAAAAATTACTGACCAATCAGCTTACTGTCTGTAAAGTATAAGGTATTTACTAAGGTAATCGCTAATAGAATCAGGACAACCTTAGACTGCAATCAAGCAAAGGATCAAGCAGGGTTTCGGAAACGGTACTCTACTATCGATCATATCCCTACCATCAACCAGGTGATAGAAAAATGCTCGGAATATAACCAGCGCCTATACATAGCATTCATTGATTACGACAAAGCATTTGACTCAGTTGAAACCACGGCGGGGATGCAGGCATTGCGAAATCAGGGGGTAGACGAGCCATACGTGAAAGTGCTGGAAGATATATATAGTGGCTGCACAGCAACCACAGTTCTGCATAAAGAAAGTAACAAACTTCCCATAAAGAAAGGTGTTAGGCAAGGAGACACAATCTCCCAGTACTATTCACAGCTTGTTTAGAGGAAGTATTCAGAGACTTGGAATGGAAGCAGTTAGGGATAAGGGTAGATGGAGAACACCTCAGTAATCTGCGATTTGCTGATGACATTGCCTTGCTAAGCAACTCGGGGGATGAACTGCAAATAATGATTGATGACCTAGACAGGAAAAGTAGAAAGGTAGGCTTGAAAATCAATATGCAGAAGACTAAGGTAATGTTCAACCGCCTCGGGAAGGAACAGCAGTTTACATTAGGTAGCGAAATACTGGAAGTAGTAGGCGAATATGTCTACTTAGGACAGATAGTCACAGCAGATCCGGACCACGAAAAGGAAATAACAAGAAGAATACGATTGGGATGGAGCGCATTTGGCAAGCACTCGCAGATTATGACTAGCAGCTTACCGGTATCGCTCAAGAGGAAAGTATACAACAGTTGCATCTTGCCTGTACTCACCTATGGGGCTGAAACGTGGAGGCTAACCAAGAGAGTTCTACTTAAGTTGAGGACAACCCAGAGGGCAATGGAATGAAAAATGTTAGGGGTAACATTAAAAGATAGGAAGCGTGCAGTGTGGGTCCGAGAAATAACTCAAGTTACCGACATTCTAGTAGAAATTAAGACGAAGAAATGGTCATGGGCAGGACATGTAGTGCGAAGAGAGGATAACCGATGGTCGCTGAGGGTAACAAACTGGATTCCAAGGGAAGGAAGGCGTAGCAGGAGGCGGCAGAAAGTTAGGGGGGCGGATGAGGTTAAGAAGTTCGCGGGAATCAAGTGGATGCAGCTAGCACAGAACCGGGTTAAGTGGAGAAATATGGGAGAGGCCTTCGCCCTGCAGTGGGTATAATCAGGATGATGATGATGATGATGATATCTCTGATTTGTTTAATTTAATTAATCGAGTAATTACAGTGATTTCATTAACCCCTCATTCCCTGTCACACACCAATAAATTATCAATCACTAGAACCACAAATTACGACGATATTGTTTCGTCAATTAAAAGGTGAATTGGTTCACAGGAAGGGAAAGGCGCGGTAACTGTCTCACTTGTTTTCTGTGGACACCGTAACCGCGCCGTAAGGGAAGGGAGGAAGGTGGGAGTGAAAGTGGAAAGAGAGAAAGAGGAGCCGTAGTGGAAAGCTACGGAGTAATTTCGACCACCTGGGGATCTTTAACGTGCTCTGACATCGCACAGCACACGGACGCCTCTTCGTTTCGCCTCCATCGTTACGGCGCTCGGCATGAAAAGAGGAGGGCGAGGGTAAAGCGCGTGGACTGACTAGGACAAGCCTTACTCTGATTGCATTCATGCATCCCGCACTACGTTGTAAATAAACCCACACCCGTAACAATATGATTTTTTTTTACGCAGCCCCAGAATATTTTTGACCCGCTGTGCAGACTACTACATCTGCTACTACTGCGCCCACGGCTTTTCGACCGAACCAGTTGTAAAATCTATCGCTTTAAAAAAAGATGAAACAAAGTAACATGTTCGAATTCTTCTTTATTAATTCAACAGACGGCTCACGGGTCACGCAGCCTTCACCTGGTTTCGTGTCTAACAATTAGTTTGCATTTTCTTAGCTCAAGTGCATATGTTTTTAAGGGAAGTTTATGCGATAAATTCCTGGGCTTCTGCACGCTTGCTCCTGGAAGATTTGTTCTGTCACAAAAGAAAAATCTTGGAGCTGACAGGTGGTAATCGGCAGGTGAAATGCCCGAGCACTCATTCGGTAACGTGTTCACATCATACCCCTAAAGGCTAAGCATAACGTGCCCCCCACAATTGTTGTGCAAAGGGCCATTAGCTTAACTTCGGTAAATATGTTTGAAGCACTACTTCTTTAGCGTCGCCCCACAGTCAAATGCCCAATGAGCTCGGATGGACCTCCTCGGTATGTACGACCTTTCATCTAGCACAACCAACATGAGAGCGTTTGGTGCCGTTATTAGGGACCCTTGTCGAGGATCCTCGATGGGGACTTTTCACTGGAGACCAAAAACGAAAGACTCATATCTTTTCAGCGCAACGGCCAAAGAAAAGAGGAAGAGGGACGAGCACAGCGCTGATTGAGAATTGTTTATTTAGCGACGCGCTCTTAAACCGAGAACTGACTCCACTGAAGTATACTGTTCTGAGGGCTACGTTTGAAATTGACCTTTTTTTTAACAGCTTTAGCCAGCAGCTTCATTGCAGCCATTCACTGTGGTATAAAAAAATGTGAGTGCTCAGGGTTCTGATGAAGCCGGCTTTTCTAATATTGCCCGTAAAGCGGCTGATAACTGCGCGGCGTCTACGCACACGTAGAGGAGGTGCAAGCGTAACGGGTGAGCGCCTTCTTTTGTCGGGGGAATCCCCTCCCGCACAAAGTGCTGCTCATTATTGTGGGCGCCACTCACTGGCCTCGCCGAGCATGTCATCCGTCGGTTTGAAAGATGGGCGCGGGCTATTTTCGGCTGCCTGGAAAGCGCCTAGCTCCAACTGCTCAGCTGCAGGCGCGGCCAGCCGACACGCAGGCTGGTGCCGACCAAGTCTGTATCCAGGCGGTACAAATCATGGCCCCAATATTCAAGTGTTGGCAATGCTCCGTTCTCTATAGGACCGGGCTATTGGAGGCTAACCAAGAGGGTTCTACTTAAGTTAAGGACAACCCAGAGGGCTATGGAACGAAAAATGGTAGGGGTAACTTTAAGAGATAGGAAGCGTGCAGAGTGGGTCAGAGAAATAACTCAATTTACTGACATTCTAGTGGAAATCAAGAAGAAAAAAATGGACATGGGCAGGACATATGGGAGACGCCTTCGCCCTGCAGTGGGTATACACAAGCTGAGTATGATGATGATGATGATGACGACTGTTCTCTTTACACACCCTAGAAGAATTCGCGCGAGAGCTTAAAGGGACACTAAAGAGAAAACTGAAGTGGGCTTGCATAGATAAAATGCCAATTCCTGATTACAAAAAATCCGCTCTTACTGAAAACAGAGCTGTTATAAGGTAGTAAAGAGGAAGAACAGAAATACAGGTATCGCCGCCACAGCCGAAATTCGCAACTACAAATCACGTGACGCGCTAGGAATCCCGGAGGCTGACAAATGCGAATTACGCTGCCTGTTTGAATGCGGTCGTAGGTTTTGTCTCGAATATAATAACACGCTTTTATCATACGTAAACGATGACGAAAAGACAACGTAAACGTTGCAAGGCAAATACAAAAATGCACTTGGAGGCGCCACAGGCGCCCACTTCATCTTCAAGTGGTGCAGCGCAACGGTACGAAGCCTAGAAAAGAGAATGGGACAGACACAGCGCTGATTTTTTTTTCGAGAACCAGAGAGTTATTCCGCATGTAACAGATAGACCTCTCAATTGGCAAGCTCTTCCCACGTGGTCTGAGGCGTTGCAAGACGTCCACTCCATCGGAAATGTATCTACTGGCTTGTTGTATCGCCCACTTCAGTTTTGGTTATGTTTCAGCTCGGGCATTTCGTGCGCACTCGGATAGTTTCAAGTTTGGACCTGCAGCGCCTGAATTACGAGCTTGGAGCAGCAGATGCGCCTGGCTCGTTCACATTTGAGCATTCGAAGGCGCGAGCGAGCGAAATCCGCTGCCGCCGACACGCTCCTTCGTTCACACTTCTGCGCCAACGTATCGCCGCCGTCGCCGCTTCGACTGCGAGCTCCCGTTAACCCTGACCTGACCGCTCGACTGCAGCTACGTACGCCACGAAAAGCATACATATGCTAAGTGCCGAAGGGAAAACGCATTACCATTCAATTGTTCACTAAATCATGGCACATCTGACAACTGCGTCAACAAGACGTTCAACGTGATATTTGCAGGCGTCGTAAACAAAAGGGGCATACTTGCCGCTCATACCAAGGAGAGCGTCGCCCGGCGAAAAAAAGGGCCTCGGATAAAAAGTAAAAACTAAAAATAACGAAGCACCAGAAATACATTACAAAAGGTAAAAAAAAATCGATTTGTAGAAACAAAAAAACCACCGCTAGCAGTTGTATTCGAACTCGCCACTGCTTGCTCCGTAACGTTCGGTGCCAACCGCTCGGCTACGCCGCGCTTTTTTTTTCTTTATTGCCTGACTTTTGCAAGACAACACAAACACACACAAGACATTGATATAATAAGCCTGCCAGAGGCTGGCTTCGTCGATCTAGAATTCCTTTAGATCCATCAAAGGTTCTACCTTTGGCAACCACTCAAGATTCTCATCGTCAAACTTCACAATCTCAATAAACCAATGGAGAGCCTCGCGGAAAGAAATTCGTGCAGGACGCGTATCAGAATCACAATGATATCCTGCTATGCGTATACTGTGGAGGCCCATTAGCATGATTGAATCATATGGAACCCCCTCCTCATTTTGCGTTGGTAAGTACCGTATTCCGTAAGGATTAATAGGTAAATCTTTCTTTATGGTTCTTTGAAGTAAGTCCCAAAAATACACCCCTTCCGAACAGTGAAGAAATACATTATCTATTGTTTCTGGCGGTTTACAAATTAAGCAGTGTGCACTCCAGGGAAGAAATAACTCTTTTTCTTGCAAAAACACTTTTACTGGCAAAGTTCCAGTGTGCAACCTAAAAAAGAAAGTTTTAGCCGCTGCCGGCACTTCCATTCTCTTTACCCTCTTCAGTACATTCCTCCCCTGTATATGGCCCTCTGGGAAAGATGCACCAATTTATTCACAAGTGTCGAGGATGGCGGCGTGGGCATCTTTTTTTTTGCGGCAGATTGTCAGCAGATTTCTCTTCCTCCGTGATGTTCGTGATCCATTTTTGTTCACTGTCTGCCAAATTAGGCTTGGACGTGCACTGTCACATTTATTTATAAAATACTGCAGGCGAAAGGCCCAGGCAGGAGGGGCATATACATACACTGGAGCATTGGTACGTGATCTGGACAGAAAAAAAAAGCCAAACCAAACAAAAAAACAAATTTATGAATTGATGCGGTGCTACATAAAACAAAATACATAAGGATAACATCAATCAATTGATTGCAGCACACTGTCAATGGAGTCAAGCGAGTGAAGGCAAATACAAATAAATTTGCAGGTAAATCAGGTAAATCATTCCAGTCACTAACAGTGTACTTTGCGTGTACTTTGCAGCCTTTTTAGTTTTGTTTGATACGAAGTTATCTAAACAAAAAAAGCATATATCTTTGAATTTATCCCAAAGAGCATGAACATCGTTTTCGCTATCGAAGTTATCTAGCTCGGTATTAAGGTGATCTAATACTGCAATACCATCAGCATGCGTGTAATCTTTAACTGCTATCAGCTAAGATGTATCCGAAGAATTTTTGACATTCAGAGGAAATAGGACCGCGACCATGTGATGATCAGATATGCCCGATTCTACAGACACTCAGCAATGCAACGAGGAATAAAAACAAGGTCTAAGAGTGACGATGAAGAATCGGTGACACGCGTTGGTTCATGCACAATTTATACAAGATCAGGATAAAACAAAATGTCGAGACTAGAATTGTTAGTAGAATCGGAGCCTGATTGTAAGTGGTCCCAGATGGAAGGTTGAAATCGCCAGCTAAAATGATTTTATATTTCTGGTAATCAGCCATATGCGTTTTTAGTTCTGATAAGAAATCAGGCGCCAAATCTGGTGGCCTCTATACAGCATACAATAAAAAAAAATGGTCAAAAATATTAATTTTCAGGCACAAACATTCGCTAGATTGAACTGGTGGTAAGAGAGAGGCCTCAATATCAGATTTAATCACAACAGCAACACCGCCATCTCGGGTTTCCCTGTCCATACGGAATATTTTATACGATGGTATAATTAAATCCTCGTCGCAGATTGAACTATGATGCCAGGCTTCGGTAATCACAAGAATCTGAGGGCAGTAGGTTAAAAGAATTGATTCGAGTTGGTCTGTTTTGTTCGCAATACTACATGCATTTATATTCAGAAGCCTGATACACTTGTCATGAAACCTTCTGCTTAGGGTGCGTCGTTGATATTTTCTGCCGAGCATTGTTCACTTCATGCCAAACAAAGGCGTCGTTATCAATCCGTAACTTGTCATGAACTAGTGAAACATTTTTTCTTTGCAATTTCTCAGATTTCCCACAGAAGTTTACGTTTCTTAAGTGTTTCCTGCGAGAGGTCATTGTGGACAGAAATGCCTGTATTTCTCAGATTGCTGACATTCTTAAAGATGGCTATCTTTTCGTTGAAGTCTTGAAGGAACGCAATAATAGGTCTATTCACAGGCTGTCTGCCAAGCCGATGAATACGGCCCTCAGATTCACATTTCGCTCCCAGTTTGTTGCGGAATGTGTCGTCAATGACTTTCAGTTTCATTGGCTGTTTCGGAGATGCCACGGATGACCAAGTTTGATCGTCGGCTTCTATCTTTCAGGTCAGCAAGTTTATGTGCCTGAAAGCGCACAACTTTATCGTACATTTTAATGGCTGCGTCTGGATTGTTAAGAACTAATGTTTTTTGTTTAAGCTCATCTATATACAGTTCAATCCCTCGAAAACATTAACCTAAGTCAGCAATCATGTTTTCAGTTTTAGTTTTTAGAACAGCTATTTCAGCGCGTAGTAAGTTCTGGCCATCAACGATTGATTGCAACATTGCTGCATTTGTAAGGCCAGGATGTGCCTCAACATCACCGCTCACGAGAAGTTTCAGGACAAGAAAGCATTCATAAGCAATTTTACAGCACTGTTGTCCAACCGAATGTTACACGGGAGGTATTTTTGGTTATTTTAGAGAAATTGTTCAAAGTGTGCGATTTCTTTCTGCAAGATTTTCAAAGAATATTTATCAACTGTGAAAAAGAAAAAGTTGTACAAAGATTTGTGCGACGTTGTGCTCGGCTACGCCGCACCACAGGAATGCCTAGAAATATTTCTGCACTTTATGTCATGACCGCATTTACAATAGAACATATTTCAGCTGCCGGTCTAACAATTACAACTTCTTGACCATCGAAGCATGCTGCCTGCTCTCAATACTTGCAACTAATGTTCTGGATGCCTATGAGCACTATATTGTGCACTGGAACCATTTTAACATGTGGAATTTCACAGCGCTGGCAAATTTAGTGGCGCCGGCTCTTCGGTTTTGTTCTGCTACCGTGGACGTAATTTTCGCTGAACACGGAGCTGTAGCACAAACCTTGAAGGAAAAAAGTGCGACGAAGCTTCAAAACTCACAAGCGCAGCAGCGAGGACACTATATTGCTGGTAACTAAATCTTATTTGTATGTAAACATTTCGGGAAGCGTTGCGATGACCGAGGGCTTGGTTTGTTTACGCAGTGCAAAAGCTTGGTGCAAAAGCTTGAGAAATATGTAAATTATTGTGCATTACAAGCGCTCTATGTTTTTTTTTCTTCCTTTATGGGTCCATCGCTAAGTAAATTACTCTCTTCATCGTTTTATTTATTTCGGCTGTGGCCGTCATTGCGAGTACGCTGTTGCCATGTTGGCCCTTGAGGGATGCGACGCCGCGGGCCGCGCCGGCTCGCTAGCTATCACGGAGTCTCCGCTTACGTCATAGTGTGCGTCACTCAACTCCGACTACGTAGTTGGAGGGAACAGTTTGAATTCGACCGGCGGGAACAAGAAAAAACCTCAGCTTCTTATCGCAATATCTCAGCAATTATTCCATTTTTTTGCTGCCGGATATGCGGCGACAGTGTCACCAAATGTAGTTTATTAGATTTTCATACCATCTTTGGGTGTCTCTAGTGTCCCTTAAGGAAGCCTATTGCATCGCAAAATCAATTGACACATGTATCAGCACCCCCTAACAGCCCCTGAAATTGCATTTCTTGGTGACAAATGAGTTTGCCGCGTACTTGTTCTGTACCGGTGTTCTCTGCTTCACTTCACGTTTTTCATGCGCGTTTTCATGTCCTAATGAGATCCCTGACGCGGCTTCGGGTTTTGTTTGTTTTCTACCCTATCTTGTGTTCTTAAGCTCGTTTTTCCGAATAAACCATGTTCTCTTCCATGTTTGTTATTTCGCGCTCGTTTAGCATGAATACCTACCAACTCGCCCAACTTCCCGAGTTAATGGAATTTGTTTCTTGATTATTGAAGCAAGGCGGTCTGGTGGGCTCCATTTGAATTTCTACATTTGTCGTGCCGTATTATCACTGTATTTCTATCAAGAAGGTTGCCGGCGTGTTGTTTTTCGGCTTTCAAGATAAAAGAAAAACGGAGTACAGGACGTGCAGAATAGTTTACCAGGTGTGCCTCTGGGGCTACCTTCGGTGAGGTGTACATCGGCTAAATTGACCGGTGCTTCAACGAGCGGCCTGTTGAATATAATAGGTCGATGTGCACAATTACAGGTAGAAATTTACCCCTGCATTGCAGAAGCTGCGAATGCATTCCTTATCTGGAAAAAAGTATTTTCTCGGTAAGACACGAGACAAGACTGAAATTGCCAAAAGAAGTGACGACTGTGTCAGTTCACTGTCAACATCACTATGGAGATTATCTAGAAGAGGGTGTTCAGGTTTCACAGCCGCTTTGATTGTGCCATAATGTGCTGTTGTCACTATGTCGAGCGTTTCTTCGATAGTGACTTTGTTGTTTTGTTGACAGGCCGCCTGTTTCGTTAATAAATACGTATAGCTGGAAATCTGCTCCTTGTTTTTGCTTGTGTGTTCAGTCCCGTCTTTAACGCGTCTTTATTTTATCGGTAACTGCGGCTTTGAAAGCCAGTAAAATTGCACGAATCCATAAGGACGAATATATATGAGTGGAAAAGCGCCCAGGTTGGAAGAAAGTGCGGAGTCAATGGCTGCACAGAGGGCTTCTTTATTCAAGAAGAACTTTTTGTTGGGCTAGTTGGTGCAGCATTTTTTAACAAAAGGACAAAGCGCTAACGACACATTCACAAGAAAGAGGACACGGACAAGCAATTCAGAAATTCATTTATATTTATGAATGTTTTTGCGGTTTTGCGGATTTTTCCAAGTATACAGCATGATCGTCTCATCGGATTCGTAAATTCTTTATAAGACAGTATAGGACAGAACAGCGCCAAGAAAGCTTGGCATAATGGTTGTTTCCCCTGTACGTTCCCGATTTTCCATGGGGCTCAATTCTGGAGTCTAAGATATTTTAGTTCCGTGTGCGTGGGTTAGTAGGGCGTCATGATTTAAATACAAATTTTTCAGAAATTTATTGTGAATGCAGCTAGTGTATTTTTTCTCACATGTACAAATTATTAGCCCCAACCATTCGTCCCACTGTGCTTCATGCCGTTTCCTCGTTGGTCCTGGAAAGAGAGATCTTTTTCGAGGGTTCCTCCATGTCCGGGTCGATAGTGTTTCCCTATCCTCCCTTTGAAGTAGACACGGGAGGTGCCTGCGCCCCGCTTTCATAATAAATGAGCGGCTTGAATAAATGATTAAGCATGTGATGCTCCACGTTTTTCCGCCTTGTTTTTCTCTTTTTTTTTTGAAGGTAGCAGGCTGCCTGTTGTTTGCAGAAGAACTAGATAGGTTTTGCGCGTAAGGTGGCGAAATTTTCTGAGAACAATGAAAGCATACTTCTTCCCCTCATCAACCGCAAGCCTCTGTTGGTTCTTCGCTTTGATTTTGAGGTTCACGAAACTTGTTTCTACTTTCGCGTAGCTTGCATAATGAGCGTATATAGCCAAGCGTCGAAAATTAAAGTCTACTGCAACAAGCTACACAGATGGCTGATTTTAGAGGGAAATAGTCAGACCTCAAGGTTTTATTTCCCCTCTATTCCTTCCAGGATAACTGTGACATTTCATGTGCGGCAGCAACTAGGCTTTGTCTGTGCTCTAAGCAGGGTTTCAAATACCTTGTACGTACTGGGATACATAGCACGAAGAGAGCTGTGAGCTCAAACCGTGACACCATAATGTGTTATTGTTTCAAAATTTTATGTTGGTGGGCAATGCGAAATAAATATTGCAACCATTGTACAGCTGAAACGTAATTGCTTAGGAGGGATACGAACAAACAACATTCCGCCGGTGAAATTACACCTCCAAATATTGGAATAGCCGGTGGTAATTGACACATATTGCCACAAACTATTTAAAGCTTTATTTGTTGTTGTTTTCAACAGCCTGCAGTACTAGGGTTTATAACTGTGACTGCAGCGCAAGGAGCGATCTAGTTCACGCTCTTCACCACTTTTTTTTTAGCGCGAGGTGCGTCAAGATTTTTCCTTTATGATCGCAGCGAAGCACAACTGTTTATGCATTGCTCCTTCGGCCGGATATATCTGGATGGTTCCTCGCCAACATTAAATTGAGCGCTGACGAATTTTGCCGGATTGGTAGTTGGATGTTCGCTCTTGTTAATATCGCCTCCATCGAACTGCTTAATTCTTTAGCGGGCGCCGCCAAATAAGAAGTTATTCCTCTTTAATCCGCGTCTCCTCGATTGTGGACGCCCTAATTGTTACAATATATAGCACTTAGTTACACTGGTATATCGCGTCAGTAAAAGGTCTATCGCGATAGCGCCATTCTATGCGCGGTGTAGCTCATACTGAGCTCGACACTACATTCATTGCGATGCTAGCGATGCGCTATTTT
Source organism: Amblyomma maculatum (assembly GCF_055883805.1). Classification (NCBI taxonomy): domain Eukaryota; kingdom Metazoa; phylum Arthropoda; class Arachnida; order Ixodida; family Ixodidae; genus Amblyomma; species Amblyomma maculatum. Next base: position 172,729,994 of record NC_139353.1, on the reverse strand, counting down.
TGTTTGCCATAACGCGGAGGATTATGTGTGCCTTTTCATTGGATGTACAGCCTTTATCAGAAGTTTCGAGCCCAGGGAGCGACCCAGGTTTCCATACTTGCTGAAGGCAAGAAGGTTTTTCGTCCCAACCTCTCCAATGGCTACGACTTGCATGATTATTACAGAGCTCATATTATACGGCTTAAACGCGAACCCTCTGTGCTGTAAACGTTTCATAAAGGCTGTACATTGAGAAATAGACTATTGGCGGCAAAGAGACATGCATGAGAAGTTAAGCAACAACTGAAAGAAAACATTTCTGCTAAATTAGCTCTCTTGCAGAGATGTCGACGGCGGCTTGTCACACCAGAATATCCCGCGCCAACACAACCCGCGCCCTCTCTCAGCGTTTTCCCCTCCCGGACATGCTTACATAGCCGACGACAAGCAGCGCCTCTATGACGGTTTCACCACCCCCTACTTTTCTACCTCCTCGAGCCCCATTGCGGTGTATGCCTGCAAGCGCAGGACCCCTCTTTTCAACCCTCTAACAAGAACCGTATTACACCAGCGTATAACCGACGTCTCGGCTTTGTCAGCTGAGGAGAGGGCTACAATGCCATTGACAATTCAGGGCGACTTTCCACTGGTAGCAACGGCAACAAAATGCTAATCATCTGACTGCTTCTATGGAACTTTACGCAGGTTGGCGGAGGTTGCCACTTTATGCCATCATTTAATCGTGATACTGTTGCTACCACCACTGTGTTTCTTTCAGACATGAGAGTTGGTGCAAAAAGACACACACACACAAGGCAGGGTAAGGGACGAGCGCAATCCCGTACCCGGTTTTTTGTGTGTTTTTTGCACCAGCTAGTCCGACAAAATATCCTACTGTGTTTCTTTTCTAATTGGCGTAGTGTGTTTCTCTCATTAAATACAATGTGAAGTTTCGATTTGCATCAAATAATATCAGACCGACTTTTGGAAGGAGGTTTAGCGCGAGTAACAAGAACCAGATGGAGACGAGAGCTTGTCCCGTGTATCTCTCGATCCTTTTAACTGGTATGAGAGGGAAGCCAACAGGGGTTGAGGGGGAGCCTTAGTTCTCAATCCGAGCTAATTTTCTGACAGGGCTACTAGTCTGCTCTGCGTGAATACAACTGTCTCCTTGTCGAAACAATGGCACGGCTTGGAGGCTCACCGTCAATCCTTGTTGAGTACTCTTTCATACGGTTAGCCATCTTGTTCCCCTAGTTGTAACTCGGATTCTCTCTTGTCTTGTTTCCCTCGCTCCAAGCCTCCATCAACTGAATACCACATTGCGGACTAGTTGGTTGACCATCGCAAGGTAAAACAGCGCAAAAACCACACACAGAAAGGTGAGTCTCACCTTTCTGCGTCCTGTTTTACGTTGCGCTGTTTTACTTGTGTTGTCTTACCAACTGACCTAACTTCCCCTTTGTCCAGACGCTCGTGTTTACGAAACGAAGATCCTTAGAAGTGCAGTTAGATGACCGACAAAAGAGAACAATGAAGCGAGAGTAATTAAACCTTGAGTAATGAACATGCAATAGCATAGAAGCTGCCATCATACTTGTACAACATCAGCGTTTCATTTCTAAAAGAGGAATCTGCTTTACCGAGACTTTATACTGGGACATGATAACCACGAGGCTCATTTCCGAGCCCCACAGTACAAAAAAGCTACTTCAGCAGCTAACTTTCTGCAAAAGAATGGGTTTTTCATTGGCATGTGTGGTTGTGAGATTACTTTCTTTCACTTATCCTGTTTTTTTCTTATATGCTGCCTCACTTGAAGCAATAAATCATTTGCTTTCTAGTCTGCTCTCCCGTCTTAGTAGCGCTGTTTCTTTCCACTTGTCACCCTCTTTTAGGAGGATTGTGCAGGCCGCAACAGGATACTTGAGCTAGCCATGGCTTGACCTGGAGGTTGGCATCTGGATGGGAGTAATGCTCGCTCAACTTACTGCGCGTGGTGGGGCCAGGTAATTTCGATTCTGAGCAAACTTGCGTCTCTTCGCGCTCCCCTCAAGGTTTCATATTTATAAACTTCAAGAGTGAGAATAAGGGACACGTGCGCGACTATGCAGTGTGACCGCCTACGAAGCTTACACAATGACGTAGTCGAACTTTAGGAAGGCTTGCCAGCTCGCAAGATATGGCTCTTTCTTGGCAAGTAAAGTAGCGTTGTGGATTGGGAACGAATGAACTTGAGATTTTGTTTCGTGTACTCTGCCCCCACAGATTCTGCAACTATGTCTAAAAAAAGATAAGGACAAGTTCTTAGTTTGTTTCTCAGCGGTCGTGTCTGATTTTGACTTGAGAAGCATATCTGACCTTTTAATGTTTCAGGACGCGCAGATATTCTTCGGTCACGTAATTTAGGTTGCTGTCAGAAGTTACAACTGGAACAGTCTCCAATAATCAGTAAAGGTGGATTACAATCGGTGTGTCTCCTAAGGTAGCGACGCTAGAACGTTTCTCATACTGATGGTGGTGCACCACTATGAACAAAATATCACGTCTATCGCCTTTTTTTTTGTCTTGTATCACCGACCAATGCCACCAGTTAGGGTATTTTAAACAGTGAAAGGTGAGACATGACTCGCAGTTTTTAAGAGCGCTCGCTGTGTGTTATGCGGAACCAAATGAAGGTATGCTATTTTGTTATGAAAAAGGGGGTAGTTAGCTCAGTAGACACGCGTTTTGGACGGCTGTCAGTCACACACACCAAAATAGAGTATCTTATAAAAAGTAATGTTTTACAGCATCAGCCAGCCTCTGCAGAGCCCAACGGAGGACGAGCCAGGGACATTCAAGGAGACCCCACCCACGCGAGATATACACCTCAAAACTACCTAAAACACTACGTTTTTAGCCTGACCAGATAGCCCGGCCGCCCGAAAGAAACGAAAAAATAGGTAGAGATACTTGGCCGATTAGGTGTAATGATGCATTGCTTCTCGTCTCGATTCTTCGTTCTCATGTTTGTGGCGTTTCTCTTCTGCCTGTCGCATCCCTGCGACTTGCTAGCGCTTTTGTCTCATGGCCTCTTTAAGTTCTTCGCCGTCACCGGGCACGTTGAAGACTCGGTGGACATTCTCCCCCACACTAAGCGAAGCTCTTTTCTTTTGTCGCGCCTTGTTGTTGTCTGCGTACTCGCTGTGACGCCAACCTTCTTAACATGCTTGTAATGAAGAACTAGGCTTAGAAGGTACGTGAGCTCCAGCCATTCTTCCTTAGCCTGCATGCTTCGATGTGCCGATCTCTTCCAACCGCTGAACATGTACTGCCGCCGACGAACAGCTGGGTTTGGCTACTGCGAAAATGAAAACATCGCTGATGGATTGCTTCATCTATGCAGTAGGTTTCGCTTTGAAACCAAGACGAAAGGAGAAGTGTGAGAGAGAGGAGAAAAATGAAGCATGGAGAGGAGGAAAGGAAGAGGCGACTGCCGATTTTCTTGGTCAGGTGGGTGCCGTTGATAGGCAGCGAGGGCCGAAATTGTGTGTTGTTTCCACCGAGCGCTCTTAAATGTTGAAATACTCGGCGTCGGTTCATCCCATATAGTCCCGGGCAACCTCCTGTAGCTTCAAGCAGTGCAGCGCAACGGCACGAAGCCTAGACAAGAGAATGGGACAGACACAGCGCTGAACTGACAACAAGTTTATTCAGGGTGCCAACGCTATATATACCCTGGCGCCACAGAAATAACATGAATGGAAACATGGGACAGCACAGTCAACCCGTATCAGTCTGGCATGCAGATATTTTTTTTTTCCATCATTATAGGATAGCAGATAGTTGAGCTATTTCTCTAATATGGCAACGGATGGTGTGCTGACACATTTCGCACCAAGCTGCATAATTTCGGATGCCTCAATAATCTCCCTTGTTAGCTTATCTTTGTGGGTGATGACAATGTGGCTTTTGTTCAATACAGGATAACACGAGCAGTCACGACAGTGAATTCCTATGTGGCAAACACCATTCTTAACATTAGTGCGATGTTCCCTAAGTCTGTCATTCAGGCAACGGCCAGTCTGGCCGATGTGCGAAGAACCGCAGGAGAGGGGGATCGAGTAAACAACATTATTTATACAAGACAAATGTTTGCTGAGATGATTTTTCTTGCAATTGTTATGCTATGCAGCGTAAGCTACGAGGGCAGAGCTTTCGACAAGGTGTTACTACACTATGTAGTTCTGGCCTCAGTTACAGTTTTTGTTTAAATTTCGTCTTTACTTGAGATAATAGTTTTTCAATATCCTTTGCTACGTACTTTGTCGAAACAAGCATATTGCCACCTGACGGTTCGAGGTAGCGCTTGAACGACAAAGAAGTTGGAGACTCTCGCGCGCTTCGGCTAGTTAACCCCTGTGGACTCTTGAGCTTGTGTCTTCGTGCTACCGTTTCTCGGGAACCTCTCTCTTGACTGTGTGTATCTCCCCTGTTGCCGATACCCATAAATCCCTGTCTTCGAGACAGTTTTGGTGGAGGTGCTGGGTATCGGCAACAATGTACGAAAGCGTACATAAACAGGCAGGTAGCGTCTGTAGAAGCAGCCGACGTACCCTTCGCGGAATTCGCGACAGATTGGGAGGACGCCATCCTCCTTGATGCGCTGGGCTTTACAAAAATGGGGCGTGAGGCGGACATTGCAATAACCAAGACGTGTCTGCAACGCTGGTGGACGCGCGCGCCAAGCGCAGGTGAATGCAGTTCGGTTCTTTTTTTTTGCGTGTGTAAATTTTTTTGGCAGGTCGCAACAACGGGACCACCCGTTCCAAAGGGTTGCCAACACGAACACCATCATCATCATCATCAACCTCACGGCGTATTATACCTGTCTGAAAGTTTGGTTTGGTTTACTTTTGGGGTTTAACGTCCCACAGTGACTCAGGCTATTAGAGACGCCGTAGTGGAGGACTCTAGAAATTCCGACCACCTGGGGTTCTTTACCGTGCACTGACATCGCGCAACACACGGGCGCCTTGCTATTCGCTTCTATGGAAAAGCGGCCGCAGAGGCTGGGATTCGATCCCGCGTCCTTTCACACAGTAGTCGAGCGCCGTAAACACTACGCCACCCCGGCGGGAATCTTAAAGTGTACTGTAATAACGCTGTACTGGCTTGTATTGCAGTACAATTTTGATGTATTAATGTGAATATTGTGAAACAAGGCCAGGTCGAGACGCCAAAGTCGTGACGGCAGGCAAAGTACGCCGTGTCAGCGTTTTATACTGATGGTGAACCCAGGCGCCTGCTGAAGCCGGCGCCGCGGGACGATGACGATGGTATGTACAAAAGAAAGAAGACGATTATGGTATGTACAAATGAAAGAAGATCCGTGGAAGGTTCACAATATTTCCGTAATGGTGTAATGGCTGCTGTTCCTTTTAACTTTTCTGTCCGGTGAATATCGTTAACTTCACACTTTCGCGTTTTTCCTTGTTTCTCTTTTTAGCAAAAGTAGCGACTTCGTTATTCTCCTTGTGTTTGCCCAAAGTAAAAGCGGTTCACCCAATTTGGTCTGTGGTTATCCATCGTACGGATTGCGCCTCGTGGACCCTCCCCCTTTCCGGGGCGAAGGTAGTGACCTTCATCTGGCGCCCAACACGATTTATTCTTTTTTTTCTTTTCTCACTGCTTTGTCGTTGGGCTTGCTTTTGCTTTTTTTTTTTCATTTTTTATCGAGACGCCTCCGTACTGCGAGACTACCAGCACCGGGAACCGCCCTCATCTCAGAGCCGGTCGTGGACATTTCGCCAGCGCTCCTTTTGACGTCGGACGGCATTTGCGCCAGAAAAGCTCTCGACAACGTAAGCTACGCAAATTTTCCATCAGCCCTCGCAACACCTATCCGGCAATATTTTGCGGGTGTTTTGTTTGCCCATTTTCTATGTCAGACATTCATTGCCGCTAATTCGATGCAGTTGCGTTCCGGAAAGGTTACGCGAACCCCTACTGCGATGTCTGACGACGACAAAGCTACCTCCCCACCGGATATGTCCGGCATCGTCACCCAGTGAGCCACAATATTAGAACGTCAAGTGCAGATGACACCGGCAGATAGCTCCCGCCTGCGGTTCGCAGTGTTAAATTATGACGGCCACATTGATAAAAACTCTGTGGCAGATTTTCTTCAAGAGATGGCTGATTAACGCAACGCGCAAGCCTTAACTGACTCCTTCAGCGCGTTCTGCCAGTGGCCCTAATGGGTTCCGCCGCCCGTTGGCGGCGTCGTCAGTCATTTCAAAGTTGGTCTCACTTCGAGCAGCTTCTCCGAGCACAGTTCCTCCTCCCAGGCTATGCGCACTCAAGCAGAGGACGAAAGTCTCCAGGAATACATACGGTCATTTCAGGAGCTTTATGAGCGCGCAGACCCCCTGGCCCCTTAATCGGAAAGAGTGACACTCGGCCGATCCGCCTGTCCCACCCGCGCTTCCAGGCCTACCTAAGGGGCCGCACCTTCCTCTCTCTTGACGACCTGGCAAAAGCTGCATCGGATATTCAGGCGACAATGTTGGCAGAAATTTCTTATTAACCTCCACCCCCTCCTAGCGCCTCCCTTGAGCCGTCATGTGCGCGGCATGGTTCCTATGTTTCAAGCAGGGTGATTCCAGCACCGCCCCCCGGGTAGTGGACCCGTTCTACCACCACTCCATGGCAGCCCGAGCTCCCTTTCAACCTACCTCCCTGGAATCTGATCCGGCCATACGTGCCCGAGGCCGCGGCAAGACAACCCAGGACCCAACCTACCGGACTACGGGTAGTTCACATACGAACCCACCGGTCTGCTTCCAGTGCGGTGGACGAGGCCACTTCAAGAGCCAGTGCCCAAGCCCCCGGGGGTCCCGTCAGCAGGAAAACGACGGAGGCCGGCGGTGGTGAGACGCTACCATCTGCCGGCCAGCCCCGCGCTTTTTTCGATGCATGCAGACCCTGCGACCCTTCCTCCGGTGACTGGCCGAGTGCAAGGGGTGGCAGGCTGGACCTGGCCTCCTCCGGCTGCCGCCTGCTACAGTGCGGGCGTAGGAACGTGGCCAGCACGGAGCCTGGTGTTTTGGTCGTCTCATCACCCGATTGCGATGGTATGTACAAAAGAAAGAAGGTTATGGTATGTACAAATGAAAGAAGATCCGTGGAAGGCTCACACAATCTTCCCGGGGGGTCGGAGCGGCCAGCCTGGTCGCTCCTAACCAACCGATGCACCGCGGCGCAAGAACGGCTTCAAGCTGGAGACATGAACAGTTTCAGTTCCACGGCGGCGTCGATCGGCTAGGGGATCAACAGGTGTGACTTGGTAGTTCATGGGGGAAGTTTCATTTATGATCTTGTAGGGACCAAGATAGCGACGCTAAAATTTGTCACTAAGGCCAGGGGCGCGCAGTGGTGTGTAAAGCAGGACTTCGTCACCGGGACGAAAAGAGACCGCACGATGCGTAGAATCGTAGCGACTCTTGCGGTCTTCCTGGCGCGCTTCTGTGTTGAGGCGGGCAAGATGACAGCATCTGGCCACACGGCATAAGAACTGGGCTGGTACTGATGAGGAGTAGTCGGGCGTAGAGAAGAAGGAAGTGTCAAGCATTGTTGAAAGGACGGCCAAAAACGAGGAAAAACGGAGAGTAACCGGTAGTCCGCTGTACTGCTGTATTATAGGCGAATGTGACGAATGTTAGAATAGTGTCCCAATTTCGGTGATCCGGTGTTATGTACATGGATATCATATCGGATAGAGTGCGATGAAATCGCTCAGTCAGATCGTTAGTCTGGGGATGGTAGATTGAGGTTGTCTTATGAAGAGTGGATGACTCATGAAGAACTTTGGCAACGACTGTCGATAAGAAGGCCGTCCCGCGGTCACTTAGAAGCACCCGAGGAGCGCCATGACGGAGGACAATTGATCGCAAAAAAAAAATTAGCTACCTCTTCCGCGGAACTAGGCGGTACAGGGGCTGTCTCAGCGTAGCGTGAAAGGTGGTCGACAGCTGTTATAACCCAATGGTTACCCCCATCGGAGAGAGGTAGGGGACCATATAATTCTAAAACAGCGCAAAAGAACAGGGACGAAAGAACGAAACGTACAACACGAGCGCTGGTGTTGTACGTTTCGTTCTCTCGTCCCTGTTCTTTTGCGCTGTTTAGAATGTATACATACCAACTCACCCAGGCTTCTATTTTGGCAGACCATATAAGTCGATGCCGACTACGTCGAATGGCGTGGCGAGACATGGAAGAGGCTGTAGGAGGTCAGCGGGCGATCAAGTCGGCCGCTTGCGAAGTTGGCACAGATGGCAGGAAGCGACGTATTTAGCTACGGTAGAAGATAGGCCAGGCCAAAAGAATCGTCTTTTCAAGCGGTCATATGTTTTGTCAAAACCAAGGTGACCTGCAGTAGCGTCATCGTGGAAAGCCGCCAGTATACGTGGCGAATCGCACGCGGCACGATTGGGAGCCAACGAGTTCATCAGGGCAATACACGTAGCGGCGTAGTATGCCATCTTCGAGTTTGAAATTGCGAAGCTGTCTGCGAAGCCTAGCATTGGGCGGGTTCGAAGCGCCGATAAGGCGGTCGATGATGGGCCGGCAGTAGGCGTCAGCTAATTGCTGCGAGCGGAGTGCGTGTTTGTGATCAGAATCGTCAAAAGAAACTGTTGTGATATGCGTCGGGAGAAGAGATGGTCGGCTGTGGTCACAGGTGGAAATGCGTTGCGAAGAAAAACAGCAGGCTGATTCCGTAAGTGGGCAGCGCGATAGAGCGTCGGCGTCTTGGTGTTGGCGACCCGATTTATAAACGACGTCGAAACTGTATTCTTGCAGGCGTAGAATCCAGCGGCCAAGTCGGCCTGTGAAATTTTTCAGTGAAGACAACCAGCAAAGAGCATGGTGATCGGTCACAACTGTGAAGTTCCGACCATATAGAGGTAGGGGCGAAACTTTTGAACAGCCCAGACGACGGCAAGACATTCCTGCTCGGTAATGGTGTAGTTTTTCTCAGCTGGAGTCAAGGTCCAACTGGTGAAGGCAATGACTTTCTCACGCGAAGTTGCATCGCGCTGCAGAAGGACAGCGCCAAGACCGTGACCACTGGCATCAGTGTGCAGGATGGTAGGAGCGCTGTCGCTGAAGTGGCCAAGAACGGGATCTGATGTCAGGGCGTGCTCTAGGTCGGTAAAAGGAGTGTTGCACTGTTCAGTCCACACGAAAGAGCTGCGCGCTTTGAGTAGTTCGTGAAGTGGCGCAGCAATAGTTGCAAAATGCCTTATGAAACGCCGGAAATATGACGCCAGGCCGAGGAAACTGCGCAAATCTGCAGTCCGTTGCGGACGAGGGAAGTTCCAGACCGCGCTGATTTTATCTTGGTCTGGACGAATGCCGTCGCGGCTAACCAAATGTCCCAATATTTTAACGCGGTAGCGTTAAGGAGCTCGTGTCGCAGAAAAGCCGGTGTCGTCGGCGACGTTGGCCGTGAGCGATAAATCCCGGCATGCACTTCATAAATAAAAAGCAACTTGCAAGATGGGCTGGGTGGGAATCGAACAAGGTCTCCGGAGTGTGAGACGGAGACGCTACCACTCAGCCACGAGGTCGATTCTTGAAAGCGGTACAAAAGCGCTTCTAGTGAATGCGGTGTTGCCTTAGAAACGTGCCGTAGAACGTTATACTGCGGTGTATATCGGTAATTATGAGCATGTTACTTACATAAGTCGCAGTTACACGAGTAGCGAAGTACGTTTCCGCTACATTTCTTCTGCACTCTGCGCACATGCAGAGCCATCTTGCGGCAAACACAGAAGAACCCCTCCTCGCAATGTGCGGCGCTGCCCCGACACGTGGCGCGCCACTCGCCCCTGACGTTTCGCCGTGCACCCTCACGGGTTGTAGAATCAAGCGTATTTCCTTTCTTTAGATCACTATCTTCGCTCACCCGCTGCTCCCCTTCGGGCCGCGCGGGTACCGGTGCGAGGATGCCCCAATACCCTTTCGTTTAATAAGTTTTCTCGACGAGGTGCAATAACGCTATCGCGTTCCACTCTTGAAGGCGAAGCTTAAGCGTCCTCCAAATTTTTTTAAATTTCTTTCTGTGCAAAGTGGCACTTCTTGGTGTTGAGCTGAAGGCCCGCTGAAGAAAGACACGTCAGGACTTCATTCAGGCGCGTGAGATGGTGTTGAGCTGAAGGCCCGCTGAAGAAAGACACGTCAGGACTTCATTCAGGCGCGTGAGATGGTCGTTAAAAGTTGCCGAAAATATAACAATGTCGTCCAAGTAACATAAACAGGTTCTTCATTTTAGGCCACGAAGTACCATATCAATCATTCTTTCAAATGTCGCTGGTGCGTTAAACAGGCCGATGGGCATAACATTAAACTCGTAGAGGCCATAGGGAATTGCGAAAGCGGTTTTTTCTTTTTCGGCCTCATGCATTGGTTTTGCCAATAACATGAGCGGAGATCCAAGGTTAGAAATATTCGGCGCCTTGGAGAGAGTCAAGGGCGTCATCTATTCGCGGCATCGGGTAGACATCTTTACGGGTAATTTTGTTTAGTGCGCGATAATCAACACAAAATCGTACCGATCCGTCCTTTTTTTAACTAATACTGGGGAGGACCATGGGCTTGTTGATGGACGAATGATATCGCGACGGAGCATATCATTCACATTGTCTTCGATTACTATTCGTTCCGTGAGAGAAACCCGATAAGGTCGTCGGCGTACGATCGAGTTACCTTCAGTATTGATGCGGTGGTGTGCAACACTAGTCCGTCCCAGTGATGTGGAAGTGGCATCAAAAATGGCTTGATGGGCTTGAAGCAATTCCAGCAACTGTTTGCGTTAGTGCGGCATGAGGTCCGGACTGATTGTCTTCGACAGCATGGGAAGAGAGACGTGCAATGAACCACGTTGCTGAGGTAGCGGGGCGGTGAGCACCATCATGGACTTAGGGTGAGCATCCACTATGCATCACAGGGAAGTTCCTTTAGTCAGCACGAGGGATTCACGGGATATGTTCGTGGCAGCTACTATCGCTGAGCCGCTGCGGAATCGTACAAGACTTGATGGGAAGGCGATTCCACGTGCAAGATGACGATGAGATGGTGCGTTGAGTACATCCCCATCAGTGATGGGTTCCGAAACAATGGTAACAAGTTTTTCACACTGTGGAGGCAATACAGTATCAACTGCGGCAATGAGGCAATGACGTCCTTCAGACATGTCAGATGAAAAATACCTGTCTGTCATATGAATGAAACGGTTGCCACAAGAAATTAACGCTGAAGCGGTCGACAAAAAATCCCATCCAAAAATCCTCAGATGCGCACACGGTGAAAGCACAGCAAACTACACATGGTGGCGGACGCCGTCTATAACAATTCGAACTGTACACTTTGCTGAAGGATGTAGAGGGACGTTATTTGCTCCACGAAGTTCAGGTCCATCGTATGGTGTCGTTACTTTCCGCATACGGTGGCACACATCAGCGCGAATAACAGAAATTGCAGCCCCTGTGTCAATCAAAGCTTCGACCGGTAATCCTTCAGCTAAAACGGAAATCATATTGTACGGGCGATGAGGAGGACTTTTGGTAAGTTCGCAGAGTGCAGTTTCACCTCCGAAAACTGCATCGCTTAGTTTTCCTAATGACGGACAGGAACAGTTGTTGCTGGTCGAAGTGGAGAAACAGAGCGGCGGTATGGGGAAAGGGAGCGGCGTCGGGATGCATGGGCGCCACTTGGTTCAGACGAGGATACCGGCGGTGGAGAGGATCGACGAGGTGGGCTGGGAATAGGTCGCTGATAATATGAGGGTACGCCACTTTCGAAGGCGTAGTATCCACGCCGCTCGTTCTGAATGCGTCGACGACAGAAGCGGGATATATGTCCTCTGATTCCACAGTAGTAGCACACTGGGCGAGAGGGGCGCCAAGGTGCGTAATAGGGCGGCGTAGGCTGAGTGGTCACGGCATTGATGTGGTTGTAGGGCGGTGCTTGTCGGGGGGGGGGGGGAGGACAAAAGGAGGAGGGGATGCAGCAACGTGAGCATAAGTCGGCGCTGTACGAGGTGCAGGAGGGTCAGGTGCGATAGGGTGGGTGGTAGTTGCCAATTCTTCTTTAATGATGGTGCGGAGGCTGGCGTCATTATAAGAAGAGTGATCACACCCGTGCCGGCAGAAAGGCTCAAGGCTTGGAGCTCCTCGCGGATTATCGCTCGAATTAGGGCTCGTAGATCGAAGTCAGTAGAGGGCGGGACAGTAGAGAAGCCGGGCTGCGATCGGGAGGACTGCATCTGTTCGAGGCGTAGACAGGTCGTAATAATGGAATCAACACTTGATGGATTCTGGGCAAGTAGGGTGTTATAAGCCGCAGAATTGATTCCTTTCATGACATGGTGCACGCGTTCAGGTTCAGGCATGGTGGGGCTAATACGCCTGCAGAGTGCAAGTATGGCCTCTATGTAAGACGCATACGACTCATCGGGACCTTGAAGACGGGAAGCGAGCTTGTTCCTCGCGATCTCAGTCTGAACTGCCCGGTCAGCGAAGTATTGGCGGAACTGCTGTTTGAAGGTTGGCCAGTTAGTGGTGTGGGGTTCGCGGTTGATAAACCAGTTCCTGGCGACCTCAATAAGTTGAGGAATTTTAAAGCGTCATCCAACCGGTTGTAGGCACTGCAGCGTTCATAAGTGTCAAGACAGTCATCCACGTTCTCGTCGCGACGACCGGCGGACAGCGGCGGGCTGCGTTGTCATGTGGGCACAGTGGGCACAGTGGGAGGCGGCGGTGTAGCCGAGGTAGAGGGTCCGGCCGGCTCGGGACTGCTCTCAGTTGACATAACGATGGTGGTTGTTGCCAAACGGCGACCGGAACATAGCTCCAGCGAGAGGCAGAACACAAGGCAGCAGGGGATCAAATTTAACCTCCACCACTTGTGAAAGAAGGCCAGGTCGAGACGCCAAAGTCGTGACGGCAGGCAAGGTACGCCGTGTCAGCGTTTTAATCTGATGATGAACCCAGGCGTGTGCTGGAGCCGGCGCCGCGGGACGATGACGATGGTATGTACAAACGAATGAAGATTATGGTATGTACAAATGAAAGAAGATTCGTGGAAGGCTCACATTCGTTTCATTGTGAAACAGGGCAATTTTTTTTTTCGAAGAGTTTGCTACATGGCATAAGATGAGAAAGGGGGAATGGGATGGGATGGGGAATGGGAATGGGAACAGGGCATAGTCAGGCGTGACGAGGAGAAACTGCACGCCATATTGCAGCTGCCACCACCAACAAACTTCAAGAGCCTGCTACGATTCTTGGGTATGGTGGGTTTCTACCGCCACTTCATCCCAAACTGCGCGGACCTGGCAAGACCCCTTCATCGCTTCTCCGGAAAGATGCCCGTTGGTCCTGGACAGACACGGAGCAGGGATCGTTTCGGCACTGTCAACGGCTATCGCCGATACTGCTCGTCTGCGGCTTCCGGACCTAAACCGGCCCTTTACAGTGCAGACTGATGTAAGTGTGTATGGAATCGGTGCTGTTTTGCTTCAGGAGCATGAAGGGAAGCTTTGCCCCTTGGCGTTTGCAAGTCGTACTCTTATCGCCGGAGCGAAACTACACTGTAACAGAGAAAGAGTGCTTGGCGATTGTATTTGCACTAAACAAGTTCGACATGTATTTCGATGGGGGTGAGTTTGCAATTCAGACCGATCATCAGGCATTATCTTGGTTGTCGAAGCTGCAAAACCCAGCCGGCCGTCTAGCCCGCTGGGCGCTCGCTCTTCAAAAGTATAATTACAGGATGTAATACAAAAAGGCACCTTCAGCAAGCAGCTGACGCCCTGTCCCGAGCTCCGTTACCCGCAGGTGGCGAGCAAGCACTGCAAGTCCTGGTTATGTCGGAAGCTGCAGATGAATGGGGCACACTGGTTTCCCGGCAACAGCTGCTCGAAGTTCAGCGAAGCGATCCTCGGTGCATCCGGATACGAAATGGCCTTGACAGCACCAACCCTGCAGGAAGCACAGCGCCTACCGGCAGCTACGACTGCTACTTGGAAGCCAAGGATGGACTTCTTCTACTGTATATACCCGCTACCGACACGGACAGTGGTGAGACTCCATTTCGTGTTGTCATACCAAAGAGCCTCCGCAAGCTCTTTTTAGAGTATTTTCACGACATACGCCTTGCAGGCTAGAGCGATGAAAAGAAAACGTATAAAAAGTTGGGTCGCGTCGCAACTTGGCCTCGCATGAGAAAGGATGTCGTGACATACGTCCGTACTTGTCTTACATGCCAGAGAGCGAAGCCAAGGCGAGAGAAACCACCGGCCTTCTTGCAACCCGTGGACAGCCGTTACCCGTGGGAAATTATTGCCTGTGACGTAATGGGCCCTTATCCTAGATGAGTGAAAGGAAACCGCCACTTGCTTGTGGTCACTGACCGTTTCTCTAAATGGGTAGAATTATACCCGCTGCGTAAACTGGACTCTAAGGAAATCTGGGATAAGCTCCTAGACTCATTCACTAGGTTCGGCTTCCCGGCGCAGCTTATCACTGACAATGCCATGTATTTCACAGGTAGGGTATTTGCTGACACCTGCAAAGCTCTCGGGGTACAGCATAAAAAGACTACTCCCTACCAACCTCAGGCTAACATAACAAAACGGGTTAACCGAAACCTGAAAACCATGATCGTTGCTTTCACAGACCGTCACAAAGACTGGGATTCCCGTGTGCAGGAAATTGCCTTTGCTACAAGAAACTTAGTAAACAGGTCGACTGGTTTTACGCCGGTGGCTATACTTCTTGGTCGGGAGCTTCGATTTCCTTTTGAACATGCCCTTACTCATGACTCTGAACCAAAGACTCCCAGTTATTCCACATTCAGCTAGGACCTATCCAGCCGCCTTGCCAGAACTCTGAGGGATGCCAGAGAGAACTTGGACCTCGCCCCGCCTGGAACATTGAAGCCAATACAACAAGAGCAGATGAGCATTGGAGTTGACAGTCGGCGAGGAAGTACTTCGCCGCACGCACCCCCTCAGCGACGCAGCAAAGGGGTTTGCAGCCTCCCTCGCGCCACGATGGGATGGTCCTTACGTAGTAGCAAAGCGCATTTCTCGTTTGGCTTATCTTCTGCGTAAGAAACATGGTGGTTATGTAATCGGGCCCATTGACCTCAGAACATACAACGAGCGCACATCAACCACGTAGCCTACTCTTGGCATTACAAGGGTTGAAAACGTGTGCTGGCGGATATCATAAACGTAATCTCCTAATCGTGGCATTCTGGCACTTGTGCTGCGTTCTCACCTTGCGCAGAATGGAGCGGTTCAACCCAAGATGGAGCAACTACTCCGGATGGGACCACCGGCGTCGCGAAACCACCCGGTATCCCTCCTCTGATTCCCCGAGCGCATCGACGGGGACAAGCGGCGACGCTGGAGGTTAAAGGCGGAGCCGGCACGGAGGTCAGTTTTTTCTCGGCAGCCCCCTGGCACCTTCAGGAGTGCCCCGAGAGGGGCTGTCTACCGGCACCATTCACCAGCCGCAGTGCCGATGACCTGCGCCGCGACAATCCTCTCCGCCCCCTCGCAGAGGAGGCTAACGTAGGCTGGTGCCGGCTTTGCGACACTGGCGTAGTGTCGCAGGCTGCACACGTCGCCAGCACCGGCCACCACGAGCAGCAGCGGCGGCTCCACGATATTCAACGAGCACTGGAGCTTGAGGCACCCAACGACGCCCAGCGTCGCATGCTGGCGGACTTTGCTGTCACCGCTCTCCGTCGTCAAGACCGCTGTGCACCACCGGCCGCAGACCGGGAAGATTTGCTGGACTTACACTCTTAATCCTCCCCGAGTGCTCACCTTTTTTTTTCGTGGCTGTATTGTATTCCTTCCACTCCTTTTTTTATTTGCCGCAACACAGGGATGTCGCGTCTTGTGAAAGAGGGAGTGTCGGGCCTTCGGTCCTCGGCCACGGCATTGCAATCACTTAAAACTCGGGTCAACAGCAGGCGCGGCAGCACATGCGCGTGAGAGCAAATCCGCGCGTTGGAATCCGGGATAGTGGTTTCCCGATAAGAAGGCCGCGCGACAGGGGGGCAGGGCTTTTTTTGCTTCGTCCGGCAGAGCGTTTGGCGGGGCGTACCTGGACGGAGTGTTTTTTTGGTCGTTGCCGTGTTTGGACGCGGATTCCGGACGTTCGGCGTGAGTGCCTGATTGTGCTGCTGTTCCTTTTAACTTTTCTGTTCGGTGAATATCGTTAACTTCACACTTTCGCGTTTTTCTTGGTTTCTGTTTTTAGCAAAAGTAGCGACCTCGTTATTCTCCTTGTGTTTGCCCAAAGTAAAAGCGGTTCGCCCAATTTGGTCTGTGGTTATCCATCGTACGGATTGCGCCTCGTGGACCCTCCCCCTTTCCGGGGCGAAGGCAGTGACCTTCATCTGGCGCCCAACACGATTTTTTCTTTTTTTTTCTTTTCTCACTGCTTTGTCGTTGGGCTTGCTTTCGCTTTTTTTTTCATTTTTATCGAGACGCCTCCGTACTGCGAGACTACCAGCACCGGGAACCGCCCTCATCTCAGAGCCGGTCCTGGACATTTCGCCAGCGCTCCTTTTGACGTCGGACGGCATTTGCGCCAGAAAAGCTCTCGACAACGTAATTACGCTACGCAAATTTTCCATCAGCCCTCGCAACACCTATCCAATGTTTAGTTACCGGCAATATTTTGCGGGTGTTTTGTTTGCCCATTTTCTATGTCAGACATTCATTGCCGCTATTTCGATGCAGTTGCGTTCCGGAAAGGTTACGCGAACCCCTACTGCGATGTCTGACGACGACAAAGCTACCTCCCCACCGGATATGTCCGGCATCGTCACCCAGTGAGCCACAATATTAGAACGTCAAGTGCAGGTGACACCGGCAGATAGCTCCCGCCTGCGGTTCGCAGTGTCAAATTATGACGGCCACATTGATAAAAACTCTGTGGCAGATTTTCTTCAAGAGATGGCTGATTAACGCAACGCGCAAGCCTTAACTGACTCCTTCAGCGCGTTCTGCCAGTGGCCCTAACGGGTTCCGCCGCCTGTTGGCCGCGTCGTCAGTCATTTCAAAGTTGGTCTCACTTCGAGCAGCTTCTCCGAGCACAGTTCCTCCTCCCAGGCTATGCGCACTCAAGCAAAGGACGAAAGTCTCCAGGAATACATACGGTCATTTCAGGAGCTTTATGAGCGCGCAGACCCCCTGGCCCCTGAATCGGAAAGAGTGACTCGGCCGATCCGCCTGTCCCACCCGCGCTTCCAGGCCTACCTAAGGGGCCGCACCTTCCTCTCTCTTGACGACCTGGCAAAAGCTGCATCGGATATTCAGGCGGCAATGTTGGCAGAAATTTCTTATTAACCCCCACCCCCTCCTAGCGCCTCCCTTGAGCCGCCATGTGCGTGGCATGGTTCCTCTGTTTCAAGCAGGGTGATTCCAGCACCGCCCCCCGGGTAGTGGACCCGTTCTACCACCACTCCATGGCAGCCTGAGCTCCCTTTCAACCTACCTCCCTGGAATCTGATCCGGCCATACATGCCCGAGGCTGCGGCAAGACAACCCAGGACCCAACCTACCGGACTACGGGTGGTTCACATACGAACCCACCGGTCTGCTTTCAGTGCGGTGGACGAGGCCACTTCAAGAGCCAGTACCCAAGCCCCCGGCGGTCCCGTCAGCAGGAAAACGACGGAGGCCGGCGGTGGCGAGACGCTACCATTTGCCGGCCAGCCCCGCGCTTTTTTCGATGCATGCAGACCCTGCGACCCTTCCTCCGGTGACTGGCCGAGAGCAAGGGGTGGCAGGCTGGACCTGGCCTCCTCCGGCTGCCGCCTGCTACAATGCGGGCGTAGGAACGTGGCCAGCACGGAGCCTGGTGTTTTGGTCGTCTCATCACCCGATTGCGATGGTATGTACAAAAGAAAGAAGGATATGGTGTGTACAAATGAAAGAAGATCCGTGGAAGGCTCACACAATCTTCCCGGGGGGTCGGAGCGGCCAGCCTGGTCGCTCCTAACCAACCGATGCACCGCGGCGCAAAAACGGCTTCAAGCTGGAGACATGAACAGTTTCAGTTCCACGGCGGCGTCGATCGACTAGGGGTCAACAGGTGTGACTTGGTAGTTCATGGGGGAAGTTTGATTTATGATCTTGTAGGGACCAAGATAGCGACGCTAAAATTTATCACTAAGGCCAGGGGCGCGCTGTGGTGTGTAAAGCAGGACTTCGTCACCGGGACGAAAAGAGACCGCACGATGCGTAGAATCGTAGCGACTCTTGCGGTCTTCCTGGCGCGCCTCTGTGTTGAGGCGGGCAAGATGACAGCATCTGGCCACACGGCATAAGAACTGGGCTGGTACTGATGAGGAGTAGTCGGGCGTAGAGAAGAAGGAAGTGTCAAGCATTGTTGAAAGGACGGCCAAAAACGAGGAAAAACGGAGAGTAACCGGTAGTCCGCTGTACTGCTGTATTATAGGCGAATGTGACGAATGTTAGAATAGTGTCCCAATTTGGGTGATCCGGTGTTATGTACATGGATATCATATCGGATAGAGTGCGATGAAATCGCTCAGTCAGACCGTTAGTCTGGGGATGGTAGCTTGAGGTTGTCTTATGAAGAGTGGATGACTCATGAAGAACTTTGGCAACGACTGTCGATAAGAAGGCCGTCCCGCGGTCACTTAGAAGCACCCGAGGAGCGCCATGACGGAGGACAATTGATCGCAAAAAAAAAAAAATTAGCTACCTCTTCGGCGGAACTAGTCGGTACAGGGGCTGTCTCAGCGTAGCGTGAAAGGTGGCCGACAGCTGTTATAACCCAATGGTTACCCCCATCGGAGAGAGGTAGGGGACCATATAATTCTAAAACAGCGCAAAAGAACAGGGACGAGAGAACGAAACGTACAACACGAGCGCTGGTGTTGTACGTTTCGTTCTCTCGTCCCTGTTCTTTTGCGCTGTTTAGAATGTATACATACCAACTCGCCCAGGCTTCTATTTTGGCAGACCATATAAGTCGATGCCGACTACGTCGAATGGCGTGGCGAGACATGGAAGAGGCTGTAGGAGGTCAGCGGGCGATCAAGTTGGCCGCTTGCGAAGTTGGCACAGATGGCAGGAAGCGACGTATTTAGCTACGGTAGAAGATAGGCCAGGCCAAAAGAATCGTCTTTTCAAGCGGTCATATGTTTTGTCAAAACCAAGGTGACCTGCAGTAGCGTCATCGTGGAAAGCCGCCAGTATACGTGGCGAAGCGCACGCGGCACGATTGGGAGCCAACGAGTTCCATCAGGGCAATACACGTAGCGGCGTAGTATGCCATCTTCGAGTTTGAAATTGCGAAGCTGTCTGCGAAGCCCAGCATTGGGCGGGTTCGAAGCGCCGATAAGGCGGTCGATGATGGGCCATCACTATCTTCGCTCACCCGCTTCTCCCCTTCGGGCCGCGCGGGTACCGGTGCGAGGATGCCCCAATACCCTTGCGTTTAATAAGTTTTCTCGCTCTCTCCCCTTCCAACATACAGCGTGCGTTACTCGAATAGTGGTGTTTAGGCGACGCGGCTCCTCTTTCCGCTCACAGCGCGATTGCTAGGTGCAGTGTCTGATGCCGGACGCCTCTGACGTGATCGCTGCGCCAGACGCTTCTGCTGGGAAAGCGTCCCCTGCGATGTGTGCCGAGCTGCTTCCGAGATGCTTCTGCGTGGTGCTCCCAAGCGAGATAGAGGACGATCCCATCAAGGCGTCAGCCCCATGATCGCGTCCGCCTTCATGGCGCGTCGCTGCCCGGCTTTCTCCCTCCGAGACACCGAGTTCTTTAGTTCGTTCCGCTTGCTCAGGCGCACGTTTCGTTGCCGCGCCGAACGCTGCGTTGCTCGGCGCTCACCGTTGCGATAATGTAGATTGTGAGAAGCACATGTTTGAACAAATAATTAGAAAAAAGCTGTACATTGCACTTAGAAGTGTTGAGTAGGAAAACTATGTCTTTGTGTGACTCAAGAGCATACCGAGCGAATGAGTGGGCTGTGCGAACGAGGTGCAATAACGCTATCGCGTTCCACTCTTGAAGGCGAAGCTTAAGCGTCCTCCAAATTTTAGTTTGTTCACGCTTGTTGTCACGAGACGGCACATCAGTTTCTTGTCACACAAGATGCATCGAGATGTGTCTTGAAGATTGCGGCCACTAGCGTGTGTTTCTACAATGTTCGTGGTTGAGCCAGTCACCGTTTGCGGCTTTATCTAGATGGTTCCTCGCGGCCTTTAAATTGAATGTTAACGGGTGCAACGGCATTAGTATTTCGACGACCAGCGACCACGTTTATTGTTATCGCCGTCACCGAGTTGCTCAGTTATATTGAGGGCAGAAGGCAGCCCAATAAAGAGTTTATTCGAATGAAGATCAAGCCTCCTCATTCGCTGTCAACGACATTGTCACCACTGCGTGACAAAATTGTTTTGTAAAATAATGATTGAGTGGTCTCAGGCAGCGTCCACAGTACTGATGCAATTTCAAATGCCAGGTTACGTAAATTCAGGGAAATAGAGCATTACACGTCGTGAACGTTATGCATCAATGAGGCTAGTCTGCGCGCCCGAACCATAATTGCCATTGACGATAGACAGTGCACAAGAATTCGCTGCGTCGGAAGCACATTTCAAATGTGCTATAAAAATCAAACCACGTCTTCCCCGCACTTGTTTGAATATGTTCAAGGGAGCACGTGAAGGGCACCGCTTCCGCCAGCGCTATTTGAAGGCAGTCAGCCTCGGTCAGGCGCTTATTGCCAGCTCTGCTTCCCTAGCAAAGAACTGGGATTCACTGCCAGCTTGGGTGACCGGTTATGTGGAAGCTTCAGCTCCTCCCATAATCGGAAAAACAACGCTAGCCAGTCCGCGTTCTCGTCGAAGTAAACTTACCGACCGGGCCCATGCTTCGGTAGGTCGCTTACTCGATGAAGGGCTGTCTTGATGTATGAATTTGCCTAATACCTCAAGACAGTGCTGACACCTATGTATCTATATGATACATAGATGTATCTGTCTGATACATCTGATAAAGAGCTATTGTACCTCAAGCGTGGCATCTTCACTACGCATGCGTGATTACCATTTTGAGATCGTATATATGACATGTTGCTTCAATAAACGTCATTTGAAGACTAGCGTCCGTCCTGTTCTTATGTGTTCCTCCTTCGTCTAATGTCCCTTCTGTGTTAAAGAAGCGCTAGCAAAAGTGATTTAAAATGCTTTTCAACTCGCTCGAGTTTCCGCCTTATTAAGTGTAATGAGCAACATGGTAAACCGCTTTCAAAAAATAACGAAACATTGCGTCAACGAGATGGTTGGTATCAGCCGAAAACAAATCACTAGCGACACCTGCATCTTTGGAAACAAGTTTAAACACATTCGATCTGCGTTGTCCTTCCGCGTTTACTTTAATGTTCTGTTCGAACATATGTGGGCATCGCCTACCCCCTTTTAAAAACAGCAACCTTCTTCAATTTTACCCCTTTTGCTACAAGACAAAAAACTGAAGCCTAGGAGTAACAGTATTTTGTGGAAGAAGCCCACTTACCGGCCCGGCGGCCCAAAGCGGACAGTCCCTGGTGGCCAGCGAAGGAAGCTTGAGCATCGTGTGGATAGGAAGCACGGTGAGACCCAGGCCCGCCACAAGCTGAGCAGCAGCGAGGCCGAGGGCAACGTTGGCACACTTCATCCTGGGGGCGCTACTCCAATTCCTGAGTTCGTTATCGCTGTTGCAGACACAAAGCTCATTGACACAAGGCTCGGTCTTAGTCTGTCATGTTCGCTCACATTCCCGTAGACCTCGGCACGGTTTCTGCCAGATTGACCGGACACCATTAGGAAGGGGGTCTTCTCCTTTACGAGGTAGAAGTCAATCCATCGGCCGGATGCAGAACGTTCGGCATTTGTGTTGGCCACGCTTAAAGAGGTGATAACTTCGTGCAGCCATCACACCACATCGGAAGACAGCCCTGTTCGTAACTGGAGACGCGTCCTGCCCATTGCTTGCAAGACTGTAAAAAAGGAAGATAACTATCAGTCGACAGCTGCTCAGGATTGACCGAAGTTTATTAGAAGCAAGGTTTCCTGTAGTGTTCCCATTAATAATTTCTATTTTATTTATTTATTTGGTTAAACTAAAGGACATGCACTAAGAAGGTTACACCACTGTAGTGAAAAAGGCAGACGTAAACACAGGCGCTGACTAACCTTGTATATAAATGAACAGTCCCACGACAATAAAAACAGCAACGACAAAAAACTTAAGCATTCGTGGCGCGATTATGTCGCTACTCCAGCCCCTTTCCTGCAATCTTTAATATTTCCATGGGTGCTAAACATGGATGCATGGATGGCGTGTTCTCAAAAAATTTTAAAATGGCCTGAGCTATCACTCTTGGGGATGATGGCTCAGAACAGCTGTTTTATCAACGGCAGTTCTTACACTTGTTGCAGTGTTTGCGTAGTCACTCAAGTCTTTCAGATTTTTTTTCTGTGCTCCTGCAGCCTTGTGTTGAGACCTGTTTATCCGATAATTCCACATGACAGAGGAGCGGAATAGATATTTTCTTCGCAGTTGACGATATTTGGTCTCCCAATCGGGCTCTGATATTAAACATTTCAGCACAACTGGTGAAACGTTTTTGGCGCCGAAAAGACGTCAATTTCTGCTCTTTTCTCAATTTTTGTTATGTGCTATGACACAGTACGTGTATACGGTATCAGAGACGCCTTCCGTGGACAGTCGTTTGCTTTGGGTTGCCTTTTACCTTTTTGAACATTGTCTCTGCTACTGCACTTGAAAGATGTGCAGAAATGTTAAATATCAGAGCAATAGAGCCCGATTGCGTGACCAATTATCGCCCGCGCCTGGTCAACTGCGAAGAAAATATCTATTCCGTTCCTCTGTCATGTGGAATTATACGTATCGGATAAACAGGAAGGTGTCTCAACACAAGGCTGCAGGAGCACAGAAAAAATCTGAAAGACCGCAGCTCGGCAGGGGCTCTGAGGAATAACATGAAGATCTCCTCCTGTTTGTGCGCACTCGAATCCAGTGGCTACTTTCTTTGTCGCAAAAGATGATTCAGCTGTAACGATTCCAATCACTCGCATCTGCTTTAACTCTGGTCCATATTCTTATTGTTAGATTTATTTATTTATTTATTGATACTGCAATCCCAGTGTTGGGATTTTAGCAGGGTGGGAATACAAACTATGTAGTTTAACAAAACAGGCAAAAAATAAACAATAATTACAGTGCAAGTTGAAGCTCTTCTGAACAATTAATAATAAAACCAAACATATACAACACAGCAGTGAAATAACAAAAGCAATAAAAAGAAACTAGGTTATATGTTGCGAGAACAACGTCAGTGATGGCTGCAGCACTTCATTGTTAGTGAGGTTATTCCAATCGGAAATAGTTCGTGGAAGGAATGAGTATTTAAAGCAGTTATTTCGAACGCGAAAAGGAGTTAAAGTTAGCTGGTGTCGTTGTCGGGTTGCGTATCCGGATGAAAAAACAAGCAAATCGATGAGTTCTGATCTGTAGTGTCCTTTAATTAATTGATACAGAAATTTAAGTCGTGCACAACGATTTCGTTCAGTTATTGTCGGAAGGCCAGCTTGAATTAAAAGGTGTGTTACTGATGTACGCCGATAAATATTATATATGTATCGTGCCGCCCTCTTTTGAACTTTCTCTAATTTATTCATGTTAGTTTGCGTGAATGGATCCCAAATGATTGAAGCATAATCTAAGGTAGGCAGAACAATAGATTTGTAAGCAAGCAAGCGTACAGATGGGGTAGACAACCGCAATGCCCGTCTCAAGAAAAAGAGTTTACGGAAAGCGTTACACGTTATGAGATCAACATGTTTATTCCAACTAAGATTGTTACTGACCCAGAGCCCTAGATATTTATATTCTGCCACTTCAGTTAGTGTCATGCCGTTAATACAATAATCGAAGAGTAAGACTTTCTTTTTGTGAGTGATTCTCATTAGTACAGTTTTTTCAAAGTTAATGGGCATTTGCCATGCTTCACACCATGCGAAAACTGTTTGTAACGCACTATTAAGTAGTTGTTGATCAGACACATTTCTCACTTCTGTATAAATAACACAGTCATCAGCGTAAAGTCTAATTTTTACAGGAATGTTAACAACAATATCATTAATATATATTAAAAATAGCAGAGGACCAAGAACAGAGCCCTGAGGGACGCCAGAGTTAACTGTAAGCCTGTCAGAAGAATGATGGTTAAAGACAACGAATTGTTCTCTATTTGAAAGGTAGGCTGATATCCATTTTACTAATTGTTTGTTATGAAGTATTGTATCCAGTTTATAAATTAACTTTTCGTGAGTAACCTTGGTGGCCTTATCGTAGTGTTTCCTTGCCGAGTTTAAAATTGGCGCTGCCGGTAGTTGACAACATTCGCAGCTCAGCGACCGCAGAGCGTGCTTGTTGCTATCGCCGACGCCATGTTGCTTGGGCACCGGTCAGCCCGCTAAAGAGTTCAATTCCTGAGTGTTCATTTGTTGCCTTCGACCGGGCGAAGGGACTCCTGGGTAGTCTGCGGTTACTACCTTAAACTGCGACCAGTGAAACGAAGTAAATGCAGAACTCGCTCCGGGTTTTGCTTTACAGTTAACAGACTCTCTGTATCTTGCAGAAGTTCCACACTTTTAGTTTTTGGAATACGTAATAATGGTTCGCCCGAGAGCAAAGAACACTGGGATGCCATGTGCACTAATCGCTACGGCAGTAAACTGAGCGGTAAGCACAAACCATATTAGGAATCGTGCTCTAATTAAAATAAAAATAATTTTATTCTAACAGTAATTCCAAGTTGTATACCTTCTAAAACGTTTATTGATCCTAGCAGCTGTGAAATACCTTTGGTGATTTCTTTTAAATCGAAGGTATTTGTCTGGATTTGCGCGATTTGTATGAAGTCCACACCTTATTTTTGTAACAGCGCCTATTCGTTCAAAGAACAGCTGGGGCCCTATTCTCGACACACATAGCCGCCGTTAGGCGCCTTATTTTTTTCTCTGATTGGTTCTTAGAACAGTCACGTGTTTCAAATTTGTGGCGCGAAATTTCGCTGTGTCGAAATAGCTTTTTGCGGTGAGGTAAAAATGACGTGAGCGTGAAAACGGATATTGAACAGCGGTATTCATGATGCATGGAGGGTATATACAAGTAAGTGTGGAGGGAAAACAGAGGTATATATTATAGAACGGGAAACACTTACGCTTGTATTACGAATATCTTACGAATACCGTTTTATCTACAATAAATACCGAAGAACAAATTCACCAACCGGATTGTACAAATCAGCCAACCTCGGAAAACTAGAATACCGCACTAAGATAGAAAAGCTGAAGTATCTCTTTTTTCTAATCCATAGTCACTTTAAGATTAACTGATCACACTATTTTGCAATACACCCCGATGAGTCATCAAGACATCGCCATAGTATGTATATTACTGTGCCGCTTTCTCATAATGATTGTTTTAAATGCAGCTTTTTTCCTCGTGTGATTAAAGAGTGGAACACGCTGCCTGACTGCATTGTAAAAAGTAATACTCTAGATGCCTTTCTTGACAGCCTCAAAACATACTTGGAAAAAAACGCGCCGATATAAAAGTTGTCCCTCTGCATAATCTGTTTCCCTTTGTTTCATTTGCTGTTATTTGACGTTTTGTTTTACGTCCACTGTATTTGCTTGTATTTTGTGTCGGACTTTTGTAGTTGTTGAAATGTACTCTTTTTTTGTGAATTTTGTTTTTTTCCACTCCTGTAATAGCCTGCATAGGCTGACAGTATTAATAAATGGAATGAAATGAATGAATGGGCTGAAATCTGATTGGCTGACGTTGTGTGGCGGGAAATACGTCAGGCATAAACATTTAATGATGACGTCAAAATGACGTTTCATTATGTAAAGGATGTTTTGCCATTGCTGTAAATGACCAAAGTTGGGCGCCGCATTTTCAACGACTTGAGGTGGCCGCGAAAAAACAGGGTGAATTCGGCGTGCAGTATAGGCGGCTGTTAGCTCACCACAGTTTGATACAGAGTCCGGTTGGTGGTGAAGTAAGCTGACACATCTTGTTGTAATTGAAGAAAGCACTGAAACGACGTTATAAGGGAACTTATCAGCTGCGTCACCTTCCAGAGGATTAATAATAAAGACGCAGATTTACAGCCACGCGAAGGTCGTAGCTACCCTCCCGTTGCGAATGCATTGCTCTCATAGAGAAACCACCGATCCGCGCCGTCTTTGCCAAGCGCAGCAATGCGGCCCGCTAACTCAAGCGCTTGATCTGCGCGTGACGAGGCATTTCAGAGAGCAACAGAAGGGTGGGCGAGTTGTAGGTTGTTCACGGTGGCTTCGTGGGCGCTCTTTAAACCAGAGACAAGGAAAAGCAGAAAAATCAAGGCATTCAAGAAGGACTTTTTGTTGGGCTAGTTGGTGCAGGATTTTTTTTAAAAAAGGACAAAGCGCTAACGACACATTCACAAGAAAGAAGACACGGACAAGCGCTTGTCCGTGTCTTCTTTCTTGTGAATGTGTCGTTAGCGCTTTGTTCTTTTTTAAAAAAATAAAGGCACCCAGTCCGTATTTTCTTCTCTTTTTCTCTGTTGAACAGCATCCACCAAACCATCATTAATTTCAGAGAGCACCTCTTTCTAATTATCTGTCTGATCGGTTCGCGAGTACAACCTGAGGGGTCATATGATTCGATGGTTGTGCAGGAACTTCGCGCAACAGGCACCGAAGGATCACCAAACACTTTCTTAAATGTCGGTCCTAAACACTGCCTTTTTTGCCTTGCACTATGCACTCACTGCAATGTTAAGGAATTCAGCCTTTCCACGATGGGCAAAGCAAGAAAAAATGCTCACAGCTTGTATTTTAATAAAGGAATGTGTGTTTCATGTACATGACGCACGTTTGCTTGCATATGTGATGTTTCATATATAAAGTTGTCTTTTAATATGCATGCGGGCTCACCATTTGCTTATTTTTTTGAAGAAAAAAAGGTACTCTGGAGCACGTTATGACGGTACGCCCTAATCATATGATGTAGTTGAGTGACATTTTGTGTTGATTCCTGTTTTTAATACAGCCTGAAAATAACCTCCCTTTATTGATTTGCATTTTACCGTTTCGACAGTAAGGAATACGCGCGCGCGGCGCCGCCCTAGCTTCATACCATGATTTCCATAGTCATCTTTCGCTTTCTGTCCGTATTGTCCGTTTATCCCCCTCTGTGCGTGTACGGTAAGCTGATAATCGCCTAATTACCCTTCCTGCTATTCTGTTCTTCTGCTTCGTTCTCTTTCTCGAATATGTTTTGCGTTTCGCAAGAGTTTATCGCACGCCAGCGCATGAAAATTTAACCGACTATAGTGTAAGGCCCAGCGTATGTCTTCCACTTCGTGTCTGTGTGGAACTCTCTTTCTCTCTCTGCGCTGCTTTCTGCGCTCTACACAACTCAATTCTACACAATATGTTAGAACCTTAAGCAGATTTGGTGACCTGACGGTAGCTGGTCATAACGCGGCTTTCCGAATAAGGTGGTTACCACAGCCAGTAGCTAACAGTAATTGATCGACTGCGAGCGTTGTCCTCAGAGATGGACATTACCGGCTGCGCCGGAGCCTCTTCGTCAGTGATGGAGCTACTTTGGAAATCTGTCGATTCCTTCTGTTTACGACCAAGTCCTTAAACTTTTTGGTTTCTGCATTAAAAAGCCGCTAAGTGAATGTAAGAGGTCATCGGCGCTTATGAACAGCAATGCTACTTTCTGCTCCCATTTTGCACCAACCCACTGCGAATATTCCATTGCCGTTCTTCAGTTGAAACTCGCGCAGCCTTTCCGTGCGTAGCTGATGAAAAAATGTTCGCCGCAAGTATGTCATGACACACTAATACCGCAACGTCACAACATACTTCACTCGCCTCACTGCAACTCGAGGCTTCCGAATCACGGAATGCACCGCAAAGTATCGGTTCCTGCAAGAGCACCGCCATTTTTCCTACTTGGCGCCAACCAAAGAAATCAAAGAAAGCATACTGAGCTGTTGGCGCAAGCTCAATGATACAGATTTTGCCATTAGAGAAGACTTCGCTCCTTCCGCGCGGTTTGCACGCTCTAAACTATTGACATTCGTCCGGCCACTGAAATGCGCTTTAAGCTCTCCTTCGATAAACTACACGTGGGAAGCAACTGCTACTTTTACGATTCCGCATCCAAAAGCGTAAAAGAGCATACCATGCCTCGCTCCACTTCGCCCATTGTTTCAGCATCTGATGATACTTGTGCACATGCAAAGTGACACCCTATCCCGCAATTCACTCCGACTGCTTTAAGCACCCGTCCGCGCTATTTTCTAGATTTCAGTATCATTTATACCAAAGGAAAATAAAACCGCAGCAGGCACAGGACGGAGGCTGGAGACAGCGCAGGGCGGAAATGGCAACAAAAAAGTTTATTGAAAAAACAGGGGCTTTTAAAGACAGATGGTACATGTGACCTTACAATCAGGTAAAGTGGACTGAAACATGATAACCAAACAAGACCTTCGGCGAAACTTAAAAGACAACAATCAGCACGTGGAAGTTGATAAAAGGATGATAACAAACATAATCTGTAAAAGAGGAAATCATTACAAAATTATCTGAACAATCTACAACAGCACATGAATGAAAAGACAAAGATCTCCGCACTAGATGAGCATCAAACGAATCCAAAACAAGAGGTTCAAAAAACTTTTTAAACGACCGACAACCAGGGGAGAAAGTGGATGCATAAAAAAAAGTAAAACAACCACCAAGAAGTCACATGACAAGTAAATCTAGTTCTTTTTGGAGGAGAGCGACAAAAGGTGAGCTAACGCATTCATCTGGATGCGAACGCTGGATGGCAACCGCCTCTGCAATCTTTCTTTCAAGTTGTCCCTTCCTTCTTCCTATGATCTGCGGCAGTGAATCGGCAAATTCGAGCCCCCTGCCTCCCCCAAGAAACGCGCGTGTTCTCGTAAACGATCATTTAAGCACCTACCGGTTTGTCCATTATAAACACGCTCACAACTGAGGGGAATCTTGTAAATAACCCCTTTCGCACATGCAACACGCATGTTTACTTCTAGGTGTTTTATGCCACACGTGCCTTATCTGGAAACATTCTTTCCCACCAAATTGCACAATCTGGATGTTTGCAAGGTGCAGAAAGAACAATATCAACGCCATATTTACCTGAAATCTTTTTAAGATTATGTGGGCTTGGCAGCAGCGCATCAGAAACGATGTTCAGGAGCCATTTTTCTTCTGTTCCCAAGGACGCGGGATCGAATCCCGGCCTCGGCGGCCGCTTTTCGGTGGAGGCGAAAAGCAAGGTGCCCGTGTGCTGTGCGATGTCAGTGCACGTTAAAGAACCCCAGGTGGTCGAAATTTCCGGAGTCCTCCACTACGGCGTCTCTCATAGCCTGAGTTGCTTTGGGACGTTAAACCCCACAAACCAAACCAACCATTTTTCTTCGTTCTTCAGGTGCTGGTGGGACTGATGCAAGCACAGCCACCCGTCCTCTGCTTGCCTGGAATGCCTACCGTCATCGAGGATACCAACAACGAACTGTCGACACGTGCTCATGTGACAAGAGTCAGCAGAATCATCGAAACGGCAGTCAGGATTTCTGCGCATGCCCCGATGTCTGGGACGGAAGAGCACGTGGTCCACCTAGCCTTTAAAATGAGCCCTGCATCTGCGTTCATCTTCAGTGGGCTTGGCAGCAGCGCGTCAGAAACGATGTTCAGGAGCCATTTTTGCTTCCTTCTTCAGGTTTGTTCTCATACGCCTACTAAATGCTTCCGCAGCGATAACCGCTGCTTATTGCTGCTGCCTTGCCCACTATGCATTGCGTACTTTTTGTCGGATGTCTGTTCATTCTCCAAGGATCTATTATTATGCGGTGACATTGAATCTAACCCCGGTACAACGCCGGAATAAATGTTGCTTCAGCTTGTTGCAGGCCAAACCAATATGACTGCCTCTATTAACATGTTACTGGAAAAACAGAATAAGCTCGAGAATAAAATTGGTGGTTTAACTGTTCGGATTACCAACCTGGGAGACAAACTATCCTGCCTGGCAACAATAAACAAAGTGGTCAGTGATCTAAAAGCAATGGTAGCTCAGCTAGAAGAAGATAATTCATACATGCTAAAAAAAATTGATGATTTAGAAAACAGAAGTAGGAGAAACAACTTGATTGTTTATGGTTTGGAGGAGGACGACGAAGAAAATCCTACCAGTCTTCAGAACGCGATCAGGAAAGAACTCTTAGAAGAAAAATTGGAAGTTGAAATCAATAGCGTAGAGAGGTGTCACAGGCTGGTAAAAAAGAAGAAAGATCAAAGCCGTCCCATAATTATGAAGTTTCAGGACTACAGAGAAAAACTTGCGGTGTTACAAGCATGTTCGAAGCTGAAAGGAACCAAATTCTCTGTGGCTGAAGACTTCTCCAGCCGAGTTCGTTGAATTAGAAAAAAGCTGTGGCAAAGCTGCTCACTGGAGAAGGGTAACGGCGCTAAAGCCAAACTGATATTTGATAAGCTAGTTGTTGACGGTTCTATGTTCGGATGGGACGAAGTGAAGAATGAGCGCTATCGTATATCAAAAAAGAGGGAATGACGGAGACATATTACGAACAAAAAGTTCACACTGATAAACGTCAACTGTCGAAGTATTGTCAGCAAAGCTACGCAACTTGAGGGCCTGCTTTTCCCACATGATGTAGAAATCGCTGCACTCACTGAAACATGGTTGGGAAAACATATTTTTGGCAGCGAATTCGTGCCACAAAACTACAAAGTTCTTCGAAAAGACCGAGATGGAAGGGGCGGTGGAGTGGCCATACTGTTCAAATCTTCATTGCAAATCTTTAGAATGCCAGATATTGACGATGTAGAAGGCATCTTTTGTAAATTTTACAAGAATAATGTTCGTTACATTTTAGGAGCCGTGTACAGGCCACCTAATTCCTCTCTGGAACTCCTACTGAATCTAAAAAAATATATTGAGCGCCATATAAAACAGAATGATAGGCTAATCTTGACTGGTGATTTTAATTTACCAAACATAGACTGGACTGCCTTTTCGTATTCTAATAACATCATTGAGCAAACTATGCTTGATATTTCCATTGACTTTGACCTGCTTCAGGTAGTTAAAGATTGTACTAGAGTTCACAATGGTTCACATTCAATTCTTGATGTATTTTTTGTAAATGGTGTTATCAAAGGAAACGTCGAATGCTATGTAACGACCGGTATTTCTGATCACAAAGCTGTTGTACTAACATTGATGAATTCAAACTTTGATCGCCGAAATACTGTCAGTTTCTTTCCTAATTTTTCTCGTGCACATGATGAATCTATTCTTGATATGCTTGACTTTCATTATGACCGCTTTATAAATTTTAATGGAAATGTGAATGACTTGTGGCTATTTTTCAAAAGTGTCGTCTTTCAGTGCATTGAACGCTTCGTTCCAAAAATTGTCAAAAAGTCTCCAAAATGTAACCCGTGGATTACACGAGAGACATTACGCTCACAACGAAAACTAAAAAGAATGAAAAAAAGATTAAGAGTAGGAAACTGTTCCCAAACGATCATTGATGAACAAACAGAAAAACTAAAACAGCTGATTGCCCATGATAAGGAAAGGTACTTTTCTACTCAGCTACCTACCTTCATTAAAACATCCCCTGAGAAATTCTGGAGGCAGATAACTCCAGCTTCACGATCTCATGATACTTTTAAAATAAATGGTATGTGTGAGCGTGATGATGCTTTGGTGTCCACGGCTTTCAATGATTACTTTAAATCGGTGTTTACGCAGGATGACGGCTCTCTTCCTTGCTATTCCGTGAATTTGCCTTCAATTCCTGATGTTGTGATTTCCGAGGCAGGTGTTCTCAATTTATTATTGAAGCTTGATTTAAAAAAATCTCCCGGACCAGATGACATTTTCAACGCATTCCTGAAGCGTTATGCAGAATGGTGTGCCAAGTATTTATGCCTCTTATTTAACAAATCATTAAATGAAGGCTCATTACCGGATGACTGGAGAACGGCAAGAATTAAACCAATCCATAAAACTGGAGACAAAACATCTATCCAGAATTACCGTCCGATATCATTAACATCTACAGCATGCAAGGTTTTAGAACCCATCATTCATAAACATATAGCAGATTTTCTAGAACAAAACGATTTTCTAACTAATGCACAGCATGGCTTCAGACAAGGATTTTCCACTGCCACTCAGCTGGTACAAACTATACATGATTTTGCGCAGGTAATAAATGAAGGAAAGCAGACTGACGCTATATTTATGGACTTTAAAAAAGCATTTGATAAAGTTTCGCATAACAAGCTTCTTCACAAATTAGGCAATGTACTAAAAAATGACAAATTACTCGCTTGGATTGCAGCCTACTTAAGAAACCGTCGTCAGTTTGTAATAGTAAATAATTCCCCTTCCTCTCCAGTTCCTGTATATTCCGGCGTTCCCCAAGGATCTGTTCTTGGGCCACTCCTCTTCTTGATTTTTATTATTAATATTGTCGATAACATCTCAGTTTCTGTTAGATTGTATGCTGATGATTGTGTGTTGTATGAAAAGATTTCTACTGCTCAGGACCAAGTCCGGTTAAATAACAATTTCACTAAGGTAATAGCGTGGTGCGACCAATGGCAAATGTGTGTTAATTATGATAAAACAGTGTTCATGCGTATAACTCAGAAAAAGAAGCCTCTCTTGTTTAACTATACTGCTAAAAACAATGTTCTCTCTCAAGTGTATACATACAAGTACCTTGGCCTGCGGATCTGCCATAACCTCTCCTGGACAGAGCATGTTGACAACGTTGCAGCAAATGCCCTACGCAAACTATTTTTCCCCCGACGTGCTCTGAAGCTCAGCCCCTCCAGTGTACGTTTACTTTCTTATAACACTATTATTCGCCCTATGCTAGAATATGCCGTCATAATATGGGATCCTTTCACTAAATCTAACATTGCTAAATTAGACAGTGTCCGAAAGAAAGCAGTACGGTTTATTTACAATTCATATAACCGCACATCTATCACTGCTCTTCTTAATCAAAGTGGTTTGCTTCCAGTCTCTCACAGAAACCGCATCTGTCGCCTAAAGTTCTTTTTTCAGTTAATCAAAGGCCAGTACAATATTGAAACATCCAACATTATATCGTTCTCCTCGGGGTACAACACTAGACAACGGCATGATTTTACAGTCACACCATTACACGCACGAGTTAACACCTTTAAGTATTCCTTTTTCTCCAGAACCATTACAGACTGGAATAACCTAACTAATGATGCAGTAACGCAAACTTCACTAAAAAGGTTTGAAAACCACCTTTAACTTTTTTGTATTGTTGTACCGCTACATTCCTGTGTTTCGTTTGTACTTTTGCAATTGTGTTGTTCATATTTAATTAAGATCGTTGTGTTGTTTCCAGCACTGATGTACTTCCATGTTGTGTGCCCACCCTGCGAAGGTCTTGTAAAAGATCGCAGTATCAATAAATAAATAAAAATAAATAAAAAAAAACCATATGAATGTAAGGAATGACTTCAAGTTTCTTCTGGCTAGTAGTTTGTAAGGAGACAGGTTGTTTTCTTTTTTTTTTGCGGTTTTATTTTCCTTATGTCTCACCAACTGGCCTACACATCTACGCTGCTAAGTTATGTCTCTGGACGTAGGCTCTTTTATGTGTTCTTTGTCCCTTGAAGAACAGTGTGCACTGTGTTCCGCAATCATAGCATCTTCGACGTGCAGAGCTAGGCCTTATGCCTTTTGCCTGCGAAATAATACCTGCCCCCACGACGTTTCGTCCATGTTTGGGGCACTCGGGCCTTCCGTCGGCCGTTGGAAGAGGGTGGCGAAAATCCGTAAAGCAGAGTGCTGCAGACAAGTGGGATTCTTCAATGCTTGGCTTCAAAATGTGTGCTTAAAAGCCTTTGGTCTTGGATCGTCTGGTTGGAGGCGATGGCGGGACTTTCAACGGACAACGCAGCAGTCGACTGAATTACTCTGGAATTGCCTACGCCCTCAACTTCCAAGGAGACACAAAAGAAAAGTGGGTGTTGTTCCAGTTACTTTCCTCGGCAATGCGACAGTTTCTGCAGAAGTGGAGGCAGTGTTACAGCATGGCCCAAAGTACTGCTTGGAACCATTGGTTGACAAGTATGACCTCCTAGCGTCAGTACATCGAGTGGCCAACAAGGCACCGGATGAAGAGAGAGCATCCTGCCTTTTTGAAAGCGTCGAAAGTTTGAGAAGGCATTTTACGAAGTCCGGTAGTTGAAAAGTTTTGCGTGAAGTGGCGGGTTTTTTTTCGCGATAGCGATATTGCTCTACTTCAGGCTGACAAGGAAGGTGGTTTCACCGTACTCCCACAGGGCTTATTTCAAGAAAAAGCCATTAATGCTGTGAGTAAGAATTTCAAGCCTGTATCTAAAAAGCCTTCGAAAGTGAAAAGCGAGGCACTTGCTCTCTTGGGCGGTCTTAACCTGCCGAAGTTGTCAAAACAGGTGTTGGGAAGCGATCTGGATGTACTGCAGCATGTTTTTTACGGCAAAGACGCACAAAGATCTGTGTCCTTTCAGGGTTATCGTCACAGAAAGAGGAAGCTGGCAGGCACAAGTCAGCAAATTCCTTAAAACCCATTTGGACGAACCTAATCCAGAGGATCCTTTCAAGATCGGTGGGTCTGGCCGCCTAGTTGCAGCGTTGAGGTCCGGCATTGCAGGTGCCAACTCAGCGCTGTCCGTCGATGTGGAAGAGTTGTTTCACTCGATACCGCACGAAGAACTTTTCAGGGCAGTAAGAGAGTTGATTGACGTTTGCGGAGTGGTTGGATTCCAGAACTCCTGTGGTGTGTCACCAGATTCTTTTCTGGAGCTCCTTTCTTTTTATCTTTGCTCCACCATTGTGTCTTTCGACGAAAAATTGTACGTTCAGAAAAAGGGAATATGTATAGGATCTAGCGTCGCCCCTGTGCTGTGTGAAATCTTTCTTGCGCATTTAGACCGTTTGCTTGAGCTTAAGCTAACACAACCCTTCATTGCAAAGATATTTAGATACGTAGATGATTTTTTGATTATTTAGAAACTTTCATCCGATGACGTCCTAGCAGAAGTAGCTAACGAGATATTAGGCGACTTTTCTAGTTCCTCAAGCTTTCTTAAATTCACTTTTGAACTTCCAAAAAAGGCTTCCATTCAGTTTTTAGATCTTAAACTGCTTTTTAACCACAGTGATCAGGTGTGTTGGGCCTTCCAACCCAGGACCAGGAAAGCCTTGTTGCCTTTCGATTCTTTTCATTCTAAGGTGGTGAAGCGAGGCCTAGCCTCTTCATGTTTTAGATCTGCGGTTTTAAAATCATGCGTTCACATGCTGCATTCTAGGTTTCATCTTCAAGTGGAGCGACTGGAGAAGCCAGGTTACCCGAGTTTCCTGTTAAGGGCGATTGCCGAATCGGTGGCCAAGAAGCTACGCAAGAAAGAAAAAGAAAAACAACCCTTACAAACTACTAGCCAGAAGAAACTTGAAGTCATTCCTTACATTCATAAGGTTTCACATAATCTTAAAAAGATTTCAGGTAAATATGGCGTTGATATTGTTCTTTCTGCACCTTGCAAACAGTCCAGATTGGGCAATTTGGTGGGAAACAATGTTTCCATATCAGGCACGTGTGGAATAAAACACCTAGAAGTAAACAAGCGTTCATTGATTACGAAAAAGCATTTGACTCAGTTGAAACCTCGGCGGTGATGCAGGCATTGCGAAATCAGGGGGTAGACGAGCCGTACGTGAAAGTGCTGGAAGATATATATAGTGGCTGCACAGCAACCATAAAGAAAGTAACAAAATTCCCATAAAGAAAGGTGTTAGGCAAGGAGACACAATCTCCCCAGTACTATTCACAGCTTGTTTAGAGGAAGTATTCAGAGACTTGGAATGGGAGCAGTTGGGGATAAGGGTAGATGGAGAATACCTCAGTAATCTGCGATTTGCTGATGACATTGCCTTACTAAGCAACTCGGGGGATGAACTGCAAATAATGATCGACGACCTAGACAGGAAAAGTAGAAAGGTAGGCTTGAAAATCAATATGCAGAAGACTAAGGTAATGTTCAACAGCCTCGGGAAGGAACAGCAGTTTACATTAGGTAGCGAAATACTGGAAATAGTAGGCGAATATGTCTACTTAGGACAGGTAGTAACAGCAGATCCGGACCACGAAAAGGAAATAACAAGAACAATACAATTTGGATGGAGCGCATTTGGCAAGCACTCGCAGATTATGACTAGCAGCTTACCGGTATCGCTCAAGAGGAAAGTATACAACAGTTGCATCTTGCCTGTACTCACCTATGGGGCTGAAACGTGGAGGCTAACCAAGAGAGTTCTACTTATGTTGAGGACAACCGAGAGGGCTATGGAACGAAAAATGGTAGGGGTAACATTAAGAGATAGAAAGCGTGCAGAGTGGGTCAGAGAACTAACTCAAGTTACCGACATTCTAGTAGAAATTAAGAAGAAGAAATGGACATGGGCAGGACATGTAGTGCGAAGAGAGGATAACCGATGGTCGCTGAGGGGAACAAACTGGATTCCAAGGGAAGGAAAGCGTAGCAGGGGGCGGCAGAAAGTTAGGTGGGCGGATGAGATTAAGAAGTTTGCAGGGGTCAAGTGGATGCAGCTAGCACAGAACCGGGTTAAGTGGAGAAATATGGGAGAGGCCTTCGCCCTGCAGTGGGTATAATCAGGCTGATGATGATGATGATGAAACAAGCGTGTTGCATGTGCGAAAGGGGTTATTTACAAGATTCAACTTAGTTGTGGGCGTGTTTATATTGGACAAACCGGTAGGTGCTTAAATGATCGTTTACGAGAGCACGCGCGTTTCTTGGAGGAGGCAGGGGGCTCGAATTTGCCGATTCACTGCCGCAGTTGTCGGGGCTGTTGCCCACAGCTCAGCCAGACTGAGATTATAAGAAGGAAGGGACAACTTGAAAGAGAGATTGCAGAGGCGGTTGCCATCCAGGGTTCGCATCCAGATGAATGCGTCAGCTCACCTTCTGTCGCTCTCCTCCAAAAAGAACTAGATTTACTTGTCATGTGACTTCTTGGTGGTTGTTTTACTTTTTTTTATGCATCCACTTTCTCCCCTGGTTGTCGGTCGTTTAAAAAGTTTTTTGAACCTCTTGTTTTGGGTTCGTTTGATGCTCATCTAGTGCGGAGATCTTTGTCTTTTCATTCATGTGCTGTTGTAGATTGTTCAGATAATTTTGTAATGATTTCCTCTTTTACAGATTATGTTTGTTGTCATCCTTTTATCAACTTCCACGTGCTGATTGTTGTCTTTTAGGTTCGCCGAAGGTCTTGTTTGGTTATCAAGTTTCAGTCCACTTTACCTGATTGTAAGGTCACATGTACCATCTGTCTTTATTAGCCCCTGTTTTTTGAATAAACTTTTCAGTTGCCAGTACCGCCCTGTGTTGTCTCCGTCCTGTGTCTGCTGCGGTTTTATTTTCCTTATGTCTCACCAACTGGCCTACACATCTACCCTGCTAAATTTATACCAACATACGAAGTGTAATCCCGAAGCGTGAAGACCTTCATTCTTTTATCGAAGATAGTAAACAGGACATCATTCTGCTCACCCAAACGTGGCAGGACATATACGACCACGAAATGTTCCCTTTCAGTATCAACTTAACACTGTATCGTCTGATCGGCAGGATAAAAGAGGTGTACTTTTAGCCGTCAGATCATCATCACTCATCTTCCATGACGACAACAATGAACTATCATGGGTCTGCGTGCAATGTACAGCTATAAAGGAAGTTTTTTGTGTCTGTTACCATCCTCCAGCAAATAATCCGTCGTTTAGCAATTCCCTTCACCTTCACCGTTAGTTCGAACCAAGTTACCCAACGCCCCTATATTTCTTTTCGGAGACTTCAACTATCCGACCATCAACTGGCCTCTGCTATGAGAACTTCATTAGTCATCATCAAACGAAGCAAACCAGCTTCTTGACTTAGTTTTAGATTTCAACTTACATCAGGTAATAACATACCCTACACGGGGCGACAATACTCTGGATCTCTTGCTTACATCTAATCCGGATGACATCAAAAGTTTAAACTTAATACCCGGCTTCAGCGACGCCATTCTTCATGAACGCATAGCATTGCCTATCAAAAAGCGATCTCTCACTGATAAACGAATCACTGACTACATGAGGGCGAACTTTGAAAAAATTAACCTTGAGCTCGAAGGCTTTTATGAACACTTTAAAACTTCATACTCTACTCGTTACCAACTGGGAATTATATAAAAATGTACTGTTAAATCTGCAATCCTGATACATTCCGACCATCCTCGTAAAGAGTGACTCAAACAAGCAATGGTTCAATACGCGTCTAAAATGCCTGCTTAATAAGGAAAAGCGCCTCTACCGAAATGCTAACCAAGCCAACAATCAAAAATCATAGAAGCGATATCGACGTAGTGCGAATTGTTATGTGAAAGAATTAAAAGCTTATAAAAAAAAGTTTCTTTTTTCTTCTGACCTCTTATCAATTGTGCAGTCAAATCCAAGCAATGGCGAATTATTTCCCCCAAAAAAACCACATAAACCAAATAGAACTCTTAGACGCAGATAGGAAATCTATTGGGATTGATAAATGTGCGTCGGCCCTAAACAATTACTTCTCATCAATATTTTCTACCCCTAACGCCGATATCCCATTATTTATCTACTTATCAGTGACCCCAATGCCTGAAATACAAATCAGTCCTGATGGAATAGCGAATTTGATTAAATCCCTCAAACTATCATCGTCAGCTGGCTGCGACCAAATCAGCCCCAAAATGTAACAAAATACTTTCGCATTATCAAGCAATATACTCTACCTGTTATTCACACAGTCGCTTAGCAATGGCGAAGTCCCTCACGATTGGAAAAAAGCAAAAATAATTCTCATTTTTAAATCTGGCGATAGATCAAAAGTTAATAACTGCCGACCAATTTCGCTCACCAGCATTCCGTCCAAACTCCTGGAAGACGTGATAGCATCAAATCTAATCACTCACCTTGAATCGCTGAAATACTTTTATCCGCTTCAACACGGCTTTCGTAAGTTTCTGTCATGTGAAACTCAACTCGCCGAATTCACACACGACATCCTTCATGTACACCCGCCCACTTTTTTAACCTGAACGCACGAGCGTCGACCGACGAGCCGATAAGCGCCGTATGACGGAGAACAGCGGCGAAATGAGCGAGAATACGCGCGTGCGCACAGCGAGCACTCTGGTGCAGCTGTCCTCTGCTCGGCTGTTCCGGGAACGGGACGTCACCCCTGCTTCTTTTGAGCACCGTTATCGTCATTGTCTTTTTTCTTTTCCTGAACGCTTCCATCAAGTTATAAATAAACGGTCAGGTGATAACGCTAGATGGAATGCGATATGCTCCGGCTGATTGTACTACATGCGTATCAACAGTTTGTTTCTTTTTGCTATAGGTCCCGTAGCACTTCCCTGTGGCAAATTAAAGGTATCTGCCACTCGAACTCCTGTTGAACAGGAACTTGTATTTTGCAACGAAAGGCGCAGACGCATTGCCAATGTCATAACAGAAATAAATTTATTGCTTTTTAGAGAACAAAAAAAAAAGAAATGGAGAGAGTCCATAAAGATACCTTTGCTCGTACTAGCACAAAGGAGATTTTCCTAATACAGCTGCTTTACAAACTATGGGCTTCCTTCAGTAGCTGCAAAAACCTCCACCAGATTGAACAACCGCTGCAATGCGTCGCGGAAGAGAGTCGCTGGTACGAGGTCTCCATCTTCAGAAGCTCCCATTCGGCTTGAACTTTGCGCCACAATTCATCGCAGCTGGCGTTGTGAAGCCCCATTTTGGACAGCTTAGTTTTCATTATTCCCCACACATTTTCAATGATATTCATGTCCGCACCCTGTGGTGGCCAGGCCATGGTCATGATACAGAGTTCTTCCAGGCGGCCTTTGGCAGCGCGAGACGTGTGCACGGGGGACAAATCGTGTTGTAGAATGAAGAAGCCGTCACCAAAAGGACCGTCGAGGACATGAGGAAGGAGCTCCTGCTCTATAATACTAATGTAGGAGTTGGCACAAAATCGGCCCTCAATTCTGTGTAGTGCTCCGAGACCCTCTTTTGTTACCATCCCCCAAACGTTGACACTTCTGCGTCCACTGGATCTTACTTTCTGGATGTATCGGGGGTCATACCTATAAGAGATGGAAACAATCACTCAATTTAAAGCAGCGACAAGTCCCACTAATGATATTCTGCTAAAGTAACAATAAGAAACACGGCTCAGAGGAAGAAAAGTCTAAAACGATTCTTTACATAACTGCACTGAAAACCTGCTACATTGTAACAGGTCAATCCTCATAAAATCTGCTGAAAATGCATTACATTAAATTTGTTCTGCATTACAGAAACATTTAATTATGAATAATTACGAGTGATTTATTTGCAGTTATAGTTATTCATGTTTGCAATGTAATTCCTGTGTGGCGAACTGCATACGGAGCAAAGGCCTTTATCAGGCTTGCCCTATGCCTTTGCTCCGGTTTCTGTAATCTAGAATAAAACGAATAAAATAAAATGACATGAAAAACAGAAACAGGAAAAACTAACTAAATATTGATAGTATAAAAAACCGAACCTGGTTAGGTCTGGTCTGTATACTTTGCGCCTTTGGTCCCACTGCGTGCAGAATGTAGACTCGTCGGTAAAAACGACATTTTGCCAGTCACTTGCTGTCCAGTGAAGATGGGCCTGGGCAAAGTTCAGTCTTTTCGCCTTCGCGGCGTCCGATAGAAGCGGCTTTTGGGCAGCACTTCGACTCTTCAGGCCTTCTTCCAAAAGCCGTCTTCTCACCAACTCTTCGCTGACATCCACGCCCACCGCATCTCTAACCTGGCCGGCCGTCATGAATTGATTTGCCTCGGCGACAAGAACCAAGGCGGCATCCTCTTCTGCTGTTGTCTTTCGAACGCAGTTCCTTGTTGCGTCACCTATGCGCCCTTCATCTCTAAACGCGCAAATTATCCTGTTTACTGTAGCTAGCTGTATATCTAATGTGCTCGCGATCTGTCTTTGGGATGCGCCGCGCAAAGACATGCGTACTGCAGCTACTCTCTTTTCCTCTGGAACCCGAGGCGGCATCATTCACTCTATACGAAGCACACTCCCGAATAAAACGGATGAAAGGCGTTATTATCATGAAGCACGATGGCAACGACATCTGATGGGATTACTTCGCTTATCAATTCACACCTTGCTAGCATACAGGAAAGCACGCGGTACACGAGGCCTTTCTTAATCTTTTCCCAGCGGCATGCCGAAAACAGAAGGAAATTCGATAACACGCAAAAAAGCAGGTGGGGTTGCATCCGCTTCCCGCAACAGCCTGGCAGAGGACAGTTGCACCGGAGTGCTCACTGCGCGCACGCGCGTATTCTCGCTCATTTCGCCGCTGTGTTCCGCCGTACGGCGCTTATTGACTCGGCGGTCGACGCTCGTGCGTTCAGGTTAAAAAAGTGGGCGGGTATACGTGGACGACCGCTTACAAATTGAAGCCATATTTCTCGACTTTTCAAAGGCATTTGACCGTGTTCCCGATAATCATCTACTAGTTAAACTTGCCTCCCTTGGAATTCCGCAGACATTACTCATCTGGCTTGAGCACTTCTTGAAAGGCCGTGTACGGTTTACATCCGTCAACTGTCATAACTCATCGCTAATTGGCGTAACATCAGGTGTCCCTCAGGGCGCTGAATTGTCGCCGTTATTGTTTCTCATATACATTAACGACCTCCCAACTAACATCAAACAAAACTTCAACTTTCGCTGACGACTGTGTCAATCATAACGCTATCAAAGGCCCTGAGGACACCATTAGGTTGCAAAATGACATCGCCACGGTTGTATCATGGTGTGAGCAATGGCACATGCCGCTTAACTTAAGCAAATGTCAATCCATGTCTTTCTCTTATAAGCGCAGCTCTGATAAAAGCACAATCGTATCAGTTCGACTCCCATTGCTCGAACGTTATCTTATAAATACCTTGGCGTCCACCTAACATCAACTTTATCATGGGTTACTCACATTGAAACAATATGTTTACAGGCTTCACGCACTCTTGGTTATTTACGGAGAAATTTACAATCAGACAGCTCGCATTCCAGACCTATGGTCGTCCAAAAATAGAATACGCTTCATCCATCTGGCACCCTTCACAAGCATACCTCGCTAATAATTTAGAGGCCAACTAAAACCGTGCCGCCCGATTTATCATGTCGCAGTACTCACGTGAAACCAGCATCACAGCACTAAGACGAGCTCTTTCCCTCCCAAGCCTTCAATCACGCAGCATTATATCACGTCTCTGCCTCCTTCATTCTTTTTTTTACCATCCTCACAACCGACACCCTCTCCTG
This sequence comes from Amblyomma maculatum, assembly GCF_055883805.1. Lineage (NCBI taxonomy): Eukaryota > Metazoa > Arthropoda > Arachnida > Ixodida > Ixodidae > Amblyomma > Amblyomma maculatum. Next base: position 172,687,320 of record NC_139353.1, on the reverse strand, counting down.
CAACCTCCCTCAAAAATGTCCCGTCGACTTAATCACAGTCACCCGATAAATCTGACTTTTGGCCGCACTGCAGCAATGAATAACTCTTTCTTTCCAGATGCAATAGCCCAATGGAATGCTCTACCGGACGTTATTGCTTCACGCAAAGATCGTGAAATTTCCTAGCTTCCTAACTTTTCATGCTTGCCTATCTCGATACGACGAGCGTTTTCAATGATACTGCTGCAGCTGATGACTGTTTACATATTGGCCTACCTCTGAGAAGCCACTGTTTCCAAAATATCGTCACAGCCGACGTGAGCTTCGCTGCAATGCGTGCCTTCTCGTCTTTACCTGATCTTCAAGGTGAATCCTGATGAAGCCTTTAATTTATCCTACTGGGAAGGCTTTGCACGTGTGCAGTCAATACCCGACGGGATGCGAAATGCCCTCTCTCATCGTGCACTAGCTCTGGTGCACCTCCAGCATTGTTTGGTACTGAACAATTGGCAAATAAGGGGTAATAAACTGCGAGCGCAGGTTCCTGTTCCCGCATTTCGCTTTGTCAGCGTCGTCGTTTCTGGCAGAGCAGCTGGCGTGGCCACTTGACAGCAGGTAGTGGTTTAGGTGGTGGCAGAGTGGTGCGCCACCTGTCACTGACGATGAATACCCTTTATCTGTTTGGGGGAGAGCGTATACATTCTGTGGATGGATGGATGATAGGAGCGGTGCCTTTGAAACGGGGTGGTAGCAGTAGCTATCTTTTCTCCCTAATCTTAATTCTTGATTTAGATTGGTTAACTAAACCATCATTCTATTTATTACATTTTTGTTTCTACATTACTAACATTATGTCACTTCTCGGCTTTTAGGCCACCAATCTTCCAGTCGTCTTTTGCTAGTTTCCACCGCCGGTTTATTCACCCGTCCACTGGTATCTCTAAACCCCAGAGCTTCAGGAACAGTGACTGCGCCTGCATCAACTTCCGGATAGATACCATTATATTCGAGTATAATATGGCCAATTGTTTCACTGGAGTTACCACATACAGCACATGCGTCATCTCCATTTTTAAATTTCTTTTTGTAGCTGCGTGTTCTAAGGCACCCTGATCTAGCTTCAAAAAGTAGGGCACTGCCTCTTGAGTTATCAAAGAAAGCTTCCTTCCTGATCTGCATTTTCCACTTTCGGTATAATTCCACACTCTGTTTCTTCTCCATCGAATTCATCCAATTTTTACCTTCTGTGTTTTTCACCTGTTGCTTAATGCTCTTTCATTTCTCCGGTGACTAGCATACTTACTAGTTATTTTCCTAGTTCTTTTCCTCCATTGTGAGTCAATGCTTTTTAAGTACAGGTATTTAAATACTTTAGCTGCCCATCTGTTACTGTCCAATTTACTCAGGCGTTCCTAATATAATATTTTACTCTGAGCTTCCCGTACTTTGAAAGATGCCCAGCCCACACCTCCCTGTACCGCCTCATTTGTAGAATTTGCCGTGGGCACCTAGTGCTAATCGTCCAACGGCTCTCTGATTTATTTCTAATGTCGACTGTACCTCTGATTTTAGGCACAAAACCGAATTTCCGAAAGTACGTCCGGGCACCGTAATTCCTTTCCAAATACCCCTCAAACCCTCATACCTGTTGTATCCCCACAATGCCCTATGCTTCATTATCCTGGCATTCCTTCGCCCTTTGGCCTTAAAGGGTTCGTGAAACGAAAATGTAGCTGCCCAGTTGCAATTTTCCTTGCATCAGTAAACATTAGGCATGCCGATTCTAAAATGTCTCGTCGAAATATTGCTTCTGCATTTAATAATACCATTCTGAAATCACAGCACTTTTGCGTTCCTGAAGCGACCATGCGACACTGTGGGCCGGAATTAGAAGTACTCGCCTACGTCATGTTTAGCCGTTTGGAAAAGCAGATATTAATCATTATTTCCCATAAAATAATAGGTTCCTGTTAAAGTTAGCAAATAAAAAAATAGGTTATCAATTATTCCGTCACGCAAACGCATTTCTTCAACAATCTGTATCAGGGCAGTCTCTCGTTACTGTCACGTGACGCGCGGTCGGCGGCGGCGGAGGAGGACGGGTGGTGTCTGTTTCTCGCTGCGCTCTGGAACAGAGCGAGAGGTGACGCTCAAGTTCAGGTTTTCGGTAACGACGACTAACCTCGCTCCGCAGGGTACTCCAAATGACAATGGTTCCAATCTTATTTGTTATTGTTTTCTTTTTTTTTTTTTGTGAACATTCGTGATGGAGCACAACAATGTCTTGAGCAGTCTCATACCACCGGTACAGCTTGGTTGTGTAGCCGCTGCTGTATTTTTTTATTCTTGGCGTCTTTAAAGATACGATGTAAATACAGTTTCAGGTCGAAGAAATTGACAAGTGTGTTCAATCCGAATAGTTGGCGGAGTGTTTCAGGAGCGGGCGCCGCGGCGCGTACTCTTATACTGCTCGCCTCCGCGCTGCATCCGTTGAGAATAGCGTGTCGAGCTTCGATTCCTTTATTTCGGCTCGATGACATGAAATATGGCACTACACGGAAAGCCGGAAACAGAAAAAAAAAAGGTTGGTACAATGCACTGGGTGGCCCTTTCACCAAACGCGTTGTCCCAGCTTTGCTCCCCCACATTCCCGACGCCTATTTCGTAACGTTTCTCAAGCAAAAAAAAAAAAAAGAAAAAAAAAGGAGGAACCATGCTTCCTACAACTTCTACAGTGCTCAGTCTTCGCGTCTTTTTCCTGACAACGTTAGGTTCTGGGTTTAGGCGTGTTGTGTGGGTTTGAGTGCTCGCCATGCCAATCGTACGTGCGTCGCGAGATTGCAGCACGGCTTCTCCGAGTGGAAGTAACGTTCGCTTTCACAAGTTTTGCACACCGATTGTGTTCACGTGTTCGTACTACTTTCTACTGGAAGTCCTAAATTCGAAGCCTCGGCATGGAAACGAAGAAAGCTCACCTCAAACGATGCGTCGTACCGACGCAAAACCGATGGCCCATTTGGAAAAAAAAATGTAGGCGGTCTGTATGTAGGCGGCGGTGATAAAAGTAGTAAAAGTAGTTGCGATTTGTAGCCTTACAGATATGCCTATTTGAGAACTACTCGACTCGCAGAAGGCACCAGTTCTATTTGATTGTTTCCTGCCAGAATGCATTCATAGCAGTAATATGCGCATTTTGAATTTTTTTTTTACCAGTGATGTTGTGTTCGCGCTAACGTAGCGCAATATCGACACTGAGACAGTGTGGATGATCGCAAGTAAATAACGTTAAAGGGCAAGCCTTCTTTTATTAGCAATGCCTTCGGCAATAATTTTATTACAGCGTTTCTTGCTCGAGAAAATGAAAAACAGGTGGCCGCTTGTTCAAGTTATGTCGCCTTTCGCTCAAGGTGTTCTCGACTAGCAGTCCATGATCAAGAAGCATTTGGAGTAAATGCGGATGATCTGTAACACCCAGACGGCTGCTTCAACTACGTAGTCGCCGCCGGGATCTCGCCAGATGCTCTCAAGAGCAGTCGGCATCGGCACGCACCGCCCGCAGCTGCACCTGTTCGAAAGCTTCGGTTAGCGATTGCGCACTCTCGCAACGGTCGAACGTAGGCTAGCCTGCAAGACTCGGACATACATACCAATGCGTAGTTCCGAAACGGCTGGGATCGGGAGGCTCTGCAAGCCGGAGTTGTGCCGCGGTTACCGCGGCCTCTTGACACAAGTGTTACTCTACCGGTCGCAGGCTCCATATTCGCCGACCTGGCACCCGAAAAGCTGCGTCGGCGTAAAGCTCCAAGCCCACGATGTAACCATGTTTTAACAGTAGCGACTATATTCTAGTTAACTATAGCAGCGACGCTGGAACCTGGGACGTCGGCCATATTAAAAAACCCTTATGAGCGTAGAGTAGGGCACAATTAAAACCTCTGAAATACATCAAGCTCGGTCAACTTTGTCTCAGCAGGCTCCGGCAACGGGAGCTTCTCATTGGCTTAGCGCTATGACGTATCTGTTGAGTTGAGGAGGGTGTGCGCTAGGAAACCGAAATTCTGTTTTTGTTGCTATTAAACCAATGCGGGCGATGAAACAAATCGAGGTATATTATATGATGCAGGATAAGGATTCCATTTAACCAAGCCGTGCAAACTTTCCTGAAAACGTTTCACGACCCCTTTAAGTGATTGCTCATGCTTTCCAATGTATGCCAATCCTTCGTTTACCCATACCCCCAGATAATTATATTCTGCTACTCTGGGTATTTCATGGCCTTGTATTTTAAGACCCTGATCAGTTGAGCCGTTGAAAATCATCAGACCCGACTTAACTGCGCTGAAACTGAAGCCTAGAGCGTCCCCGTCGTCTCCGCAATACTTAACTACAGTTTGCATTTCTTATACCCTTGTCACACGGGCATGCTTAACCGCGGTTACGATAACCGTAGTTATCGGTAACCGCGGTTACGGTTGTTCACACGGCGGAACCGAACGCGGTTAGCCCGCTAACTACGGTTGGCGCGAACCGAGCTTGGCAACCTCGGTTTCATCGCTCAAACCGTGAACCAGAGTAAAGATGGCGGCGTCTCTGAGTGGTACGTGCGTTGTGCCTCCTGCATCTCTGGCATCTCCGGCGGCAGCTACGAGACTTCTGTGGTCGCATGAAGCAACGATGATTTTAATACGGCTGTGGGAGGAGAGGCTCCACGCTTTGCGGGCCTGTACGAGAAACGCACGCATTTATGCGGCGATTGCTGCCAACCTCAACGCTGGCCTGCAAGCCATGGACGAAGGGCCCTATAGCGCATTCACGTGTAGCTGCACAACGTGCATATACCTTGTGGATAAAAACATTACCGCGTAGTGTTATTAAGTCGTTTATTGTAAGAAATTAATGGCAATTTGGTTGTCTATTTGGAAACCACGTGATCGCTGTCAAACCACCAAAGGGTGGGCCTAATCCCCATGTGGCAGCGGCGAGATGACGGTTTCCTGTAACCACGGTTCTTCCGGCTAACCGTAGTTAAGCATAACCGCGGTTAGCGTGTCCGTCTGACTAGGGTATTACAGACTCTCAGCTAGCAGCATAATATCATCTGCATACATCAAACCGGGGAGGCGCTGCTCTACTGCCTTTCCGCCTAATCTATATGACAGGTTAAAACCTAGGTTACTGTCTTGTATCATCCGTTCCAGGTTTATCATATAAAGCATGAACAGCAGCGGTTATAGGGGACAGCTTTGTCTTAATCCTTTGCATACTTTGACATCCTCCCTACTTCTTATCCCTTCCCATGTAATTTCTACTTTGTTATCCCGGTATATTTCCTGTAGGAACTCTATCATCTCATAACCGGTGCCTGGCAACTTCGCGCTCCGCGGCCGTCGCCGCCGCTCTTCCTCCGTTGACAAGTTACGCCGTTGGCTGCCGAGAGATGGAGACAGCGACGTAGGGCTTGGAAGTACGAGAAGCTCAGAGTAAAATATTATATGAGGAACGCCTGAGGAAATTGGACAGTAACAGCTGGGCAGCTAAAGTATTTAAATACCTGTACTTAAAAAGCGTGGACTCACAATGGAGGAAAAGAACTAGGAAACTAACTAGTAAGTATGCTAGTCACAAGGACGGAGAAATAAAGAGCATTAATCAACAGGTGAAAAACACAGAAGGTAAAAATTGGATAAATTCGGTGGAAAAGAAACACAGTGTGAAATTTTACTCAAAAAAAGTCGAAAGTGGAAAAAAGTGGAAAATGCAGATCAGGAAGGAAGATTTCTTTGATAACTCAAGAGGCAGTGCCCTACTTTTTGAAGCTAGATCAGGGTGCCTTACAACACGCAGCTACAAAAAGAAATTTAACAATGGAGAAGACGCATGTGCTGTATGTGGTACCTCCAGTGAAACAATTGACCGTATTATACTCGAATGTAATGGTATCGATCCGGAAGTTGATGCAGGCGCAATCACTGTTCCTGAAGCTCTGGGGTTTAGAGATACCAGTGTCGGGTGAATAAACCGGCGGTGGAAACTAGCAAAAAACGACTGGAAGATTGGTGGCTTAAAAGTAGAGAAGTGACATAATGTTACTAATGTAGAAACAAAAACGTAATAAATAGAATGATGGTTTAGTTAACCAATCTAAATCAATAATTAAGATGTAGGGAGAAAAATGAGTATGATAGCTACTGCTATACCACCCCGTTTCAAAGGGACGCTCGCATATTCCATCCATTCCATCCATCCATCCACCCTCGCCAGGCGAGTGCCGGGTGTGCCGTGTAGCAAAGCGGTCCGGAACTCCGGATAGCCACGTGCTGCCGCTTTCTCGCTGTTTCGTGGACTGCTTTGCAGTGTGCAAGGTCATGCTTCTACTTTTCTTTGCCTTCGGGTGCTGCAGGAATACAGCATTGCGCCAACTGGTAAGTGCCAGCTTTGCTTTGTCCTTCCGGCGATCGCTGCGAAGTGTTCAGCTGCTTTGAGATTTGTAAAAAATTGTGACAGCACCAAACATTGTGTATATAAAGCGTCAATACTGTAATAGTAATGTTAGATATACACCTGTGCTTTCTGGACTGCAATGCTAATTGCTTCCCTGCCTAGCTCGTCTGCGTAGTGTGTTAAATGTGCTCCTGCGAAGTTTTTTTTTTTCTTGCAGTATACGCTAATTACGAAATTTTGTGATAAAATAGAAACACAAGATTTACCTATTGAGAAGATGACTACTTTAAAGTAAGTTAAACCAAACAGTGCAAAGCCTATATAAGCTTTCCTTATCAACTAAATCGCTGTCCCTCTCTAGCATCGGAAACTGCAAAACTCGTACTCAACCGGATTAAGGCCTGTGAAAAATAATGACAGCACCAGAAGTGTGTTTATTACGTTTCAGTAAGGTAATAATAATATTAAATGTGCACGTCTATTTTCTGGACTGCGATGCTAACTTCCTACCTGGTTAGCTCATCTGTGTGGTACGTTACATGCGCTCTAGCGCAGTATATTTTGTTTCACTAACTGCGCAATTCTGTGAAAAAATAAAAACACAAGCTTTGCCTATTGTGACGATTATTTTGGAGTGATCGAAACAGAAAGACCTAACGCGTATATTTGTCTTTCCTTGTTTTTCAAGTTAAAAAAAAAAAGTTTGTACGACGCTCTGAATCATTGAAAGTAACAGCTGATACCAAAATTGTTCTCCTTACAGATCTCAATGGCATACTGCGATGTAGTTGTTCCAATGATCTGTAAATCAAGCTGGCTTCTGAAGTGCTATTAGTGACAGCAGTCACTCTGAACATTTTTCCCTACTTGTGGCAACTTTTCATCACACCACTTCTACATTGTACTCTTGTGGCAAAACTGCTGTTGTGAAATGTGTAAATAAATGCTGCTGCCTTTCTTCTTAAATTTTGTTTTACTGCAGCGTAGAATAGCATTGTAATTTTTCTATTACCATTGGATTTTCTATTACCATTACGATAGAGTTACCTTCAGTAAAGATGTGGTGGTGTCCAACACTTGTCCGTCCCAGTGGTGGGGAAGTGGTATCAAAAATGGCTTGGTGATGTCGAAGCAATGTCAGCAGTTCTTGGCGCTGGTTAGGCGTGATGTTCGGATTAATAGTCGTTGAGAGAACAGCAAGAGAGACGTCTGTCGAAACTCGCTGCTGAGGCAGAGGGGCGGTGAGCACCATCAGGGACAAAGGTTGAACATCCACCATGCAAGGCAGAGAAGTTCCTTTTGGGAGTACGAGGGATTCACGTGAGGTGTTAGTGGCCGCTACTGTCGCTGAGCCATTGCGGAACCAGACGAGACCTGACGGAAAGCCGATGACGCGTGAAAGGTGACAATGAGATGGTGCGATGAGTACGTCTCCTTCAGTGATATGGTCAGAAACAATGGTAAGTAGTTCATCGCACTGAGGAGGCAAATCAGCATCAGCTGCGGCAATGAGGGAATAAAGTCGTTCAGAAACGTCAGACGCAAAATCCCTGTCTGTCATATGGATGACACGGTCGCCACAGGAAATTAACGCTAAAGCAGTTGACAAAAAATCCCATCCAAAAATAATCAGATGCGCACAAGGTGAGAGCACAGCAAACTGCACATGGTGGCGGACGCCGCCAATAACAACTCGCACAGTACACTTTGTTGAAGGGCGCAGATGAATTTAAGGACAGAGTTTTCAGCGCAAAGGCACGCGGCCAAAGGAAAGAAGAAGAAGGAAGACTATAGGGACGAATACAGCGCTGACTCACAACTGTTTATTTTTCGACGCACAGAAGAGTTATATACAACCAGACGCGCAGGCGCATACCGTGCCAGGGAAAAGATAAACAAAACGAAACGCATCACACCTTTATCTCGAACCCTTAGAAAGGAAAATCTTTTATACGTTGTACAAAACAACTGAGGTATCGCTAACACAACCTGACCCAGCCCTCTGAATATAATATGCTTCTATCGTTTCACGGGTGGTTTTCAATTTTTTTTTTATCAGCCTGATTATACCCACTGCAGGGTGAAGGCCTCTCCCATATTTCTCCACTTAACCCGGTTCTGTGCTAGCTGCATCCACTTGACCCCTGCGAACTTCTTAATCTCATCCGCCCACCTAACTTTCTGCCGCCCCCTGCTACGCTTTTCTTCCCTGGGAATCCAGTTTGTTACCCTCAGCGACCATCGGTTATCCTCTCTTCGCACTACATGTCCTGCCCATGTCCATTTCTTCTTCTTAATTTCTACTAGAATGTCGGTAACTTTGAGTTATTTCTCTGACCGACTCTGCACGCTTTCTATCTCTTAATGTTACCCCTATCATTTTTCGTTCCATAGCCCTCTCGGTTGTCCTCAACTTAAGTAGAACTCTCTTGGTTAGCCTCCACGTTTCAGCCCCATAGGTGAGTACAGGCAATATGCAACTGTTGTATACTTTCCTCTTGAGCGATACTGGCAAGCTGCTAATCATAATCTGCGAGTGCTTGCCAAATGCGCTCCATCCCAATCGTATTCTTCTTGTTATTTCCTTTTCGTGGTTCGGATCTGCGGTTACTACCTGTCCTAAGTAGACATATTCGCCTACTACTTCCAGCATTTCGCTACCTAATGTAAACTGCTGTTCCTTCCCGAGGCTGTTGAATATTACCTTAGTCTTCTGCATATTGATTTTCAAGCCTACCTTTCTACTTTTCCTGTCTAGGTCATCAATCATTATTTGCAGTTCATCCCCCGAGTTGCTTAGCAAGGCAATGTCATCAGCAAATCGCAGATTACTGAGGTATTCTCCATCTACCCTTACCCCTAACTGCTCCCATTCCAAGTCTCTGAATACTTCCTCTAAACAAGCTGTGAATAGTACTGGGGAGATTGTGTCTCCTTGCCTAACACCTTTCTTGTCAATCTGCTTTTACTTAAAATCCTGACTCCAGAAAACAACGGTGTACAATCCTTGCAAGTAGCGCAGTGCGCATTCTTTAGATCTCTAGCCGGTCGTTGATGCAACGCTTTGTTTGCCCGTCATTGAACGTCATTGGCTCCACATAGTAGAGGTCCATCATATGGTGTTGTCACTTTTCTTAAGTGGTAGCACAAACAATGTGAATAACAGAAATTGAAGCCCCTGTATCAATCAAAGCTTCGACCAAACAGAAATCATATTCTACGGGCGATGAGGAGGACTTTTAGTAAGTTCGCAGAGTGCAGTTTGACCTCCGGCAACTGCATCACTTAGTTTTCCGAATGGCGAACAGGAAGAGTTGTTGCGGGACGGAGAGGAGAAACTGAGCGGCGGTATGGGGATAGGGAGCGGCGTCGATATACATGGGCTCCACTAGGCTCAGACGAGGCCTAGGCGGACGAGGAGGCAGAGAGTACCGACGAGGCGGGCTGGGAATAGACCGGCGTTGATAATATAAAGTTGAAGACAGATCAGTTTCGAAGGCGTCGTAACCACGGCGCTCGTTCTGATGGCGGCGGCCACACAAGCGGGATATATGTCCTCTGATTCCACAGTAGTAGCACACTGGGCGAGAGGGGCGCCAAGGTGCGTAATAGGGTGATGCAAGTTGAGCCGTCGCCATTGTATTGATGTGATTGTAGGGCGGTGCCAGTTCGGGCGGCGGCACAAAAGGAGGGGGGGGGGATGCTGCGACGTGCGCTTAAGTCGGTGCTGGGCGGGATGCAGGAGGGTCGGACGCCATAGGTCGGGTGATTGTTGCCAGCTCACCTTTAATGATGCTGCGGAGACCGGCGTCATTAGAAGGTACGGAAGAATGATCGATCGCACCCGTGTCGACAGACAGGCATGAGGGCTTGGAGCTCCTCCCGGATGATGGCTCGAATCAGTGCCAGCAGATCCAGGGCCAGTAGCAATGCCGGGCTGCAATCGGGAGGACTGCAGCTGGTCGATACTTTGGCAGGTCGTAATAATCGCGTCAACAGTAAAAGTATTCTGGGCAATTAGGGTGTTATAAGCCACAGAATAATTCCTTTCAAGACGTGGTGTACGCGTTCAGGTTCCGGCATGGTGGGACTAATACGATGTCAAAGTGCAAGAATGGCCTCTATGTAAGACGCGTAAGACTCATCAGGACCTTGGAGGCGGGAAGCGAGCTTGTTCTTCGCGATCTCAGTCCGAACTGCCGGGTCCGCGAAGTATTGGCGGAACTGCTGCGTGAATAAACCAGGTTCTGGGGACCTCGATCAGGTAGGAAGAAGCATTCAGAAATTTTAGAGCATCGTCCCAGCGGTTGTAGTTACTGCAGCGTTCATAGGTGTCCAGCCAGTCATCGACATCTTTATCGCGACGACCAGCGAGCAGCGGCGGGTCGCGTTGTCGTGTGGGCACAGTCAGCGGGGGTGGTGCAGCCGAGGTAGAGTCCTGCCGGTTCGTGCGTACTCTCGGTAGACATAACGATGGTGGCAGGAGGTAAACAGCAACCGGAACGTAGCTCCAGCGAGAGGCAGGGCCCAAGGCAGCAAGGGAAGCAGGTCTCACCTCCACCACTTGTGGAAGAAGGCCAGGTCGAGGCGGCAAAGTCGAGACGGCAAGGCAAGGGATGCCGTGTCTAGTGTTTATTCCGATTGACAACCGAGGCGCGTGCCACCGGTGGCGCCGCGGGATGATGAAGATTATGATGGTATGTACAAGTGAAAGAAGATCCTTGGAAGGCTCACAATATCTCTCTCTCTCTCTCTCTCTCTCTCTCTATATATATATATATATATATATATATATATATATATATATATATATATATATATATATATATAACAGTTCATCTTACCGGTACTTACAAATGAGGCTGAAACGTGAAGGCTAAAGATAAATGTTGTACGTAAGTTCAGGAGAACTTTGAGAGATATGGAATAGAAAATAGGAAGCGTGGAAGAGAGATAACTCGAATTCCTGACATTATAGTGGAAGTAGTACGAAGTACAAAGTACTTGTACTAAGTACTCCTCTCTTCGTACATGTAATACGAAGATGGTCCGAAGCGGTACGAAGTACCGATGGTCGCAAGGGTAATAATTAAGGTTTCAAGGGATGGAAACGTACGGGGGGGCGGCAGAAATTGAGAAGACCACGTCAGCAACACTCCATTAGATTGATGAATTTGCGTCATCAGCGGACTGCCGCGAGCTCACTGTCACTTCAGTGCAAAATTTATTATTCTAGGTCTGCCTAATCAAGACACACATGTGGGCCGCATAATAGCGAACCGACTGTTCTTTACGTCCAGATATAGCGCAGCGGTACAAAGGGAAAGCGAGATTACAGCCTAGCTCACTGGGGAGGCTAGTTAATTTAACGTTTTTTTTTTTTTTAAATTACGGCCACCGCCTCATTTCAATCACCGCCAAGCCATGAACGAATGAAACTTCCCGTCCGTTTCCAGGTGACACCTAGGAGAGCAGTCTAGGAGCGGATCATCACTGGAGATTGGTTCACTGAGAAGCCATTCGGGAAGCAGAATAATTAATGCAGGAAAGTAGTTCCAAATTGCTCTTCCGCAGTGAATGAGGCCGCTTATTCAACAATTGACTGGCAGCCGCACTGAAGCAGCTGAGTTTTGCGTGCGCATGCTCGATCTTGTGAGACAATGTTGTTTGTATTTGAAGTTAAATGCTTTGAACAACAAGGCTTCATAGACCTTGTCAATCGCGTCGTGAAGGATGCCTTGAAGTGTTGCCGCTGGTCGAGCAGCAAGAGAAAAATGTTCTCGCTCACCGGGTGGCGACGGCGAACCGAGTCGCGATCCCCAACCGCGCCTCCAAGGTCTCCCAGCCTTCAAGGGCGCCCCGCTGTCGGAAGACGCTCCGATGCAGAGATGCAGACGCCGCGGCTGCCGCCTTCGCTTAGTGGCCCACTCGCGACTCAGCTCGGGCTGCCGTGTTTGCTTTTTCTGCGCCCCGAGTTTCCTAGGAGCCCGGTGGAGAGTCCAAGAGAGAGAGAGAGAAAAAAAGCCCCGTCTGGGTACGCACGTCAGCGGAAAAGCGGAGCGAGATAACGCGGAGAGAGCGCCACCTCGCTTGGCGCTAGGGAAATGGACGGCGGCGGCTGTCCACGCCTGCGTTCAAAGTGCCGTTTCGAGGCACGAGATAGCGCCACAGAGTCGAAGCAGGGAAGCGGAAGTGCGCGGGGAGCCTCGGGTAACAAATATAGCAGTGGCGAAGGGGCTCCGAACAAACCACGGCGACGGTGCAGTCAACCCACTTCCGAGCCGCGCGGTATTTTTCCACTCGCGTGAACCCGCTCGCATGCGTCAGCTGATTGAATGCGGTTTTGATTGGGCGGCGTTTCGCAGAAAGCATACCGGGAATGCGTTTCTGAGGGAGGTCATGTACAAAACTATTCCAAAATGGTCATGTTTTGAAGGAAAGAATACATATAAGAATAGACAGGCTTTTTTTCTTTATAGTTGATATGATTGCTCTGTTTTGAGCTGCGCATCTAAACATATTGCTTAAAAATGGCACGCAATAACACCGCAAGTGAGTTCTGCCGCACCGTTGCGATCCATCAAGGTCAATCTGCAGAAGTTTGGAGAGTTGGCCTTGTCGGTTTACGATCAAAGCAGCGCTAACACAGGACGGAGCAGGAACACAACACAGGCGCTGAATAGCAACTAGCGTTTATTTAAAAAGTACAGATAATAATAATAATAATAATAATAATAATAATAATAATAATAATAATAATAATAATAATAATAATAATAATAATAATAATAATAATAATAACAATAATAATAATAATAATAGTAATAATAATAATAATAATAATAATAATAATAATACTTTATTTTTCCTTTACTACAAGGAAAGGAAAGGAGTAGCCGCTAAAAAGCTGCTTCGAAGAGCAGCTTGACGGGGCGGCTGCCCCTGTGTATGACGGCATTTCATAGCAGGTATACGTATTGAAATGGGTTTTACTGAGGGTTCAACAGGGAATATAGCCCTCTGTAAACTGCACGGCGAACAGCACAAGAGCACAGTCCGCCTAGGCACAAACCAGCGAGCTCGAGCAGCGCAGCGGCACTTCGTTGTTCTTTTCCTCGTGTTTCGTGACATCCACTCTTAGTTCACTACAATTTCCCTGGGAGCGAAGAGGAGCCATCCTGGCGACCTATGGCGAGGGCAAGACGAGCGGGCCGTAGTACGTTTTGAGGCGGCTCACGTGCACAGTTTCGCGGCCGCAATGACGCATGTCTGAAAAGGGATTGAGTGGCTCCACGATATAATTTACAGGGGAGTTTTGGTGAACGATGCGGTAGGGGCCGTGGTATTCAGTTCGAAATTTCGATGACAATCCTGGTGGGGTGCCAGGAATCCAGAGCCAAACGAGCGACCCTGTAGGGAAAACATGTGGTGTCTGATCTTTGTCGTGACGATGCTTTTGGCGGCCTTGAGATTCCGATGTTAAACTGCGGGCCAGCTGGCGACATTCCTCCGCATGCTTTGCAGCGTCAGGAAGTGGAGTCCACTCGGAGGAGTCGGGACGATATGGTAAAACAGTGTCCATCGTGAACGACGCCTCACGCCCATAAAGGAGGAAGAAAGGGCTGAAGCCAGCGGTTGACTGCGTGGCGGTGTTGTAAGCGTACGTCACGAAAGGAAGAACAGCGTCCCAGTTAGTCTGATCGGCGGCAACGTACATCGTCAGCATATTTCCGAGAGTACGATTGAAGCGCTCAGTCAGCCCGTTAGTTTGAGGGTGGTAGGTTGTGGTGGTCCGATGTATGATGCGGCATTCGGCCAGTAGAGCTTCAACGACATTGGAAAGGAAGACTCGGCCTCTGTCACTGAGCAGCTCACGCGGCGCGCCGTGACGAAGAACAAAATGATGAAGCAAGAACAGGGCAACCTCATGGGCAGTAGCGGCAGGTAGCGCAGCGGTCTCCGCATATCGGGTGTGGTGGTTGATGCCGACGATAATCCAGCGGTTCCCAGAGACCGTGCAGGGAAGTGGCCCGTAAAGATCAACTCCAATGCGATCAAAAGGACGGACCGGGCATGGAAGGGGTTGTAAGGGGCCAGAAGCACGAGGTGTGGATGGCTTGCGGCACTGACAGGCGATGCAGGAGCGGGCGTATTTGCGAATATAACCGTACATGCCGCGCCAATAGTAGCGTTGAGAAATTCTTTGAAACGTATTGACTACACCAAGATGGGCTAACTGAGGGTCGGCATGGAAATAGGCACACATTTCATGTCGTAAATGGCGGGGAATGACGAGAAGCCACCGTCGACCATCAGTCATATAATTTCGGCGGTAGAGGAGACCGTCTCGTAGGGCAAAGTGTGGTGCTTGACGGCGTAAAGTCCGAGAAGGCGCAGCGTTGGGAGAAGTGGACACGATGTCGATAAGAGCCACGGGTCTTTGCGCTGCTCCGCAGGCATATCAGCGATGGTTAGAAAGAAGAGGACGGGATCAGCCGCCGTGAAGCAAGCAGGTTCGCTGGATAGAGGAGGGCGAGACAGAGCGTCGGCGTCCATGTGTTTACGGCCAGAGCGATATACAACGCGGATGTCAAATTCCTGAAGGCCCGTCATGCGAGGCGGCCGGACAAGTCTTTAAGAGAGGACAGCCAACATAACGCGTGGTGGTCCGTGACGACGTCAAACTGGCGACCGTACAGGTAAGGTCGGAATTTCGTTAGTGCCCACACAATTGCCAAACACTCCTTTTCCGTAACTGAGTAGTTGCATTCAGCTTTAGAGAGGACACGACTCGCGTACACGACGACGTATTCGTGAAAGCCGTTTTTCCGTTGAGCCAACGCCACTCGCATCAGTGTGGACCTCGGTGGGTGCTGTCGGGTCGTAGTGGCGAAGGATTGGTGACGATGTCAAAAGATGGTGCAATGCGGCGAACGCTTCGTCGCACTCGGCCCACCAGTCAGTTAACTGTTTCCCCCGAGTAGCTTCGTCAGGGTTGATAGACGCGAAGTTCCGTACGAAGCGTCGAAAATACGAGCACAGACCTATGAAGCTTCGAAATTGCTTGAGTGAGACTGGCTTAGGAAACTCTGCGACTGCGCGCAGCTTGGCCGGATCAGGGCGAAAACCTTCCTTAGACACGATGTGACCCAAAATTGTCAACTGCACGGCACCGAAGTGACGCTTCTTAATATTCAGTTGTAGGCCAGCGTCAGTAAGACAAACCAAAACTAGCCGCAAGCGCTCTAGGTGCGTAGCGAAGTCGGTGGAAAAGACAACAATGTCGTCCAAGTAGAAGAGGCAGATGTGCCGCTTGAACTTCTGCAAGATGTTATCCATCATCCTCTCGAATGTGGCGGGCGCAATGCACAGACCGAAGGGCATCACATTAAATTAATAAAGGCCATCCGGAGTCACAAATGCGGTCTTCTCTCTGTCACAGGCGGCCATTGGTACTTGCCAGTAACCGGAACGTAAATCAAGAGACGAAAAGTACTCGGCACCTTGGAGGTATCAAGAGCATCCTCTATACGCGGAAGGGGGTAATTGTCCTTGTGGGTAATTTTGTTGAGGCGCCGGTAATCGATACAAAAGCGAAACGAACCATCTTTCTTCTTCACTAGCACCACTGGTGAAAACCAGGGGCTTTGAGATGGACGGATTACACCACATTGTAGCATGTCCTCAACTTGCTCATTGATCACGTGACGCTCTGCCGCTGACACACGATATGGGAACTGTCGAAAAGGCGAGTTAGAGCCGGTCTGAATGTGATGCGCGACTGTGGAAGTGCGGCCGAGAGATGTGTGGACGGCGTCGAACGCGGAGCAAAACGTCTGTAAAAGGGCCACAAGCTGAGTCCGGTAGGTGGAAGGAAGAGCGTCATCGGTGGCGGTTCGGAAGAAGTCCTCTGGCAACGAATCAGGCGTCGGATCGGACTGCAGAGCATCGATGTAGGCACTACGGTTGGTCTCGGAGGCGTCCAGGTCAGACAGAAGGTGGGCTGGTTGAATTGAACCGGGAGATTCCCCACGTAGCAGAGTAATCGGACGCGGAGACGGATTGTAGATGAGTAGCTTCATGAAGCCATCATGAACATCGAGAACAGCAGACGGCAGCGGCAGGTGCTTGCGATGGATGGAGGATGCAGACGGCGTAAATAGAACTCTAACGGCTGACACAGCGAGACGCGAAAGAGGCACAAGGGCACAAGCCTCTGGAGCTACGTCGACATCTTCAGCGATGGTGAGCTTTTGAGGACACACTGAACGGTTGTCGTCTGGCAGTACGTCACACAGTGCAGAAAATTCCACTTCAGCTCGGGCGCAATCAATCACGGTGTTATTTTTAGGCAAGAAGTCCCATCCAATAACTACGTCGTGGGAACAAGACGACAAAACAATGAACTCGACACTGTACAAAAGACCTTCAATCACGACACGCGCTGTATATGCTGCTAAAGGTGCAATCCTCTCTTCGCTGGCAGTGCGGAGCGACAAACCGGTAAATGGCATCGTAACTTTTCGTAATTGTCGGCAAAGTTGGTCATGAATCACAGACACTGCAACTCCCGTATCGACCAGCGCATATACGGACAGACCATCGATAGAGATTACTATAATGTTCGTGGGCGAAATATGAGGCCTCGAGCTTTTCGTAGAGCTTACAGTTCTCTCCTCAGGAACCGCGGAACTTAGTTTCCCTCGTCAGCAGGGGGTGGTCGCCGGCGCATTGGTGATAGTGACCTGCGACGTGGAGAAGAACGATGGATCGTATACGAACGTTGTTCGGCGGCGTATGCAGGCGAAGAGGGAGCAGAACGAAGCAGCGGTGGGGAGTACTCCGAAGACGCAGGCTCGGGACGCGCAGCCATGCGGCGACGGCACCGACAGGCCACATGTCCAGGGCAACCACATTAGTAACAAATTTGGCAATTGTCCGAAGTGCGCCACGGGTTGTAATAGCGCGGAGTCGCAGGATTAAGCGGAGCCGTTTGAGGAAGCGGTGCATGGCGTAGGACAGGCTGCATGGGTGCATGGTAACGGTTCAGGCGGAGGCCGCGCAGCCACTGCCGCGTAGGTTAAAGGGACCGGGACAGAAGGTTGGCTATACTGTACTGGTGCTCCGGCGTATATGTCAAGGGAGCGAGAGCAGGAGCTTCAGGAAGCGTGGAAAGTGTTTCTGCAACTTGTTCGCGGATGACGTGCTGCAACTTTGGCACCAAAGGAGAGGAAGCGCCAGGACGATGGGGACGAGAGACAGTTGACGGGCAACTTCTCGTACGAACTACGTTATTTGTTGCAGCAAGGGTGACTGTTCTGAGTCGGCGGTTAAAGCTGCAAGAGGCTCTTGGTGTGACATCGAAGAACGAGCGATTTGACTGCGCCTGCGTAATTCCTCAAAGTTTTGGCATGCATTGATTACGTCGACGACGGTTGTTAGGTTCCTGGCCAGAAGCATCTGGAACGCCTCATCGTCGATTCCTTGTAAAATATGACTAATTTTGGCATGTTCTGTCATTGAAGCGTCCAAGCGCTTGCACAGGTCTACAGCATCTTCAATATAAACTGTAAAATGTTCGCCGAGTAGCGGTGCACGGCCGCGCAAGCGTTGCTCAGCGTGCAGCTTGCGCACTGCAGGCCTGCCAAGATATCGGAAAAAGTGGTCTTGAAAGCAGACCACGAGGAGATATCGGCCTCGTGGCTGCGGAACCACAGGTTGGCATCGTCCGTTAGGTAAAATAAGACGTTATTTAACTTGAGGCTGTCGTCCCATTTGTTGTGCGTACTGACCCGCTCATATGAGGACAGCCAATCTTCCACGTCGTGGTCGCCGGTTCCGCTGAAGATAGGAGGGTCCCGTTGGCGCAAAGCTCCATCGCAGAAGACGGCGGACGAGGAGTAGGTTGGACTAGGGGTGGTAGCGTCGGTCATGGCTGTTGTCGGTAGTGTGCGGCTGCGGAGCTCCAGGGCGGACGGAAATCCTCACCTCCACCAAGTGAAATGGGTTTTACTGAGGGTTCAACAGGGAATATAGCCCTCTGTAAACTGCACGGCGAACAGCACAAGAGCACAGTCCGTCTAGGCACAAACCAGCAAGCTCAAGCAGCGCAGCGACACTTCGTTGTTCTCTTCCTCGTGTTTCGTGACATCCGCTCTTCGTTTTTAATTCTTATAGCGCTGACGAAACACCACAGGAAGAAAGACACAAAAGGACAGAAGCGCAACTTCCAACTTTAATGAGCAGAAAAGGAAACCCAGGCACTCTTTTATAATCTCTGGTCTGCATGAATGTGCGATAACCCCCACACTAAATCAGAAAAAGAACAGTAACGCTAGGCAGGATTGAACCAGTTCAATCTATTTATTTATTTATTTCAAATACTTTCCAGGCCCGAAGGCATTACAGAAAGGAGTGGTACAGATAAAAACAAAATATACAGTGCATAGCTATACAATAATGAAATTATATGATGGCGGAAAATACAGTTTTCTTGAAATTTGCAACATCAGTAATGGCAGCGATGGGGGGAGGAAGGTCGTTCCAGTCAACGCTAGTTTTAGGAATAAAAGAATAATGACACATTTTTGTTCTCGAAAATGGAACACCAACTTTAAATACATGATCGGAACGGGATGAAATGTACGAGGGGCTCGCGAAAAGATGATTCTTTAACAGAGGGTTATGATGATACATTCTCTGGAAAATACACAGTCGAAAACACTTTCGGCGTGAAGAAAGGTCGGGTAAGGCAAGTGTGTTTTTCATGGAAGTAATGCTAGCGTGACGAGAAAAGTTAGATAAGATGAAACGTGCCGCACGATTTTGAATGGATTAAAGTGCGTTTATCAGTGTGATTATATTAGGATCCCAAACTGCAGATGCGTATTCTAACTTTGGTCGTACTAATGTCTTATAAAGGGTTAGTTTTATCGGCAGAGGTGCGGTAGAGAAATTTCGACGCAAGTATCCAAGAGTCCTGTTGGCGTTATTGGTGACATGTTCGACGTGTCTATGCCATGACAAGTTACGTGAGATATGAACACCTAGGTATTTGTAAGAGTTAACAGATTCAAGGCGAATGCCGTGAAGAACATAAGTACGCTTGTTGTCAGAGATGCTAGTGCAACGTGGTACATGCATTGTTTTACATTTATTAATGTTTAGTCGCATGAGCCATTTATCACGCCAGTTAGATATGCTTGTGAGATCATGCTGAAGATAAATAGAATCAGTCTGGTTAGATATTTTGCGATAGATGACGCAGTCGTCTGCGAAAAGCCTAATAGAAGAATGAGAAATGCATTCAGGAAGGTCGTTAATGTATATTAGAAAGAGAAGAGGACCCAGTACCGATCCTTGTGGTACACCAGATGTTACGGAAGTGCGAGAGGAGGAGCAGCCGTTAGCAGAGACATATTGGGTACGATTTGATAAGAAACTTTTAATCCAGTTGAGTACGTTAGGGTCAATGTTAAGCATGCTAAGTTTAAGAATTAGGAGATCATGGGAAACAGTATCAAAAGCTTTCGCAAAATAAAAAAAAACACAGTCTACGCCAATGTTCAAGTCAGTGTGGGCAAATAGGTCATTAGTAAAACATATGAGTTGTGTTTCACATGAAAATGTCTTCCTGAAACCGTGTTGTTGTGCTGAAAAGAAGGAATTTGACTCAAGGAAATCAATCAGATGAGAATATATAATATGCTCAAAAATTTTACATGGTATACTTGTGAGTGATATAGGACGATAGTTATCGGGGGAATGAGCGCTACCTGGTTTAGGTACTGGAACAACCTTGCCAACCCTCCAATCGCTTGGAAGTACCGTGGAACCTAGAGACTGGGAAAAGAGCATCGAAAGCAAAATGGAAGAATATGAGTCAGTGATTTTCAGCATTTTAGAGTTGATTGCATCTTCACCTGACGAAGAAGATATTTTCAAATTTCCAACCAGCTTTTGTATGCCAACCCAGTCTATACTGATAGAGTTCATTGGTAAAAAAGAAAAATTAGTTACAGACGGTACAATATTAGGAACACTTTTGTGGAAAATAGAAGCAAATACATCATTTAAAACGGAACAACACTGGTTCGGAGGAATCGCGACATTATCAGAACGGGCTAGTTGAATTACCTTGTCTTCTTTGCCCCCAACAACATTCCAGAATTTACGCGGATTAGATTGCAGAAGTGATGGGAGGATGTTATCAAAAAAATTCTTTTTTGCATCTTTAACAGCCATTAGATATTCTGCATGAATGCGATGATATGCTGCCCAGCGTTCAGGAAGGTTGGATGCTTTGGCGCGACGAAAGATACGCTTCTTTTTGTTGCATAAGCGGCGTAGGGGTTTAGTAAACCATGGTGAGGTAGGATATGAGACAATCCTAATTTTAGGTACGTAACGATCTATTAGTTCTAGTAGTTTATTTTTGTACAATAACCAGCTTGCTTCAACAGTACGTTCGGAAAAGTTTAGAGTATAGTCGGATGTGAAAGATTCTAGTTCAGATGCGATGGACGCGGTGTCCGCGGCATTATAATCACATATAGTCTTAATAACTTTCTTGGGACGGACATTCTTCTTAATTGTCAAGTGAAGCAGTGAGTGGTCACTCACTCCTTCTAGGTATGTTGGCGGAGAGACCAAATCGGGAGCTGTTGTAAAAAAGAGGTCTAAAATATTAGACGAAGTGCTGGTGGTGCGTGTGGGTTTATTAATTAGCTGGGTTAGATTAAAATCGGCGCAGGTGTCTAAAAAATTACAGCACTCGGAGGATGGTTGCTTAAGGGAGCGAATACCATTTTGCCACACTATATTTGGGAAATTGAAGTCACTCAGTAAGAATAAATGTGATTTTGGGTATCGAACAACCAATTTATTAAGTGCATCATGAAGGTCAGTGCAGAAAGTAGTAGGTGAGGATGGGGACCTATAACACGCGCAAAGGATAAGGTGATAAGGTCACCAGTTGGAAATGTAACGTGAGTGCAAACTATTTCTAATGGGGAATCAATAGAGATAGTAAAGGAATTGATAGCAGAGTTCACGGCAATCAGTACACCTCCGCCTGATCGGAAATCACGGTCGTATCTGTAAAAGTTGTATGTATTTTCGCAATCTAGTATTTCATTATTCTTGATTTTTGCCGAGAGCCAAGTTTCAGTGAGCACAACTATATCAGCCGAGCATGCATCGATATGGGACGATAGTGATGTACGTTTGTTAATGACACTTCGAACATTAGTGAAAAGAATTGATATGAAGTTTGTTTGCTTTCGATCGTGAGATAGTTATGCTGTGCGGAGGGTGAACCCGGTGGTTGTACGTCTCTTCTTGGGGTAATCGCGCTCCTACTTGGTCCGATATCGCATACTTCGTCTGTAGCTGCGCAATAGACCTTTTACCTATGATCAATTTGTTGTGCCGCAAAGACCGCTAGCCTTGCCAAAATCGTTAAGGGCTTTCCGCGATTTACGGGTGGCTTTGAAAAAATCTTCGCCGATAGAAACGCCATCTTCTTTGCTTTTTGCGAAAGTATCTCATTTTATAGGACGCAAACTGTTTTGCCATTTGCAAAGCTACCTAATCTATGAGCCCTATGAATTGTGACTTCCGAGGAATTCAAATCGAGACACTTGGAAAGGAAATGATGTATCTGAGCTTCCGATTGCACCCACGTTTCAGATGAATTGTCAGAGATGCCATAAATTATTAAGTTGTCGCGTCTTGACTGGTCCTCCAGCTCGTCCAGTCTGGACGCGAGCGCAGTGCTCTCATTTGAAACTGCCTCTTGGACTGCTGTAGTAAGATCGCTAATAGAAGGCGTGTTTTCGAGACACTCTACTGCGGTTTCCACAGCAGTCATCCTATTAGAAAGGTCTGAAACCGTATCATATAGCGCTTCTTGGTTAACCTTAAGTTCAGCTATGGCATTCATCATTTCTTCATGTCTTGTATCAAACTTGGATGATAAAGCAGCTATCGCGGCCATAACTTCGCTATGCTGACTGTCCACTTCCTTGTTAGGACCAGGATTTTGTTCTATATCTCCGGAAAATAAGAGTAACATTGCAGTAGATACACAATCATTCAACGTGGCAGCAAGCACTTGTGGGCAAGGGAAGAGCAGCAAACATACATTGTTTGTACGCTTGCAAAATAGCGATTCAGATTGACTAACCTGCACAAGAAAGCAGAATGGAGAACTTAGCGACCGCATGGTAGCCGCTCTCCCATGCCCACTGGAAGCGCCTTGTAGATGCCAGTTGTTTAAATAGGCGCGGCGCAGTGCTGCCGCTGACGGATGTGTAGATGTTCCACGAGACACGGGCGTGAAGGTGACGTTTCCCGCGCTGAGATAAGGCCTCTTGTCCGCTGTTGGTAGGTGTAGATCCAGCTTGAAGTCCCATGCAGATGTAGACGCATAACACGTGTCAGTCGGTGAGAGCCAGAAGCCATAAACAGCAAGCTGTACAAGAAAGCAGAATGGAGAACTTAGCGACCGCATGGTAGCTGCTCTCCCATGCCCACTCAATCATGACAGAACACATGGGTGAAAGGCAGGTCGCATGGATAAAGACAAGAAACAAGAAAAAGATAAAGGCGAGCAACCACAAGAATCCCAATAAGCAGCAACCAGTAAGAATCAAGATCATGTACCAACTAGCCCGTCAAAAAGTCCTCCGCTCTTCGTTCACTACAATATATAAACATACATACCGCAACCACTCAATCAAGAAACACAGATCACTTCTGCACAAAAGGATGGCGAAGAAAAAGGCACATGGTCAGCAAAATTGAACTGAAAATCTAGAGATGAACCGGCGAAAAAGTGAATGAGAGTAACTGCAGTTAAGGGTGAAAACAAACAAGAAAAAACGACAACAACGGAAATTTTAACTTTCTACATGCGCGCGTCTAGGACGAAATGTAATGGCACGTGCTCAGTTCAGAAGGAAGAAGGAAGAAGGGAAGATAAAGCAACAACATCAACAGGGGTTGATCCGGCGAAAACAAACAAAAACGACAAGAGTAGATGTCATCGGAAGGGCGTCTGGCGACTATCATGATTCAGTCATTCAGGCTGAGGCTGAATGACCGAATCATGAGGCTGAGAAGATTGCAAGGCTGAAGTAGATATGCAGCTAGCACAGGAGGGGGTTGTTTTTTAGGTACATTGGAGAGGTCTGAGCCCTACAGTGAGTGTAGTCCGGGTGAAGATGATGATGATGACAGAATTAGCATTAGGTTCCTTTCTGCTTTCGCAAAGGACCTATTAACTTGATAGAGTAATGGGAAGTTCGTTTTACTAGTCATGTTTTTCACTGTCATAATTCAACGCAAGAGGTCACCATTGTTTTGTACTTGGCCGTGTTTTATTATTAGCATTTCTGATCCTTCCTTTGTGTTTGAGTCAGTCTGGTTTGGAACCAAAATTATACATATCTTGTGTCATGTGATTTTGCTCTCGACATTGTTATTTATATTTTACACTCTCACCTGAACAGTACTCAAACTATGGTAATCTTCTCTCATGCCTGTTCAGAAAAACTGAAATTACAAATGCCCGTCCCGGTTTCCATTAACAACGAGCAATTTCTTTGGAACCATGCACATCGCATTTTAGTACCTCAGATCAACCTATCTAGCATTAGCTCTGAAAAGGCCTGCCTAATAGGCTGGCATCATGAATAGATGAAAACACACCGCATGGAAGGAGTAAGGAAAATGAAGACGAGCTCTGGGCACGAGCGGCGTCGTTTTTGCCGCCTCATTGACCTCAACTTAGATGGGCATTTTAACGCCGTAGCGTTAAGGAGCTCGTGTCGCAGAAAAGCCGGTGGCGTCGGCGGCGTTGGCCGTGAGCGATAAATCCCGGCATGCACTTCATAAATAAAAAGCAACTTCCAAGATGGGCTGGGTGTGTGAGACGGAGACGCTACCACTCATCCACGAGTTTTTTTTTCTTTATTGCCGACTTGGACATTCAAAACAAGACGATGAACAATAAAACGTGCCAGCACGCTTTCGCGTGACATGGCGGGTTAAAACTTTTTCAGTTTTACCAAACTGTCAAGCACATGAATCCGTTGTGGCTGCTCTGGGAGTGTCATATGCACTTCCCTGAACCGCACAACACTGTGTATGAAATGTTCTCGTACAGGATTGACTTGTATATCTGCATTGTTAAACTGCATTCTGGTTTTCCACAAGCTGTGGAGGCCCAGGAGCATTATTGTATCATTGGGAAACTCTTCTGTATTAGGAAAAGGTAAAAATCGTATGCCATATGCATCAAGAGGTAGCTCTTTTTTTAAAGTTCTCTGAAGCACATCCCAGAAAAAAATGGCATCCCAACAGTCCAAAAACACGTGTTCTATCGTCTCTGGTCTGTTACACAAGAAACGTTTGTTGACCAAGGGACGAACAGGCCTTTAGCGTGCATCCATGTTTTGACTGATAATGTGCTAGTGTGGAGTTTAAAGAAAAATGATTTGACTGGTGGTGATATTGGCATCTTCTTAAGTGATGCGTGGCAAGGAAGGCAGTTGTCCATGTTCTCGCGTGCCACTATATGTAATCTGTTCCTTACTGCTAAAGTGTGGTACGTGATGAATGTGCTCAGTGCTTTGAGGACAAACATACAAAAACTTCACCGTGTTCTTGCCGTTTTCATTTGGGCGTCGACCTGGGAAAGGACGAGCCGTACAAATTTGTTTCTTTCCGTACAAAAAGGAGGGCTTGGTCTGGCGCATTTATTTTTGCGACAAGTTGTCTCGTGTTTCATGTACCTTCGTGACCAAAATGATGTCTTCCTCAGAACAGTAATCCAAGTTCGGCTTGGTCGACTCCTTCCTAATTTTCTTGCCAGTTCGTGTCTCAATGTAGGTGGTACAGTAAGAGGGTACTTGCGAGAAGTGGTGCTCGCGTACAGATTGCTGCATGTGCGCTTTTCCATGGAGTATTTGTGCAATGTTAAGCGGAAAAAATTGTATGCGGACCTAGTGGACACAATGCTTCCTGTACCGATATACCGTTTGTCGCACTGTCCAGGCCAAGGAGATGATGTACACTCAGCCACGAGTTCGATGCTTGAAAGCGGTACAAAAGCGCTTCTAGTGAATGCGGTGTTGCCTTAGAAACGTGCCGTAGAACGTTATACTGCTGTGTATATCGGTAATTATGGGCATGTTACTTACAGAAGTCGCAGTTACACGAGTAGCGAAGTACGTTTCCGCTACATTTCTTCTGCGCTCTGCGCACATGCAGAGCCATCTTACGGCAAACACAGAAGAACCCCTCCTCGCAATGTGCGGCGCTGCCCCGACACGTGGCGCGCCACTCGCCCCTGACGTTTCGCCGTGCACCCTCACGGGTTGTAGAATCAAGCGTCTTTCCTTTCTTTAGATCACTCAAGAGCATACCGAGCGAATGAGTGGGCGGTGCGAACGAGGTGAAATAACGCTATCGCGTTCCACCCTTGAAGGCGAAGCTTAAGCGTCCTCCAATTTTTTTTTCTGGAGGTGTTTTTTGAAATAGGCTTAATGCTATGCTCAATGGACCTTTATACAATACGATGCAGTCTCGCTTGCGTAATTAGGCCGATTTAGGTGAAAACATAGACACGCATATGTCAGGAGACAAATCAGTTGCTAAAACTGTGCTAGACTAGTCATCAAATACCACTACATCTGATTGTTAAAAGGCATGCCAACTGCACTTAATTTGTGATATTGCCGTCATAATTATTGTCGCAGTGTCCGTACTCCTGACCGCGTATCCCATGTATATAAACAACTTTCTGTAATGCTCCTTTTATTTAAAACAATTTTTAAAGACAAAATTGGAACGACTTGCATTATCGATGCCCTCTTGAATAAACCATCTTCTGTTTTGTGGACTGCTGAAAAGACGAGAATTTTCGTAAGAACATGAACGAGTACACTTTGGTTTGTCTCGTGGGCCATTAAGAGTAGTGGTCTACTTTTCAAGGCATCAGGAATGCATAAGTGGGATTTCCCCACTCATGTACCGTCTCCTGTAAAACAGTTTGTGGGGCACACAGAAACAACAGTCGTTTCTTTATCTGTGTGCCGTCGTTGTTGTTCTGGATAGCGATGTACTGTCCGCGATCTCCGCTCTCAAGCTTCGTTACTTCTGGTCATCGAACTTGAAACTTTGGTTCCTCACCATCGAGGCCTTGTTCCATGTTCGAACACGTCACGCGCACGCCTACTACTGCTGCGATTGCTCGCGACGTCCTGCGCTCTACGCCTGCCGATCGCCCTTATGATCATCTTCGGGCGACGCTAATCCAGCGAACTTCTGAAACGGAGCCGCGTCGTCTGCAGCAGCTTCTTACCTCAAAAGAACTCGGAGATCGTAAGCACTGAGCTGTTGCGTCACATAACCGCCCTGGCTCAAGACTCCCCTCCTTCACACGACAGCGGACTCCTGCGGAAACTCTTCCTGCAGCGCCTACCACCGCAGGTGCTCATGATCCTGAGCGTGTCTTCATCTCATACACTGGAATCTCTCGCTACGCTGGCACATAAGGTCCTGGACGTCGGTTTCCCATCCGTACAAAATATTCATCGCTATGCGCTCTTCACCGATGCTAATGAGGAACTCACTCCGCAATCAGCACGGCTTGCAGCTCAAGTTGCAGCCCTTCACACTCACCGGCTGCATTCCTCATCTCCTACTCGCCATACCAGCCGCAGTGCTCCTGGCAACCATCCTCCGTACTCCAGGACCTTTTTTTGGTACCACCCCCACTACGGCTCTCGCTCTCGCCAATGCCGCCAGCCCTGCTCCTTCGCGGGAAACGGTCCGGCCGAACACTGAAGGCGACCGGTGTTCTCGGCTCACGATCCAGTCGCCTCTTTCATGTCACTGACCGTATAACGAACATCCGCTACCTAGTCGACACCGGTTCCGAGATCTATGTTCTTGGCTGAGCGACGTCGTCCTTCAGACTTTCCACCTCTGATCGCAGTCAACAGATCTACCATACGGACATACGGACAGAAGTCGGTGATTCTTGATATCAGAGTCCGCTGTAACGTTCGCTCGGTATTTGTCATCGCAGATGTGTGCTCACCAAAATTCGGCGCTGACTTCCTATGACACTACAGGCTCCTAGTTGACATGCGGCACAGCCGCATGCTGGATTCTGAAACGAGCCTAGTCGTCCAAGACGCCTCTTGCCGCGATCCACTACTCCGGCTCCTCCAGGCGCACAGGCAGCAGAGTTCCCGATCCTTGGTCCAGCGTACTTGCAGAGTTTCCGGGCGTCTTCCGACCCCCCCCCCCTTCAAGCACCGGTCACGCACGGCGTTACTCGTCATATTGTGACGACTGGGCCTCCCGTGTGTGCTCGCGCTCGTCGCCTCGCTGTCGTCAAACAAGAATTCGAGCATATGCTGGAGCTTGGCTTCATTCGTCCCTCTTCCAATCCTTGAGCTTCGCCCCTTCACATGATGCCCGAAACGTACGGCGACTGGCACCCGTGCGGTGTTTACCGGGCTCTTAACAAGGCCACAATCTCTGACCGCTACCCATTACCCATATTCAGGATTTTACTTCGCCCCTTCATGACTGCACAACCTTCAGCAAGGTTGACTTCATGAAGGCATATAATCAGATTTCTGTGGAGCCCTCGGATATCCCGAAGACCGCAAGTATTACGCCATTTGGCATGTTTGAATATCTGAGGATGCCTTTCGGTCTTCGCAATGCGGCCCAAACTTTTCGATGCTTTGTTGACGAAGTCCTACCCGGTTTGACGTGCTACTTTGCCTATCTTTACAACATTCACGTCTTCAGTCCTACGGCAGAGGCCCACAAGCTCCATCTGCACACAGTCCTCGCAAGGCTTAGCCGCTTTGGTCTAGTGGTCAATGGACCGTAAACCGAGATTGGCGTTGCAGAGTTGGACTGTCTCGGCCATCGCGTTAACGCCCATGGCATCCGCCCGTTACTGGCACGTGTCACCGCCATTAATCAGTTCCCCAGCCCCCTACCACTCGGCAACTGCGCGAATTTCTTGGCCTCGCCACTATTATTGGCGCTTCATTCCTCGCTGTGCTGCAATACTGCAGCCTCTTCACGACCGTCTCTCGGACCACAGCAAGTCAACAACTTTTGTAGCTTGTAGTGATAACGCTGACCACGCATTCAGCGGCATCAAAGCTGCCGTCGCCGGTGCCACGCTCCTCGTCCATCCCAAATGTGATGCGCCCATATCGGTCATGGTTGACGCATAGGACACTGTCTAGGCGCGGTCTTTCAACAGTTCGTGGCTGGTGCTTGGCAGCCAATCCCCTTCTTTTCCAAGAATCGTGCGCCCCTGAGCGCCGTACAGCACATTCGGCAGAGAGCTGCCAGCATTATAATCAGCCGTGAAGCGCCATTTTATCGAAGGACGCACTTTTCATACCCTAACTGACCACAAAACTCTGAAGTCTGCCCTGGCCTCCAGCAGTTTCTCCTACGCTCCGCGCGAAATCAGCAGCTCGCCTACATTTCTGATTTACTTGCGACATTTGTCACGTCAGCGGCAAGTCGGTTATGGCTGCTGATGCTCTTTCTCGCGCTGAAGTCAATGCGACGAGCAATGGACGGCCAATCATCGACTTCACAGCTATGGCTGCTGCTCAACGAGCCCATGCCGAACTGCAACGGCTTCGCACGGGTGTTGGAGGACGTCTTGCTCACTGACTGAGTCGCTTCTCTCGTTTGTGATACATCGATCGGTCGCCCTCGCCTCTACGTCGTCATCATCATCATCAGCAGCATGACTATGCCCACTGCAGGGCGAAGGCCTTTCCCATATTTCTCCAATTAGCCCTGTTCTGTGCTAGCAGTATCCACTTGACCCCTGCGAACTTCTTAACCTCATCCGCCCACCTAACTTTCTGCCTCCCCCAGCTACTCTTTCCTTCCCTTGGAATCCAGTTTGTTACCCTCAGCGACCATCGGTTATCCTCTCTTCACACTACATGTCCTGCCCATGCCCATTTCTTCTTAATTTCCACTAGAATGTCATTAACTTGAGTTATTTCTCTGACCCAATCTGCACGCTTCCTATCTCTTAATATTACCCCTACCATTTTTCGTTCCATAGCCTCTGGGTTGTTCTCAACTTAAGTAGAACCCTCTTGGTCAGCCTCCACGTTTCAGCTCCATAGGTGAGTACAGGTAAGTTGCAACTGTTGTGCCTCTACGTGCCTTCATCATATCACCGAACCATCTTTGATGCCCTCCATTCTTTGCCCATCCTGACATACGCGCAACTCAGCGCCTCGTCACGGCTGGTTATGTGTGGCCTCACATCAACGTCGACATTCGCAGCTTGTCCCACACGTGCCTCAGCTGTCAGCAATGTAAAGTGCACCGACACAATGCGACTCCTCTTCTATACTTACCGTCTACGGACGGTCGCTTCAGCCACCTGCTCGTCGATACTGTCTGTCCTCTTCCACCCTGTGGGAAACACCGCTACCTGTTAACTTGCATTGACAGGTTTACGAGATGGCCTGAAGCGATGCCCCTTCTGGACAACGGCAGGGCCGATCGCAAGAGCGCTTTGCATAAGCCGCTATGGTGTCCTTTCCACCATCATGGCTGATCGTGGTCGTCAATTTGAATCAACATTATTTGCCAACCTATCTCCGCTCCTTGGCGTCAATCACATTAAGATGACCTCTTACACGGCATCATTGAACGTTTTCGCCGGCAGTTGAAAGCTTAACTTATGGCGTCCGCTTTCCCTGCACCATGGATTGAGCGCTATACCCTTCGTCCTTCTTGGCCTCCGCGCCGCACTTCGCATTGACTCTTCTACCTCTGCAGCGGAGCTAACGTTTGGCACTAGTCTTGGAGTCCCTGGCGAATTCTTCGAACCTTCGCCACCCACGCCTGCTGACGTCACAGATTACTCTTGCCTTCTACGTAGCGCTATGAGCACTATCGTGCCACCACGGCAGTGCCAGTATTCTCGTTCCAACCTTCAGCTGTGCCCCACGACGCCGTACGTGTGCCCTTACAGCCACCATATCCGTTTCTTGTGCTCCTAAGCACTTTCTACTGCGGCCGGGAGGACACGATATCCGTATCGTCTCAAACCTGCCCACTTTTAATCCGAAGTAATCGCCAATGGCAACACCTCCCGATCGTGCCAGTTCTCGCCGCGTACAATTCGCACCCCTACCGTCCGCTTTTCGCCATTCCCCCTCGCTCATGGCTTCATCGCTAGAGAGGGGCTGTTGCATGTCATCGTGGTCCCGCCGCAAAAGAATACGACAGTCTCACCACGCCTGCCAAGCAAGCGAAGTTTCGTTCTACGTGGCAGCAGGACTGAATGCCGAAAGTTCACTGTCCCGTCCCCGCCTGGCTCAGCGAGTCCTGTGAAATATATTTCCGACTATGAGTGCGTCTGTGGTTCATGTCCACACGCACAATGAAAATAGACTAATGTAGAAGAAATGACCTTAGTACAGTTACAAAATTAGCACTGCGGACCAAGTGGTTCAAGTGCTGCGTGATGACCGGCGTGTAGAAAACTGTGGCTTCTAATTCAGCATTGAGGATTTTTTTACTGGGTGCCGCACGATGAACTCCTTGTTGCTGTTCGTGAGAGAATTTATCTGTCTGGTAATGTTGCCTTTCAGAATGGATGTGGCCTCAAAGTATTGTCATTTTTAAAGTTACTAATGTTTGACCTTAATTTTACTGTTATTAGCTTTAAGGAAAAGTGTTATGTCCAAAGACGGGGAACTTGTATCGGCTTTTGTGTAACTCCTGTTTTGTCCGAAATGTTTCTAGCAAACTTTGACTGTGAGTTAAGCCAGAATGTGAGTAGTGATTTTGTGGATCATGTTTTTAGATTTGTTGACGATTTCCTGGTTTTTTTACAACTAAGGGATGATAACATTGATTTTGTTGCTGACTCAGACCTGGGACGGTTTTCTGCCGTCACCAGCTTCATGAATTTTACCCTTGGACTGCCACAAAATAACTCGCTTCAGTTTTTAGATTTAGGACTGTGTTTTAACATGCCAAGCCGCATTCGTTGGGCCTATATGCCACACAATAAGAAAACCCCTCTACCGTACCATTCCTCACATTGTAAACTCATGAAGCGTGGTATCGTCTCCTTGTCAGCCCTGTCCAAGTCGTGTATTCACCAAGTGGAATCAAGTTTCGCACTTCAGGCCGAACGTTCAAGGATGCTGGCAATCCTGTTTCTGTGCTTAAGGTTGTCGCGGAAGCCTTGCTTAAGCAGCTACGTAAGCATGAAAAGAGTGAACTTGTTCCCAGCACTTCCTCTAACGTTAGGAAGAGAAATACGTGGTGGTGCCCTAAATTCACCGCGTATCGAATAACATAAAGACGATAGCAGGAAAGTTTTGTATGGACGTTGCTTTTACTGAACCTCAAAAGATGTCTAGTTCTTGCCCACTGGTGAGCCAAATACATAAGAAACCGGCTTGTAGCGGCAAATATGCAACTACGTTCGTTGCTTGCAAAGTAGGTGTTGTATACGAAGTCCCTTGAAGCTGTGACCAGATCTATATCTGTCAGACTGGCCGATGTCTTAATGAGCCTTAAGGAAACATGCTGCATCATTTAAATCATTGCAACTAACAACCTCCCTATGCATTGTTTGAACTGCAAATGCCATCTACTGTTCGGGAAACCAAAAATTCTTGGCCGTTCTAAAGGACATGGAGAGCTTCTTGAGTCAACATTTATTCATAGGTCAGGAACCGAAAAGTGTGCAAGTGAAACCTCGGTTGTTGTGTTGAAAAAGGAAGCGTTGTTTTTAAATGCAGTGTAATATCTTTCGTTGCTTCAGGTATATTGTGTTCCATGTTTTATCTGTCTTTGAATGGCTATAGATTATCTTTGTTCAGTTTGGCTAATCTATTCCTTTCTTCGAAATACAGTGCGTAGCTGAACATGCGTACATGTTTCCTCGAGCTCGCACAATTTCTTTCGCTTCCAATTTCTGTTGTAAGTTAGCGCTCATCTTGTGTGCCTCTCTTGTCCTCGCTTGCCTCTCGTTAAGCCTCCCTGTAAACTGCCTGTTTCAACCTCGTGCATTGAATAAATTTCGTTTTAGGAACTCTCGCGTAGCATAACCCACCATGCGATGTATGTGAGCTCTTCATCATTTTTCTGCAGGTCATGGTCACATCGAATCATTCCGAAAATCCAATACGCCAGGTCCATTTTCACTGCTTAAACGGCATTGTTCAATTCACGGGAGCTATGGCTTCTTGAGTACATCTAGAGATTTAGCAAGCGAGCTAATGTAATTCTTCTTCAGGGTCAGTGTTTTCAGAGCTAACTGCTGTCATTAGGCCATAAAAACACAAGCAGTTTACTACAATAAACTATTGCGTGCTTGTCAAATAACGACTTAGCCACGCGAACACCAAACTACTGCGAGGAAGTTCTATTGCGGATCCTTGCTCAGCCTCGCTGTAATTAAGTACCTGAAATTCTGTTCTAGTGTCTTGTTTTTGCGATTTAAACTCCGCTCGCAAAGCTTCCTGTGTGCACCGTCATTCGGAGCAGCGAAACGCAAGTGCTGCTCACTTCTAGTCCACTGATAAACTATTGCACACCCGGAACCCTATTTTCGACACACATTCGCCGCCGTTCGGCGCCATGTTGTTTCTCTGATTGGTTCTCAGAACAGTCACGTGTTTCACATTTGTTGCGTGAAATTGCAGTGTATCGAAATGGCTTTTTGCGGTGAGAAAAATATGACGTGAGCGGAAGCTTAGCAGCATTAATCATGATGCCTGGATGGTATATTAACTAACTGTGGAGGGAACACGAAATCATAAGTGATGGAGAGGAAAGCACTTACGCTTGTATTACGAATGGGGTGAAATCTGATTGGCTGACGTTGTGTGGCGGGAAATGCGTCATGCATAAACATTATTTGATGATGTCGAAGTGACGTTTCTTTACGTAAAGGATGTGCTACCAATGCTGTATATGACTAGAGTTGGACGCAACATTTCGGTCCATTCGAGGCGACCGTGAAAGAAAAATGGCGAAATTAACGTGGAGTATATAGGCGGCTGTTAGCTCACCGCAGTTTGGTAGACAGTTTGGTGGGTGGTGAAGTAAGAGGAACTGGAATTGTAATTGCAGAAAGCTCTGGAACGACTTAAGGATACTTTTTAGCTGTGCAAAGTTTAAGAGGATTAATAATGAAGAGCAAATTTACAGCCGCACGAGGGTCCTAGCGGCCCTCCCATTGCAAACGATTTGCCCTCATAGGAAAACTATGATACTGCAGAGCACGTTATGAAATGTTGTTGGCTGACATTTTGTGCTGATTGCTTTTTAATACAGCCAGAAAATAATCTCCTTTAATTGATCTGCATTTTACCGTTTCGATATCTTCATACCACGATTTTTCTTCAGTCATCATTGGCTTGGTTTCCTTATTCTTGGTTTCCTCTACAAGTGTACGGTAGTCTGCTCGGCATGACCCAGTTAATCTCCCTGCTATTCTGTTGTTCTGTTCAACTGTCTCTCTTAGATATTCTTCACGTTTCGCAGGAGCCTTTCACACGCCAGTGCATGACAATTTAACCGAATAGGTGTAAGGCCCAGCGTGTGCCTTCCATTTTTGGAGTTTTGTGTGTGTGTGTTCCACACACGCAGACTATGTCTCCCCTCTCTGCGCTGCTTTCCGCACTTTGCACAATTCAATCCGACGCAAGGTTCTACAAACGTACACAGACATGCTGGCCTGATGGTAGCTGTTCATAACGCGGTTGTTCGAAAGACGTGGACAGCACCTAACAGTAATTGCTACTTTGAGACTGCGAGCGCTGTCCTCGTACATTCACCATGATGACTGCGCGGGCGCCTCTTCGTCAGTGCGGGAGCTATTTCGGAAATCTGTTGATTGCTTCTGTTTACGAAGTTTTGGTTCCTTCATTCAAAAGCCGCTGATAAGTCAACGTGAGAGCTCAACGGCGCTTATGAGGAACTCTCCCATTCTGCGCTACGGATATTCTGTTGTCGTTCTTGGCTGTACCGCTCCTGGCGTTACAAACTCGCTCAGCCTCTCCGTGCGCAGCTGCTGCCCATTGAAAATATCTCAACTGAGACCAAAACATATTTCACTCGCCCGAGGCTTCCGAATCGCGGAATGCACCGCAGAGGCTCGGTTCCTGGAGCATCGTCGTTTTTCCTACTTGGCAGACGAGAGCGGATTTTTTCTATCATTTCTTCTTTCGTCAGAATGCGTATTGTGTGCTTACGTAGCCTGGCACCGTCCTACTGCACAATGTGGACAAAATGGCCAATTGTAGAAAATGAAGCAACGCCGTTTCCGCTTCATCGCTTCACTGCCACATCAGACGAATAACTTTAGTTCAGCGCGTAAGATCACGAGAAACAGTCGCTGCCGTTGACAACTCACACATCAGCAAATGCTGCAGCAGCGCCATTTCTTTCGACACGCGTATGCCTCAAGCGAATGCACGGGAAGCCTGAACACACTACCCCATAAGCTAGTACACTATATAACCATAACTGCGATTGAAGGAAAGAAGCCAACGGTCGTCGAGGCCAAGGAAAGCGTTGGGGATGGTACTTTATGTATTTTTTAATAATGTTTACTTGGATAATCACAGAAATTATTAAACACAAAGTAGAAGAAAAAACAACGAGACGATGGTGGGAACCGAACCCATGACCTCCGAATATCGCGTCCGGTGCTCTTCCAACTGAGCTACATCGGCCGCTGTCCCCCCTGCTACATGCTTGGGTATTTATGTTGTCTGTATACGAACCTTGAGAGTGTTCACCAGCGCCACCCTCAAACATAGCGCCGGACGTGGAACGTCCTTTGTTACCGCCAGCGTCACGTAGAACGTGATCAAGAGCGAGGGCGAAAGCTGTGCTAGAACCCTCTTACGCTACCTATGGCTTCAAGACTGCCAGAACCGAGACCCCCGTAAGCCACAAGCAGATCAATTAAGGGGAAATGAGGGTGCTTGTTATACTACATGAAGGAAAGAAGCCAACAGTCGTCGAGTCCAAGGAAAGCGTTGGGGCGATACTTTATGTATTTGTTTGTACTTTATGCCTACATAAACTGGAACCATCCCCATCACCATACTACCGAAGAGACAGAGGCGCGCCCTTCTGTTCCAGGCCAGCAATGGCGCTCTCCTCACAAACCAACGCCGTCACGAGCTATTCGACGTTGACCTCAAGTGTCGACTGTGCAGTGCATCGGAAGAGACCCTCCTAGATGTCCTACAGGAATGTCCGGCTCTTCCTGCGAACCAACGATCATGCACCCTAGTGGAAAGGCTAGTGCTGACAGGTGAGACCGAAGGGGACCGTGGAGCACACGCCTAGGCTACGAAGGCACGGCTTCAGCAATGGGAACGACTGCAGCCACGCCAAAATACCAGCAGGGAACCTGAAGCACGTCCCGCCCCGCCAGAGTAGCTCTGAATAACGCGCGAACAGCTCGGCAACAGCGGTAACAACGGCTACAGTGCAGTGCCAAGGTTTTTGTGCCACCATGGACAACGAAGGAAACAACGACCCCTGCAGCAGCCAACAACCATGCTAAAAATGGCTGGGGCTGGCTGATTTTGCGACTTACAGTGAAATACATTGTGACTTGGCTCTTGGCCTAAACGTGGCTACCGGATTGGATTAGTACGGCTTCAAGAGGCCGTTCGGCCGATGGTGCCACGAAAGACTGACACAGTGCAGTGTTGTGATGTATTCTCTTTACTCTTTAGCTATCCATTTTTCCTGTGGCGTTGATAAACATCTGATGTGAGTCAAAAGGGATCAGCAGCTCCCGCTTACTTGCTTAATTACTGTCTGGTTTTTCAAAGTCACAGCCTCGCTATCGACAATGTATCGCAGATGGCTGTTTATTTGCGTTCATAACAACCGAGAACCGAGAATAGAGAACTCTCAACAACAAATATCTTCGAATGATTCTTTGGCCAATATTGGGGTACTGGTAGAAGTGATAACAGCGATAAAAACGAGCTTTTTCCAACAGCGACCTTGATTCCTGACTGCTTCCCGGTGCCACTCGCCTGGCATCTGCTAGCTCCGCTGTTGAAGACCGTGCAAATCAAGAATAATATATTTTATTATGAGATGAGCTCCCAAAAAAGAGTCCCGTGTTTTTTACAGCGTTAGCCTGTTCCGAAGCGCCGTCGGCTTCCGCTTTGATATGCGAAAGCGGCTAGGCTTAGCGACGTCTGGGACAGGCACTTTGGCTCCCGGTGAGCCCGCGCGAGGCACCGTTGCCGACAGCTCCGCACTTGCGCGGGCATGCTGTTGGTTCACTAGTATAGCAGACCATGTAAACGAGGTTCAAGTTGTACGAGCCTGGCATAAAAGAAAACCCGTAAATTATGCTTACCCCTTGCCGGGGTCCGATATCTGTGCGCTCGTGCGCGCGCACAAGATATACCTAAGCTATGCGTTCGCAAAACACATCTACGGCGAAATCTACTCCTGGTCAAGTAATAGTAGCATGCACCGCGAAGCAGAAAGCGCGAAAGACAATCGAGTCAGCAGAGTAGAAACCTAGAAAGTCCCATGTGTGCACAATAGACACAGACACGGCGAGCTACCCTGTGTCGTCACTGATTTTGTCAATGTGTTTACCTATTGAAGGCTCCGCCTTCTAGAATACGGGTCCGCGAGCGATGGTCTCGCCCGAAGAGTAAAAAACCAAGTTTTTCTTAAAAACACCGGTTTAGTCCGGATCAACAGAAAAGTATAAAATAGAAAAGAAACAGCAATACTCAAAACTGCGCTGAAAACATGCCGTCGAAGTGCGCGACAATGGACTATGCAGAATAAAACGGAACATGGGTCAGGGCTTCACCGCGACAACACAAAACACACTGCGGCGCGAATAGGGCGAGTAATAGGCCAAATCGTTGACGACGGTACAAAAGCATTGCTTCTCGCGTGGCAGCACTCACGCTAATACCCCTAAGGCATTCTTGCAGGCACCGCTTCCGTCTTCGTCTGGCAGAACCCCGCTCCGTCGTCCGTGTACATCCCGCCGGGCTGGGACGCTGCCTCGCCGCCCTTCGCTGGCCGGCCGCCCGGCGAAAAAGCCCCGAGCCAGGCTTCCGACGCGCTTATCTACCCTCGGTCTCGCGCCGATAACATGCCGCTCCTGCTCCAGGCAGCTCGCTCATGCGTACTCGCGCTGCCCGGGCGGACACCAACACACAGAAAAAAGCGCGCGCGGTTTGAAACGCTAAAAGAGGCTGTGGGGCCCCACACTCCTCCCTCTCAAGACGGGACACCTCCCGAGGTGTAAAACAAAAATAACGCGGGAAAAGGACGTAACTGGTTCTGCTGCTGGTGGGGCGCATGCTTGGAGGTATCCGCCGAGCGTGGGTAGCCGTAGTGCCTGGTAGGTCAAGTGGTTCTATGTGGCTGATGGACGGCCGTGGTAAGCTATGAGGTCGGCCACGTTGACTGGCCCGGTTTCTCGACCACCCTGCACATGGCGAATAAAGTAAGAAAGCCGAGACAAGCGCTTTGTTATCGTGTAAGGGCCAGTCCATCGTGGAGCGAGAGAAGCAGCAAACCCTTTTGCTGCATCACTTAGTGGGTGCGTGCGGCGAAGGACTTTGTCGCCGACTGGGAACACCAAAGGTCGCCTTCTCTTTTTGTACTGGTTACAGTGTCCCAGGCGGGCAAGGTCCAAGTTTTCCCTTGCCTCCTTCAGAGTCTCGGCCAAGCGGCTGGAAAGATTTAGAATGGCTAAGACCCGGTAAATCGGAGCCCATTCAGATCATGCTCAATAGGGAACCTGAGCTCACGACCAAGGAGAATGGCCGCTGGCGTAAAACCTGTTGACCGATTTACCGTGGTTCTTGTGGCGAATGCCATCTCCTGGATACGAGCGTCCCAGTCCTTGTGGCGCTCCGTGAATGCCACCATCATAGTCTTGAGATTTCGATTCACCCCCTCTGTAATGTTTGCTTGAGAATGGTAGGGCGTAGTCTTTTTGTGCTGCACGCCAAGAACTTTGCAGGTGTCACTGAATATCCTACCGGTGAAATACGTGGCATTATCAGTGATAAGCTGAGCTGAAAAACCGAAGCGAGTGAATGTTTCTAGTAGCTTATCCCAAATTATCTTCAAGTGTAGCCTACTCAGCGGATACAATTCTACCCATTTCGAGAAATGATCAGTGATTACTAACAAGTAGCGATTCCCTTTCACTGATCGGGGATAGGGACTCATTGTGTCGCAGGCTACGATTTCCCATGGGTATCGGTTCTCTACAGGTCGCATGAGGCCCGGTGGTCTCCCTCCCCTCGGCTTCGCGGTCTGGCAGGTATGACAAGTGCGGACGAATGTCAGGACATTCCTTCTCATGCGGGGCCGTGTTGCGATGCGACACAATTTGTCATATGCTTTCTCGCCATCGCTGTGGCCTGCGAGGCATGTATCGTGGAAGTACTCTAAAAAATGCTTGCGTAGGCCCTTAGGAACGACATCACGAAATGCGGACTCACCACTCGGTGTCCGCAGCAAGTATATACCGCAGGATCAAGCCATCTTCTGCTTCCGCGTAGCTGTCGTAGCTTCCGTTAGGCGCCCGGCTCCCTGCAGGGTTGGGGCTGTTCAGGCTTTGGCGTATCTGGTTGCACTGGTCGTCTGAGAGCTGGGCGTCGAGGAGCTGTTGACAGGACACCAGCGTGCCCCAGGTGTCTGCAGGAGCTGTCACAGCATGGACCGCGGGTGCTCGCTCGGCCTCACCAGGAAGTGGAGCTCGGGACCGGGCGTCGGCCACTTTATTGAAAGTGCCTCTTCTGTATTCTACCCTGTAATTATACTTTTGGAGAGCGAGGTACCAGCGGTCTAGACGGCCAGCTGGATTTTGCAACCTTGAAAGCCACGATAGGGCCTGGTGGTCGGTCTGAATAGTGAATTCTGCGCCATTCAAATACATGTCAAATTTCTTGAGTGCAATCAAAATCGCGAGACACTCTCTGTCACAGTATAGTTCCTTTCCGGTCCCGTGAGTGTATGACTAGCAAACGAGAATGGGCAAAGCTTTCCTTGATGTTCTTGAAGCAATACCGCACCAATTCTGTACTCACTTGCATACGTTTGTACTGTGAATGGCCGGTTAAGGTCTGGAAGCCGCAAGGGTGCAGTATCAGCGATGGCTGCAGACAGTCAACGGAATGATCCCTGCTCGGCTTCCGTCCATGACCAGCGGGCACCCTTCCGCAGGAGCTGATGGAGGGGTCGCGCCAGGTCAGTGCAGTTCGGGATGAAGTGGCGGTAGAATCCCACCATGCCCAAGAAACGCTGGAGGCTTTTTATGTTGGTTGGTAGTGGGAGCTGCAGAATGGCCTGAAGTTTCTCTTCTTCCGGGTTAACTGTGCCCTGTTCCACAATGAAACCAAGATTGTGCTTGTCACCAACTGAACTTTGCCGGGGTCAATGGTGATGCCCGCATTCTGCATTCGTTGAAGAACATTCGTTAGATGAAGGAGGTGCTCTTCTAAGCTTTCTGAGAACACTACTACGTCATACATGTAGGCCATAGCGTAATTAAATTTACCGTCTCCGACCACAATATCCATTACCCATTGAAAAGTAGCAGGTGAATTGCACAAACCGAAAGGCAGTCACACAAATTCGAACAGTCCCCGGTGGCAAGTGAAAGCAGTTTTCTCATTGTCGCAACGGTCAATCGGGATTTGCAGAAAACCCCTACTGCAGTCAAGAGTTGTAAAACATTTTGCTGACCCAAGTGAGTACATGATAGAGTCAACTGACTGAGTCTCGCACTGTCACAGCGTTCAGACGTCGATAATCGACACACAACCGTGCTGTGTCATCTTCCTTAGGCGCGAGAACAACAGGCAACGCCCAGGGGCTTTTTGATGGTCTCATCGCACCGGTAGCCACCATTTCGTCGAGGGCCCCATCCAGCAGCGCTCGCTTGTGGATACTCAAGGGCCTTGGATTGAATCGGGTAGGACGAGCATCGCCGGAGTCGATCCTGTGAGTTAGTACGTTCGCCTTTTCCGGAGCCTCCGTAAACATTGCTGCAAAGGGCCTGAGCACTGTCTCGATTCTGCATTTTTCCGCTGGTGACCACGTGAAGTAATTCAAAACAGTTAGAATACCACTTCCTGTGATATTGGCCGAATGGCCGTTCGTGGCAAGCAACTCTGACTGTGGCTCAGTGGCCTTGGTCTTGAACTGAAATGCTTCTGTACCGGTGCCATACCGGTAGGTCCTCTTACTGAGATCCATCACGATTCCTACCTTCAATATGAAGTTACGGCCTAGTATGCCTGGCCAGGATAGTCCGGATAGGTGTAAGAAACGCTGTCTAATCTTTCGACCATTTATAGTAACTGTTAGGCGGGCTGCTGTGGTTGCGGGTACTATGTGAGTCGACGCCATACGAAGGTTAGTGTTTACACTCCGCAACCGGACATGTTTTGTCTAACAGGAATTCTTTACCTGATCGCCGAAGACTGACACCGTAGTAGACCCTGTGTCTAAAAGAGCTGGATGTTCCAGTCCGGCCATTTTGACCAAGACTAGCGGGGTCTTGTCTGGTTGGCTTTCCTCAAATGAAGTGGACGGGACTGCACTCACCGAGTGTTT
Source organism: Amblyomma maculatum (assembly GCF_055883805.1). Classification (NCBI taxonomy): domain Eukaryota; kingdom Metazoa; phylum Arthropoda; class Arachnida; order Ixodida; family Ixodidae; genus Amblyomma; species Amblyomma maculatum. The sequence continues at coordinate 172,646,205 of NC_139353.1, read as the reverse complement.
GTAGGGTTTCTCGGGGTCAGCCTCAGGCATAGCAGGTGGTGACGATGGTACCTGCGTCAATGGCACCTGGGTCGAAGTCACCTGGGTCCGTTCAGGCCGGAAAAGTAGCGACTGGATCAGCTCTCCCGGTGGTTGGCCACGCCTGTGCGGCCTGGCCGCTGGATGGTGTGATGACCAAAACACCATCCCCTGAGTTGTCCTGGATCTGCGAATCGTAGGACAAGTTGTGCCCGGGGGCGGCACCCATGTCTCATCTGATGGCAACACCGTTGCACCCGAAGGTGAATCCCACGTTGCACCCGGTGGCGAGACCCACGTTGCGCCCGAAGGCGACATTATGGCACCCGGCGACGACACCCACATTGCACCCGGTGACGACACCCATGTTACACCCGAAGAGGACATTGTTGCATCCGGTGGCGACACCCACGTTGCACCCGAAGGGGACATTGTTGCACCCGGTGGCGACACCCACGCTGCTCCCGTAGGTGAGGTCCACGTTGCACCCGCAGGTGGCGTCCATGTTGCACCCGTAGGTAATGTCCACGCTGTACCCGTAGGTGACGTCCACGCTGCACCCATAGGCGACGTCTACGCTGCACCTGTAGGTGCAGTTACTGCAGGTGGTGTCCGTGATTTGCGCGTTCTGAGTTTCGATGACCCAACTGCTGCCACACAAGGGGTCCCAGCGCCTTCGTATGGCAAGAAGACACGGGGCCCCGGCTGACCTATCACCCCATGCAATTGGCTCCTCACCTGAGTAGGCGCATCAGGGCTCGTGACCCCGTGCAAGTCGCCAGCCCCCGTACTGCAGCCTGGCGTCTCCAGGCTGCGTGCTGCCGATTATCCAGGCCACGCACAGGGCGGCTCAAGGGAGGTCTCCGCCGGGGGAGGTGGTTTGTACTGAAGCTCCGCCAGGAAAGATGCCTCGATGCGGGATGCTTCGCTAGCCATTTCATCGAAGTCCGCGAACTGGCGACGCCGAAGATATATGCTGGTACCTTGGATGGCACTGATGTATGGCATGAGCCACCTTCTCTGGTTCCGGAACTGCAGGTCTGCCTGCTCATGCAGCTCTTGAAAACTGTGCAGAAACTCTAGCAAATCCTCGTTTTCGCCTTGCGTCCTGGTGCGAAGCTCATCTTTCATGCGGATGTCATAGTCAGGCGGCAAAAATTCTTCTCGAAAACGGTCTATAAAATCCAGCTTTGTTGTGAACGGCCGCTGTCTACGCCTCCAGGTTGCTTCGGAACCTACCAAAGCTACGGGAAGCCCACGCGTGACCAGAGCGCTGTCCGAAATTGCCATTGCCATCGGATAATCGTCGATTTCATAAAGTATCCTTCATAAAGTATCGTCGATTTCTTGTCGGCATATCCTTCAAACCTTGGTACGGCCAAATTCAGTTGCAGCTGATTATCGCGATACAAGGAAGTGGGCGGTGACGAAACTGCCTCGCTTCGTACCATTTCTTTGAAATGTGTCTGATTCAAGTCGCTCGAACAGTAGGCCAAGAATTCCGCTACAAATGCCCGAAGGTTCGCTTTTCCTGTCTTCTGATTGCTCATGCCCAGAACCTGCCTGTGTGGGAGGCCGAACTGTCTCTGCCAACTGGACGCTTGCACCCGGTCCGACATCGCTACGCACGAAACTGCATGAACTTCGACTTGCGACACTCGCGGGGCAAGCCAAAGCTCGAGCAGAAATCATGTTGGGCGCCAAATGAAGGCTCCGCCTTCTAGAATACGGGTCCGCGAGCGATGGTCTCGCCCGAGGAGTGAAAAACCAAGTCTTTCTTAAAAACACCGGTTTATTTCGGATCAACAGAAAAGTATAAAATAAAAAAGAAACAGCATTGCTCAAAACTGCGCTGAAAACATGCCGTCGAAGTGCGTGAATATGGACTATGCAGAATAAAACGGAACATGGGTCAGGGCTTCACCACGACAACACAAAACACACTGCGGCGCGAATAGGGCGAGTAACAGGCCAAATCGTTGACGACGGTACAAAAGCATTGCTTCTCGCGTGGCAGCACTCACGCTAATACTCCTAAGGCATTCTTGCAGGCACCGCTTCCGTCTTCGTCTGGCAGAACCCCGCTCCGTCGTCCGTGTACATCCCGCCGGGCTGGGGCGCTGCCTCGCCGCCCTTCGCTGGCCGGCCGCCCGGCGAAAAAGCCCCGAGCCAGGCTTCCGACGCGCTTATCTACCCTTGGTCTCGCGCCGATAACATGCCGCCCCTGCTCCAGGCAGCTCGCTCATGCGTACTTGCGCTGCCCGGGCGGACACCAACACAAACAGAAAAAAGCGCGCGCGGTTTGAAACATTGAAAGGGGCTGTGGGGCCCCACACTATGTACACATTTTCGTCACTGTCGATAGGTTTTGAAAAACGGGGTCATTGCCTAGCTTGTAATTCAAATAAAATTAAAATATCTTCGCGGTAGTGTAGTAATAGGTTGGGATTGCTAGGAGCATCTCTATATAACCAAGAAGACAACTGTATTCCTTCCGGCGCTTCGAACGTTTGTGTCTATACTCCTTTAAAATGAATTATTTGCAAAATAGGAAACTGCCTATGGTGCGAAATATGGCTGCCAACTCTATAATGTGACTGGTTTCCCAGGCCTACCTCTAATATCTTATGTTTACCCTTTGGCTAAATTTAACTTTAACGACCTGTATATGTGCCAATGCATCGGGCGTCGATATAGGACCACCCGCAGGATCTACATTTGGATAAAACTTTGTGGTCGGCCGTTTGTCCCCTTTCATGTGTGTGTTTGTGTTGCGCTGAATTCCCTGTTATTATGTATGACAACCAACTACCTCAGCAGTTAACTCTCTTATTCAAATGAAGTTATTGTGAAATGAATCGGCACCTTGTAAAGAATAAAATTAATTGAAAGAAAGTGTATGCATGAGTGACGCACCGACGAACCTTTCTTCCTGGGAACCGTGAATATGGCGGATCTTTAGCGGCGGCGATGTAATACCTAATATAGTGAATAAATATTCTCGATAGAGCGAATGTATTTGTAATTCGCAATATTAGTGAATGGCACTGCTTTGAGTACTGAAAAGGCAGAATGTTGGAAGTGGTGTCAAATGACCAGGCATGTCACGGAGGATAAGAAGTCAAAAATATGTGTGGAGTTCCCAAACTGTTGTTAGATGTGGTACCCTCGGTTCACTCTGGTCGATCTCCTCATGTCCCGTCCAGAAGAGATATATATACACATAAACTTTGACGGCAGGGTGAATAGGAATGTCACGCATTAATACATTGAACAATAACGGCGACAGGACTGCTCCCTGGGGTACACCTCTTGACTGGATGTAAGTGTTGGAATTTAATGCATTCTTTGTGCACAAGAATGATCTAGTCTTTAAAAATTCCCTAATCCACGCAAAGATGTATAATGGAGGATGTAGATCAGCTAGCTTATGAAGCAAAATGCTGTATTCTACGCTGTCGTACGCCTTGGCAATATCTAAAGTAACTAGAGCTGAAACCTCTTTTTGCCTCATGGCAACCCTAATACGACTCTCCAATTCTACGTGTGCGTTCCATGTCGAGCAGCGCTGTCGGAATCCAATCTGAGCCTCGCTACAGCCTTGGAAGGATAGAACATGATCCGCGAGACGAGAGAAGACTATCCGTTCTATAAGCTTAACTAAATTTGAAGTGATAGCAATCGGCCGAATGTTGTCGAGATCTTTCCATCATCATCATCATCAGCCTGATTATACCCACTGCAGGGCGAAGGCCTCTCCCATATTTCTCCACTTAACCCGGTTCTGTGCTAGCTGCATCCACTTGACCCCTGAGAACTTCTTAATCTCATCCGCCCACCTAACTTTCTGCCGAAATAACACGAAGAATAAGATTGGGATGGTGCGCATTTGGCAAGCACTCGCAGATTATGACTAGCAGCTTACCGGTATCGCTCAAGAGGAAAGTATACAAGAGTTGCATCTTGCCTGTACTCACCTATGGGGCTGAAACGTGGAGGCTAACCAAGAGAGTTCTACTTAAGTTGAGGACAACCCAGAGGGCTGTGGAACGAAAAATGGTAGGGGTAACATTAAGAGATAGAAAGCGTGCAGAGTGGGTCAGAGAAATAACTCAAGTTACCGACATTCTAGTAGAAATTAAGAAGAAGAAATGGACATGGGCAGGACATGTAGTGCGAAGAGAGGATAACCGATGGTCGCTGAGGGTAACAAACTGGATTCCAAGGGAAGGAAAGCGTAGCAGGGGGCGGCAGAAAGTTAGGTGGGCGGATCTTTCCATAGTAAAATTATTTTCGATGTTTTTCAAGCTTGTGGAATCGAAGCTTTTTCCAAAGACCATTTCACAATCTGCAATAGATCCGAGGCAAAGTCTTGGAATAGTATTTTCAGCACGGCCACAGATATTCTGTCATCCCGGGGCTGCCGATTGCGGGCAATTAACTACAGACATTAATTCAGATATAGTTACCTCAGTGAAGTTTATACCAAACTGCAATCAGGCTGAAGAAAAGGTAGGGCATGCTTGAAAGCGCGCCGTAATGCCTTGGGCAATTGATTCCAATTGATCTAATTCATCTTTTTTAGACAAAACAGTGGAGTGGGTGTTTGAAAGGAGCGCAAAACTTTAGTACGTTCCATGTATCTATAGAGAGATTTCCGGTTGACTGGGTTAGACAAATAGGAGTTAAGATTCGCATTATATTCCTCCTTAGCCTTGAACATTGTTCTTTCCAACGAAGCTGCAAAGAATTTGTAATTAATCCAGTTGTTTGGGCATTGATTATGGGCTACGCGCTTCCATGCGGCTTTCCTCTGACGATGGGCTTTTTCGCAATCTTCATTCCAGCAGCTCGAAGGAGTATTGTTTTAAATGGCAGACTGAACTGTAAACTCTGATCGCCGAGTGTTGTCTAAAACTGAAGAGACCACCATTTGATTTATCAGAAAGGGCAGATGACCTGAAGGCCTCTTTTAGACATTTCTTGAACAGAGTGATGTTGGCAACTTTACACGATGTACCAGTTGACCTAATCGGATTACATGCAGTGTTGAAAGTAAGTGATAGGGTTGTGGTCACTTGACGTACCGAAGTCTATTGTAGACCACGATGATATTTCAATACCGTTTGTAGTTAATGTTAAATCAATAGCTGAATGAGAATTTGCTCTCATACAAGTATAGGCACGACTATTATAACATTGAATATCATTTCTAGACAAACAAGACCAAAGTAACTGCCCACTATAGTCTGTTCTGAAACCCCATATGACATGATGGGAATTGAAGTCCCCAGCCAAAACTACATTTGAATTAATTGTCAGCGAAGCTTCTAAACAATCTGTCCTACGAACGCCTGTGGGAAAATAGAAATTTCTCAATTATGACCGGCACACACTGCGGGACAATTAACTCAACGGCAAGTATCTCACAATAAGGTCCAATAAATTCATGAACCACTTTAGCATTCCTCGAGCCAACCTCCACGTTTTGCTCGTCTTTCTTCTTTCTCCGAACGTGTTTTCCTTCTTCGCCTTTTCTCAGAGAAAAGACGTTTGGTTTTTCCCGACTCACACATAAGTTCTTCACAAACGACAAGTGATTTTTCTTGGCTTCGAAAGTCTAGGGACACTTGACTCTTCATTAGTCAAGCTGCACTTAGTGATGGCCTTGGCGACCGGCCGCCCTTCATCCTGGCTGAAGAACTGAACACCAAGCATGAAATGTGGAGCCCAGCCACGGTGGACATTAAACCTTCCGCTTCGCGTTTTTGTTCTGTTCTCATGCTATTCGCGACAGATCCTTGAAGCACTGTCTCGAGACTTCAAGCGTTCTCAAATTTTTCCGGTACGTTGACGGCTTCCTGGTTCTCTTAGATTGGGACACTGAGGCACAAGCATTTCAAGTTATACACGGTTTCTCGAATATTTTATCACCTCTTGTTCCAAACAAAATGCTATTTGGTTTCTAAGCTAAATTTTTTTTTCGGACAAAACAACATGTGTTGGCTATTTAAACCAAGAGTCAAAGCCCATCCTGCCCTACGATTCAGCCTACTCAAAACTTCTCATAAGCAAAATCGCAAAGTCAACCTTTAAAAACACACTAACAAAGTCGTGTGAACACAAGTTGCAGGACAGGTTTTCTAATTAAGGGTTGAGGCTGACACAACAAGGTTACCCGCAATCTCTTCTTCTGTCTGCAGCAGTAAATGTCCTGAAAGGTATGAAGCTCGAAAATGAAGACCGAACTAAAGGGTTGCCGTTCTGCCTTACCTGCACCATATATTTCATATTCTGAAGAAAGTCGGTAAATACGCAGGCGTATACACAGCCTCTTCTGCGCCTGTGTAACAAGGTTAACAAAATGAAAATGAAAAGCGGCTTTGCAATTAGGACCCGAGACCCTTTTGTGGCTTGTGAGGAGGGCTTTGTTAGCTCCATTCATCTAGCTTGTGGTAAGGCATACACGCAGCAAGACCTTTAAATGAACCTTTATTGCAGCACAAGAACAATTTATCTGCGGCGATACTGAGAAGTTTGCCTTCCCACTGCCGGAGCTTTGACAGCAAGAAGAAATGCTTTCCCTGATTTAAGAAAACAACTGCCCTGAAAAGAAAAAAAAAAAACACATAACCAACTTGCCAATTTACGCGCGCAAGTGTTGAAGCAGCCTTATCCTGAGGGCTTAGGAAAAGTTGCGTCTGTACCCCTTCCATCCCGCTATCTAAAAAAAGAATCACCTTCCACTCTGGTTTCATTAAATCCAGATGAAGAATTTAAGAGGTACCCTTCACATGTACTTTCTTATTTTCAGCAGAATAGAGTGGGACTTCTGCAGTCCGACAAAAAAGATGGAGTAGCGCCTGTCCCGTGTCCTTCCTTTTCTCTCGTGTGCGTGTGTTTTTTCTGCGCTAAGAATGCCGTCTGAAGCCTTCATGTGTTGCTCTTCTTCGGTCTATCCGTGTTAATTGTTGGCTCGCATCCTCCGTAACGCGAAATATTTCACCGCTTTCTAGCCTCCCATATTCTAACATTATTGCGCCCTCAATCTTGTTTTTTTTTCATGTTTTCTTTTTCATTTGTCATTCTTGCGCCCTCAACATTTTTTTTATCATTTGTTCCACTTGTTATGTGTGCTAACACAACAACATGGTATTCATTGTCTAGTGTGGCTTTATCGATGATACCTTTTTTTTCTATTAATGTACAGAACAACGTGTGATTACCAATTCGTTCCAGTGCCCTAACTGCCACGTTACCTTCACTATTCTCCTGGTGGCCTTTTACCTGGCGTACGTACAGAAGTCCGGGTTTCAGTTTCTTGGAAAAAAGTTGAAAGTTCAGCGCTCTGTCCTATCTCCTTCATTTTTCCCAATTGTGTGCGCGCTGCTGATGGCCTGATGGCCGCCCGTCTCGGCTGCGGGAGGTGGTTAGTTCGAAACCCACCGCCGGACACCCACCTGTAAAAATGGGTACAAGCGCCCCCCGGCCGGGCGCTCGACTTTTCTAGGGGTGTGCGTTTGGGAGAACCTCCGTAAACCCCGCTTCGCGCCCCTCCTCCGCAGTGGGCCCAAACCCAGTTTCGAACCTCGCAGCCTGCAAAGGTGGTTCAGTTTGTCTTGCAAAGGTACTTCCTTTGAGCCTCAGCTGCAGCAGTCCTAAAAAAAGGGCCACAGAATGGGCTTTTAAGAACCGAAGCGTGGCCTTGTGGCCATACTGAAAATCCACAAGGCCATGCTTCGGTTCTTAAAAGCCCATTCTGTGGCCCTTTTTTTAGGACTGCTGCAGCTATCATCTTTCTTGCGCTTTCGCGTTAAAGGCTCTTCGGTCGCAGACATAAAGTACACCGCCAGATCGGACCAGTTGCAGCGACTATTGCACGCGCAAAAGCGACTCAATGTGCGTATATACCTGCTAGCACACACTTTTATGGCTTCATAGCTTCGAAGTATTTGTGACCTAACGCGTACTCCCATATACAGGAAAGTTATATATTGTGAGTGGTTTCTCGCTTATTTAGCGCGCTGACATGCTCCAGCATGTTCATTAAGGTTGAGCTTCAGCGTTCGGTGCGGCTTCAGTTGAGAAGCGAAAATATTTTTCCTCTATCAGTTCCATAAATTACCGGTTTGCCCGGTTTGAGTTCGACATGGTCTGTCCGGTCTACACGGACCATTCCACTCTGTCTATACCGGACCAGTCTATCTTGTCTATACCGGACCAGTCCGACCGGTTCCAGATCGATGCCGACCGCGATGCCCTATTTGAGATGCAAACCGGAAATTATCTGTCCAGTTCGAGCGTTACATCGGTCTGGTATAAACCTGTATAAATGTTATATGGGACTGCTCCCATTGACATGAGATTAATACTGGAAAATACTGGACCGGTAAAAGCCGGTTTGGCGCAATACGGGATTTTCTCACTAGGGACTAATCAGGTAAACGGATGGAGCACTACATAAATAGAGAACGCTGTTATAATGCTTAATCAAAAGAAATTCATTTTTTGTTGTCGCACGTACCCTGCCATCGTGACAGAAAACCATTCCATACACGGCGAAGGCGTGGGTGATCAATCGGCTTCGCACACTGGGTTCGCAGCACAACCGTACATCTGTCGCGGATTCTATTCTGATCAGTAGATTTTTTCTTTTAAGTCGGCTACTGAAAGCATGAAATTCCTTGGTCTTGAATGACTTTGTGCAAATTCAAGGTGTGCCGTACCATCACTGCCTAGAGCTGCAATTCTGCTTAGATTGAAGAATGTTTTCTCTGTTCGAAAAAAAAAATGTCTTCCTGCGAGCCTTTCGAAGCTCTTGGTTGGCAGACGTCCGATCTCGCGCCGGCGGCCACGAGTTATAACTGCCACTGAGGGCGGCGTACCGAGTGCGACTGGAAATGAGCCGCGCTGGCGTATTTTGGACGGGCGCCTCTCTCCATCACGAGTTCGTATTTTGACGCTGGAGACCGAGTAAACTGTAAGCGAGTGCTTTTTCGCTGGCGGGCTTCCCCCAACCCCCTTCAATTTTGCCCTCTACTTGCGCAATCGATGCCGCTGCCAAATATTTCGACAGCGGCTCATAAAACATTTCCTTGCGCAGCAGTTGGAATATACGCGCAAGGTGTCGGCACCGAGGTAACATTTGGAGTGAAGCGCAAAATATTTGACGAAGCCAAAAAAATAGTCGTTTCGTGCGACTTAGTGCCAGGCCACTTCTGGCGGTGTCTGCAAGAGCCTGTTGGGACGTAGCCATCACTCAATCGCACCGGGATGACCTTTGTGGATAGAGCGCTTAACTAAAAAAAAACTACCGTGCGGTAACAACGGAAATAATGTGGGGAAGAGTGGACCGTAGAGCAGGCTAGGCATTCCAGAACGAGGTACGTACCGGGAAAAATTACGTATCTGAACAAATTACGAAGACAACCTGACATCTGATGCAAACGACCTCTCCTGCTTAGGCATTTAATATGCCTGCAGTATTTCTTAAATGAAATAAATAAATAAATAAAAACAAATTTTCAGATATTGTTAAGCAACGATTTTGACTCGTATATACCTCTTTATTGTGAAAGCAAACTGTGCAAGTTAAAAGTGATTTTTTTCCTTCGGTATTGCTTCGAAATTGTGCCTAATACGGTGATCATCACTGCTGCCGCTGCAAGTTTTCTCTGAGCAGATGGGTGTAGGTTTCGCCAAGCCTCCAGAAAACTTTCTGTTGCGCCCGAAATATTGTACATGTGATGCTGAAATCTAATTTTGAAAGAAAATTTGAACAGCGGAAAATTCGACTCACATGGAATGCAACTGTGGCGTGTAGTTGCATCTTTCCTCGTAAGCGCCTCTAGGAACGTAGCCGAATATCGCCAGGTTATTAGTCCAGCTGCAATGATCCCCAAAGCTGAACTTTAATCAATGTTATTTCGCGAAAGCTAGCAACGATTCTCTGTCGAAGCCAAACACGTCTTGCGGCGTTGCGCGCTGTTGTGAGTGATGCAGGACGTGGAGGCATTCACGAGAAATTTAGGAGAAATTGAAGTCGATTAGCATCAGAAAAATATCAGCTCCTACAATCACAAAACGGCCACTTTTACAGGAAACGAACACCGTATAAATTAGAAAAGAGCAACAAGTGAAGCGCGTGTCAAAGTCAGGGCCCACTCTGGCAAGTGCAAAGCGCAATGTCGCTCAGACTAGTAAATCTGCATTGCACTTACACTTCTGAAATGTGAAGTATGTTTGGTTTCGAAACTGCTACTTTACTGTTATCACAGAAAGAACACTCCAAAGACAAAATCTGAAAGTTGGGAGCCAACGAAAATACGGCGCTTCGCGTCTCGGCAGTTCTCTCCTGAGGCGCTTCGAAATACAAGTGCGGAACAGCGGACAATTATCGTGCCTCGGTAAACGCCTCTCTCGTGCAAACTTCGGTATAACATTTATACAGGATTGGTTTACTGTGGAGAATGGAGCCCCATGGAAAGGGTCTTGCTGCCATGAAGGGAAGCCTCTATTACTCTGTAACCCTGGTTTCTCGGAGGGAAATAAGTTTTAAGCAAGAAAATACCACGGCTAAACAAGAAGAAAATTAAAAATAAAAACGAGATAAAAAAAAAAAAAACAGTCTGCCTCACCTTACACCCTCACAAGAATGGCACGCCAAGCGGCAAAGCTCTTGTCCCGTTGTTCGAGCACGCTTTTTCAGTGTTACTTTTCTCAAGCGTTCAGCGGTCATATCTAAGCAGTCGCTCTTTAAGCATGGTAAGCATTCTTGCTGGCTTTTAGGTGATGTTGTCGCTGTCCGTCAGTTTTCTAAACATTAAACTTTATTATTTCACATGGGATACTTATTAAGCATCCAATTTTGCAGAGGCACATCTCGACAGCCCCGTTTCTCAATGCGCTTCAACTGTCCAAACGGCCTGTCATTTATCCAGATGCTGTATTTCAGATATATCATTGTTGTTGACTTATCCTGCGTCTGTAGCCGTCAAAGTAATTTTAAAAGAACCATACAGCAGAGTCCGAGTTTGCGTCGTATTCACAAGTGTCTCCCTCCGGAACGAGAAGCGGCAGCCACTTCTGGTTCCGGCGTATACATGCGACAAGATTAGGGGATAAAGACACATCCGGGTTTATTTCCCTGCCTCCCATGGCAACTATGTACATTTACACGGCGTTAAAACACCCGCTGAGATTTTTTTTTTTTTTTCCTTCGGGGAACATACAGGTATTGGGCAAGACAAAAAGAGGTGCTGAACCTCCTGACTGGGTCTTGACCTCGCCTGGGTAGAGAATCTTCGCCGTCATTTACACAACAGACACATCATAAACAGTTCTTATAAATATATACAGATAAGAAAAATAATTCTCACTAAATCATATACAAAATTGATAGAGAAATAGAATACATAAGGGCTGTTAGAACCGTACATCAAACGCAACTAGAAGTATTTTGTCGTCTGGGACACAACGTAATACAGAAAGGAAAAACCACCAGATGCGTTTAATACCCCTGGGCGTAAAAGTATTTTCAGAATCATCTATTACAAATGGATGAGAATTAGTCTATAACATTATTTGGTACTCTATTGATTGTGTTCCGTAGTTAGTACGAGGTCTATTTGCCACAACTTAAGTCTGACGAAGGCTGTAGCCAGTAGAACTATTTAGGTACCTGTTAGAAAAGTTAATATAATTTGTTTTTATTTCGTTCAAAATAAACACACTTAGTTTCAGTTCATACATGGTTTTTACAGGGACCATACGCGACTGTGTTTTTGCAGAGCAACTATTGGTGTCGTTTTCTGCAGGTAAAAGTAACCGAGCTGCACGCGACTGAAGGGCTGATATTTTTTGCAAGTCAGTTTTGATACAGGTATCCCAGATAGAATGGATAAGAAAAAAATACATTTGCCTTTTCAGCGAGAAAGGTAAACGATCTCGAAGCCGAGAAAGCATACCCATAGTTCTTGCTATTTTGACACGGGTGTGGTCTATGTGGTCGCTCCATCCTAGGTTGTGATGGAATTTAACGAAAGGAATGGGCGCTTGCACGTTCGAGGTAGCAAGGGCCGTAGTGAAGCTTAACGAAAGGAATGGGCAGCATTACTGCAATACAACACTTAGCCACTTTATAAAAAAATCACTACACAAATTCTGGCGCTATGTTAGCGACAAAGAAAAGCGTCCAGACCCTTTGCTTCCTCTCGAAGAGAAAAGCAGGCAGAAGCTTGCATTTATTGTATTTTTTTTTCAATCCGTATTTATACCTGACAATGGTATTACCCATTCTTTGAGCAAGAAAACAGAAACCAATATGGCGTGCTAGGTGCCCTAGTCTTAAACGAAGAGGGAGTATTATCACTGTTTTTAAGCCTAGACGATAAAAAGTGCAGCGGTCCTGACGGAATACTTAACGTCTTCAAGCGAAATGCCGAACCTATAAGCAAGTGCTTATGCCTTGTGTTCAATAAGTCTATCCGCGAGCGCTGCCTCCGTATAGAATGGAAAGTTTCAGAAATGTTACCAGTTCATAAATCAGGTGATACGTCCTGCCAATCAAATTACAGGCCTATTCCTCTTACTTGTACTTCCTGTAAATTGTTAGAACACATTATACTAAAATTAATTACAGAGTTCAATGAGTCAAACAATATTCTTCATCCTCACCAACACGGCTTCAGGCGCGGTCTGTCTACTGTCGTACAACTTGTCGAGATTTTACAAGATTTTGCTAAAGCAATAAAGGACCAAACACAAAAAGATGCAATCTATCTGGACTTCTCAAAGGCCTTCGATCGACTGTGCCATGCTAAATTGTTAGAGAAACTAAATCATATATTAGGAGGTGGGCATATAGTGCAACGGATCGCCAACACCACATTTCAGAAACTGTCTCGGTGTACCGCATTGATGACATTGCAAACCAGACAAAATCCGAACTAAGGTTGCGTCCTGTACAGAGAAATAAAAAGCCGAGAAGGTCAGCGGAGTGGCAAATGGCCCTCAACTTTGAAAAAACTCTATGACTGTAACGAATAAGAAATCTAAACTGAGTTTTCATTATGGCTATGGGACACTCAAGACCAACCCGGAATGGTCTGCTCACGTGGCAGATAAAGCAATGCGAAAGCTCATATTTTTGAAACAAGCTCTGCGGTATTCCACAAACGAAGCCAAGCTTTAACGATCGTTCGCCTAATCCTAGAATACGCAAACGTTGCATGGTTCCCGCATACGCAAGATAACTTTGCTTGAGGCTGTCCAGCGAAAGGTGTGCGCTTTATCTACGACAGATATAGGCGTACCGATTCACCGACGCAGATGTCTGAAAACGGGCTTGATACGCTAGCTAGTGTTGCGACGTTTTACTGGCTGAGGTTTGTGTATGCTCTTGCATAACAAGTTTAAAGTTGATTTTGACACTTACCTTACCTTCAACACTGCCAGAGAAACGCATCACAAGAATAAACTCACACTAGAAGAATATTTCTCCGCAAATAACACGTCTATGTTTTCCTTTCTTCCGCGAGCTGTACGAGAGTGGAACTCGCTAGACGGTACGGTGACTGCACAGCCAACAGTCGAGAAATTCTTAGAAATGGCTGACAAAAGTGTGTTATCAGGAAACAAGACGTGATGTTCTTTTTTCCCATTCCGGGTGCTTTCTGTGTTTTTGTAATCTCACAGACATGCACAATGTGAAAGGGTGACGCTGTTTTATGCGTTTTCGTAATCTTTGTATTCCTTTTTCCAGTGCATTGTCACATTGCCTGAATATTTCCCAGTGTTCTTATATTTTTGACACAATGTTATGCCTTGTCGACTGCATGTCTGCAAACAAAAGAAAACTCACTCCTGTAAGAATCCCTATAAGGATTGGCAGTATTAATTAAAAAAACCTCAATATATTGGCTTGTTATTTTTTTTGCATAAAAAGCGTAAACTTCGTTTTTGTCTCGTTGAGTTGAAGACTATTTAAGTTTAGCCATACACTAAGATTTACTAGCTACGTGTTAGCCGTGTTTTCAAGTTCATTAAGATTAGTTCCAGAGAAAAATACATTTGTGTCGTCTGCTTATAATACTATATCAGTGGTTTGAGGAATGTTAGCTATATCATTTATATATATCAGGAAGAGCAAAGGGTCTAATAAGTATCCTTACTGTTCACCACACTTTACGTCTTTGGGTTTTATTTATAGCCGTGTAGGCATACCAACTGAAAAAGCGACTACAGGTAACTGCGCATAAGTGGAAGTAATATGCCCCTAATTTTCCATATTTCCAGTTTTCTTAGCACAATATGATGTTTGATGAGATTGAAGACCTTGTGAAAATATACAAATATTTCAATGGTGTAGAGGTTATTATCAATATTTTTAATTTCTATTTGTACGAGAGTTATTTCAGTTGATTTTTCTTTTGGAACCCGTATTGCTTAGTTGATATGATGTTTTTGCAACAAAAAAGTTGTCGAGGCGTTTGTGTAGGACACGATCAGTCACTTTCTAAAAGAAGAGTCAAAACTGAAATCGGCATAGTTGTTCAGTTTGTTTATTTATTTTTATTTTATTTAGAACATACTGCAGGCTGAGCGCCCAAGCATTAGTGGCAAACATTTACATAAAATTCTAAAAAGCATGAAAGCATGAGGTACAAAACACACCAACACATCGAGTAGACCAGTTGCAGCGGTTATTACTGCACATAAAATATAAGCACCGCAACAGTAAGAAAAAAAAAACTGACACAATCAAAACCGACACCCAAGAACTGACAGGAGGCAATATTTCATAAGTCATTACAAGCTTAATTCAAGCATATCTAAAGACTGGAGGGAAGAAGCAGGCAAACTATTCCAATCTGCAATTGTATTACGAAAAAAGGAGAATTTGTATAAGTTAGTCCTTGCAAAGTGAGGTGCTAAAGAGAGGGCATGAGAGTTGCGTGTCTGCCTAGTGGTAAGAAGGCAAACGTAAGGGCTAGGATCAAGTGCAAGTTTGTTATTAAGTCAAAGAAATAAAAATTTAAGACGGAGGAATTTTCTTCTTGCTTGGAAAGTGACGATACCATTTTCTGCCATTAATTCAGATAGCGAGTCGGCGCGACCGTATTTGGAATAAATAAAACGCACTGCCCGGCTCTGAATTTTTTCAAGAGCATTTATATTGCACATCATATCCCACACTGTGCAAGCATATTCAAGCCTAGGCCTTATAAGTGTTGTGTATGCGAGAAGTTTAACATGAGCGGGAGCGTCCTTAAGCTTCTGTCTGAGCAGGCAAAGTTTGCGAAAGGCTGTACAGGAGATGTTAAGTATATGTGTGTTCCAGCTGAGGCGGTTATTTAGTGTAACGCCGAGATGTTTATATTCCTTCACTTCGGTTAAACTGCGGTCCTGGACAGAGTAAGTGTACTGAAATGGGTATTTTTTCTTGGTTATGCGAAGCAAGATAGATTTTTCTGAGTTTAGGAGCATGCCCCACTTCTGGCACTATTCTAGAATATTAATTAGCTCGACAATAAGTTCGTGCTGGTCTTCGGGTACCGCAATTCCATTAAATATAACGCAGTCATCGGCGAAGAGACGAATTTTCACGGGTTCGTGGGTCACATTACCTATATCGTTGTAAAATATCAGGAAGAAGAGTGGCCCGAGAACACTACCTTGCGGAACACCGGAAGAGACTGGAAGACAGTCAGAGTCTTACTGAGAACGGTTGGTTAAGTAGGCGGAGACCCAGGCAATGAGGAAACTGGGAAGTTCAAGCTCCTTTAATTTGAAAATAAGTTTGTCATGCGGAATACGATCTTTGCCAAAAATATAGTGTCTATTTGTCCACCTCTGTCGAGGACAGAAGCGAAAAAATGAACAGCTGTTGTTAGCTGTGTTGTAGTTGAAAACCCCTTTCTGAAGCTATGCCGGAATGGAGATAGAATATTGTGGTTATTTAGGAAGTCAGAGATGTGAGTACTCACTATGTGTTCAAGCATTTTACATGTTGATGATACCAAGGAAATAGGGCGGTAATCAGATACTGAGAGTGGGTTGCCTTTTTTAAACATAGGCACTACGCGCGCTATCTTCCAGTCACCTGGAAGAGAGGACGATCTGATTGAAAGCTGAAAGATTAATGCAATGTACCTTGCTAATTGCTCTGCATAGCGCCGGAGAAATGCGTTTGGAATACCGTCTGGTCCTGGGGATGATTTTACTTTCAAGCTTAACATCACATTAACAACGCCCTCATATGAAATAATGTTAGCGTCAAGGGTATCACAAGGTGTGTTTACAAAGGGTTCAGAGATGGAAAAGACACTGCTAAAGTGGCGGTTGAAATGTGATGCCTCAGGATCTGTTATTAAGGTATCTTCATGCGAAATGTGCTCAATAGGTTTCTTACGCTCACTAACCAAGTTCCAAAAATTTATCAGGATCTGATTTGATAAAATTAGGCAAGGTCGTGTTAAAATAAAAATGTTTGGCTGACTGAATGGCATTTGAAAGGGCGCGACGAATTTGTATAAAGTCATGTGAAGCTGTAGGGTTTTTTCTTGCCCGCTTCGCTTTCCTTTTAAATGTATTATGTCCCTAGTCATCCATGGATTACGTTTAGCAGTCTTTTTTACTTTGTTAGGAACGAAGCAGTCAAGACAAAAGAAGCATACATTTTTAAACTTGTTCCATAACGCATTAATGCCATTACCAGAGAAGTTTTCCAGGTGAGAATCTAGGTAATCTATTATGCTTACGTCATCGGCATGAGCGTAATATTTGCATAGAAGCGGCATTGGGTCGAGTACCATGTAAGGAAAAAGTGACTGAAGCAATCTGGTGATCAGAAATCCCCGGATCAACTAAAACAGTGTAGTTATTTATAAGACGGGGAGTAAAAACAAGATCAAGAACCCAGTAGGAAGAAGCAGTAACACGTGTTGGTTCTTGCACAACTTGGAGTAGATTGTGGTAAAACATGATATCAAAGATTATACCAGAAGAGCCGTCAGAAACGAAGCCCGATTGTAAGCGACTCCAATCAATATCGGGAAGATTAAAATCTCCGGCCATGATAAGTTTCTGGTTGCTGAATTTTTCCATATGCGTTTTAAGTTTAAACAAAAAATCGGGCGTCGAATCTGGCGGCCTGTGCACTGCAAACAGTACAAAAATATGTCCGATTAGGCTGATTCTTAGGCACAAACTTTCAATGCATGAAAGTTTCTGCAAAATAGTGACTTCAATGTCGGTATTCACAATAACACCTCTCCTAGTCTCCCTATCCATGCGGTATATCTTACAGTTGGGTGGGATTGGAAGGTCATCGTTTATTGTACTGCTAATCTCGGAAATGACAACTACATGCGGATTGTAAGAAAGAAGCACAGATTCAAGCTGAACAGTCTTGTTTACAATGCTGCGGGCGTTAAAATTAAGTAGTCTGATGCATGTTTCATGGGAAAGTCTTGGAGCAAGTAGGAGTAAGTTTTTTGCTTTTTCTTAATTAGCTTGCGGTCGTGCTGCACGTCATTCCATAAAAAGCAGGTCACCGTCAATGCGCAGTTTGTCATGAATGAGAGTAACTTTTTTTCCTTTGTCCCTATAATATTTTGAGCTCTCCCATAACAGTTTTCGCGTTTTCAGCGTCTTATGACTGTAATCATTCTGAACACAAATGTTTGTTCCTTTGAGTTTGCGGACGTTTTTGAAGACTGCAATCTTTTCATTGTAGCCCTGGAAGAAAACTATTACGGGTCTTTTGTCGCTTCCCTTGCCAAGTCTGTGAATTCTACCAACGGATTCACATTTCACACCTAGTTTATCGCTAAATACTTCGCCAATGACTGCGTTTTAGGACTTCTTCTGATTCATTCGGTTCTTCTTTAACACCATGGACAACTACATTAGAACGCCTGTCCCTGTCTTGAAGATCTGTGAGCTTACGCGTTTGGAAAGTGAATGTACTTTCGCACATTCTGAGAAGATTGTCAAGCTCATCGAGGTTTTCTGTTTTAGCTTTAAAGTCAGATATGTGGCTCTCAATTTCTTGAAAGCGAACTTTAATGTCTTCACTCATGGTCTCAGTTTTTGCCCTCAATTCCTTAACTTCTGCATGCAATTTCAGTTGTCCATCAAGCATTTTCTGCAGTAATTTAGCATTGGTCGGTCCCGGGCAGAGGTGGGCAACCTCATGAGGTTTCGACCTCATCAGGTCGACCTCAACCTCAAAATGACCTCAACCTCACGAAGTGAGGTGAAGTTGAGGTGAGGTCGGCAACAGTTCGAAATGTTTTGAGTGAGGTCGCGTAATTGGACCTCAACCTTCGAGGTTGAGTGAGGTCGTGATTGTATAAGGCCGAAATTGTGAGGTCCAGGCTTTTTGCTGTTGCCGCGGCTTACATCGAAGAGCGCCCCTTTTGACGCGGAGTTCGAGCGTACTGCCGCGGTGTGCCCGCCGGCACTTGGTGTTCGGTTACCCTCCGTTCCTACAACCGGATGCTGCAGCCCCTGCCCAGCTTTCGGTATTCCACCATAATGTCCACAGACCGAGGACGCTTCCCTCCAGTCTTCTTGGAAATAATTGGTTATTTTTGTTCACGCACGAACTCTTCGTGCCTCCCGCCCGCCACCCCCGTTTCCTCTGACTTGTTTGTGCCGAAGCTTGACGCCGGCTCAAACATCCAGGAGCGCGCAAAGCACACAACTCACGGTGACCTGCGGTGCTTTTATCAGATGCCGCAAACAAACAAGCAAACTAAAAAGTGAAGCAAATTGTCTTTGCGCAGACGGCGCGGAGCAGAACTGTTTGTCAGAACTGGAGCAGAACTGCAATCTTACCTGGAAAATAGGCACCAGTGCGTATGCATCAATAACGAAAGGTCATTTCTCATACCAATAGTATGTGGCGTACCACAAGGAAGTGTTTTGGGCCCCCTTTTATTTAACACTTATATAAATAATATTGCCAACATTGACACCTCAGTTCGATTTGTGATCTATGCTGATGACAGTACCCTACTTATTTCTGCGAATATCAGCCAACTAGTGTCCAACTAATGATGTCCTTAGTAAACTCTCAGCCTGGACCAAAGCAAATAAAATCAAGGTAAACCCAATTAAATTCAAAGCCATTATATTTCGAGCTAATAATAAAGTAGTTCCTCCCCTAGATCCCTTCATTTTTCAAGACCAGCACATAGAGATAGTTCACGAGCATAAGGTTCTAGGTGTATACTTTTCTTCGCATCTTAGATGGGACGCTCATATAAACCATATTTCTAGAAACCTCTCGACTGTTACTGGTGTAATTTCACGTTGTCGCACATTGCTCCCCATAAGTGCTAAACTACAAATTTACTATGCTGTGTTCATTTCTCATATTAACTACTCTACTTTAATATGGGCAACTACAACTAAAACAAATATGAACAAGCTTCTTGTGTTGCAAAGAAAAATTAAATTTTTCGTCTCATCGCAAACTTAGAACCAACATCAAATGTTCAACCCTTAACAACATCACTTAATATGATCCGTGTGGACAATATTTATGAATATCGTTTGTTACAATTAACATATTTCGGTTCGACAGGTATGGGTAATTTCTTAGTAAAACTTGCATCTCTTGAGCACCGCACTGCTATAGTAAACACTAGATGCACTGACACGTGGTCTCTAGCACATTTTAGAACGAACTACAAAGTACAATCCTTGGCTCATAATCTTCCCGTTTTTCTCAACAAACATAAAAACACAGTTGGTTTTAGTCCTAAGCAGTTAAGAAACTACTTCGTGCATATATAATCTATTCATGCATGTGTTCTTTAAATATCATACTCACCTTTACGAACTTTCTGCATTGAGCTTGTTCCATTGTTTTCATCATTGATCAACTTTTTTGTTTTGTTTTCATATCGTGCTGCAGAGATATACATTGTATAATACTTTTGATGTCATGGTCATATTGTTAACGAACTTTTGGAATCTACTGTTTGCTCCTGCTCTGTTGTGTACCGGTTTCCTGGGCCTCTGTCAAGCTGTTTGTACAGCTTTTAGCCCAGGCGACCATCCACTTGTTGGAAAATAAATCTGATTTGATTTGATTTGATTTGTCGTGTGCATGCCCGTTTCCAGGCGCTAACGTCCCGGCTGCTGCCTTGCATTCGATGAAGGATCTCGCTGCACATTACACGTCAAATGAACAAAGGATCCCGCTGTACATTACACGGCAAATGAACAAAAAAGTGTGCAGCGAAATTATTAGAGAACGTGATTGTTAGAGAACGTGATACTGACAGATTAAAAAAATGAAAACATGAACAAAGCAGGGAAACGGGCACAATACAACCTGAGCATTTTATCGAATTTCTCTCTTTATTATTGTACCTCATCGTTCTATATTCCGGTCCTGTAAATTTATATTGTAAAAGAAGGCTAGGTCGAGACGGTGAGGTCGTGACGGCAAAGACAGCGAAGCCTTGTCTAGCGTTTTAATCCGATCACGAATCCAGGCACGCGCCGGAGCCGGCGCCGCGGGACGATGACGATGTTATGTACAAATGAAAGAAGGTCCACAGAAGGCTCACACAATCTGCCCGGGGGGTCGGCAGCGGCCAGCCTGGCCGCTCCTAACTAACCGATGTACTGCGGCGCACAAATGGTTTCAAGCGAGAAACATGAACAATTTCAGTTCCACGGTGGCGTCGATCGGCTGTGGGATCAACAGGCGCGACTTTGTAGTTAACTGGAGAAGTTTGGCTGATGATCTCGTAGGGACCAAGGTAGCGGGGGTGGAATTTGTCACTAAGGCCAAGGGGGCGCAGTGGTATATAAAGCAGTACTTCGTCACCGGGACGATAAGAAACCACGCGATGCGTAGAATCGTAGCGACTCTTGCGGTCTTCCTGGCACGCTGCTGTGTTGAGGCGGGCAAGATGACGGCATCTGGCCACACGAGATAAGAACTGGGTAGGTACCGATGTGGAGTAGTCGGGCGTATAGAAGAAGGAAGCGTCGAGAATTGTAGTGGGAGGGCGGCCATAAACGAGGAAAAATGGAGAATAACCGGTAGTCCGCTGTACTGCTGTGTTATAGGCAAAAGTGACGAATGGTAGAATAGTGTCCCAATTTCGATGATCCGGTGTGATGTACATGGAGATCATATCGGATAAGGTGCGGTGAAATCGCTCAGTCAGCCCGTTAGTCTGGGGATGGTAGCTTGAGGTTGTCTTATGAAGGGCGGATGACGCGTAAAGAACTTCGGCAACGATTGTCGATAAGAAGGCCGTCCCGCGGTCACTTAGGAGCACCCGAGGAGCGCCATGACGCAATACAATTGATCGCAAAAAGAAATTTGGGAGGGGCGCTGCGGTGCCGGCATGATCGGACGCGTCTCCGCACAGCTCAGTGCTTTGATGCTGTTATCGGGAGAAATCCTGCCCATCGACTGAAAACGAGTGAAGAATCGGATGTCAGAACCCGCCGGGAATACGTGGATAACAAGTTCACCAAGTGAGTCCGGTTTCTCGAATCATCAAGGATTTTTGGGGCGAAGCGAGCTAAGCCTAACCCAGACGAAAAGTGGTCGAGGCCCCGACGGGGGAGCCGAGGGTGCAGCAGCGCCATCGGCGGCGAAGAAATTCAGCACAGCACGAAGCGCGCGGAAAATTTGAAGTGAGTGCAGCCATGGAGGTGGTTGAAGGTGAAGAAGTGGACCCGCGGGAGTTCACGGTGCCGGGACAGTGGTTCCAGTGCAGAGGGAAGAAGGTTGTCCCGCTTGAAAAGAGCAGGAAGGAAATCGAGGCCGAGCAGTTCAGGCTTAAGCAGGCCGGAAGAAAACTGGCAGCATTTTCTGTAGAAAGACAAGAGGCAAGAATCCCGGAGGGAGCGGACAAGGTTATTCTCCGACCCGAAGGAGGACTAGATAGACTCCTTAAATGTGGAGCCGCATATTTAACAAGAATGATCAGGGCGTCGGCGGGCGTAAATATTAAAGAAACGGAAGAGGAAGACATCGTGATACCCAACACGAAACAACATTCCATTCTCATGTCTACAACAAGTGGGGAAAGGAAAATGAAATACGCGAGCATAAACCGAATTAAGCTAGGGGAAGAAGAAGAGGTGGCAGTCTTCGCCTACGTGGGCACTCCGGACGGGTGCGGCAAGGGAGTGGTGCACGGGGTGGATAGGATTTTCACCCAAGAGGACATCATGCAAATGCTAAGGCACAAGGCAAACCCGGAGGCTATCGGGGTAAGAAGACTCGGGAAAGATTCCACGACTATATTAATACTCTTCAAGGAGGAGAAAGTACCGAGGACCGTCATCCTTGGGGGAGCACCGCACAGATGCTACCTGTATAAGAAGAAATATGAAGTATGCAAGGCATGCGGAAGACTAGGCCATAGAATCGACGTATGTCCAAACCCGACAAACATCAAGTGCCGTGGTTGCGGACAGGAAAATCCACCACAGGACCACACCTGCAAGTTGAAGTGTCAACTCTGCGGGAAAGAGCACATGCGGGGGGACAGCAAATCAAGCTGATCCATCGTACACCGTACGAAATCAAAAAGAGAATCTGGGAAAAGAAGATGAAGAAAGAAGCGGAATCGGAGGGAGCAACCAACCAAATCGCAAAAACCGAAGAACACCAGAGCCGCCCAAGAGCCAGACAAGAAGGGGAGAAGGAAGGGTACAAGCCCAGGACGAGCTCCTTCCCTAGACTAGGAGAGGAGCAGCGAACAGCCTCCAGGGGACGAAGCTCTTCCAGGCGGAGGAGCCAGGACCCCCAGTCGAGACCGAGATGAACCAACAACCGAGAATGGTGAGAGCAAAGGCGTGAGCTTCGCAGGCAAGGTTACCCAGGGCCGAAATATTAAGAAGGACAAAAAGACGAGGAAATAGAAAAATCAACAAGCATTATTAAGAGCATGAATGCAACGATCCTTAGTTTAAAGGAGGAAATAAAAAATTTAAAAACAGAGCGCAATACAGTGGCGACTAAATCTCAAACAAAAGCAGGCGGATCTGAAATAGGGGCGCCCAACAAAATCGAAGGCCAACATCTTACAGCTCAAGTCGACAACAAGGGAGCGGAGAATAATATGCTGGTCGAGGATACCTCTCCACCCCCATCTAAACGCAAAGTTAGGGAGGATAACAGCTCGGACCTAACAGTGGATGAAAAGCTAGAGAAAGTAAATGCGAAACTGGACAGAAGTCTTAAGAATTTCGCTAAGGAAAGAGACAGTCAACTTGAGGACTTAGCCAAGCAGATTCAACATATGCAGATACAGATGCAAAATCACTTTCACCTCATGACGGAGGCGCTCCAGCAATTAAAGGGGGAAACCGCCAACCTAAATGCGAGAGTGACTATACTTGGGGAGAACAAAACAAAGTTGGATAATGGACAGACCGCCCAATAACATCCAAATTTGGCAGTGGAACTGTCGCGGGTATCGACGCAAGCGACCGGTATTGCAGAGCACGCTGTCGATCCGCGAATCAGCCCCCCTTGCTATAGCGTTGCAGGAGACCGGCGGCCCGGCCAAATTGCAAGGGTATTGCGCCTTCCACAGTGGGAAAGGGGACAAATCGAGAGTTACAACACTGGTGCAGAGAAACATAGCAACAATCCAACACGAATTAGAACACAACGTCATAGAAAACGTCTTTGTAGAAATTCTAACAGAAAAAAAGGGGGAATCAAACACTTTCCTACTCAATATCTACAGCCCACCGAGACAACGGAAGGTCCGCTTCAGGGCGATAATGAACAAGGCACTTAAGATAGCAGGGAACCAGCCGCTAATTATAGTGGGAGACTTTAACGCCCATCATCCGGAGTGGGGGTACACTAAGGAAGACGCAAAGGGGAGACATTTGTGGGAGGACACGCATAACCTGGGGATAACATTGCTGACTGACCCATTACACCCCACGTGGGCGGGGAACAGCGTTACCACCGATACCTCACCGGACCTGACCCTGATTAAAAACGTAGAAACAACGCAATGGCTAAATACGGAACTCAACCTGGGGAGCGACCACTCAAGAGTGGAAACCACGGTTGAAATCAGGAGTAAAGTCAAAGGAAAAAAGTGCTTCCGGACGAAAATCACAGACTGGGACCGATTTAGAGAGATTAGGGGGAACAGAGACCTAACAGAGATAGGAAATATAGAGGACTGGTGCGAAGCGGTAAAGAAAGACACCAGGAAAACAACTAAGACGCTAGAAGGGGAAAAAGCTCCGGAAATAGCGGATGCCCGACTCCTACACATGTGGGAGGCCAAACAGGGCATGGAACGTCGACTTAAAAGGCAAGGCAGAAACAACAAAAATCTCAGAAGAAGACTGGCGCGTCATAACAAAGAAATAGAAGATTACGCCTTTAAACTATGTGAACAAAATTGGACTAACAAATGTGGCGACATGGAAAGGAATATGAACCTCCCGCAGACGTGGAATATCCTAAGACGTTTAATAGACCCTGAAACGTCCAAAACACAAGCACAAGTCAAAATGGCTAAGGTTAGACACGCATGCGAAGAGCAGGACGATGACATATTCATGAAGAAACTCGTCGAGACATACATAGGGGACACCGAAATTAGAGAGCTACCCGACTACCAGGGAATTCCAAATGAGAAGTTAGATGCGCCCATCACGAGAGCTGAAGTAAGAGCGGAGATAGCGAAACTCAAAACCAAGTCAGCTCCAGGGCCAGATGGAGTCACGAATAAGATGCTCAGGAATTTAGATGACAACTCGATAGAGGCCCTTACCAGCTACATGCAGAAATGCTGGGAAAAAGGGGAGATCCCACCGCTGTGGAAAGAGGCTACCGTGATCCTGATCCCAAAACCCGGGAAGCAACCGAAACTGGAAAATCTCCGGTCTATATCGCTCACGTCATGTGTAGGAAAGTAATTGGAACACATAATTCAGACCAGAATTTCAAATTATATGGAGGAAAAAGAGAAATGGCCAGACGAGATGTATGGCTTCAGGCCCCATCTGAGCACACAGGACGTCATGCTGCGGCTGCAGCAAGACATAATTAATTCCAGAACCAAAGATGCGAAAGTCATTATGGAACTGGAGAACGTCAAGCACGGAGCCATCTTGGAAGGGCTCCAGCAGGCAGGAATAGGGCTAAAAACTTATCGCTATGTCAGATATTTCTTAACGGACCGCACGGCGGTTATAACTTTCCAGGAAATACAATCTGGGGTGATCAGGCTAGGTAACAGGGGGACACCTCAGGGATCGGTACTGTCCCCCACCCTTTTCAACATGGCCATGAGAGGGCTCCCGAAGGAATTGCGGAAAATTGGGAATTACAACTTAAATTACAGCCTGTACGCGGACGACATCAATCTCTGGATCAACAGAGGGAGTGACGCAGAGATTAATGAAACGCTGCAGGCGGCAGCAGATGTCATCTGTAAGTACGCGGCGGACAGATTACTTAAATGTTCGTCTGAAAAATCAGAAATCTTCGTGTATAATGACAAGGCACTCAGGAACAAACCTCCCTCTGACCCACAGGTGTACGTGGAAGGAAGGGAGATGCCAAAAGTAGAGACAATACGAATATTGGGACTCCACTTACAAACACACGGAAGAAACACGATCACCATTAAAAAGTTAGAAAACCACGCGACCCAGACATTAAACCTCATCAGGAGGGTCTCACGTAACGGAGGCGGCCGCAAGAAAAAAGCCTCCTGAGATTGGTACAAGCCTTCATCATTAGCAGAGTGGGCTACGCCACGCCATATCTGAACCTAAAGGCAGATGACAGGAGAAAGATAGACGCGCTCATCAGAAAATGCGTTAAAAAGCCCTAGGCCTCCCAACATGTACATCGACGGAGCAGCTACTGGCCCTAGGACTGCACAATACCATTTCAGAAATCACGGAAGCGGTTAAAACCTCGCAACTTGAAAGACTCAGCACGACGCGAGTGGGAAGAGCTACGCTAAGTAACCTTGGAATAGCCACAGACAGGGGGCAAAAGGAAAGGGTTGACATTGACAGGAAAATCAGGGCGCACCTAAGAATCCTTCCCCTACCCAAAAACATGCACCCTGAATTTAATAGGGAAAGGCGACAGAAAAGGGCGGAAGCGATAGAAACAATATATCGGAGCAAACCCCCAAATGAAGTTGCCTACGTAGATGCGGCAGGAAACAGACACAGTCGATACATGACCATAGCGGCGGTAGATGGGGGAGGCACCCTCATCACGGTGGCTACCACACTAGGGAAAGAAATCGAGATAGCGGAGGAAGCTGCGATAGCGATCGCTTGCGTTGGCACCAAAGCTAGATATATTATTAGCGACAGTAAAACTGCAATCCAAAATTTCAATAGGGGGAGGGTAAACCCCCTCACCACCAAAATTTTAACACAACTAGTGATTGATAGGACGATCAACATCATCTGGACCCCGGCGCACGAATCTGTCAGCGGTAACGAGGCGGCCCACAGTGCAGCTCGAGATCTCTACCTCCGAGCTGTACAGGATGGCTCGGCTCAGGCAGAACATAATAGAGAAGGGCGAATAATCTCGTATCAAGACATTACAGAACACTACAGGCAATGCCGGAGGCGTTTCCCCCCACCAAACACGGCGTTAAACAGAGGTCAGGCAATGGCGTGGAGACGCCTGCAGACTGGAGTATACCCAAACCCAGTACTAAATAAACATATCCGATCGGACTGCGAGGACGATAAATGTAATAAGTGTGGGGCGAGAGGAACCCTCGACCATATAATTTGGGAGTGCGCTTACTCCCCAGGCAGGGCGCAAAACATTAGCATTAGGGAAGCCTGGGAAACCTTATTGCGAAGCTCGGACCCTGAGCTCCAACTCACCGCCGTCCAACTGGCAGCAGAGGCCGCCGGCGAAACCAAACCGGCCAGCATCTAATGCGACCATCCCGTGCGGCTGGGCCGCTAAGTCCCCTCCCCCTTAGAGGGGGGTGAGACAGAGCGGCCCAGGCGGTGTGGTCCTTCTCTGTTGGACAATAAAAGTTTTCAACAACAACAACAACAAAAAGAAATTTGCTACTTCTTGAGCGGAACCGGTCGGAACAGGTGCTGTCTCAGCGTAGCATGTAAGGTGGTCGACAGCTGTTATAATCCAATGGTTACCCCCATCAGAGAGAGGTAGGGGACCATATAAGTCGATGCCGACTACATCGAATGGCGTGGCGGGACAGGGGACAGGTTGTAGAAGGCCAGCGGGTGAAGAAGTCGGCCGTTTGCGACGTTGGCACAGAGGGCAGGATGCGACGTATTTGGCAACGCTGGAAGATAGGCCAGGCCGAAAGAATCGTTTTTTTCACGCGGTCGTAGGTTTTGTCAACACCAAGGTGACTTGCAGTAGCGTCATCGTGGAGAGCCGCCAGTATACGTGGGCGAAGCACACGCGGCACGACTGGGATCCAGCGAGTTCCATCAGGGCAATACACGAAGCGGAGTAGGATACCATCTTCGAGCTTGAAATTGCGAAGTTGTCGGCGAAGCCGAGCATTGGGTGGGTCCGAAGCGCCAATAAGGCGGTCGACGATGGGACGGCAGTAGGCGTCGGCTAATTGCTGTGAGCGGAGAGCGTGTTTGTTCTCAGAGTCGTCAAATGAAACAGTTGAGATATACGTCGGGGAAAGAGATGGTCGGCTGTGGTCATAGGTGGAAATGCGTTGGGAAGAAAAACAGCAAGCCGTTTCCGAAAGTGGACAGCGAGAAAGAGCGTCGGCGTCTTGGTGTTGGCGACCCGATTTATAAGTGACGTCGAAATTGTATTCTTGCAGGCGTAGAATCCAACGGCCAAGTCGGCCTGTCAAATTTTTGAGCGAAGACAACCAGCAAAGAGCATGGTGATCGGTCACAACTGTGAAGTGCCGACCGTATAGGTAAGGGCGAAACTTTTGGACATCCCAGACGACGGCAAGGCACTCCTGCTCGGTAATGGTGTAGTTTTTCTCAGCTGGAGTGATAGTCCGACTGGCGAAGGCAATCACTTTCTCACGCGAAGTTGCATCGCGCTGCAGAAGTACAGCGCCAAGACCGAGACCACTGGCATCAGTGTGCAGGATGGTTGGAGCGCTGTCACTGAAGTGGCCAAGAACAGGGTCTGATGTGAGGGCGTGCTTCAGGTTATTAAAAGCAGCTTCGCACTGTTCAGTCCACACGAAAGGGCTGCGTGCTTTAAGTAGTTGATGAAGTGGAAGCAATACTTGCAAAATGTTTTATAAAACGCCGGAAATAAGACGCCAGGCCGAGAAAATTGCGCAGTTCTGTAGTCCGTTGTGGACGAGCAAAGTTCAAGACCGCGATGATTTTTTCAGGGTCTTGACGAATGCCGTCATGGCTGACTAGATTTCCCAATATTTTAATTTCCTTGTGTGCAAAGTGACACTTCTTGGTGTTGAGCTGAAGGCCCGCTGAAGCGAGACACGTGAGGACCTCATTCAGGCGCGTTAGATGGTCGTTAAAAGTTGACGAAAAGATGACAATGTCATCCAAGTAACATAAACAGGTTCTCCATTTTAGGCCACGAAGCACAGTATCGATCATCCTTTCAAATGTCGCTGGTGCGTTATAAAGTCCGAAAGGCATAACATTAAATTCATAAAGGCCATCGGGAGTTGCGAAAGCGGTTTTTTCTTGATCGTCCTCGTGCATAGGTATTTGCCAATAACCTGAGCGGAGGTCCAAAGTCGTGAAATATTCGGCGCCTTGGAGGGAGTCAAGGGCGTCATCAATTCTTGGCATTGGGTATACATCTTTGCGGGTAATTTTGTTGAGTGCGCGGTAATCAACACAAAAGCGTACCGAGCCGTCCTTTTTTTTAACTAACACTACTGGGGAGGACCATGGGCTTGTCGAGGGACGAATAATATTGCGATGGAGCATGTCATTTACATTTTCTTCACTTACTTTTCGTTCAGAGAGGGCAACCCGATAAGGCCTTCGGCGAACGATAGAGTTACCTTCAGTAATGATGCGATGGTGCGCAACACTAGTCCGTCCCAGTGGTGGGGAAGTGGCATCAAAAA
This sequence comes from Amblyomma maculatum, assembly GCF_055883805.1. NCBI lineage: Eukaryota > Metazoa > Arthropoda > Arachnida > Ixodida > Ixodidae > Amblyomma > Amblyomma maculatum. The sequence goes on along the minus strand of NC_139353.1, from coordinate 172,617,106 downwards.
TGGCTTGGTGTTGTCAGTAGTTCTTGGCGTTGGTTCAGCATGAGGTTAGGATTAATAGTCTGTGAGAACAGAAAGAGAGACGTCTGGTGAAACACGGTGCTGAGGCAGAGGGGCGGTGAGCACCATCAAGGACAAAGGTTGAACATCCACCATGCAGGGGAGAGAAGTTCCTTTTCGGAGCACGAGGTATTCACGTGAAGTGTTAGTGGCCGCTACTGTCGCTGAGCCATTGCAGAACCTCACAACATTAGACGGGAAGGCGATACCGCGTGCAAGATGACGATAAGATGGTGCGATAAATACGTCCCCGTCAGTGATGTGGTCAGAAACAACGGTAAGCAGTTTTTCGCACTGAGGAGGCAGAACAGTATCAGCGGCGGCAACGAGGGGATGATGTCGTTCAGAAACTTCAGATGAAAAATCGCTGTCTGTCATATGGATAGCACGGTCGCCACAAGAAATTAACGCCGAAGCGGTTGACAAAAAATCCCATCCAAAAATCATCAGATGCGCACATGGTGAGAGCACAGCAAACTGCACATGATGGCGGACGCCGTCAATAACAACTCGTACGGTGCACTTTGCTAAAGGGCGCAAAGGGACGTCATTGGCTCCACGGAGTTCAGGCCCATCATATGGTGTCGTCACTTTTTGCAAACGGTAGCACAAATCAGCGTGAATGGCAGAAATTGCAGCCCCTGTATCAATCAATGCTTCGACCGGTAATACTTCAGCGAAAACAGAAATCACATTATACGGGCGATATGGAGCAGTTTTGGTTAATTCGCAGACTGCAATTTGACCTCCGAAAACTGCAACGCTTAGTTTTCCGGATGGCGGACAGGGAGAGTTGTTGCGGGTCGGAGAGGGGAAACTGAGCGGCGGTATGGGCATAGGGACCGACGTCGGGATGCATGGGTTCCACGAGGCTCAGACGAGGATTCTGGAGGTGGGGATGATCTTCGAGGTGGGCTTGGAATAAACCGGCGTTGATAATATTATGTTGAAGGCATGCCACTTTCGAAGGTATCGTAACCACGGCGCTCGTTCTGGAGGCGACGACGACAGAAGCGGGATATATGTCCTCTAATGCAACAGTAATAGCAAATTGGTCGGGAGGGGCGCCAAGGTGCGTAATAGGGTGGTGTAGGTTGAGTCGGCGCTATTGCATTGACGTGATTGTAGGTTGGTGCCGGTCGGGGCGGGGGAACCAAAGGAGGGGGGGATGCTGCGACGTGCGCGTAAGTCGGTACTGGGCGGGGTGCCGGAGGGTCAGATGCCATAGGTTGGGTGATTGTTGCCAGCTCTTCTTTGATGATGCTGCGGAGACCGGCGTCATTAGAAGTTACGGAAGAATGATCGCACCCGTGTCCACAGACAGGCTTGAGGGCCTGGAGCTCCTCGCGGATGATGGCTCGAATAAGTGCCCGCAGATCGACATCAGCATAGGTTGGGCCAGTAGCGTTGGCGGGCTGCAATCGGGAGGACTGCAGCTGGTCGATGCGTTGGCAGGTCGTAATAATGGAATCAATAGTTGAAGGATTCTGAGCAACTAGGATGTTATACGCCATAGAATTGATTCCTTTCAGGACGTGGTGTACTCGTTCAGGTTCCGCCATGGTGGGACTAATACGCCGGCAGAGTAAAGTATGGCCTCTATGTAAGACGCATATGACTCATCAGGACCTTGAAGGCGTGAAGCGAGCTTGGTCTTTGCGATCTCGGTCCGAACTACCGGGTCGGCGAAGTATTGGCGGAATTGCTGTTTGAATGTGGTCCAGTTAGTGGTGCGGGGCTCGCGGTTGATGAACCAATTCCTGGCGACCTCAATAAGGTAGAAAGAGACGTTGAGAAATTTCAGAGCATCGTCCCACCGGTTGTAGGCACTGCAGCGTTCATAGGTGTCAAGCCAGTCATCGACGTCTTCATCGCGACGACCAGCGAACAGCGGCGGGTCGCGCTGTCGTGTGGGCACAGTCGGAGGGGGTGGTGCAGCCGAGGTAGAGGGTCCGGCCGGTTCGTGGGTACTGTCGGTAGACATAGCGATGGTGGCAGTTGCCAAACGGCGACCGGAACGTAGCTCCAGCGAGAGGCAGGGCCCAAGGCAGCAAGGGGATCAAATTTCACCTCCACCACTTGTAAAAGAAGGCTAGGTCGAGACGGCGAGGTCGTGACGGCAAGGACAGCGAAGCCTTGTCTAGCGTTTTAATCCGATCACGAACCCAGGCACGCGCCGGAGCCGGCGCCGCGGGACGATGATGATGGTATGTACAAATGAAAGAAGAAGATGATGGCATGTACAAATGAAAGAAGGTCCACAGAAGGCTCACAATATTCTTATGTTCTCCAGAATAACCTCTCTTTGTCTTGTGCTGCTTGTTCCTTTTTATGACGGTACGACTCACATTTTGTTTTTGCTCGTGCTAGCCCAACGAGCCGCCATGGCGCAATGATAGGCGCAGATTCACAGGTGGCCCCGAACAACTGCAACGCAGAATCATTGCAGCATGGGATGAAGGTGCTAGCGTTTCTTACATAACCAATTAGCGGTAAAATACGCAAGAGGAGGAGATTGAGGGCACAGCTTATAAGACGCAGCTGGTATACAGGAAATAAGCCTGCGCATGTTATTCATATACCTAGATGGAACAGACAAAAATATATATGGGGCTTGTATGTAGTAAAGCCCCAATGAAAAAAAAAGTTTTTACTCCGCTGAGGCCCTTTGTTCATCTCTCAAATTCTAGTAAAACCAAGCAATGCAGGAGGAAGGAGGAAGGTAAGGGATTCTTAACTTCAATATCAGGTCTCTCGTAAAATTGCTTATTTAGACGCAGAAAAAAAAAAAGGGAAAAGTGTTCTCGTATCTGCTTTTATGAGCTAAAAAAGTATTGAGATGGTTTCTGGCTCGACATTTTGATGTCTAGGCGGATGAATTGGTGTGTCAAACTAAGCGTGTCTCTTTTGTGCTGCCGTCTGCTCGACGCGGACAAATCAATCAAATGAAACTTTTTGTGGTCAGATGCCGGAGTAATATATTCAGACATTCGTTTTTTTCTTTAAAAATCATTTGAGATATACGTGAATGAAACCAATTGCATGCTAGCACTGAGGAATGCAGTATTAAGTCGATGTCTCAAGCCTTCTATACGCTCTGGGAAGCGTAGTTCACTTCCGTTTTTAGTCTGGGGCATTTGTTATTACTCTCGTCAACATGGTATTTCTTTATATATTTTTTCTTGTATGCCATTTACGTTCGTCATTTACGTTGGCTCTATCTTTGGCATCTTTCCAGAGGCCCATAGCACAACCCTCCTTTCCACTTACCGGCGTGGTCATTAAGTTATTCTCTTTTTTTTTTACAAGTATTGCAAAGCGCGATACAGTCTCTGAAAGCGGAGCTAACACACATCCGCCACTACCTGTGGTGTGTATTGGTGACTGTTCGGCATTCACCGCATATGCAAAACCAGATGCCTATAGAGACGGACGGTGAAGGGAGGAGCGCGTGCACAGCAAGGAGCGCGGTCCCTCCGGGCTGCTTGCTCGCCTCCTTTATGTTGTTTTTGTCTTTAGTTTACGTTTATGTGCTATAACTATACGACGCTAACAGGAAAATGGTTTCTCTGATGCACATGCGGTGGATGCAGCGAAGCAGCTTCGGAGACACCACCGTGCAATGTGTCAGTTCAGTCTTGAAAGGAAAACAAGTGAATATTACAAAGGAGCTCGTCTCTGACTTGCTGGCGAAATGGTATCCAGTATTCTGTTCGGACGTACAAGTAATTGTATCGTTTTCATTTTTTTTTTGGAGGCGGATGGGAATTGGACATTTTGCTCCGGCGAAATTTGACGGGCAAGCTGATGTTCGCGACAAAAGTAGTTCACGTTTAACCCTCTCTCCTAGCAGTCCCGACCAGAGTAATTTTTTTATGTAAGCGTGTTGTTCGAAGAAGCAATTTCGCCAATTCTGGCAATACGCCACGGGATCACAGAATTATAGACAAATACCTAGGAGGGGCCAGTTGGGACCTCATAGCATCAACAGCCTTCCTCTTCGAGATTTTCTGAAGGTACATTTGTTTACTCGGCGTTGGCCCATTTTTCTGATTTATTGGTGTGTTGCTGTCTTTTCCTCTATTTTTTTTTTGTTTGTTGGGGATAAAGTCTTCCCGACAAGTCATTTCATGAGTGGCTGTTATGGAAAATTTGTGCCCCGTTAATATGACCCCCGTTTATATGGACGACCCGTATTATGGACAGTTTTTCTGGGGACTAAATTTTTTCACTGTGTTTATGCCCCGTAAATATGAAAACTCGCAGTCCGAACAATGGACAGGGGAAGAGTGCACACAGCCCACTCGGCCCATGTATGTTTTTCTCGTTAATATGGACATCGTTTGAAAAAAAGCAGGGGAGTCCGAATGCAAGTTAAAGAAGGGCGCGCAGGCCGGGAACCTATGCGACAGCCGATACGGCCGGATGCCTGAATGAGTCCTGTGGAGTTGGAAAGAACCAAAGCGGGCGTGTCGTCATTTAAGGAGGGGGGGGGGGGGGGGTCGCGAGAGTGGAAAGGAACGTACATACCAATACCGATGGTCAGCTAAGTAACAAAGACCCTGAAAGGAGGGAATCGGGAGATTTCTGGGTGCAGCAGCAGTGCCGCAATGAGAGGCCGCAGTCGGGAAAACAGCAACATGTGGTCGCAATACATTCTGCTGAACTCGAACAGAGAGGTCGGTGAAAGCGTAAGAAAGAAATAATAGGAAGAAGGACAAACGCCAAAAGTGGGGGTGGGAACTGAAGTTCTTCTTTCCCAGAACACAAAGTGTGTTCCATGAAGCCGTTAACGCTCTACGGTCAAAGTTAAGACACACTCAGGAAGTAGAGCGACAAAAGAAAGGCGACGAGCATGCGACCAGGACCGCGCATCCCGTCCCGGACGCCCTTCCTTCTCACGCTCCTGGTTTTCGTCACTGTTGCGCTGCCGAACTGCCTTTGCACCTCAGGATGTCGGCTTCGCCTTGAGTCTATGATGCGGCCTTGACAAGGTCTGAGCTCGTCGTAGTCGGCTAGCCGTCGTTCTAAACTGTACTTCAGCTTGCAGTGCTTGTTTCATAGGAACACAAACAAACGGCGCAGGAGAGGGCTGTTCGATAGCCCTCTTTATAGCAGCCTGCCAACTTGACTCCCTCGCTTCCTTACATAAAGCTTACAAGGCACAAAAGAGAGAATCAGAATAACGGAAAAGCAGGGAGGTTAACTAGGCAAAAAGAGTGCAAAGAATCAGGAGCATGTAACCCTCAACTTTAGTCTGACTTTTGGCATGGCGGGAGTTAAACGCAAAAGAACGGAGCTGAACGTAGGCGCGAAGCAGGACACCTGTGAATACAAGCGGCAAAAGCCATCTCAGTCAAATCAAGCCGTGAGGGACTGGACCCAAGTTCAACTAGGTCTCAGCCTCGCCAGGTCGACGGTAGCATCGATACTACAGGACTCCGATAAATGGCTCAACGTCGGCATCACAGCGTCAGCCACAGTCCGACAGCGACCAGCACAGTTCGAAGAAATGGAGCCAGGCTTGTTAATGTGGTTCGGGAATGTGTGCGCGAATGGTGCTGTCGTGAACGATGAAAGGCTCGCTGCCTAGGCAACATTATAGATGCGTACCGTTCCTTCTCCTCCGTCTTGATAGGTTTTACCTCAGATGACTTACGCAATTTTTGTTCACTATAACAGGGTGATGTTTACTGAGAAAAAATTATTCTACGCTCTGTCTAGGCATTACTGACTTCAGCTACTCAAGGCTGACAAGGTTTAAGAACAGATATGACACTTCGGGTCAACGGATTCATGAAGAAGGGGATAGCATCGACAGCTCGGCTGTTTTTAATTACAAATTGAATTGAATAAGCAGCCATTAATTGTATTTTTTTCTCAATCAAATAATTTTCGTTTTTATTCATGATTCGTTATTATGGATGACCCGCTTTATGGACAGTTTTAGTCGGAAACCAGTGTCCATACTAACGAGGCACGACTGTATTCCTATTTTTTCCTAATTTAATGTATTCGGTCGCAAGACAATGTACAGTGTATTAAAAAAAAGCTTGGCAATCATCAATTTTTTTTCGAATTACTAAAAAGAGCATATCGTCATTGTTTTCATCGTCACTAGGGTCAACAGCATTTGTCTTTTAAGTATATAGTAAGAACTGGCTTGTTTTATTTCTAATACGAATATTATTCACGTGGGTCGGATGGGATAAACTCTTTGTATTGCTTTATGGGCCTATGCGAAGTAACGTGGTACCCATGTAGTCCTTAGAATGAAACCGACCAAAAAAGGGTAAGCGAGGAATGGGAGAGGACTGCCACTTTAGTGCAGAGTTGGACATGTAGTCTCCGGAGTGTTCCTGCTTTTATCATGGATATTATTTGTTAGATTAAATGAAGAGTAAAATACAGCCTTTATACGACAAAATTCTATCTTGGTTATATATCCGAGGGTTACCGAGAAATGTATATTTGCTTTAAGTTACGGTTTAATTTAATATTCTTTTTTTTTTTGAGGTTGAGCGCCCGACCTCAACCTCACATTTTGAGTTTCAGGTGAAGTTGAGTGAGGTCGCCATTGGTCCCCTTAAAAGTGAGGTGAGGTGGTCTGGGAGACCTCAACCTCACTTTATGAGGTTGAGGTTGAGTGAGGTCGCCAAATATTATTTGAGTTTGAGGTGATGTCGAGGTTTTTGAGGTCGAATGCCCACCTCCCGGGTTCAGTTCAACGTCTCCACAGACAAGAAGCTTAAAGACAAGATAACAATCGTATGCAATTTTGCAGCACTGGCCTGGGCACGGCAGAACCACCAAAGCACGAAAGTCGCTTTTACAGTAGGAATAACGACTAACCTGCATAAGGTAGAAAAGTAGCTTGGTAAGCATCGTGCTCGTGGCAGGTCCGCCGTGCCCACTAAACTGGAAGCAGTGCAGCGATTGTTTTATACGCGAAGCTGTTGATGACGTCACAGTTGCTGTGAATATAGGCGGCAGCAGCAGATGGGGGATCTCATGCTCCAGTTCTGATTGCGATGCAGTTTAATTGATAGCGACGGGCTGGCAGGAAGCCATCACTAGAGAGTGCGCCATACAGCGACGGGATGCTGGTGATGCAGACCCTGCATAAGGTAGAAAAGTGGCTTGGTAAGCATCGTGTTCGCGGCAGGTTCGTCGTGCTCCTTACTTGTGAATTATATGCTCTTTCCTTGTGAATAATGACGACATGAGCTGTCTTCATTTTCGAAGGAAAGATTCCCGAAGCAATATGTGGTTGTAGATGTAAGCAAGCGATTTTGAGATTGAGTGGGCTGTTACTTTTATAGGTGCGGCTTTAATGTCGTCGTGGCCACCTACCGATCAATTATCCAGCAAGTTTATGATAATGTTTATCTCATCTTCTGATTTGGGCTTTAAAATTCACTTTCAAGCAGGGTCTCGCCCATATATCTGGCCAGACTGCTGTGAGCCAATTAAAGGGATGAAAAGTTTCCAGCACCTGCGCTAGCAAGATGGTCATTCATAAGGTTAACTAAATTTTGCTTCATATAAGCGAGTTCATTTATAAATAATTCAAATTGTATGCCTTAAACATGCGTAGCGTTCAGTTCATTGAATTGTTTCCATGATTTTCGGGGGTTAGCTGAGCACGTTTCGAACTTGGCTTTTTTTAAGTCAGAGCTGAGTTTGTGTCTGAACCGCTTAAATTCTTTCAGTTTTGCATAATCACGCGTCCGCAGAAACTGCTCGAACAGCTGTTGTTTTATGCGCTTAAAAAGCTCATTCGTAATTCATTCTCTATTTGCTTTTTTTGTGCTTAACAATCGTTGTAAGTGCTGCACGTTTATAGCTCAGACATAAAAATATCGTACGACAGAGGTTCCATATATACGTTCGCCCAGTTTTCAATGAAATGTCTTTTTTCTGCCGCCGTTAATGATGCGGATCGTATTATTTGTGCAGTGTGTATCTGGTTGATCGGCGATGCTACAAAATTTGGTAGATGATCGCCCAATCCTGAACAAAATACACCGCAGCAACTAGCAGACTTACAAAAATCTGTGAAACATAAGTCGATCCACATACTTGTATTGGAGTTGACTCGTAGGTTGTTCAATGACGTTCGCACAACGATTTTCAAGCATAACTTTAAAAAGTTGAACTTTAGCAGGGTTATTAAAGTCGAGGTCAATATTAAAATCACGTGTCTCTTCCGGGAACTGACAAAGTCAATGAGTGATTCAATGTAGTTTAAAACATCGTGCCCTGGGGCGGTCGGTAGATGCAAACGACGGCAATGTGTTTGCACGGCAGCAGATTCAAAGTCGTCACACATGCAAGTAAAGTCTCATAGTGAAAACAGTCACGAATAAAGGAGGACACACCTCTAACTCGTGTTTGCTCACGATACACAAAAGGTGACTGTACCCGGAAACATTCGTAACGTCAGTGACACTCCAGAACCACGTTTCCGCATAAGCCAAAAATAAAGGACCACTGTAGTTGAGAGAGGGACGTCGTCTTGTTTGTTTCTCAGAATGTGTGTATTTAAATAAAAAAGGAAGCCCCTTTTCGCGAAAACGCTTGTTACTTTTCACCAGATCGTTGAACTAAGTTGTCGTGTTGTACGCCATCTTGATTTTATGAAATAAAAAAACTTTCGTCACTGGCCTAAACAATTTTGCTCAGGTCATTTTCGGTTGCAACCCTGATAGAGCTTACTCTTGCTTGTTTTTTTACAAACACTCTACCCACAGAAGTCCACACGAATTGGTAGTCATTTTCTTTTGCTCTTGTCCTCGCCAGCCATAGCAATCGCCTGTTCACTGCTGTCTTTATTATATTTTAATAGGAACTGATGTTGGTAAACTTTTCTTGGACGCACTTGCGTGCTTCAAACCATTTGCGCCTGAGGGCTCGGTTGGAAAACCTGACACAGGCCTTCTGTCCTTTTTGTGGGGAAAACGATGCACACGTTCAACTTTGTTATCGGATAACTCAGGGAGCTATAACTTTCGGCCAATCTTGTTCATTTCAGCCATAAGGTTTTCATTGTCACTCGATTCAAGTCCATGGATTTCAATGTTCTGGTGGCGGCTATACTGTTCGAGTTCAGATATTCCTCTTTATAGTGTTTGGATAGTACTTTCACTGCTCGAACTTTCAACAGCCTCCACTTGACGCCGGAAGTCTCCTATTTCTTTGCTTTGGCATTTTCGGCATCTTAAATCTGGCGATACACGAGACGAAGTGGACGAACTAAGGGACGACACGACCACTGTCTAACAGCTGAACATTTTTATTTCTAGAAGGGCTTGGTCTAAAAGCAAGGAATAGGTGCACAGTATTGCACAAAAAACCGCTCGTCTACTACGACACCGGAGTGGTTTATCCCATCCCACGGAATTGAAGAGCGCAAACAGTTGGTAATGCACAGGGAAGGCGCAGAGAAGACAAGAACAGGCACTTCTCTTCGTCTTCCCTGTGGATTGCCTGCTGTTTGTGCTCTTCAATTCCGTAGAAAATCATGAACCAACTAGACCCAACCAAAATGTCATTGAAATTCCATCCCACTTTCCTGCTGTACATCGGCCAGACAGGCCGTTGTATAAACGACCGGCTATTTGAACACCGTAGGTCAGCAAAAGGTGCAGTTTCGTCCAACCTTGCTGCGCATTGCCGGAAGTGTACAGATTGTTTACCTCATTTGGACAGGACAGGCATCTTGTTCAGCCTCCCAGATCGGATATGCAGGGAGCTAGTTGAAGCTTTTCTGATACAAGAGTGCGTTGTTGGGTGAGTCGGTTAGACAGATCTTCAAAGTATACTGCGCACACAAAAAAACAAGGATGAGAAGGTACATACAACAAGCGCAGGCTCGCGACTGAGTTCATAAGAAAGTAAACATATCGTATATGCCTTCAAGCGTCGTGTCCACGGCCATGCGCAGTTCAGAAATCTGCCTTCTTTTGAAGCGAAAAGCTTCACTAGGCTAGTCTACTCCGAGTCTCGAGTGTGCTCCATCATTAAAAAAGGCCACAGCTGCGCATGCGAGAACCACGTGACGTCACAAGAAAGACGCAGGTGGTCGGAGCCGCCGCTTCCTCCGGTTGACCTTTAGCCGGAGCCGCGCGCTTCTGCGCATGCAGTGTAAAGTCTGAATACTGCGTCAAAACTATGGATGTTACTGTACGGATCACCGGGCTGTGTTTATGTCTGTACGGAAGTGTAACGGTGATGATGATGTGGAATCGGAATGAAGTGTAATCAATATTGTTATGGGGATGTACTTAATGTAACGGCACTGCGATGGGCTGAAGTCGACGCTAAGACTTCAGTAGCCGTGCAGTGTCCACTCTGTTAGCGTCGTCCTCTTTCTCAACGCTTCGTCGTGCCCACGTTCCTCGGTCGTCGTCTTTGTCAGTGAGCACATCACTTTGGTCCCGCGTTTCCTGGTAACACTACCCCTCTCGACAAAAGGCAACGTCCCGGTGCGTATTAGACGTGCGGTGTGGAGGGGGAGTAATATGGCTTGAGGCGGGCAACATGTACGATTTCGGAAGTGGGAGTAGCAGTCGGTGACTTTGGGTGGAGCGGTGGCAATCTCATAGACCACGTCGGCCACTGGGCGTAGTACGCGGTAAGGACCTGTGTAGTGGGGAAGAAGTTTTGGACACAACCCCACATGACGGCACGGAAGCCAGAGCAACACCAGAGACCCGGGAGGATAGTGGACATCGCGGTGGTGAGCGTCGTAGCGGCGTTTTTGAGCGTCTTGAGAGATGCTGAGATTGTGACGAGCAATCTGGCGAGCAGCGTCGACTCGGGCGATAGTATCGCGGGCATAGGTTGTGACGGGGTCAGCGGCGGGAAGCAAAGTGTCGAAGGGCAGTAAGGAGTCTCTTCCAAAGAGAAGATAGAATGAAGAGTACCCAGCAGTGTCATGACGCGAAGAGTTATATGCAAAGGTGACAAATGGCAGACTAATATCCCAGTCGCGATGACTGTCGGATACGTACATTGCGAGCATGTCGGTGAGTGTGCGGTTAATACGCTCCGTAAGGCCGCTCGTCTGAGGGTGATACGCAGTAGTGAACTTGTGCCGAACGGAGCAAGAACGAAGTATTTCCTCAACAACTCGGGCAAGGAAATAGCGGCCACGGTCGGTAAGTAGTTGACGGGGAGCACCATGGTGAAGTATGACGTCGTACAAAAGGAAGTCAGCAACGTCTGTGGCGCAGCTGGTTGGAATGGCGCGAGTGATCACGTACCGCGTGCCATAATCGGTGGCCACAGCGATCCATTTGTTTCCTGACAAGGCCTCGGGGAAGGGCCCTAGGAGGTCAAGGCCAACACGAGAAAATGGCTCAATTGGGATAGCAATCGGCTGCAGGTGTCCAGGTGGTAGCACAGGGGGTTTCTTCCGGCGTTGACAGAGGTCGCAAGCGGCTACATAACGTTGGACAGAGCGGTAGAGTCCAGGCCAGAAGAAACGCCGGCGCACGCGGTCGTATGTGCGTGAGAGGCCAAGATGACCAGCTGTAGGGGCGTCGTGCATTTGTTCGAGAACGGCAGAGCGTAGGTGTTGGGGAACGACCAGTAAGTGCTCAGCGCCATCAGGTCGCATGTTGCGGCGGTATAGCGTATTCCCAAGAAGGAAGAACAGGGCGAGGGAAGAGTCACGGCTGTGTGTGCGGAGGCGGTCGATAAGAGAACTGAGGGTTGGGTCCAAGCGCTGTTCGTCGGCTATGTGGGAAAAGTCCGATATAGAGAAGACACAGGGGTCCGACTCATGGTCAGTAGAGGAAGGGGTATCGACGGGATAACGGGACAGACATTCTACATCCTGGTGGAGCCGACCGGATTTGTATACGACGGAAAAGGTATACTACAAGCGCAGTGCCCAGCGGCCGAGGCGGCCAGCAGGATCCTTGAGGGAAGAGAGCCAACGTAAGGCGTGGTGATTGGTAATTACAGTGAAAGATCGGCCAAACAAGTAGGGTCTGAATTTTCCTACGGCCCAAACGAGAGCCAGGCACTCCCGTTCCGTAATAGAATAGTTCTGTTCCGCTGATGACCGGGGACGACTGGCGTAGGCAATCACGCAGTGTTGGCCGCGTTGTCGCTGTGCAAGAATGGCACCAATCCCGTGGCCACTGGCGTCGGTGCGAAGCTCCGTCGGGGCAGACGGGTTGAAATGGGCCAACACAGGAGGATTGGTAAGAACAGCGATGAGGGTGGAGAATGCGTTAGCCTGCTCTGGTCCCCATGAGAAAGGAACGCCTTTCTTCAGCAGATTGGTGAGAGGACGAGCGACTGCGGCAAAGTTTTGGACGAACCGGCGAAAATAAGAGCACAAGCTGCGGACATCACGGGGTGAACGGGGAGATGGAAAAGCACTGAGAGCGCGAACTTTGTCGGGATCGGGCTGCACGCCGGTGGAATATTCACCAAATGGCCAAGCACTTTAAGTTCGCGGCGACCAAAACTGCACTTCTTTGAGTTCATTTGAAGTCCGGCACGGCGGAAAAGTGCCAAGATGGAAGAAAGGCGACGAAGATGGCTTTCGAACGAGGGCGAGAAGACAATCACGTCATCCAAGTAACATAGACAAGTCGTTCATTTGAAGCCGTGGAGCAAGGAGTCCATCATTCGTTCAAACGTAGCAGGGGCGTTGCAAAGTCCAACAGGCATAACCTTAAATTGGTAATGCCCATCGGGTGTGACAAAAGCTGTCTTCTCGCGGTCTTGTTCGTCAACAGAGATCTGCCAGTAGCCGCTACGAAGGTCGATGGAGGAAAAGTAGCGGGCTCCATGTAAACAGTCCAAGGCATTGTCTATTCGCGGCAGCGGGTAAACATCTTTCCTTGTAATCTTGTTCAGATGTCGATAGTCGACACAAAAGCGCCAACTGTTGTCTTTCTTTCTAACGAGCACGACAGGAGATGCCCAGGGGCTGTTCGAAGGTTTGATGATATCGTTGCCCAACATCTTGTCGACCTCCTGCTGGATTACTTGGCGCTCAGAAAGGGACACACGATAAGGTCTCCGATGTACAGGTTTTGCATCGCCGGTGTCAATGCCGTGAGTCACAACTGATGTTTGGCCCAGAGAACCGGCGGCAAAGTCAAAAATGTCGGAGAAGGATAACAAAAGGTTGTGCAGGTCCTGGGCGTGTTCGGGGCTGAGGTCAGAGGCAATCATTGCGGAAATAGGGTCGGTAATTGTGGTGGGGAGTACGGGTGTTGGATGGACGCTTAAATGTGGGCCAGGAGTGAGTGCACAAATGGTACAGTCTGTGAGAGGGGACAAGGTAGCAAGGAATATTCCTTCGGGGAGAACATGGGGTGACAGACTGAAGTTCAGGATAGGAAGGTAGGTGCTGTTCTGTGTAACGCGTGCGATGAGATGAGGAAGAATGACGTTGCGGTCAAGAAAGACCTCGGTGATAGGGCAAGCAATATAGTCACCGTCAAGTACAGGCTGGAAAGGTGACAGAGGTAGGTAAACAGCAGAGTCAGGGGGCAGGCGAGCGAACTCGGTGGAGCGAAGGCGGGGTGTAGATGGAGGATGTTCTGAGCAGACAGGTAGGTCCAAACGAAGAAGGCCGCTGGAGCAGTCGATAAGGGCAGAGTGGGCCGTTATAAAGTCAAGGCCGAGGATCACATTGTGAGGACACTGGTTGAGGACGGTGAACAAAAGAGGGATGTGATGACCGGCAAGGGTGACTGGCAGTGCACAGCCCAGTGACGACAGCAGTACTGCCATCAGCAACACGAACGGTGGGCGAAGCGGCGGGGGTCTCTACTTTCTCTTGAGGCGGCGGCAAACCGATGAGCTCATGATCGAGACTTGGGCACCAGTGTCAATGAAGGCAGAGACGGGAACACTATCTACGAACAGGGAGAGGAGGTTACAAGGCGAAGAAATGCGCAGTAGAGGATTTCCAGGTCGGGGTACTAATGCAGCGTCACCTCCGGGAGCTGCATTGGTTAGTTTCCCGTGAAGCGGCCGGCAGACGACGGCGAGGAACTGCCGCTAGGAAGAGGTGAACGGGAACGGCGGGCTGATGGGAAAGGAGAGCGACTGGACACAGGAGGGGGCGGAGTGGTATCGGTGCGGGGCGGCTCATAACGAGGCGTGAAACAGCGGTGACCGTAATCGGAGTAGCGGTCAACGTAAGGAAAACGTCGAGGTGGTGATGTCCAGCGACTGCGGCAGTGGCGAGAGATGTGGCCAATACGCGAGCATGTGAAATAGATCGGCCTGTTGTCAGGGGTGCGCCACTCATCGGGATTGCGGTATCAGTAGCATGGCGTGTAGGTGTTGCGGGACGTAGCGGTGGCGACCATGGGAGGGATGGGGCTCGAACTGTGGTGTTCCACAGTGGGGCTATAGGGGACGCCCAAGTTGGCAACCTCTTGACGAACGACGGCTTGAATAAGGGTCGCTAGGTTGCTGTCCGAGGAGGGTGGGTTCTATGCAGCAGGAGCGAGCGCTTCCAGTTCACGATGCACGATGCGGGTCACATTTTCAGTGTTGGTAGGTTGCCTTAGGGTCGGCAGATCCTCGCACGTGGAGCTAGGGGCAGTGTTCGGGAGCCGATCGAAGCGATGTGCAATGCGTCTGTGTTTGGCCTGCTCGAAATGTCGACAAACCTGCAGAACGGAGTCAACCGTAGAACAGTCACGACAGAGTAGACGATTGAAGACATCGTCGGCTATGCCTTTGAGGATGTGCCCCACCTTATCAGGTTCTGTCATGTCTTTATCAACTTTTCGGCAGAGGGCCAGAACGTCTTGTATATACGTAATATAAGGCTCGGTAGATGTCTGGGCACATGTGGCGAGGTCCCTCTTGGCGGCGAGTTGACGGACAACCGGTTTTCCGAACAGGTAACGGAGTTTTTGTTTGCAAACATACCAGGAGGGTATATCTGCTTCATGTGTCTCGAATCACACGCGTGCCGTGCCAGTAAGGTAGAAGATGACATTGGCCAGCATCAGCGTGACGTCCCACCTGTTGTGCTGGCTAACACGCTCATAAAGTGAAAGCCAGTCCTGAAATCGACCTCATCTGTACCGCAGAATTGTCCAGGGTCACGGGGGTGGACTACGGCGACAGTTGGAGTTGCGAAGGTAGATGGAGCTGCGTCGGTTGTCATCGTGACGGTTTCGAGGTAACGGCCACTGCGGAGATCCAGCGTCAGATTGTGTCGAACCCGCGACCTCCACCAAGATGTTACGGGGATGTATTTAATGTAACGGTACTGCGATGGGCTGAACTAGACGCTAAGACTTCAGTAGCCGTGCAGTATCCACTCTGTTAGCGTCGTCCTCTTTCTCAAAGCTTCGTCGTGCCCGCGTTCTTCGGTCGTCGTCTTTGTCAGTGAGCATATCACTTTGGTCCCGCGTTCCCCGGTAACAATATTTCAGCGTGATGATAAGCCATGGAATATCTATAAGGTGCAACTGTGAACAACAAGATGAGCCACAACTACGCCAAGGAACGACAAGCTAAGCCATGGCATCGCCGAAGCTTTTCGCTTCTGATATCCAGGCTTAACGAAGCTAAGCCACCGCCAATATATTTTAATAAAAACTGATCGAATGGTAACTTAAACAATCATCCCCACGCTAACTGATGAAAAACGCCTCGTCACGTTTACGTGCGACCTAACCTCTGCTTCTCTTAAAATTTTAGTTTTCGTTAGTAAAGGTAAGCATGGCTTTTCCAACTGAATCTTTTCCAACTTTCCCAGTTTTCTGTTCTCAGAACATTTTCCCTCTCGAAGGCACTTACCACTGTCTTTATGCGAGCGGCGCGTGAGGAGGCGTCGGAGCGCACGTGTAACCTGAGACCAGGATAATAACAGCGCAATGTTCCTCCCTAGCGTTCGTGGCGGAAAGGGGAGCGCAGTCTCCGTACGTGATCGTGAGAAGCGTGTCCTCTCTGTCGAGAACAGTCGACCGTTCTTTAGTTCCAGCTGAAATGAATTCTTGCGGTGTTCTCGTTCTGCTTTCTCATCGTCACTGACCGTGTCCAAGGACGAATTGTCACTGGCGGCGGTTCCTAACGTAGAACGGTGTAACCTGTCCGCTTCGCAGAACTTTTGTTGTACCTCATTGAAGTCCTGAATATTGTTGCTTTTTCGTTCTTTATTTGTTCTAAGAACCAGTATATACACAGTTGGTTCGACCCACAACCTTTACGGCTAGAGTGATGGATCCAAATACGAAACAATCACAACATTACTGGCAGACGATATCATGACAGGACACAATCACAGCACACTTCAGCAACGTGAAAAAAAAATGTGGAAGGCTGAACTACATATTTATGGAGCTATGTCCAGTGAGAATACAACGAAGTCAGTAATAAACAAAAAACCTCTAAATTAACGCACACAAACTACTTCATTCCTACATTTCCATAGAAATTAGGTAGTGTTTTAAAGATGGCAAAAAATTATTTTTTTCTTTCACTTCATTTAGGACTTCATTCCACACATGGGCTCCGCTATACTCTAGGAGTCTCTGGGCGTGCGTATTTTACAAGGTGGTAAATTGAATATATTGTTAGTTGCAGCTTGTTTGTCTCATTCGTAATCTAAATAAGCTAAGGGGCAGGGGGTTGTTAAGTCCAGTTATAATGTGTACTATTTCAGCTATCTTCACTTTATATTGTCAAGCACTTCCCGCTGTCCTGTATTAGAGAAAGAGGAGGTTTGGCGGGATAAGTAGAAGGAGAAGAGGAAGCTGGTTTTGTCAGCTGTAGTGTGCTAATCTCCAGCGCATCCTAACATCTGTGTAAATAGATCTCGTAACAATATGCCATTTAGAGCGGTAGGGTGCGAAGCTGTCGAAGAAAGGGCCAACTGGAGTATGTACTGTTTGAATATATGTTATTATACGAATAACTCATTTTCGAAGGCGAGAAACAGCATCTAGTTATGTTTTATATGTACTGCCAAACGTTTCCAGGCAATAGGATAACTGGCCGTGCGCAAAAGCGAAATACAGAATGCGTAAAATTCGGAGACCGAAACAGACCCTGGCTCTTGACGCCATGATAACTATAGACTATTTCGGAGCAAATATTAATTTCTTCCTTCCAATGCATATCAGACGCGAATATTTGCATGGAGGCACCCTAGGAAAATTCGGGTTGTCGATAGTTAGTGATATGTGTTCGAAGTTCATATTCTTTCTGCGCGAGTGCTACTTCATTTTCTCAGTATTAACGGTCACTTTACAGGATTGGGGTTGTGGGCGATTCCTCTGCCCGAGGGATGCATACGACAAACACACAGTGGGCCGTATAACAAACATCTTTTATCTCACAGGGATCGTCAAAGTCGGTGCTAGGTCGTCGTCCGGGGGGCTGCGGCCAGCGGGTCGTCTTCCGTGCCGAAGCTCCAGGCGCGAAGCAGGAGCGAAGCAGGAACGAGGAAGCAGGGACCAAGAGAGCGCGACGGCGGCGCGAGGCTTCCTTCATAGCCCCCTCGCGTGGGACCGGTTATTCCCGAACGAGCGGGGAGAGGGAAACAGGCACCGCGCAGGGGGCATTGGGATTGTGGCGCGGCCTTCGAATGCGCGGCGCGCACGGGCCTTACGGATACGTGGTGCAGGGCCCCACATCTCCCCCCCCCCCCTCAGCGTCCGACCCGGGCTACGCCAACAGCCGGACCATGTCCATGTCCGAGCCCGGGTCGGCGTAAAATAGGGAGGCTTGTCGCCTGGCTCTGGCGGGATGCCCTCTCAGCTGGTTCGTGTGACGGGAGAAGCAGCAGGCATGGCGGGACTGTTCCGACTGGTCCCTCTCCGGCAGCGGCCACATCCTCGGGGTCACAGCGCAGCTGGGCTCGGCCACGGATACGCCTGGCAGCGGCAGTAAGACTTACGATAAGTTATGCCGTGTCGCGACCTGGCCAGGTATGAGAAAGGATGTGCTGGGTTACGCCCGTAG
Organism: Amblyomma maculatum; assembly: GCF_055883805.1. Lineage (NCBI taxonomy): Eukaryota > Metazoa > Arthropoda > Arachnida > Ixodida > Ixodidae > Amblyomma > Amblyomma maculatum. Next base: position 172,599,085 of record NC_139353.1, on the reverse strand, counting down.
ATGTCCTGTTTGCCAGGTAGCCAAGACTCGGGCGGGGAAACCCGCTGGCATGATGAAGTCGGTAGTTAGCAACTATCCGTGGCAAGTGGTCGCGTGCGATATCATGGGACCCTTCCCTCGCTCCGCGCGCGGACACCAATATATCCTGGTAATAACGGACCACTATTCCAAGTGGGTTGAGGTTTTCCCCCTTAGGAAGCTTGTGTCAGAACGAATTTTGGAGAAACTGTCGGAGACATTCACTCGTTTCGGTTTCCCTTCCGACCTGATTACAGACAATGCCTCGTATTTCACAAGCAAAGTCTGTTGATTCCTGTCGGGCGCTTCAAATCCGCCACAGGAAAACGAGTCCCTACCACGCTCAGAGCAACATAACCGAGAGAGTGAATCGGAATATTAAGAGTATGCTGGTCGCGACGACCGAGCAGCACAGAGATTGGGACGCACGGCTGTCCGAACTGGCTTTCGCCACTACAACAACCGTGAACAGGTCGGTGGGTATGACACCTGCTTACTTGAATTTTGGGAAAGAGATCGCTTTTCCGCTAGAGAACGCCCTACTTGACGTGGCGGGGCCCGCGCCCCCTCCGCTTACACAGTGCGCGGCAAAACTCCGCGAGCGCCTTGAGGCAGCGCAGCGCGCGGCTCGTGAAAACCTCGATGTCGCGCGCATGGAGCAAGCGGATCAGTACAACAAAGGTCCTCGTCACGTCGTTTTCAACACGAGCGACTTGGTACTGAAAAGAACGCACCCGCTTAGTAACACAGCGCGTGGTTTCGCCGCGTCGCTAGTGCACAAGTGGTTTGGACCGTTCGAAGTTACGGCACGGACTAAGCCACTCACCTACCAGCTGCGGTTGTTGGCGAGCGGGGAAACCGCTGGTCCGGTGCACGTCGCAGACTTGAAAGCTTACCACCTTCGCAAGGACGATAACTGCGAAGCGGGGGAAGCTCAAAGCGATGCAGCGATCTCCCCCAAAGTAAGGCGTACAGGTAGCAACCCGGTTCGCAACCGATGCTATAACCTAAGGCCAAGGTAGTGCACTACTTTGTCTAACGTCCTTGCTTCTTTCAGAATGCATTCTGATAAGATTTTGCAGCAGCCAGATGAACCACCGTCGCTGGGACGGGAAACCGCACCCAGCGCATGGTTCCAGGAGGGGCCACACAAGCAGGGGGTACCTCTCTAGTTTGTAGTGGTTTGTGGCCCATCATTGTGACCAGCGCGGCTATGCTGACCGTCTTCAACGAATCTGGACTGGAGCCCGCTGTCCAGGCCTGGAGTACGGGCCTCAGGAAGCCAGGTGTGCCCGGGGCGGAAACGCCTGCTGCATAACCGGTCCCACGCGAGGGGGCTATAAAGGAAGCCTCGCGCCGCCGTCGCGCTCTCTTGGTCCCTGCCTCCTCGTTCCTGCTTCGCTCCTGCTTCGCGCCTGGAGCTTCGGCACGGAAGACGACCCGCAGGCCGCAGCCCCCCGGACGACGTCCTAGCACCGACTTCGACGATCCCTGTGAGATAAAAGATGTTTGTTATACGGCCCACTGTGTGTTTGTCGTACGCATCCCTCGGGCAGAAAAATCGCCCACAACTGGCGCCCAACGTGGGGCCGGTTATCCCTGAACGAGCGGGGAGAGGGAAACAGGCACCGCGCAGGGGTCATTGGGATAGTGGCGCGGCATTCGAATGCGCGGCGCGCACGGGCCTTACGGATACGTGGTGCAGGGCCCCACAGGGTGCGACCCGATGCCGGTGAACACGGAGCAACGCGCTCCCTCACCAGAACAGGAGTTGGCCACCCTGGTGCAGTAATTAGCCGCAACCTCTCATGATTAGTTCCATAATACCCCGGTCCTCAGTCACCAGCGGCTGCGGAACAACTGACCACGGCGGCGGTCAGACCTGTGACGCAGCAGGGGGGCTAAGAACTTCTGGCTCCGCTGGACAGGCCACCATTGGAAACTGACCCTGGCAACGTTTAACGCTAGACCCCTAGCTAGTGAAGCTAGTTTAGCAGTGCTGTTAGAGGAACTAGAGGGTTTGAGATGGGATGTCATAGGGCTTAGTGAGGTTAGGAGGCCGAATGAGGCATATACTGTACTGAAGGATGGGCATGTACTGTGTTATCGAGGTTTACTGGAGAGACGAGAACTAGGAGTACGTTTCCTTGTCAATAAGTATATAGCGGGTAATATAGATGATTTCTTAGTATAAATAAGAGGGTGGCAGGCATCGTAATTAGGCTTAATAAGCGCTATAAACTGAAGGTTGTACAGGCCTATGCACCTACATGAAGTTATGATGACCAGGCAGTTGAAAGCTTCTACGAAGATATAGAATCGGCAATGCGAAAAGTAAAGACGCAGTATACTGTACTAATGGGCGACTTCAATGCCAAGGTAGGGAAAAAGCAGGCAGGAGACCAGGCAGTAGGTGACTATGGCATTGGCTTTAGGAATAGCAGAGGGGAGTTACTAGTTGAGTTTACAGAGCGCAATAACTTAAGAATTATGAATACCTTCTTCAGCAAACGGAATAACCGGAAATGGACATGGAAAAGTTCTAACGGGGAGACTAAAATGAAATTGACTTCATACTGTGTTCAACCCCCGCCATTATGCAAGATGTAGAGGTAATCGGGAAAGTGCGATGCAGTGACCACAGGATGGTGAGGTCCCGATTTAGCCTAAATCTGAAGGAACGCAACAGATCAGTAAGAAAGAAAACCATCAACGAAATACAGCTGAGGGGGAGGGCAGAAGAGTTCCGGATCTCGCTACAGAATAGATATTGAGCTCTAACCGGGGATGGCGAAATTAAAACAATGAACAGTAATTTCAGAGATATCATTACTGAGTCCGCTGTAGAAGTAGGCGGTAGGATACTTCGAGAGGATACCGGCAAGCTGTCTAAGGAGACGAAAGATTTGATTAAGAAACGCCAGAGTATGAAAGCTTTCAATCCAACAGACCAGATAGAATTGGCCGAGATATCAAAGCTAATCAATAAGTGCAAGGTGGCCGATATAAAGAATTATAACATGGAGAAAACTGAGCATGCTGTAAAGTACGGGAGAAGCCTTAAAGCGGTAAAGAAGAAATTGGGCATAGGCAAAAACCAGATGTGTGCGATAAGGGGCAAGGCAGTCAAAGTAGCCGAGGAGTTCTATACAGATCTCAACAGCAGGCAAAGTAGTCAGGACCGTAATGAGATTGGCGGTAGGGGAAAACAGTCAGACGTTTCACAAGTGGTGAAGGACGAGGTCAACAAAGCATTAGAAACTATGAAAAGGAGGAAGAAATCAGCTGGAGAGGATCAGATAACCACAGATTTGTTAAAGGAAGGAGGGGATATCGTGCTAGAAAAACTGGCCACCCTGTATACGCAGTGCCTGGTGTCATCGAGGGTACCGGAACTATTGAAGAATGCCAACATTGTCCTCATTCATAAGAAAAGGGACTCTAAGGACCTTAAAAATTACAGACCAATCAGCTTACTGTCTGTTACGTTTAAGGTATTTACTAAGGTAATCGCTAATAGAATCAGGGCAACCTTAGACTGCAATCAAGCAAAGGATCAAGCATGTTTTCGGAAACGGTAGTCTACTATCGATCATATTCATACCATCAACCAGGTGATAGAAAAATGCTCGGAATATAACCAGCCCTTTTATATAGCATTCATTGATTACGAAAAAGCATTTGCCTCAGTAGAAACATCGGCGGTGATGCAGGCATTGCGAAATCAGGGGGTAGACGAGCCGTACGTGAAAGTGCTGGAAGATATATATAGTGGCTGCACAGCAACCATAGTTCTGCATAAAGAAAGTAAAAAAATTCCCATAAAGAAAGGTGTTAGGCAAGGAGACAAAGTCTCCCCAGTACTATTCACAGCTTGCTTAGAAGAAGTATTCAGAGACTTGGAATGGGAGCAGTTAGGGATAACGGTAGATGGAGAATACCTCAGTAATCGGCGATTTGCTGATCACATTGCATTGCTAAGTAACTCGGGGGATTAACTGCAAATAATGATTGATGACCTATGCAGGAAAGGTAGAGAGGTAGGCTTAAAAATCAATATACAGAAGACTAAGGTAATGTTCAACAGCCTCGGGAAGGAACCGCAGTTTACATTAGGTAGCGAAGCACTGGAAGTAGTAGGCGAATATGTCCACTTAGGACAGGTAGTAACCGCAGATCCGGACCATGAAAAGGAAATAACAAGAAGAATAAGATTGTGATGGAGCGCATTTGGCAAGCACTCGCAGATTATGACTAGCAGCTTACCGGTATCGCTCAAGAGGAAAGCATATAACAGTTACATCTTACCTGCACTCACCTATGGGGCTGAAACGTGGAGGGTAACCAAGAGTGTTCTACTTAAGTTGAGGCAACTCAGAGGGCTATGGAACGACAAATGATAGGGGAAACATTAAGAGATAGGAAGCGTGTAGAGTGGGTCAGAGAAATAACTCAAATTACTGACATTCTAGTGGAAATTAAGAGGAAGAAATGTGCATGGGCAGGACATGTAGTGCGAAGAGAGGATAACCGATTGTCGCTTAGGGTAACAAACTGGATTCCAAGGGGAGGAAAGCGTAGCAGGGGGCGGCAGAAAGTTAGATGGGCGGATGAGGTTAAGAAGTTCGCAGCTGCCAATTGGATGCAGCTAGCACAGAACCGGGTTAATCGGAGAAATATGGGAGAGGCCTTCGCCTTGCAGTGGGTATAGTCAGGCTGATGATGTTTATGATGATGAACAGTCACTTTGGAACCACTGTGCAATTTGAGTGAGCTCTGCATTAGTTGCATATTTCAGTACGTCTAAATTATCTCCTTCGTGCAGTGTCATGGGCGTTTTGACGACAGTGCACAGGGCCTTGTACTTTGGGCACAACTTGCGCAACTCTCTCTCTGCACCTGGCTCTCTCTCTCAATCAGCACCACTTTGCCCGGCTGACAGCTTGACGCCGTCTTCCACCACTCGTTAAAACTCTCTGTTTGTTTTTCTGAGCCCCGGCGTATATTCTCGATCACCTTCTTCCTTAGATTAAGCAAGCTGTCGTCGTGCTCCAGTGCGATTATGTCCTCAGCTGGATCTATCATCACGTTCCGTGGAGAAAAAGTTGCGAAGAAGAGTGAGTTGTGTCGCTTTCATAGCTCGGTTTGCCGTATTATTTATTCCCCATTGCGCCTGCGTCAGGGTTTCCTCATTGTTCTTGCCGTCTCTTCATTCGGATATAGACTGGGAATGGCGGGCGTAACCACCTGTTGTAGCTCTCGACCTGTGTGTAAACTCTAGGTGCGCACGTCACGTTCTTCACGTGGATTCTCGAACTGCCGGCTAGTGTAACCAGTTCCCTGGTATGTGATCAATCTCCGTGGGGACTCGAAGGCGGCAACGAGATCCTTGAGGAAGCGTTTTGCGTCGCTCGACGGGGTGGCTTCTCACAGCCCCAATAGAACACGCACTATTAAAGCCACCCGCTACCACAATGCCGCAGCCTAGCGCACGTGCGGCGGATGAATAGGCCCAAGTTACAGTGACCTAGAATTGCAGGGAACTAGCATTGAAGTTAACTAGAATATTATAGTTCACTGAAGTCCAAGGGATCCATATGTCGCAGAAATAGCGCAAAAGGGCAAGGGACCAAGGACCAGTAGACACACACACTTGCTTTCGTCCCTTGTCCTTTTGCGCTATTGCTCCGAAGAATGAACCAACACGGCCAAATTTCAACGTTGGTCCATGTGGATGGTGTGAAATGGCACGTCTTTTTTTTTTTTCGGTGCTGTGCAGCCTGCCCTGTTTTTTTTTTATCCTCGGAATCAACATTGAAATACAAGCATTCCAATAAGCATGATGTGTGTCGTTTCACGTATCGTGGAAAAGCAACATTTGCTTTAGAGTAAAGACATCAAGCTGTGAAGTGGCCTACATCGTCGTGCCCATCGAAGGTGTTGGTCACGTAGTCTCACCACTAGCCAACTTGGTTAGCGAGGAAAGCTCACCGTTGCTACATGCTCTGCGGTGAAGCCTTCTTTCAACCATGGCATATTCCTTTCTGGTGCGTTGTGCTTCTTTAATCCTTCACGATCCACTTAGGGTCTCTGCTACAGATCGCAAAATTGTGTGCTAGTTTCAACCAGTCTTTGTCGTCGACTAAAGGCATTAACGCCGCTTGCAACATCAACCTCTTCAGCTACCTACGCGGGTGCCCTGCTGAGAGCGTCAACATGGCTCATAACAGCTTTCTCTGAGTGTCTTCATCAAACCAGTATTTTTATAACCCACATGAGGCACGATACCCCGCTTTGAAAAGATAGTCATTAGAGAGTTATCTGTAAAGTTGAAGAGCTTGGTTCCGTACAGGCGCGTCCGAAGCTTTTCAATTCTAACAGCAAACGCTTCAAGTGTGTTTGAATAGCGCCGTTCTTCGTCTCACGGCGGACATACGCACAGCGGGATGCTGCGTACCGTGTGGTTGATATTGCAAACATAGTTCCTAAACACTGACCTTGCAAGCATCGGTAAGCACTTTTGTCATCACTCCATGTGCGTCAAGTACCAGAGTTGCCTTGCTCATTAGGTGTCTTGAAAACATAGCGCGCAAATATTGGCAAGGGTTGCACAGATGTAACGATTCGTTCATTTTCCCTGCTCGAATGCCAGAGAAGAGACATTTTTACAGGTTCGTTGGTCGCACCTGTGCTGTTTGGCATATTTTTATCCTCAGTTTGTAACCGCATTCAAGCTAATCTTTCTGACCTTCCAGTTGTAAACGTTAGCGCTGGTCCTGTGTACTTCTGTCATCGATGTTTTCAAGAAATAGTTACCAACTAGCTTAAACCAAACATCTGCTGCGTAATTAGGTGTCTTCGTAGTTCTCTTAATGCAGCCTCTTGATCATGATTGCAGAGCCAGAACTCGTCCTCTTGTGGCGGGAGAGTGCGGTAAGCGTGTACGTTCTCGGAGATGCACAGCTTCTCTGGCGGCGTCTGTGTATGTTTATGATGCGTGCAAAGCTGAGCTCGCCACAGCGTGGTTCTCGCCGTTGCTTCCATGCAGGAACGAACCTAGAGCAATTGTGAAACATTTATTGCCCGTTAAGCCTATGTTTTTTTATTTTAATTGCAAGAGGGAGAACGCGTTTCCTGTGCCCAGGGTCAAAGACCCGGGCGCAAGGTGGGTTCCGCTCCTTCCCCGTGTCGTCTAAGTGGCGGCCAGCAGCGGTCGTTCACCTGCCCCGTCTATTTTGGCCCCGTCCGAGCGCAGCATCACACAGGTCGCGCTCCAACCGGCACCGTGCAGCCCCGCAGATTGTTGGGTACACCGTCAGGCAGAGCTTCTCCACTTAGGGAGCCTGGGTGCTCCGTTACAGTACGCCTGACCCAATCCGGCCCTGGTGAGCAGCCACGCAAAGGAGCCGCAGTACAGCATGCCTCGTATGCGCAACCCAAGATAGAGCGCCCAGACCTCCTCAAGAAACTGTGCAATGCAGTGGCGGCTGTCAACTGATCCTCCCGGAGCAGAATGGCTTGTGTTTGATTCCTGTTCACGGAAACAAGATGATAAAAGTTTAAGCACCGCAATTTCAGTCTTCGCTAAACGAGCACATGTGGGCCAAACCAATTCTGACTCGGAGTAACCGATAGCGGCGTGCTCCTCCTCACTAGGAACTAGGAATAGGAATTAGGAATAATAATATTCCGACGTTTTGAGGTTCCGGCGTATAGAAAGGTATTTGTTTTTGGGCTAGTTCGCTTGATTCCATGCTCGCGGGAATGCATGCAAAGACGAAGCACAACATTAAGAAGCACCACAGGATGAAGCCTGAACTAACAACTTTTATTTCGAAAATGAGGTTCTGATAGGGCACCTATAACAGGTACTCTATCAGGCCACGTGACTAAGGAAATCATAAATCTTTAAGACCTAAACAGAACTTGGCATAAGCATCAGGTACGCAGAAGGGAGGGCAATAACGCACGTTTGTACAGAAAGTAACCACATGATTCGAATAACAAAATAAGGTGGACATGTCGCATGCCCAAGCAAAAGAGGGGATGCCAACATTCATTACATCAGGAGTTTTGTCCTAAGGTGTAATGAATACAGTAAAGCATGCGCAATAAGCGCGTATAATTATATATACAGGGCATCGGCGTTAGGTTAAAAATAAAACATTTGATGTCGACCAGGGAAACCAGCTGCACAGAACTGCTAGCCGTCTTGCGCGCCACAGGCAATTTTTAGGTTTGGAATTCTTTAATTAGTGATTAAGATAATTTTTCTGAATTAGTAAATATTGATTCAGACAAAAAGAGAGTTTTGAAAAGTTGGAGAGCACGTTCAGAAACCACTGTTCGATTAAACTGCAGTAAAGGAAATCTCACGGGTATCCTTTTTCCACCTCCAACCATTGCACGCGAAATACAAACAAAAATCACGTGACTGGCTCATTCGCACGCCATGAATCTGGTGCTCTCAACAGTGGTTTGAGTGAATGAAAACCAGCTGGTGGCTCGACGGCCCCTTTTTAGCGGCAAGTCGATATGTCTGCGATGGTTTCTTCTGCCGCGTCAGCCAGTCAGCGTGCGTGAGTGCAAGTGGCAGTAAGCTCGCCTCGCTCGCTGCAACCATCGACACAATATCCGCAAGAATTGTGCTGGCGTGTCACGACCGCAGTTTATTTTGTTCCCTTTCACCACCATTGAGAGCACCATAACGGTGACAGGCGAATGCTCTAGTCCCGTAATAGTTTTTGTATTCTGCGGGCTTTCTTTGAAGCTCGGGAAAAATATACACGTGAGGCATCCTCAGTTCAGTTCAGTTCAGTCGTTCAGTAGTGTCTGACTCTTCGTGACCCTATGGACCATGTCACGTCACGCTTTCCGGTCTCTCACTATCTTCCCAACATCACACAACTTCATCTGCAGTGCCTCGAGGAGGCCATCTAACCATCGCGTTCGCTGCCTACCCCTTCTCCGGCGACCCTCAACCTTTCCCAACATCAAATCTTTCTCCAGCGACTCCTCTCTTCTCATCAGATGACCAAAGTAGCTGAGCTTTAACTAGAATGCCATTAACTCGAATTTTTTTTGCGAAGTTTATTGCCTCAGGGCAATTACTTCTCGAATTACTCGAATTACTTCTCTGACCCACTACGCAAGCTTCCTATCGCTTAACGTTACACCCACCATTTTTGTTCCATAGCTTTTGCGTTATCGTCACTCTATAGAACACTTTTCGCTAGGTAAAGCTAATTGCTGGGCTAGTTGGTGCATTGCTCATAAAAGGAAAGATTAACAGCGCTAATAAATAGACACTCAGGCACACAGGACAGGCGCTGACTCCACCTTCTTTTTCGAAACATCATATACAAACTTCTTCAACAAATAAATGCCACCACACCGTCAGACATGTATGCAGTTTAGGCCTTACCTATCCTACCCAAATTCAAAAGACCACCTTCACTAATAAATAGTGATACAAACGAGTGACTGATACATTCCGAACCTAGCTTTTTTATAGAAGAGGCTTCTAGCAACTAACGGGTAAGATGGAATTGAACGGCGGCGCAACACGGAAACGGACACAGACAAGAAGGGGACACCACATGCGCACACTACCAACTATTTATTAAACGGAAAGGTGGCATATTTATACGTCCATCTCAAGCATCACACTCATCGCCACAGTCCGCTCCAAACCCAACACGTGAACGCCGAGCAGCACCAACAGGAAATCAGACAAGATATTTCTAACCTCAGTAGATAAACTATCAAAACCGAGAAAAAAAGAAAAAAAAACATTTTTTTCTCCTTCTCTTTTTTTCCCTTTTTTTTTAAATAATAAACGGAAGGCAGGCCATATCTCATAGCAAATGCAGTGTGGACCGAAAACAGCAGAGTAAGACATGAGAAGCGACCAGCCCGAACCCTAACAGATAAAAAATAAAACGATAAAACAATCGTAGCAAAAGCAGAGTCAAAAACAGTTAAGCAAAAGCAGTCAGAACCCTAAGCCAACAACAAAAGACGATCGTAGCAAAAGCAGAGTCAAAACAAATGAAGCAAAAGCAGTAAAAAAAAAAGCAGTAACAACAACAACAACAGTAAACAACAACAAAAGACGATCATAGCAAAGGCCGAGTCAAACAAAGGAAGCAAAAGCAGCCAGAACCTAAACAAACACCAACATTTGTAGCTCAAGGAGAGTCAAAGAAATGAAGCAAAAGCAGTCAAACACAATCGTATACCAAAGGCATAGTCAAAAAAAGGGGAGCAAAAACAGTCAGGAACCTAAAAGCAACTAAAAACGATCGTAGCAAAAGCAGAGTCAAAACAAAAGAAACAACAGCGGTCAAACCTAAAACAACAGCAACAAAAAGCACTGATAACAAATGCAGAATCAAACGAGCGACGAAATTAACAACCCGCCCATCACAAGGCCGTTAAAAATTCCGGGCTTAAAGTCGCACAGTGCATGCCGTCCCAAAAAATTATCAAGGAATGAAACTTCATTTCTACAGAGGGATACAGACGAGTCGCTAACACAAATGCTGCTCTTCTTTTTGATCATAAAGGCTTCAAGAATTTCCCGTGCCACCTGATCGCGACTCCTGCCCATAATCCTTATACCGTTAAGCATTGGCTCACAGTTGCAATCTTTGCAATGGGTAGAAAAATTTAACCCGCCTCCGTTTTCTAACGATTTCTCATGCTCCCGTGCTCTGTCGTTAATACAGCGACCCGTCTGGCCTATATAGACCCCTCCCTCCCTCCACCATTTTTTATCTGTTAGGGTTCGGGCTGGTCGCTTCTCATGTCTTACTCTGCTGTTTTCGGTCCACACTGCATTTGCTATGAGATATGGCCTGCCTTCCGTTTATTATTAAAAAAAAGGGAAAAAAAGAGAAGGAAAAAAAATGTTTTTTTTTTCTTTTTTTCCCGGTTTTGATAGTTTATCTACTGAGGTTATAAATATCTTGTCTGATTTCCTGTTGGTGCTGCTCGGCGTTCACGTGTTGGGTTAGGAGCGGACTGTGGCGATGAGTGTGATGCTTGAGATGGACGTATAAATATGCCACCTTTCCGTTTTATAAATAGTTGGTAGTGTGCGCATGTGGTGTCCCCTTCTTGTCTGTGTCCGTTTCCGTGTTGCGCCTCCGTTCAATTCCATCATGCACCAACTCGCCCCCCAGGCCGTTATTCTGAACGGGTAAGAGTGTCCCTGCTCCTGCCTAAAATCCTAATTTCTGTGAACTTCGGTGTATATATATATATATATATATATATATATATATATATATATATATATATATATATATATATATATATATATATATATTGTGAGCCCTCCACGGATCTTCTTTCATTTGTACATACCATGATCTTCTTCTTCGTCTTGGATATACCATCATCATCGTCCCGCGGCGCTGGCCCCGGCGCGCGCTTGGGTTTTGTCCATCGGAATAAACGCCAGACACACCATACCTTGCTTTGCCTTCACGACCTTGCCGTCTCGACCTGGCCTTCTTCCACAAGTGGTGGAGGTGAGACCTGCTTCCCTTGCTGCCTTGGGCCCTGCCTCTCGCTGGAGCTACGTTCCGGCTGCTGTTTACCTCCTGCCACCATCGTTATGTCTACCGAGAGTACGCACGAACCGGCAGGACTCTACCTCGGCTGCACCACCCCCGCCGACTGTGCCCACACGACAACGCGACCCGCCGCAGCTCGCTGGTCGTTGCGATGAAGATGTCGATGACTGGCTGGACACCTATGAACGCTGCAGTAACTACAACCGCTGGGACGATGCTCTAAAATTTCTGAATGCTTCTTTCTACCTGATCGAGGTCCCCAGAACCTGGTTTATTCACCGCGAACCCCACACCACTAACTGGACCACATTCAAGCAGCAGATCCGCCAATACTTCGCGGACCCGGCAGTTCGGACTGAGATCGCGAAGAACAAGCTCGCTTCCCGCCTCCAAGGTCCCGATGAGTCTTACGCGTCTTACATAGAGGCCATTCTTGCACTTTGACGTCGTATTAGTCCCACCATGCCGGAACCTGAACGCGTACACCACGTCTTGAAAGGAATTAATTCTGTGGCTTATAACACCCTAATTGCCCAGAATAATTTTACTGTTGACGCCATTATTACGACCTGCCAAAGCATCGACCAGCTGCAGTCCTCCCGATTGCAGACCGGCATTGCTACTGGCCCGACCTCTGCTGACCCTGGATCTGCGGGCACTGATTCGAGCCTTCATCAGGGAGGAGCTCGAAGCCCTCAAGCCTGTCTGTCGACACGGGTGCGATCATTCTTCGGTACCTTCTAATGACTCCGGTCTCCGCAACATCAATAAAGATGAGCTGGCAACAATCACCAGACCTATGGCGTCCGACCCTCCTGCACCCCGCCCAGCATCGACTGGCACCGCCCCAACTGGCACCGCCCTACAACCACATCAACCCCGTGACGACGGCTCAGCCTATGCCGCCCTATTACGCACCTTGGCGCCCCTCTCGCCCAGTGTGCTACTACTGTGGAATCAGAGGACATAGATCCCGCATCTGTCGTCGACGCATTCAGAACGAGCGGCGTGGTTACGACGCCTTTGAAATTGACGTACCCTCATATTATCAGCGACGACCTATTCCCAGCCCACCTCGTCGATCATCTCCACCGCCGGTATTTTCGTCTGAACCAAGTGGCGCCCATGTATCTCGACGTCGGTCCCTTTCCCCATACCGCCGCTCTGTTTCTCCACTTCAACCAGCAACAACTGCTCCTGTCCGTCATTCGGAAAACTAAGCGATGCAGTTTCCGGAGGCGAAACTGCACTCTGCGAACTTACAAAAAGTCCTCCTCATCGCCCGTGCAATATGATTTCCGTTTTAGTTGAAGGTTTACCGGTCGAAGCTTTGATTAACACAGGGGCTGCAATTTCTGTTATTCGCGCTGATTTGTGCCACCGTTTGCGGAAAGTAACGACACCATATGATGGACTTGAACTTCTGGAGCAAATGACGTCCCTCTACATCCTTCAGCAAAGTGTACAGTTCGAATTGTTAAAGACGGCGTCCGCTACCATGTGCAGTTGCTGTGCTTTCACCGTGTGCGCATCAGATGATTTTTGGATGGGATGTTTTGTCGACCGCTTCAGCGTTAATTCCTTGTGGCGACCGTATCATTCATATAAGAGACAGTGATTTTTCATTTCACATTTCTGAAGGACGTCATTCCCTCATTGCCGCAGTTGATACTGTATTGCCTCCACAGTGCGAAAAGCTTGTTACCGTTGTTTCTGAACACATCACTGACGGGGATGTACTCATTGCACCATCTCATCGTCATCTTGCACGTGGAATCGCCTTCCCATCAGGTCTTGTACGATTCCGCAGCGACTCAGCGATAGTATCTGCCACGAATACATCCCGTGAATCCCTCGTGCTGACTAAAGGAACTTCCCTGCCATGTATAGTGGATGCTCACCCTATGTCCATGATGGCGCTCACCGCCCCGCTACCTAAGCAACGTGATTCATCGCACGTCTCTCTTCCCATGCTGTCGAAGACAATCAGTCCGGACCTCATGCCGCACCAACGTCAAGAATTGCTGGAATTGCTTCAAGCCCACCAAGCCATTTTTGATGTCTCTTCCCCACCGCTGGGACGGACTAGTGTTGCACATGACCGCATCATTACCGAAAGTAACTCAATTGTAAGCCGACGACCTTATCGGGTTTCTCTCTCGGAACGAAAAGTAATCGAAGAAAATGTGAATGACATGCTCCGTCGCGTTATTATTCGTCCATCAACAAGCCCATGGTCCTCCCCAGTAGTATTAGTTAAAAAAAAGGACGGATCGGTACGATTTTGTGTTGATTATCGCGCACTCAACAAAATTGCCCGCAAAGACGTCTACCCGATGCCGCGTATTGATGACGCCCTTGACTCTCTCCAAGGTGCCGAATATTTCTCGACCTTAGACCTCCGCTCAGGTTATTGGCAAATACCTATGCACGAGGACGACAAAGAAAAAACCGCTTTCGCAACTCCCGACGGACTTCACGAGTTTAATGTTATGCCCTTCGGCCTGTGTAACGCACCAGCGACATTTGAAAGAATGCTTAATACGGTACTTCGTGGCCTAAAATGGAGAACCTGCCTATGTTACTTGGACGACATTGTTATCTTTTCGGCAACTTTTAACGACCATCTCACGCGCCTGAATGAAGTCCTGACGTGTCTTTCTTCAGCGGGCCTTCAGCTCAACACCAAGTGCCACTTTGCACAGAAGGAAATTAAAATATTGGGCCATCTGTTTAGCCATGACGGCATTCGTCCAGACCCTCATAAAATCAGCGCGGCCTTGAACTTTCCTCGCCCGGTACGGACTGCAGATTTGCGCAGTTTCCTCGGCCAGGTGTCATATTTCCGGCGTTTCATAAGGCATTTTGCAACTATTGCTGCCCCACTTCATGAACTACTTAAAGCGCGCAGCTCTTTCGTGTGGACTGAACAGTGGAACACTGCTTTTACCGACCTAAAGCACGCCCTCACATCAGATCCCGTTCTTGGCCACTTCAGCGACAGCGCTCCTACCATTGTGTAGAACAGCGCGAAAAAAAATGACAGGGACGAAGGAAGACGACAAGACGAGCGCTGACTTTCAACTGCCAAGTTTATTGCATGCCTGCATCCATATATATGAACACGTTCACACAATAAAAGAAACAAGAACGACTAAACAAACACCAGAAAGTGTAAGAATGCAATCGAACCATGTGTCATCCAGAAATTTCACAACGCATCATTTTCTCGTGTTCATAAACCTCACTTCACGTTCCGATAAAGCTATAGACGGGCTGCTGATACAAGTTTCCTTTATCCTGTTGATTTCTTTTGCTTCTAAAATCTCCCGAACTGTCTGGTCATTATGCCGATTGATTATTTTTGCTTCCTCTAGAAATGGCTGGCAAGCGTCGCTTTTACAGTCCCTGCAGTGTATGCCCATAGTTTCTTTTACCGTACCAAAAACATTATTGTGATGCTCCATTAGTCTTTCGTTAATACAACGCCCCGTCTGTCCGATGTAATGTTTTCCACAAGAAAGTGGAACAGAGTATACAACCCCCTTCTGGCAAACCACATAAGGGTCTTTGTGTTTTATGGTACAGCCCTGACCTATGCCTCTCGTACCATTAACGTTTTTGCACATTTTCCCTAATTTATCGGGAGCCGAAATGACAACTTTCACACCTGCCCGATTTCCTATACGTTTTAGTCTATGCGAGAGGTTATGAATATACGGAATGACCGCTATCTTTTCTTTCGTCCGCTGGTTCGTGGATAAGCTCTCCAGGCTCGCCTGAGAAGATTTTATACTTGATAAAATAGTCTCCGCTACCGATACCAACAGCTGCTTGGGATATCCTGCGTTTTGAAGCCGTCGAGTTTGATACATGAAGCTATCTTTAATAGAATGGATGCATGAATTTCTTAAATAATTAATATAGCATGATTTCACTACGCTACGTTTCACTAATTTCGAATGTGAAGATTCGAAGGAAAGCAACGGCTTGCTGGCGCGTGGCTCATATGTCCAACACGTGTGATTAGGCTCAAATTTCAGTTTAAGATCTAGAAACCTGGTCATATTGTCCTGCGGCCATTCACTGGTTAATTTTAGTGGATTCAAGACATCGCGAAATTTTCTTTCTACATCTGACTTAACGGTTGCGAAGTTATCACTATCAGGGTCTAACAGGACTAAAAAATCATCTACATACCGAAAGCATCCTAAACCTTTCGAGTCACCCAAAGTTCGTTTTAGCATTCGATTTTTTTCCGACAGTAATAGATTGCTTAACACAGGAGCTATGCATGACCCTATGCAAACCCCTTGTTTTTGCAGGTAGGTGTCACCGTCCCAAGTGGCGAAGGTAGACGTTAAATACATACGCAAAAGTTCTAAGAAGCCCCCCACCGACAAACCTGTCTCATTCTGAAATGCTACCACCCCTTGCCTGTCTATGCAATCTTCTATGCACAAAAACAATGCTCCTACCATCCTGCACACTGATGCCAGTGGTCACGGTCTTGGCGCTGTCCTTCTGCAGCGCGATGCAACTTCGCGTGAGAAAGTCATGGCTTTCGCCAGTCGGACCTTGACTCCAGCTGAGAAAAATTACACCATTACCGAGCAAGAATGTCTAGCCGTCGCCTGGGCTGTTCAAAAGTTTTGCCCCTACCTCTATGGCCGGCACTTCATAGTTGTGACCGATCACCATGCTCTTTGCTGGTTGTCTTCACTGAAAAATTTGACAGGCCGACATCGCCGCTGGATTCTACGCCTGCAAGAATACAAGAATACAATTTCGACGTCGTTTATAAATCGGATCACCAGCACCAAGACGCCGACGCTCTTTCTCGCTGCCCACTTACGGAATCAGCCTGCTGTTTTTCTTCGCAACGCATTTCCACCTTTGACCACAGCCGACCATCCCTTCCCCCGACGCATAACACAACAGTTTCTTTTGACGATTCTGAGCACAAATACGCACTCCGCTCGCAGCAATTAGCTGATGCCTACTGCCGGCCCATCATCGACCGCATTATCGGCGCTTCGAACCCACCCAATGCTAGGCTTCGCCGACAGCTTCGCAATTTCAAGCTCGAAGATGGAATACTACGCCGCTACGAGTATTGCCCTGATGGTACTCGTTGGCTCCCAGTCGTGCCGCATGCGCTTCGCCCACGTATACTGGCGGCTTTCCACGATGACGCTACTGCAGGTCACCTTGGTTTTGACAAACATACGACCGCGTGAAAAGACGATTCTTTTGGCCTGGCCTGTCTACCACTTCAGTCGTTCAGTCGTGTCCGACTCTTCGTGACCCTATGGACCATGTCACGCCACGCTTTCCGGTCTCTCACTATCTTCCTAACATCACATAACTTCATCTGCAGTGCCTCGAGGATGCCATCTAACCATCGCGTTCGCTGCCTACCCCTTCTCCGGCGACACTCAACCTTTCCCAACATCACATCTTTCTCCAGCGACTCCTCTCTACTCATCAGATGACCAAAGTAGCTGAGCTTTAACTTGAGAATTTGACCCTCCAATGAGCAGTCAGAGTTTATGGTCGACAATATCGACTGATTTGATCTTCTGGCAGTCCAAGGAACTCTCAAGAGTCTTCGCCAACACCACAATTCAAAAGCGTCAATTCTTCGGCGGTCAGCCTTTTTCACAGTCCAACTCTCGCATCCATACATCACAACTGGAAAGACCATAGCACGAGTTATACGGATCTTGGTTGGCAGACTAATGTCTCTGCTCTTTACTAAGCGGTCAAGGCTAACCATTGCCCTCTTTCCCAGAAGCAGGCGTCTCCTAATTTTATTGCTGCAGTCTCCTTCCGAGGTTATCTTGGAGCCCAAGAAGAGAAAATCTGTCACATCTTCCACTTCTTGTCCATTGATGCTCCAGGACTTGATAGGGCAAGACGCCATGATCTTTGTCTTTTTAATGTTCAGTTTAAGCCCAAATTTCTCACTCTCTTCTTGTACGCGCATCAGAAGTCTCTTGAGTTCCACTTCACTTTCTGCCATTAAAGCGGTATCATCCGCATATCTAAGGTTGTTGATACGTATTCCAGCAATCTTCACTCCAGCTGAAGACTTGTCCAGACCAGCCTTCCTCATGATGCACTCTGCATATAGGTTAAATAGGCAGGGCGACAGTATGAAGCCTTGCCTCACTCATTTCTCAATCGGAAACCAATCAATAAGACCATGCCCAGTTCTGACTGTGGCCTCTTGTCCTTCATAAAGGTTCCTGAGGGGACAGATGAGGTGAATTGGAACTCTCATCTCTTGGAGAGCTTGCCACAATCTGCTGTGATCTACGGAGTCAAACGCTTTCGCATAATCAATAAAGCAGAAGTAGATGGGTTTCTGGAACTGTCTTGCTTTTTCCATGATCCAGCGAAGGTTGGCAATTTGGTCTCTAGTTCCTCTGCCCTTGCGAAACCCAGCTTGCACGTCCGGAAGCTCCCGATCCACATACTGCTGCAGCTTCTTCGGAGGATTTTCAACATCACCTTGCTAGCATGCGAAATAAGCGCGATCGTGCTGTAGTTGGAACAATCTTTGACGCTGCCTTTCTTTGGAATGGGGATGTAAACTGACCTCCTCCAATCCTGTGGCCACTGCAGGGTTGTCCAAATCTTCTGACATAATGTATGCAGAATGTTAACAGCGTCATGGTTGAGGTTTTGAAGCAACTCAGCTGGAATGCCATCAATTCCGCTAGCTTTGTTCTTAGCAAGGCTGGCTAAGGCCCATTCAACTTCACTCTTCAGCATGCCCGGCTCGAGATTAGTAATCACAACCGTCTTATGTTGGGTTTGCACATTCGGGCCCTTCTTGTACAGTTCTTCTGTGTATCCCTGCCCCCTCTTCTTTATCTCTGAGGCTTTAGTGAGGTCCTTGCCTCGTTTGTCCTTTATCACGCCCAGCTTAGCACAGAAGCTTCCTTTGATATCTTTGATTGTCTTATAAAGAGCTCTTGTGTTCCTTAATTGGCTGTTGTCCTCAACTGCTTGACACTGTATGTTCAGGAAGGCATTCTTATCTCTCCTTGCTATTTTATGAAAATCCGCATTGAGAGCCTTGTATCTTTCTCTTTCCCCCATAACTTTTGCCATCCTCCTTTCCTCAGCTATTTGCCAAGCCTCTTCAGATAACCAGTTTGCTTTCTTGCATTTCTTTTGCTTTGGAACTACCTTAGTAGCAACTTCTTGTATTATATCACGAACATCAGTCCACATCTCTTCGGGCTCTCTGTCTTCTAAATCTAATTCTTGAAATCGATTCCTCACTTTCACAGCATATTCTAATGGAATTTGATCCAGATCATACCTGAAAGGCCTTCTAGTTTTCTGCGTTTTCCTCAATCGAAGCTTAATTTTGGCAACAAGAAGCTGATGGTCGGTGCCACAATCGGCCCCAGGCCTTGTTTTTACTGCTTGTATAGCGCTTCTCCATCTCTGCCGGCAAAGAATATAATCGATCTGATTCCTGTACAGACCGTCCGGTGAAGTCCATGTGTACAGGCGCCTCTTGTGCTGTTGAAAATGAGTATTCGCTATGGTCAGGTTGTTTTCTTGACAAAACTCTACTAACCTCTGCCCAGCTTCATTTGGCTCGCCAAGACCGAACTTGCCTATAATTGCGGATATTTCTTCACTCTCGACCTTAGCATTCCAGACTCCTATGAGAAAAACAACGTTTGATGATGGGGTGCGGTCTAAAAGGCATTCTAGGTCCGCATAAAATCTCTCAACGTCAGCTTCTTCATCAGTAGTGGTCGGTGCATAGACTTGGATAATTGTTATGTTGAAAGGGTGACCTTGGATCCGAAGTGAAATCATTCGGTCGTTTTTGGGGTTGTACCCTAGCACTACTTTGCCCATTCTTCTGTTTACTATGAGAGCGACCCCATTGCTTCTGTTGGATTCGTGCCCACAATAAAAGACATAATGGTCGCCGGAGCTGAATTCTCCCATTCCGGTCCACTTGAGCTCGCTGATACCCAAGATGTCAATGTTCAATCTGTCCATTTCTCGCTTGACGACATCTAGTTTACCTTGCGACATAGATCTTACATTCCATGTTGCTATGTGATATCCCCTTGCAACATCGGACTTTCCGGTCGCTTCCCGACACATCCACAACTGAGCGTCCTTTTGGCTTTAGCCCAGCCGTTTCATTCGTCCTGGAGCTACTAGGAATCGCCCTTTGTTCATCCCCAGTAACATGCGGGACGCCTTCCAACCTGGGGGGCTCATCTTCCGGCGCCATATCTTTAATGATATTCGACTGGCCATAGGGTTTTCTCGGCAGGAAATACTGGAGTGGGTTGCCATTACCTTCTCCAGTGAATCACATTTTGTCAGAACTCTCTGCCGTGACCTGTCTATCTTGGGTGGCCCTACACAGCAGAGCTCACGACTTCATCGAGTTTCGCAAGCCCCTCCGCCACGACAAGGCAGTGATCCGTAGCTAAATACGTTGCTTCCTGCCACCTGTTCCAACGTCGCAAGCGGCCGGCTTCTTCGCCCGCTGGCCTCCTACAGCCTCTTCCATGTCCCGCCACGCCATTCGACATAGTTGGCATCGACTTATATGGTCCTCCGATGGGGGTAACCATTGGATTATAACAGCTGTCGACCACCTTACACGCTATGCTGAGACGGCCCCTGTACCGACTGGTTCCGCTGAAGAAGTAGCTGATTTCTTTTTGCGGTCAATTGTATTGCGTCATGGTGACCGCGGGACGGCCTTCTTATCGACAGTCGTATCCGAAGTTCTTCATGCGTCATCCACCCTCCATAAGACAACCTCAAGCTACCATCCCCAGACTAACGGTCTGACTGAGCGATTTCACCATACCCTATCGCATATGATAATACTGTTCTACCTTTCGTCACATTCGGTTATAATACTGCAGTACAGCGGACTACCGGTTACTCCCCATTTTTCCTCGATTTCGGCCGTCCTCCCACTACAATCCTCGACACTTCCTTCTTCTCGACGCCCGACTACTCCTCATCATTACCAGCCCAGTTCTTATCCCGTGTGGCCAGATGCCGTCATCTTGCCCGCCTCAACACAGAAGCGTGCCAGCAAGACCACAAGAGTCGCTACGATTGGAAGCATCGCGTGGTCTCTTTTCGTCCCGGTGACGAAGTACTGCTGTATACACCACTGCGCACCCCTGGCCTTAGTGATAAATTTCAGAGCCGCTATCTTGGTCCCTACAAGGTAATCAACCAAACTTCCCCAGTAAACTACCAAGTCACACCTGTTGATCCCCCAGCTAACCGACGCCACCGTGGAACTGAAATTGTTCATTAATCTCACTTGAAGCCGTTTGTGCGCCGCGGTACATCGGTTGGTTAGAAGCGGCCAGGCTGGCCGCTTCCGACCCCCCCGGGCAGATTGTGTGAGCCCTCAACGGATCTTCTTTCATTTGTACATACCATGATCTTCTTCTTCTTCTTGGATATACCATGATCATCGTCCCGCGGCGCTGGCCCCGGCGTGCGCTTGGGTTTTGTCCATCGGAATAAACGCCAGACACACCATACCTTGCCTTGCCTTCACGACCTTGCTGTCTCTACCTGGCCTTCTTCCACAATATATATATATATATACCCAGTCGAAAAAAACAACAGAAAATTTCTGATGGTCTGTAGTCTTGTCGTATTTTTGACCTGTTGTCTGACGTTCGTTGTTTGTAGTTTTGTATTGTGACGTTCATTGTCTGTAGTTCTGTATTGTGACGTTCACTGTCTGTAGTTCTATATTGTGACGTTCATTGTTTGTAGTTCTATATTGTGACGTTCATTGTCTGTAGTTCTGTATTTTGACGTTTTGTAGTCTGTTGTTCTATACTGTGACGGCATGCATTCTGATGTCCCGCAATCTGACATTCCGTACTCTGATGTTCTGTAGTCCGAGGGCGCATGTTCATTTCACATACTGTTGCGACTTTCTTCTCTCCTATTGTGAGAATATTCACACGTGCAAAATGCAACCCCAGCCAAGTGGGAAAAATTAGTCTCATGGGATCATAGTCATTAATTGGGCTATTTTGCAGGCATAGAGCTAGCAGCTCTGCACAAAAAAAGTGTGCAAGCATGCCGAAGACATGCGAAACAACACCTGTGAGAAGCCGCCTTTATTTGGAATCCATAAAGCTGTATTTCCAAAAGGCGCTTGAACGGGAACACCTGAATGACAAAAAGATGCAGATTTCAATTAAACACCTATTTAAAATGCATTTTTAAACAAAAAAAGTGGTTTCTATGAAGAAAAATTTATGCTGGTTATTTGGAGGTAACTGAAAAATGAAAGAATGATTTTGTGGTTTTCCATAGACATTGGCAATGGAGAATGTTGTAGTGACAGGCACAAGAATATTTTAAACCTCATTGTGCTCATTATGTGGACCGGAAATGGACAGCACAAGGCCATTTTTGTATTACCATTTTATCAAATCATAGCCCGTCTCTCCTACATAAAGCCCACAACTCTAACGTAAGTGGTAGAATGCCAAAGTACTAAGCCTCCATATCGAGCAATAAATAAATGTTTAAAGAGTTTAACAAGGCTCATTGAAAATGACTGAAAGATTATACGTGTTTAGTCTAACCATTACTGCACACAGATATCCTCAGGACAGCCAGTATGTAATGCCCTTATAACTGCGGCCCATGCAAATCTTTCTCTGCTAGAAAAATCTCCTGAAATTGCAATAGCTTTTATTGCCTACTATAAGCCTACAAGCTTTTATGTTACAGAACTGAGCAACCTGTGACACCCGCTGATTAGCTACACCTTGAAAGCAAGCATAACTCCGCTGCAAAAAAAAAAAAAAATCCTGTGCATACATTGCTCTGTCACCCACCGGAAGGAATACACTATAAATCTTACCCTAGAGAAAAAGGCGCAGACATTTCTGTGCCAGGTAGTGAGGCATCATCTTGTAGCGCTTGACCACATCTTCTTCGCTGCAGCTCACCTCCTTCAGCAATAGCCAGGTGTCTGCACAAATAAAATCATTAATTATTTTCTATTCAATCATTCATTTGATTTTGCAAAAACGACAAAATCACAATTCGGATGAAAACTTTACATATTTTCCAGAAAATTATTGCTCAGCTGGAAGCATTGATTTACTACTGAAATACTGTTTAGCATAAAATAGAACATTGCTAGGGTTAGCATGCTGAAATACAACTACTGCTCTGACCATGGTCAAGCAACTGCTGTATACATTTCCAAACGAGCAACACATGTTGTTTAGTGTTGTTAAATTTTGCAGCAAATATGGCTTATTTTTTCGTGCTAGCCAAGTTCAGCTATGAAAGTGACTCAAAACTGCTAGCATAATTGTTGGTGCCTAACAACCAACACGCACACTGAGCCAGTCATCCACTGATAATGATAAAACCGTTTTGTGTGATCTCATCAGCCTTCCCCTGCACTGTATTTCAAACAGCAGCCATGCTCCTTAAGCAGCATGGTTTGCAGCTTGTTGATAGCCACAGTTAAACCATCACCAGCTTCAGTTTCTGAAATACCAAAAACAATACAATTACAATTATATTGTATACAGCCACCACAAAACCAAATGAAATCTCTTCTGCAGTTCATGGAAAGATGTTTTCGTTTACCTGACAACTGATGCCACTCCAAAAGGGTAAGGTGGAGGGAACACTCTTGAGATGGCTCTGCTACGAAGGCTTCCTGTCACGCTCCTTGTACTTCAGTCCCCCCGAGGTAAACGGACATCAGCTTGCAGAAGTCGGAATCCGATCGGAGACTGAATTGGTTCATACAATTTCCATGGCCAAGGTGGATCTGTAAAAACACAAAGGTGAATGCAAATAATGCGGCTGATTCTTTAGATGAATAAGACTATGCACCATTCAAAAGAAGCACACATTTTGTTATAGTTGTTGAAGAGACAAAAGCACTTGACTGGATAAAGTTTGAAGCAACCAAGTGCAAGTTATTTAGAATATACTTTAATTGTGAATCAACGGAAACGCGAAACGGCGACGACGATCTGAAAGGTTAGCGACAATATTTTGCGACACATAGCACAGCTCGAGTTCTCCAGGCAAGACTAATAACGCCCGTACTTGGCTGCTGCTCGCGAACTGTAGTCTGGCGCCTTTGTGCTTTTCATGCTAGGAGGCTAGAGGCAGTGCTCAAGATCAAGGTGGTTGCTTAGGGTAAGAGTGAGGGTTTAGAAACTTCATCCGTCATCGTAGCTACTAAAAGTAGAAAAGAAAGACAAAAATCACATTACGTACCTTCTTCCGCGCGTCACGATCGTCATGGCGTTTCCGGTTCAGCCTGCTAAGCTCTCTGCTCCATCCCTCCATTTCTTCGTCTGCGGTTAAGTGCAGCGTTACGATTCATTTCACGCTTCAGAATACAATTCAAAACACATCGTAGCAAAAAGACGCTTACCTGTAATATCAAAATATATGTGCAATGTGGTGGGCGCCGCGCGGATTTTCTTCGCCTTCCCAAAATCTTCAACATCGTTCTGTCGAAGTTTCCAATGTCCCGCGGTGAGGACTTTCGCACTGTGTCTTCTCAGATAATATAGCACTTGTGCTCGTTCTCGTGTTAAATGAGTACGAACAGAAACGTCGCAGATCAGCATAAAGTCACCGAAGGAGAAAGACGACTGCACGGGCAGCACTGACGTGATCCGCGGGACGAACAACGCGGCATCTTGCTAACTTGAGTGGACGAGGAGGAAGCGGAGAAAGAAACAAAAAAGGGAGGGATGGGGGGGGGGGGGGGCTGTGGACTGCCGGCGGAAACGACACCGACACTGTAAGCGTGCGGATAGTGGGAGAAGGAAGAGGGGAGGAGAAAGAAGAGAATGCAGATGGTCGCTCGCGTCCCGCTGCCGCCAACGCGGCATCCATCTTGGCCAACTGGTTTTTCGTGGAGAGGGAGAGAGAGCTATGAAGGGTGGAGGGGAAATGGCCGCCTTGCATTCCCAGCAACAGAAGAAGACAGGGAAGCCTCCCCCGGGCTTGTGACAATGGGAGCCGGGCACGGGCGCAACAGGCTCTCTCATGGTCGGATTCGAGAGCGGCGGCGGCGGCTCTACTGGCGGCCCATACACACTTAGCTAGCGCTGGTGAACTGTGACACATTCGAGAATATTTCCTTCCGGAGTGAATGGAGTTAAAATTGTTGTACTTTAATTATCGCAAGGAGCACGAAAAAATTGTGAAAAAGGCCAAGCTTCGCTTCTGAATACGCAATTCACTTTTATCGGGGTCTTTAAATATCACATCGTGAATGAGCTCTATTTGGAAGGTCTTAATTGTGCTTCTTTTTACTATTGCAATCATGATGCATCGCCAAGTAAACAAATCAACATATTTTAGGCAGTTGGAAATAGTTAGGCAAGCAAAATGAGAAAGTAAAAATTAATGTTTGTCGGTAACATACACCTGTGTTGCCTTAAATCATTGAGCCGTGCATGCTCAGCCATCCTTTTATGAAGCACAAATTCCTGCGGTAATTTCGCTTGACTCGCTCGATACCTTTATTTAATCACGTGATTTTTCTAACTACTGTCAACTTTACTGCGCGTGCATTTCAGGGAATTCTGCCTTTTTCCAGACGAGGGTTCATTTTTGTTCGCGTAACATCCACATACACACAGCCGCTGAAGAGCAGGGGCATAATGCAATTGTAAAGACCAAATTCGATGCGGCGTCCTTATGTACGCGAAGCAGCACAGGTAACTACATGCTGCACTGTCACGTTTTTTCTCGTGTTTAGCAGCGGCCTCCGTCACACGATTATGAGGCCAGTTTCACTTTTTGGGCAGCACGTATCTACTATCAGGAGCTTGTAAATTCTGCCGCTGGTATTGCGGTGAAGGGGCGTCACTAAACCTTCGGAATGACAGGTGCACAGCTCAGATATAAATGGAATTCAGCCACGCCTTTGCTGCACTTGTACGCAAACGTTATGTTATCGCCTGTGGTGCTAGCGCACACTCGTCTTCAACATTTTTCTCACTGTTCGTGATGTACACTTTCTACTCATAACTGCCGAAAGCTGCTAATCACCATTCTATATGGACTCTTACTTCCAACGTACCGACGCTTCAATCGATATTGTTATGCGGGAAGTTTACTCAATTTAACATTTTGGTAAAAGAGGCCGGGTCGTTTTCTTTGACAAAGATTTTGAGGTAAAACTTCGTAGTGTGCTTTTTTAACAATATCAAACACTTCGAATTCAGCGTACAACATCGTGATGTAGAGGCAAACGAATTTGACAAGAGAGCAAGATGAACTGTAGAAAACACCCGCTTATGATTCAAGGTGGTTGGAACCTACATTCACGGGAGCTCAGAACGATTCCCAAAAGGAGTCCCAGCAGAATTCAACATGCGGGAAAAATAAAGGAAAAACCCTGCTCACCGAAACTCATCGCAGTGCACAAGAAGGTCATTCAACAACATGGACGAAATTATGTCTACACAACGCCGGGATGAAAACAGCCTCAACGGTTACAAATATCGATCTTTGCATCATTTACCTATGGTCTACAGTGAGGGAATTAGCCTAGGGGAGTGTGCATAGAAGAGAAGGCGTATGCATCGGCTTCTGTACCGATCAAGTCCGCAATGATTTAGTGCTGACCTTTAACGACAGGAGGTCATTGACCACCACAGCCTGCCAGGACTCTTAGTGATTTCCGGCGTAATGATTTTTACTTGCTAATCTTAAGGAAGCGAATCGTTTCATCTGTAAATTCAAGAAAATCGAATTTTTACCGCCTACTTTATCCTGCCTCCGCAGTACCTACAAGATGCTGGTATGCAATATTGTAAGCTTTATACCTCATTGAAATCAAAAAGGAAGAGGCTTTTTATTTCTCTTTCTTTCTTTCTTTCTTTCTTTCTTTCTTTCTTTCTTTCTTTCTTTCTTTCTTTCTTTCTTTCTTTCTTTCTTTCTTTCTTTCTTTCTTTCTTTCTGCTAACTCTTAAATTGTCAAAAAGGGTCTCAGTATTGCTGTGCTTAGGAGGTCCCCCTGCAGGTCATGCTGCAATTAAATCCACCGAAGTTTAAATTGACGACTGGGAATGTGGAAAACAAATGCTATCGCGTTATTATTTCTAGTGACTGAGACCGAAAAGAAATTCGTTAAGACTATGAGTTAGCGTCCGTCTTATTTAATTTCGGCGCTAGTTCCCGCCTAGTAGCAGCCATCCTTTTATCACGCGCATCGGTTATCTCGACATTAGATCTCGATAGCGACGTTCGTCTGAGGCCATCCGCCAGCCGTGAGCATGTGCGCGTCCAGAGGAATCGGACTCCCTCCCTCTGTACCCGGCGCCGTATAGGTTTTTTCTTTTTTTCTCTTTTTTTTTTTTTGCGTGTGGTGTTTTTGAACGTTCGCGCGTAGCGTCTGCAGTGGCGATAGTGTGACCTTAATAACTAGTTGAAAGTGTGCACTGCGCCAGCGAAGTGTTGTGAAACTGCGATCCTTTCGAGTGAAGTGCGTCAATGAAAGAGTTTGTATTCTGTATTTTGTAATTTACTTTTTTGTTAAAAAGTTCATAATTCTTTTACAGTCTGTTTTTTCCGCCGTCATGTATATTCTTTAAAACCCTCTTTTTTGCAACAATCGATTCTGCAGCACTTCGGAAGCCGCACCATTCCTACTTTTGTGGGCTATGACAATGACTCAATCAAACAACAAACCGGAGTGATAATTCTCTTCCTGGGGCAGGACTGTCACAAATGTCTTTACAGGAAGGTAAATTTATATCAAATTCCGCTAGAGCACTGCCCCCGACACATCAGAGCCCTTTGACTGACTGTGGCGTGAACTGTAAGCTATGGCAATCTTATAATGGGGGAGCTGTATTAGGAGGCACGTGAACGATCTATTTCGCCTAAGGGTACCCGAGAAAAGCAATAAGTTAATTTATTGCCTGAGGCTGAATTTTCAACACACGTTGCCTTGACCTTGTTGGGCGATCGTTTGTTCAACAACATTTATTTTCGCATGGGCTACGCGTATCTAAAGATTCATTCTCAGGGCGACCATGATGAAGGCACAGCAGAACTTCTACAGAGTGTAGCGACCATTTCATCAACCTTGCTCACAGCGATTTTATATATCTGGAAATTTGATTTCTTCCATGCCTTAGTTATAACTCTTCTTTTCTCTTCTTCCATCTTTATTTCGCTTTTTTTTTTATCTTCAGCCTAGCTCGCTCGAGCTCCGGCCAGTTTTTCTACTGCCCACTTTACCAGTAACGCTTCTTGTCGTTTAACCCCACTCACCTTTGTGGGGGTGCCCAGGTAAAGAAAACACACAGCAGAAAACAGCTTTGTCTGCCGCCCCGCAACTATCCTTTTC
This sequence comes from Amblyomma maculatum, assembly GCF_055883805.1. Taxonomy (NCBI): domain Eukaryota; kingdom Metazoa; phylum Arthropoda; class Arachnida; order Ixodida; family Ixodidae; genus Amblyomma; species Amblyomma maculatum. The sequence continues at coordinate 172,571,080 of NC_139353.1, read as the reverse complement.
CTTTCCTTTCTGGGACCATCAGTCCTCTTCCATGTCCCTACCTCGTTTGTCACGTTCCCCAGCCTTCACTCGGCCGGCAGCGTCTTTTGCTTAGTGCCGCCGTCGACGCTCGTTTTGAGCAGGCCCGGAGTGTCGGGTCGGCGGGTATCTTGTGCCATTGATCACCGTGTCTGTACAGGTTTTTGGCCATTTGTCTCATTTTAAAGTTTTTCTCCTTTTTTGCTCTTTTCAGCCACCTTTTATCCTTCAAATTTTGCTCTATGCGGAATAAGCGATCAGGTTTTAGTCGGCGCATTTTGGGTCTTCTCCTGATTGCTTCGTTTGAACAAGCGGACTTTTTTTCTTTTTTTACTTTGATGCACCGCTTAAAAGGTCCTTATTTTCTTCAGAGTGCGGCGCAGACGACCGTGTCGCCTTGCTGTCTTGCAGTCCTGTCTCGTACCTCCCTGCCAGCAGTAAACGTGGCTTGGAATGCCGGTGGCTATTTTTTTTTTCCTATTTGAGCTGCCTCTTCTAAGCAAATATTGTAAACGCGCGAGGAGTACAGCGATGGGTGCGCACACAGCCACCGCGTCACGTGTACTGCATGCAGTTGTGGTCCTTGAGATTTGATGGTTCATGGATTCATTGAGCTGTGCCGCCGAACGGTTTCTGACACAAGAGGCTAAACGCGCGCTTCTATGAGTTCGCCTAGCATTGTTCGCAAATGTCGCAAATGGCCTTTGGACGTGAGCGCGTATGAGAGTTAGGGATGACTCGCAGATAGAGATAAAGCGATTAAGACACCCTCCCTGCTCTACTGAGTGTTTCATTTTCACGCCGTGTGGGCAAGGGTGAAATGCATCGCGTACGTGCACTTAACGCTAATTTAATACGAATCCATAGTGTAGTTTGTGCTTCGTGCTGTTTAGGGATGTAATTTCGTTACGAGATATGTGGTGCTAGGCGCTGCCTCTGGGTGGTCTATCTTCCTTGCATGCTTTCTTGTCTCTTGCATGCTGGTTGTTTCTCGTAGAGAGTAGTTTAATTTTTTCTTTCAGAATGCCGAGGTCTGCTGCCTCAACCGGCAGCGTCTCGTTGCGTGACGGATGATGATGTTAGTCAAATTTAGTGCCGTTTCTGCTGCCCTATCGATCATGGTTCGCTTTCGCCGAGTGCTAAAATCTTCGACGATCATGCATTACACCTTAATCCTAATTGACTTCTTCATATCAATACATCGTTTTATTATTTGGCCATAAAGAAAGTGTCTGACAGCGCAGTCACGAAGTCCAATCAAATCTGAGGCTCTGAACCGATATAAAGATGCAATATCGAATCATTTTAAGTCAAAACAGACAGAGAAGGGTCCAGACAGTAAATTCGACCGAAAATGTCATAATTGTAACATCAGCGTGGTTCGACGAACACGGTAAGGTGAAGGAGCAAGCGGTTCAACGTTTCCACAGCCCCGCATGTAACCATCACACGCACTGCCTGTCGCGAGGCCGTAGTTAACTATTAAATAGTACAAAAACAAATCGACTTTTGCCAGCCACGGTGTCTGCCATCAAATGCAGCGGCGCCCGAGCTGCGGTAAGGAATAGAAAGGACAACGAGAAGACAGGGATCGGAAATAAAAGAAGGGACATACGAAAGAAAGGACAGGGCAGGTTATAACGGTATAAAATCAGTCAGTCACGTGGAAAGTGTACAATAGCATGATGCCCGCCGCCCATTGTCTCAACTTATCAAAGCTTGCCAATACGGATAGGTATCAAATGGCGGCACAGCACCGCCACAAACGCCACACAGGCTGCCGCATACAAGGAACACTCAGCCGGAGCGAAGACCCACCCTCTCTCCTAGCAGCGAAGAGACCTATCCACCATCTGGTCGGAAGGGGAAGTGGGGGGAGGCGTGCGCGTGAGAGGGGCGGAAACCGGTTGCTGGCCAGTTCCCGAATCCGATCCTCCAGAGAAGCGGTTTGCCTGCAAGCACTCCCAAACGTAGTTTGCAAAACTTGTCTCTTCGTCCCGTTGTCCACTGCGGAGGAATGGGTGCCTTGTAGCGAGCTAATGCGTGTAGGTGGGCAGGCTACAGTGGAAAATCAATTCCCTTCAAACGCCGTACCATTATCGTACTGAAATTAGCGTGTCCTTCTACCGCACTAAAATATACAGAAAGCCCCATTTTTCCCTGAGACTGCCCGTGCATCTGCCATGTCTGTAGCGTCGGTCCCGCCGAGCTGGGCGCGAGCCAGCAAGGACTGCGCGCGAGTGCTGGAGACGTGCGTGGAAGTTACTTGTGCAAGCATATGCCGTCCTCGTTTTTGGCCAAGAACGTGTGATATCAGGTTGCTCCACGAGAGTCAAATCTTTTGTTGTGCATAAAGGATGGAATTTATCATCGACGTGAGAACAAGGATAGATCATTTGAAGAGATCGCTACAAATTTGGAAGCAGATTTCACAGGTGAGAAAGATTTATTCATCCGGTTGTCTTAAGGATTGAGATAAAACAGAAGTAGTTTTGCGATTGTTCCTGTGAAACTTATTCGCACTCATCGAGAAGCTAATCCCTGCATGGAACGAAACATGAGTGTTGCGGTCGCGACTGCGCCGGCAATCGCCCGTGATGCTACTTGATGTGCGCGCGAATGGCGCAATTAGCGGTATGCATGCACGGCAGCAGATAGACACTCAAGGCGCGCTCTGTTTTGGCACAATGAGTTGATTTTAAGGTAGTTCGAAGGCGGCTGAGGGCAGAGAGGTAGTCGCGCAGAAAAAAAAATACTGCTGGTAAAAAATTAGCCTCTACATGGAACTGTCTGTAACACTGTTTAGTGTCTTATTACGAATTTTGTTTTTTGAATTGAAATAAACATGTTGATACGCAACAAAGAAAAACGTAATGTTTTATTTGGGACAAGAAAAATATGGGCGGTTCTACATGCGCGAAAAAAAAATTGCTTGCCACTGCAGAACACATTATAGAATTTTTCTTGTAACCTCGCTACCTGACCCCGCTATTACCTACATACCTTGGGTTGTCGGGACAATTACGTCAGAAGGTTGTGTTACGTTAGAACATTTTGTTGTTGCGACAGAACGTTGTGATGGTACGTCAAAACATTGTGTTGTCTGCGGCGACATCACAAAGTTTTGTTGTCGCAACAGACAGAACGTTGTGTCGTTACGTCAAAACTTTCCGTTGTCTGTTGCGACAACACAAAGTTTTGACGTAACAACGCAACGTTCTGTCGGAACAACAAAACGCTCTGACGTAACAACACAACGTTCTGTTGTTACAACACAATGTTTTGTCGTAACGACACAAAGTTCTGCCGTAACAACAAAAGTTCTGTTGTCGCGACAGAAATATCTGTAGTAACATCAAACATTTCTGTAGCGCGATAGAAATTTCTGTAGTACTACAGAAATTTCTGTCGTCTTTTTCGACTGGGTATATATATATATATATATATATATATATATATATATATATATATATATATATATATATATATATATGTGTATATATATACATATATATATATATATATATATATATATATATATATATATATATATATATATATATATATATATATATATATATATATATATATATAGCATTTAAAGCAGCGAACAGTCTCAGAGTGCAAGGCAAACTATTTTTTTATTATTATTCATACTGTTGACATTTACGGGAATGTTGTCGTGTGTTGATTATTGGAATAAAGAGTATTAAATGCAAATCGGAAGGAAACACAACGCGCCGATGGTGGATATATATATATATATAAGCAGATAAATGAAGGGGAAATGAGGGTGCTCGTTATAATACATGAAGGAAAGAAGCCAACATTTGGCGTGGCCAAGGAATGCATTGGGGATTATGTTTTATGTCGTTTTATTTTTTTTAATTTTTACTTGGATAATCACAGAAATGAGTAATGTAATCTGCTTAAGGGAAAGATAATTAAACACAAAGTAGAAGAAAAAACAACATGCCGATGGGGGGGGGACCAAACCAACGACCTCCGAATATAGCGTCCGGTGCTCTTCCATCTGAGCTAGTCGGCCGCTGTCCCCCCTGCTACTTTCTCGAGTATTAATGTTATCTGTATACCAACCTTGAGAGTGTTCACCAGCGCCACCCTCAACCTTAGCGGTGGACGTGAACCGTCCTGTGTTACCGCCAGCGTCCCGTAGAACGTGATCAAGAGCGAGGGCGAAAGCTAACTTAGAACCCTCTTACACTACCTATGGCTTCAAGACTGCCAGAACCGATTCCCCCGTATGCTACAAGCAGATAAATGAAGGGGAAATGAGGGTGCTCGTTATAATACATGAAGTAAAGAAGCCAACAGTCGGCGAGGCCAAGGAATCCATTGGGGATTATGTTTTATGTCTTTTTTTTATGTTTACTTGGATAATCACAGAAATGAGTAATGTAATCTGCTTAAGGGAAAGATAATTAAACACAAAGTAGAAGAAAAAACAACGTGGCGATGGTGGGGACCGAACCCACGACCTCCGAATATATATATATATATATATATATATATATATATATATATATATATATATATTGCCGCATAGAAGACGACGCAAAAGATGATGACTGGCCCCACAAGCGCGAGCCATGGAAGAGAAGGAAGTTTGAGCGCAAGACTCGTCCTGGTTAATTATTAAACCCGTGCTATCCTTGGGTCCTCCTTGGCGTTCTATCGAGACGTGACACTGGTGGAGGTGCTTGGTGTGCATAAGACTCCTTCCGGCAGTCTACAGCGGATCCCAGGCATCGACACGCCTGTCCATCGCGCTAGCCGCCGCCTACTAGGCCTAACCCCGGAGTACAACTATCTGCCGAGCGACTCTTCAAACGCCCAAGTCCATCAGGTCTCCCAAGCCATGGCACATCCCAACCCTGCGCCGGTGACTCTTCAGAACACCAAGGTGCCAGAGTGCTTTCGCGGGGAAGCGTTTGAAGATGTCGAGGACTGGCTTGACCAGTTTGAGCTAGTGGCCAAGATAAATCAATGGAGCGCAGCTCACAAGCTTTGCAGTGATTATTTTGCCCTTCAGGATAATGCTAGAACGTGGTTTGAAAACCACGAGGCCAGCTTATTCACATAGAATGACTTCCGCCGCCAGCTCGTAGACACCTCTGCGAGAACTGATAGACGAGACAATGCTCTGCGCCTGCTTTAAGTGCGTGTTCAGAAGCCGAATAAGAGCGTGGCTATGTTTGCGGAAGACATGGCTCGCCTTTTTCGCCGTGCCGACTCTGATATGAGTGAGCCAAAGAAGTTACGGCATCTCATGCATGGTGTCAAAGAACAGGTGTTTGCCGGCTTAGTACGCAACCCACCTAAAACCGTGAGTGAGTTCATTAAGGACGCTACGGCTCTAGAGCGAGCCCTCCAACATCGGTGCCGCCAGTACAACTGACCTGTCAGCTGTGCCCCTACGACTGCGGCGGCGCTGACGGCAACAGATCAGACCACTCTTCGAGACATGATTAGAGAAATTGTCCTTGAGGAGCTGCAGCGAATTACGGTTACGAAAGCTCAGTCGTCAGAGGCCCTCGTGCAAGCTGTAAGGAATGAAATTCGCTGCTCCCTATCACCGTCTGCCCAGTGCAATGAGTTTCATCCAGTCGACAACGCGGCAGCCATTTCCGAACCATACCGCGTCCCCCAACCGGTCAACTACACGGCCAACATTCCTGCACCTTATCACGAGCCGCAATCTGAGAGCTACGCCTCGGTACTACGTCATCCGCCTCTAGACCACGCCCCACCGAGCTTACCAAGCCGTCAGGAGACGCGATTCTTCCAGGGGCCTCAGTGGGCGCCTTCCAGGCGCTCTCAACCACGCCGAACGGACAGGTGGCGCAGTTATGACAGCCGGCGACTCTGTTTCTACTGCGGCCAACCTGGCCACGTATATCGGTACTGCAGCTACCGCGAAGAGGGGCAGGCCTTTCCGTCTGCTTCTGCTCGCCGCCGCTTCGACGCTGACACTGCCCAAACTTCCGGTCAACAGGGAAACCGAATCCCCGGGCTTCCGCCGCCGCTCCTCCCCATCGCCACATCGTTATTCTCCGCCGATGCGTCGTGGCAATGCTGACGTTGGCGGACGGCGGTCGCCTAGCCCTCACCGGGGAAACTAACAGCCGCAACCTCGCGAGGGAGGTTGCACACAGTCGAAAAGTGTCAAAACCCTCACCACCGCCGCAACTGCCGACAACCCATGTTTCTGACGCTTCCGTTATTATTGACATTGCCGCACTACCGCCGAAAATGCCGCCTATATTACCGCCGAAAATGCCGCCTATATTACCGCCGAAAATGCCGCACCAAATGAGCAGCCCCGACGACGAAGCTGACACCACCGACCTTGCCGCACTTCCGCCGCAAATGCCGAAAGAGACGAGCAATCCAGATAACGTTGTTAGCGCTGACATCGCCCTTTCTATTGATGGGTTGGAGGTACATGCTCTGGTGGATACCGGGGCGGATTTTTCCATTATTAGCCAGAAACTGGGTGACACGCTGCGCAAAGTAAAAACCGAATGGACTGGGCCAGTAATAAGAAGTGCTGGGGGCCAGTTGCTGGCACCGACAGGGAAGTGCACTGCCCGGATAGGAATAGGAAACGCGGTGTTTGTTGGCAGCTTCGTTATTCTCCCTGACTGTTGCAAAGACCTCATCTTGGGCATTGACTTTCTGCGTCTTCATGGGGCTGTAATTAGCATTCGTGACAGCGTTGTTGCTTTCACCAACAATCATGAAGACCTTGGTTATGCGGAAGTACCACTGATGTCCTTACGCGTCGCCAATGAGACGGTGACATTACCTCCGCGATCATGCTCTTTTGTTGAAGTGAAGTGCGACATGGCGCATACCTGGTACTAAGCCGAGGTGTTTATATAGCTCGGGGGCTAGTCAACTTGACTAATGGGCAGACCGAAGTGTTGCTGACAACCTTCAGCGACGAGCGTCAGCAAATTCCGAAAGGCACAACTGTGGCCTTTTTCGACAGCCTCCCAAATGCGCAGCATTGCTGCTTGCTGCAACAGAAAGGATCGGTGTGCAAGACACCCGTAACCATCGTCGATGTGAGTCCAAATTTGTCTTCTTCAGAACGGGACCGTCTTTTGGATCTCATAGATCAATTTCGAGTCTGCTTTGCTTCCGAATCGCGTATCGGCCAAACGCCTTTGACAAAACATCGAATCATCACGGATTACTCGATTCGCCCGATTCGACAAAATCCTTATCGTGTGGCTCCGAAAGAACGTGAAGCCATTCAGCGCCAGGTGGCCGAAATGCTTAGAGATGACGTTATCCAGCCGTCACAGAGCCCCTGGGCTTCGCCCGTGGTACTTGTTAAAAAGAAGGACTGCAACTTACGATTTTCCATAGATTACTGCAAGCTCAACCAAGTAACTAAAAAAGACGTGTACCCTCTTCCTCGCATCGACGATTCCTTTGATCGCCTACTAAATGCACGTTACTTCTCATCAATGGACTTGAAAAGTGGATATTGGCAGATAGAAGTAGACCAGAGAGATCGGGAGAAGACAGCATTCGTCACTCCCGACGGATTGTACGCGTTTATGGTCCTTCCGTTCGGTTTATGCTCAGCACCAGCAACATTTCAGAAGTTGATGAATACTGTGCTCTCGGGACTTCAGTGACAAACATGCCTGGTGTATCTTGACGACGTGAGTGTGTTTTCGGCCACATTTGAAGAGCATCTACGCCGTTTGCTAGCTCTGTTTCAGGCCATACGATCTGCGGGCCTCACCCTAAAACCCGAGGAGTGCCACTTCGGTTACGAGGAGCTGCAATTCTTAGGCCACGCCGTTAGCCAAGAAGGTGTCCGGCCTAATCCTGAAAAGCTCTCCGCAGTCGCCAAGTTCCCAACACCTACGGACAAAAAGACATTGCTGCGTTTCCTGGGTCTTTGCGCCTATTACGCCGGTTTATTGCTGGTTTTTCAGGAATTACCTGGCCATTAACTTCGCTGACGCGTGACAACGCTGTCTTTCGCTGGGGTGAAGAACAGCAACAAGCAGCAACAAGAACAGCAAGCAACAGCAATATATATACAGTAATGTGTACAGCAAACATAATATTTGTGTAGGTATGCCACTGTAAGCGTTTGAAATAAAGAAGGTGTCCTTATTTATTCTGTATTCAACACTTTTTTTTAGGTGAATAATAGCACCACGAGCATTTCCAATGTCAAGCACGCTACTAAAGCATTCTGGCTTCCAGTTGCCCGATTGTTCTCGTGGAGTGCATAATTGCCCCCTTCAGCAGGGCGTTTGAGAAATTCGACGTTACCTGTGGCGTGGATTTGAAGCGCCGGTGAATGGCGGCGTTAAGCCTGATGACGAACAGGCCTTGTTTCAGCACTCACGAGAGAAACTCCGAGGGGGCAGATCCGCACACTTGCTGATTATTCACCAGTGTTCCGAACAATTACAATTTGCGGCGCACTTAAACATGGGTCCGTATTATGGTGCCGCTAAATTTAATTGTAACTCAGGCTTTTTAACCACTTAGCTACCAAGATGTAGTAACATGGGTTCTTCTGTTGCGCAACCGATTGTAAGGCGCCGGTATTGAGTGCAGGGGTACAGCTGCCTGCTTATGAGCGAAGTGGTGTGCTACCTAGCTGCATCTGCGCATGCGCTGTATAGGCCTCCGATGTGCGCGTATGAGCGGTGTCGAGTTCACAGCGTACTGCTTTTATATGTACCTCCACACAACCACACAACCACTACAGTAGCGCAGACACAAAATCGGACTTCTTTAAAGAGCGCAGAGCAGGAATGACGGATGGCATTGCGTCTTACCGGTCTTTTTTCTGAGATGAAATCACTATAACTGGAATATTTTTGCGACCCGATGGGCTCACCCGCGCTTGGAGTTTTTCATGCGGTATTTACCGAGAGGTCTCAAATTTTAGAGCGTGTTATCGGACAAGTTTTCAGCCAATGCCGTTCCATAAAGTCGGAACATCCGCTCGGATACAGTCTAGCACGCCATGTCACACATTTTGACGAAAGCTCTGTTTGGAGCGATCTAAGTCTCACAAAGCGGGGTTACTATGTGTAACAGTGCAAAGCCGCCTATCAGGGTGATATTTGTGGGCCTTTTAACGCTCACTGCACTTTTTTTTAGGAGTTTTCTTCTCGGCAATAGTGTTTTGAATACGAGATATGCCCCTGAATTAACATTACAAAGGTATTGGTGAAATAATTAAAGCAGGCTGCCTTTTACCTGGTGTACGCCGTAGTCGGCATTATGGCTAAAATAAGTCTAAAGCCAGTTACGTTTAGAAAATTTGGCCTTCTGTAAAGGATTAACAGTTGCATCTTAACAGCTGCATCTAGGGGCTGAAACGTGAAGGCTAATCAAAGGGGTTCTACTTAAGTTGAGGACAACGCAGAGGGCTATGGAACGAAAAATGGTAGGGGTAACATTAAGAGATAGGAAGCGTGTAGAGTGGGTCAGAGAAATAACTCATGTTACCGACATTTTAGTGGAAATCAAGAAGTAGAAATGGGCATGGGCAGGACATGTAGTGCGAAGCGAAGATAACCGATGGTCGCTTAGGGTAACGAACTGGATTCCAAGAGAAGGAAAACGTAGCAGGGGGCGGCAGAAAGTTATTGGGCGGATGAGGTTAGGAAGTTCGCAGGGGTCGAGTGGATGCAGCTAGCACAGAACCGTGTTAATTGGAGAAATATGGGAGAGGCCTTCGCCCTGCAGTGGGTATAGTCAGGCTTATGAAGATGAAAGGAACACCCTTTTTAGTGCTGGATATAAGCGTGGCAGGCGCTGCACATAAAATCATCTTGATATTTCGCCGCTCCTCTCAACTCTCATAACAAAGCGCCCTCCTACCTCAATCGCTTTAGAAAGCTTTTTACCATTGCCGCTGCTGTTTCCAAAGAGAAAGCGGTCTCTCTCAAACACATCACTTGCGTGTGCGGGCTCTCCGTAACGTCCTGATGGTAAGACTGGTCAATGCCCCCACGCAGGCAGCTCTCATCAACCCTCCTTCTCACCCTATTTAGTGCTGTATTACTGTTAGCCTTATTCTGAGCAAACCACTATATTTTTATGAAGCCAACTTCACGTTCACAAACAAACAAGTAAATAAAGAAACAGAAGCAGTCGCCGCCAACGCACTTCGGACCTCTGCCGAAACACGAAACCCGAAATGCAACACTATAATGCTGTTGAAAAAACGTTGAATAAATGAAAACGTTGAAGAAAAAAAGAACACCGACAGCCTCAAACCCCTGGGCTGTGTTCTGGGGGCACATGGTAGTCAGCTAGGTGGCTCTCCCAGGGCAGCAAAGCGCACTGCTCTCAAAACAGTGACATTATTGGTCGCGGAGGTTCGCCATGGAGGTCGGCTCTTTTGGAAACTGAATAGTAAAATAAAGAAATCATCAGAAGGAGCTGCATGGGTCATTCGCTTTCTGGAGAGGCTACACAGGTAATCTCAAAAAGAATACCGAGGAATTGAAATTACCCGCAACCGCCTTAAAGGGACAAAACACTGGAAAAAAAATATATAATGAGATTATGGTGGAGTTGAAAAGACCTTGCCTCATATAGCACAGATCGAGCACTACAATATCAAAGAAATGATGCTTTACAATACTAATTTGCCATTGAAAATCGCATAGAAACAACTGAGGTGCTATCTAGCGGAAAAAACACTAATACTTTCACTCTAGTACCCCACGTGACTACATGTCAGCAAAATATCGATAATTTTCGTAAATGCACACTGCTACTTTTTTTCGTCTAGGAATGCTTGTCAAAACGTACTGTATTTTACGCTCTCTCCACTGCGTCCTCAAATAAAAACCACCCCTCCATTCGCACCGCGAGGGGCATGCTTTCTGGTTTTGCGACTCGAAGCCGCCACAGTGTTTGGAATTCCGTGAATGAGCGATGATAGTGCCCACTAAAATTTTCGTCGACGAGATGTGCGTTATTGTGCCGTAACAAGAAGAAGAAGACGAAGGAAAAGAAGAAGAACAAGAAGAAGAAGAGGAAAGAAAAGGTCACCGGCAGCGAATGCTTTGGCTCCACATTCAGCGCTGAACCCTCCTGATTTATATGTGGGCTGTTAGTTTACGTTCTAGCGTCATACTCTTTAAGGATGAGCATAAGTGTCGCACATTACGCTGATAGGGCGTGACAGGGGAATAATGCAGCAGGCAAAAGAAGCTTCCGCCGTTGCTATAGCAATTCAACTAGGATTAAGCAGAGTTAAACCACTACTAATTTTTTGTTTCGTCCGCGCACTGTGGGCTTCATTTCACGTCGGAGTGCCCTTCAGTGTTTTTGGATATCAGAATGATGTTCTCGAGTAACCACACATGTTGGTTTTGCAAGACTAGAGGTGAAGAAGGCATCCTTCCTTATGCATCAGGACGCACCAAACTGGTCAAAAGATGAATAATGCTGTCTTGTGTAAAGCAAGTCCTAACAAAGCCATGCGCACAAAAAAATGGATGAAAGCTTATTTTGGCAAATAGAACGGCTTAGTGCAAGCGGCTGCCCCCCGAGTGTTTCTGAGACGTGCTTGAAAAACCTAAGAACACACAAACAGCTTCCTTCGCCAAGGAAGGATGAAGAAAAGAAGCCTTTTGTAGTCTTGCTGTACGTACACGGGACCTCACACAGGCTAAAGAACTTTCCGATCTCTCAAAATTCATTGAAATCTGTAAAAAAGGCAGAACATGCGGGCAAGGGAAGGCGGTGTGGTATGCGTCACGTCTCGCCTCTTCTCCCATGCTCAGTTGGGGTCGTTTATAAAATCCCATTGTCCTGCGGCAAGTGCTGCGCGGGGAAAACTGAACGCTGCCTAAATGAAAGGTTTTACGAGCACGATAGACATTATAGCTCATTGCAGGCTCCTGGAAACTTGGCAATCAATGCCTCAAACACAACTGTCAAGCCTCCTTTGAAGGAAGAGTAATTTTGGCACGTGGGAATGATAGAAAAACGCGTGAGGTTGTTGAGGCATTCACCATGATTACAAGAGCGATGTTAGCTCCCCATCCGTTGCGCTCATTCGAAAGGAAGTAGATATGTTGTGCACTGATAAATGAAGGACACGATTGTCGCCTAAGCGTGCGCTTCGATTTGGTGGAGACGGAAATGAAAATTTTGGTCGGTTTACTTGTTGCAGTTGCACCGTCAGCGCTGCGTGGTTGGGGGGTTTATTGTTTTTCTCGCGTTTATCGCCGGACCGTTGTCACGTATACTTGTTTTGTTCTGGAATAAACCCTCAAATGGTAGAATGCGCTTACGGCTCTGTTCGTTTTTTGATACATCCCTGTACGCTTAAGCGGCACATCCTTTCAAATTAAGATCAGGCGATTGAGATGCATAGTCGCATTTGTGTAAAAATAAACTTTCCTTGATTGCTTATGCACGGTTCGTGCAACAGACACCTTAAAACGCGCAACGACACAGTTTTGATCACCAAGGCAAGGGATTAATAATATTTTACTGCTGCAAGGATGTGTTTGAGTAAACCAAATCTAAAATGGAAGACCTCGAGTGTTGCTGTCCAGTAGGCTCATTTATGTGTTGTGCTAGATCATTAACTGCGATGAGCTCTGCAAAGGCTAATGACAGTGCAGACTTGTCTGTGAGTATGCGTTTTTTATTCATCCATTCGAAGTTAGGCATGTTAAAGTCACCACAGAAGATTTCATTATTCGGTGTTAAAAGGAACCGTGACAGGCCGTTGTTGCAATCCACACAATTTTGACAAGATGAGCGATAAGAGGACCGTGCGGTTAGGATACTACCATGGCGCTTCGAAATATTGCACCACAACGATTCACTCTGGAGAGATCGGCTTCGAACTGTAGCATCTCCTTTAAAGTACAAAAACACCGCCCCCGTTAGTGTCTTTGTCACTCCGGTGCACGTCATAGCCAGACAGCCTCTGTGTCACCAATGGAATCATGCAACCAGGATCCGGTTTCGAGTACGACGTTAAACTACTGAAGATATCACAGTGGCATAATCGTCAATTTTATTTTTCAGGCTACAACAGTTCACAAGAAGGAAAAGTAGCTCATCGGCTACCGGATTCAATCGATGAGGAACTTATGAAGACGCGTGGCTGGGGGCTGATGACTATCTTGCATTTTCGACAGCCTTTTCAGAGGCGGCGTCATAGATGAAGCATCGATTGTTGGCGTATAATTTGCTGAAACGCAACTTTAAGGGAACATCTAGTGAGCGCGCATGGGACAAGCTACAGAAGGACTCAAATCTCGGATTGAAAAATGACTTGCCTTTTAGCTTCCCACCAAATGACCAAACGCAGTCCTTGTCTTTAAAACCGCAAAATTTAGGTATTATCGGCAACCCTTTATTTTCATCGTATTCCCCAAATGGTGTGTCCTCTATTTAGAGCCGTTGATACAAATTGATTGATACAGATACAGAATGTATTTTCCTCAGATCGTTGCCTCTATCCTCTTTGCTATCCTGTGCACCAAAATTTAGCAAATATTTCTTCGGGATTGATTTCTAGTTTCATCAATGTCAATTTTTAGAGAGGGCATCACGAGACAATTCAGTCAGATGCGATTCATCACGGTTCACTTTAACCATATTTACTTCAAGATTATGTGATCGATTTATTAGTAGTAGAGAGAGAGAGAGAGATATATTTTAATGGCAACAGGAGATGTCTGCCTGGTGGTAAGCCTAGCATGCTACTCCTGATGAGGGTTGAGGGATGAGGGTGATAGAGTGTGGGAGGGGAAGGGGAAAAAAATGAGAAAAAAAAAGAGAATCGGTGTCGCACACTTTCACACGCACATAAGCACACACAGATGAGTTTTAAAGGGTATTGATCAACCCTGTGTCCTTAAGAAAAGTTAACTTTCACACGTACATAATCACACACAGATGAGTTTTAAAGGGTATTAATCAACCCTGTGTCCTTAAGAAAAGTTAGTAAGGCCTTGGTAGCTCGCGCAGCAGACGATCCGTCGCACCAAGGACCCCGGACATGTTCAAGGCGCAAGGATGTTTCTTTAGGTAAGCTTAAATTATTGCGCAGTGTCCTGCGATGTGCAGTAAACCGTTGACATTATTAGTAGTAGAGGTAGATCATTTGTACTGTGAAAAACTGCGCCGAAATAAACACACCACAAGACAGAAGACGGGACAAAGGCGCTACTCACAACTGAATTTATTGAAAACCACGAGTGATCTTATATAGGCCAAGTTTCCAAAGGGAAAGAAGGATGGGGAGAAAGATAGGGGAAATCATCAAACGACCATCGAGAACGCAAGGAAAAAAAAAAAAAACCTCGGTTAATGGATAGCAGAATCTAAAAACCTAATTTCGGAGGCCAGAAGAGATAATGAGGGGATGCTGATACACCTGCTGTCAAACTTCTTAATGTAGAAAGCCTCCAAACTAACACGTGCCGTTTTATCCCTACTCTTTCCAAGAATCTTCGTCTCATTCAACCTGGCCCCGCATCCGTTGCAGTTGATTACGTGCGCAACCAAATGTGCGTACTTGTTTTTTGAATCGGACAAATTTCGTGCATGTTCCCCCAAACGCTCGTTGATGCATCGGCCAGTTTGGCCTACGTACAACTTTTCACACGTCAAGGGAATAGCATAGACCACTCCAACAGAACACTTTGTGAACGGAGAGTCGTGCTTTATCTGGCAACCCCCTTATCTTGGGTTGCAAATTCGGGGGCACAGCTTCCCCAACTTGTTAGGAGCCCAAAAAGCGACACTCACGCCATGCCTGTTGGCCACTTTCCTCAGGTTGTGCGAGGTTTTGTGCATGTAAGGCACAGCAAGCGGTTTCTGCGTCCTCCGTCTATCTTCTCCAGTACATCTTCGCGTTCCGCTCTTGATCTTTTGAAGGAGGGTCTCGCAAACTGCAACCAACACAGAGCAGGGGAACCCAGCCGCCGAAAGCCGGCTCATCTGATTATGGAAGCTGGTTTGCAACTGATGCGGGCATGATTTCCTGAGCGAAGACTCTAAGCAATGCGAAGCTATTGCTCTTTTCACAGTTTTAGAATGCATAGAATCATAAGGCAAAAGATCTTTTTTAGCACGTGGGTAATAGCCCCAGCAAACGTGTCTTTCAAGGAAGGTTAGTTTCAAGTCTAAAAACTGTAAAATGTTAGTGTCGGGTAGTTCATGGGTAAAAGAGAGCCCAAGACCATGTTTGTCAAAAACACTTAAAACATCACCTACTGTAGAGGGGTAGGTGATGGAAGTCTGCGGTTTTAAAAGGACTAAAAAATCGTCAACATACCTAAAAACATGTAAAACCACCCCCGCACGCAAACATTTATCTAAAGATTTGTCAATCTTTGTTAAAAAGATGTCACAAAGAACCGGGGCCACGCAAGACCCTATACAGACACCATTGCGCTGCAGATAAGGCAGATTGTCAAAAAGAATAAAAGTAGAACACAGGTAAAACTGCAATAAATTGATAAAATTATCCACCGACAATCCTGAAGAATTCTGAAAAGACACGTCGCCGTTTGCTTCAGTGCATTCCTTTGCAGCCAACAAAAGCTGGTCTTGAGGAATACAGTAAAACAAGTCTTTAACGTCTACTGAAAACCCAAAGCCAATATCGTCAGAACTCTGTAGGTACTCAACAACATCAATCGATTTTTTTGTCAGGAAGCGATCGTCCAAAACAAGTGATTTAAGATGCTTCTGCAAAAAGCCGCTAACGTTTTTTTGCCACGAACGGCTCTCGCTGACAATGGTTCGGAATGGTAGTTCTGGCTTGTGGGTTGCATTGCTTAGAGTCTTCGCTCAGGAAATCATGCCCGCATCAGTTGCAAACCAGCTTCCATAATCAGATGAGCCGGCTTTCGGCGGCTGGGTTCCCCTGCTCTGTGTTGGTTGCAGTTTGCGAGACCCTCCTTCAAAAGATCAAGAGCGGAACGCGAAGATGTACTGGAGAAGATAGACGGAGGACGCAGAAACCGCTTGTTGTGCCTTACATGCACAAAACCTCGCACAACCTGAGGAAAGTGGCCAACAGGCATGGCGTGAGTGTCGCTTTTTCGGCTCCTAACAAGTTGGGGAAGCTGTGCCCCCGAATTTGCAACCCAAGAAAAGGGGGTTGCCAGATAAAGCACGACTCTCCGTTCACAAAGTGTTCTGTTGGAGTGGTCTATGCTATTCCCTTGACGTGTGAAAAGTTGTACGTAGGCCAAACTGGCCGATGCATCAACGAGCGTTTGGGGGAACATGCACGAAATTTGTCCGATTTAAAAAACAAGTACGCACATTTGGTTGCGCACGTAATCAACTGCAACGGATGCGGGGCCAGGTTGAATGAGACGAAGATTCTTGGAAAGAGTAGGGATAAAACGGCACGTGTTAGTTTGGAGGCTTTCTACATTAAGAAGTTTGACAGCAGGTGTATCAGCATCCCCTCATTATCTCTTCTGGCCTCCGAAATTAGGTTTTTAGATTCTGCTATCCATTAACCGAGGTTTTTTTTTTTTTCCTTGCGTTCTCGATGGTCGTTTGATGATTTCCCCTATCTTTCTCCCCATCTTTCTTTCCCTTTGGAAACTTCGCCTATATAAGATCACTCGTGGTTTTCAATAAATTCAGTTGTGAGTAGCGCCTTTGTCCCGTCTTCTGTCTTGTGGTGTGTTTATTTCGGCGCAGTTTTTCACAGTACAAATATGAAACAACTAGCCCAAGAAACGGTATTAATGAGGTAGATCATGTAGCCAATTCAGATTCAGTAGCGTGCTAATCATGGCACAGTGTTGCACTCTGACGGATTGCAAGTCGGGGGGAGTCTGGCTTGACCTTCCTCTAGCTTTTAAGGGTCCTGGTGACCGAAGGGGCATCATCAGGGCCAGGGTTTGTCTCAACATCTTCCGATACTAGCAACATCAAATGCGACCAAGCATTGTACGCGACAGAAAGCCATCTATATTTTTTTTCGGGTTTGGTAAAAGAGAGCGTTTGGGCATGACACCGCAATAGTATATCGGTTCGAAGTACGAAAACAGTATGTATTTCACATGTAACTGACCTTGGTAAACTGACGTGAGCACATCGAAGAGGCGATGTCGTGCACTGGGCGCCGCATGTAGTAGCGCCTCTTATGTCAGTTGTTTTGGTTTTTGAGGTTTAACGTCCCCAGGCCGCAGGTTTTGCTTCTCGTCAGCATATCCTGACACGTGAGATCCCATTAAAGCTATAAAGGATCTCAGAGGTTAGAAAAATGCTTTTCTACCGTCCACATGTATTTTTAGATTTGGGGCCGTCGTAGGTGCCTGACTATACTGCTCAGAAGCAGACCCTGTGGCCTGGGAACTTTTGACCCCCCTACCTTTTTGTAAGACATGTGTTCGATTCCTGTAAGTTCAATATTTTATTTTTTAAGTTCACCACATTCAAATAAATTACGACCATATTTCCTGGGGTATGTTCCCCTTTAGGTTGCATAAGACCATGTTTTTTGTTCTTAACAGCTGCAAAACCAGCCGCGAACACCGCCAGGATGTTACGGTATGACAATGGTTACACTATTCAATTACCTTAACCTGTATGGTACCTTTAGGTTGCGTTCACAGATAGCTCTTAGCGACAATCGCCTTTTAATATGTTTTAAAGTCTTTACGGGTTTACACCGCGCAGATTTTTCAAGTTAATTTTTTCAACGTCGCAAAGATGGCGCGACGGACGCCACCGATGTATTACGCTCTCTACAGTACGTAATTTTAATTCATAAAACAATTTTCTTAATATTCCATTTCAGTTTCCGTATTGCGCTTCATGCTCGAACAAAACGTAAGGTTGTGTTATATTTTGGAGTGACGAACTTCCGTTGTTGCAGTTTTCGAGGAACGGCTCCACATGATTGATAGACCCGATCGCCTTACTTGATGAGCCAAGCCCTCCCCAGGATGAGAATAAAGTTTTGACGTCATGGGTTTGCCCTAGCATTCGTGTGGCTGGAGGTCATCTCATTGCTCTGGCAGGAAGGTGCACCGCCCGAATCGGTATCCGCGGTTTCATTTACGACGGTGAATTCGTCATCTTGTGTAAACTTTAGAGGGATTTGATCCTACGTCTCGGATTTCTGCAGGCGAACGGTGCTTTCATCGACCTACATGAAGTGCGAGTCATATTTACGACGAACTAGGCTGTGGCGAACCGTTGTACAGAAGATCCAGGAATAAGTGCTCGGCGTATTCTCCAAGAGACGTAATGCTGCCACGATGGTCCAGAGTGCTGGTACCAATGACCAAAAGCTCGTTTCACGATTGCGGAAGTGTTGCGAACAGCCACCATTCGCTGTTGTTCGAGAAGAAAGTAGCTATAGCATGCGGTGCTAGTGCTAGTGTTTTCCTGACGACCTCAGCACTTCGCCAAGGGAACGGCTGTCGCCTTCCTCCACGATGTGGATGGGTTGCCGAATCTGCGCACCGTGGAGACGAATCTTCCAGATGATTCCGTACCATTTACCGCCCTTCATAAGGTTATAATCAAACATGGCTTGTCATCTCAAGAGAAGAATCATTTGTCGTCTTTGCTAGCTGATTTTGAAAACTGCTTCGAGACGATCTCCAAGGTCGTACGCACGCCTGCAGCCAAGATTTGCATCGGCACCGGTACCGTCACGCCACCGAAGTGTCCAGTGTCCATACCGTGTTTGGCCTGAACAACATGAGGATATTAGAACGCAAGTCGACGACATGCCTGCAGATGTTTTACAGCCATTAACAAGCAATAAGCCCGTGGGCGTTGCCGGTGGCCCCAGTGAAAAAGGAAGGCAATTCTTAGCGTTTCAGTGTTGATTACAGGAAGCTGAATAACGTTATTAAAAAGACCCACTCCAAAGGATTGATGATGCGCTTGACCGACTCCGAGACTCCAAGTTCTCCTCTTAGCTCACAAAAGCGGATATTGGCTGATAGAGGTGTTTGAGCGATACCGCGAGAAAATGTCATTCGTGACACCCGACGACCTGTGCGAATTGCTCCCGTTTGGGCTTTGTTCCACTCAGGTCACGTTCCATTGCATGATGGGCACCGTTTTAGCTGGTCTGAAGTGGCAGTCGTGCTTTGTGTACCAGGACGACGCGGTCATTTTGTCCTGTAGCTTCGACCAACATTTGGAGCAATTGCGGATTGTACTTCAGTGTCTCGAATCTGCGCAAATAATCATCAAGCCAGAGAAATGCCATCTCACCTTTGAGGAGCCTAATTTCTCAGGACATGTTGTCAGCGCAAAAGGTGTTCTTCCAGACACCCACAAGACTGATGCCGTCTCCAGCTTCCCATGACCAATGGACATAAAGGCACTTCGACGCTTTTTCATTCATTTATTTTCATTTATTAATACTGTCAGCCACCATAAGGGGCTGTAACAGGAGTAGAAAATACAAAACGAAAAAATGAGCAATATAGAACACGATGAAAATCAATAGTCAATCAAAAATTGCCTCTGAAGGCACACACAAACAAAACAAAAATGAATTACACAGAAATCGGAGCAACAGCCATCGTACACAACAGCAATAGAACCTCATCACCCTGTGGTAGTGCCATAGATAAAATTTTCTAAATTGCGTACAAATTGAGATATTGATGATGATCGAACAGCAGAATCTGGAAGAGAGTTCCAGTCCTTACAAGTTCGCGGAAAATAACTAAACTTGAAGCAATTATTTTTTATAGCTGGCAATGGAATGAACCTACTATGACGATGCCTTGATGTCTCATTAGTTTTGATCTCAAAGTAGTCTGATTTATTATTTTTAGATAATTATTGATAATGAGGTAAACAGTTTTTAGTCTTTCATACCTGGTTCTGCTTTCTAACATTGGTAGTTGGGCTTTTTGGCACAGGTCTGCTGAAGAATGGTTACGGCGGTATTTATTATATATAAACCTTGCAGCGAGCCGCTGAATCCTATCTATAGCTTGTGAATGTTAGTTGCTGTGTGAGGATCCCATACTACTTTGGCATATTCGATAATTGGTCTGACTAGGGTTTTGTTAGCCAGGCACTTTACATCCGGGGTAGCACTGTGCATTGTGCGCCGCAGGTACCATAGTGTTTTAAAAGCTTTGGAGATGACATTTTCAATGTGGGTGTTCCATCGTAGGTCTGATGTAAAAGTTAAGCCTAGGTATTTATACTGATCAACTCTTTCGAGCATGTAACCATTTATTTGATAATTGAAATTAAGAACATTCTTTTTCCTAGTTACTGACATGAACACAGACTTTTTTAAGTTTAACTCCATGTGCCAGTTGTTACACCAATTGACTATTCTTTGTAGGTTTAATTTTAATTTAATCTGATCATCAATCGTATTTACGCTACTGTACATCACGCAGTCGTCAGCAAACAGTCTTATTGGAACATCAATGCTACTTTCAAATCATTAATGAAGATGAGAAAGAGGAGTGGGCCTAAAACGGTACCCTGCGGCACACCAGAAGCAACAGGAAGAATGCTAGATTCACAACCTCTAACAAATACATACTGTTCACGAGAGGATATATACGCGGAAAACCACTGTGTGAGTGTTTGATTTTTAAAGACCGCATTAACCTTATATAACAATTTTTGGTGTGAAACTTTATCAAATGCTTTCGCAAAGTCAAGGTATATAATGTCTGTTTGACCAAATGAATTTATTGCTTCTGCGAGGTCATGAACTATTTCTATCAGTTGGGTAGTTGTGGACAGTCCTTTCGGAAGCCATGCTGGCGATAATACAGGATATCATGCTGGTCGAGGTAGTTGAGCAGGTTTTTAGATATGATATGTTCAAGCAACTTCGAAACTGTACTAGTGAGCGAGATTGGGCGATAATTGCTAACAGAATTATTTCCGCTTTTATGGACTGGTATAACTTTTGCTCGCTTCCAGTAAGTTGGGAAGCATCCGCTAGTAAAAGAAGACTGAAATATTTTGGTCAAGTATTTAGATACCCATTCAGCGTACCTATATAAAAACTCGTTAGGGATACGATCTGGACCTTGGCTTTTCTTGATGTCAATATGTAATAGCAGATTTAGAACACCTTGCTCATCAATTTGTAAGTCAGTAATAGGAGTCCTTTCAGTTTCAGCATTAAAAGGAGGCAGTACACCATTATCACGTATGTAAACAGATGAAAAATATAAATTAAAATCTTCGGCACGTTTATGGGCGTTCTCCTCGGTCTCAGCATGGTGCAGAACCTTTGACGGATTTATATAGCGCCAAAATTTACCAGGTGACTCGCGAAGAAATTTCGTGAGCGTCACATTATACAATCTGTCTTTTGATTCCTTAAGAAGTCTCTTTAAATCCTGGCTCTGGCGGCGAATACAAAGTTTATTTTCGGGGTTTGGGTTCTGGGAGGAAGCCTTACGTTTACGTTTAATTCTTCGTTTGAGATGAAGAATGTCTCTAGTTATCCAGGGACTCGTTTTATTGGTGCTCTTAAATTTCTTAGGAACAAACTGATTAAGGCACCGCTCTGCTAATTCCGAAAAGAATTCCCATAGTTGGTCAGTACTAGCATCAGAGTCATACAGCTGCACAAAATCTTCATATGAATAATCGAGGCAGTCAATCACAGCAGCATCATCAGCGTCATGAAAATTAAAGAAATGTTTTTTGGACAAAGTACCTGTGGAATCTGGTGATGCCTTTAAGGATAACAAAACCATCCTATGATCGGACAAGCCATCCAAGATCTCACATTCACAGAGAGAGGTTTGTATACGTTCAGAAACAAAAATCAAATCCAGTATAGATGATGTTGTAGTACATATTCTTGTGTAATCAGATACAACTTGAACTAAATTATGACAAAAAGCCAGATCAAGTAACCGCTCACAACTAAGCACTTCTCGTGTTCCAGGTAATTTCGAACACCAGTCAATGCCGGGTAGGTTGAAATCTCCCAATAATAGCATCCTACTATCGTGAGGCAGGTAGGTGTCCATAAATGTTCGCAGATTTACCAAAACGTCTACTGGAGCATTTGGGGCCCTGTAAACACCCCCGATGAAGACTGTTTGTTTATCTAGTTTTATTTTGACCCATAGCACTTCTACGCAGAAAATGCTATGTTGTCCTTGATAATTAATGCAACTCCCCCACCTGTGTCTTCTCGATCCTTTCTCACTATTTTATAGCTAGGAGGAGTAACTTCAATGTCAAGTATATCCCTATGCAGCCATGTTTCGGTGACTACTATTATGTCTGGTTCATATTCTATGATTATGCTTTCTAATTCGACAATTTTATTTAATATGCTTCTGGCATTAACATTTATGACTTTGAACGGTTTTGATCCTGTGTTCCTGCGTCAATCGCTACTCCCAGAAGAGGTATGACATTTGTACCTTTGTTTCGTAGTTTCGTCCCAGGCGTAAAGGATTTTGTTCCCCTTCATCTTATCGAATACCATCTTAACCTTGGCCCCATTTTTCCTTTCGTCTACAGTGGAATTCCAGAGGCTCTTCCGTATATCATGCACTCTTTTAGAATAGTCCTCTGAAATGCTTATTTGCACTCCTTAAAGCTTGAAGCAATTATTAATAATCTTAGTTTTTTCCCTAAAATCACCAATCCTAAGGATAACTGGGAGATGCTTTCCCGGAGACAACTTACCAAGACGGTGTATTCTCTCAATGGTACTCAGTTTCTCTCCGAGTTTTACCTCAAAAACTTCGTCGTTTGTTTTTCTCAGCAATGTTTCTTCGTTTTTATTTTCTTCTTCCAGTATACCTCTTACAATCAGGTTGTTCCGCCGGGACTGATTTTCCAAGCCATCGCTTCTAGTCGTATTACAAACGCTTGCTCAATACTTGTCTCGCCTAACTGAGCCATTGACAGCTTTGACTCGAGATTACACACCCTTTTTATGGGGGAGTGCTCAAGACGAAGCCTTCAAGGAGCTCCGCTGCCGCCTTGACAGTCTACCAGTACTAGCTCATTTTGATGAGAATGCAGAAACTGATGTCCAAACTGACACAGTCAACGTCGGCCTCGATCCTGATACAGTAGCCGGAAGGCCCAGAATGAGTCATCGCCAACGCGAGCTGCACACTTTCTCGATCGAAAAAGAACTATTCGGTGACAGAAAAAGAATATTTGGCGTCATCTGGGCTCTCAGTAAATTCCGACCATACATCTACGCACGACTGTTTACTGTTGTTAGCGGCCACCACTCGCTATTCTGGCTAGCCAGCATTACAGACCCTTCTGGTCGGTTGGCCAGATGGAGCCTCCAGTTGTAGGAGTGCGGCGTAACTGCCGTCTACAAGTCGGGCCGGCAGCACCAAGATTCGGACTGTTTATCACGTGCGGCCGTGGAGCCGGCTCCGGAAGGCATCAACGAAGATTGCCCTTTGCTTTCTGCCTATAGCACATCCCGTATTTCGTAGTTTCAAAGGATCGGCTGAGTTGGCACCACTGATTGAGTACCTTTAAAGCAAGTGTACCACATGTGTTTCGCAGTCCTCCATTCTGCGGCGCAGGGTCCTCTACAAGCGAAACTTTGACAGAAACAAGGAGACATTTCTGCTTGTTGCACCATTGCAGTTACGCTCCGAAACCTTGAGCGCTTGTCATGATGAACCATCCGCCGGCCACTTGGGGGTCAGTTATAGGCTGACAAAGATTCAGCTAAAGCTTTATTGGCCCTGTAAAGAGGAAGATTAGTTTCGGAGGCACACGCACCGCGAGCGCACGGCGCGAGATCGTGTCGTTGAAGAAGAAGCCTCGGACTGACGCTTCAGCGAGATCTCTCTCTCGGATCCCCAGGCTAAGAAACCTCGTTACAACTTGGTGGAGTGTGCTGATTCGACCCTTCATCTACCATCCCGGAGGTACGCAGCCACACCATTGCACCAACAATGACAACCGATGTGAGCCAGCCCTCTGCTTCTTCGCCAACCCCCGTCGTGTGCCCAGGAGCGCTCCGACAGCGGGACCTGACCATGTTCAGTGTGACTGATCATCACAATGTGGAGGATTGGCTTGCGTTTTACGAGCGGGTAAGCGGCCACAACCGTTGGGACGAAGCCCTCAAGCTCAACAACGTCGTATTCTACCTGACGGACGTTGCCAGTCTCTGGTACCACAACCACGAAGCAGAGTTCACCACCTGGTCAACCATTAAGCGGGCTTTGTCCGATATCTTTGGCCGCCCTGCTGTCCAAAAGCTGCTCGCCTAACAGCGCCTAAAATCTAGACGCCAGCAACAGGTGAATCCTTCACCAGCTGTATAGATGTCGTGAGTCTGTTCACACGTATAGACCCGTCCATGCCGGAAATCGCATCGAATCGCATTAAACAGCATCGAAGCAGACGCCTTTCAGATGCTTGTCGCTCGCAACCCCAACACCGTTGCCGAAGTCTTCATGCTTTGTCAGACATACGATTAGCTCCGCAAATAGCGCATTCCAGCCCCACCACCATCCATACAGCCAGATTCACTATCGCGCTTGGCTGTGTCGGCGCCCAGCAGCTCGCTGCTCGACCAGATCAAAGACTGCGCGCGAGGAGGTCGCCCGACAATTGTCCCTTCTTCAAAGTGTTCAGGGCCCTCCTTCTAACCTAGCCCAAGCCTTCAAGCTGTGATTCGGGATCAAGTGACTGAGGCGCTACCAATCACTCCTCAGCAGGTTCCAGTCGCAGCGGCCGCTACGTACGCCGACATCCTCAGACGCCCCAGCACTGAATCGCATATCTCGTTCCGCCCTCCCCCTCTCGTCCGTACTCCACCGCCGCCAGCCCCTTTCAATCCTGCTCTGCCGACCTCTGTTCGTTCGAACCCTTGGCGTACACGGGACAATCTACCAATTTGTTACGCGTGTGGTGCTGCTGGACACAATATGCGTTACTGTTGTCGCCGCGTCGTGCCGCCTACAGATTATTCTCGACCCTACGCTTACGGGCCTAATGAATATACGCCACGTCCCTCTTCTGCCGACCTTGATTCCGCTGCCGATCGACAACCTGCTCGCCGCCGCTCTCCATCACCGAGGCGCTCGATTTCACCGATGTGTCGCTACACCAACGAGCCTCGGGAAAAGTAATTAGCGCAGTTCCCGAGGCAAGAACTGCGGGTGCGTCGAACAATATAAGGCCTCGTTTCGTCCCTGCGAATGTGATGGAAGTTGTTGTGGAGGGTGTGACTGTAGATACTGGCGCTGCTGTGTATGTGATGAGCCGAAAACTGTGCCGCAGGCTACGCAAAGTGACGACGCCTTTACCTGGCCTTTCGCTTCACACCTATAATGCACAGCATGTCTTGCCTTTGGCGGCTTGCACACCCAGGGTTTTCATTCAAAGCTTCCTTTATACCATATAATTTGTCGTTCTGTCGTCGTGCTCATATGACCTTATTTTAGGGTGGGACTTTCTCCGTGACCATCACGCCATTATCCACTGCGCTCGCGCCGAAATCAAACTTCCCCCGTGCAACGCCCCTTCCGATGTAAATTTATTTCCTGCGCCCAGCAAGCTGAATGGGACTGCCGACATCGAGGTCCCTCCGCGCTCATCTATTACCATTCCAGTTTCCTGCCTCTCCGCACCTGACAGCGCCGTCATTTTCTCCCCGTCCGAGTGCTTCGCATCTCGCCACGCCCTGCTTCTACCCTACGCTGTCCAAGACGGCTGCAACCTAATTCAGGCTTCCAACCCTTTGCTGAGCCCCGGCTCTTTCCTCCGTGGTAAGTGTCTTGGTATTGTACAGCTCATCGATGACGAGATCATCCTGGACATTTGCACTGATTCCTCCCTTCCTGTCATCTCAATTGCTTTGCCTGAGCTTACTTCTTCCGATGCAGCCGAAGTCTTTGTTGGTTCTGTTGACGCTAGCCTCGCCCCACAACAGCGCTCGCAACTTCTTCACTTCGATATTTCAACAAGCCACCTCGGCCGCACTGCTACCGTCACCCACGAGATTGATACCGGTAGCCACAAGCCGCTGCGCCAGCGCCCATACGTAGTTTCCGGCAGCTTAACGACCGATTATTGAAGACCAAGTCGACGACATGCTTCAGCGGGGTGCCATTCAGCCGTCCGTGGGCCTCGCCTGTCGTCCTTATCAAGAAAAAGGATGGCACTATACGGTTCTGTGGCGATTATCGGCGCCGTAACAACATCACACGCAAAGACGTCTATCCGCTGCCTCGAATTGATGACGCCATAGACTGTTTACAAGGAGCTGAATTCTTTTCATCGTTAGACCTGCGATCAGGATATTGGCAAGTACCTCTAGCGGATGCCGCACGCGCCAAGACTGCTTTCGTAACATCTGGTGGTCTATACGAATTCAACGTCATGCCCTTCGGACTTTGTAACGCGCCGGCAACTTTTGAGCGCATGATGGATTCGATACTCCATGGCCTAAAGTGGAAAACTTGTCTGTGCTATTTAGATGACATATTAGTCTTCTCTTCTGAGTTCGAGAGCCACCTTCTCCGTTTGGAGTGCGCGTTGAACTGCTGGACCCAAGCTGGGCTCCAACTTAACCTGAAAAAGTGTCGCTTTGGCGCTCGTGAACTCACGATTTTCGGCCGCGTAGTTTCCAAAGACGGCGTACTTCCTGACCCTGCCAAGCTTCGCGCCGTTGCTGAGTACTCGAAGCCGTCCACTATGAAGGAACTCCGAAACTTTATCGGCCTATGCTCTTATTTCCGACATTTTGTCCGAAATTTAGCCACTATTACCGCGCCTCTGACGAACCTCCTGCGCGGTGACAACGACCTGACCGGTTTGTCAAACGCCTGTGACACCGCTTTCACAACACTGCGCCGTCTCCTCGTCTCACCTCCCATTCTTCGGCACTTTGATCCAACTGCTCCCACTGAAATTCACACCGATACCAGTGGCGTTGGCCTCGGCGCTGTTCTTGCGCAACGAAAACCCGGTTTTGAAGAATACGTCGTTGCCTACGCGCGCCGTTCGTTGACGAACGTGCAATCTAATTACTCCGTCACAGAAAAAGAATGTCTAGCCATCATCTCCAAGTATCGCCCTTACGTGTACGGCCGCCCTTTCGACATCGTCACGGACCACCATTTCTTGTGTTGGTTGTCCTCCTTACCTACAGGCCGGCTAGCCCGATGGGCCCTCCGTCTCCAAGAGTACGATGTCCGTGTCATCTACCGCTCCGGCCGGGAGCACAATGACGCCGACGCCTTGTATCGGTCTCCCCTACCACCTCCCAGCGGCTGCCGTTCCCGCGTCGAGTGCTCTTCGTTGACGCATCCCTTGCGCAACATGGCATGTGAGCAACAACAGGATCCTTGGATACCTCACCTTATTAGCTTCCTCTCGGATCCATCGGCTTAACCAGTACCTCGGGCTATCCGCCGCCATGATGCTCACTTCGCCATTCGCGACGGCCTCCTGTACCACCGTAACTACACATCTGACGGTAGGAAGTGGCTACCTGTCATCCCTGCTCACATGAGGTTAGAAATCTGCGCACTCTTTCACGATGACCCACAGTACGCTCATGCCGGCGCCTTTAAAACGTACTCACGGCTTCGTCTTCGCTATTATTGGCGTGGTATGTTTACTTACGTCCGCAAGTACGTCCGCTCGTGCGCCCACTGCCAATGTCGCAAGTCTGGCCCTCACACCTCAGCTGGCCCCATGAAGCCTCTTCCTTGCCCCTTTCGACCACATCGGGATCGACCTTTATGGACCGCTTCCATACAATGCTGCTGGCAACCGCTGGGTTATCGTAGCCGTTACCCACCTGACTCGTCACGCTGAAACCGCGGCTCTCCCTGAGGCATCCCATGTTGCAGCCTCCATCTTGCACAATTTCATTCTGCGCCATTGTGCACCCCGCGAGTGACAGAGGACGTGTCTTCCTTTCGGCGGTAGTGGGATCCTTATTGCAAAAATGCAACGTCACTCACCGCCAGAGGTGGGCATTTCAGCTCAAAAACCTCGACCTCACCTCAAACTCAAAAAATATTTGGCGACCTCACTCAACCTCAACCTCATAAATTGAGGTTGAGGTCCCCCAGGTAACCTCACCTCACTTTTCAGGTGACCATTGGCGACCTCACTCAACCTCACCTCAAACTCAAAATGTGAGGTTGAGGTCGGGCGCTCGACCTAAAAAAAAAACGATCATTAAATTAAACCATAACTTAAAACAAATATACATTTCTTAGTAATCCTGAGATATATAGGCAAGCCAGAATTTTGTTGTATGTAGGCTGTATTTTACTCTTAATTTTATACAACAAATAATATCCCGGATAAAAGCAGAGAAACTCCGGGGACTACACGTCCAACTCTGCACTAAAGTGACAATCCTCTACCCCTCCTTACCTACCCTTTCGTGGTCGGTTTCATTCCAAGGCCTACATGGGTACAACATTACTACGCAATAGGCATATAATGCGATACAAAGAGTTTATCCCATCTGACCCACGGGAATAAGATTAGTATTAGAAAAAAAAACAAGCCAGTTCTTACCATATACTGAAAATACAAATGCTGTTGACCCTAGTGACGATGACAATAATGACGATATGCTCTTTTTCTTAATTCGAAGAAAAATTGATGATTACCAAGCTTTTTGTTATTACACTGTACATTGCCTTGCGACCGAATACATTAAAATAGGAAAAAAAATAAGAATACTGTCGTGCCTCGTTAGTATGGACGCTTTGGTTTCCGACCAAAACTGTCCATAAAGCGAGTCATCCATAATATCGATGTTAAACCTGGAAAGCGCATAAAAACAACGGACAACAGAAAGAGACAGACACACGAGCGCTTACTTCCAACTGATTTTTATTTTCATGCGAGAAGCAGAATATATGTACACTTCAGATCACATGCGCATGCGAAGAAAACTCAAACAAGAAAAAATATTATCAGGCTGCACATCTAAAAGATGAAAGATATGCAATCTCTTTCTCAGACAGCAAAATCGACGCACCACTTACACAATCATCGCCAGTTCGTGCTATCTCACTTGCCTCAACAACTTCACGCGTTGTTTTACACTTGCTTTTATACAGAACTTCACATTGATGAAAGAGAGGACGACAATTCTTGCTTTTGCACTTGAGGCAATGAATGCTCAAATGCCCACCTTTTCTGTTTTCGACAGCGTAATTGTGTTCACCTAATCTCTCATTTAGGCATCTACCAGTTTGGCCTATGTAATATTTACCGCAAGTCAATGGCATCTTGTACACAACCCCTTCTGTGCATTTTACAAATGGTTTTTGGTGCTTGATCTTGCAACCTGACTTCAGCCTGTTTTTTGACGTGCTCTGCTTACTTAGCTCACTCAGCTTACTTGGGGCAGAGAACAACACATTTACATTCACTCGGTTACCAATTTTTCTTAGGTTGTGTGACAACCTGTGCTTATAGGGGATGACTGCAAACTTTCTTTTATCTTTTGTCTTATCCGGCTCTTGCTTTGAGTTAGCATTCCTTTTGTTTGTTTTAACAAGTCCTTCTGCTACAGACACCAGCATGTGCAATGGGTAGCCAGCATCTTGCAACTTTCTTGACTGTAAAACGATGCTTTCTTCAACAGAATGTGGGCATGACTTTTTCAAACAGTTTATGAAACCTAAACGAGCTATGTTACGTTTAATGAGTTTAGAATGCGCGGAGCTGAAAGGTAAAGGCAATTTTCCATCTCTGGGATGATAAGTCCAGCAAGTATGATCTGCAAAAAATGTTAACATGATGTCAAGGAAGCGTATGCTATTGTGACAACAAGTGGAGATAAACAGTTCGAAAAACAATGTAAAACACTTCCAACGGCCTCGTCGAGGGTGATTACAGTTGTGTCTAACAAAATTAAAAAGTCGTCAACGTAACGAAATACATTTAACACTCCTACGTCTTTCAGGCGAGCAAAGAGCCTTCTGTCACATTCAGATAAAAACACGTCACTTAAAATGGGAGCCACACTGGACCCTATACAAATTCCTTGCTTCTGTAAAAACAGGTCATCGCCCCACCTAACAAATGTAGAATCGAGATATGTTCCTAAAAGTTCTAGAAAAGCGCCGACACTCACACCCACTGAATTCTGAAAATCAATTACACCAGAGTTCTCGATACATCTTTCAACGCACTGCAGCAAACCATTTTGGGGCAAAGAGTAGTAGAGGTCCTTTATATCTACAGAGAAAGCATTGAGACTTCTTCTTTCACTTTGCTAAAGAAAAGTAGTCACACAATCGGAATTTTTTATTAAGAAGGAGTCGTCAACAACTAGCTGTTTTAGGCTCTTTTGCAGGAAGTCTGAGACTGATTTTTGCCACGTTCCCGCTTCTGAAACGATTATTCTTAAAGGACAATCCAATTTATGGGTTTTAGCAGAAAAAAACACGTCAAGATTTAGACCTCTGGAATTTTCGATGGACTGAGCTAAACGGGTGAGATTATGCGAAGTACACAACTTTTTTGCCTTCAGCCTAATTTTTGAAAGCTTAATGCCTTGCTGCTTGTGAAATACATTCTCAATCGCTTTGTCAACTTTTTCATCAAAAAGGCATCTTGGCATCACAGCAAAACCGCCTTCCTTATCAGATGGAAGAACACATAAGTTGTCTTCCTTGAGGACTTTCAATACGTTTGAAAGGGATACCATTGGCCTTGTCTTCGAACACTTCTTTAAAACGTCGATGCCCTGCGACACACAGCTCCCTTGCTCACTTGTTGGGGCATGCTTCGAAACCGTACGGACCATGGCCAAGAGTTCTGGTTTAGATTTCTTTTGTTCCACGGCGAACTTTGGTCCCAACTGAAGCGTACGGCGCACATCTTCGGGAAGCGTTATCTACCCAAACGTATGGACGTGGTTGTGCAACCTAGAATTCCGTTTAGGGACCAGTTGTCGAAGCCCAGGCAGTACAGTACTCCATAAAAACTCGGCGGACTGGTTAAGAACTCGTGCGAATTGCTGCCATTTTTTCTTAGCACTCGGCGGGCTTTCACCTGAGGAAAGCCTTGCTTGCAGACAGTCCTTGTACAGTCTTGCTTGTCTTCTCCATTCCGCTCGAAGTATCTTCAATATCCTTTTTCCATGACTAGCCGATGGTTGAAGTGATCCAAACAAGGATGAGACAGCCGGGGGCAGCACGTGCCTTTACCTTGCCTTTGCCTTTACCTTTCAGCTCCGCGCATTCTACACTCATTAAACGTAACATAGCTCGTTTAGGTTTCATAAACTGTTTGAAAAAGTCATGCCCACATTCTGTTGAAGAAAGCATCTTTTTACAGTCAAGAAAGTTGCAAGATGCTGGCTACCCATTGCACATGCTGGTGTCTGTTGCAGAAGGACTTGTTAAAACAAACAAAAGGAATGCTAACTCAAAGCAAGAGCCGGATAAGACAAAAGATAAAAGAAAGTTTGCAGTCATCCCCTATAAGCACAGGTTGTCACACAACCTAAGAAAAATTGGTAACCGAGTGAATGTAAATGTGTTGTTCTCTGCCCCAAGTAAGCTGAGTGCGCTAAGTAAGCAGAGCACGTCAAAAAACAGGCTGAAGTCAGGTTGCAAGATCAAGCACCAAAAACCATTTGTAAAATGCACAGAAGGGGTTGTGTACAAGATGCCATTGACTTGCGGTAAATATTACATAGGCCAAACTGGTAGATGCCTAAATGAGAGATTAGGTGAACACAATTACGCTGTCGAAAACAGAAAAGGTGGGCATTTGAGCATTCATTGCCTCAAGTGCAAAAGCAAGAATTGTCGTCCTCTCTTTCATCAATGTGAAGTTCTGTATAAAAGCAAGTGTAAAACAACGCGTGAAATTGTTGAGGCAATTGAGATAGCACGAACTGGCGATGATTGTGTAAGTGGTGCGTCGATTTTGCTGTCTGAGAAAGAGATTGCATATCTTTCATCTTTTACATGTGCAGCCTGATAATATTTTTTCTTGTTTGAGTTTTCTTCGCATGCGCATGTGATCTGAAGTGTACATATATTCTGCTTCTCGCATAAAAATAAAAATCAGTTGGAAGTAAGCGCTCGTGTGTCTGTCTCTTGCTGTTGTCCGTTGTTTTTATGCGCTTTCCAGGTTTAACATGTCTAACCAACTCGCCCAAACGCTGCCATAATATCGAGTCAGGAATAAAAACTAAAAGTATAAAATTGAGAAAAAATTTATAATTAATGGCTGATGTGTTATTTAAATTTGTCATTAAAAACAGCCGAGCTGTTGATGCTACCACCTTCTCCATGAATCCATCGACCCGAAACGTCATGTCTGTTCTTAAACCTTGTCAGCCATCCGCTTGAGTAGCTGAAGTCAGTAATGCCTATGCCTCAGTAAACATCACCCTGTTTTACGGAACAAAAATTCCGTAAGTCATCACAGGTAAAACCTATCAAGACGGAGGAGAACGAACAGTACGCATCCATAATGTTGCCTAGGCAGCGAGCCTTCTCTTGAAGCATTTCATTGTTCACGACAGCACCATTCGCGCGCACATTCCCGAACCACATTAGCAAGGCTGACTCCATTTCTTCGAACTGTGCTGGGTGCTGTCGTACTGTGGCTGACGCTGTGATGCCGGCGTTGAGCTATTTATCGGAGTCCTGTAGTATCGATGCTGCAGTCGACCTGGCGAGGCTGAGGTCTAGTTGAACTTGGGTGCAGTTCCTCACGGCTTGGATTGACTGAGATGTATTTTGCCGCTTGTATTCACAGGTGTCTTGCTTCGCGATCAAGTTCAGCTCCGTTCTCTTGCATTTGCCTCCCGTCATGCCAACCGTCAGACTAAAGTTGAGGGTTACAGGCTCCTGATTCTATGCACTCTTTTGGCCTATAGTTACCCTCCTTGACTTTCCGTTCTTCTTATTCTCTCTTTTTTTCCTTGCACTGTTTCTGTAAGGAAGCGAGGGAGTCAAGTTGGCAGGCTACTCTACAGAGGGCTATCGAACCGCCCTTTCCTGTGCCGTTTGTGTGTTCCTATAAAACAAACACTGCAAGCTGAAGTACAGTTTAGA
This sequence comes from Amblyomma maculatum, assembly GCF_055883805.1. NCBI lineage: Eukaryota > Metazoa > Arthropoda > Arachnida > Ixodida > Ixodidae > Amblyomma > Amblyomma maculatum. The sequence goes on along the minus strand of NC_139353.1, from coordinate 172,538,009 downwards.
ACGACGGCTAGCCGACTACGAAGAGCTCAGACCTTGTCAAGGCCGCATCGGTGACTCAAGGCGAAGCCGACATGTGGACCAGCTGTGGGGCAAGATGTGGCAGTTCGGCAGCGCAACAGTGACGAAAACCAGGAGCATCAGAAGAAAGGGCGTCCAGGACGGGACGCTTTTTTTTTCGTCGCTCTACTTCGTGAGTGTGTCTTAACCCTGACCGAAAAGCGTTAACGGCTTCATTGTGTTCTGGGACAGAAAAACTTCAGTTCCCACCCCACTTTTGGCGCTTGTCTTTCTTGCTATTATTTCTTTCTTACGTTTTTACAGGCTTCTCTGTTGACGTTCAGCGACCACACGTTGCTGTTCTCCCGACTGCGGCCTCTCATTGTGGCGCTGCCGCTGCACCCAGAAATCTCCCGATTTCCTCCTTTCGGGGTCTGTTTTAGTTAGCTGACCCTCGGTTTGCTGTGTACGATCCCTGCCTTCCGCCCTCCTTTTCTTCTCCTCCTTCCTTCCTTTCCGCTCTTGCGCCCCCCTCCCACCCTCCTCCTCCTAAAACGACGACACGTCCGCTTTGGTTCTTTCCAAATCCACAGGACTCGTTCAGGCATCCGGCCATATCGGCTGTCGCATAGGTTCCCGGCCTGCGCATCCTTCTTTAACTTGCGTTCGGACTCCCCTGCTTTTTTCAAACGATGTCATATTAACGAGACAAAAATACAAGGGCTGAGTGGGCTGTGCGAATTCTTCCCCTGTCCATTGTTCTGACAGCGAGTTTCTATATTAATGAGGCACAAATACATTTAAAAAGTTTCGCCCCCAGTAAATTGTCCAGAATTCTGGTCGTCCATATTAACTGATGTCATATTAACCGGGCACGAATTTTCCATAACAGCCACTCATGAAACGACTTGTCGTGAAGACAAAATCCCCAACAAAACAAACAAAAGAGGAAAAGACAGCAACACACCAAATAATCATAAAACTCGGCCAATGCCGAGTAAACAAATGTACCTTCAGAAAATTTCGGAGAGGAATGTTGTTTATGTTACGAGATCCCAACCGGCCACTCCTAGGTGTTCGTCTATAATTCTGTGATTCTGTGGCGTATTGCAAGAATTGGCGAAATTTCTTATTGGAACATCACGCTTACATTAAAAAATTACAGGGGTCGGAACTGCTAGGAAAGAGGGTTAAACGTGAAACACTTTGCTGTCGCGAACATCGGCTCGCCCGTCAAATTTCGCCTGAGCACAATATCCAACCCCCCCTCCTTCCCGCCCATTCTAAAAAGAACGATGTAAATACTTGTACGTCCGAACAGAATACTGGTTACCATTTCGCCGACAAGTCTGAGACGAGCTTCTTTGTAATACATTGCACGCTGGTGTCTCCGGAGCTGTTCCGCCGCGTGAACCGTACGTGCATCCAGAGAAACCATTTCCCCGTTAGTGTCGTATAGTTCCAGCAGATAAATGTAAAATAAAGGCAAGAATAAGAGAAAGGAGGCGAGCAAGCATCCCGGAAGGACCGCCTTAGCTGTCCGTCTCCAGGCATCTGGTTTTGCTCATGAGGGGAATGTCGAACTGTCACTCTCGTTTGCTGTCCCTTTTGTCGCTGTCATTTGGGTTTTTCCACGCTAGTCGCAATCATTAACGGTCACCAATACACACAAAAGGCAGTGGCGTATTATGTGTGTCAGCTCCGTTCTTTCAGAGACTACATCGCGTTTTCCAATACTTGTAAAAAAAGAGAAAAACTAAATGACCGCGCCGGTAAGTGGAAAGGAGGGTTTTGTTATGGGCCTCTGAAAAGATGCCAAAGAAAGAGCCAAATGTGGGGGAGAAGCCTGTTCTCTGTTCGGCATTGTATGAACTGAAATGACATACAAGAAAATATATATAAAGAAATACCATGTTGACGAAAGTAATAACAAATGTCGCACACTAAAAAAAACAAGAGAACCGCGCTTTCCAGTGCGTATAGAAGGTTTGAGACATCGTTTAGTACTCAATCCGTCAGTGCTAGCATGAAATTGATTTTATTCACTAAATTGACGTTTAAGAAAAAATGAATGTCTGAAAATATTATTCCGACATCTGACCACAAAAATTTTATCCGATTGATTTGTTCGTCTCGAGCAGACGGCAGCACGAAAGAGACACGCTAAGTTCGCCACACCAATTCGTCCGTCTAGACACTCAAGCCTGAAACCATCTCCAATACATTCTAGCTCATAAAAACATCAGGAGAATGGTTTTCTTTTTCTGCGCCTGAATGAGAGATTTCCATAGAGACCTGATATTACGAAGTTGAGAATTCCTCACTGTCCTGGGGTGGTGGTGGTAATAACTTTATTAAAACAGAGGAGTTTGGGGCATGCATGCCCCTGGGCCCCCGCACGGCCCCACTACACTCAAACGTTCATGTTTCTATGGTTCATGACGTCGGCAGCCCAGTCTGTGGCGATCTTCTGCCGAACCGGGTCCTCAGAGTGCAGCAGGGTCTCCCAGTCCTCCCAGGTGGTAAGGTGCTCTAGACCCCGCGGGGGAGGATCCGCCGGGCATTGGAACAGGATGTGGGCGAGGGTGGCGTTGGGGTTGTTACAAAGGGTACAGGAGGGATTGGTGAGGGTGTGGTGGTGGCGAGACGCACTATAAGGAGACGGGAGGGTGCGCGTTTGTAGTCGTCGCCAGAGCGTCTGGTGGTAGTTGTCTAAAGATGGGTGAGGTGGGGGATAGAGTAGTCGCTCGGCCCGATAGGCCTGCGTTAGCTCACTGAAGGAGTGCATGCGATCACGCGTGAATCCCGGATCGGAGGCCGCCGGCGCCCGGTTTAAATAACCTCGGGCTAACGCATTGGCGGCCTCGTTACCGGGATTCCCGGAGTGCGCAGGCACCCATATCAGCTCCACATAGCGGGGTGGGTTAGTGGCGGGCGAGTTCAGTATGCTGAATGCAGAAATGTGAACTCTACCACGCGCAAAATTTAGTAGAGCAGTTTTCGAGTCGGAAATTATGTAGCGTGCTTCCGTGTGTGCAAGCGCGTAGGCGATGGCTGCTTCCTCGGCTGCCTCCGAGGAGGTGACTGAGGGGAGGGGGACAGCAGCAACAGGCTGCAGGAAGGAATTTGTGACGGCCAATACCGCTCCCTCATTCGTGCATGCGGCGTCCACCCATACGGCGTCCGTTTCGGAGCCGTAGTATTTGTGGAGCGCCGCTGCTCGGGCTCGGCGGCGTTGCTCGTTATACTGGGGGTGCATGTTGCGAGGGAGAGGCTTGATGAGAAGGTCTTGGTGGAGGGGGCGAGGTATGGGAAGGAGGGTAGGGTCATTCGCTGGGACACGAATGTCTAAAGTCTCCAGGATATGGCGACCGGTGGAGGTCTTGGTGAGACGCAAGTATTGGGCTTGGCGATGGGCCTCCACAAGCTCCCCAACTGTGTTGTGGAGGCCAAGCTGTAGAAGGCGTTCTGTGGAAGTATTAATTGGGAGATGTAGGGCCGTCTTGAACGCCGTGCGCAACATGACGTCCAAGGCGTCCGTTTCCTGCCTGTTGAGTCGGAGATAGGGGACTGTGTATAAAAAACGGCTGAGGACGAAGGCGTGAATTAGACGACATAGGTCGTTCTCCTTCATGCCTCTGTGATGGCCCGAAACTCGTCGGATGAGGTGCGATATCGCGCCTGTCACCCGCTTTAGTTTCTTGAGAGTTAATGTGTTTTTGCCGTTGTTCTGGATGTGAAGTCCCAGAACCCGGAGCGTATTCACCTCTGGGACGGGACGGCCATCGACTTCGATAACAATCGGTGTGGTGGGGCATCCGCGGGTCGTGGGTCGAAGTATAAGTAGCTCAGACTTCTCTGGGGAACATGAGAGTCCGATGCTCTGGGCGTGTTCTTGTGTGAGGGATGCGGCGCTTTGCAAGGTACCCTCTATGTCGCCATCACTACCGTGTGTGGTCCACAGTGTGATGTCGTCCGCATAAAGGGTATGTCTAAGATGAGGTATCGTGGACAGTTTCCGGGCGAGTGGAATGAGCGTGGCGTTGAATAGGAAAGGAGAGAGGACGGATCCCTGTGGAGTACCGACGCTCCTGAGGGTGTAGGGTTGGGAGGTAAGGGGGCCGAAATGAACCTCAGCCATGCGGTCCGTTAAAAAAGCCCGGACATAAGTGTACATCCGTACACCTATGTTCAGAGGAGAAAGAGCAGTCATGATCGCCTGATGTTCGACGCGATCAAAAGCTTTGGACAGATCCAAAGCCAGGACTGCCTTTGTGTGGCCCGGGACAGCCGGGTCGAAGATGTCGTGGGTGAGCTGCAGCATGGCGTCCTGAGCGGAGAGATGGGGGCGGAATCCCACCATGCTGTGTGGGTAAAGGTCGTTGTCCGCCATGTGAAGTGTCAATCTCGCAAGTGCCACGTGCTCGAAAAGTTTCCCGAGACACGAGGTGAGCGAGATTGGTCGCAGGTTTTCTAGTTTAAGAGGCTTGTTCGGTTTTGGTATAAATATTACCTTGGCGTGTCGCCAGGACTGGGGGAGGGTGCCCTCCGACCAGCATTTGTTGAAGTAATCTGTAATCTGTGTGATTGATTTGTCATCAAGATTGCGGAGTATAGAATTGGAGATTTTGTCCAGTCCCGGTGCTGAATTTGTGCGGAGCGTCAGAAGGGCCGCTCTTACCTCCGTTTCCGAAATATCAGCGTCTAATTCCGGGTTAGGTTTTCCTGAGTAGGGGGGCATGGAGTCGGATGTGCCGGGTGAGGTGTATGTTCGCTGAAGTGTGTCAATGAGAGCGTCCGGGTCGCTATTGTGTGTGTGTAAGAGGCGTGTAACATGGTGTTGTGTAGCGGATTTGGACTGTGTTGGATCTATGAGATGTCTCAGAAGTTGCCAAGCTCGCTTGGTGGACAGTTTTCCGGCGAGTCCGTCGCAAACTTGCCTCCAATTACACCGGCAGACCTCCTCTGCGTGTTGTTGTATCTGCGTCTGCAGTGCGGCCAGTCGCTTTTTAAGCGTTCTATTTAACTTGTTGCGTTTCCAACGCTCGTGTAAGCTGTGGTACGCCTCCCAGAGGTGGGCGAGGCGGGAATCTAGAGTGGGGGTGTCTTGTGTGGTTGTAATTAGCCGGGTATTGTGTTGGACATCGGTCATAAGTGATTCTACCCACTCGTCGATGTCCGTGATAGTTGTGTTTGTGTCGTCCTTCCGCAATGCGCGGATGGCGTCCCAGTTCACCAGTTTGTGGGTGATATGTGTGTGGCGGGATTGTTTAAAGGGGAGCGAGATGTTAATGATGTAGTGATCGCTTCCCAGTGTGTGTTGTGTTCTTGCCCAGGTGACGCCACCGAGGAAGCGACTTAGCGTCAGGTCCGGACTGGTGTCCATGCTGACGCTGGTGCCGATCCGCGTGGGTGTGTGGAAATTGTTGTGTGTAGTTAGGCGCAGCTCCTGGACTAAGGACCAGAGACATCGACCACGGCCCGTAGTGTAACTGTACCCCCAGTCGGTGTGTTGGCAGTTGAAGTCCCCTCCGATGAGGAGAGGGTGCTTGCCAGCAAGTCGGTGGAGGTCCCGCAAGAGCGTCACCAGGGAAGACATTGGATGAGATGGGGGGTGGTATATATTGGCAATGAAGATGGAGGGCACTGTGTGTGGGTGATGCATTATTTCCGTGATAACGCAGGGTGTCTCTGACGTAATAGTGTGTGTTTGGTGGGTGATTGAACGGTGAATAAGAGTGGACACCCTGGGTTTGTCCGTGGTATCTGAGTGGTGGGGCATAAAACTAGACAGTGATGCTCTAGTGGCCGTATCCTGGAGAAGAATGATTTGGGGCGGCGGGGTGAGGATGGGAATGAGTAATTGGAAAGGCGCACGCTTGCCCCGGAAGCCGCGGCAATTCCACTGGAGAATGGGTAAATTAAGTTGCTGCCCCGCCATAGTGGAGAGATTGGGAGCCAAGTGCACTAGGCGTTGAAGAGGGTGGTGGTTGCGAGGGATGAAGAGGAGGTAGTTGGAGATTGATGTGCTTCAGGATAACGGTTTGTGTGTGCTCTAAGGTTTGAATTCGGGTGTCTATGCTGGTCATTCTCATGTCGAGTGTATGAACGAAGCGTGAGAACATCGAGTCAATTTTGTTCTCGAGTTTGGTGAAGAGGGAGTCGATTTTGGAATCTATCCGGGCTTCTAAAGCCTTTAGCTTTGATTCAAATTTTGCCTCAACTTGCTCAAGAGCATCATGTGTGACAGGTGGGGGTTCTGACGTACGTTTCTTTTTGGGCGGTGGTTGCGTGGTTGGGGATGTTGGAGAAAAGGCGGGAGGTACAGCTTGGGAAGGGAGGGTGGATGAGGGGGGTTGGTGTGGGGTCTGTATAAGGGAGGACAGGCGGCTTACCTCTTCCCGCAGGGCCCTGAGCTCCTTGTCGCGTGATTCTTCCTGATGTGGCTGGGTTGGCGGGGTTTGTTTAGAGATGCCTTCAGCTGCTCGGTCGGCCCATGACATCTTTTGTGGGTCCTTTGCGCGTTCTCCTTTGCGAAGCGACGTGGATCGAGTGGCGTTGAGTGCTATCTTCCGAGTAGCGTCTCCGGGCGGCTTGTCCTTACGAGAGAGGTGTTGAGCTGCAGGGTTGGTTGCAGGTCTTCGCCCTTTAGCCTTGCATCTCCCCGTACCCGTCATGTGCGCTTCTCCGCATAAAATACATTCCGGAGTGCAGGAAGGGATAGTCTCCTTGGGATGTGGTTTCCCACACCTCGGGCAGTTATTCGTACGTGGCAGCGTGCACACATCTGTCCTGTGGCCTGGCTGTCTGCAGTTGATACAAGCGTCCATGTGGCCTCTGTAAGGGGTGCACCTGTGGAGTCCCCCGCCGTAAAGAACTGTGCGAGGAACCGGTCCTTCTCTAAAAGTAATTAATATTGATCGAGTGGCACCCATGCGTCGAGCATCCACTATTGGGGCACGGGGATTGCTGTTCACGAGATCCTCCAGTAGCTCCCTGGGGGTTTCATTCCAGTAAGCGTTCGAGATTACTCCTCTCACCGCGCCGTCCGGGGGAGCGATGTAGGCTGCTACGGCGTAGTCGGTGTCTTGGTAATTAATTTTGGTGATTTGTACCAGCATAAGTGCGTCGTTCTGGTGTGGCGTGCTCATTGTACACGTGTTATTGGTGGGATGAACACGCAGCTGGGTGCGGGTGGGCTCCTCGAGTGAAGCGGTGGCGTTCAAGATTGAGACGCGCAGCTGTCGTGGCGGTACTGAGGTGAGGTGAAGCCCTCCACGGGATCGGAAAATCACCTTGTAATCTTCAATCGGTAGTGGCGGCTGCTGTCGTGACCTTTGTGCGGCAGCGCGGGCGGCGCGCAGCTGCTCGGATGCCTGGGCCTTGTTAGTATTTGGGGTGGAAGATGATGCCGTTCTAGCGTCTGTGGTAGGCTTGTCTGCCTGATCGGTCTGCATAGCGGAGATCTGGTGAATCTGCTGATGCTCCTGGGTGCGGGCGGGAACGCTGAGGATGTGAGTCCAGTCCCGCGGATTGAAGTCCCGAGGGTCAATAGCTTCGCCTGGCACTTGCACCTTCATGATGGCTTTGTACTTGGAGGTCGCGTTCGGAGTAGGCCTAGCTCCCAGCGGAGCGAGGCCTAGCTCGGGCGACGCGGTGGCTCAAGGCGAAATGGGCCGTGGGGGCCCGAAAACTGGCCAGATCGGGCCGAAAATTGGTATGGGCGTGGCGCTCACCTTCACAGGGCTCTTGTTGGTGAAAAATAGGCCACTGGTTCGGGCTACTGGCGAATTTCGCCGTCTTCGCACGGAGCCGACGTGAAGCGCGTCCGCACTCCACGCAAGGCGGAACCGGAATCCCTCACTGTCCTCCTTCCTCCTGAGCGCGTTCCTCCACCACTGGGAGCGGACGTGCGATTCATGGGCTCCGTTGACAATCTTCGATTGCGGCGGATTAGAATACTGGATCACCATATATTTAGCATCCACGGGTTGCCTTCAACACCTGACATCGCCTGATACCACCAGTGAGCCTGTGAGTGCCACATTTTCGGCTGTCTGACTTCTCGCTACCCCGTGAAGAGCGCTAACCCTAACGGCCAAGGGGTTGGGGTGCCTTACCGCCGCGGAGACGCCGGTGCGCCCGCGGATGCGCGGCATAGCGTTCGCGAAACACGGGTCTAACGACGCTCGCCAGTGAGTGCTCCCGCTTCATTGATGACTACCACGACCACGATGAATTCTCTAAGAGGCTACGACCCGACGGAGATGGACTTCACTCATGTACCAACATCCCAGCAGCAGCTGATGCCCCCGCAGGATCTCCCGAAGGAAGACAACAGCCATGGCTGGAACATATGGTCCCGGCGCAACAACGACAGAGCGGCGCAAGCTAAATCCACGCTTCCCAAGAAAGAGCAGGAGAACAAAGAACACCGAGAGCCTCCTGCACCAAGACCTCCGCGTCTACCGAGTCTCAGGAATTTTCCATACAAAGTCATCATCCGACCTAAAACCACGGTGGATCTGCAATCTGTGGCTCCACGCTCCTACGATCTCGAATTAGGTATCCAAGCAGCCCTCAACACCCCTCTACAAGAAAAGCCAACGCTGCGCGTTGTTAGCCAGCAGAACATTATAATGGTGTGTACTCACTGTGAGGAAGACGCGTTCCGCCTCGCCAAGCTTAATTGTCTGCACCTCGACGGCAAGAGTATAACGGTCACCGCCTATGTTGCCTTGCCAGATGATGTCTGCAGGGGTGTCATACATAATATCAAGCCTGAAGTGAGTGATGACTCTATCTTCCAAGACGTGTCCTCACCCAGCCATTCCATCCTGGGAGCGCGCCGACTGGGCAAGACAACGTCGGCAGTCATCGTCTTCGCCGGGCAGAAGGTTCCCTTCACGGTCAACTACGGGTGGTCAGAGCGCCGCTGCTACATCTACCGGAAAACATGGGCGGCTTGTATCAACTGTGGAACGCCAGGTCACCGAGCAGATGTCTGCCCGAAACCCAAGGGGACTGCTTGCCAAACCTGTGGAACGCCGAGTCCAGATGAGACGCACGAGTGTACACCCGTTTGCGCGCTGTGCAAGGGCCCGCACAAGACTTATGCAAGAGACTGCAAGGAGAAATTCCAGAGACCGCTGAACAAGAACGCTAGTGCCGCGTCATCAAACGCGGCATCAACAACGAAGCTTGAAGATGAAGAAGATAGGAGCAGGCCAAGGCAGAAGAAGCAGCCTGCACAGCGACACAGAGGAGCGTCGTCATCAGTCTCCCGCTCTCGTTCCGCCTCCCGCGGCCGTTCCAGCTCAAGACGCCGGGCAACAGGCTCCACCCAGAACGCCAGTCACGTGGAGGCGGGTAAAGAACAAGGGAAGGAGAACCTCATCAAGACCACCGGGGCGCCGAAGAAGACGTCCTCGGGTCAGCTTTCAGATTCGAAGGTGAGCTTTGCAGAGTGGCCTCCCCTCCCCTCGTCCTCCCCTCAGAATAACACGGAGTTGGCAGCACTCAAAAAAGAGATAGAAAGTCTGAAAAAACAAGTCAGTGCTTTAACAATCCAAAACCAAGAGCTTAAGCGAGCTACTACTAGCGCAATAACCCCGGTAACTCAGCCGACTCCTCAAAACCAAAAACAGCAGGTAGTACCTAGCTCCCAGCCCGCCTTAGGCGAGGTCTATCAACAAATTATCCAAGAACTGAGGTCCTTCAAGGAGGAGTTTCAAGCTTTTCCAATTTACGTGAACGCCCAATTCCAAGAAATTCGAGAGCAGATTGCAAACAACCGACGATACACGGAGACGGCAATTTCTGCACTTCGGAAGGAACATGCGTATAAAAGACATAAGTCGAAATTCGCTCGTACAATGCAAGTGGACGAGCCATCCGATACGGATTCAACATGCCAGCCAAACCTAGAGTAAAGATCTGGCAGTGGAACTGCCGGGGATACAGGAGAAAGCAGGCTGCTCTAAATCTACTTATATCTCAGGAGTCTGACCCACCGGCAGCTATCCTAATTCAAGAACCCCCTATTAATCTCCAAGACTATGTCACTTACCAGCACGACCAGTTAACTGCCACGTTAGTGCACAAATTATACACTGCCATATTGCACGACCCTTTCGAGCCGGATATTGCGCACTGCTATATAACTATTCTTCCTCTCCAAAGAGGAGCGGCAAGCACACACGTATTGAATGTATACAGCCCTCCTAAAGACAGGCACGCAAAATTGGGTTCCCTCATAAAGAAATTTCTGACCTTAGTGGGCCATTCCCCCTGCGTGATTGGGGGCGACTTTAACGCACCACACCCTTCATGGGGCTACCCGGCAGCGACACCAAAAGGCAGAAAACTGGAAGAAGTAGTGACGCAAGAAGGGTTATCGACCCTCACCGATCCCACTTACCCTACGAGGCTGGGAAACAGTGTCAGTAGAGATACGTGTCCTGACCTGACGTTCACCAAGAACATACAAAGCGCCATTTGGAAGAATACCGAACAGCACCTGGGAAGCGATCACTTCATACTCTCTCTGGAGATAAGCACAAATGCGTGCAAGCGCAAAATAGGTATCGCAAGAGTTACGAACTGGGACAGGTGGAGAAAGGCCCAGACAACTCCTGCAAACCCTATTACCGACCTAGAGGAATGGGTTAAAGATGAGGTGCACACTTTGAAAGCCTTTACAAAAGAGGTCTGCACGACAGAGGACTGCCCAGCGGTCGATCCGCACCTTCTACATTTATGGGAAGCGAGGCACTCATTGACAAAGAGATGGCGCAGACAGCGGCTTAACCGCAAACTCAAGAAAAAAATTGAGGAGATAAACAAAAAGGCAGAATCCTATGCCATATCCTTAGCCAGACAGAACTGGAATTCGCTCTGTGATGGTATTCAGGGGAAGCTAGGAGTGTCAAAGACTTGGAAGCTCCTACGTGTCCTAATCGACCCCAGCAGCAGCAAGTCGGCCACTAAAGACAGGCTCACGAAGATCGTACACGCCACCCCGGGTACGGACACAGAGTTGATGGAAAAGCTCAAGACCAGGTATCTGTGCACGGACCAAGTCGTGGAACAGCCGGAGTATTCTGGGCTGCCGAATCCCGAGCTGGACATCCCACTCACGAAAGAAGAAATCAAAGCAGAAATCGCGGCCATGAGAAAAAATGCAGCTCCAGGTCCAGATCAGATAACAGCGAAGCTCTTATTTAACCTCAGCGATGACACCATCACCTCGCTGGTGGAATGTTTCAACGAGCAGCATTGGGCTACAGGAACGTTACCAATATCCTGGAAGACAGCCGAGGTTCGGTTCATTCCGAAGCCGAACAAACCCCTTAAACTGGATAATCTAAGACCGATATCGCTGACCTCGTGTTTGGGGAAACTCATAGAGAGGGTCATCAACACGAGACTGAGTAGATACTTAGAAGATAACAACCTCCTACCTAACACTCAATTCGGCTTTCGCCCACACCTATCAACACAGGACGCCCTGTTGTACTTGTACAAAGACCTCCTTGAGACACCTCCCAAGTCACAGACAAGGGCCATCCTGGCACTTGATTTGAAAGGAGCGTTCGATAACGTTCTACATAAAAATATCCTGCAAAGCCTCGCCAATACCAACTGTGGCGCAAGAACCTACAACTATATCAAAAACTTCTTATCAGCCAGGCAAGCCACTATAAACTTCGGTGGAATAAAATCAGATCTCATCACTCTAGGCCCGAGGGGAACTCCGCAAGGGGCGGTACTGTCACCCCTCTTGTTCAACTTAGCTATGAAAGATCTACCAGGCCTTCTTTCCGAAATTCCCGGCATCAAACACACATTGTATGCGGATGATATCACTGTCTGGTGCAACTCGGGGAGTGACGCCGAGATCGAGGAGCGTCTTCAAGCAGCAGCGGACACGGTGGCCCGGTACGCCAGGGAGAGAGGCCTCCAGTGTGCGCCGGAAAAGTCCGAGTTGCTAATTCTGAAGAATCCGAGGACACCCCTAGCACAGAACATCTCGGTGTATATAGAGAGCCACCCAGTACAGAAACCCACGGAGATCAAGATCCTAGGGCAGTATATCCCGCAGGGGCGACAGAACACCACCACAATGAAGAAGCTTACAACATCCACCGAGCAAATCCTCCGGATGATACATCGTATCCTAAATAAACACCATGGCATGAAGGAAAGGGACACCATCCGCTTAGTGCAAGCTTTCGTGATCTCGCGGATAATGTACGGGACGGCATTCCTTAACCTCTCCAGGTCGGAAATTGAAAAGTTGGAGACACTCATCAGGAAAGCCTACAAGACGGCCCTGGGGCTACCGAACTCCACGCCAACGGCCAAGCTCATGGCTCTAGGAGTACATAATACCCTCGAAGAGATGTGGGAAGCACAATGGCTCTCACAACTCAATAGGCTCGCACTTACAACACCCGGCAGAGAACTGCTCGAGAAGATCCATGTTAATCAGCCCTATACAATTGACCAAAGGGAAGAGGTCCCACCCGATGTGAGAAGACGCATCAAAGTGTACCCCATTCCGCGGAATATACATCCCGCATATAACATCGAGAGGAGGATAGCAAGAGGGGAAGCCCTGCATAAGAAATGGGACAAGCAGACTAACACCCTTTACGTGGACGCAGCAGGACCACACAATGGAGTCATGACTATCGTAGTCTCAACGCCTGCGGGGTCGATGGTGAACTGCGCCTCGGTGAAAACATCTAACCCCACTCACGCAGAGGAGGCAGCTATTGCATTAGCTGTAGCATCTAACCCCAACGCCGTTGTGCTCACTGATTCCCAAAACGCCTGTCGCAACTTCAATTACGGATTAATTCATAAGTCAGGGTTGTCATTGCTAACTAAGCACCCACCCAACCAAGCATCAATCATCTGGTTTCCCGGTCACCTGGAACTACCAGGAGGAAACGAAGCCGCTCACAGGCATGCCCGAGCTCTTCTATACCGGGCGTCTCCCCCTGATGACCATAAAGGGTGCCGTGACCTGATAGGTTTAGCAGTGTATGCTGACAATCTCGCGCCATACAGAACAGCCAGAAAGGAGTACCCAACACCACACAAATCCCTCAATAAGTTAGAAGAGAACATCCTTAGGAGACTACAAACCAACACATACCCAACACCAGCTAAATTACACCTGTGGTACCCTACACTATACTCTCCGCAGTGCCCACACTGTGGAGAGGTAGCTAACCTCTACCATATGGTGTGGGCATGCCAATTTAATCCCTTAGTTGACCCCATTCCCAACCCCTCGGAGGAGCAGTGGGAGGCTATTCTGCTCAGCGATGATCCTGACCGTCAGCACTGGCTGGTGGGGAGGGCCAGCGCAGCAGCAGCAGCCAATGGACTACCGGACTAGGCGGCCCACCCACATGTTCTGAGAATACTGAATCAATAAAGATGTTTTCAATCAATCCTTCCTCCTGCATTGCTTGATTTAACTAAATCTGATAGAGAAACAAAGGGCCTTAGCGGTGCATACATTTTTTTTTTCAATGGGCTTTACTGTATATAAGCCCCATATAATTTTTTTGCCTCTGCTAGCTATGCAAATGGTTAACATGCGCAGACTTCTTTCCTGTATACCAGCTGTGCCGTCCGTTTCATCATCTTGCACGTTTTACCGCTACATTGGTTACATAAGGAACGCTAGCACCTTCATCCCATTGCAGTTGTTCTGGGCCACCTGTGAATCTGTTAGAAGGAACAAGCAGCACAGGACCAAGGAGTGGTTATTCCAGAGAATATAAGAATATAAATTTACAGGACTGGAATATAGAAAGATGGCGTACAATTCGAAAGGGAGGACTTCGATAAAATGTTCAGACGGTATTGTGCCGGTTTTCCTGGTTTGTTGATGTTTTCCAATTTTTTATCTGTCAGTATCCCGTTCTCCAACAATTTCGCTGTACAATTTTCTGTTAAGTTTCCGTGTAATGTACCGCGAGATCCTTCGTCGAATGTAAGGCAGGAGCCGTGACGTTAGCGCCTGGAAAGGGGCATGCACACGACAAACAGTTCCACTCCGCGCCGTCTGCGCAAAGACAATTTGCTTCGCTTTTTAGTTTGCGGCATCTGACAAAAGCACCGCGGGTCGCCGTGAGTTATGTGCTTTGCGCGCTCCTGGGTGTTCGAGCCGGCGGCAAGCATCGGCACAAACAAGTCAGAGGAAAAGGGAGTGGCGGGCGGGGGGGCAGCAGGAGTTCCCGAGGAAAAAAAGAAATAAAATATCTCTTTCTTTAGGCCCAACTCCAACGACATATCCTAGGCGTCGGCGCTCAGCGTCGGTGCTGTCAGCGCCGGCCACAGTGGGCGTCACAAGCGGTGCGCATCTCCATGGGACTCGGCGCTGGCGCAGTTGGCGCTCACTGCTGACGCTTGTATCTGCGCTGGTGCGTTGTTGCAGTTTTAATATTCACTCAATAATTTCTGCTTTTTAAAGCGTTAAGAGATGTAATTTAGACATGAAACTTAATTACAGTTTACACTTTCTACTTCTGCACAAATAAACATATACATCTTCCACATTTTTCTCGGCTTTTCAATACTGTCTGCAACGCCATCGACGCAACATCAATTTGTCCCGTTTTCCGCGACCGTAGCTGAGACGAGTCTTTTGAGTTTTGTTCCTCCACGGCTGAGATCAACCGATGGGCGGCGAAGGGTTTTGCCATCACGGCCACGTGCGACGATGCAAAGCGATGACAAAAAAGAAAGTAAAAAGAAAAAGCACGCGAGGAGGAGGAGGTAAACTTTATTAAAGAAGAGGTCGTAGGCGCGGGGTGGGTTGGCGTTCCCGTCCCCGCGATGGGCTCCTCTTCTAGGCCGGACGCCAGGTGGCCGACCGACGATGTCGTTCGGCGACCTCTTCGGCTCGCTCCGTGACTCGGAGTTGAACCTCCGGGTCGGAGCTGAGCAGCGCGGCCCCCCACTGAGATTGGGTAGAGAGCTGCAGACTCTGTGATGGCTTATCTTGCTTACATGAGTATAGGATGTGTGGTGTGTCTGCCTTTTGATGTCCACAGAGAGAACAGACAGGGCTGAACTGCTCTGGGAACCATATGGAGTACATGTACGGATTAAAGAAAGTGTCTGTTTGAAGCTGGCGCCAGGTGACTTGTTGTGTTTTACTTAGAGATCGATGTGGTTCTGGGAAGATTTGTCTTTCTTTCTTGAAGTGGGTAGTAATTTCTTTGTAGGTTGTCATCCGCTCCCTAGCCGACCTGAGCTCAGGGCAGCGCACCTCCCGGTTCACTACGAATCCTCGGGCAAATTGGTGCGCTGCCTCGTTCCCAGGATGGTCCGAATGGGCAGGGACCCAGATCAATGTGATAAGGCGGGTATGGGAGATTTTTTGTAAGATTTTGATGGCTGCGGAGTGGGCCCTTCCTTTTGCAAAATTTCGAATTGCGGTTTTAGAGTCGCTAAGGATGTATTTGGCAGTGGTGGAGGTAATGGCTAAAGCTATGGCAGCCTCTTCGGCCTCCTCCGGAAATTTTGTTTTATTGATTGTCGCCGATGCGAGGGGAGAACCTCGATGATCGACAACTGCCAGGGAAAAGGCATCTCTGTCCGCATGTTCTGCCACGTCCACGTGCGCCGTGTCTTTCTGTACTGAAAATCTTTCGTGTAATTTTTGTGCTCTAGCCCTTCTTCTGTCCGTATCATATTCTGGATGCATGTTTTTAGGCAGAGGACGGACTATTAATTGCTCGTGCACGTGTCTTGGAATCGGCAAAGTGTGGGCCCGGGTCCCTTCATATTGTATTCCTGCTTTTTTTAGGATGAAACGTCCCGTTTCAGTGCTTGACAGTCGTTCGTACTGTGCGGTGAGGTGTGCTTCCACCATTTCCGCTAAGGTGTTATGAATTCCTAACTTTAGTAGTGTTTCATTTGGGGTATGACGAGGGAGGTTTAGCGCAATTTTATAGGACTGCCTAATTAGTGAATCCAGGTCGTCTCTTTCTCTAACTGTGAGGGTGACGTATGGTGTAGAGTAGATAACTCTGCTAAGAACGAAGGCTTCTACTAGTTTCCTGGTCTCAGCTTCTTTAACTCCTCCACGCCTATTCGCGATTCGTCTGAGGAGGAGGGAAATTTGGTTGACGGTGTTTTTCAGTTTCTTAATTAGTGTGTCGTTTTTTTGGTTTGACTGTATGAGCATTCCCAAGATTCTTAGTGTTTCCACTTCTTGGATGGCTGCACCTTCCGCGTAGATTTTTATCGCAGGCGCTTTATTCTTTCTTTGACGCTTTGGGTGTAGAATGAGTAACTCAGATTTCTGGGGGGAACACGCGAGTCCAGCGGCTTGCGCCTCCTCTACGACTACGTCTACCGCTTGTTGTAGCGTATCTTGTATCGTGCCAATACTCCCCTTGGTGGTCCAAAGGGTGATATCGTCCGCGTACAAAGAGTGTTCTAGGTCTGGGATTCTTGCGAGTTCGTGTGCCATTTTGATTAGGGTTATGTTGAATAAAAAGGGGGAGAGGACCGATCCTTGCGGAGTTCCTCTATCTCCTAAAGTGAAGGTGTCGGATTGGATAGTGCCAATTTGAATTTTAGCCGTCCTATCGGAGAGAAAGTCTTTGATGTAGTTAAACGTTCTTGCGCCTACATTCAGCAGTGAAAGAGATTCTAGGATTGCTTTGTGTTTAACGTTATCAAAGGCTTTGGTTAAATCTAGGGCTAGGATTGCCCTGGTACTCCTTTCTTGCTCATGAGATAGGACTTCGTTTGCTAGTCTTAGCATCGTATCCTGTGTTGATAAATGTGGTCTAAAGCCGACCATAGTGTTAGGATATAAATTCTCTTTTTGCATGTGGGACTGGAGTCTGTCTAGTATGACGTGCTCTATCAGTTTTCCTATGCAAGAAGTAAGCGAAATAGGTCTGAGGTTTTCGAGCGCGAGCTTTTTGCCAGGTTTTGGGATGAATTTAACGATGGCATGTTTCCAAGACGCTGGGAGTTTTCCCTCCCTCCAACACTCGTTCGCAAAGTCCGCGAGGGCTGTGATAGAAGCGTCGTCTAGATTTCTGAGTGTCTTATTGTTAATGCCGTCCTCTCCTGGGGCGGATGTTGTACGTACCTTAAAGAGGGCTGCTCTTATTTCCGCCATTGTTATGTCAGCATCCAGGATGGAGTTAGGCTCTCCTTTATAATTGGGCAGGGACTTCGTCTCACGGGTTGTGCAGAAGTATTTCTGCTGTAGCGTGTCTATAATATCTTGATCCGTGCCTGGGTCTATGTTTAAAATTTTGGTGATTTCCTTTTGAGTGGTAGCTTTGTTGGATTCCGGATCAAGGAGATGCCGCAGAAGATTCCACGTCTGCCTCGTGCCTAGATTGCCATTCACATTTTCACAAATATGGCTCCACTGCTGTCTCGCTAGTTCTGCGGTGTGGTGTTGAATTTCTTTCGTGAGTGTGACGATCCTGTTTCTAAGCTTTTTGTTATATTTTTGCTTAAGCCATCTTTTTTCTAGGCTCTGCCTTGCCTCCCACATGTGCGTAAGTCGGCTGTCAACCGTATTTACGCCTAAGTCATGTACTAGTTCCTTAGTGGCCTTTCCCACATCCGATAGGAGGGTCTGTGTCCAGTGTTCTAAGTCTATGATTGGTTCGTTGTTTTGGTCGCGGATAGTCCTAAGTTTGTCCCAGTCGGTGATTTTGTTTTTTCTGGGTTGGGGTTTGAGATTGGCATGGTGATTTTAGACATTATGATATAATGGTCACTTCCCAGATTTTGTCTGGTGTTGCTCCAGCTTAAGTCTGGGAGATTTTTGCCTATCGTTAGGTCCGGGCACGTGTCCCTGGTCACGCTGTTTCCTATCCTAGTAGGTTGCATGGGGTCCGTGTATTGGGTGAGCCCTCTTTGCTGGATAAAATCCATTAGGGCCGTTCCTTTCCTGGACATGGTTGCGTGTCCCCATTGCACGTGTTGAGCGTTGAAGTCGCCCACAATTAGAGTTGGGTTTTGGCCTGCGATTTGGAGGGTTTTGAGTATAGCGGCTTTCGCTGGTCCAGCCGGTGCCCTGGGGTGGCTGTATGCGTTTAGTACGAACAGAGAAGAGGAGTTTCTTCTGCTAGGCAGAATTTCAATTAATATACAATCGAGCTCTAGGTTTCCAATCTCGTGGTTAACCACGGTAAGATTTCTATGTACCAACGTAGTGGTTAAAGGCTTTTCTTTGATGTGACATGGCAGAACCGCCCGGTACCCTGGCAGTTTTAGTCGAGACATTCTGGGTTCTGGAATCGCTATAACGTCAGGTTTTTCGGATTGCGATTGAATGTGTAACTGCAGATCTGCTTTTTTGTTGCGCATAGACCTGCAGTTCCACTGCCAAATTGTTACGGTTTTAGGATTGGCCATTTTGCTGGGATAGATCGATTGGCGCCCCTTGAGCTAAAGGGGGAAGCCGGTGTAAAATTTCCTGTAAAACGGTGTCAATTACTCCGAATTTGTGATTTACATCCTGTATGTGTTGTTCGAGTCTTTGTGTTAAATTATCAACTCTTTGGGTTAGACTATCGAGTTTCTGGCTGTGCTCCTCCACTTTTTGTTCGAGTTTTGGGACTCTATCCTCCACTGAGGTATTTCTTACGTCAGCTGCTACTGCTCGTTTTTTGCGAGGTGTTTCTTCCTTGCTAACTACGCTTACTGGGGTTTCGACTGAGGCGGTCACAGTAGTTTCCATTTCTGTGACTTCCGGCAATGGGAGTGGTTTCGGAGGTGGGTCCTTAGATATGGCGGGTGCTTTTAGTTTACTATTTTCCTTCTCCAAGTGTTTGATTCTATCCGTGAGAATTTGAATGTGATGGAGTGCCTGATCTAGTTTAGACTCTAATGTCTGCAGCTCCATCCCCTTCCCATGAGAGGCCACTCCTGCCCAGCTCACCCGTTTCGGCCCGGGGCTCTGAGTCCGGCTGCTAGTGCTGGCGCCTCCTCCATTGCTGCTGCTTCCGTTTCGTCCGCCGCTGCTGCTCCGTCCGCTACGGCTGCTGCTGCGTCCGCTGTTCAAGGACGGGAAGGAGCTCGAGCGGTCCTTCCTTTCGGTAGATGTTGGGTCGTCACATGTCCGTGATTTGGGTCTTGATTGGTGCTCCGACATTTTCTTTTGGTGTCGTTGAAATCGCTTCTTGCAGCTGTTATCGCCTGTGCGGTGCCCTCCTCCGCAGATAATGCAGACCGGGTCGCAGACTTCTTCTTTCAGGTGTTGGTTGCCGCAGTACGGGCACCGTTGTTGCGGTGGCTCCGGACATACGTCTCTTCTGTGACCGACTCTTCTGCAGTTCGTGCACGCCTCTACTTTAGGAATGAAGGGGTAAACTGGGTACAGGACTCCGAAGTAGACGATGCTATCTGGGAGTTCGTCCGCGTCGAAGTGAAGCAGGAGGGACTTTGATGTTCTTCCCATGGTGCGTGCTTGAACGATGTCCGGGTTTCTTTTTCGGAATTCGGTCATCATTTCTTGGTGCGTTTCGCCATCGTAAGCCCTATAGATAATGCCTTGCAGGGCCCTGTCCGGAGGGGCGATGTACGACGTCATAACAATGTATTTGCCTTCTATTTTGATTTGCTTGACTGCGACGTAGCGTAGTGCGTTTGCCTGCACCGGCGTCGATATGGTGATCACATTTTTTGCAGAGTTGGTTCTAGATTGGTCGTTTTCGGCCGCGGACGCGGTGACGCCGCTCGCTGTTGCGATCGCTTGTCTGATAGATTTCTCGGTGTAGCGCGTGATGTCTACGCCACCCGTTGGTCTGTAGATGATTTTATAGTCCGTCTCCGGGAGTCGGGGTAGCGGTTTCTTCGGATGTAGCGGAGGGAGAGGTTCCGCCTTCGGTTTCTCGGACTGCTCATTTTTCTTCTGAGGTGTTAATGACTCAGCTTTGGGGTTCTTGGTACGGTAAGAAACAATTGTCTTCCAGTCTGGTGTTTCGAATTCGGCTGGAGAAGCGTTCGTCCCAACTACGGCGTATTCCATGACTGCCGCCGCGGCGTTCGCGCCGCACTAGGCCTGGCGTTCGGGTAAGCAAGGGCGCCGGAGCGACGCTGGATTTAGACAGTCGGAGCTCGGTCTCCCGAGCTCCGATTTGCGTAAAAAAGGTCTTGAAATGTGCCTTGTACACTCACGGCTCTTGTCCGTGTGTCGCAGTCGACGTATCCGGGTGTTGTCCCTTGTAGCAGGTGCTCGAAACGCGGAGCCCACACGAAGCACATGCGCCTCCCAAAAAGCACGCGAAGACTCGACGCGAGCGAAAATTCAAAATTCAGAGGTCGCGGCCTCCCTGTCCTCTCATTGGTGTACGGCGCCTAGACGTGCGCCAATGAGAGACCTACGCGGGTGAGCAGCTCGGCGCCTGCGTGAACGCTGACGCCGAAATCTAGCACGGACAGATCTCGGCGCTCCGCTTAAGTTTGCTGGCGTCTCGTACCGTGCGCATGCTCAAACCGGTTTCTGCATACGCCAACAGCGCAGGCGCTGAGCGCCGACGACCAAGATATGTCGTTGGAGTTGGGCCTTAAAGGGAAGCTGCACCGGTTTTAGAATTTGATGCGCTTCAGAGGGTCGAATCTGCAGGGTGTGTACGTTTAGTATACAAAATATTTTGGCTTTAGCTTTTGAAATAGTGACGTAATCATCGATTAAAGTTGCTACCCCATTCAGGCTTCTCCGCAGTGCACAGCGCTGGAAGGGGGATGTCAGTAGCAGACGACAGGAGTACGACAGGCGGTAGTGACGTCAAGGACGGCGTCTACCACTCTTCCGCTTCTATTGCCCGAGCAGGCCGTGCACCACCTGTCGCTTGCAGGCTATACGCAGTGCAACCTTTTTCTTGTCTCGCGCTTGTTTTCTTCTTGAGAACGTTACCGCAAGCTTTTTCAGTGCATCTTGCACCGTTCTTCACGAAAAGAACGACCATGCCGTGGTTCTGCACGAACACTGGCGGCCGAGAGGATGTCGCGTTTCATAAATTCCCAAAGGAGCGCAAGCTATCGGCGCAGTGGGTTGCCACGGTCAATAGGAAGGATTTCAAGCCTAAAAAATCGTCGCCGATCTGCTCAGATAATTTTCGCGACAGTGACTACAACAAAGCTTGTCGTTGATGCGATCTTTTGGGATACCGAACAAATCTGCGCGATTGAAAACCGGTGCTGTGCCTTCTGTCTTCGAACACAAGAGCACCTCTCCGCCGCCAAGAGCTGCTTTCGCAAAAAGAAGAAAACTCGAAGTAAGAGGTCCAATACATCATACTGCTCTTCTGTTCTGTTTAAGTTTTTGTTCTGTGGGGCAGATAGGTGGCCGGGCAGATTAAGGCACAGGTGAAAGTAAAACTATTCAGCATTGGCGCCCGCTGACGCGGCTGGAAAACTGTGAGAAGTAATGTCAGAGAGTAGGACTTTTTTTATTTTTACGAGAGTGGGATGTGAGGAGCGCCATACCTTCTCCACACGCTCATGCATAGCCAGGAACCCCAACGCCGCACCCAGTGCACGAAGTGCGCGCCGTGCTTCGTAACTTGAACCGGGAGAACGCGAACGACCGCGCTAGCCGCGCGCGTCGGACTGGGGCGCGTTATATATCTCTGTCAGTGGAACAAGGACACACGCTAGACTTGCAAATGAATTTTACTCTGAAGAGGATGCGTTAATGCATTTTTTATCTTCCTTGGGTGCACCTGGATAAAGATGAAAAAATGCGTATAAACTCGTTCTTTCCGGAGTAAAATTCAGCCGCAAGTCTAGTGTGTGTCTTGTCCTTCTGTGGTCATCTTTCTTTTGAGCTACCCACTGTCAGACGCCTTTCAACAACTATCCCAATTAAGAAAAGAAATCGGGGCAGCTTGATGTCTGTGGTCGAAGTCGCGATGTTAGGCGCAGCTAAATGAAGTGCGCGACATGGCAGCGCGTGACTGCCGATAGCTGTCCTAGCGTTTCGGTATTTTTACCGGTGTTCTAATTGGGATTACGCGCGCGCAGCAAGGCAGCGGCCTGGCTTCTCGTCGATATCGCGCTCCCGCGTTAATTTGCTAAATCCCGCCAGAATAAAATGTATACGTACTCGAGGTTGCGGGAGCTGAGAGCATGACTTTTGCTGCTCTTGCTGACATATAAATGACTAAATTCACGCAACAAAACTGGGGCGACGGCTCGTCTGGATGAATTCATTTGTTTACAATCGGCACATCAAGCGCATTGACGTGACACTGCTTCGTTCGAGTCAGGCAGGAGATTTAGGGCACGAGTAACGCAGATATGTTCAATTGAGAGCGGATAACAGGCGCATACAGCAGTGCAGCGCAGCGGTACGTACCGGCACCGGTGTGAATTTCCCATGCGGGAAAAGGTTAGCGCTGTCTCCTCGCTCGTCATGTCGCCGCTGCCGCCAGTGTCACCTTGTTCGAAGCTGCCGCTGGTTCTAACAAGTACGGCTCAATATCATATTCCCCTGAGCAGCGTGATCGTTGCATGTTCAGCGGCATACATCCACAGAAAAGCACGTGCGTGCATGTACAATCGCTTGGACCGCCGCTACCACTGAATGGCACGCCGTCATTGACGTCATGGCGCGCTTGACCAATCAGAGGCAAGAGCGCCACTTTCAAAACGCTCCACGGCGTTGGTGCATGTTTTTCTGATTAAAAAGTAGTTTGCGCTCACTTATGACTACATTTAATGTCGTATTCGTGTTCAGGGGGTTGTAAATTATATATCTGTATTCCGAACTCTTTTTTTTTTTTAAGTGATGCAGCTGCCCTTTAAGAAGACCAGTGGGAGCGTCCTCGGGCTGCGGACATTACGGTGGAATACCCAAAGCTGAGCAGGGGCTGCGGCATCCTGTCGTCCGAACGGGGGATAACCGAACACCAAGAGTTTGCGCGCACAACGCGGTAGTACGCTCGAACTCCGCATCAAAAGGGGCGCTCTTCGAAGTAAGCCGCGGAAACAGCAAAAAGCCTGGACCTCACAATTTCGATCTCACACAATGACGACCTCACTCTACCGCAAACTCACGCGTGAGGTTGAGGTCCAATTTCGTGACCTCATTCAAAACATTTCGAGCTGTCGTCGACCTCACCTCAACCTCACCTCACTCCGTGAGGTTGAGGTCATTTTGAGGTTGAGGTCGACATCATGAGGTTGCCCACCTGTGCTCACCGCACTAGTACGGCATGCCATCCACAAACAAATGTTTTGACGGAAAAGTTCACCCGCACGTCGCACCAGACTATTCCAACTGGGACCGGCTCCTGCTAATCGTAACGTATGTTTATCACACCGCTACACAGACTACTACTGGGTTCTCAGCGTTTTTTCTCCCCTACGGACGTGAACCTTCCTCTCTGTTTGACATGATCCTGCCTTATCGGCCAGATGAATCCGAATATACCACTGTATCTGAAGCTTCCAAACACGCTGAAGAATGCCGTTGGCTCGCTCAGTCTTTGACATCAGGAGAGCAGGGACGCCAAAAATCGCGCTTCGACTCTGCTCACACTCCTGACATATTCCAACCAGGTTCTCTCGTCTGGCTTCGCGTGCCATCTACGACTCCTGGTCTCTCCTCCAAACTTCAACCCAAATGTCATGGACACTATCGGATCCTTGGCCGCACTTCCCCAGTCAGCGATATCGTGGAACTTGTGAAGCCCCCTCTGATCTCCGCCGACGTAACCGCGAAACCGTCCACGTGGGCCGCCTCAAACCCGTCTGTGTTGTCATCGCCGTGAGCCGCCAGGATGGCTCGTCTTTTCACCGGGGGTGATTGTAAAGAGGAAGATGAGTTTCGGAGGCATGCGCACCGCGAGCCTCGGACTGACGCTTCAGCGAGATCTCTCTCTCGGATCACCAGACTAGGAAACCTCGTTACAGCCCAAATTACTCTGGAGAGAAATACGGCTAAACCTGTTGTGGTACCGTACATGCATAAGGTTGACCACCACGTGAAGAAAGTGGCGAACAGACATGGCGTGCCTGAGGTGTTCTCCGCTCCGAAAAAGATGGCGGAGCTGTGCTCATGCATTTCGCGTGTTGGAAAACCGAGCGGTTTTAGGAAGAAACATGCTAAGCGGTACGTCGAATGCTGCATTGGAGTTCGTATATGAGATCCCGTTGACCTGTGGGAAGGCCTACATAGGCCAGACCGGGCGCTGTATTAATGATCGGGCAGGGGATCATTTGCGAGCTTTAAGGGGTGGAGGGACAAGTTTGGCAGCACATTGCGCGAAATGCACTGCGTGCGAGCCGCGACTGCAGGTGACATTAAGATTGTGGGCAGAGGCCGGGATAAGACAGCGCGTGAACTATTGGAGGCATTTCATATAGGGAAAAGGGGAGATAGGTGTGTCAGCGATACGTCGGTGCGGCTCTGGAAGGCAGAGATCAGTTTTCTTGATCGTGTTTTACAAAGTTCCTTGTTTTGAATCTGTCTTTATGCTATTGGTATGTACTGCGCATGTCTCCTTTTCAGCATATATTTGCTGCTATTGCTGAAATAAATCAGATGAAAGTTGGCGCGTGTCCTTTGTCTTCATCTCTTGTGTGTGTTTCCTGTGCGCTTTATCTTTAGTTAAGTTGCAATGCACCATCTAGCCCAATTTCAAGTTTTGTTAAACTGCCAACAGTGCGTAATTACGTTAAACATGCCGCGATTGCCAACAGCCCAAGTCTCCTCCTCCGAAGCCAGCCGGCATTCTGCAGCCAACAGCGCCACCAAAGACCCCATTCTAGCAAGTTGACATGGGCCCACGAATACAATGCCGTAGGAGACTGCAATTCTCTATTGTTCACCCGATTTTTATTTCATTGTTGGGGACTGTTCTGTTTACTATTCTACCTCAGTCTCCCTTTTTTCTTATGTTTTGGGTTTTGTACGTCTGCCTCTCTCTCTCGTACGTTATTTGTCATTTTGTATGACTTGTTTTGCTGCTGTTCCCTTCTTTTCTGGTTCTGGTTCCTGTTTTTGTTTCATTTGCAGGTCTGGATGCTACCTTCTGGTTTTTATTTTCATTCTTCTTAAGCCAGCGTGGACCACCTTGCAACATGCACCTCGCTTTTTTTTTTAAATACAATCTTTTGCTTTTTAAAACGCTTTTTTTTTATCTCGAGCTTCTGCTCCTGTTTATTAATTTTTGATTGGTTTAAGCCTGGCAAAGCTTTTGCTGGACCAACCCCGAGCGGGACGGAGTCGAGCTGCATTTGTGGTCCTTAATCTCCCCAGGCGCCTATAGGTGAGACAACCTGGGACAGGCGGCGCTGCACCACTCTGTGCGTTGACAGCCGTGTAGTGCGGACGCGTATTCCATCGCTCCTCCGATTGCACGTGCCTACCGGAAACGGACGGACTGGCGACAGCGGGAGCTTCCGAAGCGTCAAATAGATGAGTTCTTTCTTTTATTAACTTTATTTCGTTTTCAGCTAGTTAGGTTAGGTGCAGCCTAAAGAATAAATTTTAGCTCTTGGTCCTAGCGGCCTGGTGTTTTCGTGCCGGCAGCTAGGTTTTCTTGGCGTTCATTATTTAGCTATCTTGTTTAAATAAATATTTTTTTTCTAGGCTATTGGCATTCGCAGAATTGGTTTTTAACGCGTGTTTGCTAGTCGTTTCTTGTGTCTTCTTTTGGCAATTTGTATATTCTGAGAATTCGTAATAGATATAGTTCAGTCGATGAGCGCTTAAGGTGTGCAATCAAAAGAAGGTAAAGTGTACTCAGTGTGAGGCGCAGGTTAATCTCAAGGAAACGCGTTTTGACTCTGTAGGTGAAGCGGAAGGCAGCGACTTTTTGTGTCGGTGTTGCGTACTGAGTGCGCGTCTAGATTTGATCAAGAAAGGGGCAGGTGTCTCGTGTGGATGATTTAGAAAATGAAGTACGTTTGTTAAGAGCGGAAAATCAGAAACTGCTTGGACAGCTTACTCAAATTGAAAAAAAAAAAGGGGGGCTGACTTTATCCTTGAAACCAACGAGGACGAACATTCCCATGCGGGCCACGTGGCTGGGGCCAGCACGCATGGAAAGTAGGTCAAGCGGATCCGAACCGTCAGAGTTATTTAGAAGCAGCTAAGACGCCGGAAAAAAAGGAAGAAGTAAGGAAGAATGAAAATCCCAGACATAAGGACACAGATAACCGAAAGCAGGAGCCAACAGTTGGGAGAGGGAGAGAGAAGGCCCAGGTGCTTATCGCCGGAGATTCTAACATGAACAGGTGCAGGCGAGATATCTTGGAACGTGTAAGGGGTGATAAGAGAGTGTTGGTTGGAGCCTTCCCAGGGAGAACAATGAGGGCAGTGCTGAAAGAGAGTAAAAATAGGCTGTTGAAGAATTCCGCAGAGCGCAGTATGGTAATAGTAGCCGCGGGGCTAAACGATGTCCTAAATGGTGACCCTGCAGGAGTGGTGGAAAGTTTAGCTAACGGAGTTGACGAGATCAGGGAGATAGCACAGCAGACGCAGATAGTTGTATGCACAGTACCAGAGGCGCTAGGATTGAACGGAAAGATGGGAAAGGACGTGGTGGCAGTTAATCAGGACAAAGAAAGTTAAGCCTGGAGAGCGTTTCGAAGTGGTTGAGGTAAACAGGGAGGTACATAAAGCAGGTTTTGGTAGGGCTTTTCAGCGAGATGGCATTCATTTTAACAGAAGGGTGGGAGCAGAGATCGGCTGGCGTCTGGCAGGCAGGGCTGTAGCTTTTTTAGGGGGTCCGCGACGACTCCGTGCACAGAGGTAGTTAGAAGTGAAGCAGAAGAAAGTGTAATAATGGAGGCTGAGCCCCCCAAAATGGCAGAGTAGGTCGAGAAAGAAAAGTACAAAAAAGAAATTTAGCACTAGGATCAGCTACATAAACATGCAAGGAGGTCGAAAAAGAGCGAAATGGCTAGAGATAGAACAGCAGTTGAAGGATGACAAAATAGGCGTGTACGCTCTATGCGAGACTCATCTCAGGGATCTAGAAGATCCGCCGTTTATAGAAGGCTACGTCTGGGAAGGGTGCAGCAGAACGAGAACGGAAAAAAAAGGGTGGAGGGGTAGGTATGTTGATACACCAGGGAAAAAATTGGCAACGAATTAAATCATCTTGTAAAGAACATATCTGGGTTTCAGGAACAATTGCCGGTATAAGGACATGGCTAGGGGTAGTTTATTTAGGAACAGGACATCAATGCAGGTAAGAAAACAGGGATCTTGTTGAATGTCTCAGTGACGATATAAGCCAGTTTGGAAACGGGGCCAATATTATTCTGCTGGGGGACATGAACGGCCACATCGAAGATCTGGATGGGTACACGGATTGTAACGGGAAGCTAATGCTAGATTTCTGTGAGCGACACGATCTAGTTACAGTAAATAGAGAAACAAAATGTGAAGGCCAAATCACGTGGGAATTCTGCAACAGGCAGACGACCATTGACAGTTGTCTAATGTCGCAGGAAATTTATAGCAAGGTCACAAAAATGGAAATAGACGAAGAAGGGGAGTGTAGTCTGGGAAGTGATCATAAACGTATTAGTCTGCAGATGGGACACTTGATGAAAAGAGAAATGGAACTTAGACAAAACGTAAACGCAAAATTAAACGACGATCAAATAGCGCAGATGGCAGCAGACATAGACGAGGCAATAGAAAAAAGCCCCATGGAAGACTGGGATTATGAACAGGTACAACTACTCATAAGGAGGAAAATTCAGGAGGTTAAAGTAGCAAACCGCTGGAATGGAAATAGGAAGCCGCAGAGCTGGTGGAATAAGGAAATCAGGAAAGCTATTGAACAACGACGAGCTGCTTCAAGGGAACACCGAATGGCAAAGAAAGCACAGGTATCTCAGGAGGAAATCGACCAAAAATGGGAATCATATCGACAAAAGAAACTTCAAGTGCAGGCCCTCGTCCAAAGTAAAATAAGTCAGTCCACCGATCGCTGGATGGCTGATATGTCTACGAAGAACATATCCACTCTAGAAAGAAGGAGAGCACTTGCAAGGCTTAAATTTCTGTACTCATTTTACTCTAGTCAATTTAATATTAATGCTGCTCCCTATATATCCCCCCGTTCTACACGACAGACACGCAATAGCCACAACCATAACCTTACCCCGTACTTTGCACGCACAAATACGTTCAAAAACTCATTTTTTCCCCGAACAATCACAACATGGAACTCACTGCCAGCAAATGTCTTTTCGGCTCAGGATGCCGCTGCTTTTGAAAAGAGTGTCTTATTGTATGTGTAACCTTAACAATATCATTGCCCTCTGTTTGGTTTTCTTCTTATATTGTTGCCGGAACGCTGGATTTGCGTAGTGTTTGATTTTATTTTTGCTTTTTGAATGTTGCCCCCCTGCTTGGTCTCTATGACTGCAGTATGTATAAATAAATAAAAAATAAATAAATACACGATGCCTCTAGAGGCGGAGCAAGGAAATTCTGGAACCATATAAGCTGGCTAGGGAAGAAGAATCAAAGAAAGCAGGATCGGATTCAAGATAACGAGGGAAATTGTTTAAAGGGAGATGACGCAGTGAACTACATTACATCAGTTATAGCCGAGTTATTTAAGAGCGACGATAGGGTAACCTCCGCAAATCAGGAAGCAACACAAGGTAGCAGAATACAACGCAGCTTAGAACTGACCAATCTAAACTGGAAAAAGGCAGAAAAAAAATATTCTTAAAAACACATCTACAGGAATAGACGGAATTTCGATCAAGCTCATTAATGAACTCGGTCCAAAAAGTAAGGAAACGTTGTTAAAATCTTTGGAAACAGTCATAACGAATAAGCAAATTCCGGACAGCTGGCGGCAGAGTAAAATGAATTTGATTTATAAAGGGAAAGGAGACAGGATGCACATAAAATCCTACAGGCAGATTGCCATAACATCTGTAATGTACAGGTTAGCCATGCAGGCGGTGAAATTAAAGGTGCAAGCATGGGTTGAAAGTAACAAGATACTCGGAGAACTTCAGAACGGCTTTAGAAATGGCAGGCGCTTAGATGATAGCCTGTTCGTGCTTACCCAATGCATCGAAATATCTAGAGTGGAAAATAGACCTTTGTATTTGGCCTTCCTGGACATAAACGGGGCGTAGGACAACGTAAGCAGGGAACTCCTGTGGAACATATTAAAAGAAGAAGGTATCGGTTATGAGATAATAGAGTTCCTACAGGAAATATACCGGGATAACAAAGTAGAAATTACGTGCGAAGGGATAAGAAGTACGGAGGATGTTAAAGTATGCAAAGGATTAAGACAAGGCTGTCCTCTATCACCGGTGCTGTTCATGCTTTACATGATAAACCTGGAACGGAGGATACAAGACAGTAACGTAGGTTATAACCTGTCATATAGATTAGATGGAAAGGCGGTAGAGCAGCGCCTCCCCGGTTTTATGCATGCAGACGATATTGTGCTGCTAGGTGAGAGTCTGGAAGAATTGCAAACTCTAGCTAAGTATTGCGGAGACGAAGGGGACGCTCTAAGCTCCAGTTTCAGCGCCGTTAAGTCGGGTCTGATGATTTTCAACGGCTCAACTGATCAGGGTCTTAAAATACAAGGCCTTGAAATACCTAGAGTAGCAGAATATAAATATCTGGGGGTATGGGTAAACGAAGGATTGGCATACATTGGAAAGCATGAGCAATCACTTAAGGCCAAAAGGCGAAGGATTGCCGGGATAATGAAGCATAAGGCATTGTGGGCATACAATAGGTATGAGGTTTTGAGGGGTATTTGGAAAGGAATTATGGTGCCCCGACTTACTTTCGGAAATGCGGTTTTGTACAGAGGTACAGTCAACATTAGAAACAAATCAGAGATCCGTTGGACGATTAGCACTAGGTGCCCACGGCAAAACTACAAATGAGGCGGTACAGGGAGATATGGGCTGGGCATCTTTCGAAGTACGGGAAGCTCAGAGTAAAATATTATATGAGGAACGCCTGAGGAAATTGGACAGTAACAGATGGGCAGCTAAAGTATTTAAATACCTGTACCTAAAAAGCGTTGACTCACAATGGAGGAAAAGAACTAGGAAACTAACTAGTAAGTATGCTAGTAACAAGGACGGAGAAATAAAGAGCATTAAGCAACAGGTGAAAAACACAGAAGGTAAAAATTGGATAAATTCGATGGAAAAGAAACAGAGTGTGGAATTATACCGAAAGTGAAAAATGCAGATCAGGAAGGAAGATTTCTTTGATAACTCAAGAGGCAGTGCCCTACTTTTTGAAGCTAGATCAGGGTGCCTTAGAACACGCAGCTACAAAAAGAAATTTAACAATGAAGATGACGCATGTGCTGTATGTGGAAACTCCAGTGAAACAATTGACCATATTATACTCGAATGTAATGGTATCCACCCGGAAGTTGGTGGAGGCGCAATCACTGTTCCTGAAGCTCTGGGGTTTAGAGATAACAGTGGCCGGGTGAATAAACCGGCGGTGGAAACAAGCAAAAAACGACTGGAAGATTGGTGGCTTAAAAGCAGAGAAGTGACATAATGTTAGTAATGTAGGAACAAAATTTAATAAATAGAATGATGGTTTAGTTAACCATTCTAAATCAATAATTAAGATATATGGAGAAAAATGAGCATGATAGCTACTGCTACCGCCCCGTTTCAAAGGGGACGCTCCTATATTCCATCCATCCATCCGTCAGCGCCCTCCATGGAGACCTCGGTAAAACCTCCGCGCCACGCGGCCGCGTCGTCTGCTTTCCGCTGCGTTGAATTTATTGATTGATTGATTGAAAATTTTATTCTCACCGATATAGGGTGTTCTCCTACTCCCCACTCAGGTCCGCAGACTCGAATAGGGGGCTGGGAATGCTGTTTTCTGCTGTTTTTGTAGTATTCACAGATCTCCTGGTAGGTGTTTAACCGCTCCTTGGGTTCTGGGTTGTCGACCTGCTCCACGTTTGTCCGGTGGTAGACATATCGGGCGAGCGCACAAGCTGCTTCGTTTTCAGACACCGACACGGGGCCTGGGGTCCATTTTATTGTGATCTTCCGTGAGATATCCCTGGATTCGAGATTTTTCTTAGCCGCAGCTGATACTTTTCCTTTTGTGAAGTTCCAAATGGCTGTTTTGCTGTCACTTATAATCACTTTAGCTTTTATCCCCACGCAGGCTAGCGCAACTGCTACCTCTTTAGCGATGACCGCATTTCTTGTTTTTACCGATGCCGTGATTAGAGCGGCTCCGGTTCCGTCCACAACTGCCGCGACTGCAGCTCCTGATTTCCTGGTGGCTGCATCTGTGTACAACACGGAGTTCGGGTCAAGCTTGCTCATCTCCTTTTTGATGGCTTTGGCTCTGTGTTCTCTTCTCTATTTTTTGTGAATGGGGCTCATGTTTCTTGGCATGGGTGGGATGTACAGGTTGGTTCTACAGTTTTGGCTCAGGGTGATTTGGGGGTCCGTCCCTCTGTCGTGGTGGAGCCCGACCCATTCTAGAATTTGCCTTCGTGTCTCGGATTGGCTGAGTCGCTCCTTCAGCGCTTTTTTTTTTTGTTGCCTCCATTATTTCCTCCCATGTGTTGTGTACCCCCGTTCCCAGCAGTCCGGTCGTGGAGGTGTCGCTTTTGCATTCTGTATTTTTTGAGCAAAAAAAATAACACGACATAAGAGGAACGAGGTAGACAGGACAAACGAGGTAGACAGGAAGCGCTTGTCCTGTCTACCACGTTCCTTTTGTGTCGTTTTTTGCGCAAAAAAAAAGACAAAACAGAATGCTTAGGCACCAACTAGCCTGCAAAAGCGTAATCGCGAGTGTGCTTTTGATTCTCTTCCATATTACGACGTCTAGTTGTTTGCTTTCTCTTGCTGTCAGGTTTAGATAGGGTAGTAGGATACCCTATCTAAACCTGACAGCAAGAGAAAGCAAACAATCTGCATGTACTAATCTTAGCAGGCTGTTTTATTTGAGCCTCCTGTTCTTGAGAGATGCCCTCCTGATGCGACCCGTAACTTGAGCAGCGTAGTTCTGTAGTTCGGCTATTAGGGACACATTTCTGCCGTCTGCCTGCATGATGAGTTGAAGGTTCCTAATCTGATTAAGCTTGGCTTCTACTTTTTGTTCGTGTAGATTGGTAGCTCCGATTTTTGCGGTGAACACTTGAGGCCGCGTACTCTATAACCGTTCTAGCCGCGCGCTTCTCCTGTATTCCGGCGTCCTGTTTAGCCAAATGTGGATATCGTCTGCGTAAAGACTACTATTGTTTTGAGAAGGGTCGGGAGGTTGATCAATGCTATGTTCAAGAGCAACCGAATCTGTTGGCCTGATGACTGGGGATTCTGTCTCTAGGAATTTTAACTTGAGTCTTCTCTCTGTGAGGAAGCTGCTTACGTTAGCGAAGGTTCTTCCACCTATGATTAGGTCTTCAAGGTTCTCGAGGATTGCGTCGTATCTTACCTTATCGAAGGCCTCAGTTAAGTCAAGGCCTAGAATGACTTTTATCGCGAAAGCAATACTGCGACAGTCAAAGCGAGACCTCAAGTGGCCGCAGCTACGCCGTGAAGAGGCGTAGCTACGGTCTCCTCATAAAAAAATCAGCCTGTAATAACATTTCAATTCACGTTGCCCCTATGTCACGGACAGGAACTACCAACTCGGGTCGCTCCTTTCATATGGGAGGTTGATATCACAATCACTCTGCCAGAACCGCATTATCGTTACCCCTACGAAACGCAGGCATGTCCATACGGTTGATGCGTGACTTTATATGTGGGCTGGTAGCTTACGCTCTCGCGTCATACCTTTAAAAGGACGAGCTTAAGGGTCCCCAATAATGTAGCACCTTGCACTGATAGAATGTGATAGGGGAATAGTGTAGCAGGCAAAAGAAGCTTCCGCCGTTGATTTTACAATCCGCCTTTTTCACAAGGCCGCTCTGCGCATCCGTGCCTCTTCCCTGGTTGAAAACAAACCACCAACCCCAGCTGCGCATGGGCAGTTGTTGGCCACCGTGATCGGCGCTGCCGTAACTGATCTCAGAGGCCATGCGTAGTTAACATTTGTGACAGGTGTATGCCATACGGGAGGTACCGGGTTCGATCCCTGGTGCCGCCGGTTACCCACCGGTTTTTAAATGGGTACAAGCTTTCCCCCGGCCTGGTGCTCGGCTCTTCTGGGGTGAAATGCTTGGGAAAAGGGGTCACGGCCCAAATAGTTGCGCCAATGTGGCAGTGATTCGTTCCGCCATCGGACAACAATAAGTCCGCCTTGCGCGGCAACAGCCCATTATGTGGCCCTTTTTTTTTTTGGTGGTTCGAAACTAAGCTCCCGAGGGAGCACAACAGCAGGGTTAGCAGAGCCTCTTCCAAACGCACACCCCTGAAAGAGCCGGGCGCCAGGCCGGGGGACGCTTGTACCCAATTTTACCGGTGGGTGTCCGGCGGCGGGTTTCGAACTGACCACCTCCCGCAGCCGAGACGGGCGCCCAAGCTCTGTATAAGACAATCAAAGATATCAAAGGAAGCTTCTGTGCTAAGCTGGGCGTGATAAAGGACAAACGAGGCAAGGACCTCACTGAAGCATCAGAGATAAAGAAGAGGTGGCAGGAATACACAGAAGAACTGTACAAGAAGGACCCGGATGTGCAAACCCAACATAGGACGGTTGTGATTACTCATCTCGAGCCGGGCATCCTGAAGAGCGAAGTTGAATGGGCCTTAGCCAGCCTTGCTAAGAACAAAGCTAGCGGAATTGATGGTATTCCAGCTGAGTTGCTTCAAACCCTCAACCCCGATGCTGTTAACACACTGCATACATTATGTCAAAAGATTTGGACAACCCTGCAGTGGCCACAGGATTGGAGGAGGTCAGTTTACATCCCCATTCCAAAGAAAGGCAGTGCCAAAGATTGTTCCAACTACCGCACGATCGCGCTTATTTCGCATGCTAGCAAGGTGATGTTAAAAATCCTGCAATGTAGGCTGCAGCAGTATGTGGATCGGGAGCTTCCGGACGTGCAAGCTGGGTTTCGAAGGGCAGAGGAACTAGAGACCAAATTGCCAACCTTCGCTGGATCATGGAAAAAGCAAGAGAGTTCCAGAAACCCATTTACTTCTGCTTTATTGATTATGCGAAAGCGTTTGACTGCGTAGATCACAGCAGATTGTGGGAAGCTCTCCAAGAGATGGGAGTTCCAATTCACCTCATCTGTCTCCTCAGGAACCTTTATGAAGGGCAAGAGGCCACAGTCAGAACTGGGCATGATCTTACTGATTGGTTTCCGATTGAGAAAGGGGTGAGGCAAGGCTGCATACTGTCGCCCTGCCTATTTAACCTATATGCAGAGTGCATCATGAGGAAGGCCGGTCTGGACGAGTCTTCAGCTGGAGTGAAGATTGCTGGAATACGTATCAACAACCTTAGATATGCGGATGATACCACATTAATGGCAGAAAGTGAAGTGGAACTCAAGAGACTTCTGATGCACGTACAAGAAGAGAGTGAGAAGTTTGGGCTTAAACTGAACATTAAAATGACGAAGATCATGGCGTCTTGCCCTATCAAGTCCTGGAGCATCAATGGACAAGAAGTGGAAGCTGTGACAGATTTTCTGTTCTTGGGCGCCAAGATTACCTCGGAAGGAGACTGCAGCCATGAAATTAGGAGACGCCTGCTTCTGGGAAAGAGAGCAATGGTTAGCCTTGACCGCCTAGTAAAGAGCAGAGACATTAGTCTGCCAACCAAGATCCGTATAACCCGTGCTATGGTCTTTCCAGTTGTGATGTATGGATGCGAGAGTTGGACTGTGAAAAAGGCTGACCGCCGAAGAATTGACGCGTTTGAATTGTGGTGCTGGCGAAGACTCTTAAGAGTTCCTTGGACTGCTAGAAGATCAAATCAGTCGATATTGTCGACCATAAACCCTGACTGCTCATTGGAGGGTCAAATTCTAAAGTTAAAGCTCAGCTACTTTGGTCATCTGATGAGAAGAGAGGAGTCGCTGGAGAAAGATTTGATGTTGGGAAAGGTTGAGGGTCGCCGGAGAAGGGGTAGGCAGCGAACGCGATGGTTAGATGGCATTCTCGAGGCATTGCAGATGAAGCTATGTGATGTTAAGAAGCTAGTGAGAGACCGGAAAGCGTGGCGTGACATGGTCCATAGGGTCACGAAGAGTCGGACACGACTGAACGCCTGAACTGAACTGATGCCATATATGGTGGTCAAGAACACACATTGTTATTTTGTTGGCGGCTGCATCTCTCAAGGACATTTTCAACCAGTAGAAGACGAATGTTCAACCGCTCCCAGAGGGCGCCACATTTAGTGAAAAAAGCAGATTCAACTAGGGTTAACCAGAGCTAAACCACAACTAATTTTTTTGGCTTAGGTTTTGTTGCGAAAGCAACACTACGCCCGCGAGACCATATCTTCGCTGTAGCGGCGGCGCGCCGCCGCACGGTAGTTACCAAGGCCTCGTGCCGCCGCCTCGCCTAGCAGCTGCTGCTCCGTCGCCTAGCAGCACCATGACGCACGCTCTCTCTCGCAGCTGCGCTAGCTCCGTGTGGACAGGACATAAAGTTTCTTACTCTTACCTAGAGGGAAAGCTGTGCTGCCGTCTATGGGAGTTTACATGGAGTTTTCAGACGGCCAGTTCAGCCACCATGGGCGCTCAAAGCATCATGGGCCGGAGAGCTATCGAGTGCTGAACTACACCTTTTGGCCAAAACTAATCCAAAGATAAACGTTGTTCTACTATAAATAATGTCCTAAGATTGAATATTGTGATTATAAATTGCAAAAAGACAGAGAAACAGCATGTCAGTGTGCGATTTATCCAATATAACCGATGGCTCTTTCTCCTATTGGCTTAGTTTTGAGCAGCACAAATACCAATATTTCGCACTTAATAGGCAAACTTTGAAGCATAAAAACGTTATAAAAATATTCATGGTTATGCAATCACTTAAGGAAGTTTTTAGTGGCATTTCGGGAAACAAACTATTCATTGGCGACGTCTGGTTTTGCGCCTTCGCTACTATGACTTTCGCGGTCTATGTACGCACCTTCAGATGATGATGATGATGACGAAAAAGAAACGTAACGCCGCTCCACGTACCTGAGAAAAACCGACTGTCCCGCAACAAGTAGCACACCGGCCCATGACTCTTAGCGCGCCCATGGTGGCTTTCCCTCTAGGTAGTGTAAGGAACTCTATGGGACAGGGACGCGGGGTGCGCGGGGTTGAGAAGCGGAAGGAGCAACGTGCTCATGACGAAGAACGTGCCGCCCGATTGCCGTAAGAGGTATGCAGCTACCGCTTCTACCTCTGAGTGTGACGACTCCGAGGCTAGCTGCTTGAGTTCCTCTTCTGCAGAGCCTACCAAACAGGAATGTTGGCTTGGACTTGATGCTACAAAGATCTATAGCAGAGACAACATAAAAAATCGACAAAGTAGAGACCAAGTTACACTACTTTACCGACCACAAGAGCATATTGCCAGGGGGCGCTCGGAGTGAAAACGATGTTGAAGTGAATCGGCTCCGGACTCGCAGGACGTACCTAAAACTCGGACCGTGCAATTCCACCTGTACCGGCTCTGCCAACCTAGCCCCAGTCGCCAACACCGTGACAAATCTGGTGGAGGTGAGGTCTGATGTCCCGTCCCCCTACGCTAAGCGGGAGTTCAGTTCAGTTCAGGCGTTCAGTCGTGTCCGACTCTTCGTGACCCTATGGACCATGTCACTAAGCGGGATTGCTGGTCATAGATTCGAGGAAACGCCTGTTCACCGCACTAGCCGCAGGCAACGAGGCCTACCACCTGAGTTTTCCCCCTCGGGCATGACTACCGGCCGCCACGACGTCGTCGTCGCAATGCCTGGCGCTACCCCCACCTGCGTGACGTTTCAGAACCCCCGCGTCCCAAAGACTTTCACGGGGACACCTACGAAGACGTCGACGGCTGGTTGCAGCACTACGAAAGGGTAGCTGCATTCAACCTCTGTGATGACGCCGCACTGCTTCGAAATGTATACTTCAGGCTTGGGGATGGCGCTCAGGCGTGGTTCGAGAACCATGAAGAGCAGCTGCCTTCTTGGAGTGAGTTCAAACGTCATCTTGCGGCAACTTACGGTAGCTCAGATCGCCGCGAACGGGCCGACCGCGCTCTCCAATCTCGGGTCCAAATGCCTAACGAAACCGTCGCCGCGTATATCGAAGACATGACGCGCCTGTTTAAGCGTGCGGATCCTGCGATGTCCGAGGACAAAAAGCTGCGCTACCTCATGCGTGGCGTCAAAGAACAGCTTTTCGCTGGCCTGGTGCGCAGCCCGCCGAAAACTGTCGCAGAATTCCTTACGCAAACATCCGCTATAGAGAAAGTGCTTCAGCAGCGAGCTTCGGCACAGGATCGCACCATCACGGCCGCTCGATGGAAGCGCACTAGGTGAGGCCTGCTACGTCGCCCGAAACCGGCGGGAGGCGCCTACTTCCAGTCGCCACCGCCGCGGCGCCACCGTTCGGGGACAGCCGCGCGCGGAGAGCAGCGCCTGGCTGCTCTTTGAGGGAGGCGTCGGCGTGGTAGAAGCCTTTTATTTTAAGGATATAAGAGCTCCGCTTCACACAGTTTGCCAACAAGAATTAGTATATACTGTCATGTCTAGTGTGACCACGTCAGCACTTAGCACTTGCTCGGCAAGGATGTATACTGGAGTGTACCCCGAAAAACTAATAGTGACGGTGGTTCAATCGATTGGAGAGCTCGCATTACCATGATGTTGCATTCGGATCCAGTTGTTCGTCACATTAAAATGTTACCCGGCTGTGAACAATTCGAAGCTGTTCAGCTGCCATGGTAGCCTAATGACTAACCACTTAATTAACTATGTCGCGAATTCCGTGTGTCATTTTTATACCATTTACTCATTTCTGCATACAGCTTTTATACACAAATTGACGTCAACCTGTTGTAAGCTGCCAGCGCTATCCAATAAAAAAATGTCCTACTATGAGCAACCTCTGTGAAAATGCGACAGTAACCAACCTTTCTATCTCATTGTGACAAATTTTACAGTGGAAATATGAAGATGCTTATTAGGTTAAATCTAGATGATAACCTGGGATCTTGTACTACGCCAGAACGCTATCCGCCATGGCTTCCAGCATTTTGCATGACCGGACAAAGTAAGCGCGCTTGATAGAGCCGGTCTGCCTGAAGGTGCTACGTATATGCGCCGAAAGTTTTTATTACTATTTTTATTGGCTGCTCGCAAACCCATACAATTTTGCTGGTTCGTAATTTTCAATGGAAGAACGCGCATCAAGTGTCGCTGTTGTGAGACTCTTAGCTGTGATCACAAGAATGTTCACGCGTCAGAGCGCAACTGCAGTCGAGATTCAGTGAGCAGCCGAGTACGCTTATTTAATGGCCACACAAAAAAAGGAAGAAAATTACCAATCGCAGACGGAAAACCTTTCTTAAGAGAGGTTTATGCCATAGCCATAAACATCGCTCCACTGTTGAGTTGACATTTCCAGCCCAGCTCGCTATCAGTGGGAGCAGCAACTTAACGATATCTTGCATAGCGCCTTAGCTTGGGCACGATCATTGTTTTTATAGATTAGCTGCAGGTACTGTGTACAGTGAGAAAACAATGATGAAACCAAAAGTTTACACAGCTTGCTAATTCACCGGACCTCTTCAGACTTCATCATCCTGTTAATGAAGGTGCTCGTAAGCTGACAAAGCTTGGTTACTTCCTTTGCGGGGTACATCAAGCCTCCATTGTCCTTGGTTTTCATTAACCTGTAACTGGTCCAGTTGACTATATTTCCTGCAACAGGCTTTTGCTCGACTGACATGTCGCCGCAAAACCATTACCAAATATCGCATAAATTAAGCAACAACCTGGTAGTGATAAAAAAAACTTGGGGTTCTTAAGTCTCCTTGAGCAGCCTCGTTAGAGTGCCCGCACTTTGCTACCTGCTTATTCACCGTATCCCGTAATTGCTGCCTCTGTCGCATATCATTAGAATGCAACCTTAAGCCACCGCATTATATGAAATAGCACCCTACACATAGCTATATAAAGCGCCTCTTTACCGAAGCCGTACGAACGTGCCCTATAGGAGTATAGTGTGCCTGACTTGGGATCTAAGGGTCCCGCTTTCAATAATTCCCCTTTCACCCTTACATCTTATTGACTCTCTCTGGTTTGGCAGCTCCTGCCTCATTCAACATGTCATGTGTTCTCATAGCGCCAAAGGTGTCTGGCTATATCACCAACTAAAGTGCCTCTTACCAGAGAGGTTTTTTTCCGACTTTCCGCCGACAGAGCGGGCGCCGGATTTTCTGTGGAACGTGGCTTTTCATTTTATCGCATCAGCTCAAACAGTCTCAACAGTATAAACAAATGTTGTATGCACAGGCTTCTTTACTTGCAAGGCCACTCAGACTAGCGCGGCAAAATTTAGAACAAATTGCATGCTCATATAAAAAAACAACCTTCGTAGCTTTTAATGATATGTCCTCGCAACATAACCTGCGAGAAAAGCTTCTGGTGCTACCTAATCGTGTTCATCTGCTTCACAACACATCGCTAAAAATTCTGTTCACTGGCCAGCTCCCTGGTAAATAAATAGGTTAAACAACGTGTCGGGAGCACAGGAAAAGAGGACGACACATCTAGCGCGCTTGTGCCGCCTTCTCCTGTGTTCCCGTCACGTTGTTTGCACGGTTAATCGATAATTAATCACAAACAAGTCCAATCTGCTTTCCCTTGTAGCAAATTCAATGGCAGCTGACAGGGCATTATGCTTCAGCATCTGGACTTTTTAACCTCAGCGCCGCTTTCATTTCAGAGGAAGCGAGTGCATTTCCACTCCTCGCTGCTGTCTTTGCCTGAAGCGAGCTCAGCGGATAAAATTAGAGGGTCTCTAGATGTCTCTTAAGCGCAGGACGGCGAAAGCCTACCCTTCTCCTATCATTTGCCTCTCATCGTTTGCCACAGTACGTCATTTCAAGACGTCGTTTGATATATTGGTCGTTTCTCAGTCATGATGAGTCTGCCTGCGTAGTCATTGTAGCCCTTATCACTCATAACTAAGCAGATTACTCATTTAGAATCAGCAGTTGTCATTACATGTCGTCGTTTCACATATTGGTCATTTCGTAGTCATTAACAGTAATGATGAGTCATGCCTAGCTATTATAGTCATTGCCATAAATAGCTAAGCACTTTTACTAACTTCTAATCAATTGCGGTCATTACATGTCGTAGTTTGATATACTGGTCATTACAAATCATTTTAGCCATTATTAACAATTATTAGTCTCATTAGTCATTACCTTTATCAATGTCTATTTATAACTTTTATTGATTGCCTATCACCATCAATCATATTCATTTTTAATCTCTCTCATTGCACGTCCGCTTTTGCGACGGGCACACCAGTGCACAGATGCGACGCACAGACAACAGGCAAAGCTTCTGCGCATAGATTTTCGCTGCATGAGCCTAGAACGGCTTTCGCCTTAAAAAAAAACGCATCCAGTCTCAACGTTAACGTACTTGCACACGCGCACACAAAAAGTTTGCGTTTACCACGCAGACGCGAGGCGAACGCGCCCAGAAAGGAAGCAAACCGCGCACTCAGAGCCGGCGACCCCGGCGGCGACGTGTCCCCGAACAGTGGCGCCCTCAGCAGAAATAGCGGGCGCAACTGTAAACTCCCCAAGGACGTGCTTGCCCATTGACGGCGGCGCGACGCAGCAGGCCGCACCCAGTGCGCTTCCATCGAGCGGCCGTGGCACCATCCACGCCGCCTCCGTCTCTGCTGAGTTCCCATCGCATAGCATGGACACATCGGCGCTACGGGATTTCATACGTTCGATTGTGCGCGACGAAATCCGACTGATGTATGGCACACCTAAACCAGCTCTTCGAGCGTTGTGCGACGAGGTGCAGCAGGCGCTCCGGCCTCCATTTCCAAGCGGTGAAGCTCGTCCTGCTCCTCTTCTTACTCCACCTGAGTGTCACCGCCATGCTGCAATACTCTCCGCCCTTGTCGCCGTCCCTAATTCCTGCGAACGTAGCTGTGCCGATAACAGCAGCCCCCGTGATCCAGTACGTCGCAGATTCCCGACCGCCTACACGGAAAGCAGACGAGTGGCGTACCCCCGACCGACGGCCGTTATGCTTTCACTGCTGCGAACCGGGTCATGTCTATCGGCGCTGTCCCTACCGTCGACTGGGTCTCGAAGGGTTTTCCGCTGATTCTCCGCGGCCTCGCTGCAGCGAACGGCACCGAGCCGTTGAAGATTTCGTCAATGATCAGCGCCAGGTTGTTCCGTCTCGTCTGTGACAATCTAGATCACCGTCACCCAGGGCTCGCCCGTCGCCATCTGCTACGAGTTCCTCATGGGCAGCGCAGGGCCGATTGCCCAGTCCCCGGAGGGAAAACTGAAACCAGCGACCTTCGGGGGTAGGCTCGCTGGACATCGCTGCGCGGGAGACTTCCCATTGATGCGGACACGGAAAGACTACGCATCGACATTGGAAAAGTCCGCGGTTACCAATCATAACGCCACCTCGACGCCACCACGACGCATCTGCAACCACGACGAATTGCCGGTGGAATCGACGACGAAACAACGTACCCGCAACGACGACGAATTGCCGGTGAAACAAACGACGCAACCACCCACCCGCAACGACGACGAATTGCCGGTGGGGCATATGACGCAACAAAGCACCCGCAACATCTTAAGCGCCTGCGGTCAGTACTCGAAGCCCTTCGATCCGCTAACCTGACAAGCCACAGAAATGCCACTTTAGCTTAAGAAATACCACTGAAATGCCACTATCGAGAGCTTAAATTTCTCGGCCATGTCGTCAGCGCCACCGGCGTGAAGCCCGACCTTGACACAATTGCTGCTATTGCGGAATTTCCGATTCCACGTGACAAGAAAGCTGTTCGCCGATTTCTCGGCTTGTGCAGTTACTACCAGCATTTTAGCGATAACATCGCTGATCTCGCTGGACCGCTGACTCGGCTCACCCGGGGAGACACCCCTTTTGTTTGGACTCACGAACAAGATGCCGAGCTGCGTCTCCAATCGCCGTCTGTTCTAGCCCATTTCGATGAGCAGAGGGAGACAGAAATACACACCGACGCCAGTAACATTGGCCTTGGGACGTCAAGAGGGTATTGAGCGAGTCATTGCCTATGCCAGCCGTACTTTATCCTTCGCCGAGGCGAACTATTCAACTACTGAAAAGGAATGCCTCGCCATTATTTGGGCTGCTGCGAAATGTCGCCCCTACATTTATGGTCGCCCAATTAAAGTGGTCACTGACCGCCATTCTTTGTGTAGGCTGGCCAACCTGCGTGACCCATGCGGCCGCCTGGAGCCTCCGCCTACAGGAGTTCGATCTCACTATTGTCTATAAGTCCGGGCATGAAGATGCTGACACGACGTCCCGTGCGCCTGTCGAGCTCACTTCACCAGACACGGATGACGCTGGCAGTTTCCTCGAAGTTGTTGATGCTTCAGATATGTCTCATCAGCAGCGTGCCGATCCAGAGTTACGAGCACTGATTGATTATTTAGAAGGTCAGCCAGCCACCAACCTGAGTGCCTTTCTCGGAGCCTCTCAACTTTCTGCCTGAGAGGTGGTGTGCTTTATAAGCACAACTCTTGATCCGAGTCGAGAACCTACCTTCTCGTGGTGTCCACAGCTCTGAGAGAGGAAATCCTTTCCGCATGCCACGATGAACCATCTTCTGGCCACTTGGGCTGTTCTCGCACACTTGCTAGAATACGACAGACATTCTACTGGCCCAACCTTGCCACTGTTGTTAAGCGCTATGCCGAGAGCTGTCGGCATTGTCAGCGTCGGAAGGTTCCGCAATCAAAGCCTGCAGGACTCCTCCTGCCCATAATACCACCACGAGCACCGTTTGATCAAGTCGGCATGGACCTTCTCGGTCCTTTCCCTCGGTCCTCCGGTGGCAACCGTTGGATAATCATCGCCACAGACTATCTGACTCGCTACGCCGAGACCAAAGCGTTACCTAGTGGTACGGCGTCTGAAGTGGCTCATTGTTTTGTACACCAGATCATACTGCGGCACGTTGCTCCTACCTGTATTATTACTGATAGACGAGCTGTCTTTACTTCACAAACGATGGCCGAAGTCTTTCATCTCAGCGGTACGGCGCATCGAAAAGCTACTGCTTACCATCCGCAGACGAATTGGCTGACGGAAAGGCTTAATAAGACCATCGCGGATATGCTGCCGATGTATGTTGACGCCCAGCACAAGACTTGGGATGCGATCGTACCATATGTGACTTTCATATACAATACGGCAGTCCAAGAGATTACACGTTTCACGCCGTTTCGCCTCGTTTATGGCAGGGAGGTTCAGACGATGCTGGACGCCCCAATGCTCCCTAGCCAAACAGATACCGAACTTTGTTCTGACGCCGAGCAGTTTGCCCAAGATGCTGAGCAAGCACGCCAACTAGAACGCGTCCACATCACCCAGGAACAGGACAGGGATTCACGCCGGTACAATCTCCGCCACAGACAAGCTTCCTACAACTCCAGGGACCAGGTGTGGGTGTGGACTCCTGATCGACGCCGCGGCCTGTCAGACAATTAATTTGCCGCTACTTCGGACTATATAAAATCGTTCGGCGCATCAGCAAAGTCAATTACGAGGTGCTCCCGGATGGATCAGAGCACACAGGCCGTCGGCTACCTCGTCCAGAGACAGTTCATGTCTTGCGATTGAAGCTGTATTTTGC
This sequence comes from Amblyomma maculatum, assembly GCF_055883805.1. Classification (NCBI taxonomy): domain Eukaryota; kingdom Metazoa; phylum Arthropoda; class Arachnida; order Ixodida; family Ixodidae; genus Amblyomma; species Amblyomma maculatum. Next base: position 172,494,198 of record NC_139353.1, on the reverse strand, counting down.
GCGGTGACTGACAAACTGCATGTGCAAACATTTGTTTTGTTGCATTTTGTCCGCTTGTGCACCTGTGACTGTGTGCGTTACGCTTTAGGGAATCGGCTAATGCAAGGGGCACTCGGAGTGAAAACGGCGTTGAAGTGAATCGGCTCCGGACTCGCAGGACGTACCTCAAGCTCGGACCGTGCAATTCCACCTGCACTGGCTGTGTTAACCTAGCCCCAGTCGCCAACACCACCGTGACAATATTCATCAGGATTAATAAACAAGCTACATAAGCTATACTTTTGTCTGCCTACGTCGATAAACCGAAGCACAACCAAGCTACCACAAAGCGATTTATAAGCATAGTGCTACGATTCGTCATCGACATGTGCGACAACTGAGGCGGCCACAGCGCAGCATCAGGCAAAGCAGCGAGCGTTTCGGCCATTTGAGCGCCGCCTGGTCACACTCGCACGCACACACATTACGGCGCATGCAACTTCGGCATACGAGACATGCCCGCGGGAGGAAGCGTTGGCCGTTCGGTCAGCCGTTCAACACTTCCTCCCGCGGGCATGTATCGGCATGCCGAAGTTGCCCGCGCCGTAAAGTGTGTGTGTGCATGTATGTGCAAACGCTGGCCAAGCCCGGCGCTCGAGGGAGAGTGCGTCGCCCTATCCCGTCTGCTGGAGGTGGAGGAGACTTCTGTCGTGACACCGCGACTGAGCCATCTCATCTTGTGCGGACAGGTGTTATCTCCCTTTCCCTCTGAACTGACGAGCGCATAAAAAGCAGCGGCAGATTCCGCTGAGAGGTGACTACTTGGGAGACGTCGCAAAGACGACGCCAGACACCAGCTGTGTGAGCGCGTCAGTTTTCTCTCCGGGCCAGCTTCTCTGCCCGTTCTTTCATGATATTGTATTAAGCGTTGTTTTGTTGGTCGACGCCTCGTCTTAGCTGGGACCGTTGATGCCGTCCGCGGAGCCACAGAGCCGCCAAGCCAACGCTACCGATGGGGCCGCGACCCACATATAACAACTGATAGAAGTGGTGCGATACCCAGGCGCAAGCAAAATCGAACAGTAGCCAAGCAGCCGCAACACAACGAGGTTTAACCACAGCTAAACCACAGCCAATTTTTTCTCTTGTCATGTCATGTTTGAGTCTCAGCATGGCGTCTTGCGTACCGAGGAGCCTTCGGAAGCCAACTATTTCATGGGGCCCTAATCTTTCTGTATCCGTATAGCTGACAAGTCTCGTCTGGACCACTTTCTCCATCAGCTTCCCAAGACACGAGGGGAGGAAAATGGGTCTTAGATTTTGCGCTGAAATGCCTGTTGTCGTCTGCTCCGCGCTGCACTACAGCGCGTGTTTACGCGCGCGCGCACGGTTGTTTCTCTGATCCTCCTACGACGTTCTGGCCGCCGTCGCTTTCCAACAAAGGGGGCAAGAAAAATAAAAGAACGTGAAGGATAAAATGACGCCGCGCTTTATCACAAAACCTGTATGTAAATGGAAACGGGGTGGTTGTCGGCCCCCTTTTTTATATTCATTCTTTGTATTCTCATTTGCGATCCTGCTTTCGGAGCTCAAACACAGCGCTATCGCCCGAGCAGATGACTGAACTGGATTGCAGACAGTGGCTGTAGATATGGCTTACCAAGATACTTTGTTGGGCGAGTTGGTACTTATTCATTATTGATATAAACAGCGCGAACACGAAAACAAGGGACAAGAAACAAGAAAGCCACAGTACAGTTTTCGTGTTCGCGCTGTTTATATCAATAATGAATAAGTGGCTGTAGAACTACGACGACGAAGGTCTCCCTGGAGAACTCTACCCCCTGCACTGAATGTCGTCCCACATTTCCTCTGTGTTAGTCCTGCGGAGAGAGGAAACTCTCGCAAAAGTGGCATGCCTCGGCTTCTCGTCAGTGATCCAGGTCGTTCGAAACCCCTCATCGTTAAAGGTAGATAGGTCATTGATTTCGGTTGGCAGCAGCGCGATTCCCCTAGCCGCTGTCGGCATAAATCAAAGGGTGAGGTGACCTGCTTTGTGCCTATTTAAGAAGCATGTCCAAAACGCGCCGAAAACAGGCACCGCAGCGTTGGTAGCATCCTGAGTATAGTCACCCTGCTGAAACGAATGGGTCACTTTGGGGGCCTTGTCAAGTTGTCATTACGAGAACTTTTTCTGCTGTGCTCCCTCATCCTATGTTCACATTCGGTGTAAATAAAACATCATTATTATTATTATAGGTGGCAACGTTTACTTTCATTGACCCTGTGGGGGGGGTTGCCTAAAACGTCGCTTTCCAAAGAGTTGAATGGGCTCATTTCAAGTGAGCCGTCTTAAAGGGAAAGCAAGCTCCCCAGCTGACGCCCGGAGCACTCGCGCCTGTGTACACGTCTATCAATGATTCTCCACGAGGAGGCTGTACCCTTTATTCTCTGAACAGCATGGACAAATACATGGGGGCTTCCGCATTATTCTTTACTCTCCCACACCTTAACAACACTAGAGGTGCCGCCTCAAGTCCCTCAAAATACCTTTCGCTTGCCTCTCGCCTTCGAGTAGCGAATCCGCATTCATGTTTTTTTTTTTTTTTTCATGTATGGGCCTGTCAACAAGCGCCCTTTGAAAACAATGTTCGCGCCGATCAATGAATGATAATGTCTCGCTTTCGAAAGCGCCGATAAAGAACACGTTTCCAACCGGCCTCTTTGTCAACTGGGGAACCGAAAAAAAAAAATAATAAGAAACCCCATTGGCGAAGAGCGCCGGCTTCGCGCGCATATGTTCCCCCTCCTCCTCATTCTTCTTCTGTTCCGCGTGCACGCGCCGCTTCGCGTGGCACGCGTTCCCGCGCGAGCGGGCTGCACAGACTCCGCAGACAGCCGTGCGCTGCGTGCGCGGCCGTGGCTCCACGTAGGTTTTTAGCTCCGCCAGAAACCGAGCGCTGGCGTTGCGCAGCAAACTTCAGCTTGGGTTCCCTATGGCGGCGAAAACAGGGAGCGACTTCTTCTTGTTGAAAGAAACGTAGGCGCATCGCGGAGCACTACTGACCCCGCTGGCCGACTTCCCGAGGCAGGTTAGTAGCCTTCTGGGGAGTACCGCTGGAGAAACAGCCCCCGCCGACGGACTCCCTCTTGCGCTTTCTCGCCTTTGTGATGAAACTCCACTCTCAGCACAAGATCGTCATCGACTTCGGCGAAGCTGGCGTTTGCCACTAAAGATGTGCGAGGAGGTTCAAGCACCATCCTAGGCAGTGGGCGGCACCTCAAGTTGTCTCTTGTGCCGAAGTGATTGGACTGTACATATCGAAATTTGTTTCCGAAGCAAGGGAACAGCGGATAACCAATCATATTTAAGCGGCGGAAATTGTATCCAGCTTCTTCCTTTATCTCCTGCTGCTTCGTCTCGGCTCTTCATGGTTCCCCTGCGGTGAAACATACGCCCCCGAACCCCGATCTCATCACTATCCTTAGAACAAAAAGTAGAGCGCAAAAGGACGTCCTTTTCGTTGATTCGTTGATGGACTTCTCCCTTAACAATCTGTCTTGTTCCCTTCTCAGTTCTAGACAAATTCGGGACCTTACCATCCTATTGTTACTGCATCGTACCTTTCCAATTATCTCTACTTCCTTAACAATGTCATTGTTAGCACAGCATAAAGTCAATTCATTTTTAGTCTTCCCGTTAGGGCTATTCCATATTCACTTCCGGTTCTTCCGTTTGTTGGAGAAGGTATTCTCACGTTATTTCGTTCAGCAAACTGAATACCTTACCCACTGCCTCCAGCCTGCTCTTTACCTATACCTATAGACAGTGAAGTAAAGCGTATACCTCCTTTAGCCTCGTAACCTCACTATGCCCTGTGATATCACAATTCATGCCGACTAGTACCACGAAGAGCACTGCTAAAATAACCTCCCTAGCTAGGGTTGTAGCGCCAAACATTGCCAGGGTCAGCCTCCACTGGCGGCCTGTCCGGAGCCAGAAATTCTTAGCACCCTTCGTTGCGTTGCATGTCTGATGGCCGCCGTGATCAGCTGCTTCGCAGCCGCTGGGGACTGAGGGCCTGGGCTTATTGTAGCAATCATAGGGAGTTGCGGGCATTTACTACACCAGGGAGGCCAAATCCTGTTCTGACGAGGGAGTACGTTTCCTAGGCGTCCGCCGTAACCAGGCGGCATCCTCATTATGCAAATCCACGGACAGGCGAATTTTTTTTTTCATCCGCTGGAGAAACAAGAACCACAATCATCTTGCTCGCGAAGCGGATGTTCTACTTCTATGGCACTCCTGCCTCCAAAGACCGAAATGAGTAATCTTGAATATGATTATGTGGCGGTGCTTTGACACCGGCGAAAACCCGGATGTTCTGCCCTGTTGATAAAAACTTGCTGTTGGGCGAGTTGGTTCATACTTGTCAAAGAAATAGGATGCGCAAAAGAGACGATCACAAGAGGACAGGCGCAAATTTCAACAAAATTTTATTGAAACCACACGCATCTTTATACACATATACGGGAGATATTTAAACAGTGGCGTCGAGAAAACTCATTTCCCTTCGGTACAGTTTGATAAAAGTGTCACTAATGCAATCAGCTCCCGTTTTGCTGATATGGTAAGCCTCCAGAAGCTCCTTTGCCCTCACATCTTTACACAAGTTGATAATTTGCACGTTACGAAGTAAGGACCGGCAAGAATGGCTAAAACAGTGCTTAGGTATATTGGCACCCCCGTTATTAGTAACTGATCTTTCGTTCTCGCCAAGCCATACATTAATACAACGACCAAATTGTCCTGTGAAGACTTTGCTGCAAGACAAGGGGATTTTGTAAACACAGCCAACTCGGCAATCAACAGAGGGCTTGTCGTGATTCACCCCACAGCTGTTTCTGCTCCTGTTGCCATTCTTTGAAATTTTCACACAGTCTTTCAAGTTTTTGGGGTGCTGAAAACACCAGGGGCCCACTCTGTTTGTTTGCCACCTTCTTTAAATTGTGAGAGGATTTGTGAACATACGGAAGCACATACGAAATACTTTCTGCGACCGACATTATCAGCATATCAGAAAAACGAGCAGCTTTTATCCTGCTCACCTGCTTGTCAAAGGAGCCTGCATGACATGATTTTATGAGTGCGCCTGCTTCGTAATGGCGCCATTAACTAATTTGGAGTGGGCCGAATTGAAAGGAAGCAGTCGTTTTTTTGTTTTTTTGTTCGAAGACTATTTTGAAACAGTCAATGGCATCGGAAAAACTTTCCACATAAATGCATCGAATAGTGAGGCCGGTGGTTCTTCCGTATTTCTACAGAACCTCTCACAATTTAAAGAAGGTGGCAAACAAACACAGTGGGCCACTAGTGTTTTCGCAATCCCGAGGAATGAAAAGTCTTTGTGTGAAAATTTCAAAAAGTACCAATAGAACCAGGAACAGCTGTGGGGTGAATCACAACAAGCCCTCTGTTGATTGCCCAGTTGGCCCTGTTTACAAAATCCCCTTGTCTTGCGGCAAAGTCTACATAGGGCAAACTGGTCGCTGTATTAAAGTACGGCTTGGCGAGCACGAAGGATCAGTTACTAATAACGGGGGTGCCAATATACCTAAGCACTGTTCTAGCCATTCTTGCCAGCCCTTACTTGGTAAAGCACAAATCATCAACTTGTGTAAATATGTGAGGGCAAGGGAACTACTGGAGGCTTACCATACCAGGAAAACGGGGGATGATTGCATTAGCGACCCTTCTATCAAACTGTACCGAAGGGAAATGTGTTTTCTCGACGCCACTGTTTAAATATCTCCCGTATATACATAGTTTATCTGTCGCCTATGTCACTGCCTCTGATTCATCAATACGCTTGTGCGAAGACGATGTATATAGACCAAGATTGATACTCGCTGGGCTGGTTGGTTAATCATGACTTCAATAACGGCGCAGATAGAAAGAAGGGACGAGAAGCGCTCTGTTCTCTTGTGCCTTCTCGTCCCTTCGTTCTACCTGCGCTGTTATTGAAGATGTACATAAAGATGCGCGTGGTTTCAATAAAGTTTAGTTGAAGTTTGCGCCTGTGTTCTCCTCTTAAGTGATCGTCCCTTTTGCGCATCCTATTTCTTTGCCCTCTTGTGTGAAGAACATATGATAATTTGAGAAAAGACGAAGAAAGAAAATGATTTTTGAAGAAAGAAGGAGGGAAAAACGTGGAGGTTGGCTCGAAGAGCGCGAGGCACGAGCGGGAGAGCACAGGCGAGCAGCGGAGCCGATCGGCTGTCCTAGGAGCTCGGAGTGGTACGTCTTCTGCCAGGCCTGACCCGGGGATCCAGACCTGGCGCCTGCCGGCCGTATCCTGTCCTGTTCTCCTGTCGTCGACGGCGCTCGAGCGGTTCGTGTTCCGCCAGGCCTGACCTGGGTATCCAGACCTGGGGCCGCCTACTGCATCCTGTCCTGGCCCGCCTCCTGTCCCGTGTGATCAGACCTGGGAGTGTTGCAGCTGCAGCTCATCGCCGCTGCTGTAACTGCGGCTCATTACTGACACGGACGTTCGGCGTCGTGCTGGGCCCCTGGCACGTCGGGGAAACCCGAAGCATCGGCCGCGGAATGGCAACCCGAGGCCTCTTGACCTTACTGGGTCCCATCCGGTGGCCTAGCCTGCCGCTGGGCTTACCGAGGCCCTACTGCACCGACCCTTCAAAACTCAAACTACCCGGAGCGTCTGCACCGGCTTCTCCATCCAACATTTTGGTGACTTTTTGACAATCTGTGTTTTGTCATCGTCCCACTCGCTCGTTCTACGCTCGTCCCGTCCATGTCTTGTTGTTAGCTTGGTCAGTCTGGTCATCTATTTAGATTACTGTCTCGAAATAAGCCACAGAATAAGGTGGCCAGAAGTTCTAAAGAAAAGAACCTCACAGAGTGTATGTACCCTCAGGAGCGAAGCACAGTAAACGTGAGTGGGTGAAGCAATAAAATAAGGGCAGATCAGATGACAGGAAAACCGTTATAGAACGCTAGCGACTACCCCTTCGTCACATGCGTCAAGAAGGAATTTAATTATGCTTTCTACGCTTATTCTGTACGCAGAAAGGCAATTCCAGTCACGCCATATCTTGGAACAGATGACGCTCGAAATAAGGCTCCGTGGCATTGTGCAACAGCAGATTCCCCCTCCTCTTCTACTTTTACAGCGTCAACTCTACTCCTTCCACACACAAACGTCGAGGTCAATGGATGGTGCTGTTGTGACCTTGAGCTCTCGCGCAGTGCAGCCAAAATTTTCGTCTTCATCGCCTTCAACCATTTTCTTTTTAGACATGTAAGTATAGATCAAAAACTTTCCCTGCTGCCCAATTCTTGGCCGATCTCCCTGCGTAGGCCATACCTTAGCTGGTAACCGACAACAGCAATCCCATGCTGTGCAGTAAACATGGTCGTCTCATCATTTAACTATAGGTAAACACGCCATACGTATACGCCATCTCGCTGACGAGAGAGATGGCAGCATTCGAGTTGCAGTTTGAACACGCGGATTTGTTTGTTTGCTCGGTTCGTGAACATTTCATTGAGAGTGTGTCCTAAGACATTTTAGAGCCGTGTTGGCCGACGTGTAGCTGACATGTCCTAGTTTTTGTAACCTATTGATTTGAATGCTCAAAATGGCAATAAAAAAAGAGAGAGGTCGCTGCAGTGCCAGACATGTTGCCGAGACCATCGAACAGCGAGAAACCAACACGGACAGCTACGGCGCCTGCGGCCGATGGCTATCGCTCGTGAAACTTGGGTCAACATTGTTGAATTTCTAGATTTTTTTTCTACACACGCTACCGTTTTTGTGGCCTTTAACGCATTTATGGTACTGTGCCGCATTGTTTTTCGCGAAACAAGGTGTGCAAAGTATTTTAAAGCGCCGTTGTCAACTAAAGCACTTGGATACTATCCGAAGACATTGAGCATTAAATTAAAGAGAATTTGGTGGGCTAGTTAGTAGCTGCTCATTTTACATTTAAAGGCGGCAAACAGCACGCACACATGCGCTACGTCCCGTGTTTCTTCTCTTCTGTTTTTGTGTGTGTGGTGTTTTTCACCTTTACATATAAAATCAGCTTATGTGAAAGCTTAAGTGAATTACGTACAACCTTTTTCTCCTTTCCTAGCGTTTTAATTGAACTAATTATAGTCATAATAATAAAATTCGTGAGATATATCCACCATTATATGCATTCTGCACTGAGTTCGCTGCCACTAATTATTACGTAAGGACAACTGTGCATACTATGCCGTTCGTACAGTCTGCAAGAAAGGCTTTTCCGAAGCGCATTTACATTGGCGAGTCTTTTACGTCATGTGATGGATAGGTTGGGAGAATGGTACATACCCACTAGATACAAGTAGTGTCAGATATCTCATATGGATGAACCATTCAAACAAGCATTGATGGTAAATTGATGGAATTTTGTTCCGGCAAGACTTAGCTGAAAAAATCTGCTTGAAGTGGAGAAGGCGATAGTTAGTCCATAGTTCCGACGTGGCCAATGCCACAGTTCCATCCCTTCAATACCACGTGCCTAGCCCACAGAATTCCTCACAGTATGCCGCATATTTAAAGTTCACTAAATTATTCCACATCTTGAAGATCTCGTGCTCCTCTAATCGAGCTTTCTGTTTGAATGGAGTGCGGCTGAGTCGAGGTAAGAAAGAAGCTTCAACGTTTTCAACAATGAAACGGCTCCGAATAAATACCAGGGCGTCTTGCTTATACTGGCTGTGTCAGCTGAGCGTTTTCCGCGATGAGATAGGTTTTCTTGTCCCGAGTACCCGGAATCATCGGCGGCATGCGTAAAAAAAATCTCCGAGTGAGCAAGCGTACAATTAATGTACAGTGATTTGGCGACAAGGTCATAATGTCAGGCACTTTTGTTCATCAGTTCTAAACTGCGGACATAGCTCACGTTAAACGGGACGTACGCATGGAATTGATGTGATTAAAACACCAGACGTTACGACGTGTGCGTTACGACGTGTGCCGGATATTTTACTTTGTAAAGAAATTGATTCTGTATGAGAAAAACCTTTACATTTTGAGGATGGAGTCAGGCATTGTATTGCTTTGTATTGAGAGACAGGCAGCCTGCTGACTAAGCGACGCAAGTCACACAAAAATAGGTTTGTATATCTACGTGTATTGCAACTGTAAATAACGGTAAATACGAGTAAAACGGTACCTTATAGAACTGCATACTAATGGTTGTGAGATTCATTAAAGGCGGCCACAGGCAGCCTTTATTGAAACCACCATAGGCTAACACATTATACATTTAAGCGTTCCCTTAATTTTTTCTTGTCGACCAACCAACCATGCAAAGCATACACTGCGCTCTTTATTGCGGCATTTGGTTCTGTAAATTAACCTTGCAAGCGAAAGGTCGCCTCCATACCGCATCTATCCACAATGACCGTGTATAAATTCTCACTTATATTGAAGCAGGGGTGTCGGTACTAAACTATAAGATGCGCCTTGCGGTCGAAGCTAAAAGAAAGAGTTTCATACTGATGCGTTTATCGTTACTTGGTATTTGAAACACAATGGCTCTTCAGCAGGCCGCATTGGCCTAGCACTATCCACGTTTGTCGCCTGCACTAAGCTGTTTCCGAGAACATTTAAGTATACTAGCGGACACAAAGGAGCCGGCACACGAATGTCGCTTCGAAGAACTCTTGACCCGGCTTGTCAACTTAGGCGTGCGTTTTTGGCCCATCACTCTTCAGAAGCAGTGTCGTCCCAGGAAGCAAGTGTGAAACCCAAAGGAACAGCAAATTTGGCACTGCCCCCGGCTAGGTCAGTCACCTGACAGCCCAAACGAAACATGCACGCGTACCGACGAGGGACGCGTACTGATGTGTGCGAGGCCCCAAAGAGTGGCGAGGTTGCGCAGGCCTGTCCGATGGACCAAAATAATACGATTGAAAAGGCGGCGCTTCCGCGGCAGCCTTGGAAACGGCGAAGCAGTCAAGGACCCTGAGCTTGCGCGGGGGGTCGTACCTCCACGAGCTAAATCGATCGCCGCACGCGCCCCGGGGGACACACAAGGCAGCGCTCGTCTCGAGCCTCCCGCAGCCTTGGCTCGAAGGACAGCTGAGACTGCGCGCTGCTTCACAGACACACGGGTTTGGTGTAATCTGCCGTCTGCTTAAAAAGGGACTAAAGACTTAGAGAAATCAGCACAAAAATGTCCAACACAAAGAAGACCAAAAGAAGCAAAAAGCGCTACAATCACCTGTTTTATAAGTTTGTCGGCTCTTGTTGCATTTATATAGTAAGTCGCTTCACATGCCACACTAGCGTGGAGCCAGCTATATTTGAAAGACAGATTTCGAATTATTTTTGTCGCCTCTTTAGCTGCCTTCACAGCAAAACAAGGAATATGGTGCGTAATAACGAAGAACAAGATGTGTCAAGCCACAGCACATGACGCTAGCCATGGGCTGTTGTAGCTAGTTATGTAGCTAGGGGACAAAAACCACTTGATTGTAACGTTCTCTTTGCCACGTCGTTTCCCGCTTTGTGTTCGTCCCTTTTTACGCTGCCTTAATTACGAGAATGCGTTTAGTAAAGCATTAAGAACGAGGATACGGTGTCAAGGCCTTGCGACGGTATATGAGATTTAGTCTAAGCGTTTTAGCCAGAGCTCCCTAGCAGGCGCGGACTCTAAACAAAGCTGAAGTTCCTTGCAGCGCTATCCATTTAGAAGGCACGTCTCTGCGACGTCAGCCCAGTCAGAGGTTTCAGGGATGCGCAAATGTTCGATAATTATCGCGCAATCTGCGCACAGTATCCTTGTTGGCAGGACGTTACGTTGCTTACGGTATCCCCCGGCTGTTTTTAGGCGGACTGACACAGCGTACTAGAACTGGCAAGTGTGTCTTGTAACAGTTCAGTGTGGCACGAGATGGCGCCGCTTGTAAAAAGAGTATCTATGGGGAGAAAGGAGGCACTGTAGGATTCATGTTGAGCGCCATTCAGTCAGGACTGATGGTACTCAACGATTCCACTGATCAAGTGGTTATGATAGGGCTTTGTGTGCGCCAAGTGCTTACAATACAGTGAGCATTAGTATCTAGGGGGGTGTATAAACGAAGGACAGAGGTTCAGTTGTGTGAAAAAATGGTATACAGCACGCACCGGCTGGCGGAGCTCGGGAAAAATGCATTTCAACTACATATAGCACCCGCTATCTGGGATCGAGAAAATCGTGGCGGTGTCCTAATTTATCTTACACTTCTGAAGTTTTAAAAGCCAATCATTCATTTTAATTGTCTACATTGCCTAATATGCTTCGTTCAAACACCCGTCAATTCTGGAAACACGCATCTCCCGACCCGAACAATACCCTTACATTTTGCGACGAAGAACCCTATCGCATAGCATGACGTAGCTGACGTTCTGGACTTCACCTTCAGCTCTGTCTTTTTCCCGCCAGCTCTCATTTGTGAACCAAATGGTATTCTGGAAATTATAGGCTCTTTAAGGCTAACGGCATCAGCACATACTGACGGCACCAACGCAGAGATATTGAAAAATACGAAGCATATTAGTAGCGTTGTACTTTCTCGAATCTTTCATCAATCTCTTTCATAAGGTGTCATTGTAGTTTCGAAAAAAGGTTCTTCATGTCATATTTACAGACCCATATCTATAACTAGGCCCGCTCATCAGGAATGATTGCACCTAACTTGCGCACTGACCGTGCTACAGCACTTACGAGCCTTCTGACTTTGTACAGCGATATTTTCGATTTTGGTGTCCGCCCCTTAGGACAAACGTCCCTCGTTACACTTCGCATCGATACCGGATACGCCAGCCCAATTCCCAGAAGACCTTACCGAGTCGCCATTTCTGAACGTCGCGTCCTACAAGATGAAGTAGACAAGATGTTAGCAAAAAACATTATAGAGCCTTCGAGCAGTCCCTGGGCGTCGCTCGTCGTGCTTGTTAAAAAGAAGGACAATACCTGGAGGTTCTGCGTTGATTACCGGCACGTCAATAAAATTTAAAAAAAAAAGGACGTTTACCCGCTCCCCAGGATATATGATGCCCTCGACTGCTTGCACGATGCCAGCTAGTTTTCTTCTATTGATCTTCGTTCTGGTTTTTGGCAGATCGCAGTCGACGAACGGGACCGAGAGAAGACCACCTTCGTCACTCCCGATGGCCTGTATCAATTCAAGGTGATGCCTTTCGGCTTGTGTAATGCGCCCGCAACATTCGAGCGCATGATGGATTCTCTCCTGCGCGGCTTTAAATGGACGACGTGCTTGTGCTATCTCGACGACATCATTGTATTTTCTTCTACATTCGAGAACCCTCTCCATCGCCTTGATGCCATTCTTGGCGTCTTTCGAAGAGCTGGCCTGGAGCTGAACTCGAAGAAGTGTAGCTTCGGCCGACGTGAACTTGAGGTGCTCGGTCACGTGGTCGACGGCCGTGGCGTTCAACCCGATCCAGACAAAATACGTGCTGTAAGTGCATTTCCTACACCCCATTGTACCAGTGACGAGCGTAGTTTTTTTGGGCTTTGCTCCTATTTTCGGCGGTTTGTACCCAACTTTGCGGAGACAGCTCGTCCACTCACCAATTTTTTGAAGAACGACGCTCCATTTTGTAGGGACAAAGAACAATCCCAAGCCTTTTCAGCGCTAATTGCAGCCCTAACCAACCCGCCTGTCCTGGCATACTTCAATCCCTCGGCACCAACGGAGGTACGCACCGACGTCAGTGGTCACAGTATTGGTGCCATACTCGCCCGACAGCATATGGGTCACACTCGCGTCATTGGTTATGCCAGTCGCCTCCTTTCTGCGGCTGAACGAAATTACTCGATCACAGAACGTGAGTGCTTAGCCCTCGTGTGGGCCATTACAAAGTTTCGCCCTTACTTGTTTGGTCGCCCGTTCTCTGTCATCACCGACCACCATGCCTTATGGTGGCTTTCTACGCTGAAGGACCCTACTGGTCGCGTGGGCCGTTGGGCCCTCCGCCTTCAGGAATACGCTTTTTCTGTCGTCCACAAGTTTGACCGGCTACACGCCGACGCCGATTGCCTTTCCCGCAACCAGGTAGATCCGCCAACTACGAGCGAGTGTGGCGATGACACATGTGTGTTGCCCATCTCTGACCTTTCAAATATTCGCCATGAGCAGCGCTTAGATCCCAAGCTTTGCAGCATTATCAATCGCCTCAACACTGATCACCTTGATGCTACCCTTGCTCTGTGCTCCACAACGGCACCTTATATCGGCGGAATATGCGACCAGATGGCGCCGAGCTTCTGCTCGTATTCCCCGAGCACCTGCGTACCACCGTTCTTCAGCAGCTGCACGACGCGCCCACAGCGGGTCATCTTGGCGTATCTCGTACGTACGACAGCATCCGCCGCCGCTTCTTTTGGCCAGGCCTCTATCGCTCTGTTTGTCGTTACGTGGCTTCTTGTGACCGGTGTCAGCGACGGAAGAAGCCCTCGGTTATGCATGCTGGATCCCTGCAGCCGATCGACATCCCACTAGACCCGTTTTCCCGAGTTGGCCTTGATCTCCTCGGGCCTTTCCCACTTTCTGCGTCGGGGAATAAATGGATCTTGGAAAGCAAATAGCGCACTTCAAAACACCGACACAGGATGGGAACGACAACACAGCGCTGACTTCAACTGGTTTTTATTAGAGAGTGACACAATATATATGTACGAAAAGTGGGCTCGAAAGAATTGATAACAACTGCTGAGTTTGCACGTGGCGTAAAACACCGAACGCAAAGTTAAAAGGCGCACGATAACAATATAGGTCAAAGCAAGGCAGAACGGCAGGGCTATAAAAAATAAAGAATAAGCGAAAAAGGGGGAGGCCAATAGGTAAAAAGAGTTAAAGATGGCAGGATCCGAATATACGTAAACTAAAATCGAAAAAACCAAAAGGGGCATTAAGAGCGATAAAATCGATAAAATCGAGCGATTTATCGCTCTTAATGCCCCTTTTAGTTTTTTCGATTTTAGTTTACGTATCTTCGTATCTTCGGATACACCCATAAACAGTTCGAACATCACTTGCTTTTGTTCACAGGCTGTCTGTGCCGAAGGAAGCCTCGAAACGGGTCGTAGGACCCCAGTTGGACTCGCGGTCGCCAAGGCGTAAAAGCAGGAAAACCAATGAAAAACATTCACAAGCATTATGATAGCGCACAGCACCCGAAAACAATAGTAAATAACGGTCGTCGGAATCCCTGGCGTCTCAGGAATATTGCGTACACACCTTAACAGGGGAGAGGTGAAACATTGGAGGATGTCACTGCTCGCGCGCCTACTGAAGGGAAAGCAGCAGGTTCTCGCTCTACATCAAATGCGGGGAGAAGAGGGATTGATGCCAATAACGCTGGAACGAGGGCATAAAAATGCTTCTAGTGTTCACGAGTCCTCCAAGCACTCGTGGGGCTGTATTTTTGCTCGCAAGAGCAAGGGACGGAGGTTTTGAGCTACTGGTTCACGTCTGCTGCGTGGAGTCAGGATCAAGGACAAGGTACTGGAAGCTTCTGTTGCATTGAGGCAGGAAGTCGGTCGGTCGGTCAGCTGTATAAGAGATGCGGATTGGTGGTCTTACTTGAGTGCAATTCAAAAAACATGACAAATAGAAGAACAATGGGATGAGCAGAGTCAATTCATTTACAACACCAACACCGTTTTTGCACAACATGAGGGACTCATTGATAAGTATAAACCTGCATGTAATTTAATTCCAGTTGTGTCATAAGAACATTTCTCTTTGACGCGAGGATACAATTTGCGTTTAATAATACTCCAAGTGCTACGGGGCTGAAATGTGAAATTGGCAATTGTAATGAATTAAATGATTTGGCTCCACCTATTTTGTTCTGACATTGGCGAGTGCGATACGGGGTCCAGATACGAGCACACCGCGTGCCCAGCGTATCTCTATCTGGGGCAGCAGCCGCCGCAGCTTTTCTCAAACGATGTCGTGCATAGGATTTCGCAAGTTTTCCTCCCTCCGAAGAGCACTTCTACTTCTTGATTTTACCCGAAGGTACATGACCTTCACAATGGTCATGGATTAGATTTTTTATGAGAACAATTACTCACTGTGGAATGTAAAGCCCGCAAACAGACGCAGGACGCTAAGGAAAGAGACCAAACAGACGAAAGCTCTGCCTTCCATAATGAACCAGTGCCAAGTTTCCGACCTATCTATTCTCTTTCAAAGTAACTAATCATTACCCAAATGTAGTCATTGGCAATAAAGAAAAGCTCCACAGCTTTCTCAGAAACCTTTGTAGTTAAAGCAAAAATACTCCTGGTCCCGAGCAGGTTTCTTCGTGGCCGTATGATTGCGCTTAAATGGGTGCAAATGAGTAATTACACCCTTACTGAAGACAGCAAAGTGCTTATCCCAACCACAAATTTACATAGTTCACCACTGTTTTTATTAACAATGGATGTTCAGCAACTCGCCCGGCAAAGTATCTTGATAGTTCACCACCACGTCAGAAGCAACGTCACGTGGTTTGTCATTGCAAAGACGGGAGCATAACCAAGCGTCGCTGAGAGATGTCTAACTCCTGTTTCGAAAGAAAACAGTTAGAAAAGAAACGAGAACAGGCAACTGACGCGCATAGGCTAGATTTTCACATCAAGCATGCCAAGCGGTATCGCCTAGAAATGAACTAATTAACCAAGGACGATGCTGTTTCAAGCATTCTAATGAAAACTAGGTTAAACCCAAGAAGAAAAGCAAGAAAATAAATAAGAAACCAAAAGTAAATCCAATCGAAATATTAACCGGTTAGAAGGTTCGCATAGAAGAAAAACGAACCAATATAGCTGGGGCTCAATGGTCAAAATGACGCTTAAGGAAAACAAAATGCGTTTTGCTACCGAGTGATATAGCAGAAGGGCTGCTGCAAACAACCACCACCAACACGAAACGCATCTGTTGGAACGAATACTTCGTTATGCTTTGCAAGCTCAGATGAGCGTTCTTTCACCAAAAATATATTTCATCTAAAGCGGGAAAAAAGGAGAGAGAGTAATACACTTTTCTTGCGGCCTTTATCAGCCACTGCGTTGCCACCAGAAGCCTAGCTCCCTTTGCAGGTTCCCCGTGGTGAACCATGCCCTTATCAAGACGCCGGGCGCACAGAGCCGGAACCGAGGGTACGTTAAACGGCAAAGTGTCGAGGAAGCACGGAGATACAAGCTTTCATTGAACCAGTTTACAAAATATTTATTTACATTTTTAGACTTTGGAGAATTCAGAAGGAAGTCCTCTCTCGATGCTACGAGATCCGCTTTTCTTGCTTTCGGGTCTCCCCGGGCCCGAGGCCGGGAGTCGGTTGATCTTCGACACAGGCCAATTCAAAGCACGTGTTGACAGTTTGCGCACGGCATCACAGAGCCATGCCCGCACATTCTTAGACGTGCACAGCCACACTTGCACGCACGCACATCGCCAGCTCACAGGCGACCCCCGTCATTCTCTCCACACGGCTGAACATCGTCCTGTGCACATCCTGTGCACATGCCATGTGCAAATCACGAATGCTGGGTTTCTGCATTCGCAAGCGCATCGTTCGCCCTGAAGTGTTGGCGTTGTTTGGAGGCTTTCTGCCTTCCGTCAGCCATGGTACAAGGATCTGCAAATTCCTAAGAGCTGAGTACAGCGCAGCTCTCTCAGCTCTCTCTCTTGTCCCATTCTCTTGTCTATAGGCTTCGTGCCGTTGCGCGGCACCGCTTGAAGGAAATTCTGCCCTATGTCGGCCCTCGTGTGTCCTCGCAATTTACATGGCAAGGGGAATGTGCGACCATCTGGATTTGGGAGGTGGTCGCTGGTGATAGAAATGATGTCTAGGGACTGATTCTGGCTTGCTGGAGTACCCACCTGTTCTGTTTTCAGCCAAGCAGAATACGTTGTTGCCTGCGATAAAACTAGGGTTCGTCTTCGCTTGGAGGCCGCTTTCTTTTTGTACCAGCCGTTTCAGTGGATGTTCATAATTTTAGAATATTATGAGATTTGCGCAGTTTCCTCGGCCTGGCGTCCTATTTCCGGCGATTTATAAGGCATTTTGCAACTATTGCTGCACCACTTCATGAACTACTTAAAGCGCGCAGCCCTTTCGTGTGGACTGAACAGTGCAACACTGCTTTTATCAACCTAAAACACGCCCTCACATCAGATCCCGTTCTTGGCCACTTCAGCGACAGCGCTCCTACCATCCTGCACACTGATGACAGTGGTCACGGTCTTGGCGCTGTCCTTCTGCAGCGCGATGCAACTTCGCGTGAGAAAGTCATTGCCTTCGCCAGTCGGACCCTGACTCCAGCTGAGAAAAACTACACCATTACCGAGCAGGAATGTCTAGCCGTCGTCTGGGCTGTTCAAAAGTTTCGCCCTTACCTATATGGTCGGCATTTCAAAGTTATCTTCACTGGTTATCTTCACTGAAGAATTTGACAGGCAGACTTGGCCGTTGGATTCTACGTGTGCAAGAATACCATTTCGACGTAGTTTATAAATCGGGTCGCCAACACCAAGGCGCCGACGCTCTTTCTCGCTGCCCGGTTTCGGAAAAACCCTGCTGTTTTTCTTCACAATGCATTTCCACCTCTCACCACAGCCGACCATCGTTTCCACCGACGCATATCACTGCAGTTTCGTTTGACGGCTCTGAGAACAAGCACGGTCTCCGCTAACAGCAATTAGCTGATTCCTACTGCCACCCATCATCGACCGCCTTATCGGCGCTTCGAGCCCACTCAACGCTAGGCTTCACCGACAGCTTCGCTATTTCAAGCTTGAAAATGGCATACTACGCCACTACGTGTATTATCCTGATGGAACTCGCTGGCTCCTAGTCGTACCGCGTGTGCTTCGCCCACGTATACTAGCGGCTTTCCACAATGACGCTACTGCAGGTCACCTTGGTTTTGACAAAACATGCGACCGCGTGAAAAGACGATTCTTTTGGCCTGGCCTGTCTACCACCGTAGCTAAATACATTGCTTCCTGCCACCTGTGCCAACGTCGCAAGCGGCCGACTTCTTCCCCTGCTGGCCTCCTACAGCCCCTTCCCTGTCCCGCCACACCATTCAACGTGATCGGCATCGACTTATATGGTCCCCTACTTATTGTCCCCTACAATGGGGGTAACCATTATGGTCCCCTACAATGGGGGTAACCATTGAATTATAGCAGCTGTCGACCACTTTACACGCTATGCTAAGACGGCCCCTTTACCGACTGGTTCCGCTGAAGAGGTAGCTAATTTCTTTTTGCGGTCAATTGTATTGCGTCATGGCGCTCCTCGGGTGCTTCTAAGTGACCGCGGGACGGCCTTCTTATCGACAGTCGTATCCGAAGTTCTTCGTGCGTCATCCACCCTCCATAAGACAACCTCAAGCTGCCATCCCCAGACTAACGGTCTGACTGGGCGATTTCATCGCACCCTATCGGATATGATATCCATGTACATCACACCGGATCATCGAAATTGGGATACTATTCTACCATTCGTCACATTTGCCTATAATACTGCAGTACAGCGGACTACCGGTTACTCCCCATTTTTCCTCGTTTTCGGCCGTCCTCCCACTACAATCCTCGACCCTTCCTTCTTCTTCATTACCAGCCCAGTTCTTATCCCATCATCTTGCCCGCCTCAACAGAGAAGCGTGCCAGCAAGACCGCAAGAGTCGCTAAGATTGGAAGCATCGCGTGGTCTCTTTTCGTCCTGGTGAAGAAGTACTGCTCTATACACCACTGCGCACCCCAAGCCTTAGTGATAAATTTCAGCGCCGCTATCTTGGTCCCTACAAGGTCATCAACCAAACTTCCCCAGTAAACTGCCAAGTCACACCTGTTCATCCCCCAGCGGACCGACGCCACCGTGCAACTGAAATTGTTCATGTATCTCGCTTGAAGCCATTTGTGCGCCGCGGTACATCGGTTGGTTAGAAGCGGCCAGGCTGGCCGCTTCCCACCCTTCGGGCAGATTGCGTGAGCCCTCCACGGATCTTATTTCATTTGTACATACCATGACCTCTTGTACATACCATCATCATCGTCCCGCGGCGCTGGCTCCGGCACGCGCTTGTGTTTTCTCCATCAGAATAAACGCTGACACGGCATGCCTTGCCTTGCCTTCACGACCTTGCCGTCTGGACCTGGCCTTCTTTCACAATATCTTGTCGAGTGTTTTTCTTCTTTTCCTTGTCGGCCGTGAGATATTATTATGTGCTATCTATTGAGATGAATGTCAGCGGTCGTACACGTTTGTTTTTCTTCTGTTCGTGTGCATGCTGCTAACACGGATGCTTTCTTCTCCTGCTCTCTTTTCTGGTCGCACGTGCTACGATGATCGGCTGTGGAGGATGCCTTCCACAGTTTTGAATCTACCTTTGAAGACATAACATGACTTCATGATGTTTTTTTCCACTTCCTCTCCCCACACTGTCACGTGGTCTGCTTTCTTGGCATATATTGTGCTTGTTTCTTTGTCCATGAGAATAATCAGTTGGTATAGTTCGCGCCCGTCATGTCGTTTTGCATTCCTTTGTCTCCGCTTTTTCGCCCTGTACTTTTTATGGGACGAAATGTGGGCTTAATATTCTTCCCATGCGCGCTCTATTCCTTCAGAAAATGCGTCTAACAGGCGTAGAAAAAGATACTGAGAAGAAAGACTAAAACGACGAAAAGAGGGCATGAAAAACGACTTGCACGTAAATCGCTAAGAACGAAACGGCAGCATCTTGCGCTCAATTGCTCACTTCCTAGGCTAAGAACAGCGGTTGGCTTAAATATTGCACGCTTACCAAGAATCCAGGTAGGAACGGTTAAACATATCCTTGTCACACGGAATAGCGAAGTAAGCTTCCTCTTCTCTACACTTACATGCAGGAAAGGGATTTCCGTTTTCCCACTACGCTATCTGCTAGAGCACGGCGAACTGGATTATGTTGCAATTCGTTGATATTAAGAAAAAAGCAAGCGCAAGAAACAGGGACAGCAGAGAATAACAGACAAACACAGCACTGTTTTCCTCTGTTGTTTTCCTAATATGAACCATTTGCAAACAGAAAAATCGACTGTTGGGCTATTACTAGCTATTACTTGGACATTACTAGTAGATACACGGCGCAAAATGAACAAGACGAACAACAAATCGACACGGACAAGGCGCCACTGCAACTGCAATTCATTGCTCAAACTCCCCTATTTTAGCAAGGTGAAAGCATGGGAGCTCAGAAGAATGCTAAAAAAACAACCGGCATCACCCTGTGATGATAACCACACACGCACGCTAGGTGAAGAACGCAAGTTTTTTTTCCGTCGATGAAACAGAAAGGGCGTTGACAGAACTTACACCTGCTTCAGTTACTTCTCTGGTATCTATTTGTTTACTTTTACTAAAGATACATGCGTCGAAAAAATAGGAGATGCATATTCTTTGCACTTTCTGCAATGCACAAGTTGCATTTTGATGGCAACTTTTCCCAAGTTGTTATGATGATCAAACAACCGTTCATTAAAGCAGCTTCCAACTTGTCCGAAGTATTCCCTGTCACAAGATAAGTGGAATGCTGTACCACTCCTACCTGGCATGGTACAAAAGGTCCACAGGGTTTTGTGGGGCCGCCCTCTAGTGACATCGTTTCTGAATACAAATTTGCGCACAGTACGTCTACCAAGCTTTACAGGAATAGGACCAGCTGCCGGGCTAGTTGGTGTTGGTACATGGTTGACAGGTTGGTTGCTCCATGGTCTGCTTTTCAGTTCAGTTCAGTTCAGTCGTTCAGTCGTCTCCGACTCTTCGTGACCCTATGGACCATGTCACGCCACGCTTTCCGGTCTCTCACTATCTTCCTAACATCACATAACTTCATCTGCAGTGCCTGGAGGATGCCATCTAACCATCGGGTTCGCTGCCTACCCCTTCTCCGGCGACCCTCAACCTTTCCCAACATCAAATCGTTCTCCAGCGACTCCTCTCTTCTCATCAGATGACCAAAGTAGCTGAGCTTTAACTTTAGAATTTGACCCTCCAATGAGCAGTCAGGGTTTATGGTCGACAATATCGACTGATTTGATCTTCTGGCAGTCCAAGAAACTCTCAAGAGTCTTCGCCAGCACCACAATTCAAACGCGTCAATTCTTCGGCGGTCAACCTTTTGCACAGTCCAACTCTCGCATCCATACATCACAACTGGAAAGACCATAGCATGAGTTATACGGATCTTGGTTGGCAGACTAATGTCTCTGTTCTTTACTAAGCAGACGTCTCCTAATGTCATGCCTGCAGTCTCCTTCCGAGGTGATCTTGGAGCCCAAGAAGAGAAAATCTGTCACAGCTTCCACTTCTTGTCCATTGATGCTGCAGTACTTGATAGGGCAAGACGCCATGATCTTTGTCTTTTTAATGCTCAGTTTAAGCCCAAAATTCTCATTCTCTTCTTGTACGCGCATAAGAAGTCTCTTGAGTTCCACTTCACTT
Source organism: Amblyomma maculatum (assembly GCF_055883805.1). Taxonomy (NCBI): domain Eukaryota; kingdom Metazoa; phylum Arthropoda; class Arachnida; order Ixodida; family Ixodidae; genus Amblyomma; species Amblyomma maculatum. The sequence goes on along the minus strand of NC_139353.1, from coordinate 172,472,668 downwards.
TCTGCCATTAAAATGGTATCATCCGCATATCTAAGGTTGTTGATACGTTTTCCAGCAATCTTCACTCCAGCTGAAGACTCGTCCAGACCGGCCTTCCTCGTGATGCACTCTGCATATAGGTTAAATAGGCAGGGCGCGAGTATGCAGCCTTGCCTCACTCCTTTCTCAATTGGAAACCAATCAGTAAGACCATGCCCAGTTCTGACTGTGGCCTCATGTCCTTCATACAGGTTCCTGAGGAGACAGATGAGGTGAATTGGAACTCCCATCTCTTGGAGAGCTTGCCACAATCTGCTGTGATCGCAGTCAAACGCTTTCGCATAATCAATAAAGCAGAAGTAGATGGGTTTCTGGAACTCTCTTGCTTTTTCCATGATCCAGTGAAGGTTGGCAATTTCGTCTCTAGTTCCTCTGTCCTTGCGAAACCCAGCTTGCACGTCCGAAAGTTCCCGATCCACATACTGCTGCAGCCTACCTTGGAGGACTTTCAACATCACCTTGCTAGCATGCGAAATAAGCGCGACCGTGCGGTAGTTGGAACAATCTTTGGCCCTGCCTTTGGTCTGCTTTTAGCGATGGTAATTGTTGGCTGCACCTTTGTTGTTCATGCGCCTTTTCTTTTAGTGTGCTTCATTTCATGCGTTTAGCTGTCTTAATGTCAGCTTTACCTCTGTCCAGGGTGTCGAACCAGAATTTTTCGTGTCTGCGCCTTTCGGGTTCTGGTTCGGTTTCGGCTCCGGAGACATATTTTGTTCCAGTTCGACCCTGCCCGAACCGGTTCAAACGGGTTTGGGCTCGTAAACAAAGTAGAGTGTTTTTTTTACTTGACTTTCTAATACCGGCTTTCTTTCCTATTCCAATATTTAATAAAAGCTAAAAATGTATATAGTAGTCAGTCTATTGTGTTTATCGTCAGATGTTAAGGACTCCACTGGCTGTACAGACCTGGGCAGAATGTTTATAATGAGTGACCGACAATTAGGGCAGGTAGGAAAAAAAATAATAATATTGTCACGCGCCTTCGTAGAACGTCGACGGAAGATGAAGAAGAACGGTCGGGTAGATCGATGAAGAAGAAAGAAGAGCAACGGCAGAGGAACGTTTGTACGCTTCGCCGAAGTCCTGTTTGGACCGATCCCTGTAAATAAACCCCCGTGCGTACAAAGCACGTAGCATCTTGGTGAGAGGTGCTTGGTTAGCGGCCATGGAGCGTTTCATCTACCGAAGAAGCTGTAGACTTGCTGGCCTACCACCAATGCCATCAGACATGACTGAAGACGGCAGTACCGAGCAGCCAGGATCATCCACGGCGAACAACTGGCCCCATTATCGAGAGCCGCGTACGTTTTCCGGAAAACCTGAGGAGGACGTTGATAAGTGGCTGACACACTACGAAAGAGTGAGTAAATACAATCACTGGAACGCCGCTACTAAGCTGGCTAATGTGGTGTTCTTCGTTGCCGCCACTGCCTTTGACTGGTTCGATAATCACGAGGATTCATTAAGTACATGGGCTATCTTTACAAGCGAAATCAAGAAAAATTTTGGAGATGATCCTGCAAAGAAGAAGTGCGCTGAAAAAACTTTGTTTCACCGGGCGCAAGTACCCGGAGAAACTTGTACTGCATATATCGAAGCCATCTTAAAGCTATGCAAATTCGTTAACCCCACTATGCTTGAAGAAGACAAAGTCGGTCACCTCCTGAAAGGAATAGCGGAAAACGTTTATAATTTTCTTATTAGCAAAGAGAACCAGAGCACCACCGCTGATGTTATAAAGCATTGTAGAACATTTGAGGCTCTCAAGCTGCGACCAACTAGGCCTAAATTCGGAAGACTAGCCAATGTCACCTCTGTAGCCAGTGTTGAAGCCTGTCCTTCAGTTTTCATGGCTGATATGATAGGAGAGATTGTACGCGAGGAATTGTCATGATCTAGGGACGCCATCTGTAGTGAAGAATATGTGCGGCAGAGTTGTGCACCGCAGGCAAATGTTGCCGCCCTGTCCACTCCGTGGGTTCAGCCTAGCGGCGCTTCTCATATGGACAATCAGCGCAGCTGTACTCAACGTTATGACCCCCAACCGATGGAAAAGAGGCCCGCCAACTCTGAAAATGTGGTTCCTCAGCAGCGAGAGCCTCGCTACAACCAACTTCGCGACATTGTTAGTGAGGACTCTTATGCTGATCGCTGGCGCCCTCAACCTGTGTGCTAGAGGTGTGGCATTGCGGGGCATATCGCTAGATACTGCCGCCGTCGTTTTCCAACTGTCCAAAAGTACCGACCCCACGCGAACATTCACGGACGGCTGCACACCGAACAACATCGATCCCCGACTATGCCTACTTGGGACTCACACCATTCGACATATTTGCGGAATTCATCTCCTGCATCTGATCGTAGTGTGACGCCGCCACCCCAGCGCCACCGCAGGTCACCTTCCCCTCGACGTCGTTCTTCCCCTACGCCTCAGGGAAACTAGGAGGCGCGGCCGATGGAGGTGAGGCCGCCGGCGAGTCGATGACGTCCATACCTCTGCCCGTGTTTATGTTAAAGAACAAATTGGAAATGTTTGTTGATGGTGGGAAAACAATGGCTCTTGTGGACACTGGTGCAACAGTATCTGTTATGAGTTTGAGTTTTAAGAACCGTTTAGGTAGAAAAGTAATGTTCAGTGGTGACCGTGCAGTGTTATTCCGTGGTGTCGGTGGTGAACCTTCAGTTCCTCTTGGTGTGTGTGCTTCGGATGTTGTTATTGGCGGCCTCAAGTTTAGAGTAGAATTTGCGGTACTGCCTGGGTCAACGCATGATGGGATTCTTGGGATTGACTTTCTGCAAGAGTGTGGTGCAACTTTAGACTGTGGTACGGGCGAGATTGCTTTGAATCCTTCACTACTTTCGGTTCCTGAATTTGGAGCATTTGCTGTGGGAGAAGACACAATTGTTCCAGCGTTATCTGCAGCATTCGTGCGGGTTTTCTCTATTCGGAACCAGTGCGAATCTTTTGAGGCTATCCTGCTCTAAGAAGAGTATCCTTGTGCCTCGTTGCGTCATTCCCGTGACTAGAGGCCGCACTGAGCTGTGGACAGTGAACCACTCCGAAGAGCCAACTGTGTTGCCTCGGGGCCTAAAACTCGCCCGTTTCGAGGAAGGCATATCCGGTTCCGTCGCGGCGTTAAACAGCTCTGTCACTGAGCAGCAGGTGCGACCAGGCATGGAGACCCAAGTTACGACTATGATTAGTAAGTATCTTTCTACAACTGAGCGTCGTATTCTAGTGGAACTACTACTGAAACACGTGACAGTGTTCGACTTTGCCAAGGATGACTCAATGTCACTGCCTACCAGTCGTATTCTTCACACGATCAACACTGGGTCCGCACCTCTAATACGTCAGAAGCCTTATCGAGTCTCAGCAACTGAACGTAAGGTAATAGATGAACAAGTTCAAGACATGCTAAAGCGCGGCATTATTCGAGAGTCCTGTAGTCCTTGGGCAGCTCCAGTTATCCTTGTTAAAAAGAAAGATGGCACATGGAAGTTTTGTGTTGACTACCGCCGTTTAAATTCAGTCACGAAGAAAGATGTCTACCCGCTTCCACGTATAGATGACGCAAGTTGTCTGCACTCAGCTTCATACTTTTCTTCTATTGGCTTGAGATCCGGTTACTGGCAAATCGCCATGCACATTGCAGATGAAGAAAAAACGGCATTCGTAACACCAGACGACTTTATGAATTTAACGTTATGCCTTTTGGATTATGTAATGCACCTGCCACATTCGAGCGGTTCATGGATACAATTCTACGTGGACTAAAGTGGCAAATTTGTTTATGTTATTTGGACGACGTTGTAATTTTTGGCAAAAGATTTAGTGAGCACAACAGCCGTCTGGATATCGTACTTAATTGCATGGAACGAGCTGGTCTTGTACTGAATGCAAAGAAATGTTATTTTGGCGATCGTGAAACAATTGTCCTCGGTCACTTAGTTGACAAAGAAGGTGTTCGACCAGATCCCAAGAAAATTGAAGGCGTCAAAAGTTTTACCATGCCCAAGTCAGTAAAAGAGCTGCAGAGCTTTTTGGGAATATGCTCGTACTTTCGACGCTTTATACCAAGGTTTGCAAACATCGTTTACCCACTTCCGTGTCTACTGCATAAAAATGCACCATTCAATTGGACCAGCGAATGTGACTCAGCTTTCCGTCATCTGAAGTTTCTTTTGACCTCGGGCCCAATCCTCCGCCACTTCTGCCCATCAGCTCCAATTGAAGTACACACTGACGCAAGTGGTATCGGTATCGGCGCTGTACTTATACAAAGCCATGGACGCGATCATCACGTGATAGCGTATGCCAGCCGCTCGTTGAGCAAATGTGAAAGAAATTACACGGTTACGGAGCAAGAATGTCTAGCCGTTGTTTTCGCTGTACAGCGCTTTCGTTTCTATCTGTACGGGAATGCTGTCACGATTTTGACCGACCACCATTCCCTTTGCTGGCTCGTGAGTCTTCGTAACCCCTGTGGGCGGCTCGCTCGATGGGCTTTACGCCTACAAGAGTTTAATTTTACGGTGGTGCATAAAAGAGGCCATAAACATTCAGATGCTGACTGTCTTTCGCGTTTACCGCTTCAAACGACTGATAACGACTCAGACAAATTCGATGAATATTTGGCTCCAATTTCACAAACCTTCCCCGATCTCCGAGTTTTCCGAATCGAGCAACGCAAAGACAAAACATTAACTTCGCTGTTTGATTCCGCCAAAGATCCTATGAAGAACACATTTAGCATTCGCGAAGGAGTGCTTTACAAGAAAAATTTCGCCTTTGGGGGAGCACGCATGCTTCTTGTCGTTCCGGAAAGCCTACGTATCACAGTTCTAGAAATGACGCATGATGACGCCACGTCTCGTCACCTGGGAGTGGCCCGAACACTCCACCGCACACAGCAGCGATTTTACTGGCCGAAGATGCGTTCAACGATCAAGCGATATGTAGCCAGCTGTGTGCAATGCCAGCGCTTTAAGCTGTCGACTTCAAGCCCACATGGAAAACTGCAGCCAGTCACACCTCCAACAGCCCCGTTTGAGCAAGTTGGCATTGACCTTCTTGGACCTTTCCCACTGTCCTCTAAAGGAATCCGATGGATTCTTGTGTGCGTTGATTATTTAACCCGCTACTGTGAGACAGCCGCGATACAATCCGCTACTGCGTCCGAAGTATCAAATTTCTTACTTCGGCTCGTCATTCTTCGGCACGGCCCTCCTGCAGTCATCATTAGTGACCGTGGACGCCAATTCACAGCGGACATTGTCGAAGAACTTCTTCGCATAAGCGCCTGCAGTTTTCGCCACTCCACGCCATATCATCCCCAAACGAACGGTGTGGTAGAACGAACTAATAGGACGCTTGTACGTTGCTGCAGACCATAAGGGCTGGGATGGCGTTTTACCGTTCATTACTCATGCATATAACACAGCGCAACATGAGACAACAGGCTACAGTCCCTTCTACCTTCTCTATGCTCGCACGCCTCGCTGTGCCCTCGACACCATACTGCCATTTTTCATTCATGATGAACCTTCTCTTGCTACCACACTCTGCAGAGCTGAAAAAGCCCACCAGCTGGCCAGAGTTCGAATTTTATCTTCACAAGAACGTTCTAAGAACCGTTACGACGCCTGACACCAACAAGTTTCTTATGCTCCTGGTGACTATGTCTGGTTGTGGACACCTCTCCGTAAGCGTGGTCTTTGTCAAAAAGTGCTGTCACATTACACCGGACCGTTTGTTGTGTTAGAACGCATCAGTGACCTGTATTACGTCATAGCACGCATAACGGCGAATGGTCGACCGTCATGGCAGTCTCAGGAGGTGGTGCATGTAGTCCGCCTCAAGCGATTTCATTCCAGAGGTTCTCTGTAACTCGCCCGACGGGCTTCGTCTGCGAGGAGGGAAATGTCACGCGCCTTCGTAGAACGTCGACGGAAGATGAAGAAGAACGGTCGGGTAGATCGGTGAAGAAGAAAGAAGAGCAAGGGCAGAGGGACGTTTGTACGCTTCGCCGCAGTCCTGTTTGGACCGATCCCTGTAAATAAACCCCCGTGCGTACAAAGCACGTAACAATATTTGCATTCACATATAATCAACTAAAGCTGTCACGCGCTGAAAGAAAGTTAAATGAAAATATATTTTCTTACTGCACGTTTCAGGTACACAGAATTTCACATGAATTTTATTCTGGAGCGAAACCTCTACTACTACATGCATAAAATGCTTCGCCGGGCTCCCACTAAATGATTTTGAAATCAGATCAAGGTCGAACTAAGCACACACCTCGAGACTAACGATGTATATACGATATGTGTGGCTGCATATCGTAAAGCAGGCAGACGCCTTCGCGTTTCTTAAAGGTCTACTGAAAGAGGTCACCAAGAAGGGTAAACAACGCCATTACACTGATAGTCATTGAAGCACTCATCATTCTCATGCAAAAAGTTTCGATCTAGCTTCTGCAACACCAGAGATATCGGCGATAAAAATGACCATTCCAATTTTCCCTCTCAACTCGTACGCCGAAGGAAGCCATAAAAAAATAAAGAATACGAGCAAGTTCAAAGCTCCGCCCAGACATACGTCACTTCGACGAACTTCCGGTTGCCGCGCGCTCGCTCGCTGGAGTACTCGCGTCAACCCGTCCTCGCTCGCACACGCCTGAGGAGTTCGCCAGTTCGCGCAGCGACGGTTAGTGTAACCGCGAACCCGTGGTTGCCCTATGTTACACGGCGCACCAAACTATGGTTACACCACTAACCGCGGTTATCGCAAACAGAGCTTGGCGACCTCGGTTTGCGTCGTTAACCGAGGTTATGACGGCGTCTGTTGACGGAAGCTACTCGTCGGCGCCCGAGTGCGCGAAACGTACGATCGGGTCTGCTTCACAAAGTTATTTATTTGCCCACTGTATCACGTTTAAAGATCGATGGGTAGAATATGGTGCCGTCCGACGTCTTCGATTACGGGCGACAGCGCAGCGACTGCGTACTGAAGCCTTGTCTTGCCTGCAGTATCGTTTGAACGGCTTATTGCTGAGCAGAACGCCAAAAAATGCGCGGCCTTAGCTATGAAAGTACACGAGTTAGCACCGCTTGCAGCACGTGATGCCGCTAGCAGGCTGAGGTACGTTACACAATTACCACGGGGGTGGGGTGCGCGAGCGCGGCGAACAACGGCGCCGTGCGTGACCGTCCCTAGTCGTCGCTAGGCCTAAATTGTTTCGCTTCGAAGCCGCGGCGGTCGACGCTTTGGAACATGATCAACGCTGTCGTAAATCGTCTACTTATGAAACTGCCTTATAGTGATTCCTATCCTGCCATAGTAAAATAATTATAGGATTAACTCTGCCGACGCATTAATCGAAGAGCTAGTACGAGCAGATCGGATCAGCCGAAATGCATCAGCGGCAGCTGGCTTGAGCAGAAACTAGCTTGTATCACGGCTATCGCTCTTACCAGAACCTTGCTGCTGGTCAGCGATCCTCACGAGGGCTTCATACTTGATATTCGGCTCAGTATTCCAGACGCAAACAAAGTTTAGCACGCTTTATTTCGGACATCGGTGCTAACGATCCGCCGTGTGGTTCGCGAACGGTATGCGGGAGGAGGGGCCACAGCGGCGGTGTTTACGGCGGTCGAGGAGGTGCTGCCATCGTGCGGTGCTTGACCGTGCTGTTGACGCCTCGTCGGACGACACTCCGATACTCCGGAAACCACTTTATATAAATAAGATATTTGTAAATTCAGCTTCGTTCTGCCGATCCCTGCGTCGCTTCGATTGTTGTACTTAATGGGCAATGGCCACCTAACCGATAAGGCCGGCGAGCTGTGTAACAGCCCGCACAGAATTCGAGCAGTGCACGAGCAGACGACTTTCGCAGCTACCGGAAGTGTGTCCGTGACGTCATGGCTGCAGTGGCCGCAGCGAATGACAGCTTCCAGCAAGCCTTGCCAGTCGTTGTTGTTATGAACTTTATTTTTCCACCGAGGTCGGAGGCCCCCTACTCCCCGCCCCCCGCACGCAGGCCTATGGGACGGAGGCCGGGGCCTCCGCGACTACAGACAGTGTTTCTTCGCGGCTTCAGCCGCCAGGCGGACAACTTGCTGCTGGTTGGCGGGGAACTCGCTCCGCAGTAGCAGTTCCCAGGCTTCTCTACTATTTATGTTTTCCTTGGCGCCAGGGGAATCAAGGCATTGCCAGATTATGTGATCCAGAGTACTCCTTTCTCCACAGGTTTCGCATTTATCGTCCGCCTTTTCCTCCACTTGCGTCTGGAAAAGCCAGACGGGACTTGGGAAATTCCCAGCTTGCAGGCGCCGTCAAGCGACGGCCTCCTTGTTAGTTAGCGTTCGGTCCGGTGGCGGCAGGGACCTTCTGCTAAGTCTGTAGTGTTCTAAAATTTCTTTATAAGTTTGCAGCCTCTCGTCCATCCCATCGCAATCAGGCGGCTCTACGGCTGCCCGGAAGTAGAGAGCTCGGGCTAGCTCGTGCGCCGCCTCGTTGCCGGGGACGGACTCGTGCGCGGGGGTCCAAATAATTCGAATCTTTCTTTCAAGTTTTCCTTTATCTAAAATTTTGGCTGCCTCCGTCGAGACTCTCCCTTTTCCAAAGTTCCAGACAGCTGTTTTGCTGTCAATAATAACTATGCTGGCTTCCGTTCCAACGCAAGCGAGCGCTATTGCAACTTCTTCAGCCGTGTCTACATTTCGGCTTCTAACGGACGCGGCGGCGCCTTGCCAGTCAACTCACCCGTGACGTCACGGGTTAAGGAAATAGTTCCATGCAACACCACCAAGCGACATTCTCTCTGCCAGCGGATTTCAAAAAACGCTGTTTTTAAAAATTAATAATAAATCGCTGGCTTTGTTCCAAGGAGTTATACTTTGAGTTAATGCTCAAAAGGATGTGTTCTACACACTGAACACGTTTATCAGTGGCTTCTTGGGGGCCGTTTCCGTGGACCTTTAAATTTGTTCCTCTCCCTGCTTTTTAAGGTTTTCGTCCCGACCTCCCTCGTCACCACGCAACCCGTATATGTACCAGGTTTCTCATTAGTTACGCTTTGTCTCAATAGTTCGCTTCCAGCTTTCTGGACTGTCTTAGGTATTCGCATAAGTAATGGTGGTTGAAGCGATATTAGCTATTCTTTTAAAGCGAAAGCCTTTATATGTTCGTGGAACGAAATTCGGTACTCGAGATCTGTCATTTTCCGTGAGATTCCGCGAGATGCATGCCACACTTGAACGCGCGCCAAGGACCACCATGCGACAGGAGCGATGGTATATCGTCCGTGCACTTGCCGGAGAAAGCGTGTTAGATACTGCGCATTTCCTTTCCTGTAAACCAATTACAATTTTGGTTTTGCGTGTTTTAACGTCCCAAAGCAACTCAGAGGCGCCGTAGTGGAGGACTCCGGAAATTTCTTGATTATTAAAGCGCCGAAAAAACACCTTAAAGCGCCGAAAAAACACCACAGGAAGAAAGACAGAATTTCTTCTTGTGTTTTTTTAGCGCTATAAATATCAAGATCATGTACCAACTAACCCGTCGTCTTTGTCGTTATCCGGCTACGCGCTGCAAAAACTATGGAAAACCAACTAGCCCGACAGCTTGTCCCCGTCAAAAAGTCGTGCTGCCGGAAATTTCGACCACCTGGGGTTCTTTAACGCGCACTGACATCGTACATTAGACCAATTATAACTATATGTGTAGCACAGCAACGAACGTCGATAGGAGGCAAATGATAAGAAAGGAAGGGCCATTCTCTTCTTAAGAGTCATCTAAGAGACCCTCTAATATTTTAAGGCGATCGAAAGCCTTCCTTGTCTATGTCGGCGGGGTACTGCGTGCAGAACGTGTCCGCAGACGTTCTGTCGTTTTCATAAGGGTTAGGACAAAACGTAAGGTTGTGATCGATAGATAATGATGCGAGGATGCTGCAGAAATAAAATTATGTCAATAGGGGGATTAGTTTAACTAAATTATAGCCAAAATATAAAAGGACAATCAATCAGAAGTCGACATAGCCATACGCCTAATGTCGATGTCCAAGGCATGTGATGTCACGCCAACCGGAAGTGGATGTGTTTCTGACCTAATGAGCCAAATAGATGCTTGATCGTGATCAGAAGTGTGCAATGAGTGTCAAAGTCTCGCGTCGGCGAGATTTGTCCGCGGAATGCGCCAGCAAGATTCCGCGAGTAAGAAATACTGCGCCTTTCCTTTCCTGTAAACCAGTTGTAGAATTCCGGTAAACTTTGATGCGTTCAATGTTGTGTTCGACAAGGGCGCGCTATGTGCACCAGCAACGCTTTAGCATTTCTCTACTGCGGATTCTGCTGTCCTCTTCGAGGCCGTAGTTGCATGAGCAAAGCTTGCGAGTTAATTTCAACTCGCAAGCTCCTTGTCTTCACACTTGAACACCGGAGCTTCACTCTTGGCATAGTTGAACTTGCCAAAGGAAATAAAACAAGCATACACCGCTTAGGGATAAAAAGGAAGAGCAGATCGACAAAAGGAGAAATCGATTCCTTCATATACAACTCAGGAATGGACCGGTAAATTACTGCCCAAGGTGGCCTTCTCACCATCAGCATCGGCTTGTCATTCTAAACTCAACCATATCGCATCTGTTGGCATCTCTTCGCATATGGCTGCTACGCACGTGCCACATGACTCATTGCGACGTTGTGGAAGGATATTAAAACAAAATTATTCCCGAAATTTTTAACAGATTCGTAATTTAGTTTTTAAGTTGCACATGGAACATATTTATTTGTCTAAATGCTTAACTCAACTTATGCAATATATGCTATTGTTACGCTGCCTGCTCTCGAATGGGGCAACTTTCTCCATGAGTCATTGTGCAGTGCAGCGGCCGTTTTCTAAATGAAACGATAGATATGCATGTGGCAAGGTTTTTTTCTTTATTATCGTGGTTGTGGTTGTGGTTGCGGTGTGAAGTGGTGCTTTGGAAATAAGTGAGAAGGCGTTTTACAAGCAGCGATAAAATAAAAAAATAATAAGGCTAAGTGCCAGCAAAAGTGGGTCGGAGGAATACCGTGAACCGGTTCTGAACAGTTCCTCCTTTTGGTTCCGGTTCAGTTCCAAGATGGCGGAAAAACTTCGGTTCCGGTTCGACACCCTGCCTCTGTCACCCATTTGTTGTTCCCATTGCGCTTTTTTTCCGGCCACTAAGTCTTCATTTACTCACCCTGCTTGATTTGTGTGTTCGTATGATTTTAGCTATATCTTCCGGGATCTTGCACTTCTAGGAAATTATTTCGCTTATCCCACTGTTACACGTGTTGGCGGCTTAAAAAATTACTTCAGTAGAGTTACTTGTTGGGCTAGTTGGTATTCTAGATTTAAGGACATAGTTTTTAGCGCAAAGACACGCGGCCAAAGGAAAGAAGAAGGAAGACTATAGGGTCTTTTCTGCGTTGTACAAAACAACTTCGCGGAATGTTACACTGGCGTAGTGTACGAAATTCCCTTGGCGTGTGGCAGATCGTACATCGGGCAAACAAAGCGTAGCATCAACGACCGGCTCAGGGAGCACGCTAGAGATCTAAAGAATAAGGAAGGTGCTAACCCTGTCGCGCACTGCGCTACTTGCACCGCTGTTTTCTGGAGTCAGGATTTTAAGCAAAAGCAAATTAAAAACCACCCGTGAAACGATAGAAGCATATTATATTGTTACGGTGCGCAATATTTAGATGACGACGCACTGGTGTGGTGTTGTTAAGAAGACGACGCTCAGCCTAAGCTGGGTCCGTGCAGGTGGTGTGTGCTTCTGAGAGTTATCTGGCGTTTTCCGCGGTGTAAGTTTCCCTTAACATTTGGTGGAGGATTGCTGGAAGTGCACCCGTAAGAAACTTGGATCTCCGTAGTGGCCGCCAGATTGGTACCATCACTATGCCGTCCGACGCGATATCAGCTTCAGCTGCACCACCGGCTTCAACAGTCGTCATGACGCAGCCTCGTGACCCGGGCACCTTTTGCGGCACCGACCATGTCGACTTAGACGACTGGATCGGTATGTACGAGCGCGTAAGCAAGCACAATCATTGGGACGCGACCCTCATGCTCGCAAACGTCATCTTCTATCTGGCGGGTACGGCGCGCGTCTGGTTTGAGACGCATGAAGATGATATCACATCCTGGGATATGTGCAAAGAGAAGCTTCGCAATCTATTCGGCAAGCCGATCGGACGCAAGCTCGGAGCACAAAAAGACCTCGCATCTCGTGCCTAGTCTTCCACGGAATCATATTTGTCTTATATTCAAGATATTCTAGCCTTATGCCGAAAAGTGGACAGCGCCATGTCCGAGTCAAAGTGGGCCACATTTAAAGGGCATTGCAAACGATGTTTACAATCTGCTGCTTTGCAAAGACTGTCCGACGGTCGACTCAGTCATCCAAGTTTGCCGGCAGTTTGAGCAAGCAAAACACCGTCGCATTACTCGCCGCTTCGACCGCTTGCCAAACACAGCTGCTACGTCTTCGTGCGAAGACAGTCCAACACTGCAGCAGCCATCTCATCCCTCCAACTTGACCAGGATTGTTCGCCGAGAGGTAGAAGCTATGGCGCCCGTTGCGTTCGCTCCTCAGCCGGCAGATGCTACTATAGCCTTAATACAATCTGTCGTTCGCCAGGAGTTCGCAAATGTGGGCCTCAACGCGAACGTGGGCTTCAACTCTGGCCAGTCTTCCGCACAGCCCTCGTTCTAACCTAACGCACAGCCATCTGTCCAACCCACCGTTCCGGTGGTAGCAGCTGCGGCTCCAACTGCGCCCTTGCCGACACGATGCCGCTACCGCAATCCGAACGAATGGCGAACCTCGGACGATCGACCCATCTGCTTCAACTGTTCTCGTCTCGGCCCCATTTTTCTTCGTTGCCGCAGCTGTTGGACAAATGGATTGCTGTGGCGACTGATTATACTACCCGATATGCTGTAACCAGGGCCACCCCCACCAGCTGCGCCTCCGACGTTGCTGAAGTTCTCTTGCATGACGTAATCTTGATTCATGGCGCTCCGCGTCAACTGCTCACAAATCGTTGCCGCTGTTTGCTTTCTAAAGTGGTTCACGACCTTCTCCGCTCATGCGCTACTCGTCACCAATTCACCACGGCCTACCATCCGCAAACCAACGGTCTTACTGAGCGCCTTAATCGCACACTGACCGACATGCTATCTATGTATGTGTCCGATCACCATCGTGACTGGGACATCTCCTTACCTTTCGTCACGTTCGCCTATGACTCCTCACGCCATGATGCCGCCGGATACTCCCTTTTATCGACTTTTCGGCCGCAAACCTTTACTCCGCTTCGACACCTTGCTGCCTCTTGACGACTCTTACTGTAGTTACGCTTCGGACGCCATCGCCCGCGCTGATGCCGCCCGCCACATTGCTCGAGACCGGCTTGGCGCGTCTCAGTGCTCACAAAGCGCCGTTATGACCTACATCACCGAGACGTCCACTACCCTCCTGGTTTCCTCGTGCTTCTTTGGCTTCCGGCCCGTCGTGTGGGGATGTGCGAGAAACTTCTGCCTCGTTACGTGGGTCCTTACTGCGTCCTGCGACCAGTCATCGATGTGACCTATGAGATCGCCCCTCTACAACCCAAATATCCTTCCACAACCCCTCATCCAGAAATTGTGCACGTCGCCCGTCTGAAACCATACCATTCAAGTTCTCCTGTGTAGGCAGCACCGAGACGGTGCTTCTCCCGCGCGGGGAATACTGTTACGGTGCGCAATACCTAGATGACGACGACGCACTGGTATGGTGTTCTGAAGAAGACGACGCTCAGGCTAAGCTGGGTTCATGCTGGTGGCGTGTGCTTCTGAGAGTTATCTGGCGTTTACCGCTGTGTAAGTTTCCCTTAACAATATTCAGAGGGCTGGGTCAGGTTGTGTTAGCGATACCTCAGTTGTTTTGTACAACGCAAAAAAGATTTTCCTTTCTAAGTTCTTGAGATAAAGTTGTGATGCGTTTCGTTTTGTTTACCTTTTCCCTGGCACGGTATGCGCCTCCGCGTCTGGTTGTATATAACTCTTGTGTGCGTCGAAAAATAAACAGTTGGGAGTCAGCGCTGTATTCGTCCCTATAGTCTTCCTTCTTCTTTCCTTTGCCGCGTGCCTTTGCGCTGAAAACTATGTCCTTAAATTAAAAAAATTACTTGCCTATTTTTGCATGACATAGGAATTGGAACAACAGTCGTCTTACACAACAACAATATAGCCTCATCGCCCTGTGCTAGGGTTATGGATGAAACTTTCTAAATGGCGTAGAAATTCACATGATGACCGAACAGCTGAACCTGGAAGAGAGTTCCAGCTTTTACAAGTTCGAGGAAAATGACTAAACTTGAAACCATTATTTTTTATAGTCGGCAGTGGGAGGTACTTGCCTTGATGTCTCATTTGTTTTGATTTAAAAGTAATCTCATTTATTTATTTTCAGATAATTATTGATAATGATCCTAAGGAATTTTTAGTCTTTCATACCTGGTTCTGTTTTCTAGCATTGGTAGTTGGGCAGACGTCTGTTGAAGGATGGTTACGACGGTATTTGTTATAGATAAACTTTGCACCGAGTCGCTGAATCCTATCAAACTTGTAACAATTAGCTGCTGTCTGAGGATCCCATATTACTTTAGCATATTGGTTATCGGTCTGGAAAGGGTTTTGTAAGTCAGGCACTCTACATCCGGGGTAGCCCTATGCATAGTGCGTCGCAGGTGCCATAGTGTTTTAAAACCTTTGGTAATGAGTTTTTCAATATGAGTATTCCATCGTAGGTCTGATGTAAAACTTATGCCTAGGTATTTTACTGATCGACTCAGTTGAGTTTCCCCTTCAGGTGGCCAGGTGAAGAAACACTTGATGATATCGATGTTGTTAATAAATTTAAGATTCAGACTCGCAACAATCACGTTACTTGATGGCACGACAGAAAGATTAACTATTTATTTACATATAAATAAAACAAGAAGACACAAGCAAGTAGAGAACTATTTACATGACTGACCCGTTGGTCGGACGAAATCAGCCCTGGTTTAACCCAGAGCACTTACTATTAAATCATCTGTTTCCGCCCTTGGCGGGGACAGCAACCAATAACCAATAATGCAACTTTTCTCACCAATCGAAGACTGGGGAAAGGATATTAACTAACAACACTTGGGAAAGGACAGGTCCCAACCAAACATACGAACGGCACTGACGTCACCAAATTCCAAACCTCTGCTTCCCCTTGTCTTCTTTCGCACACGTGCATGCGGGACCAACGTATGCCGCGTGAACAACCAGCTCAAGAAAGCTGTCACTGAGGGGCCAAACGCAACCTGGAAACTCCCACTTGAGCAAGCGCTTCTTCTGAGCACCTGTGGCTAGTGAACAGCGAGGCAACGGTTTAACGACACTTCTTGTTCCCTTAGCACCATCCTGCGGGGGCAGGTTGGCAATAGATTTTGCACGCTTCTCTCTTGAATAGCATCTAACTGTTTTAGCAGCTGCGAGATTTTAAGGTGAAAGCCTTCCTTGCCTCAAGGTCTGCCGAAATGTCCGCACGAACTGGCACTTCAGGAAACAAATCTTCTTCCAACGGGAATCAAACCGCTGTCCCTCCGATCCCCAGCCGAGCATGAAAACCGCTGCGCCGCGCCGGGCTCGTGGAAAACAGATCGTAATTCACCTCGTCCAGCGTCAGGGTGATAGTTGCGATAATAATGACTTGGCAGTTTGTGACAATGGTAACGATAATAGCAGAAGGATAATGACGCTGTAAATAGTGCTAATAATGATGACAGTAGCGAAGGCAATGACATATAGTTGATAATGATGATACTGATTATATGATTCTAGTAGGGTTGAAAATGACGATGTACCTCGTGAAAACAGTCATTAAAATCGTCTTTCGTATTGCCGCTCTTAAGCTGACTTAAGTGCAGTCCTGTAATTTTTTTTTATTTTGCGTCTTTCTACCCAGTTTTCCTCTGTTTTACAACAACGTTCTTCCCCGTTTTGTGCATTTCGATAAAGAGCCAAATTGTTAAGTGAGAGAATTCACTAAACGGCACCTCCGAAATGCAGCTTCCCAGATACAAGGTGCTTTTCAGTTCTGCAGCAAGGAATTCGAAGCAGCTGAGGAAAGAAACGAGACTCTAGCAAAAGGCAACGGAGCATTAAGGACGGCAAATGAATTCGAGGAGTGAGCGATGAGGGGTAATTGGCAAGACACGATTTTTAAAACAAACTACACAGAGGACAAGACACAAAAAAGAAGTGCGCAGGACAGTCTACGTTCGTCCTGTCTAATTCTTTTTTGTGTTTTGTTCCCTGCGTAGCTTTATGTTTTCGTAACCAAAGCAAATGAATCTTAAAAAGCAAGACGAGGCGCAGCAGTTCAGAATTATGGCGTCAGAACGATATTCCAGAAGCAGCAGTATGAACTATGAAAAGGGGCATTTTCAGCGAAAATGAATATTTATTTATTTATTTTTTATTTGTTATTAGTACCTTAAATGCCCCTGGTGAGGGGCATTACGTGAGGTATGGGCATAGTGCTCATAATGCTCGAGTGAAAAGTGGTTCAGTGGCAGTCTTGAAGATATGTCAGTTGGAGTCGTGCACAACGTTGGCAGGCAGATTATTGCAGAGCGGTCTGTACAAAGAAGGAACGGAGGTGGGCGGAAGTCTGTGCATTGGTGGATAGATGGCTTTTAGGCGCCTAGTGCAGCTTGACTGTCAATAAGCTGGAAAGATTGATGAAATATTTAGTTAACACTTCTTTTTGGGCGAGTTGGTTCATTTTTGGAAAACTTTGATAGAGCGCAAACACACACGACCACTAAGGACAAGATCTGCTGCCATATGACTCGGCGCATTCCAAGACTGTGAAGAGAGGGATAGCATTGCAATGCATGGAATCTGCTCTCAAAAAATCGTGCCCGCATCGTATGCAAAATAGCTTCCTTAATCAGATAAGCCGACTTTTAGCGGCGGGGTTCCCCTCTTCGATCTTGATTGCTGTATGTGAGACCCTCCTCCAGAAGTTCAAGCATGGAACAGGAAAGAGCGGCTGTAATCGGGAAAAGGCCGAAAAACCTTTGGTTGTGCCGTACCTTCACAAGACCACTCACAACCTAAAAAAAGTGGCCAACAGGCACGGTGTGCCGGTTGTGTTTTCGGCACCCAGTAAGCTGGGAGGGCTATGCCCCCGCATCTGTGGCCAGAAAAAGAGTGGGTGCCAAATTAATCATAAACGTCGGTTTGTGACCTGTTCCACGGGAGTGGTCTACGCTATTCCCTTGACGTGCGGGAAGGTGCATGTCGGCCAAACTGGCCGTTGCATCAATGATCGATTAGGGGACCATTCAAGAAATGTTAAGAATTTTAAAGACAAGTACGCACATTTAGTTGCGCATATCAGTAATTGCAGTGGTTGCGTGGCCCAATTTAATGAGACGAAGATTGTCGGCAAGAGCATTGATAAGACAGCACGTCTCAGCTTGGAAGCCTTTCATATCACGAAATATGGCAACAGATGCATTAGCAAGCCTTCGATATCTCTCTTAAACGCTGAGGTCTGTTTTTTAGATGCGACTAATATGTTCACCCCTTGAGCATCTTGCTTTTTTGGTTTTTTGTTTTTTTTCCCAGTATCTCTTGCTCGCACGTGCGTTACTGAAACTTCTTATCTTATGTAAGCTGCTGTATATATAGGTGTTGCCTTGCTCCAATAAAAATCAGTTGACAGTCGGCGCTTGTGTCTCGTCTCTTGTCCTTAGTGGTCGTGTGTGTTTGCGCTCTATCAAAGTTTTCCAGAAACATTTAGTGTCTGACAAAATTTGTGAATTTGTGAAGACACAGTCTGAACGTGCAACGTTTCTTTTCAATATTAGTGATATTCGCGCGTGAAAGTCCGCCAAAATATACCTGAGAGCATGATTTTGAACAGCTTCGAGGCGGTTGGCAAGATTTGATTGATCGGGGTCCCCTAATGAGCATGCGTATTCTATTTTAGGTCGGAAGAATGTGAGATGAGTTAATGTTTCAGTGACGCAAAAGCTAGGCTTATGTTTGGACGGAGGTAACCAAGAGTGCGATCGGTTTAATTACTAATGTTCATTATGCGTTCAGACCATGTTAGTGTATCAGGAAGGGTGACGCCATAGTACTGTAAGACAACACGTAATATTGGCGAACCGCAAATGTAGTAAATAGCTGTCTGATCGCTTTCCAGCGATGCAAAAATAGCAATGACGTTTTGTTAGTGTTTGGGCCATTAACCATTTTTCGCACCAAATTTCAATTCGTTTAATATCACCTCGCAAAATGCTAGTCAGCACCCTTATGGATGGAAAGATAAATTACGCAGTCGTCTACGAATAAGCGAATGTTAGAAGATATGTTACTATGCAGGTCATTAATGTAGATTAGAAAGAGAAACGGTACGAGCCCTGTACCTTGGGGGACTCCGAAGAGAACCTGATAGGAAGACGAGGAGCATTCGTTAACATACACTAATTGTCTTCTGTTCGTGAGGAGATCAAATACCCACTCTATAACAAGGGGTTAAACCGTGGGGCGAGTTAGTTCATGACTTGAAAACCGCTACAGCGTAAAGAAAACAGCACAAGACAGAGAAGGACGCCACATGCACACACTATCAACAGTTTCTTGGAAGAACAAGTGACATATTTAAATCCTCGACCACGCCTGTGCTCAAAGCCTAATAGCACTTAACGCTGCCGGTATAAGAAATAAATGAGCAAATGACTAAACACATGTTACTAAGCACCTACCCCTGAATGCAGAGATCTAACTTGAAACGCACTTGGACTTGACTTGAGCAAGTCAGCTTGAAGCACCAAGCCGACTTCAAAACGCCCAAGTCGGCCAGCGCGTTTCATAGACCCTCACCCCGACTTGCACCGTCAAATCACGCACGTGCTTGACTTGACGGGCACGTTGGTCGTCTGAGGCGAAGAGTAACAAACATATCAATATATTAACGCGCATTGTACGGCAATAAAACCATGTATTTCAATTCGCTTTCATAAATGAACAGTATGTATGAATGAGTTTTGTAGATAAACACTGACAGCGGGAATTGTATATCAGCGCTGCCCGCCGAGTACACATGAATGATGTTTTTGGTTGGTAACCGGCCCCGCAGATGACCGTCACCATCGCCATCAGTTCGGTTGCTGTTTACGAAGCTGTGCTGTAGAAGCTTGGTGACAATGTCTCAGCCCTCAGCTTCGTCACAAGAATATTCCGAGTCTCAGCGGAAAGCAGCCCCTCGCTTTACCCACGAGGAGAGAGCGCTGCTAACAAGTTTGGTTGGCGAACACGTCGTGGAGTGCAAAAAGACGGACGTAGCTTCGCTAGCGAAGAAAAACAAAGATCGCGCGGCTCTTTAACTCCAATCCCGGAGTGACCCGGCGCGACCACCACCAGCTGAAAAAATGCTGGAATAATGTGAAGCAAAAATCCAAAGAGGAGGCTGCAAAGCAAAAGAGAGATCGCCACAAGACGGGTAAGTGCTGTTAGCAAGGCCTGCATAAATTGTGCTTTGGACAAGTGCATGAAATTTCATCTTATTGTGCATAATTTAACTGGGCCGTAAGCAGCGGCTTCATATATTTCTACTAAGCTCGGAAGCACGTTATCCACGAAGCAGACGCGCTGCACTGCAATGCGTGAGTGAGCGAAAGGAAAGCCAGACACGTGAATGATCCGCTTTCGGATAAACAGCGACGTTGTTTGAGTAGTTAGGGGAGGAAGGCAAGTGTTCTGCCCTCAGCTGCGTCTTCTCGTGGAAGTTTGCGTAACTAGAGCATAAACACCCGTCAAATTTAGGCTAACGTGAATCGATGAAATGCTCCGGGCCTGCTAAGCTGCCGTCACATGCGAGCACAGATTCTATACCTGGCAGTGGCGTATAAATGTAGCAGTGTACTTAGTTTTTGTATGGGATCACTTTAATAACAGTTGGCATAAGAGACAAAACAATAGAGAATGTCTAGGTAATTCTCCTGCTTTAAAACTTGCTTCAATATGCCTAAACGTTTTTGTTCTGTTTAGGAGGAGGATCAGGACCTGCTACCATGTCACCCCTAAGCGAGCAAGTGGTGGCAATCGCCAGCCACGTAAGTACCCGGATCCAAAATGAATATGACTCAGATGGGGCTAATGATCTGCCACCAGTTGACAGCTTGCCCGTGATGAGGCTTTTGCAGCCCATGGTAGATGGGTCAGGTGACACTGGCTTTGACTACACAGGTAAAGCATTTCGCATGTTGAAGGTTGAAGAAACCATGGGTATCCTTTGAGGGGCATTTGCGCCTCGTTCTAGAGCTATGTCCGACATTACGTGAATTTATACAGCAGAAAATTTACTTCACTATTTTGTAGATTTAAATTTTGCTACTTACGGATGTGCTCATCTCTGTAGTTGGCTGATGCTTATCTAGTGTACGGAGCATTAGGGTGGAAATAACTACACCTTTTCTAAGTAGCATCACTGACCGCAATGTGCACATAGGCAAACTGTGTAGTAACTTTCATGCAGGCAGCACGAGCATTAGAAATGAAAAGGCATTGTTAAGTGCAGCAAGATATATTTATTGTGTCCATCATTTAGTTGCATTGTAATCGTGGTACAGCTTTGCATGGCCAGTTGTGCATAATTTATAACACACAGAATATATCATACAAGGAACATAGATTCCAGTGCATGAAGTTTAAGTACTAATTACAGGAATGGCACTGCTCCTACCAACACATGCCACAGTTGTGTCATTTTCTGGTTCAAGACTGCTTTGTTAGATCACGAAAAACAGGAGTTTCACTGTACCTTACATGCAGCTCGCATAATCCTTGGCATGAATTGGAATACTTCAATTTCACTCTTTTGTGTTCCCCACCGTAGATAACATATGTGCAGCTAATAAGCTAGGCAGGGAGTGTTTCAGGAGCTTGTATTTATTTTGACCCACATATATCATCTGTTTCTTTAATACAGATGATGACAATTGGGAAGCAATCGTCGATGATCAAGCATCACCAGCTGGTACCATTGAAAGTGGGGCTGGTACAGCAGTTCCAGAAGCTGCTGAAAACAGCAGTGCATCTTCATCTGCCACGCAGCCCGACAATATGCAAAACATCATTGCAGGGGATTGCTGCAATGCTTCTGTTTTTGGGCTTGCTAACAGGTCCACCGCTCCTAATACCATGGCTTCTGCTGATAATAGCAGGGTACCGAGAGGGCGCATGGCTCTACTTGAAAAATCCCTCGAGGAGGAGAACGATATGAGAGCTTCTCTCTTCTGTGAGGAGCATGATGTGCGTATAAAACTGTTGGTGGAGGACCATCAGAGTGTACTAGAGGAACGCGAAAAAAAAAGGTTTTCGAAGAGAACTTTCGCACACTCGAGCTCCAACAAAAAAAGTTGGAAATAGATAATCTCCAGCAGAAACACAAGCTGGAGATGGAAACTCTAAAGAAAAAAAGTGAACTTGAGATTGAAATTCTTGAAATAGACAGAAATATTAAGCTTGAGCAACTAAAGAGGATGCGAGAGGCAGCAAAATAAAGAGTTGCCTAACCTCAATGAAACTGGAAACTGTCTGAATGAATGCGCATACAAACAGTAAGTAGTTAAGAACTTTTTATGTGTACAAACACACAGCTTTGTTGATCACCTGCTTGCAAGTTTGACAAGCTACCACAACGAAATGAGTGGTAGGAAGGTTATGCAGCACTCTTTTTCTACCAACATGGCTGGTTAAGATAATGTTTTGTGGAGATCATGTTTATATATGAAATTGTAAAACAGTATACACAACTTGACATATGAACTGTAGTCAACAAATATGAAGCGAATTCCTTCACTCTACAAAGGTGTTCTCCGAGCAGCAGATGAAAATATGTGGCGACCCGTGTGAGGCCTGGTAGACTGCGAGAAAACATGGGTCTATAAGCCCATTTAAGGATCCTGCATTCTATCATGCAGTAGTATACGCAGTAACTGAAATGCTTGCCCATTTGAACAATGAACAAGCCATGCATCTGCCCTCTGGGACGCTACAGCTGTTACTCCTGGCATCCGTTTTCATGCATGTGTAAACAAAGACTACGCAGCAGTTCCTGGGCTTTTCGAAGGTCATTGGTAGCAGGATCAGCAAAAGATTTACCCTAGGCAGCCATTGCCATTTAAACATTGCAGTGCATAGAAATATTTGGCATTAATGGTCACAGCATCAGTGTTAACATTAAGGTACTGAATGCAACCTGGACATCTTGCCCACGCAACAAATTACTAAATGGCATAAACAACTTGATATGAAGCTGACATTATTTATTTATTTATTGTACCTCAAAGGCCCCTGTTATGGGGCATTACATGAGGGATGGGCATGACAGTTAAAAAAGTATGGTTTCGATCTTGTTCTTGAAATGGATGGGGTTGATAAGGTGGACGGCTTCCGGTGGCAGATCGTTCCAGTCCCTAGATGATTTCACAAAAAATGATCGGAGATGAGCAGACGTTTTGGCAGGGGGAGGGTAGACGGTCTTGTGGTGGTCAATTCGACTGGAGAGACGATGAGCTGGTCATATGACTGATGCTCCTAGAGATGAATGATAAAACTTGTGAAAAAGGCACAATCTAAACATTTTTCGCTGTTATTCAAGATTAGGTAGTGAGGCTCGTGCTTTTAAAGCAGACACGCTAGTATGGTATGAGTAATCTGAATATACGAAGCGGATAGTGTGATTTTGAATTTTTTCTAGTGTTAACGATAGGTTAGCTTGATGAGGGTCCCATACTGATGAAGCGAATTCTAATTTAGGCCGGACGAAAGTTAGGTATGCTAACAATTTAATAGAAGGGGTAGCAAAACGAAGATTACGACGCAAAAACCCAAGAGTGCGATTAGCGTTATTAGCGATATTACTTATATGTATGGACCAATTTAGGCTATGTGTTAGGGTAATGCCTAAATACTTACAGGTGGAAACGGGAGACGCTTCAGAATAGAAAAGAACATTTGTGAGAAATATGGGAATTCCTGCGATGAAAAGAGATCAAGCATGTTTTAGTAATATTAGGAGACATTAAAAAATCGTTACACCAAGTTTCTATTTCTACAAGATCTTTTTGAATGATGTCGGCGTCAGCGCGGTTAGAAATCGGGCGGTAAATTACACAATCGTCAGCGAATAAACGAATGGTAGAGGTGATGTTAGATGGAAGATCGTTAATGTAAATGAGGAAGAGCAAGGGTCCAAGCACGGTACCTTGGGGGATACCCGAGGTGACTGGAGAACGAGGGGAAGAGTATTTATTAGCATAGACGAATTGTTCTCTGTTAGTCAAGAAGTTTCGAAACCATTCCATCACCAAATGGTTAAGGTTTAGGCGCGAGAGTTTTAGCAGTAATCGTTTATGCGAAACTTTATCAAAAGCCTTTTCAAAGTCTAGTAAGAGCGCGTCAACAGAAATATTTAGGTCAAGGTTAGAACTAAGGTCGTTAATAAAAAGGGCTAGTTGGGAATCACTAGAAAGTCTTTTTATGAAGCCATGCTGGTTAGGGTGAAAAAAATTGACCGAAACAAGAAATGTGACTATGTGTAAATAAATGACATGTTCCATTAACTTCGAGCAGACACTTGTGAGAGAAATGGGGCGGTAGTTTTTACATGAAGAAGATGGACCTTTTTTCGGGACTGGGACGATCTTACCGATTTTCCAGTCTTGCGGAAGTACACCTGATGACAAGGAATGTTCGAAAAGGTGGCATAAAAAGACACTAACAACATTTTTAGTATTTTTTAAGACTTTTGAGTTTAGGCCATCAATACCAGATGAAGATGTGACTTTCAATGATTCAATTAATTTCATTATTCCGTTAACATCGAACAAAATGTCTCGCATGGCTGGGTGATCTAATACAGGGAAGTTTGGCAGTATGGGGTCGAGTTCTTTAGTAAAAACTGAGCAAAAAAAGGTGTTAAGAGTGCAGCTAACATCGTGTTCTGGAATGGGGTTATTGTCTTCGTCGAGTAACGTTAGTGGCACGGGGCGTGTAGGGTTAATAGTGGTCCAAAACTTCTTGGGGTTGGCACGCAGCATGGACGGCAATACTGTAGAAAAAAGGAACGTTTGGTTTGGCTGGCTAGAGACAAGAATGCTTTTTCGGCACAATTATATTTTCTCCACGCGAAAGCGGTGTTCAAGCGTTTCGCCGATCGAAACAGTCTTTTCTCTTTGTTGTTGAGGCGCTTCAACTCCTTATTAAACCACGGAGATGATGTTTTTTCGGTGATAGTGATAGTGGGTATGTGCCTCTTTATTAGTTCATGCATTTTGAGTTCGAAAAGTAACCAGTTGCTTTCAACTGAACGGATTGGAAAATTTATGGCGTACTCTGCCCAAAAGTCGGAGAGGGCAGCGTTCATGGCTGCGTGATTGCTTTTGTCGTAGAGTGTTAGTGTTTTTTTTTTTTTTTTGGGGGGGGGGGTATGATAGTTGACATGAAAATGTCGTTTGGATTACAGAGTGGTCACTAAGCCCAGGTAAATGGGGTGGCAGTGAAACATTATCAGGGTGAGAAGTTAGAACGAGGTCGAGAATGTTGGAAGAATGATCATTCTACCTGGTAGGGTTAGACACTAGCTGAGACAAACCAAAGGTTAGGCAAGTGTTAACAAAGTCGCTTTCGATGTTATCTTTGGATGTAGTCGAGGGGAGGTCAGACCAAGTGATGGATGGAAAGTCGCCATAGAGAATATGGGAGTGTGTTGATGTGAAGCGCTTCATGAAAGTGGGCAACAAAGGAATCCTTGAAATCAGGAGGTCAAACGCCGATGATAACTGGGGGGTAAGTAGCATTGCACTGGATGAAGAGTAATTCAAGAGGAGATGAATGTTTGATCTCAGAGCAACCATATGAATGATGAGTAGCGATAAGTACACCTCCTCCTCGCCTGTTCATCCTATCACGTCGAAAGATATTGAAATCGGGGAAAATGGAATGTATCCCAGAGTCTTTAATACCGTTTCTTGGGCTAGTTGGTTCATATTTGTACTGTGATAAACTGCGCCGAAATAAACACACCACACACAGCGCCTTTGTCCCGTCTTCTGTCTTGTGGTGTGTTTATTTCGGCGCAGTTTATCACAGTTTATCACAGTACATCCCAGAGTCTGCTATGGACGAGTTTAGCCATGTTTCGGTTAGGACCAATATGCCGCATTCTGTCGTTCGTACGAGACTGTCAATGGTGTCCAGCTTAGGTAGGAGGCTACGGATGTTAGTGTAAAGAATGGACAAGTGGCGATGATCTGACTTCTATTATATACGAAGCCTCATTTTCGTTCATTCGACTCGTAGCATTATATTGACTGCAGCACATGAAAAGCTACGACCTATGAAAAGGAAGCATAACAATGGAGGAAGACGTGTCCTAGTGTGTTGGCTCGAATCCATTAATGTAGAAAAGATGACACTGGAATGGAAGGAAATAAGAAAAAATGATGGAATGATGTGTGCTGATTGCTACGGAGCCATTGAGTAAACGCTCTTGAAGTAAACAAATATGAAGAGGATTCCTTCACTCTACAAAGATGTTCCCCGAGAAACAGATGAAAATATGTGACGGCCCGTGTGAGGAATGGTAGACTACGTGAAAACATGAGTCTATAAACCTTTAAGGATCCTGCATTCTATCACACAGTAGTATATGCAGCAACACAAATGCAGTCATGTTATGTACACACACCAAAATTGCACTGGGGAATGTTAAACTATATATAAAGGAAACAGTGCCCAAATACCACAACAATGACAGTATTATAATGAAGAGAGATAGCCATAGCACCTACAGAAACAACATATTGCTATGTTGCACAAAGCTTTCACAGCATGCAAAACACTGATGCACTCACATTACGAAAGACACAAGCACGGTTTAAAAAAAAGCACAGGGCACAACAGACGTCGAAATAGACCGCTGTGAAGGAGTCGGGCCCCGAGCACATCGTTGTTGTGGTTGTTGTCCAAATAACTTATGGCACATACCCACAGAGGGGGATTGGCCAAGAATTGGGTAGCAAAGAAATTTTTCTTTTTTTAAAGTATACTTGCATAAAAAAAAATGATTTGAGGGGTAAAGGAAAGGAAACAAAACGGGAAATAAGTGAAATATAAAATGGAAAGTGGTAACACTCACGGAAGATTGACACTACAATTGTAGAACAAGTGATGTTTAAATATTTAGCAAGGCAAACGATTTGATTGCAGTAAAAAATTTTGCATGGCGGTAAAACAGACCTGTGACTGTGCCCAAGGATGGTGGCGCCAAATGATAACAATGTCGGGCTGCTTAAACTAAGGCAAACTGTTGCAATTGCCTTTCCATCAACTGCCTTCTCAACGTAGTGAAGCAGCGGCAAAACAATAAAAAGTGATCTAATGTTTCTTGTTTACCGCAAAATGCGTAGACGGGAGACAGTGCCAAACCAGACCTGTAAAGATAGAAATTTAAAGGTGGGATACGGCATCGCAGCCTTGTTAGAGAAATCTCAAGTTGCCGTGAATGACATAATTTTCTATTCCAAGAATAATTTTGATGCAGGTAGTCATCAGATCTTAAAAGATGTCCATTTTTCATATTTAATAGAACGTTTCTCCGAAACCTCGCTGCGGTGATGTACGCTGTCGCCGGAAGGATAGATAATACGGGGCCATTAAGGGACTCTTTTGCCAAATTGTCAGCATATGCCTTTAAAGTCACATTGCTGTGGCCTGGTACCCATACCATATGTACAATATTCAAATGTCTAGGGATCAGGGAGACAAGGGTTTTTGATATTGCAGAATCCACCGACGAAGAGAGAGATGAACACAAGGATAGAGAGTCGGAAATTACAGCCATTTTAAAAAAGAGGAGTCTAATTTCCGTAAAGCGAGTACCACCGCCAGAAACTCCGCTTCAAAAATTGGGGTGAAGTCCGGAAGCCGGACAGAAAAAGACCAGTCTGAATGTGGACAATATATACCCACACCCGCCTTTTCATTACTTTAAGATGCGTCAGTAGCTACTACTAAACTAGCAAGAAAAGCTTCTTAAATGATCTTCTAAAAATCCGTTTAGAATTACGGATGATAAGTCTTTAGCATTTTTCGGGAATATGTCGTCAAAGACAATTTCAATAGATGAACCGATGGTTTGTATGGGTAGAATACTAGGAAGGGAAACATTTAAAGGGTCCAGCAAATTTTTGACCATAACAACCTGCGGGGTGTGAAATTTAAGGCGAATGGACACCGAAAAAGGAGGTCGGTTGACAGCAAAAAATAGACATAGATCGGTGAAACTCTGATTCATATATCCTTAGGTACGTCTGAACAGTTAGAATCTGTAATCTATATATTAAGGGTGGAATCCGGGCTTCAAGGTAGAGCACATTGTTGGCAACAAATTTTGGAAGTCCAAGACACAACCGAAGCACTTCTCGCTCCAAGAGAACAAGCGGTCGAATTTTATAAGCTGCTGATCCAGAAAACAAGACTGAACCGAACTCTAAAATTGGACGCACATACATAACATAAACCATTAAAAGGACATCTCTCCGCATTCCAGACCTGGGACGACTAATTCGGCGCAACATTCCCACGGCCCGAGTCCCTTTCGTAGCAATATGGTTAATGTGGGGCTGCCATGAAAGATTATCATCATAACTGACCCCTAAATACTTTAATGATTTAACCTGTGGTATTATTTGCTGCTGATACATTACAGACGGACTTACAGAATCTTTTATATTGAATACTAGGACCACGCTTCTGTTCACATTTAATGTGAGACGCAAGCCACACAATCAATTCTCAATAGCGTTTAGGTACGTTTGCAAGTGGAGATAAAGGGATTGAATATTTGATGCTGTTGCAAAATACGCAATATCATCCGCATATACGTAAGTTCGAACGTCATGATTAACTGGTATTGAACTGAGTAGCATGTTGAAAAGGACTGGTGAAAGGACTGCTCCTTGCGGCACTCCCCTGGCTTGCTTATATCTGCCAGAATGAACGCCATTTAATGCACAGTAAAACTCTCGGTTTTGGAGGAATTCAGATATCCAGGCTACTAAATAATGTGGAAACTGAAGAGATTTTAATTTTTGCAATAGAATGCTATGCTCAACGCTATCATAGGCTTTGGCTATATCTAGCTTTATCAAGGCAGCGTGCATTTTTTGGCGCCGCGCTAAAAGAACTCGACTCTCGAGATCAGCATGCGCATTCCAAATGGAACACCTTTGACGGAAACCAATATGAATTCCGAGATACGTATAAGTATGACTCTTTCAATTAATTTTACAATGTTTGATGTTAATGCAATTGGTCTAATGTTATCAATGGACAAGGCACCGCCTTTATTCTTAAGTAAAGGAATTATTTTGGCAAGTTTCCATTCTGGGTGTATCCAAGCATGTTTGATGGAATAATTTACTAGCTCTAATAATGTCTCAGGTGTGACTCCTCAAAAAGAATTTTTAACATTTTTGAAGTTACGTTGTCAGGACCGGGAGCAGTGGCCGGTAATCTCATAACTATAGGAGAGAGCTCAGAAACGGAAATTTGAGGATCATAATTAACTGGTTCCATTGGCATTACAGATATCGACCATGAAGGAAGTGCAGACGAGAAACGCTTCTCCAGTCCTTTGGAAATTGTTTCATTTCTGTCTATTGCTTCATGGGGAGTCAAAATAAAGGAATAAAGATTTTGTGCTTGCGGAATATTTTTCCGCCAGCGTAAAAAACCAAAAAGAGCAGTTCGGTTGCCAGATTTGGACAGGAAATCAAAATGCTTAACATCATACTCGTCCTTCGCTTTTGCCACTGTACGTTTAAAAGTAGCTGCCATGAACTTGTAATCCTGCCAGTTTTTCGGGCACTGGTTGTGAAGCTTTTTCCATGCCGCTCTTCTACGTCTGTAATCTCGGGAACAATCATCATTCCACCTAACAGCTGAAGTATTCACCTGTGAGCTCCGTACCAAGATCTCAGACTTCTTACGGCAATCCTCAATCACCGAGCATAAGCGTTTTGATTTTTGTTCTTCATCTGTGTTAGTCACTGACTCAAGATTAGAGCGTAACGTTAACTGAATGTTATTATAGTTGATAAATGACTTCAACTGAGATGTCGCTGGAGTTACAGGGCGATTAACATCAAACGCAATCGGTATGTGGTCACTAGAGGTGCCACAATCAAGTGTCGACCAATTATTAACGAAAAGACTGGGAGAGGTAAACGTTAAATCTAACACAGATTGAGTGTGTTTTCTTATGAAAGTGGCCGAACCCGAATTTGTGCAGGAAAAGTTATTATTTGTTACCCAATCCCAAAGACGCTTGCCACAACTATCTGTCTTGTAGCCCCATGACACATGATGCGAATTAAAATCACCAGCCAGAAGAACTGAGTTTCGACAATTAACTAATAGCAGATCTAGAGGTTTTGTATCTTGTACACCGCTAGGGAAATAAGCATTCACTAAGGAAAACGGACAGTGCCCTGGAATTTCAAAGTCTAGGGCCAATAACTCACAATCTATAGAAGATAGCTGGAAAGAAATCTTAGCCCTGTGACAGAATTTTGTACAGACAAATATAATTAAACCTCCTCCTTTTGATTGGCGATCTTGTCGGAATGAATGATAATTTTGTAAATAGAAATGCTTTTCGGTTGTTAGCCAAGTTTCTTGCAAAATAATTATATGTGGATTATATTGAGAAGAAATGTAAACTAAATCTGTTGAAGCTGTTAGAAATTAACGACAGTTCCACTGGATAACTTTTAGTGCCCCTATGATTGCGAAATCTGGGCAGCCGCAACTGCCTGCCTCAAAATATTATCTTTTGGCTTTGATGCATGCTGATGCTTCTTAGACTTTGGTTGGGACCGCGGAGAAGAATGGTTGGACATGGGAGACCCACACCGTTTTAGAATTCTTACATCTTATTCCACCATCTCTGCGCCATTAATGTTTCCATCGTCATCTGGAGGAGTAGCCCTGTGAGGCGAAGCAACAGTACTGCTTTCAAGCAGTTGAGAGCTTTCAGAGGGCATGTTTGCTATGAAAGGGGCTGTTCCTGATTGCAGGGCTTCCGTTAGCTGAACTGCCAGAACGTTAGAAAAACACTCTGTGACAGTAGCAACTATTCGGTCGACCATTTTAGTCATTGATGCTTCCACTGCAGTCATTATCGCCTTTGAGATTGATGCATCCAGAGGCACACCTGATCGGGCTGACACACCTGCATAACCGTGTAATCGCTCCTTAACTTCTGTTACAGCGTCACGACGCGAACAGCGTTTTCTATCTATTACTTCTAGAATTTGCAGCTCCTGTTTTCGAGATGGATACTCCAAGGAGTTTGCAGCATGGCCTCCATTGCAAAGGCAGCATTTGTCGTTTTGTTGTGAACATGATGACGAATAATGACCATCGCCACATTTGGAACACCGCACGGAGGACTTACAACCACGAGCACTGTGACCATATTGCCAGCAATTAGTGTACTGCAGTGGCTTAGATTCAAGAGGATCCACACGGAAGATCAATGGCCATGCTTTTATCTCTGACGGGCATGAAGTTCCCGCAAATGTGGCAATCACCGACTCTGTTGGTACCCGCGTATTATTAACCTCCCGGCTGCAACGATACACCGCTACCACACCAGCCGCCGAAAGAAGGTCGAGGGTCTCAGCTGGAGTTAAAGAAGAGTCTACTCCTCG
Organism: Amblyomma maculatum; assembly: GCF_055883805.1. Taxonomy (NCBI): domain Eukaryota; kingdom Metazoa; phylum Arthropoda; class Arachnida; order Ixodida; family Ixodidae; genus Amblyomma; species Amblyomma maculatum. The sequence continues at coordinate 172,441,768 of NC_139353.1, read as the reverse complement.
GACCAATCCTTTTGTGCCTGCTCGGCACAGTATCCCGTCACGCCCAAACTGCCTCACTTCTATGATCGAGTCGTACAGGGAAGAGGCTGCCTGGAGAGCAGCTCGAACAGTCCCAGGGTTATTCATTTTAATAAATCCGCCATCCTTGGGCACCAGCGCCACAGGAATGTTTTGAACGCCAGATCATTGGAACGCTTCCAGAGGTAGATCGTGAGGCGTAATGAAAGCCGACTAGGGGGAGCGCCCCTGGCCGGGAGACTGCGTAGACATCACTTTACAGTTACAATCTCTCTGCGAGCGTTATCAACACGGTGAAAAGCGCGAATGCGCAGGGGAAAGCAGAAAAAGAGGACTAGCCGCCCAATATTTAGCCGATTCACGCCTTCTGCTCGTAGCGGTGCCCTAACACGTTAGCAGGGTTAGCACAGCGCGCTCGCACGTCAAGGCACCCACACACACACACTTTGTCTGCCTCTTCTTCGTTCATTCGACTCGTAGCATTACAATTACTGCAGCACATATTCCATCCTCTGTATGCTGATTCTGCTTTGAACCTAGGTACACAGATCGGTAGCGATGATCCAGTTGCTTGGGCACGTGAGGTCGCTGCGACTGCCCAAGCAGTGTTCGCTGGCAAGTGTTAAGGCCTCCAGAGAGCAGATGGCCATGTTTGGAGAAGATGCTCGGAAAGGAGGCTGCAGTCCAAGCTCCTATTGTAGGTGAAGCAAGCAACATGCATCCTGCCCCTGGAAGATGAACACAGTGTTTCTGAAGTGCACTTTAAGTAAAGGGACACTCAAAAAAGTACTTCAAGAGTGCAAACTTGCAAAAGAGGCCATACAAGAGCGGCTATGAAAGGCACCATAGCCTACAAACAGCCTCCCCACCCCCTCCTAACATGAAAGTGGAAACTTCAAGCACTTTTTTTATACGGCAAAGCTTAAAAATTCAGCAGGAAAGGCCTCTTAAAGGATTTCCTCCGCCAATAGGTTGTTTGGTCCTCACAATCATCATCATCAGCCTGATTATACCCACTGCAGGGCGAAGGCCTCTCCCATATTTCTCCACTTAACCCGGTTCTGTGCTACCTGCATCCACTTGACCCCTGCGAACTTCTTAATCTCATCCGCCCACCTAACTTTCTGCCGCCCCCTGCTACGCTTTCCTTCCCTTGGAATCCAGTTTGTTACCCTCAGCGACCATCGGTTATCCTCTCTTCGCACTACATGTCCTGCCCATGTCCATTTCTTCTTCTTAATTTCTACTAGAATGTCGGTAACTTGAGTTATTTCTCTCACCCACTCTGCACGCTTCCTATCTCTTAATGTTACCCCTACCATTTTTCGTTCCATAGCCCTCTGGGTTGTCCTCAACTTAAGTAGAACTCTCTTGGTTAGCCTCCACGTTTCAGCCCCATAGGTGAGTACAGGCAAGATGCAACTGTTGTATACTTTCCTCTTGAGTGATACCGGTAAGCTGCTAGTCATAATCTGCGAGTGCTTGCCAAATGCGCTCCATCCCAATCGTATTCTTCTTGTTATTTCCTTTTCGTGGTCCGGATCTGCGGTTACTACCTGTCCTAAGTAGACATAATCGCCTACTACTTCCAGTATTTCGCTACCTAATGTAAACTGCTGTTCCTTTCCGAGGCTGTTGAACATTACCTTAGTCTTCTGCATATTGATTTTCAAGCCTACCTTTCTACTTTTCCTGTCTAGGTCATCGATCATTATTTGCAGTTCATCCCCCGAGTTGCTTAGCAAGGCAATGTCATCAGCAAATCGCAGATTACTGAGGTATTCTCCATCTACCCTTATCCCTAACTGCTCCCATTCCAAGTCTCTGAATACTTCCTCTAAACAAGCTGTGAATAGTACTGGGGAGATTGTGTCTCCTTGCCTAACACCTTTCTTTATGGGAATTTTGTTACTCTCTTTATGCAGAACTATGGTTGCTGTGCAGCCACTATATATATCTTCCAGCACTTTCACGTACGGCTCGTCTACCCCTTGATTTCGCAATGCCTTCATCACTGTCGGTCCTCACAATGCCATGGTCATAACTAAATGTAAGAACTCGTGATTGAATAGTGGGATTGACCGTAAAATGGGACTGACCGTGATATTCGGACAATCAGCACTCCCTTGAGAGGCATATCTATAGGTGCGTGAAAGGGGGGGGGGGGGCACCCCTAATTCTCTAAGACGGCGCCTTGTCTGCCCCCACATGTTTAATCTGTTGCAGGATTTTTGAGGACACTGTGGAGTTGAAAACCCTAGGCTTTTTTTTCAAATCAAATCTTTATTTCAACATCAGTGATGCTGAGGCCCATGGACAAAAATCCTCTGAATGGGCTTGTCTAGGTCCACGATCCTGAGTTCCAAAAACTGCTTACTTGCCACCTTTACAAACGGAAAGCCAGGGGCTCAAGGAATGGTTTTGAGATGTGTGTCGGCACGTCGCACAAAATATTTTGTGCTTAATAAAAAGAACAAGCTTCGCCAGAGTTTCACTACTGAAAAAAATAAACAGTGCTGCAACCATGGCGAAGCTTGTTCTGTTTATTAGGCACAAGATATTTTGCATGTGTTGAAATTCCATCACATAAAGACAAATGTTTTGTAAGCATCCCTCATCTCTGCATTGTAGTTTTGTCCTTGGGGCCTTGGTTAGGGTGGAAGTGGGGATTGTGGTGAAACTTGGCTCCCCTTAAAGCCTAGCCTTGCGCATGTCTATGGGCATACCTGCCACTCTCGAGTTGTATCTGACTATAATATGCTTCCAAACAGTAGGCTGTGGCAAGCGTTATAAAGGATTTTGTTTGCAATCATGCATGGCTCAAGTTGCTCAGCAAATAGTGGAGATTCCATCATTGCTTACCTAGGTGAAACTCTTTTCTATGAGCACCTGCCGTGCTTGCATTTCTGACAAGCTGTCATTTACAGCATCGCGAGGCGGCAGGTACACTAGTCGTGTGGACGCTTGTGTGTCAGCTGGGACACGATGATGATGAGGTGGCTCTGGCTCCTTCATCAAACAGCCCAAATTGTGAAGTGCAGCACAGGCCGTCACGATGAGTACAGTTCGTTCAGGCTTATGCTGCAGCCCCATGTCTAAGCAGGGAAAGCGTCGTTTCCAAACCCCAAAGGCTCGCTCGACCGTGTTCCGGGTCTTTATGTGGCCTTTGTTGGACCTGTGCAAATAAATAAATGGTATAAACATTTGGCTCTATGCATTATGAGTCGCTAAGAAACGTCTTCCCAATTTGCTCAAAATTATGCTATGCCACATTTTTTTTTAAATACATTTTTTTTCCTATAACATCATAGCTTGTTTTATCCCAATAGTTAAAAGACAAAATGCTTTAGACTAAAAGAACATTGGTACTAATCTGTTCCTGAACTTCCGGCTTGTCAACATGTAGACTTACCTTCCACGGGGTGTGCCCGCTGGACCAGGGTCTGCCAGAGGCGTCATTAGAAACGGCTGGCAGGCGTACCCAGCATCCCCCAGCAGCACGCCTGGCACCCGCCGTTCCTCATATAGCACACGCTACCCGGGAGTTGTCGAATATCCGGCTGTCGTGCACGGACCCGGGCCAGCTGTCTACCATGTCGTAGAATGTCATCTGTGGTCCGGTGACGGCCTGTATCAGATTAGCAATATGTAGGTAAGCACAACCATCGCTGCAAATAGCACATTTCTTCATCCTAGCCTTTTAAACGGTCGTGTCGTAGGGTTGCTTTCTGTTGCGTCACTCTAAGAACCTTAAAAATTACAGACCAATCAGCTTACTGTCTATTACGTATAAGGTATTTACTAAGGTAATCGCTAATAGAATCAGGACAACCTTAGACTGCAATCAAGCAAAGGATCAAGCAGGGTTTCGGAAACGGTACTCTACTATCGATCATATCCATACCATCAATCAGGTGATGGAAAAATGCTCGGAATATAACCAGCCCTTATACATAGCATTCATTGATTACGAAAAAGCATTTGACTCAGTTGAAACCTCGGCGGTGATGCAGCCATTGCGAAATCAGGGGATAGCCGAGCCGTACGTGAAAGTGCTGGAAGATATATATAGTGGCTGCACAGCAACCATAGTTCTGCATAAAGAACGTAACAAAATTCTCATAAAGAAAGGTGTTAGGCAAGGAGACACAATCTCCCCAGTACTATTCACAGCTTGCTTAGAGGAAGTATTCAGAGACTTGGAATGGGAGCAGTTAGGGATAAGGGTAGATGGAGAATACCTCAGTAATCTGCGATTTGCTGATGACATCGCCTTGCTAAGCAACTCGGGGGATTAACTGCAAATAATGATTGATGACCTAGACAGGAAAGGTAGAGAGGTAGGCTTAAAAATCAATATACAGAAGACTAAGGTAATGTTCAGCAGCCTCGGGAAGGAGCAGCAGTTTACATTAGGTAGCGAAATACTGGAAGTAGTAGGCGAATATGTCCACTTAGGACAGGTAGTAACCGCAGATCCGGACCACGAAAAGGAAATAACAAGAAGAATAAGATTGGGATGGAGCGCATTTGGCAAGCAGTCGCAGATTATGACTAGCAGCTTACCGGTATCGCTCAAGAGGAAAGTATACAACAGTTGCATCTTGCCTGTACTCACCTATGGGGCTGAAACGTGGAGGCTAACCAAGAGAGTTCTACTTAAGTTGAGGACAACCCAGAGGGCTATGGAACAAAAAATGGTAGGGGTAACATTAAGAGATAGAAAGCGTGCAGAGTGGGTCAGAGAAATAACTCAAGTTATCGACATTCTAGTAGAAATTAAGAAGAAGAAATGTACATGGGCAGGACATGTAGTGCGAAGAGAGGATAACCGATGGTCGCTTAGGGTAACAAACTGGATTCCAAGGGAAGGAAAGCGTAGCAGGGGGCTGCAGAAAGTTAGGTGGGCGGATGAGATTAAGAAGTTCGCAGGGGTCAAGTGGATGCAGCTAGCACAAAACCGGTTTATTTACAGAAATATGGGAGAGGTCTTCGCCCTGCAGTGAGTATTATCAGGCTGATGATTATGATGGTGATGATGACGTCACTAAACGTCAATGCTATATTATATTAAAGGAAGCGCTGTTCTGTAACCTGAGAAACCTTGTGCCACTGTGAAAATCAAAAATTGCAGATCAACAGCGTCAAAAGATCAACAATAGAGACATAGAAGCACGGCGTTATACTTGCATTTAAATTTGACGCATCATTCACAAGCGATACGTGCAAATAGCTTGCTGATGTACGAAGGGCATCATTGCTTACCTGCACGTTGACAGAAAAGTAACCCTTTCGATTCCGGAGCACCACCGCATTCGGACCGCCGGGGCTCTTTATGCGCACATGGGTGCCGTCTATGCACCCAGTGACGCCGGGGAATTCGCCGACCTCGTAGAATTCCCTCATCACCTCCCGAAATTTGGAGGCGTGTGGGAAGTTCACGAGCATCGGATGCAGATGTTTTGCAATGAGCAGGGTCACCTTGCCCACGGCACGGCACACTGTCGATTGCGGGATCTTGACGAGGTCGCCTGTGACTGTTTGGAACGTCCCTGCCCCGTAGAAACGTAGAGTCATCAACAGCTGCAGCAGTGGAGGCACTGGCTGTCTCCGCTTTCTTTCATGGGCAGCTTGCTGAGCAGTCGCAGCACGGTAGCCTTCGTAAACCGATATAAACCTCCATAGGGTTTCCCCGATCATCGAAGGCATTCGATGCGCCTCCGAAAACGCGACATGGCGAATTCGAAAGAAGCTATCCGGTGAGCGACGTCCCTTCTGGTGGCGGCCATGTTGAAAAAAACGAAGTCGGCTTCAAGACAGCCCCCAAGCTAACTTAAAGATTGACCCGACTTCGACCGCGTCAAGTCGAGCGCAAGTCGCCTTTCAAGTCAAGCACGATTTATGGCATGCGTTGGAGCTGACTTGAGATCGCTGCAAGTCCGAGTCAAGTTAGATCTCTGAATTCGGGGGTTCAGACAATAATAACAAAAATAAACTAAACAAATCTTAGCTATAGCAGTCAGTCAGTCGTAGCAAAAGCAGTGTCATGTATTCGAGACAAAAGCAGTCAAAACCTAAAACGTGAAAACAAGACAAAAATAAAGGTAAACTATCAACAACAAAGGTCGATACCCTCCACTTCCTGAGCATAAAACTGCTTTTCAAACGCGACCACTTATGTTTCATGTACTCCCCGAGGTCCCAAAAACAGGTGTTAAGATATCCTTCTGGACACTCAAAAATTGTAAAAAATGGAATTGCTAGTGGTTGCATTCGCTCAAGCTTGCTGAGCTCATGCCATCGTTGCATTCATGATATTTGTAGTCAAGAGCTTGACGGAAGCCCGTCTGGTCGGAATGGGACATGACGAAAAATTAACGACACCGACCAAAAGAAAGATGGAATGACGTTTCGGTACCCACGCGGGAGCCTTGTTCACAAGGAGGCGAAACGGGGAACCGTTGCTTTAAATACGGCGCATCACAGAACCCAGACATCTTGCGTATAGAGGGGGCAGATTACCATGATTACGGTTTAGCGTATTTGCTGTAGTCTGAATGATCAGCGACTCAAGATAGAGCCGTGATGCTCTGTTCCTTTCTTTCGCTATCACACATGCCTGTGCATAGTCAATATTGTGTTTGGCAGATACCGAATGTTCGGCCAGCACGTTCGAAGCCACCCGCCGTTTCCTCACGTCGTTTTGATGATCGCGCAATCTTCTTTCATGTTTCTTGCTTGATAGGGTTGTCCACGTGGCTGATGAAGGAAAGATATCTCTTGAATTTGCCTGGTCAAGGGTTTCGTTCTTTGTAACATCATGTGACATATTTTTTTGTATAAGAATCCGCTTTCTTCCTAATAAAAAGTTAGTTGCCAGTCAGCGCTCGCCTGTTGTGCTTCTCTTGTGTGTTTCATCTCTTCGCGCTGTTCCACCCACTATGCAATTATACCAACTCGCCCAACTGTCCATCCTACTTCAATGGAAAATACGGCGAAAGATCATGCTCAAAGTAGTTTTTACGTGGTTTAATACCTTCGTTTTGATGCCGTCAACACCAGATGATGACATCACTAGTGATTCAATAATTTTGTCGATAACAGAAGGATTAAAGATAATGTTCTACATAACCGCGTGGTTGTAATGAGGAATATGTGGTAAATTGTGAACATGTCCTTCAGTTAATACAGAAAAAATGCCCGGTTAAGTTTTTTGGCTGTTTGGCTGTCTGGAATCGGGCAGTTTACGTGGTACAGTTGTAATGGATGCGAGTGTTTTGGGTTATTTACAATCCAGAATATTACAGCTTTAGTTTTTATCATACTAGGAATAAAAAGGTGCTTTATTTTATTAGCGAGTGGTAACAACTCTTTTCCTGCAGCATAATACTTTTCCCAAGTGCAGTGCATGTCAGTTGATTTAACAGAACGGAGCAGTCTTTTCTTTTTGTTGTCAAAAAATTTGAGTCCATGATTGAACAATGGCGATGTTGTTTTTTTTTTCGACAATGATTAAACCGTGCATTCTGTTTCGAGCGGCAACCAGTTAGTTTCGACTGAGTGATTTGTAAAGTTTCGAAGGAACCATATGAAAAATGGATGTCGTAAATAGCAGAGTGGGTAAGAGAAATAACTCGAGTTGAAATCTGCAGAGGTGCAGTTCCGCGAGCCCCCTTTCACGCCTAGAATTTCTAATCCACGTTTTGACACCTTTTGTTGTGGAGGCGAAATGATGGCACCCGTGTGCTGTGCGATGTCAGTGTGCGTTAAAGAACTACAGGTGGTCGAAATTTCCTGAACACTCCACTACAGCCTCCCTCATAGCCTGAGTCGCTTTGGGAAGTTGAACCCCACATTCCCTTCCTCATCCTCAGCCTGATTATACCCACTGCAGGGCAAACGCCTCGCCCATATTCCTCCAATTAACCCGGTCCTCTGCTAGCTGCATCCGCTTGACCCCTGGGAATTTCTTAACCTCATCCGCCCCCCTAACTTGCTGCCGCTCCCTTCTACGCTTTCCTTCCCTTGGAATCCAGTCTGTTGCTCTAGGCGACTAACGGTTATCCTATCTTCGCACTATATGTCCTGTCCATGCCCATTTTTTCTCGAGTTCCACTAAAATGTAAGTAATTTGAGTTATTTCTCTGACCCACTCTGCCCGCTTCCTATCTTTTCGAAACTGAACTTTCTGTGTGGTGGTCTAGCCACGTCTCACTTAATCGCACGACATTCTAGGCAGCAAGACGCCTGCATATTTTCTTTAAAGCCAGTGTGATCCGGGTTATAGCAAAATAAGGACGACGACAAAAGTAGCCGAGGGAACTTGCGCAAAATACAGTGTGTGCTACAAGGTGAAGCGCGCATTTATATACTTCTATCAGGCAAGCCAGCCTCGTCGGAAGAGAGAGAGAGAAAACGAGGCTTGTCTCTAACGCGGACACTGGGGCCGATGGAACGTCAGTTGGGGTGGTGATATTTTCTTTCTTTTTACCGGTGACCATTTTTGACGGGTTGTACGGCACAGTGCTGTGCTCTTTCGATATGGCACTATCGCTGATACGGACATATCAAGATCATAATATGCCTCTGTCACACAATGTGGATTATCTGAATCTGTGCAGCTCCACCACCTTTGCAGTTATTTTTGTTTCCACTGATTTCAGTGCCTATATTTGGTAATTTTGCTTGACGTTTTCTGGGCAGTAATGTTTGTGACCGGCTTTGCCATTTATATTCACAATTCGATCTTTGTGGCAGCACATATTGTTTATCAGGGAGAAATTAATCGTATGGGCATCGTCATCATGATCCGCCTCACTATACCCACTGTAGGTTGAAGGCCTCTCCCGTATTTCTCCAATTAACCTGGTTCTGTGCTAGCTGCATCCACCTGACCCCTGCGAACGTCTTAACTTCATCCGCCCAGCTAACTTTCTGCCGCCTCCTGCTATGCTTTCCTCCCCTTGGAATCCAGTTTGTTACCCTAAGCGCCCATCGGTTATCCTCTCTTCGCACTAGATGCCCTGCCCATGCCCATTTCTTCTTGATTTCCTCTGAATGTCGGTAACTTGAGTAACTTGTGACCTTAGTCTTCTGCATATTGAGTTTCAATCCTACTTTTCTAGTATTCCTGTCTAAGCCACCCATCACTGTTGGCAGTTCATCTCCTGAGTCACTTAGCAAGGCAATGTCATCCGCAATGTCAAGCGAAAGATATGCGCTGCGTTCGGCTCTGGACCATCTTGACAGCCGTCCTTTCACAGACGAGAAACTCCTCGGCCCATGGCCACAGAAGGCGTCTAACGGCAAAGCCTTCAAAGCACTTATGTGTTTTATGAGAGACACAAACTTGATTGAGAAACTGTGACTGTGCTCCTCGCCGCCTTACCTTTCCTATCATTCTCTTCTATCTTTCTCCTTTAAACTCCTCATTCCCCTTCCCCAGTGCAGGGTAGCAAACCGGAAGCTTTCCTGGTTAACCTCTCTGCCTTCTCTCTCTCTCTCTCTCAATGTCAACCGCAAATCGCAGATTAATGCGGTATTCTACGTCTACCCTCATACCTAACTGCTCCCATTCCAAGTCTCTGAATACTTCCTCTAAGAAAGCTGTGAATAGTACTGGGGAGATCGTGTCTCCTTGCCTAACACCTTTCTTTGTGGGAATTTTGTTACTTTCTTTATGCAGAACTATGGTTGCTGTGCAGTCCCTATATATATCTTCCAGCACTTTCACGTACGGCTCGTCTATTTATTTATTTATACAAGTACCTGCAGCGCCCAGGGGCATTATAGCAGGGGGGGGGGGGCAATAACGGTAAAAAAATACCTAAAATGAGCATGTTACAATACTGAAATTATACAGTAAAGCACATTTGTTTAACAATAAAAAGAACAACACTGAAAATGTGAGTGCGAGAAACAGGTTTAAAAGGGTGGAAAGCTACTACGACAAATTGGACGCCAGGAAAGACTGAAAATGTTTACCTGTTTTACATTGTTCTATGCTCTTAGGAAGACTATTCCAAAGTGAAGAAGTGTGAGGGAAAAAGGAATTACGGAACACATCAGTTCGACATCGCGTTACAAGAACTTTCAGCTTATGGTCGCGGCGTTCAGAGATAAAATGTGGAGGTAGAATGTACAAGCTCTTGTTTATTCCCGTAAGATCAGAGTATATTTGGTAAAAAAGTTCTAATTTTGCGGTTAGTCTCCGATGAGCCAATGTTTTCCATCTAAGGTTTCCTTTAATTAATGTGATGCTACTACGGAAGTTATAGTTGCCGGAAACAAACCTGGCGGCGCGGTTTTGGATGCGTTCAAGTTTTTCCACAAGGTAAGAGCTTAGAGGGTGCCATGCCGCACAAGCATACTCGAGTATTGGACGGACGTTAGTTACGTATAGCTGTTCTTTTACTTTTGTGGGGGCTTTATAAAAATTTCGTCTAATGAGATTTAGCGTTCTAGATGACTTTAAGGTTAAATATGCTATGTGTCGGTTCCATGTCAAATTTTCTGAAAAATAGACCCCTAGATACTTGTAATGTTGGACCTTTTCAAGTGGTAGCCCGTCAAAATTATAGACTGATCTCACGGGAAGACGTTTACGGGAAAATGACACATACTGGCATTTAGCAGTGTTCAAAGACATGCCCCATTTAGTGCACCAACAATGAATTTTGTTCAGATCACTCTGTATACTACTTACATCAAGATAATTTCGTATATTCCTGTAAATGGCACAATCGTCAGCATATAATCTGCATATACCCCTGATTTCGCAATGCCTGCATCCCCGCCGAAGTTTCAATTGAGACAAATGCTTTTTTGTAATCGATGGTTGCTATGTATAAGCGCTGGTTATATTCCGAGCATTTTTCAATCACCTGGTTGATGGTATGGATATGATCGATAGTAGAGTACCGTTTCCGAAAACCTGCTTGATCCTTTGCTTGATTGCAGCCTAAGGTTGCCCTGATTCTATTAACAATTACCTTAGTAATTACCTTCTACGTAACACACAGTAAGCTGATTGGTCTGTAATTTTTAAGGTCCTTTGCATCCCCTTTCTGATGAATGAGGATAATGTTCGCGTTCTTCCATGGTTCCGATACCGTCGATGAAACCAAACACTGCGTATACAGGGTGGCCAGTTTTTCTAGCAGGATATACCCCTCGTCCTTCAACAAATCTATAGTTATCTGATCCTCTCCAGCTGATTTCCCCCTTTTCATAGTTTCTATTGCTTTCTTAACCTCGTCCTTCGTCACTGGTGGAACGGCTGACTGTTTTTCCCTACCGCCAATCTCATTACGGTCCTGACTAGTTTGGCTACTGTAGAGATCAGTATAGAACTCCTCGGCTACTTTGACTATCCTGTCCATATTCGTGATGGCGTTGCCCGCCTTGTTCCTTAGCGCATACATCTGATCTTTGCCTATGCCCAATTTCTTCTTGACTGCTTTTAGGCGTCCCTCGTTCTTTAGAGCATCCTCGATTTTATCCATGTTATACTTCCTTATATTGGCCACTTTGCGCTTATTTATTAACTCTGATATCTCTGCGAATTCTATCTGGTCTGTTAAATTGGAAGCTTTCATACTCTGGCGTTTCTTAATCAAATCTTTCATATCCTTAGACAGCTCACCGGTATCCTCTCTGACTATCCTACCGCCTACTTCTACAGCATGCTCAGAAATGATATTTTTGAAATTATTGTTTATTGCTTCTAGGATAAGGTCGCAATCCTCGGTTAGAGTTGAATATCTATTCTGTGGCGAGATCCTGAGCTCGTCTGCTCTCTCCATCACTGTTGATTTGTTGACGGACTGCTTTCTTACTAATCTGTTGCGTTCCTTCTTCAGACTTAGACTAATTCGGGACCTCACCATCCCATGGTCACTGCATCGCACTTTCCCAATTACTTCTACATCTTGCATAATGGCGGGGGTTGAACATAGTATGAAGTTATTATCACTTTTAGTGTCCCTGTTAGGACTTTTCAATGTCCATTCCCGGTTCTTCCGTTTGCTGAAGAAGGTATTCATGATTCTTAAGATATTGCGCTTTGCAAACTCAACTAGTAACTCCCCCTGCTATTCCTAGAGCTAATGCCATAGTCACCTGCTGCCTGGTCTCCTGCCTGCTTTTTCCCTACCTTGGCATTGAAGTCGCCCATTAGTACAGTATACTGCGCCTTTACTTTTCGCAATGTCGATTCTACGTCTTCATAGAAGCTTACAACTGCCTGGTCTCCTGCCTGCTTTTTCCCTACCTTGGCATTGAAGTCGCCCATTAGTACAGTATACTGCGCCTTTACTTTTCGCAATGTCGATTCTACGTCTTCATAGAAGCTTACAACTGCCTGGTCATCATAACTACATGTAGGTGCTTAGGCTTGTACAACCTTCAGTTTATACCGCTTATTCGGCCTCATTACAATGTCTGCCACCCTGTCATTAATACTATAGAATTCATCTATATTATCAGCTATATACTTACTGACAAAGAAAACTACTCCTAGTTCTCGCCTCTCCAGTAAACCTCGATGACACAGTACATTCCCATCTTTCAGAACAGTAAATGCCTCATTCGGCCTCTTAACCTCACTACGACATCCCATTTCATGCCCTCTAGTTCCTCTAACAGCACTGCTAAACTATAGCTTCTCTAGCCAGCGTTCCGGTGTTAAACGTTGCCAGGGTCAGTTTCCAATGGCGGCCTGTCCAGCGGAGCCAGGAATTCTTAGCACCCCCTGCTGCGTTCCAGGTCTGACCGCCGCCGTGGTCAGTTGTTCCGCAGCCGCTAATCATGGAGGTTGTGGCCAATTACTGCACCAGGGCGGCCAACTCCTGTTGTGGTGAGAGAGTGCGTTGCCGGAGGTGTTCACCGGCATCAGGTCGCACCCAAACCTGTTTATGCAATTCCATCGATACGTGGATTTCTTTTTATTATCCGATGGAGAATTGCGCGGCACAGGGATTCGAACCCCGGTCCACTTTTATGCGAGGCGTATGTTCTACCGCTATGCCACCGCTGCACCATATGGTAATGCTGCCGAATCGTGAAGGCAGTGGTCGCGGCCATGTAAGCAGCGAAAGACAGTCACAACTCTTTGCTTTCTTTTTAGGTTAGTATATACCGCAACCTAATTATCACTTCCATTCTTTATTTCAGCGTACACACGCGAGGAGTTCTCGGACGTATCAGCGTTTTACACAAACAGCCTGGCGTCATACCTTACGCACGAATTGAAATAAAGCAAATAAACAACCCAGCTTATGTTATGGGTTGATCAAAGATGCAATCTTTATTTTGTCTTTCTCATTAACGTGCCTTTTAATTCTGTGTTCCCTTTCCGCTGCGGAACAACAGAAAATGGTGTATCATCAACGGTTAGCCAGAAGCAGGCACGACATTAATGCAAAAGTAGTACAGCACCTATCCTTGCTGCGATCAGTCAACAAATTCTGTCTTTTTTTTTAATACACAGCGCAACAAACATAGGACAAGCGAGTAGACGGGAACAGCGCTGACTATCAACTGCATGATGTATTGAAAGAACACGAATATATACAAAAATTCTCTGACAACCAAGTGCGCATGTTCGCAGATAAAACGACATTTTCCTTTAACCAGTTTCGTCAAGAGCTCAACTCACAGTTCTTTTGAAATTCTATGTCCTGCTCGACCAATCAACAATCTAGGCAGGTCAGCGTAGGTTATTGAGTTATTATAATGGGGCTAAGATATCAAGATCAATTTTGTTTTTTTAAGCCTCACTATACTTATCATTACCTAGATCTAATCTGACAGGATTGTTAATTGGTCAGGCAGAACATAGAATGTGGTGACTTATCACAGCTAGAAGATGTACCGTACTACTTTTGCAATAATGCAAACCCGATGGTCGGGCACGATTTTCTGTTATGCAGGAGTATAAAGGTAGCAGACAATCTAAATGCGGCACTTTTAAAGTTTCCGTAGCAGTTGAGCCTAAATTCAACAGAATTTCAGTGGTGCGGATTCGGAAAACGCTCTTAAGAAACACATGGACCACTATTCGTTAAGCGCTCAACATGGGGTCAACACTGCACCCTCAAAGATGTCGATGATTATCGATAGAAGTTCAACAGCGTATCAAGATACTTTGTTGGGCGAGTTGATAAATATTCATTATTAATTTAAACAGCGCGAACACGAAGACAAAGGACAAGACAAAAGAAAGCCACAGCGCTTGTACTGTGGCTTTCTTTTGTTTTGTCCTTTGTCATCGTGTTCGCGCTGTTTAAATTAATAATCAACAGCGTATGTTGACACATCTGGTCCGAATTTCTATAGACAACCAACATGCATTTTTGTAAGGGAATAATTTGAACGGGCTATTTTATAATCGCAGATCGAATTGCAGTGTTCGATGATTGACATTTGCGTGTTTTGTGAGCATAGTGCACTTGAGATGAGCATAGAGTATAGAGCATTGAGTGGGTGCTTTTGTGACTTGCTTTGCAGTTTCTAAAAAAAGCGAGAATTTAAAGAGAAGTAAGTAGCGGAAGGGGGGGGGGGGGGAGGGCAGTTGAATGGGTGTCGACAAGACAATGCAATGGTAAATCTCGGAAATATGGCCTAGTGATGCGCTACCTACGTGTTCAACCTCTAATCATCTCACTGCCTATTTTCCTCAATTAGGTTGAGCCAATGCAGTGCTGTGCGCACCATCTCTGACGTGCGTGCCCATTCCAGGAGATGGACTGTCAGTCGCTCGATAGCAATGCAATGGTTACCGCGTGACGTAAGTGTCGAAGGCAACCATCAATTTTAGCAACATAAAACCAGCTCGAGATACTATCGTAAGCTCTCTAGGTCCAGGACAAGCGCAGCTGTCAGCGACAGCGCTCCTAATTGAAAGACGTCGCGTGCTCACAGCCGATCATGTAATATTAACAGGCAAGTTCACGATACTCGATAGAAGAAATTACTGAGGTGATCACCACTTTTTTATTGGTTGGTTGGTTGGTTTGTGGGGTTTAACGTCCCAAAGCAACTCAGGCTATGAGAGACGCCGTAGTGGAGGACTCCGGAAATTTCGACCACCTGGGGTTCTTTAACGTGCACTGACATCGCACAGCACACGGACGCCTTGCTTTTCGCCTCCACCGAAAAGCTGCCGCCGAGGCCGGGATTCGATCCCGCGTCCTTGGGAACAGTAGTCGAGCATCGTAACCACTGCGCCACCCCGGCGGGGTACTTTTTTATTGGAAACCAACAAATTAGTAACTAAATATCTAAAAATTGTAGAGTGCTATCAGTGTCAAAAATATTAGAGGACGCATTAGTGAAAATTTTACGCCAATTCTAAATTTGTTGGTTACTTTTTTATTGGAAACCAACAAATTTAGAATTGGCGTAAAATTTTCACTAATGCGTCCTCTAATATTTTTGACACTGATAGCACTCTACAATTTTTAGATATTTAGTTACTAATTTGCAGCCTAACCTTGGTTATTAGCTCGTAAGATTGTGATAAATGAAGCGAAGCGTTGCTTCATGTCATCAACCCTTTTTGCATCGGGTTTCATGTGCCGGCTGAGCAGAGAAACAGTAGAACCTGATAACCGCTTTCAGTCCCGCTAGTCTTGTAACATGGAAGAAGGACGACATTGTTACGAACCATCGAAATATTTATTTTATGAAGGGCACCAAAATGCGGTCCTATCACTGCGCCTGGAAGGATCCTATGCTGTATGTTAGTACACAACAGGTGCCGCGAGACGAGGTTATATCACTTTCTTTGTAGTGCCGGAAGAGCCGAGAGTCTAATCAGAGCAACACTGCTTCTGTACTGATCCGGGATTTCTCAGCATCGTTTTTCAGGTTTATCTCATCACCGACCGCGAGAGCTGACGAGTGCAACGAGCGTTCTAGTTCGACCACCAGCGAGCACGCGCTTGATGCTATCGTCGCCGGCGAGATGCTTAATTCTTTTCCGGGCGCAAGTCAGCCCAATTAAAAGTTCTTTTCAGTAGAACGCAAGTGTCTTCGTTAACTGCCTTTTGCCCTGCCGCCACCAGATGAAAATATTTCATGGGTGAGGTACACCAAGGAAAAGTTTCGTGCCGAGCATGTCTTTCTTGCGTGTGGAATAAGGCGGCACAAGGGAGCGCTACTAAAATTCTGTTAAATGAAATATTCTAGCTTCTATGTCTGCAGTCTAAAGAAGCGTGCTATGTGCGTTGACTGAAAACATTTTTATCTGACATCAGTTATTTAGGTGGACTGAACGCCACAAAGGTGTTCATACTTTGTGCTCACCGACTCGATATTCTATGCGGAGAAGCTTTTGAAAAAGATGAAAATCTGGTCCTTCACAATTTTTGTATTTGGCTGAGCGACGTAACAGCCGAACAAGTTTATTCTCATCCCCACAGTAAACGACGGGCCACTTTCTGCTCCACTTCTCCTGCAGCGCGAAGGTCCTAGAGGGGCCGTAAGGAGGCCCCTGCTTCGGCGCTGGCCCAATTTAGATGTTGACTTCTCGAAGAGTGGGCCAGCTTGGTTGGCCGGTAGGGGTATCCACGAAATATTGACGTCTTTCTTTTCTTCCCGGGCCGCCCGTGACGTCCGCACCGGGAACCCCCCGCTTAGATAGCTCCCCGATACTTGGGTGGTCGGGCGGATCCAGAAAGGCGCTACACAGCCTGCAGTCTTCAACGGAATTCTAAAAATGGAAAACATATCCACATTATGTGCCCTCATTACATCCTACTGAGCGTTCCGCGAAAGAGCATGAGGGAATTCAGACCATTTCAAGTTTCTCCGTCTCTTCATTCCCATTCCCCTCTGGACAGAATGCAGTGGTCGTTTAACTCTTTTTGTCTTCATCTTGACATCTTCCAAAACTCGCTCTCTTCATTTATATTGGATGTTCGGAACGTTGTATTCTAAACAGTACTTTATCATATATAGCTTCCACTTTCATTGCCTAAATATTGTATTTACTTCACTCCTTGCTTTTTCTCGTGTTCAATGCTGTGTATCTTGAGCTACTTTTTATTCGTTTATTATTTATATTTTAACTCTAAACTTTATATTCGAATATTATTGTCACGCCTCCAATTCCTTCAAAACTGTAATTGTATTTTTTTAACAGCCGCCTGCATACGGCCTTATCACTCTGATTCTCGATAGCGTATCAGTTCCGTATTCTTTGTTAATGCTCGATATGCTGCAACAAAACTGATAACTCGCGACATATGTCACGAGTTATCAGTTTCGTTGTAGCGCAAGATGCACCGAGATCTGTCTCGAAGATTCCGGCCACTCGTGTGTCTTTCTACAATGTTCCAGCTTCTGCTGGTAGCAAATGCGACGTTATCTAGATTGTTCTGAGCAGCCTTTAAATTGATCGTTGACAAATGCGACGGGCATTTTTTGTTCGACGATCGACGAGCACGTTTGTTGCTATCGTCGCCACCGAGTTGCTTAGTTCTTTTGCGGGCGCAAGTTAGCCCAATAAAGAGTTTATTCAGTGCAATCACCGACTCTTCATTTGTGCCATCGACCCTGGTCACCACCCCGTGACATCTGGTGGAGGTGCTGCCCTTGATCCTTCAAGCGAAGACCTCAGCCTTATTCCTGTCGCCCTGGAAGACCAGCCTACAGGTCGCCGAGCCAGCCGCCGACTTCACCGAAGAATACCGCCATCTCAACAAGGGGACGACGATCGCTTTTCTCGACGAATTAGCGGACCTCAAAGACGTATTCGCCCTCCACGACCAACCACTACCAGACGCACCAGACCAATTCCGTCAGCCCACATTTGACATCAACCCAGAATTGAGCCACAGCAGAAAAAAAACAGATTCGCAGTCTTCTTCGAAGCTACAGGGAGTGCTTCTCATCGTCATCGAAGGTACGACAAACACCACTGGCCAAGCACCGCATTATAACGGACGAACACGCCCGACCTCTGTGCCAAAGCACTTATCGTGTATCGCCGCGAGAACGCCAGGCCATTCGTGATCAAGTTCAGGAAATGCTTCGTGATGACGTAATCCAGCCATCGAACAGCCCCTGGGCGGCACCAGTCGTTTTGGTTAAGAAGAAAGACGGCACACTTCGCTTCTGCGTTGATTACCGCCGCTTGAATAGCATTACTAAGAAGGATGTCTACCCGAATCCCCGCATCGACGACACTCTCGACCGGCTCTGCAATGCAAGGCACTTCTCATCGATGGATCTGAAGAGCGGATATTGGCAAGTTGAGGTCGACGAAAGAGATCGCGAAAAGACCGCATTCATCAAACCAGACGGCCTTTTCGAGTTCAAGGTGATGCCATTTGGCCTCTGCTCCGCTCCAGCCACGTTTCAACGAGTAATGGACGCAGTCCTGCAGGCTTGAAGTGGCAAATTTGTTTGGTATATTTGGATGACGTTGTTGTCTTCTCGTCAAATTTTGAAGACCGCCTAAAACGACAGCAGACAGTGCTGGAAGCCATCAGTAGAGTTGTTGCGCTAGTTGGTATTCTAGATTTAAGGACATAGTTTTCAGCGCAAAGGCACACGTCCAAAAGAAAGAAGAAGAAGGAAGACTTCTAAGAAGAAGGAAGACGTCGTCCCTATAGTCTTCCTTCTTCTTCTTTCCTTTGGCCGCGTGCCTTTGCGCTGAAAACTATGTCCTTAAAGCCATCAAGTCATCGGGGCTAACGCTAATAGCACAGAAGTGCCACTTCGCCTACGAAGAACTGTGGTTCCTAGGTCACATCGTTAGTAAGGATGGTGTCCGCCCAGACCCGGAGAAAACAGTTGCAATCGCACAATTCCGACCGCCTGTAGACAAGAAAGCTGTGCGCCGATTCCTTGGGTTGTGCGCTTATTATCGACGATTTGTCAGAAACTTTTCGTGCATCGCCGGACCGTTGACGCAGCCTTCAGAGGCTGACGTACCTTTCAAATGGGAAGCGCCGCAAGGAGAAGCCTTCGACGAACTTAAGCGCCGCCTGCAATGCCCTCCTGTACTTGGCCACTTTGATGAAAACGCGGAGACCGAAATTCACACCGACGCGAGCAATGTGAGCCTAGGAGCCGTTCTTGTCCAGAAGAGGGCCGGACAGGAGACAGTAATCGCCTACGCTAGCAGGTCCCTCACAAAAGCCGAACTCAATTACTCGACGACTGGGCTACTTCTAAGTTTCGTCCATACCTATATGGCCGACCATTCGAGGTGGTAAGCGACCATCACGCGCTCTGCTGGCTGGCTAATTTGAAGATCCCTCCGGCCGCCTTGCTAGATGGAGCCTACGAGTTCAAGAATTTGACTTGACTGTAGTCTATAAGTCGGGCCGGAAGCATTCCGACGCAGACTGCTTTCACGCGCTCCCGTCGACGCTCCCCCGAAGGACGATGACGACGACGCCTGTTTGGGACCAGTAAGCGCCAGCAGTTTCGCAGAACAACAGCGATCAGACCCTGAGCTGAAAGCGCTAGCCTATCACTAAGAAAGAAAGACCGCTTCCCCTCCTGGTGTGTTCAGGCGACATTTATCTTCGTTCGCGTTAAGCAATGGCCTCCTCGTGAAGAACTTCGCACCCAACAAGACCGCGCAGCTTCTTGTAGTGCCTAAAAACCTCCGGCAGGAAATTCTGCAGGCGTTGCACGATGAGCCCACAGCAGGCCATCTCGGATTTGCGCACACGTTGCGTCGAATCCAGAAGTACTACTGGCCGCGACTGCCTGCCGAAGTTGCCCAACGACGCAAGACGCTGCCGATCAAACCAGCAGGACAACTAAACCCGATTCCGCCCCCAATCCTGCTCTTTCAACAAATTGGGATGGATCTCCTTGGCCCCTTTCCATCTTTGTCTATGGGTCGCAATTGGATCGCCGTGGCCACCGACTACCTTACCCGTTAAGCCGAAGCAAAAGCACTACCCAACGTTACCGCGGCTGAAGTCGCCAAATTTTTTGTCGAACAAATTCTCTTGCGCCACGGCGCCCCAGAAGTGCTCATCATGGACAGGGGACGGTGTTTACAGCACAGTTTACGCAAGCCATCCTGGAATACAGTCATACGAGCCATCGATGAACAACTGCGTACCATTCCCAGACCAATGGCCTTACGGAGCACCTGAACAAAACGATCGCAGACATGATCGCCATGTACGTCGACGTTGAACACCAGACCTTGGACGTCATCTTGCCGTACGTGATCTTCGCGTATAACACGGCAGTCCAGGAGACGACCAGAGCGCCCCCGTTCAAGCTTCTGTACGGCAGGGAGCCCACGACGACGCTCGACGCAATGCTGCCGCACGTAACCAACGAGGACAACCTTGACGTCGCCGCCTACCTGCAGCGTGCAGAGGAAGCCCGACGACTCACACGGCTGCGTATTAAAGACCATTAAAGACCGACAGCCGACGATACAATTTACGACGACGCCACGTACAAAATCATTCGCCGCGTCGGACCAATGGGCTATGAAGTCATTCCCGACGGAACGTCAGCATCACAACGGCGACGCGCACGCCCAGAAATTGTACATGTTGTACGACTGAAGCCATATTACGCGCGTTAAGGAATCTGTGGTGTTTAAACTTTGTAGCGTTTAAGTTTCTTTGTTTTGGAACATCGAGGCGATGTCTTTTTAAGGGGGAGTAATGCCGCGAAACCTCCAAACTGTAATTGTTTTGTTTTTAACAGCTGCCGGCATATATAGCGTTATCACTCTAATTCTGGATCGCGTATCAGTTCCGTATTCTTTGTTAATGCTCTATGTCGCGAGTCACACCTTTATCAGTTTCGTTGTAGCGCAAGATGCACCGAGATCGTTCCCGAAAATTCCAGCCACTCGTGCGTCTTTCTACAACGTTCCAGCTTGTGCTGGTAGCAATTGCGACGTTATCTAGATTGTTCTGAGCAGCCTTTATATTGAGCTTTAACGAGTGCGACGGGCATTCTTTTTTCGACGATCGACGAGCACGTTTGTTGCTATCGCCGCCGCCGAGTTGCTTGGTTCTTTTGCGGGCACAAGTGAGCCCAATAAAGGGTTTCTTCAGTGCATTCACCGACTCTTAGATTGTGCCATCGACCCAGGTCACCGCCACGTGACAATATTTCTTTATAGTATTACCCTGTATTTTGAGCTTGTGTACCACGCACTTGTTGCGCCTGGAATGGTTGTTAATTTATGTATATTTCTATATTACTATAGTCGAGAATGTGGTTGAAAAGGTAACGACAGGACTCTCATCATCATCATAAGCAGCCTGATTATACCCACTGCAGGGCGAAGGCCTCTCCCATATTTCTCCTCTTAACCCGGTTCTGTGCTAGCTGCATCCACTTGACCCCTGCGAACTTCTTAATCTCATCCGCCCACCTAACTTTCTGCCGCCCCCTGCTACGCTTTCCTTCCCTTGGAATCCAGTTTGTTACCCTCAGCGACCATCGGTTATCCTCTCTTCGCACTACATGTCCTGCCCATGTCCATTTCTTCTTCTTAATTTCTACTAGAATGTCGGTAACTTGAGTTATTTCTCTGACCCACTCTGCACGCTTTCTATCTCTTAATGTCACCCCTACCATTTTTCGTTCATAGCCCTCTTGGTTGTCCTCAACTTAAGTAGAACTCTCTTGGTTAGCCTCCACGTTTCAGCCCCATAGGTGAGTACAGGCAAGATGCAACTGTTGTATACTTTCCTCTTGAGCGATACCGGTAAGCTGCTAGTCATAATCTGCGAGTGCTTGCCAAATGCGCTCCATCCCAATCGTATTCTTCTTATTTCCTTTTCGTGGTCCGGATCTGCGGTTACTACCTGTCCTAAGTAGATATATTCGCCTACTACTTCCAGGTTGAGGGTCGCCGGAGAAGGGGTAGGCAGCGAACGCGATGGTTAGATGGCATTCTCGAGGCATTGCAGATGAAGCTATGTGATGTTAAGAAGATAGTGAGACACCGGAAAGCGTGGCGTGACATGGTCTATAGGGTCACGAAGAGTCGGACACGACTGAACGCCTGAACTGGACTGGACTTCCAGTACTTCGCTACCTAATGTAAACTGCTGTTCCTTTCCGAGGCTGTTGAACATTACCTTAGTCTTCTGCATATTGATTTTCAAGCCTTCTCCTTTACTACTTTTTCTGTCTAGGTCACCAATCATTTTTTTGCAGTTCATCCCCCGAGTTGCTTAGCAAGGCAATGTCATCAGCAAATCGCAGATTACTGAGGTATTCTCCATCTACCCTTTCCCTAACTGCTCACATTCCAAGTCTCTGAATACTTCCTCTAAGCAAGCTGTGAATAGTACTGGGGAGATTGTGTCTCCTTGCCTAACACCTTTCTTTATGGGAATTTTGTTACTTTCTTTATGCAGAGCTATGGTTGCTGTGCAGCCACTATATATATCTTCCAGCACTTTCACGTACGGCTCTTCTACCCCCTGATTTCGCAATGCCTGCATCACCGCCGAGGTTTCAACTGAGTCGAATGCTTTTTCGTAATCAATGAATGCTATGTATAAGGGCTGGTTATATTCCGAGCATTTTTCTATCACCTGATTGATGGTATGGATGTGATCGATAGTAGAGTACCGTTTCCGAAACCCTGCTTGATCCTTTGCTTGATTGCAGTCTAAGGTTGTCCTGATTCTATTAGCGATTACCTTAGTAAATACCTTATACGTAACAGACAGTAAGCTGATTGGTCTGTAATTTTTAAGGTCCTTAGAGTCCCCTTTCTTGTGAATGAGGATAATGTTTGCATTCTTCCATGGTTCCGGTACAGTCGATGACACCAGGCACTGCGTATACAGGGTGGCCAGTTTTTCTAGCACGATATCCCCCCCGTCCTTCAGCAAATCTGTAGTTATCTGATCCTCTCCAGCTGATTTCCCCCTTTTCATAGTTTCTAGTGCTTCCTTGACCTCGTCCTTCGTCACTGGTAGAACGTCTGACTGTTTTTCCCTACCGCCAATCTCCTTACGGTCCTGACTACTTTGGCTACTGTAGAGATCTGTATAGAACTCCTCGGCTACTTTGGCTATCTTTTCCATATTAGTGATGACGTTGCCCGCCTTGTCCCTTATCGCATACATCTGGTTTTTGCCTATGCCAAATTTCTTCTTTACCGCTTTAAGGCTTCCCCCGTTCTTTACAGCATGCTCAATTTTCTCCATGTTATACTTCCTTATATCGGCCACCTTGCGCTTATTGATTAGCTTTGATATCTCGGCCAATTCGATCTGGTCTGTTGGATTGGAAGCTTTCATACTCTGGCGTTTCTTAATCAAATCGTTCGTCTCCTTAGACAGCTTGCCGGTATCCTCTCTAACTATCCTACCGCCTACTTCTACCGCGCACTCAGTAATGATATCTCTGAAATTATTGTTCCTTGCCTCTAGGGTAATGTCGCCATCCTCAGTTAGAGCTGAAAACCTATTCTGTAGCGAGATCCTGAACTCTTCTGCCCTCCCCCTCACCGCTAATTCGTTGATGGGTTTCTTTCTTACTAATCTGTTGCGTTCCTTCTTCAGATTTAGGCTAATTCGGGACCTCACCATCCTGTGGTCACTGCATCGCACTTTCCCGATTACCTCTACATCTTGCATAATGACGGGGGTTGAACACATTATGAAGTCGATTTCATTTTTAGTCTCTCCGTTAGGACTTTTCTATGTCCATTTCCGGTTCTTCGGTTTGCTGAAGAAGGTATTCATGATTCGTAAGTTATTGCGCTCTGCAAACTCAACTAGTAACTCCCCCCTGCTATTCCTAGAACCAATGCCATAGTCACCTACTGCCTTGTCTCCTGCCTGTTTTTTCCCTACCTTGGCATTGAAATCGCCCATTAGTACAGTATACTGCGTCTTTACTTTTCGCATTGCCGATTCTATATCTTCATAGAAGCTTTCAACTGCCTGGTCATCATAACTACATGTAGGTGCATAGGCCTGTACAACCTTCAGTTTATACCGCTTATTAAGCCTAATTACGATGCCTGCAACCCTCTCATTAATACTATAGAATTCATCTATATTACCCGCTATATACTTATTGACAAGGAAACCTACTCCTAGTTGTCGCCTCTCTGGTAAGCCTCGATAACACAGTACATGCCCATCCTTCAGTACAGTATATGCCTCATTCGGCCTCCTAACCTCACTAAGCCCTATGACATCCCATTTCATGCCCTCTAGTTCCTCTAACAGCACTGCTAAGCTATCTTCACTAGCTAGGGTTCTAGCATTAAACGTTGCCAGGGTCAGTTTCCAATGGCGGCCTGTCCAGCGGAGCCAGGCTTTCTTAGCACCCCCTGCTGCGTCACAGGTCTGACCGCCGCCGTGGTCAGTTGTTCCGCAGCCGCTGGTGACTGAGGGCCGGGGTTTTATGGAGCTTATCATAGGAGGTTGCGGCCAATTACTGCACCAGGGTGGCCAATTCCTGTTCTGGTGAGGGAGTGCGTTGCCGGAGGTGTTCACCGGCATCAGGTCGCACCCCGAACCTTTTTATGAAATTCCATCGACACGCGGATTTCTTTTTTTTTTTTTCATCCGGTGGAGAATTGCGCGGACTCTATGAAGTGCGAACTGTTATTGATAGTAGCGAGAACGGAAGCCGTCGGAGTAACTTGGTTATCTACGGGCTGAAAGAAGTAGAAGACGGAACACTGGCTTCGCTTCGCGAATACGTCACGAAGGAATTGTTGTAAAAAACAATGGGAGTAGAAATTGCTGGCATTGAAGCGATTCATTGTAGAGAGAAAAAAAGTGTTCTCATAATTACATGCTGGTGTTATTGCGTTTTTTTACCTTCAGTAAAAGGAATACATCTAAACTATACACACACTTAAATTTCAATCAGTAACGATTACTCGCGTGAAGTTCACAGTGAGCGCAAACAACTGCAGCGGTATGCAGGTGGCCAAAAAGATCACGGGGTTCACTCAAGTAAACTTCTCTATGACAAGCTAATTATTGATGGGAAACCGTACATTTGGAACGCGGAGCTAAAGCAAGTAGTAACTGCCAGACCCTCGTGACGTACTCGAAAATCATGCACTGTGCGAAACCTTGTTCTACTAATTGTGAATTGTCGCAGTGTCATGAATAAGGTTGTCAAATTGGCTGGCCTGATAAGGTCTATTGACGCTGATATTGTTATAGGAGCAGAATCATGGCTAGATGGTACCATTGCGGACAGCGAAGTATTTCCTAGTTCATTCAACGTGTACCGCGAAGATCGATTTAGAGACGGGGGAGGTGCTTTTATTCGTTTCAAGGAAGTACTTAAGAGCATTCAGCTGAGTCCGTGTGGAGCCGTTTATTCCAAGGAGACTCAAGCATTGTTGTAGGTGCCTTTTATCGTCCTCTGCTCCGGATGCATCAGTTGTGCCGGCACTTTTTCCACCGACTGTGTTGTTCTTGGAGGAGATATTAACCTGCCTGGTTCTACATGGGAGGACTGTTCTCGTGTTCTGAGAATTAATAACGCCGATCACTGTAAACTGAAAGCGATGTCAGACACACGTGGCTTTTTCCAACATATCGTGGAGCCAACTCGTGGAACTAATATTCTTGATTTCTTCTTTTCCAACACTCCTGATTTTGTATCTGATTTTTGCTGTATACCTAGCATTAGCGATAACCTTGGCACTACTACTGCGAAACCTTAAACCAATGTTCCTTTTCTTC
Organism: Amblyomma maculatum; assembly: GCF_055883805.1. Lineage (NCBI taxonomy): Eukaryota > Metazoa > Arthropoda > Arachnida > Ixodida > Ixodidae > Amblyomma > Amblyomma maculatum. The sequence goes on along the minus strand of NC_139353.1, from coordinate 172,416,065 downwards.
GATAAAAGGCAATATACACAAATTTATGGGGCCCTTGAAAGCAGCTTCTTGTAGCTCGAATGTATGGCTCAGCATAGATGTCAGTGACCTGTGGTTGATATTTAAGGATAAAGTTCATAACCTAACTGACCTTCATGTGCCAAGCACATCGTGTAGCAAAGAGAAAAAAAAAGAGAAATCTTGAATAACTGGCCCACTTATTCAATTTATCCGAAGGATACGGCGAGCCTATTCACTATATAAAAAAGGCAAATCAGTCAGTGCTTTCAATAAGCTCAAAGAACTAACACTTTTGTTTAAGACAAAGCTACGTGAGTGCCGCAAACATTTCTTTGATAACTTAGTTGCTGACTTGAAAAGTAAAAATAAAAACAAGTTCTGGAAGTTCATGAAACGCTCTGGTAAAGAGAAGGTGCGTGTGCCTAATCTGGGGCTTGGGGGTTCATAGTGTGCAAATATTCTGATAAGGCGACACTATTCAATAATTTTTTTTTAGTCTGCGTTTAATCCCGCACAACCTGCTCTTGATCAAATTACTAGTGATCAAGAAAACACGTCGACCATAAACCCTGACTGCTCATTGGAGGGTGAAATTCTAAAGTTAAAGCTCAGCTACTTTGGTCATCTGATGAGAAGAGAGGAGTCGCTGGAGAAATATTTGATGTTTGGAAAGGTTGAGGGTCGCCGGAGAAGGGGTAGGCAGCGAACGCGATGGTTAGATGGCATCCTCGAGGCACTGCAGATGAAGTTATGTGATGTTAGGAAGATAGTGAGACACCGGAAAGCGTGGCGTGACATGGTCAGTAGGGTCACGAAGAGTCGGACACGACTGAACGACTGAACTGACTGACTGACTGAAGAAAACACGATGCCGCAAGTCGACCTTTCTATTAATGGTATTTCAATACTACTTGACAATTTAGAAGTGTCAAAGGCTACGGGTCCTGACGGTATTTCACCCAGGATATTAAAGCACTTCTCTAGTATTGTGTCTCCAGATAACTGGAAGATCGCCAATGTAGTACCTACTTTCTAAACTGGAGCCAAATCATACTTGCCAAACTACGGACCGATTTCACAAACTTGAGTTTGCTGTAAATTTCTCGAACATATCCTGTATTCAACAATCATAAAACATCTTCGTTAATTCCGGTTTTTCAACAATGGTTCAGAAAATGGTTTTCTTGCACATCTTAGCTCATTGAATTCTATCATCATCGGCAGTTGGCAGTAAAGGTGAAATCGACTTTCAAAAAGCTCAATACTGCAAACTAAATATTAACCCAGGGTGCAGCGGTGGCGTAGCGGCAGAACATCCGCCTCGCATGCAGGAGGACCGGGGCTCAAATCCCGGTGCCGCGCAATTCTCCACCGGATAAAAAACAATATCCGCGTGTCGATGGAATTGCATAAACAGGTTTCGGGTGCGACCTGATGCCGGTGAACATCTCCGGCAACGCACTCCCTCACCAAGACAGGAGTTGGCCACCCTGGTGCAGTAATTGGCCGCACCCTCTCATGATAAGCTCCATAAAACACCGGCCCTCAGTCACCAGCGGCTGCGGAACAACTGACCACGACGGTGGTCAGACCTGCGACGCAGCGGGGGGTGCTGGACAGGCCGCCATTGGAAACTGACCCTGCCAACGTTAAACGCTAGAACCCAAGCTAGTGAAGCTAGTTTAGCATTGCTGTTAGAGGAACAAGAGGATATGAAATGGGATGTGATAGGGCTTAGTGAGGCTAGGAGGCCGAATGAGGCATATACTGTACTGAAGGATGGGCATGTACTGCGTCATCGAGGTTTACCGCACAGGCAAGAACTAGGAGTAGGTTTCCTTGTCAATAAGTATATAGCGGGCAATATAGATGAATTGTATACTATAAATGAGAGAGCGGCAGGCATCGTAATTAGGCCTAATAAGCGCTATAAACTGAAGATTGTACAGGCCTATGCACCCACATGTAGTTATGATGACCAGGCAGTTGAAAGCTTCTAAGAAGATGTAGAATCGGCAATGCGAAAAGTAAAGACCCAGTATACTGTACTAATGGGCGACTTCAATGCCAAGGTAGGGAAAAAGCAGGCAGGCGACCAGGCAGTACGTGACTATAGCATTGGTTCTAGGAATAGCAGGGGGGAGTTACTAGTTCAGTTTACAGAGCGCTATAACTTAAGAATCATGAATACCTTCTTCAACAAACGGAAGAACCGGAAATGGACATGCAAAGTCCTAACGGGGACACTAAAAATGTAGTTGACTGCATACTGTGTTCAACCCCTGCAATTATGCAAGATGTACAGGTAATCGGGAAAGTGCGATGCAGTGACCACAGGATGGTGAGGTCCCGAATTAGCCTAAATCTGAAGAAGGAACGCAACAGATTAGTAAGAAAGAAACCTATCAACGAATTAGCAGAGAGGGGGAGGGCAGAAGAGTTCAGGATCTCGCCACAGAATAGATATTCAGCTCTAACTGAGGATGGCGACATTATCCTAGAAGCAATGAACAATAATTTCAGAGATATCATTACTGAGTGCGCTGTAGAAGTAGGCGGTAGGATAGTTAGAGAGGATACCGGTAAGCTGTATAAGGAGACGAAAGATTTCATTAAGAAACGCCAGAGTATGAAAGGTTCCAATCCAACAGACCAGATCGAATTGGCCGAGATATCAAAGCTAATCAATAAGCGCAAGGTGGCCGATATAAGGAAGTATAACATGGAGAAAATTGAGCATGCTGTAAAGAACGCAGGAAGCCTCAAAACGGTAAAGAAACAAGCGGGCATAGGCAAAAACCAGATGTATGCGATAAGGGACAAGGCGGCCAACGTCATCACGATTATGGACAAGATAGTCAAAGTAGCCGAGGAGTTCTATACAGATCTCTACAGCAGCCAAAGTAGTCAGGACCGTAATGAAATTGCCGGTATGGAAAAATAGTCAGACGTTCCACCAGTGACGAAGGACGAGGTCAAGAAAGCATTAGAAACTATGAAAAGGGGGAAATCATCTGGAGAGGATCAGATAACTACAAATTTGCTGAAGGACGGGGGGGATATCGTGTTAGAAAAGCTGGCCATCCTGTATACGCAGTGCCTGGTGTCATTGACGGTACCGGAGCCATGGAAGAATGCAAACATTATCCTCATTCATAAGAAAGGGGACTCTAAGGACCTTAAAAATTGCAGACCAATCAGCTTACTGTCTATTACGTATAAGGTATTTACTAAGGTAATCGCTAATAGAATCAGGTCAACCTTAGACTGCAATCAATCAAAGGATCAAGCAGGTTTTCGGAAACGGTACTCTACTATCGATCATATCCATACCATCAATCGGGTGATAGGTGATAGAAAAATGCTCGGAGACTAAGGTAATGTTCAACAGCCTCGGGAAGGAACAGCAGTTTACATTAGGCAGCGAAATACTGGAAGTAGTAGGCGATTATGTCTACTTAGGACAGGTAGTAACCGCAGATCCGGACCACGAAAAGGAAATAACAAGAAGAATACGATTGGGATGGAGCGCATTTGGCAAGCACTCGCAGATTATGACTAGCAGCTTACCGGTATCGCTCAAGAGGAAAGTATACAACAGTTGCATCTTGCCTGTACTCACCTATGGGGCTGAAACGTGGAGGCTAACCAAGAGAGTTCTACTTAAGTTGAGGACAACCCAGAGGGCTATGGAACGAAAAATGGTAGGGGTAACATTAAGAGATAGAGAGCGTGCAGAGTGGGTCAGAGAAATAACTCAAGTTACCGAAATTCTAGTAGAAATTAAGAAGAAGAAATGGACATGGGCAGGACATGTAGTGCGAAGAGAGGATAACCGATGGTCGCTGAAGGTAACAAACTGGATTCCAAGGGAAGGAAAGCGTAGCAGGGGGCGGCAGAAAGTTAGGTGGGCGGATGAGATTAAGAAGTTCGCAGAGGTCAAGTGGATGCAGCTAGCACAGAACCGGGGTGAGTGGAGAAATATTGGAGAGGCCTTCGCCCTGCAGTGGGTATAATCAGGCTGATGATGATGATGATGATGTAATGTGGGAATTAGGCCTCGTGGGTACTCATCAGTCTCGTTTAGCCTCTTGCAAACCTGCAAACCTTCTATTATGATCACTTTTATCCTTTCAGAACAGATCTGTTCGATAACGATTTGATTCCAGGAGTACAGCATCAGCTTGAACAAAATGTCTGATTTAAAAAGGAACAAATGGGAAGGAAGCAAGCGTTCTTTGGCCTGGTGTAAATCTAAATAAAAAACCTTTTTCAGAAGAAATTGCTCCCCGTTTGGCATGGCGATTTGAAAGTACGATAGTCACATATTCCCTAAATTGAAAGATGTGTTCTTGAGCATCTCTCAAATATTATGTTCGTGTCGTCGGTGTAGATTTGTAAATCCTACATGTAGACAGGCAGCTTAGTTAGCTTCTATGCTGGGTCGTGCCTGTTTACAGACCTGGAGCATGCGAGCATTTGTACTAAAATGTTTGAAACACTGCCTACTGTAAATCACATTTTAATTAAAGACATTTCGAAGCCGAATTAAGGACATTCATTCAGCTGCAAACTTATCAGGCAGAGAATTATTCTATTTTTTCTCACATTTCTCACTTCCGAGGGGAAACGGGGGGGCCTCATCAGAAAGGGTGCGAATTTTCGTTCCTCAGGATATAACTTTGTTCTCATTTGAAGGTACTGAGCGGGAAAGCATTTGTTAATCAATAAGATCAATAGGGGTAATGTAAAGCTACTCATATATAAACCTAGCGCAAGTCAGGGTCGCTCACGAAATAAAAAATCGTCATCATGATCAACCGGACTAAGCCCACTGCAGGACGAAGGCCTCTCCCATATATTCCTCTAATTAACCTGTCCCTGGGCTAGCTTCATCCACTTGACCTCTACTGACTTTTTAACCTCATCTGGAATCCAATTTGTTACTCTTCGAGACCATCTGTTATACTCTCTTCTCACTAAATGTCCAGCACATGGCCATTTCTACTTGCTTTCCACTAGTATGTCACTAAATTGAGTTATTTCGCAGACCCACACAGCAACTTAACGTTACCCCTAACATTTCTCTTACTGACTTGTCGAAAAAGGTACTATCTCCAAAGATGCACCAAAGATCCAAATCTTTGACGAGTGTATGTTTTTTGACAAGTCAGTATGAATTTCCCTCGCCAGACGGGATTCCATCGAAATTAGACTTTCCTACCATTTTTCGTTCCATAGTCGTCTGGTTTGTCCTCAATCTATTGCAGAACCTTTTTGATTAGCCTCCATGCTTCAGCCCCGCAGGTAAATACGGGTAAGATGCAACTGTTGTATAATACTTCCCTCTTGACCGGTCATAATCTGCGAGTACTTGCAATGTGCTCTCATTGCTATTTCACTTTCATGGTCTGCGCTTACTACCTGTGCGAAGTAGACATAATCGCCTACTATTTTCAGTGCTTCACTACCTAAATTAAACTGCAGTTCCTTCACAAAGCTCTTGTACATTACCTTAGTCTTCTGCAGATTATTTTTCAACACTACCTTCTGCTTTTCCTATCTAGGTCATAAATCATTTTTTACAGTTCATCCCCTGAGTTACTTAGCAATGCAATGCAATCAGCGAATCACAGATTATTGAGGTATTCTCTATCTACACTTATCCCTAACTGCTCCCATTCCAAGTCTCTGAATTCTCCCTCTAAGCAAGCTGTGAGTAGCACTGGGGAGGTCGTATCTCCTTTCCTAACACCTTTCTTTAAAGGAATTTTTTTACTTTCCTTATGCAGACCAATCCTTACTGTGCAGTGAATATATATGTCTTCCAGTACTTTCACATACGGTTCGTCTACCTAGTTACTGCCGTCAGTTACAGATATGGTCACAGGTCAGACGTGGTCCGTTGCCCTGCAGCCGCTGGTGACTAAGGGCCGGGGTTTTGAAGGACTAATCATTACTTGTTGTGGCCAAAAACTGCACCAGGGTGGCCAACTCCTGTTCTGGTGAGGGAGTGCGTCGCTGGAGGTGCTCACCGGCATTGAGTCGCACTCCAAACCTGTTTATGCAATTCTACTGACACGCGGATATTTATTTAATCCGGTGGATAATTCCGAAACACCTGGATTCGAACCACGGTCCTCTTGCATGAGAGGCGAATGTTCTGGCTTTGCCCCACCGCTGACGTAATGTGATAGGAAAAATAACGGTCTCTGAACTGTACGTCCGTGTACACTTAACGTGCTGAAGTTTGACGTCGTGCTTATCTGATTTGAACGGCAGACGGTCGTCTCCGAACCTGCCGTGGCGGCGATATTCCAGCCTTCAGGATCGAAGGACGTCGTCGCTAAACGCTGTATACCGGGTTTTTTAAAGCGTAACGTTGGGCTCTTTAGACTCAATGCACATGGTAACTAGCGCTAAAGACAGAAGAGAAGGAGACACCACGAACGCTAGACTTGGTTTTATTCCAGACAACACATTCAATATATAGGCAAACAGTGTAAAAATATCCAACCCATGTTCTGATTCAGGAATTGTATTTCTTTGGATGGTACAGATAACGATGGCTTGCTTAGGCACGACTTTCGCTCAATATCAATGAGAAATGCTTCAAGTATTAACTTGAAACAAATGACCCGTGTCTGATTGTATATCAGAGCACAATTGTACCACAGCGTTTACAATGTGCCGCCAAGTGTCCTCGACTGCCTGCATTTGCTTCATTAGTCGAACATTGATACAACGGCCAGTTTGGCCGATGTAGCAATTCCCACATGACAAGAGAATTCTGTTCTTGCGGGCCACATACGGCATTTGATGCTTTATTGGGCGCTTTTCCTTCTCTGAGGCAACAGCCTTGCACAGCTGCCGAGTTTATCTGGTGAACTGCGCCTTGTTTAGGCGGTGTGTCAGCTGGTGAATGTAGGGCAGCGCCGCGCATTTACCCCACCCATGAGCTTGCAGCTCAGTTGTCGTTGCCTGTTTCCCAGATTGTATCAATTTTAACAACCCTTCAGCAACGGATGTCACGATCTCCCTAGGGAAATCTGCCTTCATCATGCGATCTGCCTGCAGGTGCAAGCTTTCAATCACCTTGTGTGAGCAGGACCTGTCTAGGGCGGCACGAAGGCATGTCTTGGCAATTTCTCTCTTAACTAATTTTTAATGGGCCGAATTAAAATTCAAAATATCTTTTTTAGACCTTGGCTGGTACATATAACAAACACGTGCGTCACTTAGAAAAACCCTAACGTCCAGGCTACTATCTTTAGCAAGCTCATGTTAGCAATTAAGAAAATGGGCAGAAGACTTAAGAACTTCCAGGGACATTCTTTTCATAATCCTGATAGGTTCGTGCAACTACCAAAACGTCGTCGACATATCTGAATATGTTTAGAATCTGTCAAGGTGCGCTTCAGTGCGTCTGTCAAAACTAGCTAAAAACAATTCGCTTAGCGTGGGGGCGGCACAAGAACCTATGCACACACCCTCACGATGGACGTACATTGGGCCATCAAAATTTACAAATGTTCTAGAAAGGTAAAACTCTAAAAGCTTTAAAAAATTCACCAATGGAATACCCGCATTGTTTTGAAATACCACCGTTCCTAAAGATTCAATTCTTTCTTTCACTGTCACAAAAATCTCACTTTTGAGAAAAGAATAAAACATATTTTCAATGTCGATCGAGAGTTTGTGATCACCAACTAGCCCAACTTTTAAATGCCTAACTTTCTCGTAGATTGGGCCATGTCCTTCCTCCTTTGTGTGTCAACCTTCCCACTACTTTCATCAACCTAATCGCTGTGACAACGTGCCGCTAAATGACAAAGTGACAACGTGCGCTAAATGCGCGGCACTGCCATACATTCACCTTCAGTCTGAACAATGGTCTCGTTCCGCTCGAAATCCAAGCATTGTTCACTCCGTGCTACGCCATGCCAAGAGGATCATCAAAATTAGACGTTCGGAGCTTTGGAGGCAAGTACGCCACCTTCAGTTGTGTCTGCGCATCCTTGCAGCGAGCTCAAGTACCAACCCGGAGTGCTGTGATGCTTTGTTGAGGACTTGGAGTAGGCAAGCTGCGCGTATGACTGATTTCCTGTGGCCTACCGAGGCACCTGGAAGAAAACCAGTGAAAAGAAGAACACTGTAGCCAGGAGTGCTACATGCTTAGGTGGGTGTGTGCTGCCACAGGAGGTTGAGCATGTACCAAGTCACGGACCAAAATTTTGCACGGAGCCAAGAAAGACGGCAGTGGGACCTGTTTCAATGGTGAAAAAGATTGCTAATTCGTCTGTTAAGGAAGAGAAAAGTCATTGCACTTCTGAAGGTATGGATTGTCTCCTAAGGAAGGATTACTGTTTTGGGAAAGCTCAGCTCAATGTGAAAGCAAGTGTTCATTATTTAAAATCTCACGATCTCACCTTGCTTGTCTCCGGCAAGGAAGGTGTGTTTGTAGTGATGCCAAGACATTTCTACCTAGGCAAAGCGCACGAGGATATTCATAAAACATTTGTGAAAAAGCGCTTAACTGGTGCAAGGATAAAAAGGCATGCCACAAAGCATGCCTTTGCAAAGATATGAACTTGGCTAGTCTGCAAAGAATGATTGAAAGTGCTGACAAACATGGGTTGACGGTATTTTTCTCGGCAAAAATGCACAAGTCTAAAATCCCTCTGCGTGCTATTCTCACCGAAGAAGGCTCTTTCTCGGTTCATACAAAAGCAGTTGAAGACCCGTTCAGAGTGGCTAAATGCCAATATGTTATTATCCTCTGGTCGCCTTCTCGATCGACATTGAAAATATGTTTTATTCTATTCCTAAAAGTAAGATTTTAGTGACAGTGAAAGAAAGCATTGAATCTTTAGGAACGGTGGTAGAAAGGAAGGCTCGAAGGCAATACGCCCCAAATCAAGGGAGCGGACACCTCAAAGGCTGGTGTGTGCGTCTGTCTGAATCACTTTCAGGAAGCCCGGTCCGCCGCCCGGCCAAGGAGCCCGGTCCGAAGGGGAGGGGAAGGTGCCGAGGGGCCATTTTTAGCGACGCGCCGCTTTCTAGTTTCTCCCCTCGCTCCCCCGACTCTCCAGTCAAGCTTCTGTGCGACCCTCGGTTCGGCGAGTTTAGGGCAGCGTGCAAAAAGTCAGCTGACGCCCGGCCGCGGCTCCGCAGCCGCGGGGTCCGTCAGTCGTCGACCCTGCCTTGAAACCGCGAGCGAACCCTCTCCTCTTCGACTGGCCGCCCTCCCCTGAGGAACACGAAGAGCTCGCGAGCCAGACCAACGCGCAGCAGCCGAACGAGCGTCCCCCCAAAGCCGCGACGGAGTCGTTTTACACGTTGCACCTCAGTTTCGCCACGACACCTCCCGCGGGTCGGCGCAAGCGTGCTTCGAGCCTCTTCTACCGCTGTGGACGCATGCGGGACCTGTCCGTGAGAACATCACCGTGGTGGCAGACGGATCATAGTGCTGTGACGGAACGTGTGCTCCTAAGTAGTTCGGCGAAGTCCTTGCCTGTGCTTAAACGTGGCGGTGCTATTACCGCTTATTTGTAACGTGCAAACATTGTTTCGGCGTTCCACACTGTCATATTGTGACAGCTTAATCTTCCCTTGCGGAGGCCCCATCTACGTCCATCGCCAATTAGAAGGGTTTTCATGCCAGAAGGTGTCTTGCGAAAACATTACTCCCTTTCTATAAAAGGAATACTTGACCCTTGATCTCCTCGAGTTGACCAATACCAAACTTCGTACTCAAGGCATTGTACAAGTTCTTTTTCTTCTGGCGAAGACTTTTTCAATCTCGAATGGACCGAAGTCGGTGTTCGTCCCGACCATTTTGAAGTGAGTGCGGACCACCTTTGTGCCAGCGTCCAAGAGTCCCCAACTGCGACGGATTCACCTGGTCGGGCCGCCGGAGAGGCGGCTGTTACTCGGGGCTTCCTCTTAGCTCGGGAGAGGTGTCTAGCCGGCCCGGTGGCTACTCCGTGCGTGGCTACTCCGTGGGTGCGGCGTGGGTGCCCAGCCGTGCCAGTGCGACCCTCGGAAGCGCCTTGGCGCTCCAGGCCCGCACGGTGCCTGAGCCCGGGCCAGCAACAGCAGGATATTCCGGAATTCGCGCCAACACAGGAAAAAATGAAACTGTAAGTCCCCTTTACTCCTGGGTTTCCCCTTTCGGCTCCACGTATTGCTCATAGCTAAACGCCTCATGCGCAAAACGTCCTTCCGGTAAATGTTATGAACGTCATCCCGCGATATGCAGGAGCGGCGGAGACAAAATTATACAGACGCACTTATCGCTTTACATGCCGTGACGTACGCTTGGCGCCATATTCACATAGAGTTGTTACCCGTGCTTACCTCCTGCTCGCGAGCTATATTTCTGAGGTAGCTAATAGGATATCTGCTCAAAATTTTCTCCTCTTTGAGAAACCATCGCGAAAGATAGGCGATATCTGATGTTTGGTGAGGTGCCAAGAAATAGGAGCGAAGGAGTCGTTTTGTAGTTGATGACCGAAAGTTATTAACTTCTTTCAGAGAGTATTTGGCGCCGTGTTTGGTGAGAGCTCAACATCGTCGTCGACCTTGTTTAGTAGCGCGGCATACGTCGCATACTGCTAAAGGGGCCTTATATATGGGACGGGCGGTAGCGCTGAAATGACAATTAGAATAGAAGATATTCAAGTACATAGATTTGCATGCTCGCGCCGTATCGCGTTCAGTTGCGGTTCGTATAATGCAAAAACGAAGGCGTTTGTCGAAAGCGCAGCTGCACCATATGTTTTTTTTTCTTTGCAAGCTTGTCTTGCTAGACTAACACGCGGGATTGATGATGACGAGAGAAGACACGATGTCAAGATGTCACTGGCTTTTTAATGCCGAACATCGTGCCTGAATAACAGGTAGCACGTGCCAAGGAGAAGCAGGGCGAAAACAAGCTTGGCACCATCCGTGCATAATCGCGTCACTCTCCTGCGTAAGATCTACCCTCGTTTTTGATCCCTTCCCAACGCTTTGTGGGTTCGTGTCTGGGCCATTGAAATAATTAAACTTTCGCCGCTCAGCGCAATGCATACGAAACAAGAGGAAGTTTTTTTCCTCGCTTTCCGATGTAACCGGCGTTGGTATATGTTTGACAATGTTCATTGAATACGACAGTTTGAGGAAGTGAATATCGTTCTTTTCGTGCTAGTCTTGAAAAGATTTCTGGACACCCGTGAAGATGCACCGTGACTCTGCGTGAAGGCAGTTGTAGCAAGCTATGCTGTAGTGCATGGCCCACTCAGTCGGGGTAGGTTGGAACAAAAGCGGAGATATTCGCGGATAATACCGGAGCTCACTTACCAGAAACAATATACAAGAGTTCTTGAGACGGAAGCGCGCGGTATGTTTCGCATCAGCTTGCCAGAGGAGTGACTTACGATGACGTTGAAGGAAACAGCCTTTCGCTGTTTTTTAGTCGCCTGGCTTTTTTCACATGAGTAGGGGCGCACTCCAAAGTTGTAAACTAACAAAACTAAAATAGGAAATTGGTGAAACAAGAAAAAAAAAAACGCAATATCCTTGCCTTGTATGCCGAACATTTCTTTCCAGAATGTTCCCCGGTTAGCCTCCGCACAAGCCAAGTGTTGGGAGCTACGATTCCTGCTTCTCAAAATTTATTCTTTCAATAAAGTATTTCCGAACACAAACCAAATGCAGGTTCGCAAGAACGCTGAGCCTGTATTGAAGCATGTAAAGTGTACACACGCTTTATTCATTACTTTGCGACGCACTGAAGTGGAGATACCACTTTTAACATTGGTTGATGCAGCCATTATATCTAATGTTCGTTGGCCTCTTGAGGGAGGCAGCAAAATGTGTGATTTTATTCCGAGAACACCAGAAATCTGTTCCCTGTACTAGCAATGTTCGCGCATTACACAAATTGGAAAAACATATAATGATTTCATTCAGTGTAATTCTCGATCGGGAGACTGCAGCTTAAATTTAGGAGCCACGTTATCGACATCCTGCTCTTATAAACAGAGTGACGCGGCCGGCGAAGGCAATGAACATGTCAAGTAATCCCTTCTTGATCCAGGTGAGAAAGCGTTTTGGCAAATGTTACAAAAGTAACGACATTTTTCTTGTAGTGCTGCCGTGCCGATTGTATTCAATTATGTGCAATAGTATCGCATCCTTGAGATACTTACTCGCGGGGGACGTGGAAAGTAACCCCGGCTCTTGACTGAAATTCGTAAATTGGCGGCTGACATAACTGCGTTAAAAAATGAAAATAAGTCTATAAGTGAACCTTTGGCAGCCATTTATGGGAAGTTGGACAGTTTGACGCAACTTGAAGGCAGACTTGCAGGCGTTGAGGATAAAATAGCAACATTTGAAAGCATCATTAGTAGAATTGCACTTCAGGTTGATGACCTCAAAAATAGAGGCAGAAGATCAAACTTACTTATTTACGGCATACCTGAAGCAGAAAACGAGAAAACTGATCAACTCGAATTAGGAATCACCAATGAAATCATTAAAGACATCCTTGATCTCGGGAATCGAGAGATTGCACCGTCTAGGTGCTAAAGCCGAAAACAAAACGCCACCTGCTATTCTGAAGCTGCAAAATTTCAGACAAGGTGAACATAATGAAGGACTGCTTCAGGTTTAAGGATTCCTAATTCTCAGTGAGCGAACATTTTTCTTTCCGAGTACGTAATATTCAATAAAAGCTCTGGGACAGCAGCAAGGTTAACCGAGACAAGATCAACATCAAAGAACAAGTTTATGCCTGCGATGACGATAAAGGAAACAGAGTACCCGTGGGAAAGAAGCCGGTCATCCAAATAGAAAAAGCTAACTAAATATGAAAACCCTCCCACCTTAGTCATAGTTAACATAAACGCTAGAAGTGTTGTGAACAAAACTATTGAACTTGAAGCATTCTTTCTCGAACATCGTCCTGATATTGTAACAATCACTGAAACATAGCTTTCTCCTGATATTTCAAGTAGCGATATCTTCCCTCCAGGTTATACCGTCATGCGCAAAGATAGGTGCTCTCGCGATGGTGGTGTAGCAATTTTGATAAGGGAAAACATTTACGTCACACCTATGCCGGAAATTACTGGTGCTGAATTACTTTGCTGCAAGCTCAAGGTCGACAAATCCTTCTTATATTTGGGCCCCATGTATCGGCCCCCATTTTCTTCCCTCGATATCTTACACACACTACCAAATTATATGGAATGCCACTTCACCCAAGATAATCCTTACGGGGGATTTTAACCTAGCATGGGACTCCCTCGATAATAAAAAAGATGAAATAGCTCATGTTGAAGCATTGCTTGATATAAGTTTTAATTTCTGTCTTAGGCAACTCATTCGGGAACCAACACGGGTGACTGCAAAGGCCAGGAATATACTCGATCTGACCTTTGTGAGCGATAATATTGCAGATAGCAGTGTTTCATGGGAAGTTATCGATGGCATATCAGACCACCGAGCGACTAAATGCTCCTTGATGTTGGGCGCACCCTCGCCTTCTAAAAAAGTGACTACTCAAATTTTCTACTGGGCAAATGCGGATGATGATAGCGTCCTTGATTACCTAGATACATCTTACGCCACCTTTACTTCCTTGTCAAATGATCGTACAGTTTCAGTAGATAGACCCTGGTTGGACTTTGAAAGAGTCGACCAGCACTGCCTGTCCAAATATATTCCAACAAAGGTCTAACCAGTACGAAAGGCAAACCCTTGGATAACTAGAAAAACAAAATAACTAAAGCGTAAGACTGCAAGACTTAGGAAACTGAGAAATAAATTATCGCTACCCTCCTACACTGCTGCAATTCGCGCGCACTACCATGCCCTAAAGTCGGCTTTAAAAAAGGCAAAAGATGATTGCATGAATGTCCCTTTGAGTAATTTTATCAAAACATCTCCCTCGAAATTTTAGCGATACCTTAATTCGAAGCCGTGTAAAACCAGCATTCCATCACTGCGGAAGCCGTGGCAAAGGCTACGGAGTTCAACGAGTACTTTATCTCGGTATTCACGCATGATGACGGCAAAAATACCCGACCTCGACTCGCTTCCACGTAACACAGCAAGTCTGGATGATTTAATCTTAACTCAGTCGGGTATCCTCTCCTTCTTGCTTGAAATAGATCAAAAGAAATGTTTTGGACCTGACAACATACCAAATGCGTTCTTGAGGCGATATGCTGAGTGGATGTCCAAGTTTCTACTGATTATTTTTGAAAAATCGCTCGAAACAGGCGAAATTCCCGAGAATTGCAAAGTTGCTATGGTTATTCCTACACATAAATCGGGTGACCCTACCAACACATCAAATTATTGACCAATGTCGCTTACCTGTACGGCCTGCAAAATCCTTGAATATATAATTCTGAAACACATTATATTATTTTTAGAAAAATATAACTTAATTGTTGCCAATCAGCATGGATTTAGAAAAGGATTGTCTACGACTACTCAGCTGATTGAAACAATCCACGACTTAGCGCATACAATAGATAAACGTGGTCAAACCGATATAAGAAGGAAAGAAGCCAACAGTCGGCGAGGCCAACAGTCGGCTTGTATTATAACGAGCACCCTCATTTCCCCTTGATTGATCTGCGTCAAACCGATATGATATTCCTATATTTGTCCGAAGCATTTGATCGGGTTTCCCATCCTAAGCTCCTTCAAAAACTTATCCATTATCTCGGTGAAAGCAACATTACCAAGTGGTTGAAAAGCTATCTAGTAGGTCGACATCAATATGTACATTACGAAGATTACTTTTCAGATTACGGCAATGTATTGTTTGGCGTCCCACAAGGTGCAGTTCTGGCTCCTGTACTATTTCTTCTTTTTATTAACGATTTGCCTAATAATCCTGACATAACAATAACAATGTTTGCAGATGACTGCATTATATACAAGGAAATAAACTGCCGAGAAGACCAGACAACCTTAAACAATGCGCTTGAAAATATAGCACAGTGGTGTCAAACATGGCAGATGGCGATTAACACAGAAAAAACAGCATGATTGTAACGAATAAAAAAAAACCCAATGAACTTCCCCTATTTTCTAGATGGACAAATGTTGGAAAAGGTGGAAGAGTATAAAAAATTAGGCATAGTAATTACATCAGATCTAAAATGGAACAAACAGGTAAAATATATTACTAATGAAGCTTTGGCAGCTCTGTACGCACTCAAGCGCTCGCTTAGATCTGCATCAGCTCACACCAAACGTCTAGCATACACGTCACTTGTTCGAACTATACTCGAATATGGAATAGTACGTTGGTTCCCCTTCCGTAAACAGCACATAGAAAAAGTGGAAAGCGTACAAAGAAAAGCAGCTTGATTTATTTTTAACAAGTACCGCCGTCATGACTCTCCTACAGTATTATTAAAACAAGCTGATCTTCCGACTATTCAAACTCGTACCGGACTACTCCGTCTTAAGTTTCTGTTTCTTCTCGTTAATGGCAGCATGAAAGTTGACACCAGTAAATACTTAGTACCGTCAGTCACACAGTACAAGAACAAAACGCAGTAAACACTTAATTGAATACACATTTCCCAACGACATATTCAAGTACTCGTTTTTCCCACAAGCAATCCGTGACTGGAACAGTTTGCCTGGTGACACTGTCAACTGTACATCGCTCGAAAGTTTCATCGCCACTTTGTCAAACAAAGCCGTGTAGTGTTTTGTATCATTTTGTTGCAACGATATCCTGATTTATATCAGATTCACTTATCTGTCTCTTATTATTTTTTATTATTTTTTTATTTTTGTCCCCTCGATTGTGTATTACTCTTGAAGTTGCCAGTGGTTGTCGTCACTGTATACCTTTTCTTTTTTCTTTTTGTTACATGTTCAACCATACCACCCATTCTTCCTTGTTTAGCGCTTGAATAATGGTAACATAGTGCATATGTATCCCTTTGGTTGATTTTGTGTACCTATGTCCGCGCCTATTTGAACTTTGTTTGTTTCAATGTATATTGTGCCCCTTTCCTGCAACGGCCTCAAATACGAGACTAGCACTATGTTTAAATAAATAAATTAAATATTTCAGCTCGCTATTTTGTCATGCACTTTGCTTTTATCCACTGTAATCGAATGCCGGCACAGAAAAAAAAATCTTCTTCAGTTAGACGGGATCACATCGGCACAGCTTTTTTTATAATTAGTCACAGTTTATTGCTGATAGGAATGGGGCAACCTTGGGCTTCAATAAACCAAAGAACCAATCAGGTTTAAGTCGATCATATTCAGGTGATAGAAAAGTGCTCGCAAGATAACCATCCCCATTACACTCATTGATTACAAGAAAGCATTTGACTCAGTCGAAACCTAAGCAGGCATTGGGCGTAGATGAGCCTCATGTGAAAGTAGTGGCCCGGGCAAAGAAATAATAAAATGCCATAAAGAGAGATTTTTGCAAAGAGACACGAATTGCAAATCACATAATAACATAACGCGACACATGGAAGAGGACACCACCCGGCGCTGTTTTGTGCGTGTAAGCAAGTTTTCGCACAGGAAGTATTCGGATACATGGAATGGGTGCAGTTATGGAAAGGGGTAATATACCTCAATAAGTGTCACCACTGAGTCTCACAAGACTCGCTGATGACCTTTTCCTGATAAGCAACTCAGGGAACGAATTGAAAAGAATGGTTAATGACCAGGACAGGGAAAGAAGACAGGCAAGCATACAATTAACATGAGAAGACCAAGGTACTGTTCAGCAGCTTCGGAAAGGAACAGAAGTTTACGATAGACAAGCAGATGGAAGTGATAAACGGATGTATCTGCTTAGGACAAGTAGTAACCGCAGACTCACACACGAAAGGAAAATACCTCGGAGAATATGATTCGGATCAAGCGCTTTCGGCAAGTGATTGAAGAGTATGACTAGCAGTTAACCGGTATCGCTCAAGAGGAAAGTATACAACAGTTGCATCTTGCCTGTACTCACCTATGGGACTGGAACAAGGAGGCTAACGAAAAGGGTTCTACATAAGTTGAGGACAACGCAGACAGCAATGGAGGGGAAATTGTAGGGGTAACGTTAAGCGACAGGAAGCCTGCAAAGTGGATCAGAGAAATAACTCAAGCTACTGACATTCAGCGGAAATCAGGCAGGACATGTAGTGCGAAGAGAGGATAACCGATGGTCGCTGAGGGTAACAAACTGGATTCCAAGGGAAGGAAAGCGTAGCAGGAGGCGGCAGAAAGTTAGGTGGGCGGATGAGATTAAGAAGTTCGCAGGGGTCAAGTGGATGCAGTTAGCATAGGACCGGGTTAAATGGAGAAATATGGGAGAGGCCTTATCCCTGCAGTGTGTTTAGTCCGGCTGATGACAATGATGAATCACAGGCTCAACTTCGATGGAACTACTTCAGAACAATTATATTCAGAAATGATGCAATATTACCTGCAGCATTCTTATTTTGCTCTTGTGGGAACCATTGCGCACATTTATTATATTTCCCCTGTCATAATGTGTGAGAGAAGCAATACCGTTTACACTGCGTCATTAAATAGTGTCGCTAACCAATTGGATTTCAAGGGAAGAGAAGCGTAGCAGAGGAAGTTAGGTCAAGAAGTTGGCGTCGATTGGAGGAATATGGGAGAGGCCTTCGCCTGCATGATGATGATGCTGTCTGACATCAGAGCTATTTTGAGCGAGATGTGAAGTTTGTCGCGTCACATGAAGGGCATTATGTTTCATGAAACTTACCTGTTTTGTTTTTGTTTTAAGTTGGGAGAAGAGCCTGGCGCAAAAATTGGCACACACAAAAGAGAGTAATACTCTTGTTCGGGCGAGTTGGTTCATCTTTGAAAGGTTACGTATACTTGCGCGAAGAAGACGGGACACAAAAAAGGCACACTCCGTACATGTCGTATGTGTGCCTTTTTTGTGTCCCGTCTTCTTCGCGCAATTATACGTAACCTTACAAAAGAGAGAGACGAGGGACAACGTGCAGGGTCCAAGGTATTTTCGCAAACTAAAAAACGTTAAGCCAACTATCCAGGCAACGTGCTTTATTTAGTTCTTTCCTGCGCACTGTCCTTTGTTCAGAAGGTGTAAAAATCAAGTTGCATCGCTTCGGCCGAAATCCTTCAATTGGTTTTACAGTATAAGTGTGCACTCGGCGCAGTTTGTTCGTGCGTGGCCGGTGTTGATCTTCGCTCGGTGGGGGGTCGGGGTTGCACATCCGGTTTCAGCGCCATCCATCGTTGCTACTCAGAGAATACAGTCACTTTGAACTTGTGCGCTAACTGAAGAGCAAATGCCACAAGTTATATGTCGGAGCCGTAAAACAGTCTGGCATCATCAAGCAACTCCGCAACTGCACTTATATGTAATTTCACATACGCCCTTATCCGTTCTGTTAGGTTACGAAAACGTCGGACAAGGATCATTGACGGAAGGAATACAGAATCTGCAAATGGTAGCTTCGCGTTGGTCAGTTTGGTTTGGTTTGGTTTGTGGGGTTTAACGTCCCAAAGCAACTCAGGCTATGAGAGACGCCGTAGTGGAGGACTCCGGAAATTTCGACCACCTGGGGTTCTTTAACGTGCACTGACAACGCACAGCACACGGGCGCCTTGCTTTTCGCCTCCAACGAAAAGCTGCCGCCGAGGCCGGGATTCGATCCCGCGTCCTTGGGAACAGTAGTCGAGCGCCGTAACCACTGCGCCACCCCCGGCGGGGGGGGGTTGGTCAGTGGGTAACACTTTAATATGCTCCGTTGCCATGAATTTTGATGTCGTGTCGCGCTCATGAACGCAGTACTCACTAATGTGTTTTATTTGTGAGCTTAACCTGGCAAAATGTTTTCAGACCCGGATGTCTGCGTGGCAAGCACGTGCTTTACGAAGACTGTCTGTTTTTCGGGTGCTACTGCATTGTTGTGGACATACGATTAAGTGGACGTCGCGGTGCTTAAAAGCAAACCGAAAACAATGCCGTGCGCAACAACACATCAAATAGCCGCTGCAGTGCCACTGTACCTCCGCAAAGTGACGTGCGAAAACAGTCATGGTTTTACTTGGAAGTTTAGCCTTAGTTGAAAGACGAGCACAGAGTTTGGAGAAGTGTGAAACGTCTTTATTTGGTTCGGATTTTTGGCAAAGCAAAGGCGATACGGGCACATGCGATTAGCCACGCATTTTTCACGTGGTGAAATTTAAAGCCCATTTGTAGAAACAGGCGTTTCATCACTCCACATTTTTTAAAGATGCATCTCAGTATGCATTTATTGATCGCATTCTATCTCCACTACTTTTATTTAATTTATTGTCAACTCCCTCTCTCATTCCGCCTATCCCTCCATTATCCCCTTTCCTATGCAGAATACAATGTCATGATATCCCAAACGCCGGCTAAATTATCTGCTTTTTAATAAGGAGTTCTCTCTAGCCGTACAATACAAATGGAAGTACAGATATCGTCGCTTCGAATCCTAATCGCAATCTACGCTGGCAAGCGGATGCATGCTTAAGTGGGAAGCGAAATGGTATTACACCAGCCTTAACACTGCGCAATGAACGGTTACGTTACAATATTTATATGAAATAACGTTGGTTTTTTTTTTGTTGCCACTTGCTGGTCACACTTCTTTCCCTCACCGCTTAAGATGCAAGTGAACGTATCGCGTTCAAAAATGTAAATTTATCCATTTTCTTTTGTCAAGAAAGTTGCCCACATTTAAAATTACGCTTAGGACATGCCGAAGTTGGCTTGAACCGCTACATTACCGCGTCATAATGACGAATGCGCTGTTCTCGCATAACAGAAGGCTGCTACCTTCTACAAAATTCGAAAACATTACTTTACGGGTGTCGCATTGCCGGACCTGTTTGAAAGTAAGCTGCACACTTGTCCCATCTTGGCGTGCATCTGAGAGGTAGAAAGTTTCTTCAAAACGGGAAGCGTTCCCGGAATAGACAGAAGTAGAAGCAGCAAAGAATCCGGGGACGCAATGACAACTTTGCAGCAGAACTTCCTGTCTCACGCAGTTCCTGATGGAACACCTGCCGGCGTTGTTTATCACTGGAAGGGAGCATGGTCGATGACCTGGCGCTTTGTTTGCCTGCTCCATGAGCTGTCCGGGAACTCAAAGGGCATTAGGAACTGCTGTGTTTGGTTTACAGGAATGTCGACATCCTGAGCCGGAATCGCGGTTCATGATTTGTGGGATAAGTTCTTGTTGCGCGCAGCCGAAGTAAACTGGTTGAGGCTTCCTTCTAGAACCACCTCAAGGAACAGCCAAATTACATAGAGTTCTGTTTCAGCCAATTATTATGCTCCACCTGTTTCAGCCAATTATTACACGTGGAGCATCGCCTGACGGGGAAAAAAACGCTCATGACAAGCTGGAAGGCTGCGGGCCTAACTGCACTAAATTCATACAGTTCTTCCTGTTCTAAAAGCCACGGGTTGGTTAGAAAGGCAGAAATGGGCAGAAATTAGTTACAACAGAATTTTATTTCTCAACTCTGTAGCATAAATGCAGGCAGAGGACAGATCGTTTGATACAAATTGCTGTCGTCCGTGTGAACAAATGCATAAAGAAAAAGTTCGGCAGAGATGTACTTAAGAGTTAAGTGCGGTAATGCGAAAGCATAACGCTACTTGACAGTTCTTTGTAAAGTGTTGAGTCCCGATACCTTGTAAAATTACTATGAGTGAGCCTGATAGTAAGTTTTGCAATAATGTATGGTTTGAAAAACTCCGAACCCTACATTACCTTATTTTGTAGAGGGCTGAGTCATCAGTATAGGCTGAGGAGGCGCGACATGAAGTGGGTCTCCCACGCTGGCATCAGCGACACCGGTACGATGTGTCGACCTAAAAAGTGCTGTCAAATTTGACAGCTCCTACAACTTCGGTCTTTCGGCTAATCGCTGCCAAGGTATGCTATTGGGTTTCGGTTTTTGAGCTGATGCGACATGTAACGCTTTCGCAGTAAATCCAAAGTAGGAACAGTTTGTTGAAAACGGGGAAAAGCTTCGAGCGGCTATTCGTTGTGAGTTAACGAAATTATGAAGCTAAAACCTGAAGGCTCAAACCATCTCTCGGCGCAGGTGAAATAACTTAATTGCACAAATGGTGTTGCGTGTGCTTTGCGGCTACCTGCTTATTGTGTTTTTGTCAGCGAAATGACGTATATTTTATCCACGTAATTAATGATAATGATAATAATAATAATAATAATAATAATAATAATAATAATAATAATAATAATAATAATAATAATAATAATAATAATAATATTAATAATAATAATAATAATAATAATAATAATAATAATAATAATAATAATAATAATAATAATAATAATAATAATAATAATAATAATAATAATAATAATGTTTTTTTGCACCCGATGTGTACATAGGATGAGGGAGCACAGCAGAAAAAGTTGTCGTAATGACAACTTGACAAGACCGCAGGCCCTCAAAACAATAGCAATGGCATCTTCACATCGGCAGTGCAGAAAATATACAATCACAAAGTATACACACTAAAATTAACATAACGTTGCAACAGACAACATTCTTCACAGGGGGGGAATAGACTGAGAGGAAAAAAAAAACTAATACAACACTAGTGCATACTTCTAGCATAGGAAAATAATAATGCACACCTCTAAACGGACAAAAAATGTTTTCTAAGCTCTTTATAAGTGATTGATTCAAGTTTGATGTGTTTTCTATCCAGATCGTTTAATGTTCGTGGCAGTATGTTGTGTAATGTTTGGAGACCATAGTTTGTTCTGTATGTGTGTACCTTCCATTGTTCATTTTTGCGTGTAGTTCTGTCGTTTGCTTTCAGTTCAGCTAGTGACTATTTTCAGCTAGTAATTGATGTGGGCAGATCCAAGTAGAAAAGTGGGGGTACATTGTGGGTATGACACGACAGCGTTGATTGTTAGTGTGCGGATCCTCGCTTTGCTACTCGTATAATCGTCATTATTTAATTATTGATTATCTCGCGCACTAGCATATAGTAATAAGTTCGCAGCTGCAGGGCATTAGCTGAACCGTGCAAGCATTCCTATAGGCTGGCTTGCCATCTCCCATTTCAAAGTCGTGGGGTCTCGTGGCGTCACGCGACGAATAATGGGTTATCTGCCAGAGATACACCCATTTCTTTTTTCGACGCCGCTTGCGGCGGGCGCTAGCCAGCCACCAAATGTTTATCTGTTGTAGGCCGTCATTGCACCCGCCATCGCTTAGGTGGTAGACGACGGCTGTTTCGGCGCGCGTCTTTCTCTCCCTTTTCTTTTGCTTTCTCTCTTCTGTCTGCACGAGGCAGCGGAGGTGGCTTAGCTACAGAGCCAGTAGTAGGCCCGTGCAATTTCGTTTCTTTCTTCCTAGAGCCACAACAACAAAAACAACAACATAATTTTTCGCTCTCTGACGTCTGACTTTCTCGAGGACAAAGCCTTTAACGATGTCAAAAGTGGTTGGATATTTCTCGAGCAATCGCCCATTTACGAAGCACAGAGCCTAAATAATATTGTTACGGTGAAATAGCAAATGGGTGTTTATTTACAGTGATATGGCAGTGGGATAAGGTGAAGCCTACTAGCCCCCAAGCACCAACGCTTTTTCCTCTTCTTCTCCCAGACCAGCACAATATCCTTCCTCGTCGTCAGTGGCGTGACAATATTTAACATGTCACAAGAAGATGCGTAGATTCGTACAGCCACATTTTGCCATACACTAAAGCATATCGTACGTTTTGCATAATCATCGAAAAAATGCGCTCTGTAATGTTTCATACCACAAGGAAGAGAACGGTTGATGTTGTTTTTGTTGTTCTCCTCTAATTTAATGGCACATACCCACACAGGGGGATCGTCCAAGAATTGGGGTGCAGATATATTACATTTTGAGATGTATAAATAAATCGAAAAAATAATATAAATAATTGCTAAGGAATAGAGAAGAAAATGTAAAATGAAAAATCAAAATAAAAAAGGGTGATTACTAACGCACGCCATAGGCGAATACTCAGATCTATATGTACAGATTAAAAATTCAAAGCATATTAGCAAGGCAGACGTTTTGTTTCTATTAAGATGTTTTGAATGGCGTTAAAAACTGACCTGTGGCTGTACACAAGCATGGTGACACCGAACGATAATAAAATCAGGCTGCTCAAGCTAAGGCCCAGCTGTTGCAACGGCTTCTTCAAATACTGTTTTCTCAGCATGGTAAAACGGCGTCAAAATAGCAAGAAATGATCTATTGTTTCCGGTTCCCCGCAGAATGCGCAGACAGGAGAAAGCGCGAAACCAGACCTCTGCATTTAGAAATTTAGGGGTGGAATACGAAAGCGCAGCCTGGTTAGAGAGACCTCAGTCTGCCTTGATTGACATGATTTTCTACTCCAGGAATAATTGAGATGCAGGTAGTCGTCCAATGAAAAAATAGATCCAGATTGCGTGCTTAACAAGGAACGCCTACTAAATCGTGCTGCTGTTGCCGGGAGGATAGGCAACACATGGTCATTCAGAGATTCTTTAGCTAGTCGATCAGCAACCTCATTGGCTGTAACGTTACTGTGGCCTGGTACCCACGCTATATGTATGAGGCTCAAATGTGAGGAGGGCAACGAAAGAAAGGTGTTTAATATTGGCGAATCCATATTCGAAGAAAGCACAAGGAATACGAAAGCGTAGCCTGGTTAGAGAGACCTCAGTCTGCCTTGATTGACATGATTTTCTACTCCAGGAATAATTGATATGCAGGTAGTCGTCCAATGAAAAAATAGATCCAGATTGCGTGCTTAACAAGAAACGCCTACTAAATCGTGCTGCTGTTGCCGGGAGGATAGGCAACACATGGTCATTCAGAGATTCTTTAGCTAGTCGATCAGCAACCTCATTGGCTGTAACGTTACTGTGGCCTGGTACCCACGCTATATGTATGAGGCTCAAATGTGAGGAGGGCAACGAAAGAAAGGTGTTTAATATTGGCGAATCCATATTCGAAGAAAGCACAAGGAATACGAAAGCGCAGCCTGGTTAGAGAGACCTCAGTCTGCCTTGATTGACATGATTTTCTACTCCAGGAATAATTGATATGCAGGTAGTCGTCCAATGAAAAAATAGATCCAGATTGCGTGCTTAACAAGAAACGCCTACTAAATCGTGCTGCTGTTGCCGGGAGGATAGGCAACACATGGTCATTCAGAGATTCTTTAGCTAGTCGATCAGCAACCTCATTGGCTGTAACGTTACTGTGGCCTGGTACCCACGCTATATGTATGAGGCTCAAATGTGAGGAGGGCAACGAAAGAAAGGTGTTTAATATTGGCGAATCCATATTCGAAGAAAGCACAAGGAATACGAAAGCGCAGCCTGGTTAGAGAGACCTCAGTCTGCCTTGATTGACATGATTTTCTACTCCAGGAATAATTGATATGCAGGTAGTCGTCCAATGAAAAAATAGATCCAGATTGCGTGCTTAACAAGAAACGCCTACTAAATCGTGCTGCTGTTGCCGGGAGGATAGGCAACACATGGTCATTCAGAGATTCTTTAGCTAGTCGATCAGCAACCTCATTGGCTGTAACGTTACTGTGGCCTGGTACCCACGCTATATGTATGAGGCTCAAATGTGAGGAGGGCAACGAAAGAAAGGTGTTTAATATTGGCGAATCCATATTCGAAGAAAGCACAAGGAATACGAAAGCGCAGCCTGGTTAGAGAGACCTCAGTCTGCCTTGATTGACATGATTTTCTACTCCAGGAATAATTGATATGCAGGTAGTCGTCCAATGAAAAAATAGATCCAGATTGCGTGCTTAACAAGAAACGCCTACTAAATCGTGCTGCTGTTGCCGGGAGGATAGGCAACACATGGTCATTCAGAGATTCTTTAGCTAGTCGATCAGCAACCTCATTGGCTGTAACGTTACTGTGGCCTGGTACCCACGCTATATGTATGAGGCTCAAATGTGAGGAGGGCAACGAAAGAAAGGTGTTTAATATTGGCGAATCCATATTCGAAGAAAGCACAAAGAATACGAAAGCGCAGCCTGGTTAGAGAGACCTCAGTCTGCCTTGATTGACATGATTTTCTACTCCAGGAATAATTGATATGCAGGTAGTCGTCCAATGAAAAAATAGATCCAGATTGCGTGCTTAACAAGGAACGCCTACTAAATCGTGCTGCTGTTGCCGGGAGGATAGGCAACACATGGTCATTCAGAGATTCTTTAGCTAGTCGATCAGCAACCTCATTGGCTGTAACGTTACTGTGGCCTGGTACCCACGCTATATGTATGAGGCTCAAATGTGAGGAGGGCAACGAAAGAAAGTTGTTTAATATTGGCGAATCCATATTCGAAGAAAGCACAAGGAATACGAAAGCGCAGCCTGGTTAGAGAGACCTCAGTCTGCCTTGATTGACATGATTTTCTACTCCAGGAATAATTGATATGCAGGTAGTCGTCCAATGAAAAAATAGATCCAGATTGCGTGCTTAACAAGGAACGCCTACTAAATCGTGCTGCTGTTGCCGGGAGGATAGGCAACACATGGTCATTCAGAGATTCTTTAGCTAGTCGATCAGCAACCTCATTGGCTGTAACGTTACTGTGGCCTGGTACCCACGCTATATGTATGAGGCTCAAATGTGAGGAGGGCAACGAAAGAAAGGTGTTTAATATTGGCGAATCCATATTCGAAGAAAGCACAAGGAATACGAAAGCGCAGCCTGGTTAGAGAGACCTCAGTCTGCCTTGACTGACATGATTTTCTACTCCAGGAATAATTGATATGCAGGCAGTCGTCCAATGAAAAAATAGATCCAGATTGCGTGCTTAACAAGAAACGCCTACTAAATCGTGCTGCTGTTGCCGGGAGGATAGGCAACACATAGTCATTCAGAGATTCTTTAGCTAGTCGATCAGCAACCTCATTGGCTGTAACGTTACTGTGGCCTGGTACCCACGCTATATGTATGAGGCTCAAATGTGAGGAGGGCAACGAAAGAAAGGTGTTTAATATTGGCGAATCCATATTCGAAGAAAGCACAAGGAATACGAAAGCGCAGCCTGGTTAGAGAGACCTCAGTCTGCCTTGATTGACATGATTTTCTACTCCAGGAATAATTGATATGCAGGTAGTCGTCCAATGAAAAAATAGATCCAGATTGCGTGCTTAACAAGGAACGCCTACTAAATCGTGCTGCTGTTGCCGGGAGGATAGGCAACACATGGTCATTCAGAGATTCATTAGCTAGTCGATCAGCAACCTCATTGGCTGTAACGTTACTGTGGCCTGGTACCCACGCTATATGTATGAGGCTCAAATGTGAGGAGGGCAACGAAAGAAAGGTGTTTAATATTGGCGAATCCATATTCGAAGAAAGCACAAGGAATACGAAAGCGCAGCCTGGTTAGAGAGACCTCAGTCTGCCTTGATTGACATGATTTTATACTCCAGGAATAGTTGATATGCAGGTAGTCGTCCAATGAAAAAATAGATCCAGATTGCGTGCTTAACAAGGAACGCCTACTAAATCGTGCTGCTGTTGCCGGGAGGATAGGCAACACATGGTCATTCAGAGATTCTTTAACTAGTCGATCAGCAACCTCATTGGCTGTAACGTTACTGTGGCCTGGTACCCACGCTATATGTATGAGGCTCAAATGTGAGGAGGGCAACGAAAGAAAGGTGTTTAATATTGGCGAATCCATATTTGAAGAAAGCACAAGGAATACGAAAGCGCAGCCTGGTTAGAGAGACCTCAGTCTGCCTTGATTGACATGATTTTATACTCCAGGAATAATTGAGATGCAGGTAGTCGTCCGATGAAAAAAATAGATCCGGATGGCGTGCTTAACAAGGAACGCCTGTTATTACAGCCACTGTTGAGTATGGTGGGTCTAGTTTGCGCAGAGCAAGCACCACCGCCAGCACCTGCGCTAGAAAATTGGGGTAAAATCCGGGAGACGGACTGAAAAAGCCCAGTCTAAAAGCGGACGGCATATTCCAACGCCGGCCTTTTCATGAAATTGAGAAGCATCAGTTGCTATCATTATGCTAACGGGAAGACTTTGTAAATGATCTTCTAATAATCTATTTAAAATTCGAGGTGATAATGTTTTGCATTGTTCGGGAAAATGTCATCGTAAACAATTTGAACCGAAGATCCACTTACTTTTGTTGGAAGGATGTTAGAAAGGACTACGTGCAAAGGTTGTAAGAGATTTTGCACTAGTATTACCAGTGGGGTATGAAACCGAGGCCATCTGACTCCGAAAAAGTAGGCTGGCTTGCAACAAAAAATTGATAGGGAGCGATGGAATTGTGATTCATATATTTTTAGATACGTCTGGACAGTCAAGAATTGTAATCTAGCTAACAGCGATGGTATTCTGGCTTCAAGGCATAGTACATTGTTAGCCACAAATTTGGGGAGCCTAAGGAATAATCTAAGCGCTTCCCGCTCAAAAAGAACAAGCGGTCGAATTTTGTAAGAAGGTGAACCAGAAATCAACACACATCCAAATTGTATAATTGGTCAAACATACATAACATAATTCCATATACCATGATTCTATAATTGCAACATAGATCCATAAAACCCCGGCCCTCAGTCATCAGCGGCTCCGGAACAACTCACCACGGCGGCGGTCAGGCCAGTGGCGCAGCAGGGGGTGCTAAGAATTCCTCGCTCCGCTGGACAGGCCGTGATTGGAAACTGACACTGGGCAACGTTTAACGCTAGAACCATAACTAGTGAAGCTAGTTTAGCAGTGCTGTTAGAGGAACTAGACGGTATGAAATGCGATGCCATAGGGCTTAGTGAGGTTAGGAGGCAAAATGAGGCATATACTGTACTGAAGGATGGGTATGTACTATGTTATCGAGGTTTACCGGAGAGGCGAGAACTAGGAGTAGGTTTCCATGTAAATGAGTATATGGCGGGTAATATAGATGAATTCTATAGTATTAATGAGAGGGTGGCAGACATCGTAATTAGGCTTAATAAGCGGTATAAACTGAAGGTTGCACAGGCCTATGCACCTACATGTAGTTATGATGACCAGGCAGCTGGAAGCTTGTACGAAGATGTAGAATCGGCAATGCGAAAAGTAAAGATGAAGTATACTGTACTAATGGGCGACTTCAGTGCCAAGGTAGCGAAAAAGCATGCAGGAGACCAGGCAGTAGCTGACTGTGGCATTGGTTCTAGGAATAGCAGGAGGGATCTACTAGTTGTGTTTGCAGAGCGTAATTAGTTAAGAATCATGAATACCTTCTTCAGCAAACGGAAGAACCGGAAATGGACAGGAAAAGTCGTAATAGGAAAACTAAAAATGAAATTGACTTCATACTGTGTTCAACCTCCGCCATTATGCAAGATGTAGAGGTAACCGGGAAAGTGCGATGCAGTGACCAGAGGATGGTGAGGACTCGAATTAGCCTAACTCTGAAGAAGGAACGCAACAGAATAGTAAGAAATGAACCCATCAACGAATTAGTGGTGAAGCGGAGGGCAGAAGATTCAGGATCTCGCTACAGAATAGATATTCAGCTCTAACCGAGGATAGCGACATTACCCTTGAAGCAATGAACAATAATTTCAGAGATATTATTACTGATTGAGCTGTAGAAATAGGCGGTAGGATAGTTAGAGCGCATAACGTTAAGCTGTCTAAGGAGACGAAAGATTTGATTAAGAAACGCCAGAGTATGAAAGCTTCCAATCCAACAGATCAGATAGAATTGGTCGAGATATTAAAGCTAATCAATAAGCGCGAGGTGACCGATATAAGGAAGTATAATATGAAGAAAATTGAGCATGCTGTAAAGAACGGGGGAAGCCTTAAAGCGTTAAAGAAGGAATTGGGCATAGGCAAAAACCAGATGTATGCGATAAGGGACAAAGAGGGCAACGTCATCACCAATATGGACAAGATAGTCAAAGTAGCCGAGGAGTTCTATACAGATCTCTACAGTAGCCAAAGTAGTCAGGACCGTAATGAGATTGGCGGTAGGGAAAATCAGTCAGACTTTCCACCAGTGACGAAGGACGAGGTCAAGAAAGCATTAGAAACTATGAAAAGGGGGAAATCAGCTAGAGAGGATCAGATAACTACAGATTTGTTGAAGGACGGGGGGATATCGTGCTAGAAAAACTGGCCACCCTGTAAACGCAGTGCCTGGTGTCATCGACGGCACCGGAACCATGGAAGAATGCAAAAATTATCCTCATTCATAAAAAAGGGGACGCTAAGGACCTTAAAAATTACAGTGTAAGGAAGAAGATGATTCAGCGCCCACGCAAACGACGACGAAGACGGTTGAGTTCCTGGCCGATCAGCTGGCGCGCGCACTCGAAGCTCGGACTGTCTTTTTCGGACGAGATTGCGCCTTACTCTACGATCGTCGTGTGTCACCGGTCGCCATCTCCAGTCCTCCGGATAACCCCTAATAAACCCCTCTTCATTTGGTGGTAAGTGCCGGGGTAAGACTCTCACACGATCACAGTGGAGCTCTGCAGCCGTACAATACCTATGGCGACAAACGAGGTAGGCCAACAGCCAGTGGCAGCCCCTTCGCAGTCCATCTCATGCTCCGGTGCCATTCGGCAGCGAGACCCTGCAGTTTTCAGCGGGCAGGGCGACCAGGACTTTGAAGATTGGTTGGCCTCGTACGAGAGAGTGAGTCCTCGTAACAACTGGGATGACCGCATGAAGATCAACAACGTCATCTTCTACCTTAGTGACGTTGCTAACCTATGGTACCGAAATCATGAGGCCGACATGCCAACTTGGGCCAACTTCAAAGCAAAGTTCACGGACGTTTTCGGTCGTCCCACAGTGCGGAAACTACGCGCTGAAGAAGCACTGCGCGTACGAGTTCAGCATGAAGGGGAAACCTTCACTAGTTACATTGAAGACGTCGTGGATTTGTGCAAGCGTGTAGACCGATCTATAGATGAGGCTAAAAAGATAAACTACATAATGAAGGGCATTGATGTCGATGCATTTTACATGCTGTGGGCAAAGAGCCCCACCACAGTGGCCTCAGTATATAGTATTTGCCAAAGTTTCGACGAGCTGCTCAAGCAACGCCTCTGCAGTCGTCGCCCTGACTGAGGCCATTTCTGGCCTGGATGCGAGCAGCGACCTTTTAACTCACTTAAAAGACTTCGTTCGAGATGAGGTCTCTCGACAGCTTGGGCTTTTGTCTGGCCAACGCCCGTCATCTACAGCCCAGCTGCTTACCCCTTCTATGCGACACACCATCACGCAGGAGGTTTCAGATGCCCTTCCCAGTTTTGGCTAGCCAGCACCCGTCACACCTCATGCCGAACCTGTTCCACTGCAGCCCACACCTCTCACTGCACCATTGAGTTACAGCCCCCCTGTTGTCGTGCCGCCTCTACCTGTGCAAGTACAGATGCCTCCCACCTATGCACAAGTTACCGCCCGCCCTCCGCCGCCACAGTCCTTTGCGTATGTGCCGACTATGGCGCCACCGACTGTCGCTCCACGGTTCCGATATACGACGCCTCCCTACAATCCTTGGCGCACGAATGACAACCGGCCTATCTGCTATGCCTGCGGTATTCCAGGCCACGTCGCCCGCCTGTGCCGTCGTACTCTGCGCTCTGCCCCTGCACGCACTATGGTTGACTGCAATTATCAGTACGACACCTTGCGCCCACCTCCAGTGACATCTCCAGGGCAGCCGCACAACTCGTCGGGCCGCCAGCACTTTCCACTGCACCGTTCGCCGTCCCCTCGCCGTCGGTCCGTGTCTCCAATGCGGCGTCGAAGCGTGACACAAGACTCGGAAAACTAGCCATGTTCGTACCCTTGCACTCGTCGATACAGGGGCCACTCCCTCCGTCATTAGCGAAAGTTTTTGCCGATCGCTTCATAAAGTCACCACCCCGCCTTCTGGACTCTCTCTTCGCACCGCCAGCGCCGCTTCCGTTCGTCCGTCTGCTGCTTGCATAGCACGTGTCGTTATCGCGGACGTCTTATACATCGTCGAATTTTTAGTGCTTGCGCCATGCTCGCATGACTTAATTCTTGGCTGGGGTTTCCTGTCTCGCCACAATGCTGTTATTGACTGCGCCCGCGCCCTCGTCGCCTTCTCTGCGCTCTGTGATACGGTTCTTGACGATACGCCGCTTTTTTCTTGCCCCAAACTTGTTGTCGGCGACGACACCGACATTCCGCCCAACTGTGCTGTGATTGTTCCCGTGTGTTTACCCTTTTCCTTAGACGCGACTGTTCTTTTTGCGCCTTCTCCCATGTTCGCTTCTCGCCGTAAACTCCTTCCCTTTGCTATCATCGATATTAACCGCGGCGCCGCTGACATTGTTGTTGCGAATGCCTCAACCGCTGTGCTCCCGCTACTTCGTGACGAATGCCTTGGTCATATTGAAGTTGCTGACCTCATCTCGCCGTTTCATGTTGACGGGTATTTATCACAAAGTGCCCGCGTAGCCTCACTAACGCCGATTACAGCGTCTCCCGATGTACCGAGTTGGGACCTTCTTCAATCATCTGTGGCCAGTGACCTCGACCCGGCTCACCGTGAGCAACTGTTTGCTCTACTTGACCAGTTCCGTTCTTCGTTTGACGTGCAGACGACTTCCTTGGGCCGTGCGACCGAGGTTGTTCACCACATTGACACCGGCAGTCATGCCCCTCTTCGCCAGCGCCCTTACCGTGTTTCGCCTACGGAGCGCCGTGTTATTGCTGAGCAGGTCGACGACATGCTACAACGTGGTGTAATTCAGCCTTCATCCAGTCCGTGGTCGTCTCCCGTAGTACTTGTGAAAAAGAAGGATGGCTCCATAAGATTTTGCGTTGACTACCGCCGTCTTAACAAAATTACACGTAAAGTCGTATACCCACTACCCCGTATTGACGACGCCATCGATTGTTTACAAGCAGCCGAGTTCTTTTCGTCCCTGGACCTGCGCTCTGATTATTGGCAAGTCTCTATGGCTGAGTCTGACCGTCCCAAGACAGCCTTTGTTACCCCTGATGGACTATATGAGTTCACTGTGATGCCGTTTGGTCTTTAGTGCTCCTGCTACGTTTGAGCGAATGATGGACAACATCTTACGTGGCCTCAAGTGGAACATTTGCCTTTGTTATTTGGATGATATTGTCGTTTTCTCTCCCAATTTTCCGACGCACCTCGTGCACTTGCACCAAATCCTTAGCTGTCTCACTGTCGCCGGTCTTCAACTTAACCTGAAGAAATGTCGTTTTGGCGCCCGCAAGCTGACAATACTGGGTCATGTTGCGTCCAAAGATGGTGTCCTGCCCGATCCGGACAAACTACGTGCGGTCACTGAATTCCCGAAACCGACTTTTGTTAAAGAGCTGCGCAGCTTCGTCGGCCTATGCTCATATTTTCGCCGTTTTGTCCGGAATTTCGCTACCATCATTGCACCGCTTACAAAATTGCTGAACGGTCCTGCCGACTTGTCTACCTGGACTCCAATCTGCGACGATGCTTTCACTACGCTCCGACGTCTACTCACTTCGCCACCCATTCTCCGCCATTACGACCCGTCCGCTCCTACGGAGGTGCACACTGACGCCAGCGGGATCGGTCTCGGTGCTGTGCTCGCTCAACGCAAACCCGGCTTTTCTGAATATGTAGTTGCTTACGCTAGCCGAGCGCTAACGAAAGCTGAATCTAACTACACCGTCACGAAAAAGGAGTGTCTTGCAATTGTGTGGGCCTTAACAAAGTTTCGCCCCTACTTATATGGCCGCCGCTTCAACGTTATCACCGACCACCATGCCCTCTGCTGGTTGGCTCCCCTGAAAGACCCTTCTGGACGCCTCGGCCGCTGGGCTCTTCGCCTTCAAGACTTTGACTTTGAGGTGATATACCGATCGGGACGCAAACACTCCGACGCCGACGCCTTGTCGCGCTCGCCGCTGCCTTCTCCTGCACCCTCGGACTCGATATCCGAACCCTCCGTTGCAGCCCTTACATCCGACGATCTTCCTTGAACAACGCCGGGATCCCTGGATATCTTCACTCCTAGACGTCCTCACCGCGTCCTCAACATCTTCATTCCCGCGAGCCCTTCGTCGCCGAGCTTCCCATTTTATGATCCGGGGTGGTCTGCTGTATCGCAAAAGCTATCGTCCGGATGGTCGCAAATGGCTCTCGGTCATTCCTCGCCATCTTCGTACTGATATTTGTGCCCATCACCATGCCGACCAGCAAATTGCACATGCTGGCTTGTTGAAGACATACGAGCGTCTCCGCCAGCGGTACTACTGGCGGGGGATGTACAACTTTGTCCGCAGATATATTCGTTCCTGTACTACTTGTCAACAGCGGAAGTCGTCTCCACGCCCCTCCGCCGGCCCATTGCCTTGTCCAGCGCGACCCTTCGATCGTGTCAGCATCGACCTCTATGGCCCCCTTCCATCTTCGACATCAGGCAATCCCTGGATAATAGTCGCCATTGATCACCTCACTTGCTACGCGGAGACTGCAGCCCTGCCTACGGCTAGCGCTCGTGACGTTGCCTCCTTTATTCTACGCCACTTCGTTCTACGTCACGGGGCTCCTCGTGAACTTCTCAGTGACCGCGGCCGCGTCTTCCTATCACAAGTGGTCCACGAGCTGTTAGAAGCTTGCAAAATAATACATCGAACCACCACAGCTTACCATCCTCAAACCTACGGCCTCACAGAAAGGTTTAACCGAACGCTTGGTGACATGCTTGCCATTTACGCTTTTTCTGACGCGTCTAATTGGGATCAGGTGCTTCCGTATGTCACCTACGCCTATAACACAGCGTGTCAGGCAACGACTGGATTTTCCCCATTCTTTCTCCTATACGGTCGTGAGCCTTCCTGTCTACTGGACACCATACTTCCTTACCACCCCGACAATTCAGAGTACACTTCTCTTTCTGCTGTAGCCCGTAATGCTGAGCAGTGCCGTCAGCTGGCTCGTTCATTCACGTCGGACACTCTAGATCTTCGCCGACATGAGAGCGATCACGGCAAACCCGCTTCTGACTTTCCTACAAACACCCTCGTTTGGCTCTTTGTTCCGGCTGATTTCAAATTCTCTGCAAAGTATCATGGCCCTTATCGTATATTACAGTGCACATCTCCAGTTAACTACGTTGTGGAGCCGGCAACGCCTTCTTCGGACCACCGTCGCCGCGGGCGAGAAGTTGTTCATGTCAGTAGACTTAAACCATACTACGATCCTCTTGTTGTCCCCTCGCCTTAAGTCGCCAGGATGGCTCCCTGTTTCCGCCGGGGCAATTGTAAGGAAGAATATGATTCAGCGGCCACGAAAACGACGACGAAGACGGCTGAGTTCCTGGCCAATCAGCTGGCGCGCGCACTCGAAGCTCGGACTGTCTTGTTCGGATGAGATTGTGCCTTACTCTACGATCGTCGTGTGTCACCGGTCGCCGTCTCCAGTCCTCCGGATAACCCCTAATAAACCCCTCTTCAACAGGCCAATCAGCTTACTGTCTGTTACGTATAAGGTATTTACTAAAGTAATCGCTAATAGAATCGGGAGAACCTTGGACTGCAATCAAGCAAAAGATCAAGCGGGTTTTCGGAAACGGTACTTACTATCGCTTATATTCATACTATCAGCCAGGTGACAGAAAAATGCTCGGAATATAACCAGCCCTTATACATAGCATTCATTGATTACGAAAATGCATTTGACTCATTAGAAACCTCGGCGGAGATGCAGGCATTGCGAAATCAGGGGGTAGACAAGCCGTACGTGAAAGTGCTCCACAGCACTGTCACGTACGGCTTTCACGTATGTAGAACTATGGTTGCTGTATAGCCACAATAATAATTGTGGCTGCACAGCAACCATAGTTCTGCATAAAGAAAGTAACAAATTTCTATCTAGAAAGGTGTTAGGCAAGGAGACACGATCTCCCCACTACTAATGACAGCTTCCTAGAGGAAGTATTCAGAGACTTGGAATGTGAGCTGTTAGGGACAAGGGTAGATGGAGAATACCTCAGCAATCTGCGATTTGCTGATGACATTGCCTTGCTAAGTAACTCAGGAGATGAACTGCAAACAAAGATTGATGACCTAGACACGAAAAGTAGAAAGGTAGGCTTGAAAATCAATATGTAGAAGACTACGGTAATGTTCAACAGCCTCGCGAAGGAGCAGCAGTTTACGTTAGGTAGCGAAGCACTGGAAGTAGTAGGCGAATATGTCTACTTAGGACA
This sequence comes from Amblyomma maculatum, assembly GCF_055883805.1. Taxonomy (NCBI): domain Eukaryota; kingdom Metazoa; phylum Arthropoda; class Arachnida; order Ixodida; family Ixodidae; genus Amblyomma; species Amblyomma maculatum. The sequence continues at coordinate 172,380,773 of NC_139353.1, read as the reverse complement.
GGCAGTAACCGCAGATCCGGACCATGAATAAGAAATAACAAGAACAATACAACTGGGATGGAGTGCATTTGGCATGCACTCGCAGATTATGACTAGCAGCTTACCGTTATTGCTAAAGAGAAAAGTATACAACAGTTGCATCTTACATGTACTCACCTATGGGGCTGAAACGTGGAGTCTAACCAAGCGGGTTCTAATTACGTTGAGGACAACCCAGAGGGCTATGGAACGAAAAATGGTAGGGGTAACATTAAGAGATAGGAAACGTGCACAGTGGGTCAGAGAAATAACTCAAGTTACCGACATTCTAGTTGAAAATGGAGAAGAAATGGACATGGGCAGGACATGTAGTGCGAAGAGAGGATAGCCGATGGTCGCTTAGGGTAACAAACTGGATTGCAAGGGAAGGAAAGCGTAGCAGAGGGCGGCCGAAAGTTAGGTGGGCGGATGAGGTTAAGAGGTTCCAGGAGTCAAGTGGATGCAGGTAGCACAGAACCGGTTTATCTACAGAAATATGGGAGAGGTCTTCGCCCTGCAGTGAGTATTATCAGGCTGATGATTATGATGGTGGTGATGATGATGATGATGATGATTATGATAATGACGACAGAACATAAATCATTAAAAGAGCGTCGTGCCATATCCCAGACCTTGGATTGCTTAACCTGCGCAACATACCCACAGCACGAGCCCCATTCGCTGCAACATGTTCAGTGGGATCCCTCCATGCCAGATGGTTATCGTAAACCCCCCCTAGGTTCTTCAAAGACCTAACTTCAGGAATCATTTCCTGCTTAAATGTTAGAGAAATATTTACCGGGTACCTTGGAAAACAAGGAAAGCGCACTTTTTTATGTTTAATGTAAATGTTAAGTCCCATAATCAATTCTGAATGTATCTTAGGTACGATTGCAAGCGCCTAATGAGGGATTGAATGTCAGGTACAGCCGTAAAGAACGCGATGTCATCCGCATAGACATACGTGCGAAAACGAAATAGAACTAGAAATAGAAAACGAAATAGAAAACGAAATAGAAAACGAAATAGAAGTAGAACTCATTAAAATGTTAAAGAGCACGGGCGAGAGAACAGCCCATTGAAGAACACCTCTGGTTTGTTGATATCTGCCAGAATGCACACCATTCAATGAACAGTAAAATTGACTGTTTTCTAGGAACGTAGATATCCACTCAAATAAATATTGTGGAAAACGTAGAGTTTTTAATCTTTCCATTAAAATTCTGGACTCTACACTATCATAAGCCTTCTCTATATTGACAGTCACCAATGCAGCACGCTTTTTCTTGCGCCGCGCAAGAAGAATTCGACTCTCAAGGTCGGTATGCGCATTCATATTGAAAATTTTTCGTGAAATCCGATTTGACATTGACTAAGAATATGTTCTTGTCCTGCAAACTCGGTAACCCCTTGAAGTAGTGCCTTTCAATTAATTTTACCAAGTTTGATGTTAATGATATTCGCTTTGGCTAGTTTCCAGTATCCATGAATGAATAATTGAGTAATTTATTTTTTTGGAGACACCTCATGAGGATCTTTTACATTTTTGACGTTACTCTATCAGGGCCAGGAGCAGCAGCTGGCAATGTCATTACAATCGAAGAAAGCCCAGAAAATGTAATTTTAGGGACATCCTTAACCGTATCTACCAGACCTACAATCGTAGGGGATTTGGGAAGTGTTGACAAAAAAACGCTTTTCTAAACCTTTAGCAATGTTTTCTACTGTTTTGAGAGCTTCTTTTGGAGTCGAAACGCATGAGGGTAGATTTTCTGAGACAGGAACCTTTTTTCGTGATTTTAAAAACACGAAAAGTGCACGTCGGTTATTAGATTGTGAAAGGTAATTGAAATGCTCAGTATCATAATTATCTTTCGCTTGTGCGACTGTGTATTTAAACGTAGCTGCAAAAAATTTATAATCATGCCAATTTTGGGGCAATAGCTGGCTTAGCCTCTTTTATACTCTCCGTGCCTGTCAACGCGCCGCTCGAACAATGGAGTGGCGCCATCGGGTAAAATTGTGCGGCACTGCCGCTCCCCTCGCTGAGGGCGCCACTGACGTAGGGGTCGAGGCGCACAGGTGTGAACGTCGGCGCGGGGCAGGAGCGCTGTTATTCGCTAGCGGCATAACTGTTCCTAAGCATGAATCGTGCATATTCAGTATATTTACTTGTAAGGCCGACATCCACTAAGCATAACAAGTGAGCATGGCAGTTGTTTGGCAATAACACCAACGTTATATGACACTTTATATCAGGCAGTTTTAAGAAATTTCGCATGGCTCGAAAAACTGCATGACTGCTCCGCTAGCGCTAATGGTAATATAATGATTACAATGCTAATCTACGCTGTAATAAAACAAAATTTAAGAAGAAAGGCACCAGCATTTATTTACACATTTCACAACAGCAATTGTGCTACAAGAGTACCATGTAGAAGTGGTGTTATGAATAGTTGCCACAAGTAGGGAAAAATGTTCACGGTGACTTCTGCCACTGATAGCACTTCAGAAGCCAGCTTGATTTATAGATGATTGGAACAACTGCATCGCAGTATGCCATTGAGATCTGTAAGGAGAACAATTTCGGTAGCAGTGTTACTTTCAATGATTCAGCGCGTCATACAAACGTTTTTTTTTTAACTTTAAAAACAAGGAAAGACGCGTTGCATTGCATTGCATTGCATACGCGTTGCATCTTTCTGTTTCGATGACTCCAAAATAGTCGTCACAATAGCCAAAGCTTGTGTTTTTATTTTTGCCCAGAATTGCGCAGTTAGCGAAACAAAAAATACTGCGCTGGAACACATGTAACATGCCACACAGACGATCTAACCAGGGAGGAAGTTAGCATCGCAATCCAGAAAATACACGTGCACATTTAATATTGCCACGTGCCTAGCGCCGCGCGACTGACGTGCTTGGTCCCAACGGCGACGAAGTGTTTGTTGGCTCGAGAGGCGCGCTGGTGCTGGACTCTGTGATCGGAACTAGAAGCCGACCGTATTCTCGGGTCCTCGGCTACGTGTACCTTCACGGCTCCCTGTGACTTGAGTCGTGACACTGGTGGAGGTGCCATCGATGATCCCTTCTCCTGCGGACAACCCTTCGCGGCCGCCTCGCATGACCACTCCTGTTCATCGTACCAGCCGACTATCCGGACCGCTTTGCAACACGGCGCACCCGGCAGTCGCCTGGCGGGGGGTGACCCTACGTCGCTGTCGCCATCTCTCGGCAGCCAACGGCGTAACTTGTCTACAGAGGAGGAGCGGCGGCGACGGCCGCGGAGAGGGGAGTTACCAGGCGCAGAGTGAATAATGGAGGATATGGCACTGTTTGTGAAGGAGCCTCTTTCATACAGCCTTTCTTCTATAATCACGCGAACAATCTGCATTCCACCATCTTGTTGATGTATTGCCTTTTGATGCACGCACTACGAATTCACATTTTTTAAGACAGGATGCAATTGCCTGCTATAATCTTTGCGATTTTAACTCTTCTGTAGCCTTAGCCACTGACTTAAGAGACGAACTCAAAAATGACTGAAACTGGTCATAATTAACGTATGATCTCAACTGAGAGGTCGGCGGAGTTAAGCGGCAGTTAACCTCAAAAACAATAAGTATATGGTCGCTAGAGGTGCCACCATCAACTGTCGACCAATTGAGTATAGAAACACTAGTGCTGGAGAAAGTTAAATCTGTCACAGACTGACTGTGAGCACGTACGAAAGTAGGTGAACCAGAATTCATGCAATTAAGGTTATTATTTGAAAGCCAATCCCACAGACGCTTGCCACAGGAATCCGTCTTGTAACCCCACGAAGCATGGTGCGAATTAAAATCTCCAGCCAAAATAACCAAATTTTGACAATTAACTAGTAAGTGGTTCAGCGATCTGGTATCCTGAACACCAAGAGGGAAATAAACATTCGCTAATGTAAACGGACTGAACCCTGGAATTTCAGTCTGAAGCCAATAAATCAGAATCTAAAGTAGAATATAGGAAAGAAATCTTAGCCCTATGACAAAATTTCGAAGAAACTAGAATTAGTAACCTACCACCTCTTGACTGCCGATCTTGTCGGAATGATCGATAATTTTGGAAATGAAAATGTTTTTCAGTTGTAAGCCAAGTGACTTTCAAAACAATTATGACTGGATTCTGTTTTAAAGAAAGAGAAACGAAATCTGTAGTCGCTGAAAGAAGAGATCTCCACTGAAGAACTTTTAGCGTTCCTATGGTTATGTAATTTGGGCACCAAAATGGTTTCCTTTGGTTTAGAGCCTAGATGTTGCTTTTTTTTCATTTTGCCGTGGACGAGGTGATGACGGGTTAGACATCGGGGACTCACTGCGTTTTAGGATTCACGTATCTGCATCATGAGCCTCGTCTGACTTATCGAAATTTCGCATAGCTTATGCGGAAAGAAATTCATTTTGCGACCAAGGCATTGTAGCTAAGGAGTGCTACACTGGTAATGAATGCCCAGGTGTCGAAGGAGAAACCGTAGCAGTTTGCGCAGCCCGAGAAATGTGAGATGCCAGAACGTTGGATATGCACTCTGTGACTGTTGTCACAATCCTATCCACCATTTTGGCCATGGTTGCTTCCACAGCAGTTACTATAGCTTTAGACAGCGAGGAATCTAATGATGCTATAGAACGGGCTGACGCACCTGCATACTCATGAGCCCTCTCTTTAATTTCTTGAATTGCCTCGAGCAACGTTTTCGGTCAATAATCTCCAGAATTTTCGTTTCATGAGCTCTAGAAGGACATTTCAAAGAAAGTCCACCGCAAAGACAACATTTGACATTTTGATCTGAGCATAAATGTGATTTATGGGCATCGCCGCATTTCAACATCGCAAAGTGGACTTGCAACCGCCAGCAGTATGGCCAGCAGTTGTTGCACTGCAGAGGCTCTGATGGTAGGGGATCTACACGGAATATTAAAGGCCACGCTTTGTTCTCTGATTGACAGACTGTACTTGTAAAAGTAGCAATTACCGATTCTGTCGGCACACGAACCTCCCGGCTACAGGGATAGACCGCAACAACGCCTGCCGCGGAGAGAAGGTCAAGCGTTTCTTCTGGACTTAATAAGGAATCCAAATCTCGGACTAGACCTTTTGTGCAGGCCAGGTGCGAATGAATAAAACTGCTCACCTGATAAGATGCAAAAGTAGAGCAGTTTAGAAGATCCTTTATACATCACAGGTCTGGTGAACGGCAAAGAATTTCGCCACGACCAAATTGGCGTACCTCGGCTATCTCTTCGTAGAAGGAAGTGGTTTCCTTAAGGGCAGTTCGAACAGCTCCTGGGTTGTTCATTTTAATGGTGCCACTATCCTTAGGAACGAGCGCCACAGGGATATGCGGACACCGGAGCTCTGAAAAGCTTCCAAGGGCAGATCATCGGTCACAAGGGAAGCCGACCAAGGGGAGCGCCCTTGGCCGGGGGACTGCGTCGACATTACCTTAAATTGCCAACGGCACCACGTGCGTTAGTCAAGAGAAAGCAAAAGACGCAACGAGAGAAGACAAAATCAGGACCAGCAACCCAATACTTAGCCGATCGGCGTGTGAGCAGTTGTTGTGGCTGTAGGAAGAAGGAAAAGAAAATTCACGGGCCTGCTACTGGCTCTGTAGCTGAGCCACCTCCGCTGCCTCGTGCGGACAGAAGTGAAAAGAGAGAGGGAATAAAAAGAAGAGGAAGAGAAAGACGTGCACCGCAACAACTGTCGACCACCATCGAAGTGATGGCGGGTGCATTGATTGCCTACAACAGATAAAAATTCGGTGGCAGGCTAGCCGCCGCCGCAAGCGGCGGTGACCTACCTGTTCCAGCCTCATCAGGGTTGTTGTGGTTGTAGGAAGAAGGAAAAGAAAATGCACGGGCCTGCTACTGGCTCTGTAGCTGAGCCACCTCCGCTGCCTCGTGCAGACAGAGAATAGAGAAGAAAAGGAAGAGGGCTTGGTTTCGTTTGTGGGGTTGAACGTCCCAAAGCGCCTCAGGCTATGAGAGACGCCGTAGTGGAGGAGTCCGGAAATTTCAACCACCTGGGGTTCTTTAACGTGCACTGACATCTCACAGCACACGGGCGCCTTCTTTTCGCCTCCATGGAAAAGCGGCCGCCGAGGCCGGGATTCTATCCCGCGTCCTTGGGAACAGTAGTCGAGCGCCGTAACCACTGCGCCACCCCGGCGGGAAAGAAAGACGCGCGCTGCAACAACAGCCGTCGTCCACAATCGAAGCGGTGGCGAGTGCAATGCTGGCCTACAACAGATAAAATTCGGTGGCAGGCTAGCCCCCGCCGCAAGCGGTGGCGACCCATCTGCCCCAGCTCGATCAGGGAGCGCTACCGCCACGTTATCTCCGCATAGTTTGTATTCACCATAGGAAGCTGAGGTTTCTTCTTTTTCTTTTGCGCCCCCATCAGGGGCCACGAACACCTTCAGCTAGTCCTTGCAAGCTCTGCCCTCCTCGGCCGTTTCTTAACGGTTAACGAAATGTTTGCTCCTGGCTCATTTTTGTCGCAGCAAAAAAAAAAAAAAAAAAAGAAAGAAAGAAAGAAAAATATGTTTCTTCTGCTCAGTAGCTTTAAAACAGGCTGTATATTTGACATTCATCAATTAACTGATTAGGCATTAATAGTGAAAATCTTTTTAAACCATGCTGTAAGCGCTTATGGCGATGTTTTAAAAATTGCGAGCGAAAAGGCGCCTATCCCACGAAAGTGTCGGCACGAGTCATTCCAGGGAAACAGCGAAGCGTTACCTCCACTGGCCGTGGAACACGGCGCACTTTGAGTTCGGGATGAGTTAGAAGTATGTGAGAAATAGTGTACAATGTATATAGCGGAATAAAACCGGCCGAGCAGGTGCAGAGGTATTTATGCGTAGGCGCCACTTCTACTTGGAGCACTGTCGAAGTAACAGGTGACAACGCAGACCTAATTTTGAATTAACTTTCTCAAACTTGATCTGAAGCTTCCGGTGGATAAGCGAGTTACGTGCTCTCTTTTCGCTTAATAATAATAAAAGTTACGAGGAACTTTAGCGACTAAACTAGTGAAAGGCGATAGCCTGAGGTCTCATCTTGTCTAGCGTTCCTGCCATCGGCAATCCCACACTTGAACGCGCGCCAAGGAACGCCACGCGACAGTAGCGATGGTATACCGTCTGTATCAGGCTTCTAAAAGACACAGGCTCTGATGGCAGCAAGGTGTTACGCCGACCAACGAATGACCGTTCGGCGGTTTATTTCGGGCCTTTATCAAGACCACGGAACGAAAGGATGGAAAGGGATTGGGAGGAGGAAAGTGACAAGTTGCTTAGCTTCCGAGCTGATAAGCTGCAGTCTGATACATCTTCTCTTCCCAATAAAAAAAAACTACGACACTTGGTGAAAGTTGCTGTCATAATGAAGCCTTCGAGGTTCCGCACGTTGCCTGGTTGATCTTCTATAGGCTTGGCGAGTTGACTGATCTGTACCAGGCGTCGGAGTAGTGCGATCCATCGTGCTTGGTCTAGGCCTTTGCGATTGTTGAGGGCTTGCGGCATCCCGGCTTGATCCGTGAATTGCGGGTGTCGGATCCACCATATGTCGTTGGTCCGTGTCCGCGTGTCCCCCACGGCCGTCGATAATGTGGTCTTCACTTCCTTGAGGCTGTTTTGCAAGGCTGCCGACGTTTTCGGGAATGGGTAGTAGGTGTTGCCTGTTCCGTCTCAGGAGCCGCTGGTCTTCCGTTTCCACCACGTACGACCTCGGTGCTGCTTTCTCGACTACCGTCGCCGTGCGGGCCCAGTTGTCGCCTTGGACGCGAACTGAAGTTCCCTCCTTGAGTGGTGACAGCACCTTTCCTACCGAAGACTGCCGATGTTTCAGCACTGCGACGCTTGGCTGCTCGTTGTTCAGAGTCAGGGAACAACGGAGGTGCCGGCCTTGTAGCAGTTCGCTAGGAGAACGGCCATCTTCCAAGGGAGAAGAGCGATACGCTAACAGACCCAACCAAAAGTCGCTGCGTGACTCATTGGTCTTCTTAAGGATGTGCTTGACTATTTGAACCCCCCCCCCCCCTTTTCCGCTAACCCATTAGACCTCAGGAATTCAGGACTCGACGTGATGTGGTGAGTCATACCTTTGAGCAAAGAGACGAAACTCTCTCGATGCGAGAGAGTTTCGCATCGTCATTGTCAGTGTAAACTTCTGCCGGGATGCGGTGGCGCGAGAAAATAGAAGATATTTTAACTATGACCTCCTTTGCCGCTGTGCCTCGTAGCTGCTCTACTTCAGGGAAATTCGAGTGGGCGTCATATACTACCACATAGAAGGCGCCCCCGAACTGAAAGAGGTCAATTCCTACGCGATGCCACGGCCTATCGGGGGTAGGCTGCATGAGGAGAGGTTCACTCTGCTGCTTATATGCATACTTTTGGCAAGTACCACACCCCCGAATGAGCGCCTCAATAGCACTGTTCAGACCAGGCCAGAATACCAACTTTCGTGCTCTGGCGTTGCATTTGTTCAATCCGAGGTGCCCCTCGTGAACTCGTCGAAGGATTTCTTCTCCCATAGCTTTAGGCATGATGACTTTACAGCCCTTCAGAAGTATTCCTTCCACTACAGACAGCTCTCCTGCAAATGGCTTGAGCTCACTATCGATGACAGCAAGTTCCGCAATTTGCTTTCTGACCTAGCGCGCGACCTGGCTGCATTCTTTTTCCAGCTGCACTTTCATCGGCGTACTTGCGGTGATGGAGACGACCTGCATTACATGCACGTCGCCGTCTGTTTTCCATGACGCACAACTGGGTTGCCACCGGTGCACGCGACAGCACGTCCAGCAAGTTCTTGCCAGGCACGAACTGCAATTCTTGATATAAAAACGCTGCACATAACATGCACATAAAATCTACATGCACATGCACATGCATGGGATGCACATAAAAACCTACAGGCCGATTACTATAACATCTGTTATGTACAGGTTAGCCATGCAGGCAGTGAAATTAAAGGTGCAAGCATGGGTTCAAAGTAACAAGGTACTCGGAAAACTTCACAACGGCTTTAGAAATGGTAGGCGCTTAGATGATAGCCTGTTCGTGCTTACCCAATGCATCGAAATATCTAGAGTGGAAAATAGACCTTTGTATTTAGCCTTCCTGGACATAAACGGGGCGTACGACAACGTAAGCACGGAACTCCTGTGGAACATATTAAAATAAGAAGGTATCGGTTATGAGATAATAGAGTTCCTACGGGAAATGTACCGGGGTAACAAAGTAGAAATTACGTGGGAAGGGATAAGAAGTACGGAGGATATCAAAGTATGCAAAGGATTAAGACAAGGCTGTCCTCTATCACCGGTGCTGTTCATGCTTTATATGATAAACCTGGAACGGAGGATACAAGACAGTAACCTAGGTTTTAACCTGTCATATAGATTAGGTGGAAAGGCGGTAGAGAACGCCTCCCCGGTTTGATGTATGCAGACGATATTGTGCTGCTAGCTGAGAGTCTGGAAGAATTGCAAACTCTAGTTAAGTATTGCGGAGACGAAGGGGACGCTTTGGGCTTCAGTTTCAGCGCATTTAAGTCGGGTCTGATGATTTTCAACAGCTCAACTGATCAGGGTCTTAAAATACAAGGCCTTGAAATACCTAGAGTAGCAGAATATAAATATCTGGGGGTATGGGTAAACGAAGGATTGGCATACATTGGAAAGCATGAGCAATCACTTAAGGCGAAGGGCGAAGGAATGCCGGGATAATGAAGCATGAGGCATTGTGGGGATACAATAGGTATGAGTTCATTTTGAAGGTAGCGCGAAAAAACGAGGACCAAGAGTAGTAGGAGACAACACGAGCGCTTTTCACAACTAAACTTTTTATTGAAAAACACGGAATAAATACCCATCTCGCGAAACTAAAACACAAGAAACAAAAGTGATAGCATCAAGACAGGAAAAGTGTAGGGCATGATACAGCTGGTGGGGTACTTGGAAAGGAATTATGGTGCCCGGACTTACTTTCGGAAATGCGGTTTTGTGCCTAAAATCAGAGGTACAGTCGACATTAGAAACAAATCAGAGATCCGTTGGACGATTAGCATTAGGTGCCCACGGCAAAACTACAAATGAGGCGGTACAGGGAGATATGGGCTGGGCATCTTTCGAAGTACGGGAAGCTCAGAGTAAAATATTATATGAGGAACGCCTGAGGAAATTGGGCAGTAGCAGATGGGCAGCTAAAGTATTTAAATACCTGCACCTAAAAAGCGTTGACTTAAAATGGAGGAAAAGAACTAGGAAACTAACTAGTAAGTAGGCTAGTAACAAGGACGGATAAATAAAGAGCATTAAGCAACAGGTGAAAAACACAGCAGGTAAAAATTGGATAAAATCGATGGAAAAGAAACAGTGTGGAATTATACCGAAAGTGGAAAATGCAGATCAGGAAGGAAGATTTCTTTGATAACTCAAGAGGCAGTGCCCTACTTTTTGAAGCTAGATCAGGGTGCCTTAGAACACGCAGCTACAAAAATAAATTTAACAATGTGCTGTATGTGGTACCTCCAGTGAAACAATGACCATATTATACTCGAATGTAATAGTATCCATCTGGAAGTTGATGCAGGCGCAATCACCGTTCCTGAAGCTCTGGGGTTTAGAGATAACAGTGGCCGGGTGAATAAACCGGCGGTGGAAACTAGCAAAAAACGACTGGAAGATTGGTGGCTTAAAAGCAGTAAAGTGACATAATGTTAGTAATGTAGGAACAAAATTTAATAAATGGAATTAGTTAACCATTCTAAATCAATAAGTAAGATATAGGGAGAAAAATGAGCATGATATCTACTGCTACCCCCCCGTTTCAAAGGGGGCGCTCCTATATTCCATCCATCCATCCATCCATCCTACCTTTAAAAAAATAGACGAGCCTTAGAAGCAGTAGGAGGCCAGCGCCATCTAGATGGCGCTGAGCAGGCTCGTGTATTTTCTTTTCTTTCTTCCTACAGTCTCAAAAAACTACAACAACAACAAACGGTATAAGGCAAGGAAAGGTAGAAGTGAAAGAGGAAAGAGAAAGAGGTAGCGTTGTCGAGAGCTACAGAGTAATTTCGACCACCTGGGAATCTAACGTGCGCTGACATTTCACAGCGCACGGAGGCCTCTTCATTCGTCTTCATCGAAACACAGCCGCCGACGGCAGGGTTCGAACCCGTGTACTCCGAAACAGTAGTGAGGCATCTTAAACACTGCGCTACCTCGGGGGGGGGGGGGGGGGGGCTATTGTGTAATTAGGTTTTAGGGAGAAAGCATTTTAGGCTCAAGGAACGAAATCACGAGTGCGAGAGTTTCGTGCGCGAGATGTGTCATATACCGCTAGATTTCGTGAGATGCGTTCTCGTCTAGCGCTCCTACCGTTTGCAATGCCACGCGACAGGAGCGGTGGTCTACTATCCAAACTCATTGCGCCTTCCCTTTCCTGTAACCTAATTAAATTATATGTAGCACTGCAACAAATGCCGATGAGAGGCAGATGGAAGGAGAGGAAGGTTAGGCTTACCGTCATTCTCCTCTTAAGACCCTCTAATTTTTCTTTCTTCCTTCTCTAATTTTACAAGAGGCACAGCATGTCGTTGTCTGACGAAACAGACGCTCATCCTTTTCCACACGCCCGCCAGAGTTTCTCAACAATTCGAGGAAAGGCAAGCAAAGCGCTTCCCCGCGAACGCATTCTCTGCGCAGAAACAACTTGGGTAGGCAACAACAAAAAGGAGAAAAAAACTGCCAGCGGACGTGGTCTCGTAAAAGCGTGAGCGAAGACACTGGAGTCCAGTCGAGGCCAGAGCTGTCGACAGGAGTCGGCGCTGCTCGATTGGCAGAAACAAATGACGCGCCTGCTTTGCAGCTGGCCTTTGCGACAGCGCCGCTGGTGTTCGTTCACCTCTCGCGAGGCACGCCTGCCGTACACTGTTACGTCACAGCGAATAGAGCTCGTTCCGCCGAAAAGACGTCGCTTTATTCAAGAACCGCGAAAAACACGTCGCATAAAAATTTCATATGTGAATTGGTACAAAAATTGCGACGCAATGCCAAGCGCTGCCATTTCGCTTCCTGCTAACGAAGTTGGAGCACTCGAACCGACACCCTTTGTGAAACCCCAGGAAGCATGTTTCCGGGCTGGTTGGTGATCAATTAAGGAAAAAATTTAGCACAAAAATCCAACACAATGGACAGATAAGAGAAGTCTTGTGTGTTCTTCTCTGTCCATTGTATTCTATTTTCGCGCTAAAGTTTTTACCACGAGGTCTAATTCTGAGCAACGCTATGTCACTCGTAAAGCATTCAGAGTTTTTCAAACTTGCTGAAGGCAAGATGATTTGTCTTCCTACCCTCTCCAATGGCTGGGAGTTTCACGATTGTTAAACAAGTCATAATATACGGATTAAAAACGAACCCTCATGGCTCTAAACTTTTGACAAAGGCTGTATGTTCATTGTAATCGTAGGTGTACGCCGAGAAGTGAAGCAGATCCTGTGCGTTCCTTTCCACAAAAACCAACTTGAATCCCGACTACTGTTACGGAGTATTCAGGCTCGAAGCCGATCACCAGCGGCTCTGTTTCGATAGAGGAGAAATGGAGAGCCGTCCGTGTGCTCTGCGATGTCAGTGAACGTTAAAGACTACATCTCACTCAATAAGTATATAGTGCAGACACACAAGTTCTGGCATGATCAGTATAAAAGTTCAAATGTAAACATAGTGAATTCGTCATCATCATCAGCCGGACTATCCCAACTGCAGAGGGAAGACCTCTCCCATATTCCACCAGTTAACCCGGTCCTGTGCTAGCTTCATCCACTTGATCCCTGAGAACTTCTTAACCTCATCCACCCACCTAACTTTCTGCCGCCCCCTGCTATGCTTTTCATCTCTTGGAGTCCAACTTGTTGCCCTAAGAGACCACCGGTTGTCCTCTCTGCGCACTACATGCCCTGCCATGGCCATTTCTTTTTCTCAATTTCTACTATAGACTGTCATTAACTCGATTTATTTTTCGGAGACACCCTTCAAGCTTGCTATGTCTGAACGTTATTCCTACAATTTTTAGTTCCACTGCCCTCTGCGTTGTCCTCAACTTAAGTGGAACCCTTTACGTTAGGCTCCCCGTTTTTCAGACTCATTGGTGAGCACAGGTAAGACGCAACTGTTGTATACTTTCCTCTTGAGCGATACCGGTTAACAGCTAGTCATAAGCGGTCAAGACTTGCCAAATACGCTCCAATTTAATATTCGTCTCCTAGTTATTTTCCGTTCATGGTCTGGATCCGCGGTTACTACCTGTCCCAAGTAGACATATTCGCCTACCACTTGCAGGGCGTCGCTACATATTGTGAACTGCTGTTCCTTCCCGAGGCTATCGAACATTACCTTAGTCGTCTGCATATTGATTTTCAAGCCTACTTTTCCGTTATTCCTGTCTAGGTCATCAATCATTGTTTGTGTGGTATACGTAGCCGGTATAACAAGCAAAACTGTTTATTAGTACATCAGGTAGTGGCGTCCTCTGACAGCTTCTTGGACTTCAGTGTTGCGCCAGGTGACTGTTGCATCGATGTAGCCAACAGTGGCTATCGCTGTCTGGCCTGCAGAACTGTTTATTTATACATCAGGTAATGGCGCCCGTTTTCGCCCTGCTTGGCGCCGTCGCCCATGCCGGGGTCTCCCGGCGGTCCGCCTGGTTAGCTTGCCTCTTGGGGCGCTGTCGTCGTGGCACCCACAATAGTTTGCATAGTGAAATATTCTCTCTTAATACAATCACTTAAACACTCATCGGAAGGGCCAAAATTACTTCAGAGAACTGAGCTGCTTTCGCTTACCATGTCCTATGTTACATTTTTCCCTTGGAGAAAATGTCAGTAATAGAGGTATTTTTCCCCATATTTTCTACTTCTATTTATTTTCCTTCTTTTCCTACCCCGCACAACCTTCCAAACAACCAGTTCCTGTTATGTCACACAACGCAGTCACCAGCCAGAGCGATATGCACCTCGTTTTTTTGTTCGGTTCGCCAGAATTTCCGCAAAATGTATAGTTTAACTCAGTCGCTCAACTAAACATGGCTCATATTGATCGCCGGAATGGTAATACTAAACGACATAGTTTTACTCAAGGTCCTCAATGAAATAATTGAATAACCAGGCAGATGCTCTAAAAGGAAATTGATTTTTTCTGCACTACAGGGATGGATGACGGTTAAAGGGATCATGAAACGCTATTTAAAAAAAAAAAAAAAAAAAACTCGAGAAGACGCAACATGTATAGGTATCACAATAGTCCTCTCCGAAAAGCAACAATCTTTAAGTTGGCTTCAATGACACCTAATATATCGGCGATCGAAAATGTCCCTACTCATTCTATCCCAAAACTTAGCCCATGAAAATAAAATGAAGAGAACAAAAGGAAGCAATTCATGACAGCGACGAACCTCGCCTCATTCCGCCCTCGTAACCTGGGAGCGTCCATTAAGTGGACGCAGCCAGTAAGAACAGCTGACTTCAACGGGACGGTGGAACAGTAACTAATAATGAAGTGCGAGGATTGCAACGCCGAACGTAATCGAACGTTGCACTACAAAATTGTGTTACCATTTTGTAAACGGCTAATAAAATCACGCTGTACAAGCTATATGCTCGACTTTCCCCGCACGGTTAGCGCTGTTGAATTGAAAGACTAAGTATCTCCACTCTGCCAGCAACATCTTCGATTTTTTTCTTTATTGCCTGACTTCGGCACAATACACAAAGCCACTTACAGGGCACAATGAGCATTCATTCGATCGCCCAAGTGAAATGGTTAATGTTCCCCTTATTTCGAAACACGGTGCTCAATTCACGCCAAGTCATGTCTATCACGCAGTCAGCACGCGAGTCCTACAATGCGTGCAGGACGCCCATCGATGCCTAAAACAACAGGGAGAGAGCAAGTTGGCCAAGAGTGGAACTCCTGAAAGGTTCGCTCGCCCCGCACGCCATGTGCGCTCCTATGCCTTCATTCGTCTCTCGTACCTCGCCCCAGATGGCGGATGCAGGGCGGAGAAGAGGGTGGCGATTGAAGACTCTTCTGCTCGGCCAGCAGCCGTCGGCACACGCTGCCCTCGGTATGTTTTGCGGACCGCATTTAGCACAAGCCCTTGAAGCCTCGTCAGCAAGGCAGTCGTGATGGCCGGGAAACGGTGTGAAATATGGATCCTATATTCAGGTCACTAGCAGTGAAGGAGGTCTTTTTCTCTTTTCATCAGCCTGCTTTGAAAAAAAAATGAAAAATCTCTAGATTCTGGTTATTTTTGCGTAATCCAAGCTCCATGGAGAGCAACGTCACTTCAAGGCAGGACCAGCTCACAATCGTAAACGGTTACTTATGAAGATCGACTAAAGCCAGAGATCTTAAATATTGCTAGTTCCGAAAGCTCTCATAGAGCCCATAATATCTTAAAGAAACGACCTGAATTCGCTAAAACTCGGGCTTTAAGCACTGTTTTGATCCTGCGCTCGTTAAAGCTGTGCCCAAGATGCGAATTGTAATATTTTCGATGAGCACAGAATCACCCCTCAACAATAACAATTGGAAATTCTGTAGCATAGCAATATAAACGCGGCAGCGCCCAGCACATATTCAAGAAGGTGGGCGACAGTTTTTATTCGCTTCTTCTAGATGGCGGCAGGGTTCGTAGCCATCTGATCTGAAAGGTGCACAGTAACAGTAGAAATGTTTTTGGAGCAGACATTCCCTACTCGTGTGATTTATTTATTTATTATATATATCAACGTTGCTACCAACCTTTAAGAAGGCCTTAGGCAGGAGTGGAAGAGAGTATAAAAGAAAACAAAATGGCTGTGGTTTAGCTCTAGTTAAACCGGGTTGAATTGAGTTAGCAAGCTTCTGCATGCTGTGTGGTGCGCCAAATGAAAGGCGCCGCACGGACGTCCGAATATGAGTGAATTGCTAGTGGCGGCATGATCGGATGAGACGGCATTATGACGTCAGTTCCATGCAGTTACTAGACATGGCCGGATGTTACATCATGATGATGTCACACCCAGTCATGATGTCGCGGTCGACGACATCACCATGGTATGACATCATAATCAGTGCTTTTTGTCATTACCCATGACTGGTTAGTCATGACTAATGACTAATTAGTACAAGTTAGTGACTAGTTAGTCATTAGTCATAACTGTTACTAGTACTAGTTAAGGTGTCATGATCGTGGCCGGACGAACAGGGTGGTGGCCGCGTGTATGAGCCATTAAAGGCTTTCGCCTTAAAAAATACACAGCAGAAAAAACGCCTCATCAAAAGAAAATCAAACAGATAATCAGACAATCATCTCGTTTGCAGAGATAGCCAGCAGACATATAGTGCGCCGAATGATATGTTTAAGTGGAGAAATATGGTTAACCGGGTTAAGTGGAGAAATATGGGAGAGGCCTTCACCCTGCAGTGGGTACAGTCAGGCTGATGATGATGATGAATGATATGGACATGCGCCCACCATCCAACTGCAAATGCGACAACTTGGCATAAAATTAAAGATAGAAGAGAACAAGGAAGAAAAGGAGATATCTGAAACACCGTACACAAATCGCTAGGTGATCAAATATAAGCAATCCGTGCTAAGAATCATGTTCCAAGTTTCTTACACAGGTAGTCGGGCAAGTTAAGTTTCCGGACTTCGCTCAGAGACAAAGTGTTGTCGTGACGCTGGGGCTATGTCGACCCGGCCTTCACTTGGTAGCGTGCAGAGACTCGGGGTTGAAGAAGGACTGAATCTTCGAAGTTGGTAAAATATGTACAAGCAGGTTTACTGGCACTTTGAGAAAACGTATTTACAAGAATATTTACATGAAAAAGAAGGGTACATCAGCAAAATGACAAGCGTTAAGAGTTCATAGCGAGAAGCGACTGGATGAGCCGTTTACCCAGGGCCCAGAGCGACATTTCGTGCTCTGCAGCGTCCTTAAAAACCCCCTATGTCCAGCCCCTCTCTGAAGATGCTGACCAACCAAATCCAGGGCACGCCCCTCAGGTATCGGCATCCAATCGAACACATCACTGCACTGATGGTCTGAAGCACTGACTGGTCCGGCATTCATTCGTTGGGCGTGATCACTTGTTGGCGGGAAAAGCTTGGGAACGGCGAGGAGAGGAGGTACATTTCTATTCTTCAACAAAGAAACCACAGGCTGGTTCTGACAAGGGGTTTTACTTCTCAGAAACCCGAGTGCACGTGGCGCCGCATAGGGCTCCCAACATGGTCCCTTTTCGACAATTGCAAATCTTTCCTGCATTCCCGGGAAATCACTTAATGGCCGTATGAGTCATGCTCCTTTCTTGTCCTGCACGTCAGCGGACATGTCACTCTGTCGTCTCCTTTGGATAGGAGGCATTCATCACTGGAGGATAGCACTTCTCGACTGGAAGGGTGAACAAAAGAAAGAAAGCACTTCCTGCTATTTCCCTCAGGGGGACGTTTCTTTGTGTTTTTCCAGACGTTCTCTTGACAGGGTCAATTTGGCATTTGCAGGTTGTCCACAAAGCAAAACATGCTTACAAAACAGGATTCCTGGAAACAGGCTCACTTAGAGCCATTGGACCATCACCACATATTCACAAAACTTATCCATGCCCACAGGCGAACAATAGAGCGCGCAATTGCGGATGCTTGGTCGTAACAGCCTCCTCCCCCGCCAGAAGAGTCTCGGAGGGCAGCAGTCCCAGCTGCTGCATGAAGAGACGACTTAATGGCCTGCACGTGAACGCTTGAAGCTCGCTGTTGCTTGTCGCGTTGTCTTGATTGTTGTAGGCCAAATTGCTCGAGCTGTCTGAAACTCAACCACATGTCGAAGCAAGCACTCGGCTCCCGTCTGAAGAGACCAGGTCAAAAGAAAACTGCCATTGTTGTTCGAGAAAAGCCCACTCTCAAGACGTTCAGGACCCACGTATTCCTAGAAAACCAAACGTGCTGCTTTACATAGTCACACATATACAAGCGCACGAAAAAAAAAAAACCTGATTATCAATTTGGATACATGGTGAGGAACATCTCGGACCGCTTAGAAAGAGCGGCTAAGCGCGTCCGCATTCCCATTTAACTTCCCCTTTTTGTATCTTATTTCAAAATTGTACTGCTGTAAAATCAAGCTCCACCTAAGAAGGCGACTGTTCTTCGATGTCGCAGTTTGCATCCAAGCCAGGGGACAATGGTCCGTCTCTACGGTGAATTTGGCCCCTCCAAGATAGCACTGCAATTTTTGAATGGCCCATACAATGCAAGCGCACTCTTTCTCTGACGCGCAATAAGCCCTCTCTCTAGAACTCAGTTTTCTGCTCAAGTAGAGCACGGGGTGCTCATTACCGTCGTCATCTCTCTGGCAGAGAACAGCACCTAACCCTCGATCACTGGCATCACACTGGACCGTGAATTCTCGGTCATAGTCTGGAGCTCGCAATACCGGACGGCTAATCAGCACAGCCTTCAGGTTTACGAAGGAGGCTTCCTTTTGTTCGTCCCAGACTACATTTGTCGGTTCTGTCTTGCGGAGAGCGTCGGTCAGAGGGCTAGCCAAAGCTGAATAGTTAGGGATGTAGTGATTGTAGTATCCCGTCAGACCTAAGAATGCCCGAATTTCCGTCTTCGTGCTCGGCCGCGGGTAGTCTGCTACCGCAGAAATCTTAATCTCGCTGGGTTTCCTGAAACCTTGACCTACATTGTGACCCAAGTAGTCCACGGTCGCCCTTGCCAGGCAACATTTCTCGGCCTTTACGGTTAGTCCAGCTTGACGCAAAAGGCTCAGTACAGCTCTTAGATGTACCATATGGTCCGCCCATGAGTCGGAAAAAACCGCAATGTCATCTAAGTAAGGCACTGCGAATGTTTCACACCCCTTTAAAACCCTATCCATGAGTCGGGAAAAACAAAATGGAGCATTTTTGAGCCCGAAACTCATCATTGTTGGCTGGTAGCTGCCCGTCGGAGTGACGAAAGCCGCGTATCTGCTGGCGCGTTCAGTGAGCGGTACTTGCCAGTATCCTCGAGTAAGGTCCAGCGTAGTCACATATGCCGCTCTACTGACCTGTTCTACTCTCTCCTCAATATTCGGAATAGGATACACTTGATCCCTGGTGAGAGAATTTAGCTTTCGGTAGTCTACCACAGGCCTAGGGTCTTTACCTGGAGCTTCTACTAAGATCATAGGCGAAGCATAATCGCTTTCCGAGGGTTTTATTACTCCTAATTCCAGCATGCGAGTTACTTCCCTATCCAGAATTTCTCTTTGCCTTGGAGAAAATCGGTAGCACCTTGATCGCACTGGCACGTCTGAAGTCAGCTCAATATCGTGCTCAGTCAAATCAGTCCTGCCTGGCCTGTCCACGAAGCAGGCCTCAAACTCTGTTATTATTTCGCCCAGATCGGACAGCTGGGATTTCTTTAGTTCTCCTCTCTGCTCCGTCTTTTTGAGAAGCTCCTGAGCGTTGCTTCCCTTTCCGCTGAGGCAAATCAAGTTGTCCCCCATCTCCTCGGGAAGGTTTAACGTTAGATTTACCACGGCTTCCCTCTGCACATAAGGCTTCATAAGATTGCAATGATAAATGCGCACTTCTTTACGCCTACCGGGAATTTTCACTGCGTAGTTAGTGTTAGAAAGCTTTGCAACGACTTCAGCAGGTCCTTCCCACTGTACTTCGAGCTTATTCTTGGGATCATTGGCTTGCTCCATAGTTAAGTCCTCTCGGGTTCCACTTAAAAGCCTCGTGAGATTACTAGACACTGGCGGCAAGAGGTTATTCTCAAGAACGTCCTCATTCCGCGTCTCATCAAATTCACTTTCAAGTTGACTTATTTGAGATGCCTCGCTCTCAAAGTTTTCTGACCCGCTATCTTCCACATAGACCACTGTTTTAACTGCCGTTTCCTCCGCTGTGGAATTTTCTGGTATGAGCAGTGTAGCTAGTTCTCGCGCCTTTGAACGTGTTAATGCTTGCACAACACTGTCTCCGAAAAGGATGCCCCTCTTTCGCAGTAGCATGTCCGATTTGTTGGAAAACAAATACGGATAGCACTTAGGCAGCTTTTCTGAAACGGCAGCCTCGGTTGTTAACTCGCCGAAAGGGCCCTCGATGACCACGTTCGCGATTGGCAAGCACACACTCTGTTCCTCCACTACCTGGCGGATCCACGCACACTGTCCTGTATAGTCGGAAGGCGACACATACGCCGGATGGACAACATCCATCGTTGCGGCCGAATCGCGCAGTACCTTGCAAGGCTTCCCGTTGACTACTAGGTCATGCAGGTAGGGTTCTAAAAGCTGCATATTTTCATCGCAGTCACTGACATACGAGAAAGCAATCTTTTCTTTCCGGCAGTTGACGGCAATGTGACCTTGCTCATTACACCTGAAGCATGTGAGCGGCTTCCTAGCCCCAAGCTTATTCTTTGTGTTCTGCGCGTTGGTCACTTCCCCACTTTTCTCACTGCCGTCCTTTCTAGGGCGTTTGCCTGAAGAAGCCTTCCTTTCTTCGTTTGCAAATCTAGCAAAGTGCCTTTTCTGACGGTTATTCACACTGAACTTGGGATTGCGGAGCCTATCCACTGCTGGGTTGCTGAATTGTCGGCGCGAAGCGTACCCCTCAATGAGTTCGGCAGCTTCAGTTGCCGACTTAATGTCGCCTCGGTCCTGTAACCAATTTCTTTCTTTTTCTGGGAGGCAGCTATAAAACTGCTCCAAAAGAATTCGTTCGACTACAGAGTCCCTATCACTGTAGGAATCAGTGCTCTTTAGCCACTCGCCCAAATTAACTCTTAAATTGTACAGGAATTCAGGGTAACTCTCGTCCCTGGACTTAGTAGCGTTCCGAAAACGTCGTCTGAACGCCTCGGCGCTAAGCCTATACTTTCTCAGAAGGCAAGCTTTGACCTTCTCGTAGTTGTCCGCGTCCTCCTTGCTTAGCCGCGCGACAACCTCCGCTGCCTCGCAGGGCAGAACCGTCAATAATCTCTGAGACCAAGTGTCTCGCTGGAAGGACAGTTTTTCGCAGGTTCGCTCAAAGTTAGCCAGATACAGACCGATATCCCCTGATATCACATATGGCTGCATGTACTTTGACATCTTGAAATCTGCCTCCTTGTTGAGAAGAGGTACCGCTAGCTGGGGACAATTGCCCGACCTCTTGCTCAACTCTAGTTCTAATTTCCGGAGCTCAATTTCTTGGTCCAGCTTTTTTGCTTCTCTTTCACGCTTCTTTTCCTCTTTTTCCCACTCACGTTCGCGCTCCCTTTCCTCTTTTTCCCTCTCAAGTTCACGCTCACGCCTCTTTTCCTCTTTTTCCCGCTCTTTCTGCTGTCTGAGCTGCTCCTTTTTTTGACCGATGAGGTTCCATGCTTCACTGAGCTCCTCATCATCGGTTCCCAGATCAGTGATTGCCTTTATAATCAAGGGTTTTCGTGCCAAACCACTTGTATCAATTCCCAATTCCTCACACAATTGCAACAGTTCCGGTTTCTGCAGCTTTTGTAGGTCCATGATCGCTCCGAGTGTCGGCTACTTCCAAAACAACAGTGCAAACTACCAAACCTAAAGGCGTTTCAACACTTTTTACCAGTTCTAAAATCTAACCCTGTTCTAGAACCTGGTCCACATCAGAAGAAAAGCCAAGCACTCACCCACACATGCGATCGATGTTCCGAGCTGCTTTCTTGTTGGCCGATTGTTGCTCCTGCTTGTTGCTTGAGATGCCACCTCCGATCACTAGATGTTGTGGCTTGCAGATTCTGATCCACCTCCAATCACCAGATGTTGTGGCTTGTAGATTCAGATCCCAACGCTGGTCACCAGTCGTTGTGCTTGTAGATTCAGATCCCACCGCTGATCACCAGTTGTTGTGGCTTGTAGATTCAGATCCCAACGCTGGACACCAGTGTTGGGGCTTGTAGATTCAGGTCCCACCGCTGATCACCAGTTTTGGGGCTTTACCCCACCGCTGCCACCAGTTGTCGTGACGCTGGGGCTATGTCGACCCGGCCTTCACTTGGTAGCGTGCAGAGACTCGGGGTTGAAGAAGGACTGAATCTTCGAAGTTGGTAAAATATGTACAAGCAGGTTTACTGGCACTTTGAGAAAACGTATTTACAAGAATATTTACATGAAAAAGAAGGGTACATCAGCAAAATGACAAGCGTTAAGAGTTCATAGCGAGAAGCGACTGGATGAGCCGTTTACCCAGGGCCCAGAGCGACATTTCGTGCTCTGCAGCGTCCTTAAAAACCCCCTATGTCCAGCCCCTCTCTGAAGATGCTGACCAACCAAATCCAGGGCACGCCCCTCAGGTATCGGCATCCAATCGAACACATCACTGCACTGATGGTCTGAAGCACTGACTGGTCCGGCATTCATTCGTTGGGCGTGATCACTTGTTGGCGGGAAAAGCTTGGGAACGGCGAGGAGAGGAGGTACATTTCTATTCTTCAACAAAGAAACCACAGGCTGGTTCTGACAAGGGGTTTTACTTCTCAGAAACCCGAGTGCACGTGGCGCCGCATAGGGCTCCCAACATGGTCCCTTTTCGACAATTGCAAATCTTTCCTGCATTCCCGGGAAATCACTTAATGGCCGTATGAGTCATGCTCCTTTCTTGTCCTGCACGTCAGCGGACATGTCACTCTGTCGTCTCCTTTGGATAGGAGGCATTCATCACTGGAGGATAGCACTTCTCGACTGGAAGGGTGAACAAAAGAAAGAAAGCACTTCCTGCTATTTCCCTCAGGGGGACGTTTCTTTGTGTTTTTCCAGACGTTCTCTTGACAGGGTCAATTTGGCATTTGCAGGTTGTCCACAAAGCAAAACATGCTTACAAAACAGGATTCCTGGAAACAGGCTCACTTAGAGCCATTGGACCATCACCACATATTCACAAAACTTATCCATGCCCACAGGCGAACAATAGAGCGCGCAATTGCGGATGCTTGGTCGTAACAGTGTTCATCGCGGGTACACTGTCGCGGTGGGGATTCCGAAGGGGCGACCAAGGTCAAGGGGCAGCTTGACGCTGGCTGATTTATGACGGTCGCACAGGCGGCCGCTTTTCGTAAGTGAGGCCAGAACACATGGCAGCCGGCGACGCTGCCGGTTTTGTCCGTCCCGCTCCATCAGGAGCAAGCAGCGTTGCTTGCTCCTGATGTCTTCTAACCTTCGCCGCACGGTCTTGGGCGGCACTGTTTGTGGCTGTAGGTGGCTGTTTGGTACAGGAAGCAGCGTTCTTGTCTGTCGGCCCCATGAGCCTCTGCACAGGGGACTTCAGAGAAGAGTCCCGAGGTAAATTTCGGCCCTCAAGCAATGCGGCTCAAAATTCAGTGCTGCCGAAACGGAACCGCCTAAACAGCTTCTTAGCTTCCTGTACTGCTCTTCCTGCCATTCCATTCGAGCGGGGTTAGTACGAACTAGACTGGACGTGTTGCAGGCCAATCTTATCGGTGTAATTCTTGAATTGTTGGCTACTGAAGGGCAGAGGTGGGAAACCTCATGAGGTCGACCTCAACCTCAAAATGACCTCAACCTCACGGAGTGAGGTGAGGTTGATGTGAGGTCGGTGACAGCTCGAAATGTTTTGAGCGAGGTCATGAAATTGGACCTCAACCTCATGCGTGAGTTTGAGGTTGACTGAGGTCGTCATTGTGTGAGGTCGAAATTGTGAGGTCCAGGCTTTTTGCTGTTGCCGCGGCTTACTTCGAAGAGCGCCCCTTTTGACGCGGAGTTCGAGCGGTACGGTTACACCCCGTTCGGCCGACCGGATGCTCCAGCCCCTGCCCAGCTTTCGGTATTTCATCGCAATGTCCGCAGCACGAGGACACTTCCCTCCGGTCTTCTTGGAAGTATTTTTTTATTTACGCACGAACTCCTCGTGCCCCCCCCCCCCCCCCCCCGCCACCCCCGTTTCCTCTGACTTGTTTTTGCCGATGCTTGCCGCCGGCTCAAACACCCAGGAGCGTGCAAAGCACATAACTCAAGGTGACCCGCGGTGCTTTTGTCGGATGCCGCAATCAAACAAGCAAATTAAAAAGCGAAGTAAATTATTTTTGCGAAGACGGCGCGGAGAAGAACTGTTTGTCGTGTGCATGCTCGTTTCCGGGCCCTGCATATTCGTTCCCGCTGTACATTACACGGAAACTTAACAGAAAATGGTGCACCGAAATTGTTAGAGGACATGATACTAGCAGATAAAATAAAGTAAAACATGAACAAACCAGGAAAACCGGCACAATACCGTCTGAGCATTTTATTTAGGTCCTCCCTTTCGAATTGTACGCCATCATTCTATTTTCCGGTCCTGTAAATTTATATTCTTATAATCTCCAGAATAACCTCTCTTTGGTCTTGTGTTGCTTGTTCCTTCTAACAGATTCATAGGTGGCCCCGAACAACTGCAACGCAGAATCATTGCAGCATGGGATGAAGGTGCTAGCGTTCCTTATATAACCAATATAGCGGTAAAACGCGCAAGAGGATGAAACGGATGGCACAGCTTATAAGACGCAGCTGGTATACAGGAAAGAAGCCTGCACATGTTAAACATTTGCCTAGATAGAAGAGACAAAAATTATATGGGGCTCGTATGCAGTAAATCCCAATGAAAAAAAAAACGTTTTTGTACCGTTAAGGCCCTTTGTTTCTCTCTGAAATTGTAGTGAAACCAAGCAATGCAGGAGGAAGGAGGAGAGTAAGGGATTTTTAACTTCATAATATCAGGTCTCTCTTGAAATCTCTTATTTAGGAGCAGAAAAAAAGAAGAGAAAAGCGTTCTTCATTATGCTTTTATGAGCTAAAAAGTATTGAAATGGTTTCCGGCTTGACATTTTGGTGTCTAGACGGACGAATTGGTGGGGCAAACTGAGCGTGTCTCTTTTGTGCTGCCGTCTGCTAGAGACGGATGGATAAAATATTTTGTAGTCAGTTGTTGGAATAATAATTTCAGACATTCTTTTTTACTTTAAAAATCAATTTAGATATATGTGAACGAAACCAATTACATGCTAGCACTGAAGAATGCAGTACTAAGTCGATGTCTCAAGCCTTCTATACGCTCTGGGAAGCGCAGTTATCTTCTGTTTTTAATGTGCGACATTTGTTATTACTTTCGTCAACATAATATTTCTTTATATATATTTTCTTGTATGCCATTTACCTTCGTGCACTGCCGAACAGAGAACAGGCTTCTTCCCTCACATTTGGCTCTTTTTTTGGCATCTTTCCAGAGGCCCATAGCACAACCATCATTTCCAGTTACCAGCGCGGTCATTTTGTTTTGTTTTGTTTTTTTTGCAAGTATTGGAAAGCGCGATGTAGTCTCTGAAAGCGGACCTGACACACATACGCCACTGCCTTTGGTGCGTATTAGTGACAGTTCGGCATTCCCCGCATGAGCAAAACCAGATTTCTAGAGACGGACGGCGAAGGGAGAAGCGCGTGCACAGCAGGAAGCGCGGTCCCTCCGGGCTGCTTGCTCGCCTCCTTTATTTTACGTTTATGTGCTGTAACTATACGACACTAACGGAGAAACAATTTCTCTGCATGCACCTACGGTAAATGCGGCGAAGCAGCTTCGCAGACACAGCCGTGTAATCTATTAGTTCAATCTTGAAAGGAAAATAAGTGAATACCACAAAGAAGCTCGTCTCAGACTTGTTGGCGAAATAGCGTCCAGCATTCTGTTCGGGCATACAAGAATTTATATCGTTTTTTCTTTTTTTGTCTTTTTTTTTTAGGCGGGTGGGAGTTGGGCATTTTGCTCCAGCGAAATTTGACGGGCGAGCCGATGCTCGCGACAGCAAAGTGTTTCACGTTTAACCCTCTTTCCTAGCAGTTCCGACCCTTGTAATTTTTTAATGTAAGCGTGGTGTTCGGAGAAGCGATTTCGCCAAATCTTTCAGTACTCCACGGGATCACAGATATATAAACAAACACCTAGGAGTGGCCGGTTGGGACCTTATAACATAAACAGCATTCCTCTTTGTAATTTTCTGAAGGTTTACTTGGCGTTGGCCGAGTTCTATGATTATTTGGTGTGTTGCTGTCTTTTCCTCTTTTGTTTGTTTTGTTGGGGATTTAGCCTTCACGACAAGTCGTTTTATGAGTGGCTGTTATGGAAAATTCGGGCCCCGCTAATATGACATTTGTTAATATGGACGACCCGAATTATGAACAGTATTTCTCGGGGCGAACCTTTTTCAATGTATTTATGCCTCGTTAATATGGAAACTCGCTGTCTGAACAATGGACAGGGGAAGACAGCACAGCCCACTCGGTCCATGCATTTGTGTCTCGTCAATATGGACATTGTTTGGAAAAAGCAGGGGAGTCCGAGCGCAAGTTAAAGAAGGGTGCGCAGGCCGGGAACCTATGCGACATCCGATACGGCCGGATACCTGAACGAGTCCTGTGGAGTTGGAAAGAACCAAAGCGGGCGTGTCGTCATTATAGGAGGGGGGGGGGGGGGGGGGGCAAGAGTGGAAAGGAACGTACAGAGCAAACCGAGGGTCAGCTAAGGAAGACCCCGAAAGGAGGGAACCGGGAGATTTGTGGGTGCAGCGGCAGCGCCGCAATGAGAGGCCGCGGTCGGGGAAACAGCAACATGTGGTCGCAATAAATTCTGCTAAACGTGAACAGTGACCGGTAAAAGCGCAAGGAAGAAATAAATGGAAGAACGACAAGCGCCAAAAGTGGGGGTGGGAACTGAAGTTTTTCTGTCCCAGAACACAAAGTGTGTTCCATGAAGCCGTTAACGCTTTTCGGACAGGGTTAAGACACACTCACGAAGTAGAGCAACAAAAGAAAGCGACAAGCGCCCAACTAGGACCGGGCGTCCCATCTTGGACGCCGTTCTTTCTCATGCTTCTGGTTTTCGTCACTGTTGCGCTGCCGAACTGACACATTTTGCACCCCGGGCGGTCCGCATGTCGGCTTCGCCTTGAGTCAACGATGAGGCCTTGACAAAGTCTGAGCTTTTCGTAGTCTGCTAGCCGTCGTTCTGAGCTGTACTTCAGCTTGCAGTGCTTGTTTCATAGGAACACATACAAACGGCGCAGGAGAGGGCTGTTCGATAGCCCTCTTTATAGCAGCCTGCCAACTTGACTCCCGCGCTTCCCTACAGGAACAGTACAAGGCACAAAAGAGAGAATCAGAATAACGGAAAAGCAGGGAGATTAACTAGGCAAAAAGAGTGCAAAGAATCAGGAGCATGTAACCCTCAACTTTAGTCTGACTTTTGGCATGGCGGGAGTTAAACGCAAAAGAACGGAACTGAACGTAGGCGCGAAGCAAGACACCTGTGAATACAAGCGGCAAAAGCCATCTCAGTCAAATCAAGCCGTGAGGGACTGGACCCAAGTTCAACTAGGTCTCAGCCTCGTCAGGTCGACGGTCGCATCGATACTACAGGAATCCGATAAATGGCTCAACGTCGGCATCGCAGCGTCAGCCACAGTCCGACAGCGACCAGCACAGTTCGAAGAAATGTAGTCATCCTTGTTAATGTGGTTCGGGAATGTGTGCGCAAATGGTGCTGTCGTGAGCGATGAAATGCTTCAACACAAGGCTCGCTGCCTCGGTAAATTATGGATGCGTACCGTTCCTTCTCCTCCGTATTGATATGTTTTACCTGTGATGACTTACGGAATTTTTGTTTAGTAAAACAGGGTGATGTTCACTAAGAAATGTTATTCTACGCTCTGTCTAGGCATTACTGACTTCAGCTACTCAAGAGGATGGCTGACAAGGTTTAAGAACAGACATGATGATTCGGGTCGATGGATTCATGAAGGGGGTGGCATCGACAGCTCGGCTGTTTTTATTTACAAATTTGTTTAAAAAGCAGCCAATAATTTTAAATTTTTTCTCAATTATATACTTTTCGTTTTTATTTATGACTCGTCATTATGGACGACTCGCTTTATGGACAGTTTTGGTCGGAAACCAAAGCGTCCATACTAATGAGGCACGACTGTATTCCTATTTTTACTAATTTAATGTATTTGGTCGCAAGACAATGTAAAGTGTATTAAAAAAAAGCTTGGCAATCATCTATTTTTTTTCGAATTAAGAAAAAGAGCATATCGTCATTGTTGTCATCGTCACTAGGGTCAACAGCATTTGTCTTTTCAGTATATAGTAAGAAATGGGCTTGTTTTATTTCTAATACGAATCTTATTTACGTGGGTCGGATAGAATAAACTCTTTGTATTGCATTATGGGCCTATGCACAGTAACGTGGTACCCATGTAGGCCTTAGAATGAAACCGACCACAAAGGGTAGGCGAGAGGGGGGGGGGGGGGGGATTGCCACTTTAGTGCAGAGTTGGACATGTAGTCTCCGGAGTTTTTCTGCATTTATCCGGGATAATAATTGTTGTATAAGATAAGAGTAAAATACAGCCTTCATGCGACAAATTTCTGGCTTGCCTATATATATTCCAGAATTACTGAGAAATGTATGTTTGCTTTACATTACGGTTTATTTATTGACTTTTTTTTTCTTTCTTTTTTTGAGGTCGAGCGCCCGACCTCAACCTCACGTTTTGAGTTTGAGGTGAGGTTGAGTGAGGTCGCCAGTGGTCATCTGAAAAGTGAGATAAAGTAGCCTCGGGGACCTCAACCTCAATTTATGAGGTTGAGGTTGAGTGAGGTTGCCAAATATTTTTTGAGTTTGAGGTGAGGTCGAGCTTTTTGAGTTCAAATGCCCACATCTGGCTAGGGAACAAAGACTCAGTAAGAATCTGGGTCATCTGCTTTCTCGAGAGGCTATACAGGTAATCTACAGAGAAACGCACAGTAAGAAAATTGAAAGTATCAGCAACCTCCTTAAGGAATCTCCAGAAAAGCCCCTCACGAGCCTACCCAGACAGTGCGAAAAAGTATGTTAATAGTGCATCCTGATTCTCCTTCTAACATGAGAGTGATATTAGTGATGATGATAGGCTAGTCATCGGCGTATTCCTGGCGAGCGTGTACTCGGCAAGAGCGCTCACTCGGGCCTCTCCTTCCATGTGAGAGGGTGACATTAGAATCAGCCTGCCATGGCATTTGGATTCACGTTACCCCTATGGCACGGGCAGGAGCTGCCAACTCGGGTCGCTCCTTTCATACGACAGGGGGATATCAGAATCAGCCTGCCAGAACCGCATTATCGTTACCCCTACGACAGGCAGGCACGTCCATACGGCTTGGTTGAAGCGTTACTTTATATGTGATCTGGTAGCTTACGCTCTCGCGTCTTACTCTTAAAGGATGAGCTTAAGTGTCCTCAATGGTGTAGCACCTTACACTGATAGGGCGTGATAGGAGAATAATGTAGCGGGCAAAAGAACGTTCCGCCGTTTCTTTCGCAATTCAACTGCTTTTAACCAGAGCTTAACCATAGCAAACTTTGTTTTGTTTTTTATGTTCATTTGGTGACTCGGACTATGTCATCACTTAGGGAGGACTTCCACGCAGTGTCTGTCAAATGCTTAGATCACAAGGGGATTGCTTCTGAGCCCAGCCATGTGGCCTGTACTGCATCCAGAGCAATTACTACGTAATTGTTAGATTTAGTTCGTGCTTAACACCACTTTGATACAAGTATTTGGTACCAGAAAAGGCCACATGCATTGCCACATGCTCGTGGTGGACACGAATCTGGTGCCATCGCTGATTGGCCGCTGTCTTTCCCGTCCTCGCCATGAGGTGGCGCCCGCTGTCTTGCTGACGTCAAATTGACGTCATCTTGAAAGAGAATAGTTCACGAAAGGAACCTCCGCTGTATACAGCCTCTGCCTAAGGAGGCGAGTGATCTGATTAAGAAAACCCAAAGTATGAAAGTTTCCAATCCAACAGCCCAGATAGGATTAGCGGAGATATCAAAGCTAATCAATAAACGCAAAGTGGCCAATATAAGGAAATGTAACGTGGAGAAAATTGAGCATGCTGTAAAGGACGGGGGAGGCCTTAAAGCAATCAAGAAGAAATTGAGCATAGACAAAAATCAGACGTATGCGCCAAGGGACAATGCGGGCAATGTCATCACGAATATGCACAAGATAGTCAAAGTAGCCGAGGAGTTCTGTACTGATCTCTACAGCAGCCAACGGAGTCACGACAATAATGAGATTGGCGGTAGGGAAATGCAGTCAGACGTTCCGTTTCGCCAGTGACGAAGAACGAAGTTTAGAAAGCATTAAAAACTGTGAAAAGAGGGAAAGCAGATGGGGGGCATCAGGCAACTAGAGATTTGTTGAAGGACGGGGGGGGGGGGGATATTGTGCTAGAAAAACTGGCCACCCTCTTGTCATCGACGATACCGGAGCCATGAAAGAACGCAAATATCTTAATTCATAAGAAAGGGGACGCTAAGGAATTGAAAAATTACTGACCAATTAGCTTATTGTCTTTTACGCATGAGGTATTTACCAAAGCAATCGCCAATAGAATCAGGGCAACTTTACACTGCAAAAGCAAAAGATTAAGCAGGTTTTCGGAAAGGGTAATCTATTATCGATCATATCCATACCATGAAACAAGTAATAGAAAATGGTCGGAATATAACCTGCCCTTATACATAGCATTCATTGATCACGAAAAAACATTTGACTCAGTAGAAACCTCGGTGGTCACACAGGCATTGCGAAATCAGGGGGTAGTCGAGCCGTAAGTGAAATTGCTGGAAGATATATACTTTAGAGGGTGCACAGCAACCATAGTTCTGCATAAAGAAAGTGACAAAATTCCCATAAAGAAAGGTGTTAGGCAAGGAGACACAATCTCCCCAGTACTATTCACAGCTTGTTTAGAGGAAGTATTCAGAGACTTGGAATGGGAGCAGTTAGGGATAAGGGCAGATGGAGAATACCTCAGTAATCTGCGATTTGCTGATGACATTGCCTTGCTAAGCAACTGGGGGGATGAACTGCAAATAATGATTGATGACCTAGACAGAAAAAGTAGAAAGGAAGGCTTGAAAATCAATATGCAGAATACTCAGCCTCGGGAAGGAACAGCAGTTTACATTAGGTAGCGAAGTACTGGAAGTAGTAGGCGATTATGACTACTTAGTACAGGTAGTAACCGCTGATCCGGACCACGAAAAGGAAATAACAAGAAGAATACGATTGGGATGGAGCGCATTTGACAAGCACTCGCAGATTATGATTAGCAGCTTACCGGTATCGCTAAAGAGGAAAGTATACAACAGTTGCATCTTGCCTGTACTCACCTATGGGGCTGAAACGTGGAGGCTAACCAAGAGAGTTCTACTTAAGTTGAGGACAAGGCAGAGGGCTATGGAAAGAAAAATAGTAGGGGTAACGTTAAGAGATAGGAAACGTGCCACAGTGGGTCAGAGAAATAACTCAAGTCACTCTCATTCTAAAGGAAATCAAGAAGAAGAAATCGGCATGGCCAGGACATGTAGCGATAACCGATGGTCGCTTAGGGCAATGAAGCAGGGGGCGGCAGAAAATTAGGTGGGCGGATGAGGTTAAGAAGTTCGCAGGGGCCTAGTGGATGCAGCTCGCACAGGATCGGGTTAACTGGCGGAATATGGGAGAGGCCTTCGTCCTGCAGTGGGTGTAGTCAGGCTGAGGATGATGATTAAAACGGAAAGCGATAAATCTCTGAAAACAAATCCGCCGTCGCCTTCTGCGCTGCTTACTTAGACACGAACAAAATATTTGATAAAACGGTGAGGTTAAGCGCAATCTACCAACTGAAGTTTTATTCCTTAGAATAGAAAAAAAGTTTATTCTAAGGAATAAAACTTCAGTTGGAAGATTGCGCTTAACCTCAGCGTTTGTCCAATCCATTGTCCTTGTCCAACCATGCAGCGCCGCCTTTAAGAGAAGATGTTCCAACTAGCCCACTCCCAAGCACGGTTCTGCGGTTAACACAAATGCTAAATGAAAGCCTAAAATCAGGCGAAACATAACTAACACAACGTAACTATGAAGAACTTTCTTCTTTCATCGCGCGCTATGTTATGGCACCATTTTTCACCCAGAAGAGAACCCTTAACCAGTATGTCAATTGGTAATGCAACTGTTACTTATCACAAAAGGTTGCGAATTGTTGAAACCAGTTTTTCTGTTTGCTATTTAGCGACGACAATGCCGGAAAAAAACACGCAAAAAAAGAAACGCATTTCGCGTTTTAGGATGCACATCCACTTATTAGTAACATGAGCATATCGGAGGAGGCATTTTATCTATCTTTAATACTAAAAATAGTAAAGAACTGATGGAATACCAAATAATTTTCTTTTTAGGCACTCAGAGTGGAGCTCCAAATATCTGCCGCGTTTAATTATAAAATATTTCTCAGAAGCAGTACTTCCAAGTGATTCGAAGTGCGCAAAAATCACACTACTTCTCAAAGCGGAAAACAGATCACTTTTTACATCGTATTCCAATTTTCGTTTTGTGCACGAGGAGAAAATAATGGAACGTCACATTTAAACGCATCTCCACTTTTCTTTAAGAGCACAACCTAATTGATTCTAGGCCGCTCGGTTTCCGCAGGATGGTATTACCCACGGACACAAAGTAGCCTTACGCAGTAAACGACATTGCAGCAGCTATAGACCGAGGCAGATAGGTATTATTTTTGTAGTCTTCGAAAAAGCGTTTGATTGTGCTTCCCACCAAAAGCTAGCGTTGGAACTTAAACACATGCTTAAAATGACGCATCGCTTTCTTGGATCGTGGCGCATCTTTCGTCCCGGTGCCAGTGTGTTTCAGTCGAAGTGATATGTTCTCATTTTGGGCCGGTCCGGTCGGGCGTCCCGCACGGTTCTGTTCCTGAGCCTCTTTTCGTTTTAGTATTCTTTAACGACACTGTCAGCGAAGTGTCCGTGAAAAATAGAGCTTTTTGCATCTGACTGCATTATTTATCAAGAAATTAAACATCCGTGTGGCCAGACTCTAAAACATTTGTCCGTAGATAAAATATAAATTTATAAAGTGTGGCAGATGAAAATCAATAGTGAGGAAACAGTAACAGTGACAATAACACTCAAAATAAAACCCTTTTCTTTTCCGAATTATATTAACGGTCACTCCTTGATATGCATTGACAGTAACAAATATTTAGGTGTCATATTAACCTTCGATCTCAGGTGGAATGAGCTTGTCAATTACGTTGAAAAGAAGGCCATGCGAAAATTTGGTTATTTGAGAAGCACCTTGCAGCAG
This sequence comes from Amblyomma maculatum, assembly GCF_055883805.1. Classification (NCBI taxonomy): domain Eukaryota; kingdom Metazoa; phylum Arthropoda; class Arachnida; order Ixodida; family Ixodidae; genus Amblyomma; species Amblyomma maculatum. The sequence goes on along the minus strand of NC_139353.1, from coordinate 172,347,469 downwards.
TGCAATCAAGATATAAACCTCTTGGCGTACAAATGTTTTATAAGGCTGATTCTGGAATGTATTTTGGCAATATGGGGTCCATTTACTGAATGAAATATAAAAACTCCAGAATACTAAAAAAAAAGACAGCTATATTTGGGTATGGCTAATAAAGCTAATAAAGATGGCGAACCTCGGCACTTTTGAAAAGCCTAAGTTAGATTCTCTGCACTTTAGACGCATTCCCGAATGATTGAAGTGCATTCATCTTGTTTATCAAAGTGAGCTTGGCATAGAGAAGAATCTTTATATGGAATCAGTTAATCGGCGGATCACCACAGAAACCATTAAAAAAAATTGAAAGAACTGGGGCATGGATACATTTAAAACTCATTTTTCTCAGAACAGTTAGGGAGTGGAATGAACTTCGTGCCCAAACTGCGGAATGGCCAGTTAAGTTTGCGGGCTTCGCTCAGAGACGAAGTGTTCATCGCGGGTACACTGTCGCGGTGGGGATTCCGAAGGGGCGACCAAGGTCAAGGGGCAGCTTGACGCTGGCTGATTTATGACGGTCGCACAGGCGGCCGCTTTTCGTAAGTGAGGCCAGAACACATGGCAGCCGGCGACGCTGCCGGTTTTGTCCGTCCCGATTCTCGGAAAAGTCGCGCTTCGACCGTGCCGCGAGGGAGGCAAAACAGAGCAGTTAGAAGGCACAGCGTAAGCGCAGTGGTTGTGGGTTCGGCGCTAACTGCTATCTCTCTCGGTTTGAGTGGAGAGGGCGTGGAGGCCATAAATAGCCGACCACTTCGCCTATTGCAGCGTTAGCTTTTTACTGAGGAAGGCGATGGGTTTCTCAGAACCATACAGCTCCTGACTCGGACATGCACCTACCCCTTTTTCCGAGGCATCAGTAGTTAGCGCGAACGCCTTATCTGTCTGCGGGGCACTTAATGTCGGGATTGCCTTGAATGCAACCTTTACATTGTTAAAGGCTCTTTCAGCATCTGCGCTCCATGGAAGATTGTTCGGCACGCATCGGTTCGTGAGTTCGGTCAGAGGGCGTACAACTTCGGAGTAAGATGGTATGTACTCCCGGTTGAAGAGGCCCAAAGCGCTACGTAGTTCCCTTTTCGTTGAGGGACTCTTACGCTCTGCTACAGCGCTCACTCTCCCTGGATCTGGAGAGTGTGTGCCAGATCCGACCACATGCCCAAGGTACCTGACTTTAGACTGGGCTAGGCGGCATTTTTCCGGATTAATCGTTATCCCCACCGATGCTATCGTGGCAAGAACCGCTTCCAGGTGCTGCATATGTAGCTCCCAAGTCTCAGAGTAGACGGCTACATCATCTATGTAGGCGCACGAATAGTCTCAGTGCTTTAGCAGGATCTCGTTCATGATCCTCTGAAACGTCGCCGCCGAGTTACGACGTCCGTACGGCATCACTCTCCACGCGTAAAGACCACTGGTGGTCGCAAATGTGGTATGCTTTTGAAAGTCTGGTTCAATCGCGATTTGCCAGTAACCTCTCGTCATATCTAGAATGGAGATGTATCGGGCCCTGGCTACCTCGTAAAGCAGCTCAGTTTTTCCCATCGGGTAGCTATTCGCTTCAGTGACAGCGTTCAAGCGACGGTAGTCAATGCACATTCTTAATGTGCCATCCTTTTTAGCAACACGCATAACCGGATGCGCAAAGCTACTTTCTACGGGATATATGAGTCCCCATTCTTTCAGTCACTCCATCTGCCGTTATACCTCTCCTCTCAGTGCTATCGGCACACGATAGGGGTATGCCTTGGTAGCTTTTGCTGCTTGAAGCAAGATGATTTTGTCCTCACCAGCGTTACACTTTCCCGGCCTTTCAGAAAATGTACTGCCGTACCGTCTCAGCAGGTGATCCAGTTCCCTCGGTTTGACAAGTGCGTGTTTTCCTCCAGAAGTGCAGCCACTGTCCTCCCGTTTTCGATAAATTGCGGGGTTGTTTCAATCTCGCCAAACTCTTCTTCTGATTCAAAGACTACGCCGACGTTATTCGCACGAGCGTAGTACTTCCTGAGGCGGTTCGCGTGCACCCATTTTTCTGCTTCTCCTGGGAGCTGGACGATATAGTTGTCTGGCCTCACCTGCTGTTTCACTTCGGCAGGTCCGATCCATTTGGGCTGCATTTTCGCAACCTGTCCTGTTTCTAGGATCAGCGCCTGGTCACCCACCTCAAATGATTTCGGCCTAGCCTTGAGGTTGTACCTATCAGTGTATAACTGTTGCATTTGCTCACTTCGTTGATCTGCGGCACGGGCTACTTCAGCCATTATCTCTCGGAGCTCGGTCAAGTACGCAGATGCAACTTTATTTAACCCTGTCGGGGGCTCCCACGCTCCGGTCCACGTCTTTTGCAGTATGCTAAGAGGCCCCTGTGCCACCCTACCGTACATGAGCTCGAAAGGGGGTATTCCTGTGATCTCGGGCTGCAGTTTACGGTACGCCCAAAGTAGACAGGGTATATATCTATCCCAGTCCCTGGCATGGTCGTGAATCACGTGTCTCTCATAGGCTTGAAAACCCCATTCCACCTCTCTACGAGCCCATTGCTCTGCGGGTGTTCCGGCGTAGAAAAGCGTACTTGGGCTCACAATCGCTCTGCCAACTCTTTCGTTAACCCTACCGTGCAATTAACCCCTTGATCACTACACACCAGCTCTGGTACGCCGAAGCGCGCAAAAATATCCAGCAAAGCCTGACAGGTGGCTTTAGCAGTTAGTGCTCGCAGTGGAATTACCTCAGGCCACCTCGTACAAAGGTCGATTAAACACAATGCATACCGATGTCCGCGCGCAGAAACCGGCTCAATAGGCCCTGTGCAGTCAAGGTAGAGAACCTGAAAGGGCTGCTGCGGCCGTGTCAACGGGGTTATCAGAACTCGGTCCGTCACCTTCCTGTTAGCGAAAGTCTGACAAGTGTGGCACGACTGGCAATAATTTCTCACATCTGCAGACATTGTTGGCCAAAAGAAGGCATTGCGAATACGTTGCTTTATCTTTTTCTCTGAAAAATGCCCGCCGCACGCTTCATCGCGTACTAGTATCAACACTTCCCTTCGGCGCATCTCGCGTAGGACCAGTTGTTTGCACTGCCTGCTATTCATGTCGTTTTTGTATGCCATGCGTCCCTGTGCCCATTAGCTCTCTAATGACGCATCTTCCCTCTGCTCTTTCGCGAACGTGTCCGCGCATTGCTCCCCGTTCGGCACCGACGATTCTGGTGCAACCGCTTCGTCCTGAACACCCGTAGGGCCACTTCCTATCGCCTGGTCTTCGGCTACCGATCTAGGACGCACGCTCTTCTCAACCGCTTCACGGGCGGCCTGCATAATGCGCACGGCTAGCTCAGTGGCTTATCTCTGCACTTTCCTCAGCTGATCAAACGCATCTGGGGTTAGAAGCGCATCTATCCCTTCCGTTAAATGGTCCGTTACTGCGCACCGTGTATTAAGCTGAGGTGCTACGCCTTCGTCATTAGCAGACAGGCTCAGTGGGACATACATAAAATCGGCTGGAACTGTCTTCCCAAATGCTCCCTTAAAGGGCCACTGTCCAGGGAAGGACCTTTTAAGCAAAGGAGCCCAGTGTTTCGATCAGGTACCGCAGATAGTCTGTGCAAAATGCTACAGTGACACGCGTGCCGCAAAGCAACGAAAATACAAATCAAAGCTCTCGCATTCTCTCCTTCAGGAAGCCAGCTTCCTCGTTTCCTGCGCTGGCCCGTCGAGCCACAGTTATGACGTACTTGCCGCTAACGACGTCCGTTGGTCCGTCTCGCTGACTGACGGAAGAAGCTAGGATGGGCGTACACCACTAACTGTGTCCACCGCTCGCTGCTGCGCGTTTTCCCTCGCCCGTTCCATTTTCGCGCACGCAGCGAGTACCACCATCACCACCCCCCTGCTCCGAGTCCGTTCTGTGTGCTGCGCCGTTTCTACAGCCTTCCCTTCTTTCGCGCAACCTGAAGCTTTCACTCCGACGTGACCTCTCGTTTTCTCTCCCTTTTAGGAGAGAGGTTCGGCGACTCGGCCCAACGTCAACGAGACAGCAAAGGCGAAGAAAACGAAAAGTCTCAAAGGCGGGGCCATGACGTGCCCGAGTGACGTTCTCCACAAGATGCCCCGCCTCCCGCCAAACGCGGAGGAGGAAGGGGACTTGGGCTTACGGAGGCTAGACGACCGAGCAGGAGAGTGAAAAACCTCTGAGAGAGGACGGAAGGAGAGGGAAGGGCAAACTCGGTTGTTTGCGGTGGCTGTAACTCGGTTATTAATTACTCTTTTCAAAAACCTTGCGTCCTAGCGTTGTGTGGACGAAGCCTCAAAGCCACCGCGGGAAAAAAAATTTGGACCAGAGGGTGGACAGTGGGCCTTTAAAGGGCCAACCTTTTAGGCGAAGGAGCCCAGTGTTTCAATCAGGTACCGGAGATAGTCTGTGCAAAATACTGCAGTGACACGCGCGCCGCAAAGCAACGAAAATACAAATCAAAGCTCTCTTATGCTCTCCTTCGGGAAGCCAGCTTCCCAGTTTCCTGCGCTGGCCCGTCGAACCACAGTAATGACGCGAACGACGTCCATTGGTCCGTCTTGCTGTCTGAGGGTGAAGGATGGGTGTCTACCGCTCGCTGCTCGATTTTCCCTCGCCACGGCCAGACTGAATCCAGACGCGCGCGCTCTCTCGCCCGTTGTTGTTTTTTTCGCGCAGGCGGAGTGCCACGTCCACCTCCCGCCAAACGCGGAAGAGGAAGAGCAATTTGTCTTGCGGAGGCTAGACGACCGGGTAGGAGAGTAAAAACCTTTGCGAGGGAACCGAAGGAAAGAAACACGACAGAATCGGGTGATTGGGGTGGCTGTAACTGCGTTATTATATACTCTTGTCAAAAACATTTTGCGGCCTTGCGTTCTGGAGGCGAAGTCTCACAGTCACCGGGGAAGAAAATATTTTTGACCGAAGGGTGGACAGTGGGCCTTTAAGGCGAACTTTGCCTGCACTCTGAAAATCTGCCTCAGCCGGGATGACATCCCTTCTCAGGATGGTAATGTAAGCCCCTGAGTCGAAACAAGCCGTAACTGGGCGTCCCGCAGACGTGAGCTCAACCAAAGTTAATTTTGACGTAGAAACGGTGTCTGTCGGCGTTGCCACGTACTCGTTCACTACATCACATGCAGCTCTGGCAGTCAGCTTTTCCGGTGCGGAGCCCTGTTGCCCATCCACTATTGCTTTATGCCTCATTTGGTGGCACTGCCATTGGTGCAACCCATCTCACCGCAGGTGAAGCACGGCTTCCGATCGATCCCATGGAATCTTCTTTTTCCTATGGGGTCCCGCCGGCGGTGTGAATTAACCTTACTCGCTTCAGCCAGTTAAACTATTCGGGCGAAGGCGTAGGGAATGGATGAGCTTCCCTATACAGCAGGTATTTCTTGCTGTTTCTTCTTCTGCCATCGCTCGTACAGAGTGGTGTTGGTGCCCACCGCTGCGTCCGTGGCTCGGCGACACATTGCGGTGCGGAGATGAGAACTTCCCTTCTCAGACTGTACACATTTATTTACACTTTCTACAACTTATATACAATTACGTCGGCGGATGCGACATAAAACGTGGAGGGCTAGGGCTAACTACAGATGGATGAACGATCGTAGGTCAGAGGCTAGCAGAATCAGGCCTTGGCCTTCTGCAACACTTTAGGCCGGGGTTCCTTGAGACCTCCGTCAGCCTAGCCTCCTTCCTCGAACAACCCGTCTGCCCTCGACTCTCGTCCGGACCCAACTCTCCCCAGAGCCCAACTCTCCTCTGAGCCCAACCGCTCAACCTCGCTTCCTTAGCGTTACCGAAATTCGAGTCTAGTCCGTTGGCCAATCATCGACTAGTCACTCTGTGGCCAATAACATGCAATGCTTCAAAATGGGCTGGCCAATCATTGTGCCACATATACCCTTCTCCTACGCATGTCATTTTCTTGCATATTTCCGTGTCATCATATTGTGATCATGTTTTTCCTAATTGCTTCTCCTTGTATATTTAGCACTTTTACATGCCGCCACGTTACTGTTCCGATTTGTTCATTGTGTTTATTTCATGACGTTACCACCCCCCCCCCCCCTCTGTAATTGCCACTTGGGCCTTTAGGGTAAATAAATGAAAAAAAAAATGAAAAAAAAAGTAAAACACACACAACGCACGCACTCAGCAGCGAGCGGTTGCGCACGCGAACACACATCTGCGATTTACACTCTCTCCCGAGGTCTTCCCTCAGTTCACGCAAGAGGCGCCAAGCAGTCGCAAAGACAAATGGCGTCGATGGTTACACTTCCGAAAACACACACATATAAACACACGCACGCAAACCTCAGGCCCAAACATTCCGACTGCTGCCCTTGGTCGGCTGCGCGCGGGTGGCGGATTCAAAACGACATCCAGGCGTCTTCCCGAGAAGACATGTCAACAGCGGCTCCTCTGCAGCGCATTCTCCTAGGCCCTTGTACCGCCGCGTTTCGGGGTTTATGGCCTCCGCTCCCTCTCCACTCAAACCGAGAGAGATAGCAGTTAGCGCCGAACCCACAACCACTGCGCTTACGCTGTGCCTTCTAACTGCTCTGTTTTGCCTCCCTCGCGGCACGGTCGAAGCGCGACTTTTCCGAGAATCGGGACGGACAAAACCGGCAGCGTCGCCGGCTGCCATGTGTTCTGGCCTCACTTACGAAAAGCGGCCGCCTGTGCGACCGTCATAAATCAGCCAGCGTCAAGCTGCCCCTTGACCTTGGTCGCCCCTTCGGAATCCCCACCGCGACAGTGTACCCGCGATGAACACTTCGTCTCTGAGCGAAGCCCGCAAACTTAACTGGCCATTCCGCAGTTTGGGCACGAAGTTCATTCCACTCCCTAACTGTTCTGAGAAAAATGAGTTTTAAATGTATCCATGCCCCAGTTCTTTCAATTTTTTTTAATGGTTTCTGTGGTGATCCGCCGATTAACTGATTCCATATAAAGATTCTTCTCTATGCCAAGCTCACTTTGATAAACAAGATGAATGCACTTCAATCATTCGGGAATGCGTCTAAAGTGCAGAGAATCTAACTTAGGCTTTTCAAAAGTGCCGAGGTTCGCCATCTTTATTAGCTTTATTAGCCATACCCAAATATAGCTGTCTTTTTTTTTAGTATTCTGGAGTTTTTATATTTCATTCAGTAAATGGACCCCATATTGCCAAAATACATTCCAGAATCAGCCTTATAAAACATTTGTACGCCAAGAGGTTTATATCTTGATTGCACTGCTGCAAGGTGCTTCTCAAATAACCAAATTTTCGCATGGCCTTCTTTTCAACGTAATTGACAAGCTCATTCCACCTGAGATCGAAGGTTAATATGACACCTAAATATTTGTTACTGTCAATGCATATCAAGGAGTGACCGTTAATATAATTCGGAAAAGAAAAGGGTTTTATTTTGAGTGTTATTGTCACTGTTACTGTTTCCTCACTATTGATTTTCATCTGCCACACTTTATAAATTTATATTTTATCTACGGACAAATGTTTTAGAGTCTGGCCACACGGATGTTTAATTTCTTGATAAATAATGCAGTCAGATGCAAAAAGCTCTATTTTTCACGGACACTTCGCTGACAGTGTCGTTAAAGAATACTAAAACGAAAAGAGGCTCAGGAACAGAACCGTGCGGGACGCCCGACCGGACCGGCCCAAAATGAGAACATATCACTTCGACTGAAACACACTGGCACCGGGACGAAAGATGCGCCACGATCCAAGAAAGCGATGCGTCATTTTAAGCATGTGTTTAAGTTCCAACGCTAGCTTTTGGTGGGAAGCACAATCAAACGCTTTTTCGAAGACTACAAAAATAATACCTATCTGCCTCGGTCTATAGCTGCTGCAATGTCGTTTACTGCGTAAGGCTACTTTGTGTCCGTGGGTAATACCATCCTGCGGAAACCGAGCGGCCTAGAATCAATTAGGTTGTGCTCTTAAAGAAAAGTGGAGATGCGTTTAAATGTGACGTTCCATTATTTTCTCCTCGTGCACAAAACGAAAATTGGAATACGATGTAAAAAGTGATCTGTTTTCCGCTTTGAGAAGTAGTGTGATTTTTGCGCACTTCGAATCACTTGGAAGTACTGCTTCTGAGAAATATTTTATAATTAAACGCGGCAGATATTTGGAGCTCCACTCTGAGTGCCTAAAAAGAAAATTATTTGGTATTCCATCAGTTCTTTACTATTTTTAGTATTAAAGATAGATAAAATGCCTCCTCCGATATGCTCATGTTACTAATAAGTGGATGTGCATCCTAAAACGCGAAATGCGTTTCTTTTTTTGCGTGTTTTTTTCCGGCATTGTCGTCGCTAAATAGCAAACAGAAAAACTGGTTTCAACAATTCGCAACCTTTTGTGATAAGTAACAGTTGCATTACCAATTGACATACTGGTTAAGGGTTCTCTTCTGGGTGAAAAATGGTGCCATAACATAGCGCGCGATGAAAGAAGAAAGTTCTTCATAGTTACGTTGTGTTAGTTATGTTTCGCCTGATTTTAGGCTTTCATTTAGCATTTGTGTTAACCGCAGAACCGTGCTTGGGAGTGGGCTAGTTGGAACATCTTCTCTTAAAGGCGGCGCTGCATGGTTGGACAAGGACAATGGATTGGACAAACGCTGAGGTTAAGCGCAATCTTCCAACTGAAGTTTTATTCCTTAGAATAAACTTTTTTTCTATTCTAAGGAATAAAACTTCAGTTGGTAGATTGCGCTTAACCTCACCGTTTTATCAAATATTTTGTTCGTGTCTAAGTAAGCAGCGCAGAAGGCGACGGCGGATTTGTTTTCAGAGATTTATCGCTTTCCGTTTTAATCATCATCCTCAGCCTGACTACACCCACTGCAGGACGAAGGCCTCTCCCATATTCCGCCAGTTAACCCGATCCTGTGCGAGCTGCATCCACTAGGCCCCTGCGAACTTCTTAACCTCATCCGCCCACCTAATTTTCTGCCGCCCCCTGCTTCATTGCCCTAAGCGACCATCGGTTATCGCTACATGTCCTGGCCATGCCGATTTCTTCTTCTTGATTTCCTTTAGAATGAGAGTGACTTGAGTTATTTCTCTGACCCACTGTGGCACGTTTCCTATCTCTTAACGTTACCCCTACTATTTTTCTTTCCATAGCCCTCTGCCTTGTCCTCAACTTAAGTAGAACTCTCTTGGTTAGCCTCCACGTTTCAGCCCCATAGGTGAGTACAGGCAAGATGCAACTGTTGTATACTTTCCTCTTTAGCGATACCGGTAAGCTGCTAATCATAATCTGCGAGTGCTTGTCAAATGCGCTCCATCCCAATCGTATTCTTCTTGTTATTTCCTTTTCGTGGTCCGGATCAGCGGTTACTACCTGTACTAAGTAGTCATAATCGCCTACTACTTCCAGTACTTCGCTACCTAATGTAAACTGCTGTTCCTTCCCGAGGCTGAGTATTCTGCATATTGATTTTCAAGCCTTCCTTTCTACTTTTTCTGTCTAGGTCATCAATCATTATTTGCAGTTCATCCCCCCAGTTGCTTAGCAAGGCAATGTCATCAGCAAATCGCAGATTACTGAGGTATTCTCCATCTGCCCTTATCCCTAACTGCTCCCATTCCAAGTCTCTGAATACTTCCTCTAAACAAGCTGTGAATAGTACTGGGGAGATTGTGTCTCCTTGCCTAACACCTTTCTTTATGGGAATTTTGTCACTTTCTTTATGCAGAACTATGGTTGCTGTGCACCCTCTAAAGTATATATCTTCCAGCAATTTCACTTACGGCTCGACTACCCCCTGATTTCGCAATGCCTGTGTGACCACCGAGGTTTCTACTGAGTCAAATGTTTTTTCGTGATCAATGAATGCTATGTATAAGGGCAGGTTATATTCCGACCATTTTCTATTACTTGTTTCATGGTATGGATATGATCGATAATAGATTACCCTTTCCGAAAACCTGCTTAATCTTTTGCTTTTGCAGTGTAAAGTTGCCCTGATTCTATTGGCGATTGCTTTGGTAAATACCTCATGCGTAAAAGACAATAAGCTAATTGGTCAGTAATTTTTCAATTCCTTAGCGTCCCCTTTCTTATGAATTAAGATATTTGCGTTCTTTCATGGCTCCGGTATCGTCGATGACAAGAGGGTGGCCAGTTTTTCTAGCACAATATCCCCCCCCCCCCCCCCGTCCTTCAACAAATCTCTAGTTGCCTGATGCCCCCCATCTGCTTTCCCTCTTTTCACAGTTTTTAATGCTTTCTAAACTTCGTTCTTCGTCACTGGCGAAACGGAACGTCTGACTGCATTTCCCTACCGCCAATCTCATTATTGTCGTGACTCCGTTGGCTGCTGTAGAGATCAGTACAGAACTCCTCGGCTACTTTGACTATCTTGTGCATATTCGTGATGACATTGCCCGCATTGTCCCTTGGCGCATACGTCTGATTTTTGTCTATGCTCAATTTCTTCTTGATTGCTTTAAGGCCTCCCCCGTCCTTTACAGCATGCTCAATTTTCTCCACGTTACATTTCCTTATATTGGCCACTTTGCGTTTATTGATTAGCTTTGATATCTCCGCTAATCCTATCTGGGCTGTTGGATTGGAAACTTTCATACTTTGGGTTTTCTTAATCAGATCACTCGCCTCCTTAGGCAGAGGCTGTATACAGCGGAGGTTCCTTTCGTGAACTATTCTCTTTCAAGATGACGTCAATTTGACGTCAGCAAGACAGCGGGCGCCACCTCATGGCGAGGACGGGAAAGACAGCGGCCAATCAGCGATGGCACCAGATTCGTGTCCACCACGAGCATGTGGCAATGCATGTGGCCTTTTCTGGTACCAAATACTTGTATCAAAGTGGTGTTAAGCACGAACTAAATCTAACAATTACGTAGTAATTGCTCTGGATGCAGTACAGGCCACATGGCTGGGCTCAGAAGCAATCCCCTTGTGATCTAAGCATTTGACAGACACTGCGTGGAAGTCCTCCCTAAGTGATGACATAGTCCGAGTCACCAAATGAACATAAAAAACAAAACAAAGTTTGCTATGGTTAAGCTCTGGTTAAAAGCAGTTGAATTGCGAAAGAAACGGCGGAACGTTCTTTTGCCCGCTACATTATTCTCCTATCACGCCCTATCAGTGTAAGGTGCTACACCATTGAGGACACTTAAGCTCATCCTTTAAGAGTAAGACGCGAGAGCGTAAGCTACCAGATCACATATAAAGTAACGCTTCAACCAAGCCGTATGGACGTGCCTGCCTGTCGTAGGGGTAACGATAATGCGGTTCTGGCAGGCTGATTCTGATATCCCCCTGTCGTATGAAAGGAGCGACCCGAGTTGGCAGCTCCTGCCCGTGCCATAGGGGTAACGTGAATCCAAATGCCATGGCAGGCTGATTCTAATGTCACCCTCTCACATGGAAGGAGAGGCCCGAGTGAGCGCTCTTGCCGAGTACACGCTCGCCAGGAATACGCCGATGACTAGCCTATCATCATCACTAATATCACTCTCATGTTAGAAGGAGAATCAGGATGCACTATTAACATACTTTTTCGCACTGTCTGGGTAGGCTCGTGAGGGGCTTTTCTGGAGATTCCTTAAGGAGGTTGCTGATACTTTCAATTTTCTTACTGTGCGTTTCTCTGTAGATTACCTGTATAGCCTCTCGAGAAAGCAGATGACCCAGATTCTTACTGAGTCTTTGTTCCCTAGCCAGATGTGGGCATTTGAACTCAAAAAGCTCGACCTCACCTCAAACTCAAAAAATATTTGGCAACCTCACTCAACCTCAACCTCATAAATTGAGGTTGAGGTCCCCGAGGCTACTTTATCTCACTTTTCAGATGACCACTGGCGACCTCACTCAACCTCACCTCAAACTCAAAACGTGAGGTTGAGGTCGGGCGCTCGACCTCAAAAAAAGAAAGAAAAAAAAAGTCAATAAATAAACCGTAATGTAAAGCAAACATACATTTCTCAGTAATTCTGGAATATATATAGGCAAGCCAGAAATTTGTCGCATGAAGGCTGTATTTTACTCTTATCTTATACAACAATTATTATCCCGGATAAATGCAGAAAAACTCCGGAGACTACATGTCCAACTCTGCACTAAAGTGGCAATCCCCCCCCCCCCCCCCTCTCGCCTACCCTTTGTGGTCGGTTTCATTCTAAGGCCTACATGGGTACCACGTTACTGTGCATAGGCCCATAATGCAATACAAAGAGTTTATTCTATCCGACCCACGTAAATAAGATTCGTATTAGAAATAAAACAAGCCCATTTCTTACTATATACTGAAAAGACAAATGCTGTTGACCCTAGTGACGATGACAACAATGACGATATGCTCTTTTTCTTAATTCGAAAAAAAATAGATGATTGCCAAGCTTTTTTTTAATACACTTTACATTGTCTTGCGACCAAATACATTAAATTAGTAAAAATAGGAATACAGTCGTGCCTCATTAGTATGGACGCTTTGGTTTCCGACCAAAACTGTCCATAAAGCGAGTCGTCCATAATGACGAGTCATAAATAAAAACGAAAAGTATATAATTGAGAAAAAATTTAAAATTATTGGCTGCTTTTTAAACAAATTTGTAAATAAAAACAGCCGAGCTGTCGATGCCACCCCCTTCATGAATCCATCGACCCGAATCATCATGTCTGTTCTTAAACCTTGTCAGCCATCCTCTTGAGTAGCTGAAGTCAGTAATGCCTAGACAGAGCGTAGAATAACATTTCTTAGTGAACATCACCCTGTTTTACTAAACAAAAATTCCGTAAGTCATCACAGGTAAAACATATCAATACGGAGGAGAAGGAACGGTACGCATCCATAATTTACCGAGGCAGCGAGCCTTGTGTTGAAGCATTTCATCGCTCACGACAGCACCATTTGCGCACACATTCCCGAACCACATTAACAAGGATGACTACATTTCTTCGAACTGTGCTGGTCGCTGTCGGACTGTGGCTGACGCTGCGATGCCGACGTTGAGCCATTTATCGGATTCCTGTAGTATCGATGCGACCGTCGACCTGACGAGGCTGAGACCTAGTTGAACTTGGGTCCAGTCCCTCACGGCTTGATTTGACTGAGATGGCTTTTGCCGCTTGTATTCACAGGTGTCTTGCTTCGCGCCTACGTTCAGTTCCGTTCTTTTGCGTTTAACTCCCGCCATGCCAAAAGTCAGACTAAAGTTGAGGGTTACATGCTCCTGATTCTTTGCACTCTTTTTGCCTAGTTAATCTCCCTGCTTTTCCGTTATTCTGATTCTCTCTTTTGTGCCTTGTACTGTTCCTGTAGGGAAGCGCGGGAGTCAAGTTGGCAGGCTGCTATAAAGAGGGCTATCGAACAGCCCTCTCCTGCGCCGTTTGTATGTGTTCCTATGAAACAAGCACTGCAAGCTGAAGTACAGCTCAGAACGACGGCTAGCAGACTACGAAAAGCTCAGACTTTGTCAAGGCCTCATCGTTGACTCAAGGCGAAGCCGACATGCGGACCGCCCGGGGTGCAAAATGTGTCAGTTCGGCAGCGCAACAGTGACGAAAACCAGAAGCATGAGAAAGAACGGCGTCCAAGATGGGACGCCCGGTCCTAGTTGGGCGCTTGTCGCTTTCTTTTGTTGCTCTACTTCGTGAGTGTGTCTTAACCCTGTCCGAAAAGCGTTAACGGCTTCATGGAACACACTTTGTGTTCTGGGACAGAAAAACTTCAGTTCCCACCCCCACTTTTGGCGCTTGTCGTTCTTCCATTTATTTCTTCCTTGCGCTTTTACCGGTCACTGTTCACGTTTAGCAGAATTTATTGCGACCACATGTTGCTGTTTCCCCGACCGCGGCCTCTCATTGCGGCGCTGCCGCTGCACCCACAAATCTCCCGGTTCCCTCCTTTCGGGGTCTTCCTTAGCTGACCCTCGGTTTGCTCTGTACGTTCCTTTCCACTCTTGCCCCCCCCCCCCCCCCCCCTCCTATAATGACGACACGCCCGCTTTGGTTCTTTCCAACTCCACAGGACTCGTTCAGGTATCCGGCCGTATCGGATGTCGCATAGGTTCCCGGCCTGCGCACCCTTCTTTAACTTGCGCTCGGACTCCCCTGCTTTTTCCAAACAATGTCCATATTGACGAGACACAAATGCATGGACCGAGTGGGCTGTGCTGTCTTCCCCTGTCCATTGTTCAGACAGCGAGTTTCCATATTAACGAGGCATAAATACATTGAAAAAGGTTCGCCCCGAGAAATACTGTCCATAATTCGGGTCGTCCATATTAACAAATGTCATATTAGCGGGGCCCGAATTTTCCATAACAGCCACTCATAAAACGACTTGTCGTGAAGGCTAAATCCCCAACAAAACAAACAAAAGAGGAAAAGACAGCAACACACCAAATAATCATAGAACTCGGCCAACGCCAAGTAAACCTTCAGAAAATTACAAAGAGGAATGCTGTTTATGTTATAAGGTCCCAACCGGCCACTCCTAGGTGTTTGTTTATATATCTGTGATCCCGTGGAGTACTGAAAGATTTGGCGAAATCGCTTCTCCGAACACCACGCTTACATTAAAAAATTACAAGGGTCGGAACTGCTAGGAAAGAGGGTTAAACGTGAAACACTTTGCTGTCGCGAGCATCGGCTCGCCCGTCAAATTTCGCTGGAGCAAAATGCCCAACTCCCACCCGCCTAAAAAAAAAAGACAAAAAAAGAAAAAACGATATAAATTCTTGTATGCCCGAACAGAATGCTGGACGCTATTTCGCCAACAAGTCTGAGACGAGCTTCTTTGTGGTATTCACTTATTTTCCTTTCAAGATTGAACTAATAGATTACACGGCTGTGTCTGCGAAGCTGCTTCGCCGCATTTACCGTAGGTGCATGCAGAGAAATTGTTTCTCCGTTAGTGTCGTATAGTTACAGCACATAAACGTAAAATAAAGGAGGCGAGCAAGCAGCCCGGAGGGACCGCGCTTCCTGCTGTGCACGCGCTTCTCCCTTCGCCGTCCGTCTCTAGAAATCTGGTTTTGCTCATGCGGGGAATGCCGAACTGTCACTAATACGCACCAAAGGCAGTGGCGTATGTGTGTCAGGTCCGCTTTCAGAGACTACATCGCGCTTTCCAATACTTGCAAAAAAAACAAAACAAAACAAAATGACCGCGCTGGTAACTGGAAATGATGGTTGTGCTATGGGCCTCTGGAAAGATGCCAAAAAAAGAGCCAAATGTGAGGGAAGAAGCCTGTTCTCTGTTCGGCAGTGCACGAAGGTAAATGGCATACAAGAAAATATATATAAAGAAATATTATGTTGACGAAAGTAATAACAAATGTCGCACATTAAAAACAGAAGATAACTGCGCTTCCCAGAGCGTATAGAAGGCTTGAGACATCGACTTAGTACTGCATTCTTCAGTGCTAGCATGTAATTGGTTTCGTTCACATATATCTAAATTGATTTTTAAAGTAAAAAAGAATGTCTGAAATTATTATTCCAACAACTGACTACAAAATATTTTATCCATCCGTCTCTAGCAGACGGCAGCACAAAAGAGACACGCTCAGTTTGCCCCACCAATTCGTCCGTCTAGACACCAAAATGTCAAGCCGGAAACCATTTCAATACTTTTTAGCTCATAAAAGCATAATGAAGAACGCTTTTCTCTTCTTTTTTTCTGCTCCTAAATAAGAGATTTCAAGAGAGACCTGATATTATGAAGTTAAAAATCCCTTACTCTCCTCCTTCTCCTGCATTGCTTGGTTTCACTACAATTTCAGAGAGAAACAAAGGGCCTTAACGGTACAAAAACGTTTTTTTTTTCATTGGGATTTACTGCATACGAGCCCCATATAATTTTTGTCTCTTCTATCTAGGCAAATGTTTAACATGTGCAGGCTTCTTTCCTGTATACCAGCTGCGTCTTATAAGCTGTGCCATCCGTTTCATCCTCTTGCGCGTTTTACCGCTATATTGGTTATATAAGGAACGCTAGCACCTTCATCCCATGCTGCAATGATTCTGCGTTGCAGTTGTTCGGGGCCACCTATGAATCTGTTAGAAGGAACAAGCAACACAAGACCAAAGAGAGGTTATTCTGGAGATTATAAGAATATAAATTTACAGGACCGGAAAATAGAATGATGGCGTACAATTCGAAAGGGAGGACCTAAATAAAATGCTCAGACGGTATTGTGCCGGTTTTCCTGGTTTGTTCATGTTTTACTTTATTTTATCTGCTAGTATCATGTCCTCTAACAATTTCGGTGCACCATTTTCTGTTAAGTTTCCGTGTAATGTACAGCGGGAACGAATATGCAGGGCCCGGAAACGAGCATGCACACGACAAACAGTTCTTCTCCGCGCCGTCTTCGCAAAAATAATTTACTTCGCTTTTTAATTTGCTTGTTTGATTGCGGCATCCGACAAAAGCACCGCGGGTCACCTTGAGTTATGTGCTTTGCACGCTCCTGGGTGTTTGAGCCGGCGGCAAGCATCGGCAAAAACAAGTCAGAGGAAACGGGGGTGGCGGGGGGGGGGGGGGGGGGGCACGAGGAGTTCGTGCGTAAATAAAAAAATACTTCCAAGAAGACCGGAGGGAAGTGTCCTCGTGCTGCGGACATTGCGATGAAATACCGAAAGCTGGGCAGGGGCTGGAGCATCCGGTCGGCCGAACGGGGTGTAACCGTACCGCTCGAACTCCGCGTCAAAAGGGGCGCTCTTCGAAGTAAGCCGCGGCAACAGCAAAAAGCCTGGACCTCACAATTTCGACCTCACACAATGACGACCTCAGTCAACCTCAAACTCACGCATGAGGTTGAGGTCCAATTTCATGACCTCGCTCAAAACATTTCGAGCTGTCACCGACCTCACATCAACCTCACCTCACTCCGTGAGGTTGAGGTCATTTTGAGGTTGAGGTCGACCTCATGAGGTTTCCCACCTCTGCCCTTCAGTAGCCAACAATTCAAGAATTACACCGATAAGATTGGCCTGCAACACGTCCAGTCTAGTTCGTACTAACCCCGCTCGAATGGAATGGCAGGAAGAGCAGTACAGGAAGCTAAGAAGCTGTTTAGGCGGTTCCGTTTCGGCAGCACTGAATTTTGAGCCGCATTGCTTGAGGGCCGAAATTTACCTCGGGACTCTTCTCTGAAGTCCCCTGTGCAGAGGCTCATGGGGCCGACAGACAAGAACGCTGCTTCCTGTACCAAACAGCCACCTACAGCCACAAACAGTGCCGCCCAAGACCGTGCGGCGAAGGTTAGAAGACATCAGGAGCAAGCAACGCTGCTTCTATAACAGAGGTACACGGCCTCTTCCAGAGCTTCGCACTGGCTCGACCGCACAACATGTATCATGGTCCCCTGTCACGGTCGTACAGCGGGCTGAGACTCCTCGTGCCTACATCATCAAAACGGAAGAGAGTGAACAGTTTCAGAGCACAAGAGAACACCTCAATACGGCTCCTCCTCCCTCGTCTCCAGACCACGAGACACCCGCGCCGCTGTCTGCTGTGCGAGCTCAAGACACCACAGGGACATCCGCAGGAGTCAACAGAAGCGCCAACCACCACGAAATACCCAGCGCCAGAGTTCAAAAACGTTGCTTGTTTCGACTATAAAAAGAGGGGGAGATGTGACGTAATGCAGTCATGCATTACGTCCCATCATGAGATTGGCGGTAGGGAAAAACAGTCAGACGTTCCACCAGTGACAAAGGACGAGGGCAAGAAAGCATTAGAAACTATGAAAAGGAGGAAGAAATCAGCTGGAGAGGATGAGATAACTACAAATTTGTTAAAGGAAGGGGGGGATGTCGTGCTAGAAAAACTGACCACCCTGTATACGCAGTGCCTGGTGTCATCGAGGGTACCGGAACTATGGAAAAATGTCAACATTGTCCTCATTCATAAGAAAAGGGACTCTAAGGACCTTAAAAATTGCAGGCCAATCAGCTTACTGTCCCATAATACAACATTTTGGGCGAGTTGGTTACGTACATTCATTATTACAGCGCAAAGACGGACGGGACAAGAAGAGGACACAACAGCGCTGACTGTCAACTAAATTTTATTCGAGACCAGTGGGTTTTTTATACCGCCTGGCGAACAGAAACGGAAAAAAAACAGGAAACCATGCTGGAATAGCAACATGAATGTGCAAGGGTACAAGAATGAAGATTGGCCGACACGTATCAGATCTCACATTCTAGATATTTAACCTCTTTCTGGGACAATGCCACTGATGGTGCGCTTATGCAATCGTCCTGCAATCTTATAATCATACAGGCTTCTATAATTTCTCTAGTTAATGCGTCTCGGTGTTTCCCTACGACACTGCATTGCCTGTACACAGGTTCACATTGATAGTCGCTATTATCTTCTGCGCAGCAGTCCCTGCAATGTTTGGCTACGTGGCCTGAGGTAGCAACACGTGCGACATTTTCACTGTGCTCTTTTAGCCTTTTGTTGAGACAGCGGCCAGTCTGCCCGATGTACTTTTTCCCACAGGACATGGGCAGAGAATACACCACACCTTCTTGACACGGGACAAAATGATCCCCATGTTTAACTTTGCACCTGTGCGGCTCAATAGTCGTGCAATTAACTTTTTTTGCACATCCTGGAAAGTTTTTCCGGCGCTGAAAATACTACATCAACCCCCGCCCGACTTCCAATTTTTCGGAGGTTGTGCGACACCTGATGGAGGTAAGGCAAAACAACAACCTTCCTTCTTTCCCTTTGCCTAACTGGTTCGCTAGTGAGGCGAGGTCTCAGGCTTCTCAGCTGCTTTTCTGCCACCGACACTAGCACATCGGACGGATAGCCAGCCATTGTAAGGCGATCAACTTGTTTCGCAAAGCTTTGTCCCATACTATGCTCGCAACACTTCTTTAAAACATTATTAAAAACAGAATGAATAATGGCCCTTTTTACAAGTTTAGAATGAGCTGATGCGTATGGCAGGATGGGTTTTTTAGCTCGAGGCTCGTACGACCAACACACATGGGACGGAGTGAAATGAAGGGCGAGATCTAAGAACCTGATAGTGTCATTAAGTGGTGTTTCCTGTGTTATAACCAATGGTTCAAGACACTCTGTGAACACTGAATGAATCTTTAGGAACTGCTGCTCAAGGCTGAGGTTGTCGTACTGTACAAACACAAAGTAATCGTCAACAAATCTAAAAATGCGGCACACACCAAACCCTTCCAAACGATCTTGCAGTGTTTTGTCACGCAAGGCCAAAAACATATCGCTCAGAATCGGGGCTAGGCATGAACCAATACATATTCCGTCTTTCTGAATGTACATATCCCCATTCCAATCTACAAAAGTCGAACTAAGATAAAATGATAACAATTCTAGGAAGGCATCTGCAGCAATTCCGCACTCGTTTTGGAAGGCTATGACACCATGCTTTTTAATGTGGTTATTCACAGCTGACAGTATCTCCGCCTGCGGAATTGTGTAATACAAGTCTTTAACGTCGAGTGAAAATCCCTGCAGTTTTTTATCGTGATCCCATCCTTTTATGAAGGTGATTACTTCGTCAGAATTTTTTATTCTAAAAGGGTCATTGATAGTTAAAACGTTCAGTTTCTGTTGCAAG
This sequence comes from Amblyomma maculatum, assembly GCF_055883805.1. Taxonomy (NCBI): domain Eukaryota; kingdom Metazoa; phylum Arthropoda; class Arachnida; order Ixodida; family Ixodidae; genus Amblyomma; species Amblyomma maculatum. Next base: position 172,327,802 of record NC_139353.1, on the reverse strand, counting down.
TATTTTGCGACCTGCTTCTGCCATGGCTGGCTAAGCAGGTCGCAAAATACTTGCAACAGAAACTGAACGTTTTAACTATCAATGACCCTTTTAGAATAAAAAATTTTGACGAAGTAATCACCTTCATAAAAGGATGGGATCACGATAAAAAACTGCAGGGATTTTCACTCGACGTTAAAGACTTGTATTACACAATTCCGCAGGCGGAGATACTGTCAGCTGTGAATAACCACATTGAAGAGCATGGTGTCATAGCCTTCCAAAACGAGTGCGGAATTGCTGCAGATGCCTTCCTAGAATTGTTATCATTTTATCTTAGTTCGACTTTTGTAGATTGGAATGGGGATATGTACATTCAGAAAGACGGAATATGTATTGGTTCATGCCTAGCCCCGATTCTGAGCGATATGTTTTTGGCCTTGCGTGACAAAACACTGCAAGATCGTTTGGAAGGGTTTGGTGTGTGCCGCATTTTTAGATTCGTTGACGATTACTTTGTGTTTGTACAGTACGACAACCTCAGCCTTGAGCAGCAGTTCCTAAAGATTCATTCAGTGTTCACAGAGTGTCTTGAACCATTGGTTATAACACAGGAAACACCACTTAATGACACTATCAGGTTCTTCGATCTCGCCCTTCATTTCACTCCGTCCCATGTGTGTTGGTCGTACGAGCCTCGAGCTAAAAAACCCATCCTGCCATACGCATCAGCTCATTCTAAACTTGTAAAAAGGGCCATTATTCATTCTGTTTTTAATAATGTTTTAAAGGAGTGTTGCGAGCATAGTATGGGACAAAGCTTTGCGAAACAAGTTGATCGCCTTACAATGGCTGGCTATCCGTCCGATGTGCTAGTGTCGGTGGCAGAAAAGCAGCTGAGAAGCCTGAGACCTCGCCTCACTAGCGAACCAGTTAGGCAAAGGGAAAGAAGGAAGGTTGTTGTTTTGCCTTACCTCCATCAGGTGTCGCACAACCTCCGAAAAATTGGAAGTCGGGCGGGGGTTGATGTAGTATTTTCAGCGCCGGAAAAACTTTCCAGGATGTGCAAAAAAGTTAATTGCACGACTATTGAGCCGCGCAGGTGCAAAGTTAAACATGGGGATCATTTTGTCCCGTGTCAAGAAGGTGTGGTGTATTCTCTGCCCGTGTCCTGTGGAAAAAAGTACATCGGGCAGACTGGCCGCTGTCTCAACAAAAGGCTAAAAGAGCACAGTGAAAATGTCGCACGTGTTGCTACCTCAGGCCACGTAGCCAAACATTGCAGGGACTGCTGCGCAGAAGATAATAGCGACTATCAATGTGAACCTGTGTACAGGCAATGCAGTGTCGTAGGGAAACACCGAGACGCATTAACTAGAGAAATTATAGAAGCCTGTATGATTATGATTGCAGGACGATTGCATAAGCGCACCATCAGTGGCATTGTCCCAGAAAGAGGTTAAATATCTAGAATGTGAGATCTGATACGTGTCGGCCAATCTTCATTCTTGTACCCTTGCACATTCATGTTGCTATTCCAGCATGGTTTCCTGTTTTTTTTTTCCGTTTCTGTTCGCCAGGCGGTATAAAAAACCCACTGGTCTCGAATAAAATTTAGTTGACAGTCAGCGCTGTTGTGTCCTCTTCTTGTCCCGTCCGTCTTTGCGCTGTAATAATGAATGAGCTTACTGTCTGTTACGTTCAAGGTATTTACTAAGGTAATCGCTAATAGAATCAGGGTAACCTTAGACTGCAATCAAGCAAAGGATCAAGCAGGTTTTCGGAAACAGTAGTCTACTATCGATCATATCCATACCATCAACCAGGTGATAGAAAAATGCTCGGAATATAACCAGCCCTTTTATATAGCATTCATTGATTACAAAAAAGCATTTGACTCAGTAGAAACATCGGCGGTGATGCAGGCATTGCGAAATCAGGGGGTAGACGAGCCGTACGGGAAAGTGCTGGAAGATATATATAGTGGCTGCACAGCAACCATAGTTCTGCATAAAGAAAGTAACAAAATTTCCATAAAGAAAGGTGTTAGGCAAGGAGACACAATCTCCCCAGTACTATTCACATCTTGTTTAGAGGAAGTATTCAGAGACTTGGAATGGGAGCAGTTAGGGATAAGGGTAGATGGAGAATACCTCAGTAATCTGCGATTTCCTGATGACATTGCCTTGCTAAGCAACTCGGGGGATGAACTGCAAATAATGATTGATGACCTAGACAGGAAAAGCAGAAAGGTAGGCTTGAAAAGCAATATGCAGAAGACTAAGGCAATGTTCAACAGCCTCGGGAAGGAACAGCAGTTTACATTAGGTAGCGAAATACTGGAAGTAGTAGTAGTAGTTACTTAGGACAGGTAGTAAACGCAGATCCGGACCATGAAACGGAAATAACAAGAAGAATAAGATTGGGATGGAGCGCATTTGGCAAGCACTCGCAGCTTATGACTAGCAGCTTACCGGTATCGCCCAAGAGGAAAGTATACAACAGTTGCATCTTGCCTGTACTCACCTATGGGGCTGAAACGTGGAGGCTAACCAAGAGAGTTCTACTTAAGTTGAGGACAACCCAGAGGGCTATGGAACGAAAAATGGTAGGGGTAACATTAAGAGATAGAAAGCGTGCAGAGTGGGTGAGAGAAATAACTCAAGTTACCGACATTCTAGTGGAAATCAAGAAGAAGAAATGGACATGGGCAGGACATGTAGTGCGAAGAGAGGATAACCGATGGTCGCTGAGGGTAACAAATTGGATTCCAAGGGAAGGAAAGCGTAGCAGGGGGCGGCAGAAAGTTAGGTGGGCGGATGAGATTAAGAAGTTCGCAGGGGTCAAGTGGATGCAGCTAGCACAGAACCGGGTTAAGTGGAGAAATATGGGAGAGGCCTTCGCCCTGCAGTGGGTATAATCAGGCTGATGATGATGATGATGTAGTCATGCACACGCGCCTAGCCGGACAGAAGCCGCCCTCATTTCTGTCATCTAACCGCTTGCCTATATAACCGCTCGCCTTCTTGAATAAAGCGTCATTCATGCCTCGTCGTGTCTACAGTGCGACAGGGTGAGAATGTATGGAATTGCCTTTTTCTGCTTATTCGAGTTATCAGGTTGTCGTTTATTTTCCTGCTCCTGCCTTAGCAAGCCTTCAGCAACAGAAACCGGAGTATGAATCGGGCAGCCTGTGGCCGTAAAATCTAGATAATGTCTGGGCGAAACTGAAATCGAGTAGAATATTTCAAATTATTACAAATGTGAGAAGTATTTTTTAAGCTTATTTTATGCGCATGAACATTTAATTTTAGTCTGATGTAATCTTACTTTTAGTAATTTATTATTTGGCCCCACAGTTCGCCCTTTGCATCGTTCATTATCATCGAGTTGATGCCGCCGGCAATGGGCCTCTTTCTTAGTAACGCAACCTGTTACTTTAACCTTGGAATCTGTTATGTCGCACGTATCGAGTTAATGGGATTCTCTCTCCTCAGTTTTCAGTGATTGATTGTTGCCAATAATGGTGGGTTTGCTAAGCTGTTTATATCATTGTTTTTATGAATGTATGCTCGGGTCAGCGGAACACACAGGCGCAGGCACCTCGCACATGGCATTCTTTCTGGCACAATGACCGCGCAGGCACTCCCCGTCGTCTGCGAAGTAAGCAGGCATCCGGGGGAGGCCACCTTCTCTTCTGCCCCCAGCGCCAACAGCGCCGAACTTTGTACATTCCTCACAATTGGCAACTGTTCTGTCTTCTGCGTTGGTTTAGGACGCCGAGCGAGCACGGAGACGAAAGTCTTGTTGGTAGGTTGTTTCCTCTTTGGGACGCCCGTGACAGATTTATTTCAGGTGCCCATAGAAACAGGCGTCCTTTTGAAACTCCGCAGTCACTCAGCAGTAGCTGCAAACACGTGCAACTAGGTCACATTTGTGATTGTTAACCAATTTACTAATGAAAATATTATTATCTAGCAGACATTACATTTTCAAGAGTCAGAGAAGAAACAAAGTTGAGTGCAGCCAAGTTGCTTCTTTCTCCGTTTTCTAACAAGAAGCTGTTTACTCCGTGCAAAATACACCACTGAAGAAATGTGTACCCGTGTTTTGTTAGCGTGCATGCATGAGAGGCCTTCCCGCACTAAGAACACAATTATGAAATGCTTTCGGTGCGCTGGTGCTCATGACCGCCGATTTGTTAGGGCCATTTGTTTAACCTACACCAGCTACACCAGTGTAGGAAATCTCCTATACCTACAATGAAATTTCGCTGCGTTGTTGAAGCTGGTGTAGGTTAAACAAATGGGCCTTGTCGTCGCCTATCAACGCTCGAAAGTTGAGCGCCAATTTTTTGGATCTTGATCAGCGACCGTGGGAAGACATTTATTTCCCAAGTACTCCACGCAGCCAAGACAGTCCACAGCACATCTTCTAGTTATCATCCTCAGACCAATGGCTTCATCGAACGCTTTCACCGCACCTTGTCCGACATGATACCCATCTACAGTCGTGAGCAAGAGTGGTATACAACACTCAGTCGGTGGCGGAGCTCCGGCAAACTATTTCCAAGTTCATCTAGCAACAGTAATCTGAGATTGAGGAAATAGTGATGGTGCCCCATTTTGTCCACATACATGTGTCGCAATCGCTGTCCCTGACACTGTCGATAGATGGCATTTCAAGGCAGTTTTCATGAGCAATGTCAGCCGCTGAGTGTTGTATACCACTTTTGCTCACGACTGTACGTCAGTCATGGCCATAAGAACTGGGACACCATTTTGCCCTATCGTTACCTATGCCTATAGTTCCGCCGTTCAACGCACCACTGGCTACAGCCCATTCTTAGTTTATGGCCGTCAACCAACAACTCTATTCGACACCACCTGCTCCTGCCTCCCCATCTGCATTGTTGGGCGACCAGTTTTCTACACGTATGGCCCATTACCGGCAAATTGCTCGCCGCAACACTGAAGCCGCCCAGCATGAACGGAAGTACCGCTATGATCAGCCCCACTGCCTCCTTCTCAGCCGGTGATCATAACGTCTGGATTGTGCGAGTTTCTCCATCGGTCCTTACAACGTGCTCCAGCAAACATCTCCCATGAAAATACCGTGTCTGATCGGCGTCGGCGCTCAGAAGAAGTTTCGCGCGTGAAGCTGTAAACCCATCTAAACAGCGACCAGGCTTCCTTGCCCGGGGAATTTGTGTGAGCGCGGTGACAGAACGTTCACCTCTTTCACCTGTACATACGCAGCATCGTCATCATTCACCGGCGTTCGCAAGATAACGCGCAGCGATCGAGACTGTCTGGAATAAAGACGTTCGTTCAAGTGGTGGCTCACAGCATATCGTTACGACGGGGGTTTGATGTCGGAGCGCTGCGCAGGTCGAGGAGGACTCAGCTGGTCAACAGTTGCGAGTCCGGCACGAGAGTCTCCACGTCTTTTTCAACGTCTTTGTCCATGTCTTCTATGTTTTCCTCTTCTTCAGCATTGCTACATTTCCCCCAGGGACAGCCAAAACCCCCCTGGGCAAGGGAGTTAGTCGTTCCCATGGTAGTGGCACGGCTTCATCCGGGCGACATGAGCGACTTCTGTTGTGGCTGAGCCACGACCACCTGCGGTCCTGCGCGCGATTCTGTAGTTCAAGTGACTGACATGGTCGAGGACAACGTAAGACCAGCGTAATGTGCCAACTTTTTCTGGGCTAATCCACGTTTCCGTAGAGGTCGCCAAAAGCACACTAAGTCTCCAGGTGCGTCAGATGCATGGCGATGCTGTCTGTCGAATCGAGCTTTGGAACCCTCTTGCGAAGCCCGAATCCGCAAACGGGCAAGACGTCGATATTCTTCGGCCCGGCAAAGGGTTTCGGCGATGCAAGGTTCTTCATGGACGGGATAGGGAAGAATGGTGTCGAGGGAATACCGAGGATCACGGGCATAGAGAAGAAAAAAACGGGCTGTCGTCTCATGTGTTGCAGTGTTGAAGGCAAAAGCTATACACGGCAGTATGGTATCCCAGTTCTTGTGGTCTGATGCAATGTACATAGAGAGCGTGTTGACGAGTGTGCAGTTGGTGCGCTCCGTCAAACCATTGGTTTGAGTGTGGTATGGTGTGGAGTGTCGAAAATGTGACGAGCACCTACAGAGAAGCTCTTCCACGACAGCTGCCGTAAACTGGTGACCTCGGTCACTGATGATCACTCGCGGAGGTCCATGGCATAGGATGACGGACGGAGCAAGAACGCGGACACGTGGGGAGCGGTGGCTGAAGGAAGAACGGCCGTTTCGCAGTAGCGGGTGAGGCACAAACGACAATACAGCGATTTACGTCAAAAGACTTCGAGAACGGACCCATAAGGTCAATTCCAACTTTCTCGAATGCACCATGTGGTGGAGTCACAGGATCCAGCAGGCCATGTGGTGTGGACGTAGGACGTTTGTGTCGTTGGCACTCTGTGCAGCTCGCCACATATCGCTCAGTCGTCTGACGCATATTCGGCAAATAAAACCTGTCGCGGGCACGGTGGAACGTTTCTGCAGAGCCCAGGTGACCAGAAGTGGTGTCGTCGTGCATGGTACGCAGGATGCACAAGCGGTAGCTTTCTGGAACTACAAGTAGAACGTTTGTACCGGTGCTTGAGTAAGAATTTTGTACAGAAGGCCATCACAGAGACGGAATGGGCTGGGAGCTGTGTAATCCCGCGCCGCCGCAAGAAGTGGCTCGAGGCTTATGTCAGTCTCTTGCGCAGCCGCAGAGCCGTGACGTCTGGAAACTAAGGAATGACGCGGAGGAGATGCAGTGATCGAAGTTAGCAGAGTCACATTCGGTCGTAGGAAGGGAGACGTGAAAGACAGTCTGCATCGGCGTGCTTGCGGCCACTCTTGTACGAAACAGTGAAGTCGTACTCCTGCAGACGAAAGGCCCAGCGTGCCAGACGACCAGATGGACCACGAAGGTTGACGAGCCAACACAGGGCATGATGGTCCGTCACAACCGTGAAATGGCGCCCATATAGGTAGCACCGAAACCGCTGAACAGCGAAAACTACGCTCAGGTTTACTGAGGGAACGGCTTGTATACGCAATTACATGCTCGCCGGTTGCCGAACGTAGCACAAGCACAGCACAAACACCAATTCCACTTGCATCAGTGTGGGCTTCTATTGGAGTGGAGGGGTCGAAGTGCCGTAGTATGGGATGTGACGTAAGCAGAAACTTTAGCTGGTGGAAAGACGCGTCACAATCTGAGGTCCAGTCGAAAGGACGTCCTTGTGTAGAAGGGACGTCAGAGTGTAAGCGACTTCGGCAAATCTTGGCATGAATCGTCGAAAGTAGGAGCACAGCCTCAGAAAACTGCGGAGCTCCTTTCGATTCTGGGGTCGTTCAAATGCTGCAACTGCTGCAGTTTTCTGTGGATCTGGCCGAACTCCATCGCGGTCGACGAGATGTCCGAGTACCAACGCTTGACGCTCGCCAAAACGGCACTTTTTAGAATTCAGTACAAGGCCAGCCTCCTGCAGGCAATCTGAAACAATAACAAGTCGCGTGTTAGGTTCAGTAAACGTCCGGCTAAAAATAACATCGTCTAAATAGCACGTGCAGATTTGCCACTTGAGGCCACGCATTACTGTGTCCATAAATCTTTCAAATGTGACCGGCGCATTACATAGGCCAAAGGGCATCACACTGAATTCAAATAGGCCGTCTGGCGTAGCAAATGCAGTTATTTCTTTGTCAGCGGGCTCCATCGGAATCTGCCAATACCCCGATCGCAAATCAACCGAAGAGAAATAAGATGCAGAGAAAAGGCAATCTAAGGCATCGTCGATGTGCGGGAAAGGATACACATTCTTTTTAGTGATGGAGTTGAGGCGACGATAGTCGATGCAGAACCTTTTTTTTTACCAATATAACGGGAGAACGGGAGAACTCCTCTTCGCTATCACGGGAGAACTGAATTACGCCCCTGTTCAACATGTTTTTAACATGCACACTTTTGAAAGTGGCGGTACAACGACTTCATCACACACACACAAAGCGTCTTCATAATTTGACGTCTCTTCCAAAAGTTAACGAGGAAGAAAACCACTAACACTTAGCCCTCCAGTTCGACAATCAACTGTAGCGCCGCACATACGCAGAAAGTCAATTCCCAAGATTACATTGTGTGTAGATCGGGGTAGTACTGCAAACTCCTTGCGCTCTGACGGCGACACGCGGTACGGCTTTTGGCGGATCGGATGGGCAGATCTCATGTCAATCCTGCGGCGTGCGCGCGACAGCGGAAAACGTTGAGAGCCATCGGATTGCGCGAAAGCAAAGACGGACACATGCTGGGATAACAGGTTTTCAACATCTGCCGTTGTGAGGTGTTGAACGATACGCTGATCATCGGAAGAAGCTTCTGGTCAGCAGGTGAGTTAGTAGCAGGGTTATCAAGGGAAGGAGTAACGAGAGTCGCATAATTCGGAAGAGCTAGCGCTACATGAGGCTAGGTTAGAGCCTGCTGGAAACACAACCGGTTGTGGTGAGCAATTTATAGTCCGCAGTCCAGTACGGCCCTTTTTCACGCAAACTAAACAATGCGGCACTAATACATTTTCTTTACGCACTGTAAATCAAGAGGGGCCACAGTAATCTCAAAAGAGTCATTAATAGCACGAGAGCAGGACTCCTGAATGCACACTGCAGAAAGTGGCGGTACAACTACTTCATCACACGCACACAAAGCGTCTTCATAATTTGACGTCTCTTCCAAAAGTTCACGAGGAAGAGAACCAATAACCATAGAGTTTCTTACTCTTACCTAGAGAGAAAGCTGTGCTGCCGTCTATGGGCGTTTACATGGAGTTTCCAGACGGCCAGTTCAGCCACCATGGGCGCTCAAAGCATCATGGGCCGGAGAGCTACCGAGTGCAGAACTACAACTTTTGGCCAAAACTAATGCAAATATAAACGTTGTTCTACCGTAAATAATGTCCTAAGATTAAATATTGTGACTATAAATTACAAAAAGAGAGAGAAACAGAATGCCAGTGTGAGATTTATCCAATATAAGCGATGGCTCTTTCTCCTATTGGCTTAGTTTTGAGCAGCGCAAATACCAACATTTCGCACTTAATAGGCAAACTTTGAAATACAAAAATGTTATAAAAATATTTATCGTTGTGCAATCACTTAAGGAAGTTTTTAGTGGCATTTCGGGAAACAGAAACCATTTATTGGCGACGTCTGCTTTTGCGCCTTCGCTACTATGACTTTCACGGTCTATGTACGCACCTTCAGATGATGATGATGATGACGAAAAAGAAACATCGCAGTAACGCCACTCCACGTACCCGAGAAAAAACGACTGTCCCGCCACAAGTAGCACACCAGCCCATGATTCTTAGCGCGCCCATGGTGGCTTTTCCTCTATTTAGTGTAAGGAACTTTATGCCACTAACACTTAGCTCTCCCGTGCGGCAATCAACTGTAGCGCCGCACATACGTAGGAAGTGAATTCCCAAAATTACATTCTGTGTAGATCGGGGTAGTGCAGCAAACTCCGCCGGAAATACTGTGCCCCCCAAAGAAACTTTAACGCTGCATACCCCAACCGGATACAATAACTCTGCACTTCAGTTCTGTTCAATCGTTCAGTCGTGTCCGACTCTTCGTGACCCTATGGACCATGTCACGCCACGCTTCCCGGTCTCTCACTATCTTCCTAACATCACATAACGTCATCTGCGTGCCTCGAGGATGCCATCTAACCATCGCGTTCGCTGCCTACCCCTTCTCCGGCGACCCTCAACCTTTCCCAACATCAAATCTTTCTCCAGCGACTCCTCTCTTCTCATCAGATGACCGAAGTAGCTGAATTTTAACTTTAGAATTTGACCCTCCAATGTGCAGTCAGGGTTTATGGTCGACAATATCGACAGATTTGATCTTCTGGCAATCCAAGGAACTCTCAAGAGTCTTCGCCAGCACCACAATTCAAACGCGTCAATTCTTCGGCGGTCAGCCTTTTTCACAGTCCAACTCTCGCATCCATACATCACAACTGGAAAGACCATAGCACGAGTTATACGGATCTTGGTTGGCAGACTAATGTCTCTGCTCTTTACTAAGAGGTCAAGGCTAACCATTGCTCTCTTTCCCAGAAGCAGGCGTCTCCTAATTTCATGGCTGCAGCCTCTTTCCGAGGTAATCTTGGAGCCCAAAAAGAGAAAATCTGTGACAGCTTCCACTTCTTGTCCATTGATGCTCCAGGACTTGATAGGGCAAGACGCCATGATCTTTGTCTTTCTAATGTTCAGTTAAAGTCCAAACTTCACACTCTCTTCTTGTACGCGCATCAGAAGTCTCTTGAGTTCCACTTCACTTTCTGCCATTAAAGCGGTATCATCCGCATATCTAAGGTTGTTGATACGTTTTCCAGCAATCTTCACTCCAGCTGAAGACTTGTCCAGACCGGCATTCCTTATGATGCACTCTGCATATAGGTTAAATAGGCAGGGAGACAGTATGCAGCCTTGCCTCACTCCTTTCTCATTCGGAAACCAATCAGTAAGACCATGCCCAGTTCTTACTGTGGCCTCTTGTCCTTCATGCAGGTTCCTGAGGAGACAGATGAGGTGAATTGGAACTCCCATCTCTTGGATAGCTCGCCACAATCTGCTGTGATCTATGCAGTCAAACGCTTTTGCATAATAAATAAAGCAGAAGTAGATGGGTTTCTGGAACTCTCTTGCTTTTTCCATGATCCAGCGAAGGTTGGCAATTTGGTCTCTAGTTCCTCTGCCCTTGCGAAACCCAGCTTGCACGCCCGGAAGCTCCCGATCCACATAGTGCTGCAGCCTACCTTGGAGGATTTTCAACATCACCTTGCTAGCATGCGAAATAAGCGCGATCGTGCGGAAGTTGGAACAATCTTTGGCATTGCCTTTCTTTGGAATGGGGATGTAAACTGACATCCTCAAATCCTGTGTCCACTGCAGGGTTGTCCAAACCTTCTGACATAATGTATGCAGAATGTTAACAGCGTTATGGTTGAGGTTTTGAAGCAACTCAGCTGGAATGCCATCAATTCGCTAGCTTTGTTCTTAGCAAGGCTGGCTAAGGCCCATTCAACTTCACTCTTCAGGATGCCCGGCTCGAGATCAGTAATCACAACCGTCTTATGTTGGGTTTGCTCATTGGGTCCTTCTTATACAGTTCTGTGTATTCCTGCCACCTCTTCTTTATCTCTGAGGCTTCAGTGAGGTCCTTGCCTCGTTTGTCCTTTATCGCACCCAGCTTAGCACAGAAGCTTCCTTTGATATCTTTGTCTTATACAGAGCTCTTGTGTTCCTTAATTGGCTGTTGTCCTCAACTGCTTGGCACTGTATGTTCAGGAAGGCATTCTTATCTCTCCTTGCTATTTTCTGAAATTCTGCATTGAGAACCTTGTATCTTTCTCTTTCCCCCATAACTTTTGCCATCCTCCTTTCCTCAGCTATTTGCAAAGCCTCTTCAGATAACCACTTTGCTTTTTTGCGTGGCGTTCGTGTGCTGTGCGATGTCAGCGCACGTTAAAGATCCCCAGGTGGTCAAAATTACTCCGTAGCCCTCCACTACGGCCCCCCTTTCTCTCTATCCACTTTCACTCCCACCTTCATCCCTTCCCTTACGGCGCGGTTCAGGTGTCCACAGAGCAAGTGTGACAGATACTGCGCCTTTCCCTTCCTATGAACCAACCAACCAACCAACCATTTCTTTTGCTTTGTAACTACCTTAGTAGCAACTTCTTGTATTATATCACGAACATCAGTCCATATCTCTTATGGCGCTTTGTCTTCTAGATCTAATTCTCGAAATCGATTCCTCACTTCCACAGCATATTCTAATGGAATTTGATCCAGATCCTGCCTGAAAGGCTTTCTAGTTTACTGCGTTTTCCTCAATCGAAGCTTAATTTTGGCAACAAGAAGCAGTTGATCGGTGCCACAATCGGCCCCAGGCCTTGTTTTTACTGCTTGTATAGCGCTTCTCCATCTCTGCCGGCAAAGAATATAATCGATCTGATTCCTGTACAGACCGTCCGGTGAAGTCCATGTGTACAGGCGCCTCTTGTGCTGTTGAAAATGAGTATTCGCTATGGTCAGGTTGCTTTCTTGACAAACCTCTACTAGCCTCTTCCCAGCTTCATTTGGCTCACCAAGACCGAACTTGCCTGTAATTCCGGATATTTCTTCACTCCCGACCTTAGCATTCCAGTCTACAATGAGAAAAACGACGTCTGATGATGGGGTGCGGTCTAAAAGGCATTGTAGGTCCGCATAAAGTCTCTCAACGTCAGCTTCTTCAGCAGTAGTGGTCGGTGCATAGACTTGGATAACTGTTATGTTGAAAGAAAGGGTGACCTTGGATCCGAAGTGAAATCATTCGGTCGTTTATGGGGTTGTACCCTAGCACTGCTTTGCCCATTCTCCTGTTTACTATGAGAGCGACCCCATTCCTTCTCTTGGATTCGTGTCCACAATAAAAGACATAATGGTCGCCGGAGTTAAATTCTCCATTCCGGTCCACTTGAGCTCGCTGATACCCAAGATATCAATGTTCAATCTGTCCATTTCTCGCTTGACGACATCCAGTTTACCTTGCGTCATAGATCTTACATTCCATGTTGCTATGTGATATATCTCCTTGCAACATCGGACTTTCCGGTCGCTTCCCGACACATCCACAACTGAGCGTCCTTTTGGCTTTAGCCCAGCCGCTTCATTCGTTCTGGAGCTACTAGGAATCGCCCTTTGTTCATCCTCAGTAACATGCGGGACGCATTCCAACCTGGGGGGCTCATCTTCTGGCGCCATATCATTAATGGTATTGTGACTGGCCATAGGGTTTTCTTGGCAGGAAATACTGGAGTGGGTTGCCATTACCTTCTCCAGTGAATCACATTTTGTCAGAACTCTCTGCCATGACCTGTCTGTCTTGGGTGGCCCTACACAGCAGAGCTTACAACTTCATCGAGTTTCGGAAGCCCCTCCGCCACGACAAGGCAGTGATCCGTGAAGGGGAATTCTGTACTTACTCCATAAGGATTAGCAGTTTTGTCCTAAACAAACATAACTTTGTTCTTCAAAATGTTTTTAAAATCTTAACTAATTACTGGAACAGTAGAACCAGTGTCTACCAACGCCATCATAGACAAACCATCAACAAGCACATTGTTCTTTAACATGCTCACAGACGCAGGAATAATAGGTGGCAGCGCATGTTGTCCAGCGACCCCATTGGCCGCACTGGGTAGTTTTCCTGCATTGGAGGCGGAGATCGGCGCCGGGTAGACGGGGGCACATGAAATAACGAAGGTGTCACAATACGGTCAGACGCTGTAGAATGGCTGCGGAGCCCTTCGTTTTGAAAACGGCCCATCCGGGAGGGATGTTTTGGCTGTCGATGCAGGGCGGCGCGTCGGTTCGATGCCGTCGGGGGATACCTGAACGACGCGCGCCGATTGCACTAGCGGGAAATGTGACCAGCGACACCACACCGGTAGCACACGGGAATAAGCCGATCAGAAAGCGGCGCTTCCTTACAAGGTAGGACGCGGCGAATATTCAAATCTTGGTTCCGGGTCAACGTAGTTTTTCCGCGGTAGGCGCGGTTGGAGTAGGGCCGAGGATCCCTGATGATAAGAGGACTGCCTTGGTCGCGGGGTGTCTTCGCGGCAGGCGAAATCGGTGTCATTGGCTGGTATATAGCAGACGGTGGTGGGCACGTACGTGCATGGGCTGGAAAAGCATATGCTTCATGTAGTCAAGGGTTCGACGAAGGTTCGTCTGGTTAGGCATGGTAGTTGAGTAAAAAGAGTTGCAGTCACTGACCAACTCAACATGAAAAAAGAAGACGTTTCGGAACCCCTACGGGTTTCTTGATCGCAATGAGGCGGACAAGCCGAGGGAATGGAAATTTAAAGGTGAAGCTGGTGAAGTAATGATTGTGAATAGATTAATGGCATGTTTCCTGTTGTGCAATTCATGACTCCGGTTGTCGTCTGGATGAAAGACGACTCAAGCAGCAGCCGCGTTGTCAGATTGTTTTCTTTAGCTAGGATTGTAGCATCATCCCAGGCAATTTGGTGCCCCGTTTTGTGCGCGTGCTCTGCCAGTGCACTTGCAGCAATCTTATTGTTCCGGACGTCACGCTGGTGTTCTTTCAATCTTCGTGTGAATTCCCAGTTTCACCGATATAAACTTCACTGCAATCGCCACAGGGTATCTTATAAACCACACCAGGGAATTGAACAGAAGGCAAGGGGTCCTTAACATTAACAAGCATATTACGAAGCTTGCAGGTCGGCACGTGTCCAATGCGCAAGTCATATTTTGAAAATACGCGGGAAAGAGCTTCGCTAATACCACGCATATAAGGGATCCTTGCGCTGGCCGAAACAGTCTTGGGAGTGGTTATCCTTGGTTGCAAAACAGTTTTCGAGGATTGAGAAAACTGTTTATATATATATATATATATATATATATATATATATATATATATATATATATATATATATATCGCTGGCGTCGCTTTGATGTCGACACCCCGTCTGGCACCACCTCATAAGTGACTTTGGTTAAACGTCGCTGAACAACATAGGGTCCGAAGTATCACCGCAAAAGTTTTTCGGAAAGTCCACGGCGGCGAATAGGCGTCCAGACCCACACTTCGTCGCCAGGTTTGTACATTACGTGTCGGTGTTTATGGTTGTAGCGTTGTGCATCATGCTCTTGCTGATTTTTGATCCGCACACGCGCTAGTTGGCGAGCTTCCTCTGCACGCTGAGCGAATTCCTCGGCGTCCTGATCGAGATCATCGGTGTCGGCATTCGGGAGCAACATTGCATCCAGCATAGTTGTTACTGGTCGCCCGTGAAGCAGGCTGAATGGTGCCATGCGAGTGTTGTCTTGGCGTGCCGTATTGTAGGCGAACGTGACGCAGGGAAGAATTTCGTCCCAATTATTATGGTTCACGTTGGCGTACATGCAAAGCATGTCTGCGATGGTCTTATTGAGGCGTTCCGTCAACCCACTGGTTTGAGGGTGATAGGCTGTAGTTTTACGGTGACTGGTACCACTGATGCGAAGAATGGTCTCCAAACGTTCGGCCATAAATGCAGTTCCTCGGTCAGTTATAATGAGTGCCAGAGCGCCATGCCTCAGGAAAATGTTCTCAACGAAGAACCTAGCTGCTTCGGCGGCGGTACCCTTGGCAGAGCCTCGGTCTCCGTGTAGCAGGTCAGTTAATCGGTGGCGACAATTATCCATTTATTCCTGGCTGTAGACGTCAGAAATGGTCCGAGGACGTTCATGCTAATTTGCTTAAAAGGTGTCGTTGGCACTTGAAGAGGGTGGAGTAGGCCGGCTGGTTTCACAGGGGGTGATTTACGGCGTACGTACATAGTTGTTTCACTGTTGCCGGCAGTTCTGGCCAGTAGTATCCGTGCTGTACTCTAGCCAATGTGCGGGTGTAGCCCAGGTGACCGGCGGTTGGCTCGTCGTGGCACGCTTGCAAAACTTCAGTGTGGAGAGCCGATGGGACAACGAGTAGATGACTGTTTCCCCGAGGACGGAAGTTCTTCTTGTAAAGTACGTTGTTGCGAATAAAGAATGAAGAAATTACTCGGGCGAAAATCTTAAGGAAAACCGTAGTTCGCTTCTCCAAGAAATCAATAAGAGGGAGCAATTCCTGGTCCTCTCGCTTCTGTTGGGAAAGCGTTCGCAGTGTCTTCGTCGGTCATAGTGCAAGGTTCGACCGGTGCTCGCGAAAGGCAATCTGCATCCGCGTGCTTGTTTCCATTGTAAATAACTGCCATGTCGAATTCTCGTAATCGAAGACTCCAATGCGCAAGTCTCCCTGAAGGGTCCTTTAAGTTCGTCAGCCAACAGAGAGAGTGATGGTGACTGACGACTTGAAAAGGGCGAGCGTACAAATAAGGGCGGAACTTCATAACCGCCCATACCACTGCAAGGCATTCTTTTTCGGTTGTCGAGTAGTTCGCTTCTGCTTTATATAAGGTCCTCCTGGCGTAAGCAATTACTTTTTCCACACCATCCTGGCGCTGCACCAGCACAGCTCCTAAGCCCACGCTGCTGGCATCCGTATGAAGCAGTGTAGGGGCGTCGTCATTAAAGTGCGCCAGGACAGGTAGTGTCTGTAGACGCATCCGCAGCTCATTGAAAGCATGTCGCTGTCCTTCACCCCAGCGAAAGACAGCGTTGTTACGCGTCAGTGAAGTTAATGGCCAAGCAATTCGTGAGAAGCCTGCAATAAACGGACGGTAATAGGCGCAAAGACCCAGGAAGCGCCGCAATGTCTTTTTGTCCGTAGGTGTTGGGAACTTGTCGACTGCGGAGAGCTTTTCAGAATCAGGCCGGACACCTTCTTGGCTAAGAACGTGACCTAAAAACTGCAGTTCTTCGTAACCGAAGTGGCACTTCTCGGGTTTTAGTGCAAGGCCCGCAGATCGTATGACCTGAAACACAGCTAGCAAACGGCGTAGATGCTCTTCAAATGTGGCCGAAAACACGATTACGTCGTCAATATGCACCAGACATGTTTGCCACTGAAGTCCCGAAAGCATAGTGTCTATCAGCCTCTGGAACGTTGCTCGTCCGAGCATAAACCGAACGGAAGGACCCTAAACTGATACAATTCGTCGGCAGTGACGAATGCTGTCTTCTCCCGATCCCTCTCATCTACTTCGAGGTGCCAATATCCACTTTTCAAGTCCAATAATGAGAAGTAACGTGCACTTCGCAGGCGATCAAGGGAATCGTCCATGCGAGGGAGAGGGTACACGTCTTTTTTGGTCACTTGGGTGAGTTTGCGATAGTTTACGCAAAATTGTAAGCACCCGTCCTTCTTTTTTGACAAGTACCACGGGGGAAGCCCAGGGACTCTGTGACGGCTGGATAACGTCGTCTCTAAGCATTTCGGCCACCTGGCGCTGAATGGCTTCACGTTCTTTCGGAGCCACCCGGTAAGGATTTGGTCGAATCGGGCGAATCGAGTCATCCGTGATAATTCGATGTTTTGTCAAAGGCATTCGGCCGATCCGCGGTTGTGAAGCAAAGCAGTCTCGAAATTGGCCTATTAGATGGTCTACGATGGTTACGGGCGTCTTGCGAACTGATCCTTCCTGTTGCAGTAAGCAGCAGTGGTGCGCATCTGGGAGGCAGTCGAAAAAGGCCACAGTTGTGCCTTTCGGAATTTGCTGACGCTCGTCACTGAAATTTGTCAGCTGCACTTCGGTATGCCCATTGGTCAAGTTGACTAGCCCTCGAGCTATAGAAACACCTCGGCTAAGTACCAGGGTAACTGCCTATTCGGCGACGCCATCGCCTGTATGTGCCACGTCGCATTTCACTTCAACAAGAGAGCATGATCGCGGAGGTAATGTCACCATCTCATTGGCGACGCGTAAGGGCATCGGCGGTACTTCCGCATAACCAAGGTCTTTGTTGTTATTGATGAAGGCAACGACGCTGTCAAGAATGCTTATTACAGCCCCATGAAGACGCAGAAAATCTATGCCAAAGATGAGGTCGTTGCAGCAGTCAGGCAGAATAACAAAGCTGCCAACAAACACCGCGTTTCCTATTCCTATCCGGGCAGTGCACTTCCCTGTCAGTGCCAGTAGCTGACCCCCGGCACTTCTTATTACTGGCCCAGTTTATTAGGGCTTTACTTTGCGCAGCGTGTCAGCCAGTGTCTGGCTAATAATTGAAAAATCCGCTCCGGTATCCTTCAAAACATGTACCTCCAGCCCATCAATGGAAACGGCGAGATCAGCGCTAACAACGTTATCTGGGTCGCTTGTCCCTTTCGGCATTTGCGGCGGAAGTGCGTCAAGGTCGGCGCTGTCAGTTTCGTCGTCATGGCTGATCATCTGGTACGGCATTTTCGGCGGTGGGGCGGCAATTTCTATGTTAACGGCGGCGTCAGAAGCACTGGTTGTCGGCAATTGCGGCGGTGGTGAAGGTTTTGACACTTTTCGACTGGTTACAACCTCCCCTCGCGAGGTTGCGGCTGTTAGTTTCCCCGGTGAGGGCTTGGGGACCGCCGTCCGCTAACGTCAGCAGTGGTGCGACGCATCGGCGAAGAATAACGCTGTAGCGATGGAGAGGAGCGGCGGTGGAAGCCCGGGGATTCGGTTTCACTGCTGACCGGAGGGTTGTCCTCGATTTGAGCAGAGTCAGCGTCGAAGCAGCGGAGAGAAGAAACAGGCGGAAAGGCCTGCCCCTCTTCGCGCTGGCGGCAGTAGAAACAGAGTGGTCGGCTGTCATAACTGCGCCATCTGTCAGTTCGGCGAGGTTGAGAGCACCTGGAAGGTGCCCACTGAGGCCCCTGAAAGAACCGCGTCTCCTGACGGCTAGGTGAGCTCGGTGGGGCGTGGTCTTGAGGCGGGCAACGAAGGACCGTGGCATAGCTCTCGGGTTGCAGCTCGTGGTATGGTGCAGGAATGTCGGCCGTGTAGCTTACCGGTTGAGGAGCGTGGTATGGTTCGGAAATGGCTGCCGTGTTGTCCACTGGATGAGACTCGTTGTATGGTGCAGACGGTGATAGGGCGTACCGAATTTCATTCCTCACAGCTTCCACGAGGGCCTGTGATGACTGAGCTTTCGTAGCCGTAATTCGCTGCAGCTCCTCAAGGACAATTTCTACAATTTCTCTGTTGCAGTCAGCGCCGCCGCAGTCGTCGAGACACAGTTGGCAGATCGGTTGTACTGGCGGCACCGGTCTTGGAGGTATCGCTCTATAGCCGTAGCGGCCTTAACAAACTCACTCATGGTTTTAGGTGGGTTGCGTACCAAGCCGGCAAACACCTTCTCTTTGACACCGTGCATGAGATGCCGTAGCTTTCTTGGCTCACTCATATCAGAGTCGGCACGGCGAAAAAGGCGAGCCATGTCTTCCGCAAACACAGCCACGCTCTCATTCGGCTTCTGGACGCGCACTTCAAGCAGGCGCAGCGCATTGTCTCGTCGATCAGTTCTCGCAAAAGTGTCTACCAGGTGACGGTGGAAGTCATTCCACGTGGATAAGCTAACCTCGTGGTTTTCAATCCACGTGCTAGCATTATCCTGAAGGGCAAAATAAACATTGAAAAGCATCTGGTCTGCGCTCCATTGATTTATCTTGGCCACTCGCTCAAACTGGTCAAGCCAGTCCTCAACATCTTGAAACGCTTCTCCGCGAAAGCACTCTGGCACCTTGGCGTTCTGAAGAGTCACCGGCGTAGGGTTGGGATGTGCCTTCGCTTGGGAGACCTGATGAACTTGGGCGTTTGAAGAGTCGTTCGGCAGATGACTGCACTCCGGGGCTAGGCCTAGAAGGCGACGGCTAGAACGAAGGACAGGCGTGTCGATGTCTGGGATCCGCTGTGGACTGCCAAAATGAGTCTTACGCATACCCCAGCGCGCTCCATCAGCGTCGCGTCTCGATAGAACGCTAAGGAGGGCCTAAATATAAGACGGTTTTAATAGTAGACTAGAACGAGTCTTGCGCTCAAGCTTCCTTCTCTTCCAGCCTCGCGCTTGTGGTCACAGGCGTCAACTTTTGAGTCGTCTTCTACGCGGCAATATGAAGGAAAAAAGCCAACAGTCGGCGAGGCCAAAGAAAGCATTGGGGATTGTACTTTATGCCTTTTTTTTTTAATTTTTACTTCTGTAATCACTTAAATTATTACTGTAATCTGTTTAGGGGAAAGATAAACAAGCACGAACTAGAAGAAAAAACAACGTGCCGATGATGGAAACCGAACCGACGGCCTCGAAATATCGCGTCCGGTGCTCTTCCCTCTGGGCTACATTGGCCGCTGTCCCTCCTGCTATTTTCTTGGGTATTAATGTTGCCTGTATACGAGCCTTGAGGGTGTTCACCAGCGCCACCCTCAACCATAGCGGTGGACGTGGAGAGAGAGAGAGAAAACTTTTAATGAGCATATAATCAGTAAAAATTCGCAGGAGCTGGGTGGTCGGTGCCCCTAGTCCAGGGCTCCGCTGGCAGCAGCTGATTTGCGGACTAGCTGGATAAACCAGGCTTGCTGGTCCATGTTGTCGCTGGTAAGGGCCGCCTCCCACTGCTCGTGTGTCGGGCATGGCACTATTAACGTTGGGTCAGGTTTGTCAGGACGTGGAACGTCCTGTGTTACCGCCAGCGTCACGTAGAACAGACGCGATATTCGGAGGTCGTGGGTTCGGTTCCCACCATCGGCACGTTATTTTTTCTTCTACTTTGTGTTTATATATCTTTACCCTACACAGATTACATTACTAATTTATGTCATTACCGGAGTAAAAATTTAAAAAAGACAAAGTACAATCCCCTATGCTTTCCTTGGCCTCGCCGACTGTTGGCTTCTTTCCTTCATGTATTACAGTCATACATGGCAGTAATTGAATTACAGTAATAAAATTACTGTAATTTATTATTTTTCAGTAATTTGAAATTAAATGAATTACTTTTTCGGTTTGGTAATTTAGTCATGTAATGAATTACGTTTTGGCAGTCATTTCGCCGCATAAGTAATTAATTCCTTTCGAAATTACTTTTACCTAAATGTACCATTACTCCTTCAATAGACAACAAAGTAGAGTGCTGCAAAAGCAGGAACGACGTGCCACAAGCCAAAGCCAGCGTAACGGATCGGCAAAACGAGAAAACATTGAGCAAGACAGTGCGCCTGAGGCCTGTGTAGCAGTTCACAGTGTGGCTATCCCATGGCAGCCTTTCTCCAAGCAGCAGGAAACAAGGCGTCAAGGGAATGACGAAGGGACATGGTGCAAGAAGGCCGGAGTTGAAAACTAGTTGGAAGCGCGGCGTGTTGCGTCGGCTAGGGCACAGTTTGTGCCTGGTTACACTCATCACCGCGGGGCGAGGGAGGGTTGGGGCGGGGTAGACAGGCAGAAGGGTCCATGCCGTGAGCCGCCGTGGCGTGAGCATTACTGAGCGCAAAGTCCCGAGGACGATTCTTCGGACTACGGAAGCAATAAACAGCCTAGCTTCCTCGGGACCTTCGAATGGCGGAGACAGCTCCGGGCCAGCAAGACGCTGGGTTCACCGCTCATTTCACAACCGTTCGACCATGCTTCTGCTTTTGTTGTTTTTCTTTTTGTGGTTGTCTTATTTTTTCAACTTCAGGTGCTGTAGGAAAGAGGGAAGGAATAGTTCTCGGGGACGGAATTTGGCGGGAAGATGAAAGAATGTGCGTCTGGAGAACAAGTTTTTTGTTTAGTAGCTTTACTTAGTTTTTGCATGTATGAAAACTAGAAACTAATTTATAAGTAATTGAACTACTCAGTTGAAGTAATTGCAATGTAAATTCATTACCTTTCAGGAGCAGTAATGAGTAATGTAGTTTAATTACTTTTCTGCGATTTTGAGCAAGGTAATTAGTAATGTAAATAAATTCCTTTTCAAAAGTAATTTTTACCATGTATGATTATAGTGAGTACCCTCATTTCCCCTTCATTTATCTGCTTGTAGCTTACGGGGGTCTCGTTTCTGGCAGTCTTGAAGCCATAGGCATCGTAAGAGGGTTCTAGCACAGCTTTCGCCCTCGCTCTTGATCATGTTCTACGGGACGCTGGCGGTAACACAGGACGTTACACGTCCACCGCTAAGGTTGAGGGTGGCGCTAGTGAACACTCTCAAGGTTCGTATACAGACAACATTAATACC
This sequence comes from Amblyomma maculatum, assembly GCF_055883805.1. Classification (NCBI taxonomy): domain Eukaryota; kingdom Metazoa; phylum Arthropoda; class Arachnida; order Ixodida; family Ixodidae; genus Amblyomma; species Amblyomma maculatum. The sequence goes on along the minus strand of NC_139353.1, from coordinate 172,306,104 downwards.
CGAGAAAGTAGCAGGGGGTACTGCGGCCGATGTAGCTTGGAAGAGCACCGGACGCGATATTCGAAGGTCGTGGGCTCGGTCCCCACCATCGGCACGTTGTTTTTTCTTCTACTTTGTGTTTAATTATCTTTGCCCTAAGCAGATTACATTACTCATTTCTGTGATTATACAAGTAAAAATAAAAAAAAAGACAAAACATAATCCCCAATGCTTTCCTTGGCCTCGTCGACTGTTGGCTTCATACAAGTAAAAACTAAAAAAATAGACAAAACATAATCCCCAATGCTTTCCTTGGCCTCGTCGACTGTTGGCTTCTTTCCTTCATCTATTATAACGAGCACGTACCCTCATTTCCCCTTCATTTATCTGCTTGTAGCTTGCGGGGGTCTCGGTTCTGGCAGTCTTGAAGCCATAGGTATCGTAAGAGGGTTCTAGCACAGCTTTCGCCCTCGCTCTTGATCACGTTCTACGGGACGCTGGCGGTAACACAGGACGTTCCACGTCCGCCGCTATGGTTTAGGGTGGCGCTGGTGAACACTCTCAAGGTTCGTAAAAAGACAACGTTAATACCCGAGAAAGTAGCAGGGGGGGGGGGGGGGGGGGACAGCGGCCGATATAGCTCAGTTGGAAGAGAACCGGACGCGATATTCGGAGGTCGTGGGTTCGGTCCCCACCATCGGCACGTTGTTTTTCTTCTACTTTGTGTTTAATAATCTTTCCCCTAAACAGATTACATTACTCATTTCTGTGATTATACAAGTAAAAATTAAAAAAAGACATAAAACAATAATCCCCAATGCTTTCCTTGGCCTCGCCGACTGTTGGCTTCTTTCCTTCATCTATTATAACGAGCACTCCCATTTCCCCTTCATTTACCTGCTTATATATATATATTGAAGAGGGGTTTTCTTGGGGGTTATTCGAAGGACTAGAGACGGCGACCGGTGACACAAGACTATCGTAGAGCGAAGCACAATCTCGTCCGAGCTCTCAGTGCGCGCGCCAGCTGATCGGCGTCTTCATCGTCGTTAGTGTCGGCGCTGAATCATATTCTTCCTTACAATTGCCCCGGCGGAAAGAGGGGGCCATCCTGCCGACTTAAGGCGAGGGTATGACAAGGGAATAGCAGTATGGCTTAAGTCGAATGACGTGAACAACTTCTCGGTCGCGGTGACGGTGGTTCGAAGAAGGCGTTGCTGGTTCCACGACGTAGTTAACCGGTGATGTGCGCTCTAATACACAATAAGGACCATTATACTTTGCAGAGAATTTGGAATCAGCCGGAATACAGAGCCAAGCGAGGGTGTTGGTATGAAAGTCAGCAGCGGGCTTGCCGTGATCGCTCTCATGTCGGTGAAGATCTTGAATGTTCGACTTGAATGAGCGAGCCATCTGACGGCACTGCTCAGCATTACGGGCAACAGCAGAAAGAGAAGTGTACTCTGAACTGTCGGGGTGGTAAGGAAGTATGGTGTCCAGTAGACAGGAAGGCATGGCAAAATCCAGTCGTTGTTTGAGACGCTGTGTTATAGGCATGAGTGACGTACGAAAGCACCTGATCCCTATTAGACGCGTCAGAATAAACGTACTGGCGAGCATGTCACCAAGAGTTCAGTTAAACCTTTCTGTGAGGCCGTTGGTTTGAGGATAGTAAGCTGTGGTGGTTCGATGTATTGTTTGGCATGCTTCCAACAGCTCGCTGACCACTTGAGATAGGAAGACGTGGCCGCGGTCACTGAGAAGTTCACGAGGCGCCCCGTGACAGAACGAAGTGACGCAGGATGAAGGAGGCGACGTCACAAGCACTAGCCGTAGGCAGGGCTGCAGTCTCCGCGTAGCGAGTGAGGTGATCCACGGCGACTATTATCCAGCGGTTGCCTGATGTCGAAGATGGAAGGGGGTCATAGAGGTCGATGCCGACACGATGAAAGGGTCGCGCTGGACAAGGCAATGGCTTTAATGGGCTGGCGGAGGAGCGCGGAGATGATTTCCGCTGCTGACAAGCAGTACAGGAGCGAATATAGCAGCGGACAAAGTTGTACATCCCCCGCCAGTAGTACCGCTGGTGGAAAGGCTAGTATGTCTTCAAGCCAGCATGTGCACTTTGCGGAGCGACGCTGGCGGTACGAAGAGAGTCCAGAAGACGGGGTGGTAACTTTACGAAGCGAGCGGCAAAAACTTTCGCTAATGACGGAGAGAGTGGCCCCTGTATCGACGAGTGCAAGTGCACGAACACCGTCAACAAAAACTTCGAGAACGTTCGGCGGAGACAGACGAGGACTTGTGGTAGGCGAAATGTGCGCAGTTCGTGCCCCAAGAACTGCGGCTGCTAGTTTTCCGAGTCTAGTGTCACGCTGCGACGCCGCATTGGCAACAAGGACCGACGGCGAGGGGACGGCGAGCGGTGCAATGGAATGTTCTGGTGGCCCGATGAGCTGTGCGGCTGCCCTGGAGATTTCACCGAAGGTGGGCGCAAGGTGTCGCATACTGATAATTGCTGTCAGCCATAGTGCGTGCAGGGGCAGAACGCAGAATACGACGGCACTGGCAAGCGACGTGGCCTGAAATACCGCAGGCATAGCAGATAGGCCGGTTGTCATTCGTGCGCCAAGGATTGTAGGGAGGCGGCGTATATCGGAACCGTGGAGCGACAGTCGGTGGCGCCATAGTCGGCACATACGCAAAGGACTGTGGCGGCGGAGGGCGGGCGGTAACTTGTGCATAGGTGGGAGGCATTTGTACTTGCACAGGTAGAGGCGGCACGACAACAGGGGGGCTGTAACTCAATGGTGCAGTGAGAGGTGTGGGCTGCAGTGGAACAGGGTCGACATGAGGTGTGACAGGCTCTGGCTGGCCGAAACTGGGAAGGGCTTCTGCAAACTCCTGCGATCAATAACACGGAAAGTTGAGCTAGTTGGTACATAATTTTAAGGAATAACAGCGCGGAGACGAAGGACAAGGAAGAAGACAACACCTGCGCTGACTATCAACTGCAGTTTATTAGAAAGAAACACGCAAAATATACTCTTTTCACAACCAATAACGCATGTGCGACACCAATCGCCAAACAGATACCTCAGTCTTTTGAATCAAGATAGATTAGTTCACAGTCATGGACAGATACAGAAGGGGTGCTTACACAGGAGTCATGATTTTTATGAATATGAAAGGCTTCACTGATTTCCCTTGTTAGTTTATCTTTGTGTTTGTACAGAATTTTTGTTTGATTAAAAAGGGGAACACATTAATTTTTAGAACAATTCAGTTGGTTGTTAAGCGGACAGTTCCTGTAATGCAGAGCAAGATTTGAGGATGGGGCGCCCTTCAATGAAGTGTTGTGGTCTCGTAAGCAGGTATTTAAGCACCTTCCCGTTTGACCTATGTAGGTCTTCCCGCATGTAAAAGGCACTTCATACACAACTCCTTCTGCGCAACCGACAAACCTCAAGTCATGCTTTATCTGGCACCCTCTTTTCATTTTTCTTTGTTTCTTTTCATCTTCCCTAGATTTTGCTTAACCATGGCGCATATTTTTCCCAGCTTTTTGGGGGCAGAAAAAAGAACATCTACTCCATATCTGCTACCTACTTGCTTCAAACGGTGAGACATTTGGTGAATATACGGCAGGACTGCAATTTTATTTTTCTGTTTTTGGGAATGCTGAGGTGATAGTTGTCTACCGCACGATTTCATCCCTTTTAGTATCTTGCTGCATGCAAGAACTATGGTATCATCCGGAAACCCCGCTGTTCTTAGTCTTTGAACCTGTCGATTAAAACTGTCACTGATAGTATGTACACATGACTTATAAATGGCGGCACCTAAACAAGAAACAGCTATACCACATTTTACAATCTTGGAATGCGCAGAATAATAACTAAGTAAAGGCTTTTCAGATCTCTGCAGAAAGGACCAGCACACATGATCCGGCTTCATTTCCAGTCTAATATCTAAAAATTGCAGCTCATTCCCATTAGGCTTTTCAAAGGTGAATGTAAGGCCGTGTCCACTGTACTCAAAAACCTTTAACACGTCAATGAGCTGCCTATTGAAGTCACCGGGATCCACAAAAAACAAGGTAATCATCGACGTACCTGAAGATGCGTTTTGTTTTGACCGACAGGTTACTTACAATGGCTTTATCTACATAGCTAAGAAAGATGTTGCTTAGTACCGGAGCCACCTTTGAGGCAATGCATGCCTGCGTGATGATGTGTCGGATCGCAGGGGTACGTAGCTGGGCTGTAGACGACGGGCGTGGGCCAGACAAAAGCCCAAGCTGTCGGGAGACCTCATCTCGAACAAAATATTTGATGTCCGCCAAAAGGTCGCTGTTCAAAGTCAGGCCAGAGATGGACGCAGCAGGTGCGGGAGAGCGACGAGTGCAGAGGCGTTGCTTGAGCATTTCGTCGAAACTTTGGCAAAGGTTGTATACTGAGGCCACCGCGGTTGGGCTCTTTGCCCACAGCATGTGAAATGCATCGACATCAATGCCCTTCATTATGTAGTTTATCTTGGCAGCCTCATCCATAGACTGGTCGACACGCTTGCATAAATTTACGAGGTCTTCAATGTAGCTTGTGAAGGTTTCCCCTTCATGCTGAACTCGTACGCGCAGGGCTTCTTCAGTGCGTAGTTTCCGAACTGTGGGACGACCGAAAAAGTCCGTGAACTTCGCCTTGAAGTTGGCCCAAGTTGGCATGTCGGCTTCATGATTTCGGTGCCATAGGTTAGCAACGTCACTCAGGTAGAAGATGATGTTGTTGATCTTCATGCGGTCATCCCAGTTGTTATGATGACTCACCCGCTCGTACGAGGCTAGCCAATCTTCGACGTCCTGGTCGCCCTGCCCGCTGAAAACTGCGGGATCTCGCTGCCGAATTGTACCGGACTGCGCAGCGGCTGCCACCGGCTGTTGGCCTACCTCGTTTGTCGCCATAGGTATCGTACGACTGCAGAGCTCCACGGTGATCAAGAGTCGTACCCAGGTCACGTTCCACCAAATGAAGAGGGGTTTATTGGGGGTTATTCGAAGGACTGGAGACGGCGAGCGGTGACAAAAGACGATCGTAGAGCGAAGCACAGCCTCGTCCTAACAAGACAGTCCGAGCTCTCAGTGCGCGCGCCAGCTGATCGGCGTCTTCATCGTCGTTAGTATCGGCGCTGTATCATCTTCTTCCTTACAATATATATATATATATATATATTGCAAAAGAAGGCTAGGTCGAGACGGCGAAGTCGTGACGGCAAGGACAGCGAAGCCTTGTCTAGCGTTTTAATCTGGTCACGAACCCAACCGCGCGCCAGAGCCGGCGCCGCGGGACGATGATGATGGTATGTACAAATGAAAGAAGATCATGGCATGTACAAATGAAAGAAGGTCCACAGAAGGCTCGCAATATATATATATATATATATATATATATATATATATATATATATATATATATATATATATATATATATATATATATATATATAAAACCGATTTGCCCTATCGCGGTGAAACAAATTCAAAGCTGTTCAGAGTCGCTTATACTAACCTACAGTACTAACCTACTAACCTACAATGGCTCATGCTCGCGGCAGTGTACATCCGTGCGCTGTAATTGTACCAGCTGTGGCCTCTCCTTCACGCAGCGGCGCACCCTCCTCCTCTCCTTAGCAACCGGCGCACCGGTGGGGGCCGAACTGTGCATTTCAACCGTGACGTCACACAGTAGCGGTAGAACGAGCGCGCGCTCGTCGGTGGTGGTACCACCTCGTGAGACGCATGGCTCCGAAGCGGCCCTAAAATTCCGCCCCAAGCAGTACGGGGAAGCAGCGGCGTACACCGGATTTCCCAAATTATCGCCGAAGAGCGTGAAATGCGGGCACAAGTCCCTCGTTTAATATGAAGACCTTTGGGTAATTCAAAGAGATATCAGCGAACACTGGTGACCATTCCACTGGGCCGCCATGTACAATATGGAATAACCAGTGTGTTGATCACAAGGCTTTCGCCAAGCACACTTTAGAATTTCCAAACTGTCTTCGGTATATTTTTTTCGTTCTCTACAGTTGATTAATCAGTAAAGGCTGATTAAGATTTTTTTAATTATTGGCTTCACAAAAAAAGCGTCAATGCGAAAGTTGTAGATCTAGAAGAAGAGCTCGCTGCGTTGTTTCCATCAAACTAGCGTTTACGTAAAGAGATATTTTACCAGCTGATAACGACACCTGGCGCAATAAATAAAATTCCTCGTCACAGCGGCGTCATTTTAAAGCCTCGAGACGCGTCCGAGATAACAAAACTTTTCTTGGCCGTGCTCTCTACACTGAAACTGGTTGTACGGGATGGTGAATGATTTAATATAACAGCTAGTCACGTGACAGCATTTTTGAATTCCTTATAAGTCGTAGCATGATGAAAACAACGTAGCTATGAGTTTTTCGAAAAGATCTATAAATTTTGCTCTCCCACTTTTTCTCTGAAGCCAAGAATTAAAAAAAATAGCTATTAGTCTGTATTGATTAATCAACTGTAGGAACGAAAAGGTACTGAAGTTGAGCATAGGTGACTCTGAACATCTCTGAATTCGTTTGACTGCGCTAGGGCAAACTGTTTTTGTTTTTTTTTTAACTTGGTCCGGGTTAGCTGGGACACTCTATATATATTGTGACGTTGTTTGTGGGCCCAAGTCCGTTCCGGAGCTCTGGGCAGGTAACACGTCAGGCAAACGAACACACGCTTTTCTTGACAGCTAAACAATAACCACTACACATATACAGCCTACACTTAAGGTCTGATGTCGAGAAACGGCCTACTGTTTCTTGGGAACACTGTTGGATAGATGCAGGTGACGGTTCCCTGCAGTCGGGCGATGGTCTGCAGTCGGATGCAGCGCTGCGCATGAACCCAGAGACCGGGGGCCGGGTATGACGCTGGCCCTGTTCAAGCCCAGTGCCAGGTAGTGCGGTGGGTCACGACCCAGATACTGCGGCGTATTAGATGCAGCGGTCAGGTGCGTTGGCGCAGGCGAGCTGACTAGCCCACAGGGTGGCGGAGCGGGCACCAGAGCCCGGTGTCTGGCAGGTGCTAATCTTCACCGACTGGCTTCAAGGAGAGGTCAGCATCGAAGTGGTGCACAACTTGAGCTTTCGCTCTTCCTTGCGATGCGCATGAATAGCACTCTGTCGGTTGACGGAAGGGGTTCGCAAGCTTTTGCTCACTCTGACATGCCGCAGTCTTTCGAAACAATGCATTTGGTGTGGAGAGGACACGTCGGTGCTCTTGTCGCTGTGTGATTCAGTCGCGCGAATCGCGTGCGTGAAAGCTGGCACACGTCCAAACACGTGCTCGTGACGCAGCTGCCACTTGCTCCTCGATCATTTCGCCATGAAACGTCTTTCCGCCCTGTCGCCCTTGTCCCTCCTATTTCCGCATAAACTCGGTAAGGTTTAGTAGCTGCTCAATGAAGACAAATGGGTTACAGAACTTAAAGAGAAAAAAAACTTGGCTGACTATTCACAAATACTGTTTCAAAATCGCCCCTGCATTGCATGAAGCGGCATTAAGTGGACAGTTTGGCCCTGCGCCGAGAGTGACAAAAGAACTCGGAAATAAGCTTTAACTGATAAGGTAACAACTGCGCGATTTGTATTTCGAACAAATTCAAATTAGTTCAGTATTTCCCATAGGGCGTGAAGTTACATTTAGGAAAATAAAAGGATTATATATTTTATCATTCAAGAAATGCTACAATATGATTTTGGACCATTAGAAGGGGCGAAGTCACGCTATTACCAGTAGGAGCGCAGTAAGACTTCAGTATCGAATAGGAAAAAGCAAACGCGAAATACATTCCCGAGAGATACTCAGTGTGAGTTAGTTAAGAGGCAAATGTCGCACTGAAAACAGACAACAAACTCAGTACGCCAATAAGAGCTACAATAACGTCACTTTCCGGAAAATAGAATAGGTGAAATGAAACGTGTGACAGCTACAGCAAAACAGAGTTGCCCGATAGACAAAATCCATCGAAGCTCAGCTTCCACCTTGTCTGTAGTGTGGACGTTCGGCTAATATAGGTGAGGCATGTGATTCATCTGTCTTTTTTGGAAATGTACAATTATTTTACGAACATTCTTTTTTTTTTACCTTTTCCGAACGAAAACGAATGGACATCGATGTTCTGTTTTATAATAATCGTTTTAGAGGTTATTTAGGTTATTTGAAGACGCCGATTAGATAAGCAAATTTTCTGCATGGGAGCCTGAGGAAAAAATATTTCACGTTATATTGCGCGCTCATTTAAAATAATTAACAATTTTGCATTAGTAACCAAACACCAACAGAAAGGCAACAGATGTACAGAAATCAGAACAGAAGTAGAGCGCCGTACGAATAGGGGGCAGTCATATACAGGTGTCTGCACGTAACACAAATGGAGCGCTGAGGAAATGTCACTGGGAACATACAGATGAAAGGCACAGGCTTTTTAATTCTTTCCTGGCTTCCTTCAGGATGGTCATATCGTTTAGTTCGGGAGGTGTAGAGTTAAACATAAAAGGCACATAGTTTGGTTTGGTAAAACTTTATTTCCCACAGTAGGGGTCCTGGAGGACACTCGGCTAGGCGCCAGGTGTAGTTTACCATAACTGGTGTAAATTCTAGGTATGCTGTATTTTTCTGCCGTCTTAGTGTTTTTGGTTTGGTAAGGGGTGTTTTATACTCTGTTTCGTAATATCTTGAAATAAGAACGGCATAACTGCGCAGCTGCTGTATGTTTAACTATTCAATTTCTTTCATTACGTTACTTATTTTCAGGTTATGCAGTCTACTGCCGTAGACTATACTCCGAGCAATTCTGCGTAGGCACCTGTTTATTCTTTCCTTTCTGTTAGCTGAACGAATGCCATACACACTAATGCCGTATCGAAGCACGCTTTCCTCAAGAACCTCATATATTTTATACCTATAGTGTGAGCGCCAGCAGCCTCACGCAGTCTACGAATGTATGACGCTGCTGTTCGAAGCTTTTTACAGATATGTGTAATATGCTCTTTTCAGTTTAGAAGCTTGTCTAGGCATAAACCGAGGTATTTTACATGTGTGCTGTAGTCTAGAGATGATATGTCAGTCTATTACGCAGTACGCATTCAGGCGCGCTTTCACTGGCTATATTCATACAAAAGCCGGTTTTTAACCGAGTCAATGAGCGAAATTACGAATGCAACTTTTCCCTAGTTGCGCTACTGAACTTCTTTCGTAGCTGTAACCTCCAAACTCAACCTCATAGGTGCAGACATTTATTTATATGTTTTAATCTCGAGGGTGTGGGCCATGCCATGTGTGTTGGGCATGATGACATTTTTTCAAATAAATGGGGCTCATTGGCTGCACGGCGTCGTCCTACGGTGGACCATTCTCGGAGGGGAGGGAGGAAAAAAAAACGAACAATGAGGGTGACTGCCGCTCGTAGCTGTGTGAGGTGATGCTGATTGATACAATGCTTGCGAAATAAGATGCGAAGGTTCGTTGGTCTGAAATATTAAACAAACGTCCCATATGAGTAAGAGAGCATTAAACTGCTCCACTATTTCGTTCAAGAGGGGCTCAAAGATGAAGAGACAACTTTGTTATGCGTTCCTAGTGCAAATGAATGTTATAATACGCGTGACCTTTCAAAGTGTGCGTCGTGTCCCGTCTTTCCAAAGCTCGGAATAAAGCAGCTGAATTTTTGGCTCTGAACAAATCCAGGCGCCGAAAAAAGCGGGCGGCGCACCGTAGCGTGGCAACAACAGACACGCCAGCTGCAGCGGTCCGCGGCGGGACACTGCTTTGAAATAACGCAGGCAGGGGTAAACACTGCTGCTGAGGACAATGTGCAGCATATTTTTTAAACAAACAAAACAATCGGAGGTGGACGTAACAAACACATTGCCGATTCTTTAGGGGCACTCTTGCAAGGAGTGTTTACTGTCTGCGAAGAGATGAGACTCTTTATTTAGCGTCTCAACAGCGGCAGCCAGCAATGCTCGTCAGTCACTGACTGAAGAAGCGGCGGCAATTCTTCAGTGCAGAAGCATGCATTGCCTCCATCCCTGTTTGCTGCAGTCAGTGTTAATTACTCCGCAATTTCGAAACAATGTGTTTACATTCATTCATAAAATATTTTCAAGCGCGATTCTTATAAACACATCGAGGGTGCTTCCAACAGCCAATAGTAAATGACAGCGTGCCTTGTACAGCTGGGATGAAACAGCACTGAACAGGGGTGGGAGCCTTGGGTCGAAAATCCGAGCCAACGTTTCGACAAAGGGGACTTGTCTTCGTCTGGGCCAAGGCGAAGACAAGACGAATGCAAAAACTGCTGTTCTTCTTTTGTGCATCCTACTATAACCATTTCGTACAACAGGCTAGCTCACCAGCACGCTGGTGAAGACGCAAAATGCGCAGCCGACATAATCCTCAGTACAGTCTCTGTTAAGAGTGAACAGGGCGTGCTCCTTGGCCCTGCTGTGTGGCCATCGTTCGAACAATGCATCGACACCGTTACAAGTACCTAACGAAGAGCTATGGTCCTCACATCGCCGAATGTCAAGGCGTTTACGGTTGATGCAAATACCTGACTTAGCAAACTGGAGGCAAACATACTTCATGGACGCTTAACCAAGATAAAGGCTTTTCCTTTACTTGTTGTAGCGTTCAGTGCCTTCCACCTCCCTGGGCAATCGCCACTAAAGATTATCGCAGGTCATCAAAAGGGACCGAAATTCCAGCGGCTGCTGCTCTTCGCGTTCCCGTTATTGTTCACGGTGTATGTGCTGACTCTTGAGCCTCGTACAAACCTCCATTGGCAGTTGCACTAGGAGGAACAGTTTCGAGGCACCTCCGCCTCACCGCTGTATCGCCCAGACAGAAAAAAATAGGTCTCCCTGTGACGTAGTTTCTTGAGTCTCTTTCACGCTCCGTTTAATTAATGCCGTCGAAGATTAATGACCCCCACGGAAGACCCAACAAATGCCTTCGAAATTTCCGCGGTGGCGGGGGCGATATATTCTTGCCAGCGGGTTTGCTTGATGGGTTTACAGCACAAAGAGGGGGATTTCTGGAGGAGCCTATGCAGGGCAGAGAGTAACGAGCTGTGACAGAAAACTTTCGGAGAGCCTTGCTGTCTGGGGAGCCATAAGAGCCCGCACCTTGCCAGCCGAGTGTCGTAGGGAGCGCTGGTAAGAATAATTGGCGCACGTCTGGTTTGGCATCCAGCTCTGCCGAAGTGATGCAAGCCGGCCACCACGTAACGTACGTCGCATAGCCGCCAGACCGGCGTCAAAAATTTGAATTTGAAAACGTAAAGGGAAACAAGGTGTTGGAATCTTCCATCACGGTGAACATCGCCGAACATACGTTTGACTACCGCCGGTCTCTTCTGTCCACGCTTCTGTGCTCCGTTTGTAAAAGGGTCTCTGCAAAGTACAACGCCTAATCTTTGGCGACACTTGAAGGAACGTTCTTGCGGGCTAGTTTGTCACTTGTTTTATGACGTTGTTTATTACCACAGGGCGTAAATGAATATATGTAGAAAGAAAATTAAAAGGGTATTAAATGAAAAAACAAATGGTTGGCTACTCTAAGTTTAAGAGGGAACGATGATGTGGGCCCATATTCTTACATTGGGTCATGTTCGAGCGATGAAAAACGGCGCTAGAAGATGAAGCTGTTTTCGTTGCTTCCCATTCGTCGCCTTGCAGTGCAGTTGTTCGGGTATACTTCAGGTTGCGTAGCTGCCTATAGTCACCGTCCGCGAGCTGCTGAAGCGCCTCCCATAGAATCACGGTCTCACGGAGTGGTCACAGAGAGAGAGAATAAACTTTATTTGTGTAAAGTAATTACGCGGCTGGTTCGCCCAGGTCTGGGGTGGTGAAATTACAAAGAGGGCACCGGGTGTAGAATTAAGAAGGAAACATTTCACACGAAATGCATAGAAGATTGCTTAGTAGCGAGAGACTGTGTGGTACTGCATGCCTCCAATTTCGCTAGCACTCTGACTTCCGCGTTTCACCAATGTTGTCGTCGTGAAGAACACGCCTCTGGCTGTTTGGCAGGTGACATGCCAGGGCACTGACTGGATTGGTCCAATGAGATAACCGAACTGGCGGAAGCACCACTTTTGAGAATCGAACCCTCAGGGATCCCAAACCAGACATGGCATGGCTAAGCGGGGAATATACTCTAGTTGATTACGAACGTATGCTAATACGTGCATAAAAGTGGGACCTGAAACCAAAGTAAAACCCGGAGCGCTAGGGCACCTAATTAGAATTTGCCCTATCCGCGCTAAATATGTCGCAATTTTTGTAATCTGAATTCGCTCACCAACAAGCCCAACTCTCCGCTCTACTAATGACACCTTGAAGAGAACGCACAAGACGTACCGCACCCGTCAAAGCAGTCTATTGTGACAAAAAACAACAACAACAAAACCAGTACACCATACATAAAATGGAAATGTGGATGCAATAACTGTGAACGCACATGCGTGTCTCTTTTTTTGTATTCTCCTATTCTTCTGCGGCCTTCCTTTAAACCTGACCTCGCGAAGAGGAGGCTGAGAAAGAGAACTTTACGTACAGAACATTACTTAGGGCTGGTCTGGGTTGATATCACAGTGCTCCGGTGAGCGAACGTGGAGAAATGGTCGGCGGCGGCGTTCCAAGGAAGCGGTGTCCGATTGGTTTTGGGACGATGATAGCAGGATGACATACAAGGAATTCAGGCGGGGCTACTTCCCTATTTCTCGTACCAGAATACTAGAGGAAGGAAGAACAGAGTGCCTATGGTGAATGTTTACACGCCTAAGCGATGCGGTTTAATTCAGCTCTGAACGAAGGGATCGGTGATTCCCTAGTTAATTCACCAGCAATTATAATTGCGAAGCTGAAGCTTCAATTTAATCGCACATCTGCTACACGGTGATGATTGTGACCCGTTAAAAAGTCGTCTAAACTATCTGCATACTCTGCGGAGAAGTGGCACCGCTGGAAAATTTCGATTGAAAAACTTCGAATAATTAACCTTCCTTGTTTCATTGTTAATTGGGTTTCAACATACCTCACTAACCGAAAACAGTTTGTTAGTATCGATACTTATCATTCCAATGAACTAGGGTCTTTATTATTTTTAATTTATTTTAATGACATTGCCAGGGCGGTCACAGAACCAGCTCAAATAAAATTGTTCGCTGATTTTGTGTACTGTTCAGTGAGGTAACCGGTCGCGATGATCGGATAACCCTGAACAATCAAATTCAAAACCTTCTTTCTTGGTGCAATCTTTGGAACATGGAGGTAAATGCTAACAAAACAGTTTACAAAAAGATAACTAAAAAAATAAGCAGCATATCTTTTCCTTATACTCTTGGATCTGAGCCACTAATCGAGGTTAGGGAATACAAATATCTTTGCGTCACAATAACTCATAACCTGAAATGGAACATTCACATTTCTAACGTATGTGAGTCAGCCTTTCGTAAACTTTGTCTTCTACGTCATAGACTAAAACAAGCTCCCGCTGAAACTATATTTTTAGCCTACACATCAATAATAAGACCAAAACTGGAGCATGCCTGCATAGTGTGGCACCCTTACACAAAAACAAACATTGATGCACTAGAAAGAATACAGCGTAAAGCAATCAGATCTATTTTTTCGAAATACCTTATAACTGATTCCCCGATAGAAATAATGAGACAACATGGCATTCAGACATTGGAAATAGGAAGGAAAATACAACGGCTGAAATTTATTTTTCTTCTTAAAAATAATCTCCTCACTCCTGAGCCTTATGTAACGCCAATGGCAGCACGCCGAACACGTCATCGTCATGCTGACTCCCTATAATGCCAGAACTAGAATTTTTATTCTTTTTTGCCACGCACTACAACTGATTGGAATAATTTACCTCAGTCGCTACTAAACAGTATTGATTCCGTTGACCGTTTGAATTACTGATTTCATGTTCTTGTGAATTAGTAATTACTCAAATTGATCCTTGTGTTATATTCCTTCTCACTGCTTAAACTATACTGACGGTTCATTTGTACATTTACTCTTCACTTTTTGTTTTGGGGATTGTTTTGTTGCAAGAGCGAGTGTTGCTTTTACCCATTTTGTTATCGCAGCTGGTAGGCTGCATTGCTATTGTGCACACAATTAATTTGGTCCTTTTGTTCTTACGTCTGCTAATGTAATTAATCTATACTTCGTATGCCCATCCTGCCTGGGTCGCAACGAGGCCTGCAGCATTGTATAAATAAATAAATAAATAAATAAATAAATAAATAAATAAATAAATAAATAAATAAATAAATAAATAAATAAATAAAAAATGTCACCAAGCTTCGTGTGTGTTTTTCAGTGCACTGGTTTTCCCCCTTCCAAGCATTCAATTAAGACACGCCTTATTTGCAACAACGCTGAGAAAAGCAAAATATGTTTTTGAGACGCAGCCTGGAACGCTGAAGTACCTTTGCTGCTATGGGGCAGGCATTTTATTTTTCAAAATATTTTTTAAATCATTACAAAAAATGGTCAGGCCAGCTAACGGGCAAATTCGGCGCTTTTCTCTTCATATTTCTTGACTTACTAATTGCATCACATTCGATCCTCGGTGTCCCCTGTCTCCGACCGAAGAAAATGATTTCCATAAATAAATGTAAAAATGTTTTGAAGAAGAAAAACCGGCAATCTAATTCGAATCTAGTTTAACGGCCAAAAACGACGTTCTGGTTGACGAAATGGAGTATGCTTTGCAAGCGATATTAAAGAAAAAATAATCTTAGCCGCTTTGAGTGGCTGAAATAGAGACTGGAAGTGTCTGCGCACTTTGGAACCAGAATGTCAGCTGTAGAGGCTAAACTCGCTCGTTTCGTTCCTTTGGCCCTGCATGAGACGTAGAATGACACTCTGGTATGTTATTACTAAAACATTGAAGAGGATCTACCGCTGAGGAGAAAAGCAGACGATTGCCCTCATGCATGTCCTAATAGCAAACGCATTATGGACACTAGCGAAACTTGAGAAACAATTTAAGGCGATAAAACCCTCCTTAACTCCGACGTCAGCGTCGACTGGAATATGTAAACATTTTTTTGTAGATCGGTTTCGTTCCAAGCTTACACGACAAGTCCCGAAGGCTAGTAAATCGATTTGTAGAGGGCAAAGTAAAATACATATGTTTCAGGTATGCAATTTCTTTATGCCAGGCTTGTCGTAGAGGCTTGTCCCAAGACTCGTATTGTCTGTATTTTTTATATAATAATTACCGTCGTACTCCTCATGCAAAGACCATCAGTCGTGTGCTGTAATTTTGCCCTCATAACTTGGTAATCCGACGCACCAATCTAAGGTTTCAGAGGCCATTAACTAATGGCACAAACCTTCTAAAGCCTCTTAATCGTGAAATAAAGTGACCACATCACCAGCTTAGCCGTTCCGGTTTGTATAACCATAGTCCTACTATGGGGACGAATATAATAATATTAATAATAAGTAATAGTAATTGGTTCACAGGAAGGGAAGTATCTGTCACACTTGCTCTGTGGACACCTGAAGGGAGGAAGGCAGGAGTGAAAGTGGAAAGAGAGAAAGGGGAGCCGTAGTGGAGGGCTACGGAGTAATTTCGACCATCTGGGGATCTTTAACGTGCGCTGACATCGCACAGCACACGGGTGCCACTTCGTTTTGCCCCCCTCGAAACGCAGCCGCCGTGGTCGCTGAGTAGCATTCACAGATATTCCTTATCACAGTGCACCAGGCTTTCCACATGGTGTGATCAAGTCATACCTTCGTAATCGCATCATCATCATCATCATCCTTAGGAGGAAAGTATCTCTCGCATTGCTCCCAGCTGCATCCACTTGACCTCTGCGGTATTCCGCTCACCTAACTTTCTACGCTTTCGTTCCCTTAGCATCCGTCGGTTGTCCTTTCTTTGCACTGCATGCTCATTTATTCTTGATTTCCACTAGAATATTATAACTGGAGCTATTTTTTCTGACCCACTGTGCCTGCTTCCTATCGCTTCACGTTACACCTACTCTTTTAGTTTCCATAGCATTCTGCGTTCTCCTCAGCTTGAGTAGAGCCCTTTTAGTTAGTCTCCACGCTTCAACCCCACAGGTGAGTACAGGTAACATGCAACTGTTATATAGCGATACCGGTAAGCTGCTAGTCTTAATCCTCGAGTACCCGCAAATGCACTCCGTCCTAATCTTATCCTAATGGTCGCTTTTATTGTCCGGACCTACCATTACTACCACACATATTCGCCTACCACTTCCAGTATTTCGCCAAGCCAGGATCACCACCGAATCGAACAATACTGAAGCATTCTCAACAAACCCTTATCCCTAACTGGTCCCTTTTTAAGTTCTTGAATACAACCTCTAAGCAAGATAGAAGAGTATTGGGGAGATCGTGTCGTCTTGTCTAACACCTTTTCTTATGGGAATTTCGTTGCTTTCTTTATGCCGAACTATGTTTGCTGTGCAGCCACTATAGATATATTCCAGTAATTTCACATACGGCTCATCTATACCCTTATTTGGCAACGCCTGCACGAATTCGCGGGTTTTGACTGAGTCAAATGGCTTTTCAATTAATGCTATGTATAAACACCTTTTGTCTATACCAACTAGCCCAGCTTTTTGCTTTGGCTATGTATAAGGGTTATATTCCGAGCATTTTTCTATCACCTGGTTGATGGTAGAGATAGGATTGATGGTAGAGTACGCCTTCCGAAAAGCTGCTTGATCCCTTGGTTGATTGAAGTGATGCCATGATTCTATTTTTTCTGCCATGATCTAGTAAATACCTTGAACGTAATGGATACTAAGCGGATTGGTCAATAATTTTGAGTCGCCTTCTCATGAATTAAGGTAATGTTTGCGTTCTTACCTGATTCCGGTGCCGTCGATGTCGCCAGGCATTGCGTATACAGGGTGCCCAGTTTTACTAGCACGATATCACCTCCGTCCTTCAACTAATCTACAATTACCTGGTCCTCTCCAGCTGCGTTCCCCCTTTTCATAGTTTCTAATACTTTCTTGACCTCGTCCTTCGCCTTATTGGCTTCTGCTGCTACCAACGTCATTGTTGCCCTGACTACTTAGGTTCTTGCATATGTTAGTAAAACTTTTTCGCTCGCTCCTAGTAAAGTCTAAACGATTATTCTTTTCATCGACACTACCTTTATTAATCCGCAACAACCCTAAACAGTTCTGGAGGATTATTAACCCAAAACGTTCAAATACACGCGTCTTCTTAACTAACGAGTCAGGCATTCCTTTATCTGATGGCGACATTGCTGAGGCCCTCAATCGTACTTTCACTGCAGTTTTCACTCGAGAGACTAACGCAAACCTCCCTCCCTTTTCCATTTTACCTCATCCGAACATGACGGACATCACATTTACACCTCATGGCATAGCAAAAATTATCGACTCTTTGAAGCTCACATCATCGTCAGGAGTTGACGGAATCAACACAAAGGTTTTGAAGAACACCAAGCATATAACTAGCATAATCCTAACACACATTTTTCAGCAGTCTTTATCATCTGGCACAGTCCCTCAAGACTGGAAAGTGGGCAAGATCGTTCCAGTTCCTAAGAAGGGCTCAGGTAACACTTTTCGCCCCATTTCTCTCACAAGCGTATGTTCTAAAATCATGGAACACGTTATTTACTCACATGTCGTCAACTTCCTAACATCCATCAAATTTTTCCATCCCAATCAGCACGGTTTTCAGAAAGGCCTTTCTTGTGACACGCAACTTGCATTGTTTTTAAACGACATTAGTTCCAACTTAGACCTTAATATTCCTACTGATGCACTCTTCTTAGATTTCGAAAAAGCATTTGATAAGGTTCCCCACAAGCGACTATTACTAAAACTGTCAAGAATTAACTTAAATGCATCTGTATTTAATTGGATCGAAGATTTCCTTACTAACCGCTCCCAGTTTGTTCTCGCTAACGATTACTCTTCCAGCCTCACCCTTGTTCTCTCCGGTGTACCCCAAGGTACCGTACTTGGTCCTCTTCTTTTCCTTATTTATATTAATGACCTACCCAACTCCATCTCTTCTAATATCCGCCTTTTTGCCGATGACTGTGTCATTTACCGTCCCATACATAACCCTAATGATAATTTGGCTCTTCAGGCCGATCTGGCAAAAGTCGAGGAATGGTGTCGAAATTGGTTAATGACCCTAAATGTTAACAAAACGGCCCTAATTACCTTCCACAGACGCCAACACTATTCTTCGTACAACTACTTACTAAACGGAACCACTATCTCCTCGGTATCCTTTTTGAAATATTTAGGTGTCACAATTTCCAGTGATCTTACATGGCATTCTCACGTTACATCCGTTACTAACGATGCTAACCGCACACTTGGCTTTCTTCGGCGTAACCTAGCTCAGGCACCTTCTTCTGTTAAACATCTAACTTATGTAACCCTTGTAAGGCCCAAATTGGAGTACGCATGCGCATTGTGGGACCCGCATCTTCAAAACTTGATATCTACCATTGAATTAACACAAAACCGTGCAGCTAGATTTATCTTCTCTGACTATTCTCGTAATACTAGCGCCACTAATCTAAAAGCTAATGCCGGTCTCCCAAGCTTGCAAGCACGCCGTAAAATATCCAGACTCTGTTTATTTCATATATTTTATCATGCCTTATCATCTAGCACAGCAGTCATCATGCCGATTCATCGAACATCCAGTCGCATCAGCCACACCTTTGCTGTTTATCCGCCACATGCCCGAACGACAACGCACCTCAACTCATTTTTTGTAAGGACAGCCATTGACTGGAACGATCTTCCCGCTGACATCGTCGCTCACTCTAACCCAAGCCATTTCAGAACCGCCATTGAAAACTTTTTTTGTTAAATACTGTCAAGCCTACCCCTCATGTAAAACCCCGTACTCCTGGGGTCTTTGAGGTATTGGAAATAAATAAATAAATAAATAAAAACTCTTCGCCTAATTTGACTATCTTGTATATTGTGTACATTTCCCGTCTTGCCCCTTAGCTCATATACCTGGTATTCCCCCTTCACCTCTTTAAGGCTCCACTGTTCTTTAAAGCATGCTCTATTTTCTCCATGTTTGACACTTAGCACCTTTTTGCAGGCTTTGGCGTTTTTTAATGAAATATTTTGTATGCTCACATATTTTACCGGTATCCTCTTTAATTATCCTACCGTCTACTTCCGCCGCTCACTGACTAATGATATGTCGGAAGGTACTGTCCATGTTGATTTGTAAACAGAAGCAAATGCTCTTCCTAAATATGCGAATAATATTGTTAAGGGAAATATAAAGATCTTACATTATGCTTATTGGCGTATATTGTCACGTAGTGGTGACAAGGCCGTAGACACCCAAAGAAGACACAGGCTTGATGGTACTGAAATAACTCTTTATTGGGCTGACTTGCGCTCTCAAAAGAACTAAGCAACTCAGCGGCGGCGATAGCACCAAACGTGCCCGTCGATCGTCGAACAAAGAATGCCCGTCGCACTCGTCAACGCTCAATTTAGACTGCTCAGAACGATCTAGATAACGTAATAGAGAAATGGATTGCGTAAAGAGCGGACACTCTGCGAAATCTGGCCGCAGGAAATGACGCATGAATGATAACGCTAGTAACAGCTTCACGCACTACGAAATGGATGGCGCCACCAGCATTTGTCGCGCAGCGTGCGCGGGCGCTGGTGCTGCCGGCGCAGACCTAAGCAGACTGCGGAAGGGCCGTCTACGCGGGCTGCGTGTTCGTGAGGTCTGACTGCGGTTTCCTTGCCTTCGAAGCGGAACTACTGCAGTTTGTCAGGACGGCAAGGTGTGGAACGTTATTTTAGTTTAAAACGTTGCATTTCGAGCAGTTTATGCTGACCGCGCCGGCCGGTTTCTTGAATTGCGCACGTCATGGGTCGGCCAGTTCGTGACACCCTGGCAGCAAAGGTAAGATGCAAACAACGCTGCATTTCAAGCAGTTTAGCTGAGCACTCGCGGTTGTGTGCTCGGTAATGGCGTAACAAGGGCTCGCCGGTTACTGCGCACTTAGATAAGAGCGAAACCATGTTCTTTGCTTGGTTTGCCTAGTGGTTACTTCTGCCTGGTTTCTCGTTCAGTTTCACGTGTTGGGGTGTTTTTTATGGCCTTCACTAGTGCACAATCTCTTTTAGGTGATCTGTTGGCCGAGTGAAATCTGAGCATCGAGAGTAGGCTAATGTGTTAAAGCCGAGCGTTTTCGTGTGGCATTTACGGGACCGTTGTTTTTAGCACGGCAGGAAAAAAAAGGTACCGCACAAAATCTGGACAACTAGAAACTTGTGTGCCGAGCGAGGATCATCTGCAACGAAAATCCCGCGTTGAATGCGCTTTAAAAAAGGCGATAGAAAAGGAAATGCCGAGTGCTTCTAAAGGTGGATTCACACGACGGACCGAATAGCGAAGCGATCGGTCACGTGACCTCTGATCCGAGGTCCGTCCGTCCGCGGCGAGCATTCACACGGTGGGAGAGAATAGCAGACGACAGAGCGGACTTACTCTTTCTCCCAGGCACTGCGCGAGAGGAGAGCCTTGTTCTGGCGCGCTGTTATCGAGGGTAGCCTAGGCTATGCATGGACGGTGGGTGAATGCGCGGGTTGCGGCGGCCTACAGCTACTGCTGCTGCGCCGTTTTGCCAAAGTATTGTGGTGACTGTTTCGCTCGATGTGGTATACTACGCAGGCAGTTCTCTGCAGTGCAAACGATCGCGCTTACTCTATGAGAGCTGCATGAAAATACTGCTTTCAACCCTTGGAAGACGACCATTCGGACTGCTGCCCCTATGCTCCCGGTACGTGCCAAATGCCAAAACTGATGCGCGCCAAAACGCTTGAGGAAAGCGATGAATACATTCAAGCGACTGCTCTGTGCAGTCACAAAACTTACGCATTCGGTATCGCGCAGTGCAAGAGCCTGTCACTGTAAATTCTGTGAAAACCATGTACTGCGAATGAAGGCAAAAACAGGCTAGTTCGACTCCAAAATAGAAACGACTGCCGTCAGTCGTCAGAAGCCGCTTCTCGCTTTCCTCCAGCGTTTTAGTGCAATGTATGTTACGTTGTCTATGCTTGGGCACCGGGAGCATAGCTGGAAAGCGTTCCGCGAGAGAAATAAATAAATAAAAAAATGTCTTGTCCGTGAAGGATCCGAATTGTGAAAAGGACTCTCGACCTTGTCGCGAATTGCTGCTCGCGGACTGAAGCGAAGCAGCGGAAATCACTGACGTAGGGCCACGTCACAGCGAATCGTGAGAGCGATTCGCTATTCGGTCCGTCGTGTGAATCCACCTTAAGCAGCTTGATACTAAAGAAGTGGCGCGCCGATAATTCCGTCCTCTCCGTTTCTGAAGACATGCATTCCACCCGCGCATTTATTTTCAGTGCAACTAACGCGCACTATGGTAACTCCTGTGTTGTTGCCGCCAGGTATCAAATATTTTTATGGAATGAAACCAGTAGTCGGCTGTCAATGCAGCTTTTAAAACCAAAGACTAACATCGCAAAATGAAGCAGTGCTCAAAACATATTCGCGGCTCCCTCACAATACTGTGTATTATTTTAAACACAGATTTCAAACAAATATACCTCAAGTAGTCTTGGGAATTATGCCACAGACACATTGCTTTTAGCTTAAATCCGTACCCTTCTCCATACAATCATGTGTTTTTGGATACGATTTGGCAGTAAATTCCAGCAGACGGTTACGTCTTTCATCCTCAGCATCACCTTTTTCAGAAAGTTCGAAGGGTTCCTAATCACAAATTGTCTGTAAGCCCGAATTAATTTGGAAAACATTGACTAATGTTACAAAGTGCCTTGTATTCATTTTACAATGACAGTGTAACTAGCACTCATTAAAGGGCAGCTGCATCACTTTTTAAAAAGAAAGAGTTCGGAATACAGATATACAGTTTACGACCCCCTGAACACGAATCCGACATTAAATGTAGTCATAAGTGACCGCAAACTACTTTTTAATCAGAAAAACGTGCACCAACGCCGTGGGGCGTTTTGAAAGTGGCGCTCTTGCCTGTGATTGGTAAAGCGCGCCGTGACGTCAATGACGGCGTGCCATTCAGTGGTAGCGGCGGTCCAAGCGATTGTACATGCACGCACGTGCTTTTCTGTGGATGTATGCTGCTGAACATGCAACGATCACGCTGCTCAGGGGAATATGATATTGAGCCGTACTTGTTAGAACCAGCGGCGGCTTCGAACAAGGTCACACTGGCGGCAGCGGCGACATGACGAGAGAGGAGAGCGCTAAACTTTCCCCGCATGGGAAATTCACAATGGTACGTACCGCTGCGCTGCACTGCTGTATGCGCCTGTGATCCGCTCTCAATTGAACATATCTGCGTTACCCGTGCCCTAAATCTCCTGCCAGACTCGAACCAAGCAGTGTCACGTCAATGCGCTTGATGTGACGATTGTAAACAAATGAACTCATCTAGACGAGCCGACGCCCCAGTTTTGTTGCGTGAATTTAGTCATTTATATGTCAGCAAGAGCAGCAAAAGTCATGCTCGGCGGAGAGGTGCTCTTGTGTGCGAAGACAGGAGGCACAGCACCGGTTTTCAATCGCTCAGATTTGTTCGGTATCCCAAAAGATCGCATCAACGACAAGCTTTGTTGATAGTCACTGTCGCGAAAATTATCTGAGCAGATCAGCGACGATTTTGTAGGCTTGAAATCCTTCCTATTGACCGCGGCAACCCACTGCGCCGATAGCTTGCGCTCCTTTGGGAATTTATGAAACGCGACATCCTCTCGGCCGCCAGTGTTCGTGCAGCCATAGGCTGCGCAGAACCACGGCATGGTCGTTATTTTCGTGAAGAACGGTGCAAGATGCACTGAAAAAGCTTGCGGTAACGTTCTCAAGAAGAAAACAAGCGCGAGACAAGAAAAAGGTTGCACTGCGTATAGCCTGCAAGCGACAGGTGGTGCACGGCCTGCTCGGGCAATAGAAGCGGAAGAGTGGTAGACACCGTCCTTGACGTCACTACCACCTGTCGTACTCCTGTCGTCTGCTACTGACATCCCCCCTCCAGCGCTGTGCACTGCGGAGAAGCCTGAACGGGGTAGCAACTTTAATCGATGACTATTTCAAAAGCCAAAATATTTCGTATACTTAACATACAAACCCTGCAGATTCGACCCTCTGAAGAGCATCAAATTCTAAAACCGGTGCAGCTTCCCTTAGCCAGAATGCTCAACAGTGTAAATGTAAGAATGGTTCCTCTATTATGCGCGTCTTTATAGCCAGGGTCTCTTTAGGACGGTATATAGAAACCTATCAAGCTTAGCTTGCAATGTCGACATATGGTCACTTTGTTGGTATGTGAAAATATTTACTGATATTAATATTTCAGGAAACAATTGGGACATTTATTTCATGCCTATTAACCCATTTTTCATGTTAAATAAAAATTATATCATAGTAGAAATACCTGATGTGCACATTAAATCACGTGAAATGGCTAGCCGAAAGTGAAACCTCAAACCTATCGATCGATTCCTGGAATGCGGAATATTGGTCCGGACCTCTTGCACGTATGCTGCAATGGTCTCACCAGGGCACACAGCAGAGACTGCCGAACTCCGGCAACAGCTGGAAAATTTACAGTAGAAATATATGTCATCGTGATCCACATTTTACTGACTTTGTAAACAGATTAAACGGGAGAAATCTGTAAAGGAATAAAGTTACGACTATTCGTCAATGATTTATCGAATCTCGCGTACATACCCACGTAAAATACACAAATTAAGCTACACGACGAAGATTCCTACCAGTAATTTCCGAGCATTGCTCCATTTTCCGACGTTAGTCTTTGGTTTTAAAAGCTGCATTGACAGCCGACTACGCGTTTCCTTCCATAAAAATATTTGATACCTGGCGGCAACAACACAGGGGATACCACAGTGCGCGTTAGGTGCACTGAAAACAAATGCGCGGGTAGAATGCATGTTTTCAGAAACGGAGAGGACGGAATTATCGGCGCGTCACTTCTTTAGCATCACGCTGTTTAGAAGCACCTCGGCGTTTTCTTTTCTATTGTCTTTTTTTTTAAGCACATTTCCTGCGGGTTTTTTGGAGCAGATGATGATCCTCGACACACAAGCTTCTGGTTCTCCAGACTTTGTGCGATACCTTTTTTTTTCTACCGGCTTAACAATAACGGTCCCGTATGTAGCACATACAACGCGAAAACGCTCGTATTTAACACATTAGCCTACTCTCAATGCTCAGATTTCACCCGGCCAACAAACCACCTAAACGAGATTGCGCACTGGTGAAGGCCATAAAAAACACCCCAACACGTGAAACTCAACGAGAAACCGCGCAAAGGTAACCGCTAGGCCACTAGGTAACCACGAGGCCAACGTCAATCGTGGGTTCGCTCTTATCTAACTGCGCCATTACCGAGGACATACAGGCCTTCTCTTCACAACCGGGCCAGCCAGAGTGCTCAACTAAACTGCTTGAAATGCAGCGTAGTTTGCAAACATAAAAAAATACCAAACCTTGCCTTTGCTGGAAGCTGCCGGGGTGTCACGAACTGGCCGGCGCGGTGAGCATAAACTGCTATAAATGCAACGTTTTAAACCAAAATAACGTTCCTCACCTTGCCGTCCTGACAAACTGCAGTAGTTCCGCTTCGAAGGCCAAGGAAGCCGCATTCAGACCTCACGAACACGCCGCCCGCGTAGACGGCCCTGCCCTTCCGCAGTCTGCTTCGGTCTGCGCCGGCAGCACCCGCGCGCGCGGCGCGACAAATGCTAGTGGCGCCATCCATTTCGTAGTGCGTGAAGCTGTTACTAGCGTTATCATTTAAGCGTCATTCCTTGGGGCCAGATTTCGCCGAGTGTCCGTCTTTACCCAATCCCTTTCTCTATGTGCCAGCGGCTGTCGAACTGGAACAAATAAAGATTTAAACAGTTCGCGGCAATATACCGCCTGCACCCTGTGCTATGCGCCGTCAAATGGGCGCCAATTGAGCCGTGCGCTGCTCTGACGCATTTTCTTGAGCAGAGGCGTGCCGTACTGCTGTTCGAGGGGAGCAAAAAACTTGAAGTTCGCCTTGTAGGTATAGAAACGTTCTATTACCACAGCCTTTCCATACCACGATATATTTTTATTTCTATAGTTACGTTGACTATGGGGGACGGAGCCATCTCACTTCTTGGGGGATGCCTATAGTACTCGCAATTAAGGGCTTAATATCGGAGATACAGCTTTGTTCTAAAGTGTAGAGCCCAGAGGGCTGAGCCGCGTAGTGGCGCTGATTCATCATTAGCGGAGGTCCTTCTTATTGGAGATGACAAGACAAAAAACTCCCCAACAACCAAAGATTCGGAAGACTTTAAAGGCCCACTGTCCACCCTCTGGTCGAAAATATTTTCTTCCCCGGTGACTGTGAGGCTTTACCCCTAGAACGCAAGTCCGCAAAATGTTTTCGAAAAGAGTAACTAATAACGCAATCACCCGATTCTGTCATGCTTCTC
This sequence comes from Amblyomma maculatum, assembly GCF_055883805.1. Classification (NCBI taxonomy): domain Eukaryota; kingdom Metazoa; phylum Arthropoda; class Arachnida; order Ixodida; family Ixodidae; genus Amblyomma; species Amblyomma maculatum. The sequence goes on along the minus strand of NC_139353.1, from coordinate 172,280,485 downwards.
TCCTTCCGCTCCCTCGCAAAGGACTGTCCACTGGATGCCTGAGTCTTCCGGAGAAGGCCAGAGAGTGTTTTGCTACGTGCCCTTCTGCTGTTATTTAAGCATCCCCGAAAATACATCCGCAACACAGCAAGCTAGCCTGCACAGTCCGCTGCGATTTCTAGCGGGCGCATATTTGGCAATGGTCCCCACGTGTTTTGGACGTATGCTTTGGAAGCAAGCTTCAGAGGGCCCACCAAAGACCATAGGCGTTCCTTGTGGTCGCGTTGGGAACGCAGAATAGTTCCGAAACTGTACCGCTCTTTTTGGTGGCAGTGCCGTCCTTCTCTTCCCTTGTTCTTGCTTCGCAGCGAGCGTGTGCATGAGGGCATGTCCAAGCTTAGCTCCTTTCTGCCCGGGATCAGACACACGGCTTTTCCAAGTCGTCACAATACCGTTGTTTACAGCCGGCTCGCGCGAGGGGGAGAGAGAGCGGGGCTAGTAAACACGCGTTGGGCCATCTCATCATCCTCCACGAGCAGCGGTGTCGCAAGAAGCTTCCCGCTAGCCCGGACCCGTGAGTCACAGCTTGGCGCGCACTCCAGGGCTGCCAGCGCTGCCAGCGACTGTCACCGCCGGTTGATGGCAATCGCAGCACCCTCACCATCCTCCTCACTACCAGCGAACTCCCGCGGCACGGAGCCATTCGTCTCTGCGCCACGGCTCAAGAAAGCCGCGGAGTCCCGTTTCTCGAGCTTTGCCTTGGTCTCCAAACGCGTAGGACGCCACTCATTTGTCTCAACCACAGCCGCCCCTTGAAGACTTTCGTGTCTCGTTATCTGCGATGAGGCCTAACGCTGTATACTACCAAAGAACGCCCCAAATCGTTCGGCTAGGAAACGGCAAAGGTGGCAGCCGGCTACGGTGCACCAAGAACCGAATTACGCTACGATCACTCCACAAAAACTGTCACGAGTCTACAGGAAACCGATTAGCTACACCGTTCCTATCGGTCGATTCCGACCGGCAGACTTCTTGACCAATAGGAGCAGGGAATCAGGGGTAGGTTAGGGCAGTTTTTGTGATGTAATCTTTCATTCGGTTCCTGTAACCCCTAGCTTTTCTGAACGCATGATGTGAAGGATGGGATAGGAAGAGTCAGAGGCGCGGGGTACTGCGTGCATGTATACAAAAAAGACAACTCAATCAGTTCGGGCCAATATGGGATAATAATGCAAACACGGGGGCCAGTTGGTTGATCATTCTGTGAAATACAGCGCTACTTGCGTCTTCCATTTGCCTCTGTATATCAAGTAGCGCAGTATTTCACAGAACCCATATGGGATGCCGAGGCCATTTTCTTCCTATCGCTTTCTCTTGCCATCGAATCAGCGTTTCAGTTTACTTCTCGGCTGAGTGACAGCGAAGCGACCTTGCCAAATTCCTAGCGATTGCGAGCCCTAGGACGCTCCAGAGCTGCTAAGGGGCTGAAGTTACCGCAGCAAGCCGCATCTTTGGCAGCTTACCTTGCGTGATTCTTCAAGATGGCAAGCGATTATGTCCTCGCAGACTGCACAGAAATGCGCCAGCGGCACCTGTGACTGGGCGGCTTTGACGTCACTACTGGGGCATGTCAAGACTCTCTCCTTGTCACGCCTTCAAAGCTTAATGTGCAGAGACGGTTTCGAATGTGTATTATATTTACACGTTATCTGATATTTTGAGAGCTCAGCATCGGTTTGCAGCACCAATTAGACTAATTTACCGCTTAGACGTTTGCACCTCCGGAGGATCATGTTCGACGCCATCGATCTGGTTGTTCTACTTAATGTGCTCTCCTGCACGATGATGGCCGTGCTTTCGTCAACTCCGTTGTTAAACAGCTCACTTGGTGACATACGCGTGGTTGAAAACTGACGGGGCTCATCAGCCTCAGGGAAGCCTCTCTAATCCTAATATTTGGTTTTCAGCTAAGTTTAAGAGGCTCAAAGCAAGTAAGCAGGAACTATTACACCGACTTATTTTGTATCACTGCTGCATGAAGCTGCAAGCTCCTCACTAATGGACACACGGCTTCATCAGGACTCATCTGGTCTCAATTCTGGTTGCATATCATTGCGGTCAGGTGGTCGTGAGCATCCGTACTAAGCGGAGAAATATGGTTTCGCTTTTTTCGGCTTGTCTGATGACTCGGTCCTTGACGCCACATTCGAGCGCACTGCCCTGATAGGGTGGTGACATCGGCTGCGTCCCAAAATGGGCAGAGTCACCGATGTAAGGCCCAGTGGAGTGTTGGCTGTAAGACTGCATGGAATTTATTGGCAGAAGTTTCTTTCTCAGTTGTCGATATTTCATATGATGCTGGCAGAACGCAAGCCTGAAAACTCTGCGAATTCACTAGACGCACAGAAAATGTCACGAAGCGATAGTGATGTAGCGGCAATAAAAATAGAATAGAAATAGAAGAATGACCAGCTATGCGTTGTCTCTTGATCAGTAAACGGTCAATGAGTCAGCTTACCTAGAGCTCAATACGCTAGCTTCCTCTACAAGATGCAGGCCCGTGCAAATGCTAAAATTTAGGGAACATTCGCTCCATGCTGTATACCCTGCGATACTGGATTAGATAAGGTTTAGTGGATGGTTGGTAACCATGAGAGCAGTTTACACCAGAGCTGATGACTCGAAATGTCCGAAACAGCGCCGTCTTCGTGCATATATAGCATGCAGCATGGCGCCTATGAACATTTAGCCAAACGGCTCTATCATCTTTCCCAGGAAGGCCATTCAAGCTCGCCCAAAATGCCAACCAGAGTTACAACTTGAAGGAAGTCTGCGGCGATAGCTGGGCTGAATTCTTGAGAAGCCTTACACTGGCGATGTTAAAGTGACAGAAATTTACAGCGTGCAGTGGAGGAAGACACTAGAAACGGAACGGCGAGACACGCGAGTGTTGACTGACCGGAGTTTATTTTGAACCTCGTCCCGGCATATATATTTTCACGTACTCAGTACGTAACGGGGGTGTTTATTGGTAGTCTAAAGCGCTGCGAGTCACGCAAGGAACACCAGCACACACCACTGTGTCTTCCGTTTCTTCTTCTCTCCAGCCTCTTCTTCCTTTCCTGACGCCCCGAAGCACGTGACACTTCCCCCCTCGCAGACGAAGCCCCAGGACAAACAGTTTAAGGAAGGTGCCGGGGATGGAACCTTTTTAGCCGAGCCACATGCACCACCTGGGTCCGGCGTGAGCATCGGCCACTTTCGGTGCGGCGTGAAATTACATAGTTCACGTCACTCAGGCGCTCCAAAACGACAAAAGGGCCGCTATAAAGAAACAGCAGCTTCTGGGCTAAACCACGCTTGCGTAGTGGCGTCCACAGCAACACTAAATCACCTGGCACATAAGAGACATGTGGGCGGCGGTTGTCATAACGCTCCTTCGAACGTTCCTGTGAGTCCAGGATGCGGAGGCGGGCAAAGCGGCGAGCTTCTTCGGCTCGACATAAAGTAGTGGCGATAGAAGGCTCGTTGTGGAGGGAGAAAGGGAGGATAGTATCAAGACAACTGCGGGGAACTCGAGCATACAGGAGGTAAAACGGACTGTAGCCAGTCGTCTCATGCTGTGCAGTGTTATACGCGAATGTAATAAAAGGGAGGATTTCATCCCAGTTATTGTGATCAGAGCCCACGTACATCGCCAACATAGTGGTCAGAGTGCGGTTGGTCCGCTCAACAAGTCCATTCGATTGCAGGTGATACGGCGTTGTATGACGGTAATCGCAGGTGCATAGACGAAGGAGTTCTTCGATAACTTCAGCAATAAATTGGCGCCCACGGTCACTGATCAGAACTCGAGGAGGGCCATGGCGCAGGACGAGAAATCGCAGAAGAAATAGGGATACTTCGTAAGCAGTGGCTGAGGGTATTGCGGCTGTTTCTGAATATCGAGTGAGATGGTCAACACATACCACTATCCACCGGTTACCGTTAGAAGATCGCGGAAAAGGAGCCAAGAGGTCGATGCCCACCTGCTCAAAGGGTGTGGTCGGAGGCGCAATAGGGTGCAGCAGTCCAGGTGGACGGGAAGTAGGGAGCTTGTACTGCTGGCACTTGACGCAACTGGCTACATAGCGCTGAATGACTTGACGCATTTTCGGCCAGTAAAAGCGTTCCTGTGTGCGATGAAGGGTCCGGGCGACACCCAAGTGGCCCGACGGGGTATCGTCGTGCATCATTTCAAGAACGGGAATGCGGAAGTTTTCCGGCACGTCGAGGAGAAAGCGTGCACCTCCGCGGTTGAAATTCTTCTTGTAGAGTAGACCGGCGCGAACGCAGAAACACGCATCTCTTGAATCATGAGCGGCAGAGAAGAGCGGTGCCAAAGTCTGATCGTTGCGTTGTTCTGTCTGGAACAGTTGAGGGTCAGGAAACGTTGCCGAGATAGGTGCCAGGTAGTCATCAAAGTTGTCACCATCACTACCAGTTGATGAAAGCGGCAAGCGTGACAGACAGTCAGCGTCAGCATGTTGGCGGCCGCTTTTGTATGCCACAGTGAAGTTAAACTCTTGCAACGGCAATGCCCATCGAGCGAGCCGGCCGCAAGGGTCACGAAGATTTACGAGCCAACAGAGCGAATGGTGGTCAGTGACGATGGTAAAAACATTCCTATATAGGTAGGAACGGAATCGTTGCACCGCAAAAACCACTGCGAGGCAGTCTTGTTCAGTAACGGTGTAGTTGCACTCCGCCTTGCTCAACGAACGACTAGCATAAGCTATCACGTGCTGATCGGTGCCATGACGCTGGAGGAGCACAGCACCAACACCTACGCCACTAGCGTCGGTGTGAACTTGGATGGGGCGGAAGGACAGAAGTGACGTAGGATAGGTCCTGATGTCAGAAGGAATTTGAGGTGGCGGAAGGCAGAGTCGCAGTCAGTAGTCCAATTGAACGGTGCATCTTTGTGCAAAAGGCACGTGAGCGGGTATGCGATGTCAGCGAATCTGGGCACAAACCGACGAAAATAGGAACGCAGTCCTAAAAAGCTCCGAAACTGCTTCACTAATTTCGGTGCTGTAAAGCTGGTTACAGCCGCAATCTTCTGAGGATCCGACCGAACACCAAGTAACCAAGAATAATTGTTTGGCGTTCGCCAAAGTGGCACTTCTTAGAGTTGAGGACGAGGCCTGCTCTCTCAATGCAATCAAGAACGATGGCGAGGCGGCTATTGTGTTCCTGAAAGGTCTTGCCGAAGATCACAACGTCGTCCAAATAGCACAAACAAATTTTCCACTTGAGTCCGCGCAGAATGGTGTCTATGAATCGTTCGAACATGGCAGGCGCATTGCACAATCCAAAGGGCATTACGTTGAACTCATAGAGACCATTCAGTCAGTTCAGTTCAGTCGTTCAGTCGTGTCCGACTCTTCGTGACCCTATGGACCATTTCACGCCACGCTTTCCGGTCTCTCACTATCTTCCTAACATCACATAACTTCATCTGCAGTGCCTCGAGGATGCCATCTAACCATCGCGTTCGCTGCCTACCCCTTCTCCGGCGACCGTCAACCTTTCCCAACATCAAATCTTTCTCCAGCGACTCCTCTCTTCTCATCAGATGACCATACAGACCATCGGGGGTCACAAATGCCGTCTTTTCTTTGTCGCTTGGGTTCATCAGTATCTGCCAGTACCCCGATCTCAAGTCTACCGAGGAGAAGTATGACGCCGAATGAAGACAGTCGATTGCATCGTCAATACGTGGAAGTGGATATACATCTTTTTTGGTGAGGGCGTTAAGGCGACGATAGTCCACACAGAAACGCCATGTGTTGTCTTTCTTTTTAACGAGAATAACTGGAACCGCCCAAGGACTTGAAGATTCCTGGATAACGCCCCGTTGGAGCATGTCATGAACTTGTTCGTCAATAAGCTGACGTTCGGCCGAAGACACACGATAGGGCTTCTGTCTGATCGGGCGAGAAATTCCAGTATCAATCGAATGATGGATGCGAGAATTTGGAATCGGTGGCTAATGATCTCTGGCGAAGTCGAAAACCGAAACATGCTTGGAGAGCAGGTCTGTCAAAATTCGGCGCTCCTGTGCTCCCAACGCTGTGTTTATCATTGCCTGGATTCGAGACTCTGCAAAATGAGATGTTTTCTCTTCAGGAGCATGGTTACTTAGTGCCGCCGCGTAATTCGACACACCTTCCTCGTAATGAGCGAGCCTCATGCCACGAGGCAACACAGCTGGCTCGTCTGAATAGTTTACAGTCCACAGCAAAGTGTGGCCTCTGGTGACTGAAACTATGCAACGAGGCACCAAGACACTCTTCTTTGCACAGGCCAGCGTAGATGAAGTAACTTGAATGAATTCTCCGGACATCGCAGGTACATCTGTATCTTCAGACACAGAAAACGCTCCTAAATCGAGCGACGAGGTTTCTACAAGGGCCGACATCAACGCAGCATTAAGCGAGATCGGTCCACTACGGCAGTCTAACGTTGCACCACACTGTTGCAAAAAAGTCTATACCTAGAATTACTTCATGCGTGGAACGAGGCAACGCATTGAATTCCGTTCGAAACGATTGGCCCCCAATCACAACTTTCGCATAGCACACACCCAAAGGCACCAATGATTCACCGCCAACACCGCGGAATACCACAGCTTGATTCACGCTAAACATCACTCTATGTCCTAATCGATTCTTGAATGCTAAGCTCATAACAGAGACTGTTGCGCCAGTGTCAATTAGTGCCATGGTGGGGATGCCGTCAATGGATACTTCGAGTTTGTTCTTTAACATTGGGAACGTTGATTTTCCGGCGACCTCACCCCCATCGGCCGCGTGTTCCAGTTTCCCGAAGGGGAAGAACGGCGCCGAGGAGACGGTGATTGTCGCTGTCTTTGGGTTGGCGGCGTCAAGCTGCAGTTCGAAGCAGGCGATCCGTTTAGCATCTGTGCCGGGTATGTATCCAGAGTCGGTGGCGGATAAGATTCAGTGTCGAAATGATTAGAAACGTTGGGCAGCGGTCGATGATCTTGTGGTAGCAGGATCCGCCGACGGCAATACCGGGAGATGTGTCCGGTCATGCCACAGCTATAACACACGGGTTGCTGGCCCCACCGGTCCGAGTAAATGCGGGCGGAAACTGGTTCTGGTTGGCGGTAGTAATCGGGACGGCGTTGCTGACGAACCACCTGGCGTGTGTAGGTGGTTGTTCGGCCCATCCGTGGCTGAGAAGCGCTTAAATCGTTATGCTGTCTGCCCTCGCCAAAGCGTGACGCATTTAAAGCCGGAGTCCAGGCAGTTGATGGGGTCGCGGGTTCTGCTTGCAGCGCGCAACCGTCATACTGGTGTTCGTCCCGGCACGCAGAGTCTTTGTCACGCAACAATTTTTCCCGCACAATCAAGCGTATCAGATCAGCCATGGACTCCGGAGCACTGACATCAACGCTCGCAACAGATGTGACGTTGGCCAGTCGCCCAAATTTAGGAGTGATACGGCGCAACTTCAAGGTTTCAAAAGTGTGGCAGTGCCTGATGAAGTCAGCTATAGAGTTCAAATTGTCTTTGCTGATAAGAAAATTATAGACATCTACAGCGATACCTTTAAGCAAGTGCCCCACTTTATCTTCATCGGACATCCGAGGGTTTACCACCTTGCACAATTTCACAATATCCTCGATATATGCGGTGCATGTCTCGCCAGGCACCTGGGCCCGCTGCATCAACGTTTGTTCTGCGCGTTTCTTCTTCGCGGATCCGTCGCCAAAGCAGTCCTTTATCTCCTCTGTGAAACAATCCCAGCTGGTAAGTGAGTCTTCATGATTATCAAACCAAACTAGGGCAGTGCCTTCCAAGAAGAACACTACGTTCGCTAGTTTCATGGTCGCGTCCCAACGATTGTACCGGCTCACCCGTTCGTAGTTGGTTAGCCACTCGTCGACGTCCTCGTCAGATTTTCCACCAAATGTGCGCGGCTCGCGGTTGTTCTGCCAGTTGCTCACCACAGGTGTTGTTCGGTCAGCGTCGCCGTCTTGAGCCATGTCAGATGGTAGGGGTGGCAAATCAGCGAGCCGGCGGCTTCGTCGAAGACAACGGGGATCCGTGTTGATCTACCCCGCACCTCCATCACAACTGTCACGTACTCAGCACGTAGCGGGGGTGTTTATTGGTAGTCTAAAGCGCTGCGAGTCACGCAAGGACACCAGCACACACCACTGTGTCTTCCGTTTCTTCTTCTCTCCAGCCTCTTCTTCCTTTCCTGACGCCCTGAAGCACGTGACAATATATATAGATAACCACGGCTGACATGACGTGTACTCCGAAAGTGTCATGTGGTTTGTGTCTTCGTCCACAGCGCGGTATTCATTCTGCTCATGTTACACCAATATGTCCAAATTTCCATTTAATGGCCGTGGAAAGTCGCGATTGCTTCCGGTGAGAAGAAACGTAAAATGCCCAGCCTTGTTAAGGGGTGGTTCAAGGAGATCGGGGTCTGTGCAGTGCAGGCTCGCATAGATGCTTGCAAAAAGTGCTGAAAATGAAATTGGGACGGAGCTCAGCTGCGTGTGAGACAACAGAGTTAATGGCTCCCATTTCAAGCCCTTTCCGTTCGCGCACTCTGCTACTGGCTGATCATAGTTTGTTATCCCACACTTAATGATTTGTATAGAAGCAACCACATTAAGCGTATGACCACCCGATGCGAAGCACCACTTCAACCAAGCCGACGAACAGGCCTGTGTGTCGCTGGGGTGGCTCGGAGTGCACGGCTAGGTTCCATGTTCGACTCCCCTCCTGCTCTCCCGCCAGATTTTCTAGGGAATGGAGGGTTGAATGCTGTCACCTCATTATACAGTTTTAGTGGAACGTATTTGCGCCTCCGCTCTTTTCAGCCGGAGAGCGGAATCGCTACTGCGCATGCGCCAAACGTGGGTCGGCACCTCCTTTTCACTCGGACGGCTGATTGGGCTAGTTGGTAAGGATTCATAATGCAAAAAGACGACGGACAAGAAAATGGCACACAAGGCGCTGACTATAAACTGAATTGTATTGGGAAAAACGCATCTCTCTCTAAAAGTGTCCCTGTGCTACAAGTCACGCGCTTAAACAACATATGACTCTGGTCAATCAACTATCAACATGAACGGTCAATAAACATGAATTCCTTTTCATACAAAGTCAATGTGGTGCTGCTAACGCAGCAATCCCCCGCTTTTTGTTTTTGAAAGCCTCTGCCACATTTCGGGTTATTTTATCCCTATGCCTCAATAGCACTACTGTCCTCATCAAGTCTCTTTTCAAAAATAGACTAAGCGCTAACAAGACATTCGCAAGAGTCTAAAATCTCTGACGAAGTTAGCAGAGTTCTTTCGAAGGGGTCGAAGTTCAGCCTCGAACCTGCGAGTGTGGCCCATGAGCCTCTCTCATTGAATAGGAGTGTTACGGCGTCGCCTGAAGACCGCGAGAGATGCTGTCAAGAACAGTTCCGAAGAGAGCCGCTCTAAGATCGTCACTTTTTTCAAGGAAAGCGGCTAATGTAAGTGGGAATCTAGAAAGGCCTGGTTAAAAACATTTTGCCCCCTCTGTACAAACGATTGCTATAAGCATGTTTCTCAAGACAAGTTTCGTTTCGTTGCATTGTTAGTGAGCGCGAACGGCATATAAGCCAATTTCTCTTGAAACATCTGAACTCGCATGAAGTACAGGATCTATGTGCTACAAAAAACTCCACTGATGTTACAGGTCTCTTACAGCCCTGTGGAACTGTAGGCAGCTTTTTCTCAGTAGGAGTTAAAGATCTTTTCCATTCTTTTTTCACACAAACAACTATTTTTAGCGGTTAAGTCTTGTATTGAAAAAAAAAAAGCTATTGTGCGTTTCCGTAATGCATTGGGCATGCCAATAGATAGGTTTTTGACCTTGTTGGAATTTTATCTTAGAATGGTTCAATTTGAGGATCAGGTTTGCATACAGAAAAAGGGCATTTGCATTGGTTCTTGTGTTGCTCCTGTTTTAAGTAACATTTTTCTCTAATCCTTTGGCACAGTTCTCGACAGTAATTTTGATATAGGGAACGTTCTAAAGGTGTTCAGGTATGTATATAATTTTCTAATAGTGTTAAACAGACGGGAACCATCTACTTACCAAGCCTCTATAAATGAAATTCCAGATGTTTTTAGAGTGTAGCCATTCCTTGAAGTACACCTTTGAACTACCAGAAATCAATAAGTGCAGGTTTTGGATCTAGATCTCTACTTTCTACAAGGAGGAACTTGCGGGATGTACCACCACCCAGCATAAAAAGCGCTTTTATCTTACGAATCGGCCCACTCGGATGGATGGGATGGAATATAGGGCGTCCCCTTTTAAACGGGGTGGTAGCAGTAGCTATCATGCTCATTTTTCTCCATATATCTTAATTATTGATTTAGAATGGTTAACTAAACCATCATTCTATTTATTAAATTTTGCTCCTACATTACTAACATTATGTCACTTCTCTGCTTTTAAGCCACCAATCTTCCAGCCGTTTTTTGCTAGTTTCCACCGCCGGTTTATTCACCCGGCCACTGTTATCTCTAAACCCCAGAGCTTCAGGAACAGTGATTGCGCCTGCATCAACTTCTGGATGGATACCATTGCATTCGAGTATAATATGGTCAATTGTTTCACTGGAGTTTCCACATACAGCACATGCGTCATCTCCATTGTTAAACTTCTTTTTGTAGCTGCGTGTTCTAAGGGACCCTGATCTAGCTTCAAAAAGTAGGGCACTGCCTCTTGAGCTATCATAGAAATCTTCCTTCCTGATCTGCATTTTCCACTTTCGGTATAATTCCACAGACAGTAAAAAGCGCCGTAGCCACATCAGTGTTGAACTCCTCTTTAAGCAAATCATTTGAACATTGCATGCAAAGTGGCTTTGAACTTCAGATTGAAAGCCTTCCCGTAAAATCTGCTGTAGTTGAGTCCTTGATTAAAAAAAAAAAATACAAGAGGTACAGGCACTCAAGATGATTCTTGGAGGGTTAAACTTGTATTTTTCCCCTATTGTTATCGCAAATAAGGTCGCAAATAAATTCAAAGTTTCCATAGTACTTTCTGCCCCTTGCAAGCTGGCCTCCTTGGGCCCCTCGGATTAATAACCAGAAACCAGGAAAAGAAACATGAGGAACCCGCCATGCCCAACCATGCCCAAGGAAGGCGTTATATATCAGATGCCCCTCACATGCAGTAAAGTATATGTCGGCCAGACTGGAAGATGTTTGAATGAGCGTTTGAAAGAGCACGAGCGATCGCTTGAGATAGGCACTGGATCCATTGATTGCAAAAAGTGTAAATGCATGCCTGGCTTAAAAGAAACTGCTGTACTGGATAGAAGTCGAGACAATGTCGCTCGTGAGTTAAGCCTTCTTCATCAAAATGGAAAGGTCTAGATTACGTTAGCGAACCATCCAAAGTGAGTTCTCCTTTTTAGAAGGGCGCAGTTGAATTTTGTGCATGAATTTAGAACCACAAAAAGATGCGCATACCTGATGAGTTGAAAACTACTACCTTTTTGCTAAGGTGATTGAAGTATTTTTCTTTTTAGTCGTTTGGTAAGTTTTAGTTTTTTATCAATGTCAGTTTTTTATCAATTTTTTTTGTTATCGTCTTGCGTTTTGTGTTTATCTGGCCCTATACACCACGTACCATAGATAAGTTTGATTCCTGAACCATCGTTTTTAGACTAATTCATCCGATCATAACTGTTTTTATCAGTTTTATGCGTTCTTTCTTTTATCGATTTTATGCTCTTTTCACCTTGTGACATTTTTTGCCTCTGATTAGCCCCGCCACAGTGTCTATTGTGTGCTTTCCTTCAATAAAGGATCAATTGTCAGTGAGCGCTTGACCGTGTCCCTTTTCTTGTGAATGGCTTGTTAGTGCTTCGTCCCTTTTTGAAATGTTGCACCAACTAGCCAAGCAAAAAATTATTCTTGTCCTGTCAAGAAAAGGCGAACACCCTTGGTATGAAAACCCTGCGCAGGGCCCATGCAGGGCTGAGCTACACGCCAAGGGAGGCTATGGCATTCGGCACAGGTTCAGGAGGAGGAAGATGAGGAGGAAAGGCAGGGAGGTTAACCGGTAAAAGAAACCGGTTTGCTATGCTGCACTGGGGGAAGGGGATGAGTGGGCCCATTGACTGAAATTAAGATTTTAGGTCCCTGGCCACGGCGATCGTCTGCGGTGAAGTCTTCCCAGGTACTGCTCCGCTTTATGAAAAGCACAGGCCTAGTCGAAACACTATGCGTTTGCTGTTATGTTAAGTGACATGACTGTGACGTGATGTAATGTGGCATGTCTGTTATGTGACTGTACTAAGTTCAATTATCCCTCTCGCACAAGTTCAAGTATGTCGAATGTGCCATAGGGGTTGTTTACAGCATTCCGCTGAAGTGCGCAAGAGCACAAATAGGTCAAACGGACAGATGCCTTAATAAAAAACACGGGAGCATTATCGTTCACTCTCATGTCGGCCCTTTAGAAACCTCGCCGAGCACTGCAGTTCATGCCAAGGATGTTCGCCTTTTCTTGATAGAACAGTAGTGCTATTCAGGCATAGAGAGGCCCGAGAGCTTGCAGAAGGGTATCAAATACAAAAAACTGGGACTGATGCGTCATCAGCACGACATTGACAGCATGAAAAAGGATTTGTTTATTGACCACTCATGTTGATGGCTCATTGACCAGAGTCATGTCTTGTTTAAACGCGTGACATGTAGCACAGCGACACATTTAAAAAGAGATGCGTTTTTTCCAATAAAATTTAGTTGATATTGTTGTGGGACGCTGTGCCCGCCTAGAGATAGACACAGAAGAACGGAGGACACCAGGCAAACACCACTTGCCCCGGCGCTCTTCTTTTGTTCTCTAACCCTCGCGCTGGCGCCGCGCGCTCGTCTCGAGCTCGTCCCGCGCCTCTTCTTTTTCTGGCGCAGCGCTCCGTAACATCTTGAGATGTTACGGAGATGTTACGGCGCGCCGTAACATCTTGAGATGACCTCCCCTCGAAGCCTTCTGCCTGTGCTCAAAGGAGAGGCCCACGTATTTATGCTTAACGTCAGCCACGCACCTATCGTGCTGACTACTGGCACTTAATTGGGTACAGCCTCAATCCTGAACTCCGGATCACCGGTTGCGTCTCTGCAACCTGAAGCACTGCCTCAACACCCTCCAGCGCCGGCGGTCCTACCATGGGAAATATTTAACCTTGGCCCCACCCTCACCGACGCGGAGCTTGCCTCTCTCAAGGCCTTGCTGCTCGAACATCGCAGTTGCTTTGCTCTAAGCGCTGGTGAACTCGGGTGCACTTCCTGGGCCCAACACCGGATCAACACCGAAAACCGCGGGCCCATTCATCACCAACCTCGCCGTGTAGCGCCAGCCGAACGGAGAGTCATCCAGTGTATGCGACATGCTTGACCAGGGAATCATTGCCCCGTCTTGTAGCCCTTGGTCCTCCTCTGTAGTCCTTGTGCGCAAGAAGGATGGAACACTCCGCTTCTGCGTTGATTATCGCAAGTTAAGTGCTATTACTCCCCTCGACGTGTACCCTCTTCCCCGCCTCGACGATGCACTTGATCGCCTGAAGGGGGCCCGTTATTTTTCCACCCTAGATCTGCTCTCGGGCTACTGGCAGGTACCTGTTCACCCCGAGGATGCGGAAAAGACGGATTTCGTGACTCTCGACGGCCTTTACTAGTTCAACCATATGCCCTTCGGTCTCTCCAATGCTCCAGCTACCTTTCAGCGCCTCATGGACCGCGTCTTAGGCAATATGAAGTGGACTATGCGTTGGTCTACCTGGACGACATAACTGTCCACTAAGCTACGTTTGAAGAACACCAAACGCGACTCAAACTCGTTCTCGAAGCCTTTACCTCTGCTGGGCTTCGCTTAAAACCAAAGAACTGTTTCTACGGTTTTGCAGAGGTGACGTACTTTGGTCAGGTTGTGAGCCGGCATGGCATCCGTTCCGACCCTGAAAAACTAAAAGCGCTTACGGCTTACGAAGCTCCCACCACCGCCAAGGAGCTCAAAAGTGTCCTTGGATTTGCTTCGTATTTTCGTTGTTTCATTCCGGAGTTTGCCAAGCGAAACGCTCCGTTGACCGCCCTGCTGAAGAAGAATGCAGCGTGGAGTTGGACGCCGGTCCGACAGCTCGCGTTCCTTGACGTCAAGCACGCCCGCCTCAAGCCTTCCACATTGGCCCACTACGACGAATCGGCCCCCATTGTCCTCCACACGGATGCCAGCCAAGATGGGCTCGGCGCTGTCCTTCTGCAGGAAGACAAGTCTGGTGACCACAAAGATCTAGCTTATGCCAGCCGCGAGCTTTCCGACGTAGAGCGCCGCCGCCACTCTTCGGAACTCGAGTGCCTCGCCGTTGTCTGGGCCGTCGAGAAGTTCCGTTCCTACCTGTACGGCCGTCATTTTACCATAGTCACGGACAATAGCGCTCTCACTTGGCTGCAGTCTGCAAACACTTAAATGCCAAGATTGCACGCTGGTCACTGCAACTTCAAGAGTACGATTTCACCATAGTGCATCGGCGTGGTTCTGCCCATCAAGATGCCGATTTACTTTCTACCCACCCTTGTCCCGTGACGGCTTGGACGGATTTCAGGACTGCACAAACGCAAGATTCCGACATTGCGGCCATAGTCCAATCCCTTGGCACCGCCGCCGGCGCAGGTCTCCGTAAACTGCGCCGGGTCTATCGAATTAAAGATGATCTCTTGTGTCATGTGAGGCGGCTCCGTGGTCGACCACCCGTGTCGTTGCCAGTGGTGCCAGCAACACTGCGGTCGCAAGTCTTGCGCGGCCTACACGACGCTCCCACAGCTGGTCACCTTGGTCGCGGCAAGACCTACGCACGAGTGTCCGAGCGCTTTTGGTGGCCTAATATATCCAGAGACGTCAAGGAACACGTTGCGTCCTGGCAGACGTGCCAATACCGGAAATCGTCCACACGAATAACCAAGCCACCCCCGAAGGCTTTTTCGCCGCCGAGTTTACCTCCTTTCGAACTGGTTAAAATGGACCATTTGGGCCCATTCCCGGAGACGCCCGCCGGAAACAGGTATATTCTGGTTGCGATCGACTACTTTTCCAAGTGGGTCGAAGCACTGCCCGTTCCAGTCACCTCTTCCGCTCATGCCGTTTTGTTTGTGGAACAGCATCTCGTTCTTCGGCATGGTGTGCCCCGACGCCTCATCACGGACCGTGGGAGCTGCTTTATGTCCCATGGATTTGAGCGAGCCCTCCGCTCCTTCGGCATTGCGCATTCCACTACATCCGTCAATCATCCCCAGTGCAATGGCCTCGTGGAGCGTGTTAACCGCGCCCTCACAAATATACTCGCCTCCTACGTGGCTCCATCCCACAGAAACTGGGATCGTTTTGTTTCTGCGGCAGCTTTTGCACTCAACACTGCGAGGCAAGAAACATCGCATGTCACGCCGTTCTCAGTCGTCTATGGCAGAACACCCTCCATCCCTCTCGACGCGCAGTTGGGCCTTTCCCATCAGACTGCGTCACGAACTGACTCCGCCCAACGACTTCGTTACGCCCGGCTCGACGCTCAGCGCAACCTTCTCACGGCTCATGCGCGTGTGCAAGTTGCCATTGCGGCAGCACCACCACTTCCCTCCTTCCGGTCCGGTGACTTGGTCCTCGTTCGCCGCACCATCCGCGCGACTGGCCGTGCCACGAAGCTCATGCCCTGATACCGCGGCCCTTACCGTGTCGTTGAACGGCTCGGCCCCGTGACATACCGCCTCGAAGACCTCCCCGAGCATCGACCATGCGGTGTGCACCGCATTTTCCCGGAGCATGTGTCAAACATGAAGTGATATGTCAACGGCGCCAGCATTGACTCTGACTTAGATACCGGGTCATCACCACTACTATCGTCGCCTGCTGCCTCATGCCTTCCCCACGAAATGCCGCCCCATAAGTGGCGCGCCTGCAGCAGCTCACCGATACTCACCGACACTTTCTTCCCCCCACCCCGGTGGAAAGATGTTACGGCGCGCGCCGAGGAGCGCTGCGCCAGAAAAAGAAGAGGCGCGGGACGAGCGCGAGACGAGCGCGCGGCGCCAGCGCCAGGGTTAGAGAACAAAAGAAGAGCGCCGGGGCAAGTGGTGTTTGTCTGGTGTCCTCCGTTCTTCTGTGTCTATCTCTAGGCGGGCACAGCGTCCCACAACAATATTTAGAGCCTTCTGTGTCCTTTCCTTGTCCGTCGTCTGTTTGTGCTGTTTTTATGTGAATCATTTCCGCTCGTACGCGGTCATAGAGGAACGCGGAGCGGACGGACGAACACGTGGTACATGGAAAAGCAACATGTGTCATCGTCGGCTTCACAAAAACTACCACGGCCCGCTCAGTAACAGCATATGCTTCTTGCTTGACATGCTGTGACATATTTAGGCGCGAAAATATTGCTTTGCAGTGGGGCGGGAAAATAAAAAGTATTTTTTTGTTGTTGTTGTCCAGTTTCACTTTTTATAATCAACTCGCTCTTTGTGCCGCTCGTGTGTGCCTCCGCTCAGCTAAAGGAGACAAAAATTGTCACCGGTTAGGCTCACGGCGAGCGGAGCGGAAGCACCAACACGCTTCGATTCAGGGTGCGTGTGATCTCCAAAATAAGCCTTCAGGATATTTCCGGGCAGCGACATAGGCCAAATATTCCGCCACGTAGCCATCACACGACAAATCTCTAATGCTCGACCCATGTGATTTTTCTTTTCTGCGTAAAACTGATTGAGAAATTACCCGTTCTTGTTTGGACAAGTATCTCAGTAAATTTAATATAATTAAACACCGGCAGTTTTTCTTTCGTTTTGCTAGCTTGGCTGCCGTATGTTTGACTGGGTTTGTTGCACATCGTTTGAGCAATAGCGGATCGATGTTTTGAGCCTTGGACGCGAATATTCATACCAATTGCCAGAAAAAATTCCAACTTTACATCCCTGGTGTCAGTCACGACGCTTCGATGCTGCTGTCCCTCCCGGGAATCACTCACTATCCTGAATGCGTCTTGAATGCCTATCCTGCAGGCATTTCACATTTTCTCAAGGCAACCCTATTGAAAAATCCCGCATCGCGACAAACGGGTTTGAACCGGTCCTGTATTATCCCGTATAAATTTGATACCGGTGTGACCAGTCCTGTATGAAGCTTAAACGGGTTTATATCGGACAGGTCATGTCCGGTATGAATCTCAATCCGGACGGTCCAGTCCGGAATAGAATTATTACAGGGCAGACCATTTCCGGTATGCAACTTATACATGACATCAAATCCGGTATTGATATGAAACAGGGCGGACCAGTCCTGTATGAAGCTTAAACGGGTTTATATCGGACAGGTCATGTCCGGTATGAATCTCATTCCGGACGATCCAGTCCGGTATCGAGTTAATACAGGGCAGACCACTTCTCGTATGCATCTTATACACGACATCCCAGCCCGGTATGGATATGAAACAGGGCGGACCAGTCCTGTATTGAGCTCATATACAGGACAGGTCATGTCCGGTTTAACAGAAACCGGACAAATCCGATATGAATGGAACTGATACGGGACAGAGTATTTCCGCTTCTCAGTACAACTCGGGCGGATCGTGAAGCTCAGCCAGGATGACCACGTCGGAATATGCCTTCACGCTAAATAAGCATGAAACCATACATAATATACGTTAAAACTTTTCTGTATATGTGGAGTACGCGTTGTTTCGTACCTACCTAGAAGATATGAAGCCGTGGATGTGTGCGCTAGCAAGTACATAAATGCATCGCGTTTTGTTTTTGCGTGTGCAGCAGTCGCTGCAGCTTGTACGAACTTGCGGTGCATCTTCATAATCTGCGACTGAAGATCTGCCACCTTCAACGCGAAAACGCAAGCAAGAACGTAGCGTTTCGTTAGCGCGGATAAAATACGCTTGAGAATAAATGAAACATCGCTGACCATCGAAATATGCACAGGTCAGCCGAATATCGGGAGTCGCTTCCTCGACTGTTTACGCATGCAAAACACTTGGTCAGAAGTAAATTCATTGACGTCGCGGCTCGCTGGCAGCAGGTGAAGCTAAAACAAGCAGTATTACAAGTGTTGGTGCACCGCATATATCTATATGTAGCAAAAATTGCATGCGTTCGAAGACGATGACAAAACACATCAGCACTAGTAAATTGTGACATTCGGAGGTTGGTCTGCAAGAAAGCGATACATTGTAAAGATGCGGGACACGGATAACCCGTCGTGATAGGCAGGAAAAAGATGCAGCGTGTTTAAAGGGCGATCGTTCAATTACGACCACAAATTCTACACCCTACAAAAATACACAAACTACAAAAGAGCAATCTCGACTACATAAGCAGGTATATAATCACTATCACCGTCTTCTGCCGTGGTGTAGTGGTTAAAGTGCGTACTTGCGAGCCGAAGTTCGAATCACATGTAATTTTCTTTTCTATTTTCTTTTTGTTTCTTTTTCTTTTTTTCTTTTCCTTTTTTCTTTTTCAAATGTAGTAGAGTTATGTATTGTTCAGCCTGTATCAATTAACCAGAAACCGGACGAACGCGTCATTTCTGGAACTGATACCGGGCAGAGTATTCTGCTTCCGAACAGAAGCCGGGCCGATCGACGAAGCTCAACCAGAATGACCATGCCGGACACGCCAGCGCACTAAATAAGCATGATACCAAACATGTTATACAACTGTTCTTTATATAAAGGGCGCGCTTCGTTTCCCAAATACCTCGAAAATGCGAAGCCGTCGAAGTGTGCGCTAGCAGGCATATACGCGCGTCGCGTCGCTTTTGCGCGTACAACAGTCGCTGGAGCTCGTACGATGTTGCGGTGCGTCTTCATATCTGCGACTGAAGATCTGCCGCCTACAACACGAAAGTAGAAGCACGAACGTATCGTTTCGCTAGCGATGACAAAAAACTGTCCGAGAAAAAATAAACAAACATCGCTGACCATCGAAAGATGCGCAGATAGCCGCACACCGCGCGACGCGTTCTCAAATGTTTACATATTGAAACCGCTCATTCGGATGTGTATTCACTGACATCGATGCTCTGCTGGTAGCACGTGAAGCTAAAACGCCCAGTATTACAAGTATTAGTGCAGCGGATATCTCTATGTAGGAAAACTTACAAGCGTTCGTAGACGATGAAAAACACATCAGCACTAGTAAATTATGATATCTCGAGGTTTGCCTTCAATAAAGCGACGCATTATAAAGATATGGCACATTTGTAAACCCTCGTGATAGCCTGCAAAGATAGCGTGTTTAAAGGGCGATCGGTGAATTACGGCCACAAATTCTACTGCCAAGGAAAATATACAAGTACGAAAGAGCAAAAGTAGCTACATATACTAAACAATAACCAGAGTACAGTCCACTCTGGTTATTGTTGTGCATCTTAGGTGCGACAAGGTAGTAATATTGATAGGAGACTTCAACTGTGTTTGTTTCGCTCAGGACCGCGCAAAAAATTTGCCAGTGAGGGATAAGAGTGCTCAGCTGCTGCACTCTTTAATTAATGAGTGTAATCTCGAAGACGTTGGCTATTTGTTCTCTTACGACGCACACCCTAAATACACGCATTTTCAAAGGGATAGCCACGCCAGATTAGATCGCATTTATGTCTCTGTTGAACTGGCTTCATTGTGCACAGAGTATGACGTTAAGCCCGTAAGTTTCAGTGACCATTGCTTAGTAATTGGAACATTTGGCAGGAAACAGCGGAGGTCACGATTTAACTGGCACCTGTGGAAATTTAACGTGAAGCTTTTAGAGGACGACAGTTTTGTAAGAGAGACAACGAAAGAACTCGATAAATTACTTTCGACGCAGGCCGAAAGCTATATAGTTGAGTGGGAGGAGCTAAAGCAGAGAGTAAAGCTTTTAGCTATCAAAACTGCAAGCGCAATTCGATATGAGGAAAAAAGAAAAGAGAAAGAAATGCACGAGGAGCTTGAGTTTTTGCTTAGCATGGATAGCATCCAGCCGGGAAGATATGCAGAAGAAATAAAAGCCTTGAAACGACAACTTGAAAACATTGACACTGAAAAGTATAAGGCAGCAGTGATAAGAGCAAGGTCGGAAAAATTTTGGGCGGGGGAGACGCCAACTAAGCGAGCGCTGTCAGATGAGAAACGGCACGCGTATCAAAAGGAAATACGGCAAATTGACAACCGAGGTGCTGTAACTAGTGACCCTGCTACTATCAAAAATACCTTTATAGAACACTACAATGAATTGCTTGGCCGTAAACGCGAAGTCAAAAATGGCTTTCAGGCAGAATTTTTGCGCCAAATGCCAAAGCTCGATGAGGATGTTAAAACGCGTCTAGAACGACCCATAAGTTTGACAGAAATAGAAAGTGCGATAGACGACCTTCCAATGGGAAAGTCGCCAGGACCTGATGGGCTTGGCGCTGCTTTCTACAAAGCATTTAAAGATTACACAGCCCAGATTTTGCTTAAAGTGCTAGATGAGTCATACGAACGTAAGCAGGTCCCACCTTCGTTTTCTACCTCGCACATTGTTTTGATTCCGAAGTATGATGAGCCAGGAAAACGCTTGTTGGTGGGTTCTTATCGGCCGATAAGCCTCACCAACGTGGATTACAAAATATACATGAAAGTGCTGGCGAAAAGGCTTCAAAGTGTAATACCGAGTCTGGTTGGGCCACACCAGACGTGCGGCATTAAAGGTCGAAGCATCGCAACTAATGTGCACGTGGTACGAACTGTTTTGGAGTGTTGTGACGCGATTGGATCTCGAGTGGCAATGATACAGCTGGATCTCGCCAAAGCATTCGATCGCGTTTCACACGATGCCTTGTTCGAAGTATTGACACACTCAAACATAGGGCGAGTGATTGAGGAAGGTGTTCGAATGGTGTATGCGAACTGCACGACACGGATAATTGTGAATGGAGAGCTCACTGACAGCATTCGTGTGCTGTCGTCAGTGAGGCAAGGCTGCCCCCTGTCACCCCTACTGTTCGCGGCCTACCTCGAGCCTCTCTGCCGGTCTATCATAAACAATGAACGTATAACTGGTTTTATGCTGCAGTCAGCACAGGTCAAAATGCTGGCATATGCAGATGACATCGCTGTATTCTGTTCAAGCAGAGAAAGCATTCAAGAAGTTACTGCCCTTGTTGAAAAATTCTGCCGACAGACAGGCTGTGAAGTAAATTGGGAAAAAAGTGCCGGTTTCTGGCATGGAGACTGGGATGTTACGCCTGAATACTTTTCTCGTTTGCAATGGTCAAAATTGCCGACCCAGTATTTAGGCGTGCCGCTTGAATCGTACCAAGATCCCACCCCATTCTGGGCTGGCCAAGCAGAGAGAGCGAGAGAGAAAGCTGATTCATGGCAGGGCAAGCCGTTGTCAATGTTCTCACGCGCTTATGTGTGCAATGTTTTCCTTGTGGCAAAGATATGGTACGTAATGAATGTGCTTTCGGCGACGCGTGTTAGCATTCAAAAAATTCATCGTGTCTTTGCCGTTTTCATGTGGTCATCAACATGGGAAAAGTGCAGCAGAACCAACCTCTTTCTGCCTGTTAAGGCGGGGGGCTTGGGCCTTGTGCATCTCTTTTTGCGACAGGTTGTCTCGCGTTTTTTTTTCCTTCGTGATCAAAACGACAAATTCTTGAGGACGGTCATGCAAGTACGACTGTGTAAAATGCTTCCAGAATACGTTGTCTGTTCTGGTGAGAATATGAGTGGCGCTTTAAAAGGGTACATGCGCGAAGTTGTCTTGTCTTTCAGAATGTTGCATGCGCGTTTTTCAATGGAATACTTGAGCAAAGTGTGTAAGAAGAAGCTGTACAAAGATCTTCTGGATGTGATGATACCGTTGCCGATTTACCGTGCACCACACCGTGGAGGCCCCGGACAGGATGTCTTAAAGCGTGTGAAAAAGATGCCAGTTAGGCCTTCAGTTAAAACGTTCTTCTTTAAGCTACATTCCAACACATTACCTGTTAAAACCTGGTTACATGAAAGAGGCTTATTCGTTCCCTGGACAACAGATTGTCTCCTTTGCAAAAAACCAGAGACAATCGAGCACGTCTTTCTGGATTGCTGGGACCCAGTCTTTCACTGGGATGTTCTCCAGAGAACACTAAAGAAAGACCTTCCGTTAGATCCGTATGGCATACGGTTCCTTCCAGTCGAGAGTGAGGGTATTCCTTTGGATTTAGTCATGGTCCTGAGCCTCCACAGCCTGTGGAAAACAAGGATGCAGGTGCAACATGCAGATGTCAACACGCGTTCTGTACGCGAGAACTTTATCGAGAGTGTGCTGCTCCTTAGAGAAACGTATCGGGTGCTTTCTGATCCACCTGACTGGATCAGTGTGCTTGATGAACTGGCTGTCCTCAAAAAAATTTTAAACCTTTCGTGACAGCCGAAGTCTGGTTGTTGCGAGTTTTACCATTATCGTGGATCTTTTTTGAATTGATGTGAACTCAAAACAGGCAATAAAGAAAAAAAAAAAAAATAACCAGAGTAGTGGTTAAGGTGCCCGTCTGAAGACCATAAGGACCGAGGTTCGATTCCATAATCGGTACTAAATTTTTTATTTTATTTTTAATTTTATGTATTATTTTAAATGTAGTCGTTTTATTTTATATTGTTGCATGCTTTTTAAGAAGAAGAAATGGACATGGGCAGGACATGTAGTGCGAAGAGAGGATAACCGATGGTCACTGAGAGTAACAAATTGGATTCCAAGGGAAGGAAAGCGTAGCAGGGGGCGGCAGAAAGTTAGGTGGGCGGATGAGATTAAGAAGTTCGCAGGGGTCAAGTGGATGCAGCTAGCACAGGACCGGGTTAAGTGGAGAAATATGGGAGAGGCCTTCGCCCTGCAGTGGGTATAATCAGGCTGATGATGATGATGATGATGCTTTTTCCACCCTGGCGACGCGTTTCTTTCCGGAAACGGGGGCCATCAACCATAAAGGCCATTCCCTGACGTAAGCACGATGCGGTGGCGCTTCTATCGCCAGCGTGGTCCGACTGGGGGTGAAAAATAAGCTTAGCTCCCATAGGAATACATGGAAGCGAAATATTCCAAAGCAGTTTTCTAATTTCACGGGTCATCTTTGATGTCGTTATTCGGTACAGAGAAACCATGAACGCCCTGGAATAGATCGCGGAAGTGTGAAATCTCATTACCGAGGCGAAGTATTTTTAAAACACCGCGAAACGTATCGGGGTGCGAGTTGAGAGGGCGACCCATAGAAATACATGTAAACACAACTTCCCGCAACATTTTGCTCGGTTCAGCAGCGTTGAACCCTTCTCATTTTTTGGTGAACGTCTTGTACGACACCCCGACGTCATGTTGCATGACACACTACATTCTCTTGCAAGTAATGCAAGTCTGACGACTTGTGGGACCACTCACAGCACGATAAACTGACCGCGCACATTTGCAGACGACAATGCACCACCGCTGTCGTTAGCAGACGCTCCGGAGCTGGAGGCGGTCGCGTTGGGTATCGCCAGCTACGCTGTCGTCTGCTGCAATGGGCGAATCTCGTTCGGTTCATATTGTCGTATGGCGTTTGACAACTGCTTTTTAAATATAATTCTGTCTAGCATGTATCACTGGAGCGACAGTATTATCAAGCCTAATTACCCTATGGGGCAGCATATCAGACTAAGCAAAACTGCGCGATTAGCTACACCCAGCTTGCCTTTTGGCGGTGTCTGGATTCATAGAACAGGTTATTCGGGGAGTTTTAAAAGTAGACCGCCTCCGTAATGACGCACCATACTTTATCACACACTTCTTCAAAGCCCTGGTCAACGTTTAACGACCAGCCACCACTTCTGATGCCCTGCGAAATGAGAAAAATTTTCCGGTAAGTTGTGTTTACATGCATTTCTACGGGTCGCCCTCCCAACTCGCACCCCAACATGTTTCGCAGTGTTTTAAAAATACCTCGCCTCGGTAATGAGATTTCATATTTTGACAATATGTTCTAGGATGCTCACAGTTGCTTTGTACAGAATAACGACATCACAGGTGCCCCTTGAAATGAGAAAACTGCTTAGAAATATTTCGGTTCCATGTATTCCTAAGGGCGCTAACCCTATTTTTCACCCCCAGTCGGCTGCGACGCCGCGAGCGCCCCCTTTGTTTGTAAACACGGTGTTGGTCTATACGAGCTCACTAAGTGCCAATGTGTCTTTAAAGAGCCTGTCTCAAGAATATCTCATCGTGAGATCTCACACGTTCTGGGGCCAGAGAAGGAGGTTACCTTTCCTGGTAGCACTGTACGGCCATTCGAGTACGATTCGCCCGCAGCGTGAATCATCAGGCCTCGAAGGGGCTGGCAGCTAAATTTGCGCTGAGCCAGCGAATGTCGGCTGCAGCCTGGGTGGCGTTTCTCCTTGCTTCTCGCTCCGACGCCTTCGTGCCGGGACCGGAAGACGGAAGTCGCTGGCTGCGATCCAGACTAGGTGTCTCTCGCCTGACATTGGCCCGCGGAAATGCACGTTGGTGTCAAAAGAACTGCAGTCAGTGGCATAAAAATCGATGCCAACGTGCGGCCTTTTTCTACTCCATGATGCGCATTACAAAAACCTCCAGTGTGAGTAGTTGGTGCAAGA
The DNA here is from genome assembly GCF_055883805.1 of Amblyomma maculatum. Taxonomy (NCBI): domain Eukaryota; kingdom Metazoa; phylum Arthropoda; class Arachnida; order Ixodida; family Ixodidae; genus Amblyomma; species Amblyomma maculatum. The sequence continues at coordinate 172,255,792 of NC_139353.1, read as the reverse complement.
AATTAGGTTTTGGTATGATGCCAATTCATACTTGGAAAGCGTGTGTTTTGGTCATCTTTTGCGTACAGGTGGTGGTTCTGCAGGAAAAATCGTGGGGGCGTCATGAAGCGAGAGCTATATAGTAACACTTGTGAAGGTGTGACTATAGAGCCATAAAAGTGCGCTCAGGTATGTAATTCCCTCCGAGGCCGTGCACCCTTCGTAGGCAACATACAATGCCGACGTCGATTTGCGCGGGTGATGCTCGTCAGGTAACGATTTAGTTTTTAGCATTCTTGCACTTTGCAGGAGCGCACGATAGTCTGAGCACGTTGTAGCCGCATACTCGCCTGCCAGTCAGCGCGAGTGTGGTCTAAGCCCGAATGCTCACGTCCCCTACTCAGTCGACCTTCGCTGAGGCCGGGTCGAAACAGAGCGGCCGCTGGGAACAACAAGTGCACCACGTTCAGCAAGGGAAGGCAAACACCTCGAGAGTTTTGTACCCAATAACCTTCTGAGCACCACATGTCCCGACTTTCTGTATAATACTGTGCTACATGATTATCCGCCCACTGTACGTGAGAATATCCCTCCGGTTTTTAACTCGATAACGTAAAACGTTCCGTTCCCTAGAAAATTCTGTGTGGGTACGTTGCGAGCGAGAAAAATATCCTGGATTTAACCTGACTAAACCAATGATACCATCTGCAAGCTGTGTTTGAATAACCCGCTCAGTACATGTGAACTGTGATGTCATGATAGGCGGCGCAACGGGCAATAATTAGCCGAACGAACTGCACAAGCTATCGTGCAAAATTTTGCGTCTATACGGACTGTAGCTTCAAGACGCGCGGATACCCTCGCTGTAGGATAACATGAATCTGCGCATACCGTAACAGTTAATTTCGGGGAAATTCACTTTTTTGGCATCGACGATAAAGTATGCACAACTTTTTTTACACTGCGCTACATCTTAGCACAGTTTTGGCATGCTAGTTGGTGAGGCCTCTTGTCTGAAACCCAGGTAGTCACAAGAGAACAGAAGGTCGGCAAACACAGCGCTCCCTAAAAGCGCGAGGCGCTATTCGCCTGATGCGCCAAGTCAGTAAGAGAAGCTTTCAAATGAAGAAAACGTGTTTTTCTGTCACGGTATGAGTATGGGCTCCTAAACAAAGAACAATTTCTCACGCAGTTTTGAGCTGAGGTGAAATAACTTCAACGAAGCACGAATATGGTTACTGTAGGAAAAAAAACAACAGATTTAATAATTACAAAATCATTGCAGCATTCAAGAGGAGTGCTTACAGGGTAGAAACTAAACAGCCGGACGCTCCTAACGGCACAAAAAAATTTTCGTACCACAGTCCAGTAAAGTCCGGCAGCCTCCGTAGAATAAAGCAAAATAAAAGAAAGTTGGCCCGCACAACACGTTTGCGGAAAGTTCTCGGTTATACCAGCTGTAGGGCCGAAGCCTCTCCAATAGACATCATATTAACCCCCTCCACTCCTTGCTTGACTTCACTCTTGCCAACGTCCTAATTTAATTCACCATCTAACTTCCTGCCCCGCCCCTGCTGCTCTTTCTTTCCCTTAGAAGGAAATCAACTTCTCTCTAAAAAAATAAAGAAACGCAGGACAGCTTTCATAGCGCCGATGTCAAAGTGAAATGGCACGACTGAGATGCGCATTTCACGAGTGGCAAGGGAAAGCCGTAACGCGGAAATGGTCTAGATGATGCACAGCTAAAAATCGCGTCACCAAAGTCTGAATAAGCCAATGTGAACAGGTTTGTATCAGGAAACGACTGTTTTGTAATCTACGCGAGTCAATGACCCGCAGTAGAGTAATGCAATTCTGAGTGTCAAATATAACTTCTCGAGGCACTTTTTTTTTTCTTTCTTTATAACAGGTAGGGAAGTTTTGTTTACGAGTAGTTGGTTTTATTTACAATGGTGGTCATGAGCTATCTCCTGGCGACCCCTCCTTGCGGTACGTCCTCCTCCACTTGCTATAACTATCTGTAACTTAAGTGTATGATTGAAATATCAGGAAGTGAGGAAATTTATCTGTTGATGTCTACAACGTCATGGACTTCGCAGCAATTTTAATTCCTAATTTCAGCCTACAGAAAAATGCCTAAATTATGCGCACATCCGTTGATTATGACCTTTTGCTGTCACCACTGAGCTAATGTGGTAAAAGCATGCGAGACATGAGAAGAGCACAGATCCCTGCAAGCACTTCTGGCTGACTCCGTATATACGCATCTCCAGCAAAACTATTTTGATATCGCGCGCTTTCCAGTTCGACTAAAATTTTGAATAGAGTTTCCGTTACCTAAACGATCTCATTCGCGCTTGGTGTAAAATATACAGCCGCGTCGATATGAACGGGATAGAGTAGTTTGCAGAAAATTACAATTTAATCAGAATTTTTTTCTACTAAAGCCAGTAATGAATTTCTATATTGTCCCAAGAGGAATTCTGGAAGCGTACAGGAGGAACATTACTTGTCACAAATAATTCATATAAATGCTGAAACATCGTTTCCAATTTTTTTTTATTCCATTCCCATTAAGTTTAATTCCAACTTATATAGTATTAGCGAATGGTGTAATAAATGGGGAATGGAATTAAATGCTGACAAGACAGTATTTATGCGGATTACGAACAAAAAGAACCGCCATTCTTTTTCATACAGTCTTCCCACCCGGAACCTTTCAGAAGTCGAAGATTACAGATACCTCGGTGTAACACTAACGAATAAACACAGCTGGAACAAACATATTGACACTGTATGCTCATCTTCTTTCCGTAACCTTTGTTTTCTTAGACACAGTTAAAACAAGCTCCTTCCGACGTCAAACAGCTAGCATATAACACCATGATTAGACCTAAACTTGAGTACGCGTGCACTGTTTGGGATCCACACACTAACATTAATGTTCTCGAAAGAATTCAACGCAAGGCTGTTCGGTTTATATTTTCTAAATATCGCAGCACTGACTCACCATCTACCCTAATGCTTAAACATAATATACAGTCCCTTGAATCAAGGCGCAGAATACACAGGCTAAAATTCCTCTTTCTACTAAAAAATGATAAATTATCAATGACTCCTGATTTGTATCTTAAACCGGCATCGTCTAGGGCAACAAGAAATACGCACACCGAATCACTAACACCTTACTTTGCCAGAACTAATATTTTCAAATTTTCTTTTTTCCCGCGCACCACAACCGAATGGAATAACCAGCCATTATCATCCCTTCAGGACTTTGATTCCTTAGAAAAGGCCGTGCATTGATTTGCCGTCTTGCTTGTACTTGTGTAAATTTTATGTTCATGTTTTTGCACTTTATGCTTTTCTGTTTTCTTTTGGAATTGTTGCCCCTCCTACCAGGACCCTTCACTGGGTCTGTAGTATGATCAAATAAATAAATAAATAAATAATAAGCGACCATGTACAAGGAACTGAAAGTTTCTTCTCGTCTCTGGAGTCCAAAATCTAAAAAAAAAGAACTATTTTAAGTAGCCTAGTACGACTACCGATTAGGATACAATGCTGCATGAACTCGCCACGCGGACCTGCTCTTGAGTTTCGCGGCACACGGTACTTGCACCTCCTCCAAATGATATTCAGCAGCGGGATACTTGCGGCCCCCAGCAGATGCTCTTCCCCTTTCAGCAGCAGCCGAATAAAGCAAGGCGACGCCTGCCCAAGACAGACAACTCTCCGTAGCGTTTCAGGGTGCACACCGCGCGCACTGGTAGTCGGCGTCCCTTCTATCTCCGCCGCGTCGAATCCCGTCAGCGGTGTCGCAGGACGGCAATGTCGCTTCGCCCGGCACACGAAAGTCCTGCAGGAAAGCGCCCCCTCAGCCTCGCGCTCGCATGACGCACGCGAGACAGCCGGGAGCAGCCGCAGACAGCGGCAGCAGCAAAAGCAAAAGCGGAATGCGCTCATCCGCGCCGCATCGCCATCCGCCAGGGGCGCGGCTACACTGCAGCCGCTATACACTGCATCGACGCAACGATACGAAAGCCAAACACACCCCACTGGGGCTTGACATGATTACAGCGCCATCTAGTAGCGCAAGACGTGGTTTATTGAGCGAGCATTGTGATCACCAAAACTTGAAAGCGGTCGATAACAACCCCGCGCCTTTCAGTTGCTACGTTCTACGTTAGATGGCGCCACAAACACAATCATCTCGCATAATTTGGCCTTTTGGCAGCTGCTCCCTAAACCGTCCCGCCACCGTGCTTTCCGCTCTCTCCGCGTTTCAGCTGTTGTAGGAAGGGGGATCGGCCGCGACGCGCGGTGCACGCCGGGATCGGCGCGATCAAGATGGCCGTCAGGCTGGGATCCCGCCGTGTGCGACGGAAAACGGCACGGGTGAGCAGATTTCCCTTCTTGGAGGCTGGGACGGCGCGTCGAGCCCGGTGGGGTTTTGCTCCGGCCGCCCTTGGAAACCGGGCGAGTACAGGAGCTTGCGCAACCCACTGGCAGCTCTTCGCTTACGGCGAGAGGCGATGCGCGCTCGGCGGTGGAGCCGACGGGCCTCCCCGTCTCCCGCGCGCCGAGAAGCCCAGCACCTCCGATGCGGCGCCACAGACGCGCCCTGTAGAGACATTTTTGCGGCGTGCCGCAGCAATCCTGGGCGTGGGTGAATACGTTAATCTGGTACACTCCACATAGCCCAAATGGGAAACCCACAGCTGGGGTCCAAGTCTCGGCGTCCGCCTTTTTCGTGTCCAGGCGCACCTCTCCTTCAGTGGAGAGCCCGCGTAGCCGCCCGTGTCCACGCCCGGGGATTGCTGTTGAATGCTGCCTTCCGTGCTTTGAGAGCCCTGTTGCTATAATAATGAGAATAGGGAAACAATGTACGTGCGCCCTGAGTTCCGTGAGCGGCGATCGGTGCAAACTATGGATGGGGACGAAAGAGCGTTGGAAGTTGTGTTAGCAGAGTAATGGGAATAGTGCTTGAACGTGAGAAATGCCCCGTTGACGTGTTTACAGTAGAACCCATTTCATTACTTGAACGTCGTTGAAGGGGCAACAATTTCCTTAGAAAACACATTTGGGGTGCGTAAAAATCGCGATTCTGAGGGCCAAATGAGCATGTCTCTTCACATTTGAAGCCAGTACGCCGCACAAGCTTTGTTTTTAACATATGGCTGTGTGTTATTTTAGCTCCCAAGACCCCTAGCCTTGCGTTTCATCACTTCCATATTACCAGGCATATAGCACTCGTGTTTGTCTTTGGAATTCGGATCTTAGTTAATACTAATAACCGCAGACAGGTTTACTGTGCACTGGCACGTCTATAAGCTTGTTACGAGAACCCAATTTTTACTCCTTGAACTACTTCGGCAATCGAACACTTGTGCGCCTCCGTTTCTGACACCTAGGCAGACACACCTCCAACGCCCGGACCACTGACATTTTCTGGTTATAGTGTAGTAAAAAATATACCCTCATGAGCAGTTATTACTGTTTAAACATAATGTTAAGTGATAACTGTTATAACAATCCATTTTAGTTGAATAGGTTAGCACAGCCGAATAGGTGAGTGACATGGAGGTGAAAAGCAAGACGCCCGTGTGCTGTGCGATGTCAGTGCACGTTAAAGAACCCCAGGTGGTCGAAATTTCCGGAGTCCTCCACTACGGCGTCTCACTACAGCGTCTCAGTTGCTTTGGGGCGTTAAACCCCACAAACAAACAGACAAGCAAGTAAACAAATGGGTGAGTGAATGGGTGAGCACAGCCATTGGCTCCTATCATCGACATCACTCCATTTCACCACAAAAGGCTTTCTCTATGTGTCCAGGAATCTGCTGAACAAAGGTGCATCTTTAAAATTAAAGAACTGAGGGACAGAACTGGCAGTGGCAAGGTAAATAATTTGGGCAAATGATCACTTACGCATGCTACTGTTCTCAGTAAGATCATGTATAGAAAATAAATTTTTTATGATATGTTATTCTCCTTGATTAGTCAATTCTTGTAATAATTCCTATTGCCTGAATATAGGGCTACAGGAGAGCAGAACTGTGTCAAGATGAAAGAAAGAAAGGAACCATACGAGAGGGGCTGATGCAAAAGTTTGCATCGATTACCAGACCGGAGTGCTGCGCGTAGGATGCAGCACCCAGTTCAGCGTTGTTTGAGGCAGCAAGCGCGCCGGAAGTTATTTTGATACAGCACTCAGGCTTTCCTGCGTCACTTGTCAATCAGCCTTGGTGTTTAAGCACCTCCGAAGCGCTCTTGTCACGAGAAATAAATTAGCTCTGGAGCGCGTTTCTTGGCAGAGAGCGTGTTTGAATCCTGGCCGAAATTGTTTTCCTTACGTTCTAAGGAAAAGCTAATCTGAGCCAATCGATTGTTCACACTATAAAAACACCCGGCCCATAATTTTTGGGCCCGACGGAGACCAAAACTGCGTCAAAGAACGACATGTGAAGGGAATTTCGTCACAGCTGATAGGGCTCGTTCGGCCGAAAAGCCACCGTTGTGCCCAGGAATGCCCACTTGATTTAGTGTCAAAAATATGATCCAACCGCTCGTTGCGCAGCGGTAAGATGTGTGTCATACCATCTCATATCTAATTCAGTATCCATGTGCGGTGGAAGTTTATCGATTTCGAGGCTAGTTTGGGATTCGCGCCGACAACATATGCATCTCCCATTGTATGCCGGTAATGGTGTCCGCCGAGATTTGAGACAGACACTGCGCCTTTTCCCAAAAAGAGTTTTAGAAACGCGTAGAACTCGTCGTCATAAGCACACCTTAGCGCCATACTACGCGCATAATAATGCTTTTAAAATTTCTTTGTTGTTTTTTTTAGAGCGATTGACGAATGCAATGCCCTGCCTCCACGAGTGTTGATTTTGGCAATGCACTTTGTGTGCTATCTTATATTATAGAATATGTACTGCATTACGCAATATTAATGTTCTTTTGTTTTACTGGTGTAGCCTGCTTTTCTGATTGTATTTTTCTGCCCTCTCTGCTTTGACCCAAATGAGGGTATCCAGTATGCGCAAAAAAATTAATAAAATAAATAACGGAAGATAGCGATTATTTGATATAAGATTTCAGTGATATCTTGCTGAGCTTTTCAATGTCCATGCTCTAACGTTTTGTCACCGTAGATGTGATGTATCATTTTTTACTTAAAGGGTGGATTTAAGTACTGAAAGTCTGCACCACAGGCGGTGGTTTCCATCGCTTATAAGAGTGCATCTAAATCGACTCTGTGACAAGAGGAAGATGTAGCGCAGTTACATAAATACACGACGACACTTCCAGAATGTGCCGTCAAGGAAAGCAGGATAATCTAATTTCTTTATAGTAGTAGTCGTCCAGTGATTTGCATCGCATAACAGGTGGAAACGAAACAACGAGCGATAACTTGGTGTAACTTGTCATTGCGTGTGGTCAAGGCCATAAGTCATAGGGCGTTTGGAATTGTTTTCATTCGCGACTCCTTGTCTGAGAACAACATGCTCATGGAATGTGAAAGCTTATTTAGAATATCGTGCTTATTGGTATTATTCAATGGTAGGATAACAGAATGCACGGATATTTTTTGCTCTCTCGGTTCGGTCAGGTCTGCACACTGTGTTCTACAGATTTTAGATGTTAATGGTTTGAGACCTTATGGAAGACATTTGGTGAGTGGTAATTTCTACGTAATTACGCAACGATCTTAGTGTTGGCGTCAAATTTGGGAGCTATGTTAATACTTAAAGCCTAGAAAATTAACTTTGACCATTTCAGGATGTGGCCATTTTTAAACGAAATGCGCAGCTTCGCTCCATCTGGGCCGCCAGTTATCCGCTAAACGTCTCTATGCGCTACGAATAGAAATTTCTGAATCCCCTTCATGCTTTTAGGATGTCAGAAAAGTCTTGCACGCCGGTGATTCTTTTTGGAAAACAGCTGTTCTCCTTCTATGGTGCCTGCGGTGTCTTGTATTCCTCATGGGACAGAAGTAAAGACAGTGTTATATTCAATATTACTGGAAAAGCTCATAACAATTCCCTTCTATCTTTTTTGCTTAGCACAGAAACGGGCATCAGCGACAAACGTTTACGACCCAAGTGCACATATCATAAGTGGCAATTGAATTATTTAGAATGAATAGGATTTTCGCGGAAGAAATTCCTGATGGCTCCCACTTACGCTCAAGATGCTTTATGTTGAATAGACAAACTTTTCAGCAAAGTTGCATTTGTTTGTTCATTTTACATTGGCAGACAATCTCCAGACGTACGTACTACATCTTGAATGTTCACTTTCTGTCCCCTCATATCCGCGGTTATTTGCGACTCTCAGATTTGAACGCTGTGACAAATTTGTTTCTATCCGCTATGTATATGCCATTTGATGTCGTATGCAGCGAGTTACACGGCATTGTATTTCTTGTGTGATCTGTCAACTGTATGTCGTCCCACTAAATGTTTCACACCTTGCCGCGTTCAGTGCGCATTGTGATTTTTTCGCCGGGCTGGCAATACATTTATTTATTTTTTTACTTATTTACAATGTAATTAAATATTACCTAAGAGAGATTATTGTACTCTCCCAAATAAGACAGGATGCAAAAACAGCAGGCTTAAACGCATCGTAGCTGTTCGCACACTCAACGTCACTCCGCGGCTCGTTCCAAAGTTTAATAGCCCAAATCAAATGGGAGAATTTGTACAAGTTAGTCCTGCAGTGACTTAGGTATATTTTGAAGGAATGAGTGATGTATAATTCAGAGCGAATATGTTGAAGGCGAAATGCGGGAGTGCTGTGGTAGACTTTGAAGAAATAGACAAGGAAAGAAGTGCGTCTGCGCTGCTCAAGTGTTTGTACATTCAAAGATCTGCGGAGCTGTGCTATACTGGAGAGTGTGTGATTCCTCGTTATAAAATGCACTCCACGATTCTGCAACGATTCCAGAGACTGCGTTTAGTAAACCTGATACGGGTCCCAAATAATAGAGGCATATTCGGGCTGAGGTCTGACTAGAGGGTTGTATACCACAAGTGTTTTGTCAGGTGTAGAGTGTATTCCTAGTGTCTTACTCGCTTTGCTAGTGATGTATTGAGCGTGCTGATTCCAAGATGACACCGATGTATTTGAACTGCTTAACCCGCTCAACTGAAGCATTATTTGTAATATAAGAAAATGATAAGATAGAGTGACGTAGTGAACGTCATTTCTATGCTTATTAGCCACGCGTCACACCATAACGATAATGGAGTAAAATCCTCATGCAGAAGAAACTCTTCGTTAGGTGCATTAATCTGACGATAAATGGTACACTTATCCGCATAAAGGCGAATATGTGACAAGATACTATTGGGTAGATCGTTTATGTACGAAAAGGGCGTAATGAACTCCAGATTTAACAGCAGTAGCTGATGATATATTATTATCTAGTACAACAGCTTGATGAGATCTGTCCAGTAAGAAATTTGGAATCCAGTCTAAAGTCTTCTGATGAAGGTTAAGCGTGCTAAGTTTTACAAGTAAGCGGCTGTGAGGAACTTTGTCGAATGAAAAATGTACGAGCACAGTGTCAGTCTGACCGAATCAGTAAATCACCCTTGAATATGAGTGAGCAGTTCAAAAGGGCGTGTTTAAAGAATTTTCCTCGCTGAAAGCAATGTTGTTTTAGAAACAGTAGGCTAGTACTTACTAAGTGCTGCATATTATTGCTGTACAGAATGGGCTCTAGAATATTACATGGAACTGACGTTAGTGATACCGGTCTGTAGTTACCACAATCATTGCGATTGCCTGATTTGTCGATGGGGATGACGAGCGCGATTTTCCAATCATGAGGTAGGGTAGTGTTATCTATAGACTACTGAAATAATTTGCAAAGAAACCATGATGAATATGGAGTAGTAATCTTGAGTAATTTAGTGCATAAACCATCTGGACCAGCACTTGATTTGTAGGACTCCCGCTGGACACACAATCACTTCCGGTATATAACAACACTGAAAATAACGTGACATGTACGACGAAGACATGTTCCTTTCAGTAGTAAATACGCTGGCAAATGATCTATTGAGCTGGTTAGCAGTTTCAGCTTGTTAGATTTGCTGTTTCGCGTCCTGCAGACAAGGCTGGGTTCTAAACTTACCAGGCTTTCCTGTTTTTCAGCAGCGCTTGAGATTAGTCTTTACAATTCCTGGTGGTGTGGTAATAAAGAAGTAATGTTAGATACTGAAGAGTTTGTGCGTAGATACAAGGACAAATTGGGGAAAAAAAAGGCGACTTGCCCTTGTGTCTACTTGCAAACTTTTCACTATGCATGTAAGCCAACTCATCCATTTTGTCGTTCTCCTAATGTTTAGATGTTTTTATTTCTGATTTACAAAGGCCTACAATGTTTCCATACCTCGTCCAGGCATCAGGCATGCCAGTATGCATAGAAGCTCGTTTTTTGTTTCCTATTCAAATGACGGGCAAACCATGGGCTGGGACAAATACATAGTCTAGGGATGAACGCATCGCTGGTGCGTAAAATTATGTGTTTAAATAGTGACCAGTTTTCTTCAATAAGGCATGTGTTAGGGGTGCCAAAAATCCATAAGAACCCTACAGGTTGCGCCGATGTTTGTCGTAAATACTGCTTACTTCATTGTGGACTAACCAGTGATCCATTCGAGAATGTTTGCAAAAACAGCGTCAGGATGCCTTGTGCGTACAAGATGAGAGTCTGTGTTCTTTCACAATATGGTGTAGTGAAAACAAGTGCAGAGTCTCAAGGAAATTGTGACATTCATGTCTTTTAATTCGGAGGTCAAGAACAGAATGCAATTCGGATCGGAGACGATAACAAACACCGATAAGGAAGGTGATGAGGTGGAGTGTACCCAGCAAGTTTCAATCGAAGAAGCACACTTTCGGAATGAATTGATTTCCGAATAGCCACAAGAACACCCCCACGTCTCGCTTTCCTGCATAGTTGAAATCAGTATGGAACACCAAAGCACAGAACTCACTACTAATGAGCCATGTTTCGCTGCATATTAAAACGCCGGTTTCACTTGATGACAAACCTTGTTTAGAGAAATTACTGCGAAAGTTAGCTGGCATAGCGGAGGAACAATTTTATGCTTGGATTTGGATTTCAAAAGCGTAACAATGTCATATCATTGCAAACCAGTGGGCTGCGTGGGGTATGATGGCTTGTTTGCTAGGGAAACAACAGTCCCGAGGAATCAAAGATTTTTCAGGTTTGGCCATTACCTGAAAGTTTATTATATTTCACTTTTAATATTTGTCCTTGGTCGCGGGATGGTTTACCGAAGTACCGTCAACTGTTCTCTGATTCCACGCATTTTTATACCAAATGTTGTCCTCGAGCCACACCTTGTGCTTAAGGTGTTAAGTTTCGAACAGCTGGCAAGCACTTTCTGATTGCTTTTGAAATTTAGAAACTGAATGATGATTAGCCTGTTGAAACCGCTTTTTGGACGCCCCGGGAGCACTTTCAATGTTTCTTATTTAGAGACCCAGTTTATCCGAAACAACTTGTCATTTGGTTTAACACCAGCCGCGCCGCGGTATTCCCTCTATAATCGTCGGGCGAGCCACCGGGAAACCGCAGTATCCAGGTAGGGCGGCCACAGACCTAGAAGCGAGAGCGGCAGAGTTAGCGATATACTGGTATGGTCGCAAATCCCAGCTTATTAAAGCCACAGAATGTGTCACAAATTAAACAAATTAATGAAAAAATGTAAATGCTCGCTCCGAATGACCAATATGAATTAACATTACGGGCAGATCAGGGATAATTCATCACTTGTCTCCTGCACCTTCTGATGAAATTGCGCTAGTCGGGATACTGCTGACAATGCGCAACGTTGTGTGTATGCGATGAGGTCCGTAAATGTTGACTGTCAGGGCCAAATTGTCGAACATGGTGCACCTTAAGGCCATACAGCATGTTTAGCAGTACTTATGCACAACTTGCTGGACATGCATTCATTCGTGAAAGGGGAGGGCATGATTTCACGTGTACACCTTCCGATCCGGTTCAGCCCAAGCAGCAGCCAGGGCAGTATTCAAGTATGGATAAGATGCCCCAAAGACAGCGGATAACATTTTCTGCGAACAGCTGCTTTTGGAGACAGTGAAATCCTTGCCAGCAACTTTCAGAATAGCGAAGCTAGCATGCTATACAATTTTCTGGCGCTGTTTGGCAGAAGAGCTTGAAAGAGAAACGCAACCCAGGCTGGCGTACATGGAAATTTTTCTTTCTCAAGAAAGTATACCGTCCCACGAACTGAGCGCGTCAATAACACAGCAGATTGTTGAGCTAGAATCGTTGTCTATCCAGCTGCGTTTTTCGTGTGACCGCATGAAACAAAAATTACACGCATTGGTCTTAAAGTTGAAAGCCTTACCACTGATCCCTTAAAATCCATAACATGATTCGATTTCGGGTTCGCTGGGTAGGCAACATAATTCAATTGAAATAAAGAGTACATAATTACATCAATCCCGGCAATGCATTATTAGGCGCTTTCACAATCCCTGCTTGCTTCAGGGAATGAAAAGGGTGATATTCTAAACCAAAGCGCTGAGAAACATCGTTGGCGTTTTTTTTTTTATGAAAGTTTCTAACTTGCACTTTTTGCCAATGTCTGAAAACTTATTAGAAATATATTAGGATTAAGAGGGCGACCGATATGTCGAATAGGCATTGGTTTAGAAAGATGGTAATCACAAAGATGATAAAAAAAAATCAATGGACATTGCTCTATGCCCCCTCCTCATGAGACGGTGGGTCCGCTTTCTTGGCTAAGCCGGAAGCAGGCTGGTCGACACGGCCCTTCCTCTCCAAGCCAGTGGATTAAACGCCTGGAACGTTGTCTTCTGGGGGGGTCTGGACTTGCCTCTGTTTTGACAACGTCAGAGGCGTTTACATAAGGGGTGTGTCGTCGGCCCCTGATGCGTCCCGATCTCGTCGGCGTGTGCTCGCCCGAAATGCGGCTGCCAGTGGGTCGACGCGGCGGCCGCGTCGCGTTCCCTTTCGGGCGACACCAATTAGGCGTTGACGTCTCTTCCTCTCTCTCCTAAAACGCCGTGACTCACTGTCGCGCCGGCTCTCTCGACGGGGGACGGAGTCGACAGAGCGCTCCTTCTCGGCCGCTGATTGGACAGGTTGGTTACTAGGGCGAAAGCCTGCCCACCTTATTAAAACTTCGTCGCGCAGCGTTGAGGACGGTCTATGCCATTTCGCTCTCAAACATCTATCTGACGGCCAAGTTGGAGGCTATTAAGCGATAGGAATTCGAACCGTTCCATTGTCAGTGTAGGTGTCCACCGAGATAATACGTCCTTCATATCCCACCAAACTAGAGGATCGAAGATGCTTAACGCTTTCTGCGAACCAGTGTCTGAACGGTAAATTTCCCAGCAAAACCATGAAAACACTGCTTTCGCATGTAAATCGGTTTACAGGGGGCTAAACACATGGTATTATTTGTTTGGTTAACAGGGTTTAACGTTTCAAAAGGACTCAGGCTATGAGACAAGTCATTGTGGAAAGCTCAGGAACTTTTCATCACCTGATTCTTATAGCTTGCACTCCGCAGAGTGCACGGACACATTGTTTCTTGCCTGCGTTTAAAAGTGGCAGCCCGGTCGGGATTTGATCCCACGTGGACAGGTATAGGTTGTGGCTGTTCTGGTGGAACCACTAATAAAGTGTTGTACATTTACTTCTTTATTTTGCTTTCATTCCCTAATACCTCCGAGTTCTTTTAGACGCTCTCGAGTACTGAATGTAGCTGGCAGATTTACCACATACGCCAACTGCTTTTAGCCTCGCGAGTGACCCAATTCAGTTTGCACCCACCGATTCTTAGGATGAAATTATCCTTGAGCTCAGCCTCGCACTCCAGCCGCACCATCTCCAGTTTTATAGTGTACAACTCTTGGGATATTTAGGGCACATGTTGATGGTCTGAACGTTCATGCGCAGAAGAGTTTTCCTCGCACCGAGTAACTGCCAAATGGAGAAGCTCTATTTTTATTAGCTAGTTGCAGGCATTAAAGTTTTTAAGATACTTTTATGAGCATACGGATATAAATTGCCTAAGCTTCCAATCCACCGCGAAATACTTGCAAAGCTTTTTCATACTCGCGCGACTATAAATACGACTGCCATGTCGAAATCCAACTGCCTGCGTTTTTAAGTACCTTTAGGGAAACTGTTAACATATTAATAGAAACGGTAGCTAAATACTTCGCTTCTGAAATTTATAATGCATCTTTTTAGGCTGCCGTAGAAAACCAACCGTTTCGGAAGAGAAATAAAGATAAAATTCAAGCCATCTGTGGACACATTTCTATGGTGCAGTTAAAAAATACGTATGTAGAAAGCTACGTTCAAAAACTTTGCTTTAAAAATTGCCCACACTTTCTGAGCATCGGGTAGTACAATTGCTTAACAGTCAACCGCAAAGGTATACGCTGTGCGATTTAAATAGTTTAGTCATCTCACAACTGAGGGGTGTGGTACCTCGTTCACACTCACTACAAGAAGTGGCTGGTGTCTGCAGTCACCTTGTATCCTTGTCACACTTTCGATCCCGATTGCATTCGATCCGTATCAGTGCTTGGGAGCACGACTGAAACATCCGGTGCTGCAGAGGCATTTTCAATGCTCGCATTTGCCTCGCCTACTTTGGGTGGTATCCGCAACAAGCTAAGCCCGGCAACACCTGAGTAAAATTACACTTAGGCGGTGCACTTTCGTCATATGCCACGGCGCTTAATTCGCGGCGCTAGAAGTCTGGTACTTCCAGCAGTCCATAAGAGTTGCACCCATTTCCCATGATGCTTTTCCCTTAATGTTTTTTTTACTAAGCTTCAAAAATGTGCCATGACGTTGTCTTTCCGTTTCTTTTTCTGTTCTTTTTTTTTTTTTTTTTGCCTACATAGCTGGCAGGTTAGAGCTTTGGTCGACGAACTTGGCGATGTCAACATCGTTGTCTTCTGTTCCGGCGTCAGACATAATATATATTGTAGGTGTTTTTTTAGGTTGTTCATTGTTTTAGAAATTGAGAGTAAATAACAATAATTTCTAATAATAACAATAATAACAATTTCTAATAAATGTGCCCTGGATGGTACAAAGATCGCCGATCAGTTGTGCTCCTCATAACTGCTTCGTTTATCCGTGAGCGAGCCAACTTACGACTGGCGTGTGTCATAGCAGTCCACAAGCAGGGTATTCACTTGCTCTGGGCAACCTATCATCTCAATTCACCACGATATACGTGCTGCGAAATACTGGAACACAAATTCGCTCATTACAAAAGAAATGTTATTTTCTTCAGTGCAATAACTTGCGGCCTTTATGTCCGCATGATTTTCGACAGTTATTGTCGACAGCAACAATTACCTAATCGCTTCAGCGCTTCATCCTTTCAGGCAGGCTGATCATATCCTTGTCTTCAGCAAAGTATTGGTTTGGGTCCCTCACCGGGAAGTTATTAAAAGGGTAACTAATATAAGCCTTGCTGCCATTATTATATATAGGAAAAGATCATACCTTGCGAAGTGTACACCATTCATGGATGTTTTGGGACACGCCTCTTCTGTTTCACCATTTCCGTCTGCAATACAGCAAGGAAGCATACGGTGCCCAATTATTTTCCTAACTAACGTCAGTGACATTATTAGTGCAATTAGCTGCCCAACCGCAGTGGCTCTGTAGTTAGGCTGCTCAACTCCTGAACCCATGGAGGCAGGATCAAATCCCAGCTGCCGCTTGTCAATGGAGACCCAAAACAATACCGTCGGGCGCTGGCGATATCAGTGCACGTTAGAGAATCCCTGGCGGTAGAAATTTCGGAGCTGTCCACTGCGGCATCGCACATATCCTAAGTCACGTTGGGAGGTTCAACACTAAAAACTGAACCAAACAATCCACAAGTTAACATCACATTTCTCGTTACCGTCTGTCGAACATTTAAAGGGTTGAGTGGCATGGTGATTAAGTTCAGGTGAACAATATTTTAACGTAACCTAATGAATGGGCCGCCGATTAGTTAATGACCTTAAACTTTGAAAAATCTGTCTTTCCTCGCGCCCCAAACAAGGAACGTGATTTAATTTTTCTGTTCCATCATCATCATCATCATCATCATCATCATCATCATCCGCAGCAGCAGCAGCCTGACTATACCCACTGCAGGGTGAAGGCCTCTCCCATATTTCTCCAAATTTGCCGGTTCTGTGCTAGCTGCATCCACTTGACCCCTGCGAACTTCCTAACCTCATCAGCCCACCCAACTTTCTGCCGCACCCTGCTACGCTTTGCTTCGCTTGGAATACAGTTTGTTACCCTAAACAACCATCGGTTATTCTCTAATCGCACTACCTGTCCTGCCCATGCCCATTTCTTCTTAATTTCTACTAGAATGTCAGTAACTTGAGTTATTTCTCTGACCCACTCTGCACGCTTCCTATCTCTTAATGTTACCTCTACCATTTTTCGTTCCATAGCCCTCTAAGTTGTCCTCAACTTAAGTAGAACACTATTGGTTAGCCTCCACGTTTCAGCCCCATATGTGAGTACAGGTAAGATGCAACTGTTGTATACTCTCCTCTTGAGCGATACCGGTAAGCTGCTAGACATAATCTGCGAGTGCATGCCAAATGCGCTCCATCCCAGTCTTATTCTTCTTGTTATTTCCTTTTCATGGTCCGGATCTGCGGTTACTACCTGTCCTAAGCAGACATTATCGCCTACTACATCCAGTGCTTCGTTATATACCTAACGTAAACTGCTGTTCCTTCCCGAGGCTGTTGAACATTACCTTAGTCTTCTGCATATTCATTTTTAAACCCACCTTTCTACTTTTCCTGTCTAGGTAATCAATCATTATTTGCAGTTGATCCCCCGAGTTGCTTAGCAAGGCAATGTCATCAGCAAATGGCAGATTACTGAGGTATTTTCAATCTACCCTTATCCCTAACTGCTCACATTCCAAGTCTCTGAATACTTCCTCTAAGCAAGCCGTGAATAGTACTGGAAATAGGGTGTCTCCTTGCCTAACACCTTTCTTTATGGGAATGTTGTTACCTTCTTTATGCAGACCTATGGTTGCTGTGCAACCACTATATATATCTTCCAGCCCTTTCACGTACGGCTCGTCTACCCCCTGATTTCGGAATGCCTGCATCACCGCCGAGGTTTCAACTGAGTCAAATACTTTTTCGTAATCAATGAATGCTATGTATAAGGGCTGATTATATTGCGAGCATTTTTCTATCACCTGGTTGATAGTATGGATTTGATCGATAGTAGAGTACCGTTTCCGAAAACCTGCTTGATCCTTTGCTTGATGGTAGTCTAAGGTTGTCCTGATTCTATTAGCGATTACCTTAGTAAATACGTTATACGTAACAGACAGTAAGCTGATTGGTCTGTAATTTTTAAGGCCCTTAGAGCCCCCTTTCTTGT
The DNA here is from genome assembly GCF_055883805.1 of Amblyomma maculatum. Classification (NCBI taxonomy): domain Eukaryota; kingdom Metazoa; phylum Arthropoda; class Arachnida; order Ixodida; family Ixodidae; genus Amblyomma; species Amblyomma maculatum. Next base: position 172,238,314 of record NC_139353.1, on the reverse strand, counting down.
GAATGAGGATAATGTTTGCGTTCTTCCATGGTTCCGGTACCGTCGATGACACCAGGCAATGCGTATACAGGGTGGCCAGTTTTTCTAGCATGATACCCCCCCCCCCCCCCCCCCCCGTCCTTTAACAAATCTGTAGTTATCTGATCCTCTCCAGCTGATTTCCCATTTTCATAGTTTCTAATGCTTTCTTGACCTCGTCCTTCGTCGCTGGTGGAATGTCTGACTGTTGTCTGACAGTTTTTCCCTACCGCCAATCTCATTACGCTCCTGACTACTTTGGGTACTGTACAGATCTGTATAGAAGTCCTCGGCTACTTTGACTATCTTTTCCATATTAGTGATGACGTTGCCGCCTTGTCCCTTATCGCATACATCTGGTTTTTGCCTATGCCCAATTTCTTCTTTACCGCTTTAAGGCTTCCCCCGTTCTTTACAGCATGCTCAATTTTCTCCATGTTATACTTCCTTATATCGGCCACCTTGCGCTTATTGATTAGCTTTGATATCTCGGCCAATTCGATCTGGTCTGTTGGATTGGAAGCTTTCATACTCTGGCGTTTCTTAATCAAATCTTTCGTCTCCTTAGACAGCTTACGGGTATCCTTTCTAACTATCCTACCGCCTACTTCTACAGCGCACTCAGTAATGATATCTCTGAAATTATTGTTCATTGCTTCTAAAGTATAATGTCGTATTCTTCGATTAGAGCTGAATATCTGTCCTGTAGCGAGATCCTGTACTCCTCTGCCCTTCCCCTCACCGCTAATTCGTTGATGGGTTTCTTTTTTATTAATCTGTTGCGTTCCTTTTTCAGATATAGGCTAATTGGGGACCTCACTATCCTGTGGTCACTGCATCGCACTTTCCCGATTACCTCTAAATCTTGAATAATGGCGGGGGTTGAACACATGATGAAGTCCATTTCATTTTTAGTCTCTCCATTAGGACTTTTCCATGTCCATTTCCGGTTCTTCCGTTTGCTGAAGAATGTATTCATGATTCTTAAGTTATTGCGCTCTGCAAACTCAACTAGTAACTCCCCCCTCTTATTCCTAGAACCGATGCCAGAGTCACCTACTGCCTGGTCTCCTGCCTGCTTTTTCCCTACCTTGGCATTGAAGTCGCCCATTAGTACAGTATACTGCGTCTTTACTTTTCGCATTGCTGATTCTACATCTTCGTAGAAGCTTTCAACTGCCTGGTCATCATAACTACATGTAGGTGCATAGACCTGTACAACCTTCAGTTTATACCGCTTATTAAGCCTAATTACGATGCCTGCCACCCTCTCAATAATACTATAGAATTCGTCTATATTACCCGCTATATACTTATTGACAAGGAAACCTACTCCTATTTGTCGCCTCTCTAGTAAACCTCGATAACACAGTACATGCCTTCAGTACAGTATATGCCTCATTCGGCCTTCTAACCTCACTAAGCCCTATGACATCCCATTTCATACCCTCTAGTTCCTCTATAATAGCAATGCTAAACTAGCTTCACTAGCTTGGGTTCTAGTGTTAAACGTTGCCAGGCTCAGTTTCCAATGGCGGCCTGTCCAGCGTAGCCAGGAATTCTTCGCACCCGCTGCTGCGTCACAGGTCAGACCGCCGCCTTGGTCAGTTTTTCCGCAGCCGCTGGTGACTGAGGGCCGTGGTTTCATGGAGCTTATCATGAGAGAGTGCAGCAAATTACTGCGCCAGGGTGGCCAACTCCTGTTCTGGTGAGGGAGTGCGTTGCCGGAGGTGTTCACCGGCATCAGGTCGCACCCGAAACCTGTTTATGCCGTGTACAAATACAGCGTCTGCTCTTACATTTCTCCATTCTTTGACATTGTGCTGCGGATGCTCTACGACTCCGTATGTTCGCGGGGAGAGCGGGCTGATTACCATCCCTGGCCCGGTTCAACGAGCGCTATTCACAGAATGCCTGCCAGGGATCGTGACCAGCCCCCTTGAGTCAGCCGCAGCGTCTTCTACGATTAGCCCCTTGGCCACCGACGAACTTGCGACCGGCGCAGCAGCACTGCGTTCCGCCTGCGTGACGTTCCTAGCGAGCGGTCATTTATTTGCATATGTGCCAAAGCGGAAGCCGTCGGCTTCTCTGGCGCCTCCTTAATACGCTAATGGCGCACGGAAGTTGGAGGGAAAACCATTACGAGCTGCTTCCTGGATGCAATGATGCGGCTACAGTGACGTCAGCTATAAGCGTCGCGCCGTTACCTTTTTCTCATACAGCTTTCGCCTGGTAACGGGTCTGTTCCACATTGACTTCGCAGTCTTTCCCTTTGGCGTCTGACAGTCTGAGGAGCATTATTCGCTTAACTGGCTGCAGATAGAACGGGCACTGCTTCTCCGCGCATACTCTAGAGGTGTCTGTTGACGGAAAGAGAGCGGGCCCCGCAACCGACCCTGAGCGTGTCTGGAAGCCAGCGCAACGCGGAAGGGAATTCGTATGCGAGTCTTCTGAATATCGTGACCTTCGAATAAAGCCGCTCGCAGAATTCATTCGCCAACTACATCGATTAGGCCCTTTCACTGTTTCTGGCCAGTGTAGCCGCCACTATGCTCCGGGAAAAACTCTCAGGAGGTCGATACAGGCCATACAGCAGTCGACGTGAAATGAACCAGCACCTGCAGCCGTCACTGTGGTGGGGCCACCAGGAGGGCTTTAAATAAAACATTACCTACTCTACTATCGGCCGAACCTACCTGGGAATAGGTGTGTGTCGCCTGCAACAATCATCATTGGTGGTGAAATTGTGGTCCGCCCGTTTGAATTGGAGGGTTCTGAGTGGTGTCAAACCAATGGGCGCCGTACGGCACACAAAATTGTTTTTCGAGTGAAATCTTAACATGTGCGAGGAATTCGCATAGGCGACCTTTAACCATGATGGGTGCGCGTGGTGGTTGGGGTCATAGAGAGGTACGGGTGGTACCAAAGGAATCCTTGTTTTGTGATGTCAGTACTAGAATTTAGGAATAAATGCTGCAAAACTCGCGCTCTTAATCGTAGGCCTGCGGCGGTCCAACTTTTTCTCTCTTTTTTGTTTGAATTCATCTTCTTGGCTCCAGGGATTAACTATGGCGATTAACGAAACTTTTACCATGAAGCTTTTGCCACAGAAGACAAACAAGGAACTTAGGCGCCGCCTTTAAAGATAAGACGTCACAATGTAATGGCCTAATCTATGGCAAGGCCGGTGTCGAGGAAGAGCGCGCGCTCTCCCTCCAGACCGGCCGTGTCTGTGGCTCCTTTAGGGTCCAAGTTCCCGTGCAGTCTTTGTCAAAAGCAAACGCCCGAGGCGTTTGCTTCAAGCCGTACCGTTTGGCTCGTAGTGCACTCCTAGACTACCAAATCTCCTGAGGCTTTTTTCACCGGAATGGATTTCTGCAATGCTAAAGGAGCATCATTACACGGCTTTGAAGCAGACAGCTCGGCTGTAAACGTCTGACAAATAACTTCTGGCCGCTACTGTTATATGAGAGCACACGCATTTACTCTGCCTTCTAGTGGAAGAGTGTTTTTCTCCAAGTTCAAGAATATCTTGCCGAAAGGGTTTCCATGCAGTAAAATTCTTCTCTATTCCCCCCTTCATAGCCCCTATCGAAAGGCTTCCGTATGCCGGTGATGCGAGCCATTTGAAGCAGCCGACGTCACAGCCCAACTCTTATCGCTCGAAGGCGAATCAGCCGGCCTTGGCGACTCCATGGAATGGCTATGCGCATGCCTATAGCGTCTGCGAGATCCTCTCGGCTGATACGACTTGTGCACTTTATCAAGAAAAATCAGTGGCGTCAGTGAAAGAGGCCGGACAGTTACGGTCGGCACTAAAGCACCTCTAAAGCACTCAAAACACCGCTCAAAAACTGCAGAGCACAGCCCGTTTCTAAGGAGAACGGGAGTGCATGCTCGGAAGAATCATTCTCCTGAATTTCTCGACAGTCGCCAGTCAAGGCTTTGTTCGCTATCACCTCTGACGTCATGAACCAATATCAACTGAAAAATCAGTCTATGGAGAGAACGCGCGAATAAAGCGATCACCATTTACGATGTCGATATTCGTCCCTTCTGGTACTGGCGTTTCAACTGTGGTAAGCAGTTTCAACTGTGGTAAGTGGTGTGGCAATGATGACATTGCCTTGCTAAGCAACTCCGGGGATGAACTGCAAATAATGATTGATGACCTAGACAGAAAAAGTAGAAAGGTAGGCTTGAAAATCAATATGCAGAAGACTAAGGTAATGTTCAACAGCCTCGGGAAGGAACAGCAGTTTACATTAGGTAGCGAAATACTGGAAGTAGTAGGCGAATATGTCTACTTAGGGCAGGTAGTAACCGCAGATCCGGACCATGAAAAGGAAATAACAAGAAGAATAAGATTGGGATGGTGCGCATTTGGCAAGCACTCGCAGATTATGACTAGCAGCTTACCGGTATCGCTCAAGAGGAAAGTATACAACAGTTGCATCTTGCCTGTACTCACCTATGGGGCTGAAACGTGGAGGCTAACCAAGAGAGTTCTACTTAAGTTGAGGACAACCCAGAGGGCTATGGAACGAAAAATGGTAGGGGTAACATTAAGAGATAGAAAGCGTGCAGAGTGGGTCAGAGAAATAACTCAAGTTACCCACATTCTAGTGGAAATTAAGAAGAAGAAATGGACATGGGCAGGACACGTAGGGCGAAGAGAGGATAACCGATGGTCGCTGAGGGTAACAAACTGGATTCCAAGGGAAGGAAAGCGTAGCAGGGGGCGGCAGAAAGTTAGGTGGGCGGATGAGATTAAGAAGTTCGCAGGGGTCAAGTGGATGCAGCTAGCACAGAACCGGGTTAAGTGGAGAAATATGGGAGAGGCCTTCGCCCTGCAGTGGGTATAATCAGGCTGATGATGATGATGATGATGATGATGAAGCAGTTTCCGTTCTGTTGACGGCGCGCTCTTTCAACTGCCTATCAAACGATAATGCAATTTTAATACGACATTGAGCGATTGATCTGTAAATAAAAGACGAGTTCATTACTGCATCAGTGGTCTCGAAGACAAAATGCCTGAATGTGCGTTCTTGACAACTTGCAGTAAGTATCCATAAATATACAATGCGCGACCACATAGATTCTTGTTTCCCTTGTTATAAGCTATACAGCACTATGGCATTGTTGTAATCAGCACTTATTAGCCTTATTTTGTTCGCAAGGCCGCTATCAACCAGTGTTAAATTATCGGACATTAAGTTCAGTTCTGTCGTTCAGTCGTGTCCGACTCTTCGTGACCCTATGGACCATGTCACGCCACGCTTTCCGGTCTCTCACTATCTTCCTAACATCACATAACTTCATCTGCAGTGCCTCGAGGATGCCATATAACCATCGCGTTCGCTGCCTACCCCTTCTCCGGCGACCCTAAACCTTTCCAAACATCAAATCTTTCTCCAGCGGCTCCTCTCTTCTCATCAGATGACCATGAATACACATGAATATATTCTGGCAATGTATTTGCTTTATCGCAAAACGCAATGTGGGTTCCTTTAAAAGTTCTTTATATACGTTGAATAGCATTGTTTTGTGCACTTCCGGGATGTGTATTACATTCAGTATCCATCAAGAACAGGTTAGCACAAAACAAGACAACAAGACGGACATGAGAGACGAACAGAGGACAAAGCGCGTCGTCCTCTCTCGTGTCCGTCTTGTTGTAGATCGAAAATATGCCAACTAAGCCAAAAAACAAGTTTTACTTGAGTAGATTGAGTTCTCAAACCAAAAATCATCCGTGTAGCTGTCATGAAAAACATTCATTGTTGCTTGTCGGGAATATTATGCGATTTCTAAAGTTCCGCGATTTGGTTTCGTAAGTGGTGTATAACCCACGCCAGATGGCATTTGGACGAAGCAAGAGTCGCCGACCCCTGAAAAAACAGTAACATTGGCAGAGGCTTAGTTTGGTTAAGCCCGGTAGGTTGCGAAAGCAATACCTTCCGAAAGCATTAGCTGTGTGTGACCGAGCGTTCTTCTTCTTCTCTTTTTCTTCTTCATCAGCCCACATATAAAGCCCCGCTTTAACCAACCGATATGAACGTGCTTTTCCTGTCTAGGTCGTCAATCATTATTTGTAGTTCGTCTCCCGAGTTGCTTAGCAAGGCAATGTCATCAGCAAATCGCAGATTACTGAGGTATTCTCCATTTACCCTTATCCCTAACTGATCCCATTCCAAGTCTCTGAATACTTCCTCTAAGCAAGCTGTGAATAGTAATGGGGAGATTGCGTCTCCTTGCCTAACACCTTTCTTTATGGTAATTTTGTTACTTTCTTTATGCAGAACTATGGTTGCTGTGCAGCCACTATATATATCTTCCAGCACTTTCACGTACGGCTCGTCTACCCCCTGATTTAGAAAGAAAGGTATTTAGAAAGAAAGGTGATTTAGAAGTAGAAAGGTAGGCTTAAAAATCAATATGCAGAAGACTAAGGTAATGTTCAACAGCCTCGGGAAGGAACAGCAGTTTACATTAGGTAGCGAAGTACTGGAAGTAGTAGGCGAATATGTCTACTTAGGACAGGTAGTAACCGCAGATCCGGACCACGAAAAGGAAATAATAAGAAGAATAAGATTGGGATGGAGCGCATTTGGCAAGCACTCGCAGATAATGTCTAGCAGCTTACCGGTATCGCTAAAGAGGAAAGTGTATAACAATTGCATCTTACCTGTACTCACCTCTGGCGCTGAAACGTGGAGGCTAACCAAGAGAGTTCTACTTAAGTTGAGGACAACCCAGAGGGCTATGGAACGAAAAATGGTAGGGGTAACATTAAGAGATAGGAAGCGTGCAGAGTGGGTCAGAGAAATAACTCAAGTTACCGACATTCTAGTGGACATTAAGAAGAAGAATGGACATGGGCAGGACATGTAGTGCGAAGAGAGGATAACCGATGGTCGCTTAGGGTAACAAACTGGATTCCAAGGGAAGGAAAGCGTAGCAGGGGGCGGCAGAAAGTTAGGTGGGTGGATGAGATTAAGAAGTTCGCAGGGGTCAAGTGGATGCAGCTAGCACAGAACCGGGTTAAGTGGAGAAATATGGGAGAGGCCTTCGCCCTGCAGTGGGTATAGTCAGGCTGATGATGATGATGATGATGATGATGATGATGATGATGATGATGATGATGAATGTGCTTTAGTGGCCTATAGGGGTAACGTGAATGCCAGGGTCCTAGCAGGCTGATTCTGACATAACCGTTCCACATGAAACGAGAGACCCAAGTTGGCAGCTTCTGCCAGCCCGTGTGCCACGTGGGGTGTGACGTCACAGCGTCACGTGACGCGCCGTGGTTACCGCCGGGACCACGCCGACGAGCCGAGCTGGTCTTCTGTTTTTCCTCCGCTCGGTGTGATGTCACTAAGGGGGTCGTCTAAAGGTCAAACGTGGTTACCGCCGGGACCACGCTGACGGCTCAAACCCTAGCGTAGTATTGCTATGTATTCCCATGTACATGAAACGAGAGATCCAAGTTGGCAGCTCCTGCCATCTTGGGGTCGTCTACGGGGGTCGTCTAAATGTCAAAGGTCAAACGTGGTTACCGCCAGGACCACGCTAACGGCTTGAAAGATTTCCTGTTGATATTTTCGCTTCCAGCACGGGGCCTTATTCAAAATGGTAGTCACCGCCAGAAGTAGGTCACTGTTAACATGTTTGTTTAAGTAATCACTAGAAGGAACGTGCGCATGCAGATTGGGTTGAGGTTACCGTCGTTTCTTTTTAACCTGCGTGATGTGGTCTGTGTGGCTAGTGATTCCAGGTGAAGTCGAGAAGTTACTTTTTAAGTGGCAACGATCCTTGCATGGTCCTAGTAACACCAGATGGCAGTAGTTTACTCATGACAAAAAGAATAACTATATATAAGATGCATTATTTTGCAAACATCGCACTATAGAGGTGGTGCCGCTGACAGGTGAGAATTTAAGCATGAAAAATTGATATCGGTACCCTAGGACATATGGTGAGTAAACAACACATGACATTTTAGGACAAACACAATGAGGTCGCTCAAACTATTCAACTCCAGTGAACCTTGTTGTTTTACCCGGTGTGAACAGGACAGCCTTTGTTTTATCTGTATTGACATAAGGCATGAACTTCACTCTTTGACTGTGATGACTTTAGTGTATGCCTTTCGTTATAATCCCGTGTTATGTTACCTTATTTAACAGAAAACTGAAGGTGAAATGAGGGGCTCGTTATGGGTACACCATGGAGAGAAGCCGACAGGCTAAGGAAAGCAAAGAGAATTTTTTTTACTTTTATTTTTTTATCAATTTTTATAAGTTTTGAAATATCCTAATGAATAAAGAATAGGAGCATACGGCGATTTCTTCTTATGATAGAAAATAGCGCGAAAGTACACGAAGGACGGAAGGAAGTAAGACGCGGACAAGCGCTAACTCGCAACTTAAGCAAACTTAACTCGCAGTGTTAAGCAGAAAGAAAATCCGTAGTCAGAACGGTTAGGCCTGATTTACTGGAGTGTTCACTGTGTTCGGTTGAGTGTGAACTATACTATTCTATACTATACTATACTATACTATACTATACTATACTATACTATACTATACTATACTATACTATACTTTACTATACTATACTATACTATACTAGCCAACTGCATTTGTGTGTATGCTATTAGACTTCAGTTCTAAGAGAGCGAGAACATTTAAGGCAGAAGTCTAAAAACTGATTTGCCCCGGTTCTAACGGATACGCGTTTTATTTATTACAGATAAAATTAAAAGCACGGAGAGGAAATAAAGGTGAAGAGGGAAAGTGCGAAGAATGAGGGCTGTGAGAGCAAGTAGGTCGAAAAAAGGTACGCGGTGATGGATTGAAATTATTTTTTTATAATAGTGGAGAATGACTGCAGCTGATATCGTTTCAAATTCGATGTTGGTGTGGACACATAAGGATGACATAATTTGTGAATAGATTTATCTGCACTCCTCGTTCTGGCCCGAGGCTGCATTGCAATAATGCAAAGTTAGAATTGTGATCATGCGGTGAAATGAATGTTTCATATAGAGCGATCATGTCCGTGGCACGTACTATATAATTTGGTTTGTGAAGCATGTTAAGTGCTCTTCTTACGTTACCAGAAAGGACCCCACGATTGGCGGCGCGAACATGTAAATGAATCTGAGCCGCTGTCCTTCGCGTTTTCCTGGGACGAAAGAGACACTTGGGACCGATTTACTCTCCCTCTACCTGGCGTATACATGAGATCTCGGATTGTAGCATTTCAATCATTCATCGTCATTATGTGCCGGACTAAATTCACTGCATGCGAAGGCCTCTCCAATTTTCCTCCAGATAACCCATCCTGTGCTAGCTCTATCCACTGCAAACTTCTCAACCTCATTCATCCAGCTAATTTTCTGCCGCCCCTGCTGCACTTTCCTGCCTTTGGAATCCATATAGTTACCATGGTTATCCTCTCTTTGCACTACATGCCCATTTCTTCTTGATTTCAACTAGAATATTGATCAATAATGAATATCCATTCATAATTATTCAGCAAGGCTACACCCTTATTCAAACACCGGGACTGGCGTCACTGGAATCGGTCGTGTTGCTTTCCGTTTCTGAACGCCTCTGCCTGGTTTGGATTTGTGCATTGGTCAGTGTCCGAGTTCGCAGAGCGTGATTTTGAAAAGAGATCATTCTGTTAGTTATTACGCTACGTGAACATCAACAAGTTCTTCTACACATGAGCAAAACGAACGCTTAAGCGGATAACCTGAAAGTTGAGTTAAGGGATGGTTGTTGTTCGAAGTAAGTGGTTTCACATGTTCATATTGAACTGGTCATAAGGGCGGATATTGGATTGCAAAACATTTATTTCGTCAAAAAGGCAGACGATCTGTGCTAGGTGGCTATCAGTCTACGAGTAGCCCATTCAATGACCCTGGTTTCAACTCCCAGCTGACCAACACGGCCTACCACTGCTCGAGAGTAGGAACTTGTATTGGAGATTCCGGGGGTGGCTCCTTGTTACAATTCCACAATATGTGAACATAAGTGGCTATTTCACTACTTAGTGTACATTCCGGGTAGTAATCACCGAGGTAGAATTTTGACAACAGGTAAGGAGTCATAAAGAATCGTGTCTGGAGTCGCCTCCTTTTTTGGTCTTGTGCTCCTTATCCAAGACTTTGTCTGGACAGGAGGAATATTCTCCTTTGAAGCTTAAAATTATTAGTAACGTCGTGAAATGATGCTGGGTCGTCCTCCTAAAAACTATCCGTAACTACCGCGTCCCCTGCTCGGCTGACGAGTCATCGAACTTTAATGTGTGCCGCTTCCTTACCTGGGTTCCCCGAGGAAGCCAAGACCCATATAAATTCCATAAATCTGTCTAAGTGCTTGGTTTCACCCGATATATTCACTGGTGCGTGAGAAATTCTCCCCCTTGCATAATTGCGTATGGCAAATTTAGAGCCGCTCACTATAGTAGTAGCTTCGGGGTTAATGATTGTCGCCTCTTCTGCGTTTCCGAGTATCTCGTTTTGGCAGCGCCGGATACGTCTGCCTTGCATGTTCACCGCCGCTAGTGGGAACGCTTGATATTCTGCGGTATCTACATATACCGGAAGTTCATATTGGTTGTATATGCTGTGTAGAATAACGACCTGGGGGCCGAGTTGGTACAGGATGGAAAAGAACGGCGGCGCAACATGGACACAGACAAGAAAGGGACACCACAAGCGCACTGCGCCGCCGTTCTTTTCCATCATGCTGTGTACAGCTTTTGCCCTAGCTTTTGTTCTTCGCTCCTGGTGAGCAGGAGGTTTATTCTTAGGTTGTGGTTGCCATAGCGATGCGTTCAGGTATCTGCGCCTTAGTATCTCGTGGGCGGGGAACAAAACAAGGATACAGACAGAGTGGGGCCTCAAAAATGATAGTAACCTGCGTCTAGTCTTTTGCATCTTCCTTTTGCGTCAGTCTATTGTGAACATGTTAAAGAATTTGTGGTGGTTAATTTGTTATTCAGCAAAGCGCTTGCGGTATCCTTCGTACAACACGATACGGATATATATACGTCTCACTAGGCCTTAGCCAGTAATGCCTAGATCCGCACGATCTTCTACATGACTGGCACTTGAAACAATTAGGGCCATTAGGGCGGGTACGCTTATCCACTGCAAATGGAGAATTGTGGTTTAGGGGACCTCCCAAAAATGTACTCTCAATTCTCCCATTCACAACCGGCCTCTGCACCTGCTTTTCTCATTTTCGAGTTACGGAGGACGCTTCTGCCACCTCGGCGGCACGCGAACTATCGCCGCCCATCAATGGGAGTTCTCTCTGGCCAGCATTCAGCAGCCAACCGTGGTCGGCAACAAGAGGCCGACGCTCGGTTACCAGGCCCCGTTAACGATCGGCCCCGCGTTGACGCCTGTTTCTCTCGCTTCTTCTCTCCGCAGTGTTGTCTGGCTGAATGACTCTTCATCGAGCCACGCGACAGTTAGGCCACCCACTTCGGTAAACTCCAAGTATCACTGCTTCGAGGTTATGGCTCCGCGGGTGACGCTGGATTGTTCGTCGTGTGATACACCTTTCCTTTTAGTTCTGTGTAATCGTAGACGTGTCACTGCTCGGCGAGGTATATTCACCGATATTACTTTTGTCTTACCCTCCTTTGAGTTTCCTGCTTATTCTTTATTATTCAGAATTTAATGTAATAATTGATGATAAACTTTTTCATCTAAACCCACTGCCTGTACACCACGTCTATTAATTAAGCCCATCGGATACGGTCTCGTCGTACTCGGCTTTTTGGTATATGTAATATAGAGTTTGTGTACTGGTTTTCGTGTAGAAATGGCAGAGATAGAGCGCTAATCTTTTCAGTTAAAGGCACCACTTCACCGGTGTTTGAAATCCGCCGACTTTCCACTCTACGGGGAAAGGGGACTGGGTCGAAAACGAGGCAGAAAAGATGTGCAGAGATTGGACAAGTGCCATTAAGTTTAAACGCAGATGCATAACAAATCCAAAAATACTAAAATGTTTGAAAATAATCAAAGGTGAACGAAAACGACCTAAATATAGGCTCACAAAGTTCACTGTGTGGAGAGTAAGCAGTAAAGTTGAGGGAAGTTTTAGACGCGAACATAACCTGAATAGGTACATAAAGATTTATTTGCCCGTCTCGGCTGCGTACGACACGCTCAGGGACTCTTCCTTCGTTGGAGCCATTTGGATATGATGTTCAAAATAAGCAAACACATCGGCTGGTCATGTAAATAGAATACTATCCTAATAGGAAACTTAATAGTTATCCTACCCTACAGTTGCAGTTGCCGCAATCAGGGCTGTTCATGTGCTCTAAGCAGAAACGTAAATCGCCGTGAAAGCAGCATTTAGGCGATGTCGATGGTAAACAGTCCTCAAATGCCGAGAAAGTGCGTGTGGTAGGGTAGATGTGTAGTGTAGTTGTGGAGGTCGCCAGGCAGGGGCGACCGCTGCCACATTTGAGAAGCTGAAGAGGCGGCGACGGCAGCGTCCGGCCGAGGCGAAGATCTCGAGCGTTCCGAAGCACTCGTGCTGCCTCTTTCTCTTAGGCCGGGCGCCTCTCCTTTTCAGGCGCCAGCGCATGTGGTTGCTCCGGCGCCTGTGGGATCCACTTCATCTTTAGGCGAGCGGCGGACGCATGCCACGCGAGTCGCTACAGGGCCCCTCCGCTAGACGATTAGTCGAAAAGAAAGGAAAAGAAACTCGCAGTCTATGCAAAAGGCACTGCTGAAAAAAAAGTTGGAAGAAAGCTATACACATATGTATATGTTAAGTTCGTGTCGACATCGTAGTCTAAGGGGCAAGCAGGTTTCATCAGTGGCTGTTCAGGAGGTCGCGGCTAAGTACAACGTAGTGGTAGAGGAACTGTTGAGGGGCGTGCGGAAGCACCTTGAATTGTCTGCTTGTCAGAACTAAAGTTGTGACTGGAAACATTAGGACGCACGTGCGCGCGCATACAAGATGTTAAGCAATTGAGCACGCGGTCTCTCTCATTGTAGTATGTTATGCTGAGTCGCTTCCGCCCGGCCGCGAAGGCCGGCTACAAAGACTGATTTGAAAGGGGCGGGCTAGTTGCGGTAGGTTCACCAGGGTGTCGGTGGTTCCTGTGACGGCGATGAAGGAGGGGAATTGTGCTCACAACTATCTGGCCGAATGGAGGCTGCCAAGCATTGCGGCGAGCGAGTTTTGGGGAGGGAACGTAACGAAGAATTATGTACAGTTCTAAGCGAAGCACGGGAGGGCGAAATTAGGCGGGATGAAGACAACGGCTGTGGGCTGTGATGTACGCACGGGCCACTTGCGGTGGGCACAAGCTGACATGTTGTTGCCGCCTGATTGGGGCTTGGCAAAGCGGGAGGTGAAGCTAAAATGAGGGACACGAACTAGTTGCATCGCATGGCGTTCGAGCGAGGTGGCTGCCATCGCGGTGGAGCGCGATTGCAGACGATGAGCACTTGGTGCAAGGAATCGAGGTACGTGCTCACACGACTCGCATGCCAGCACTTGAATATGTCACTGGTATTGGGAGTGTGACAGGACGGGACAGCTGAGGCTGCGCTTCCTGTGTCGATACATGTGGGAGAGTAGCTGGGCGGGAGTGACAAGAAGCTGGCTGGAGACGGCGTGCTGTGGCCGTAGACGAGAGCGATGCTGGTTCGGGCGCAGATGCTGGCGCGAAAGCTTTCGCCGAAGTACGCCAGGATGGCGTAGCTCATCGTATGGCCGGCAACAGGCGACTTGAACTGCTGGATGATGGTGCAGTTCTGGTACATCCGAACGTCGGAAGCGGCGGATCGAAAGCCGGGCCTTGTCCATTCTGGGACGTGTAAGTCGACATGCAGGGGCGACCGCATTTATTTGCCTCCGGCACGTGCCTTTTCTTCTCAGGCGCATGTGGTGGCGCTACAGCGAATGTGGTTGAACGGCAGTTTGGGCGAGTTGGTTATAAACCAGCGTGAAGACACGGGACGGAACAGAAGAAAAAGACACACGCGGCGCTGAACTTGTTTCTTTGTCGGACTGCAGCGCTTTAAGCTGCTTCTCAACCAGAGCAAGGAGCGAAACCGTTTACTTTGTCCCCTTATTAACGTCACTACAGCATCTTATGCACTCAGAAACACATTTTGACCGCTGCTGCCCTAGAAGACACAATGCGCGCATAACCATGTTTTTCAACAGTCTTCATACCGGTTCCCAGGCAAAACTTTGGTCCTATAGGCGCAGGGTATTCTCATGGCGAGGTTCTACCGTGACGTCACCAAGCATCAAAAGTCTCCCTTCAGGTTGCTGCCTCTTGGCTGCATTTGAAAGTTCAGCGCCGTGTGTGTCTCTCTCTTTCTTCTGCCCGTGTCTTGGCGCTGGTTTATAAAACAATATGCATGTGGTTGCTCCGGCGCCAGTGGGATCCACTTCTTTCGGCGGACGCATGCGCTACATAGTATATGTGGATATGCAGATGTAGTAAAGGAAGCATTAGTTGTGTGTCGGCAAGCTCAGGGGGTTTGTTGTCTCCGTCATGATATATTTTACCCATGTTGTACGTCCCTGACTTCGTGAAGAAAATCAGCTCGTGGCTCCGATGCCGAAACCCTCTTCGGAGCTCCCTTTGCTGCGTCCTCGAGGAACACGACGAAGCCGTTTCTTTCTTTAGTCGCCCTTTAATAGTCCTCGCTGGGGAGCTAACCACGAGTTTCTATTCGCTGCGGACGGCAGCGCTGTGCATTGCCATCGAAGGGCAGGAATGTGGCGCCTTCTACACGAGGTGTGACGTAACTAATGCGATGGCGCTGCTGTCAACAGGCTGGGCTGAAAAGAAGGACCAGCGCTCATCGGAATGCATGGAATGAAAAGATTTCAAAGCAGTTTTATGAGTTCACAGAGCGTGCGACGTATGGTCGCCATTCGGTGCATAATAACTGTGAACACCGTAGGACACATTTTGAAACTGTAAAACCTCATAACAGAGGTGTAGAATTTTGTACGCAGGTGCAAGTCGGGACCCACAGAAACTCATCCAAAGAGAACTTACCAAAATAATTTTGCAGTTTCGGAGAACACAAATAAACATGGCAGATGGTTAAAGCTAAGCAGAAAATGTGTGACAAACTACGCTAAGTCATTTTGAAGCCAATAAATTTTTAAAGTGCCTCGTTAAATACGCATTTTAAAGACCGACATGCCGGAGAAAAACTAGCTATCCGCTGGCTGCTTCTCTTAATTTAGACATGTTCTCTTCTTGCCCGACAGGCTACTTTTCCTCCTAAATACTGCCGCTCAAATGATAAAAACTTGTAAGCTGAAAGGCAGTCGTCAGACAACACGACAAAACGAACCGCGCGCAGCAGCAGACGTCCAAAATGTAAAGCGGACGCCGGCGTCATCCGCACTCGAATACCATACGCGTTTTGAGAAGTGCCTTTTTTAACTCAGTTTTTTAACGACCTTTTATACGTCATTAGTAGGCAAATTCACTTTAGCGTATCAGGGTGCAAGAGCAGCTTGCGCATTTGAGAGATCCTTTTTTCTTCTTCCCTTACACAATTGTTAACACACGCCTAGAACTGGTATAGTCTTAGAAATACTTAGGTGTAACCCTCTCTCGCGATTTGTCTTGGAGCACACATGTCACTAACATTATTTCCTCGGCTAACAAAACCTTAGGTGTTCTTAAACG
The DNA here is from genome assembly GCF_055883805.1 of Amblyomma maculatum. Classification (NCBI taxonomy): domain Eukaryota; kingdom Metazoa; phylum Arthropoda; class Arachnida; order Ixodida; family Ixodidae; genus Amblyomma; species Amblyomma maculatum. The sequence continues at coordinate 172,222,576 of NC_139353.1, read as the reverse complement.
GAATCTGTGGAATGCCCTGACACAGTTACTAGCAATAAAGTTGCTAGCATATACTTGTTAGGCCGAAACTCGAATACGCATCCCCCATCTGGAATCCGCATCAAGCATATCTCTCCAACGCATTAGAATCAGTTCAAAATCGCGCTGTAAGATTTGTTATACTCGTATAACATCGGCGTTCCATCTCTGTCACTTTTATGTCAGCGTCGCATTTCCAGCCTTTCATTGTATCACAAGTTCCTTTTTCATCCCTTAATCAAGCACATCAAGTTGCGCGCCTTCATTGCTTCATTCTTCTTCCGAACCACCTTCCCCACGCTGCTACTACTTGCCCATCTTCGTTTTGCCAATAATTACTTACCATTATACTTACTGTTTGTATAAGAACCCACTCCTTATGTGATGCCCCTACGGGGGACTTTTTAACACAGCGAAGCGCTCAAAATCACATAGCACGAGGAGGGGACAGGACAATAGCGCATTTTCAACAGTGCGCTATTGTCCTGTCCCCTCCTAGTCCTATGTGATTTTGAGCGCTTCGCTGTGTTGACGAACGCGCTCAAACATTTTCCCTTCTGAAGGGGGACTTTTAACTGAACTGAAAGCGGATAGTGAGACTGTCGGTGGTGTGTAGGCTTCACAACACGTATTTTTAGATGCATTTTAAATATAGATTGGCTCTGATATGATGTCACACATTTTTTCAATAATCTTGCCATCGTTTAATTACCGGCCACATCTGCTGGTGCCCTGCGAAATGAGAAAAAAGATGTTGCGGTAAGTTGAGTTTGCATACGTTTCTATAGGTTCGCGGTGTTGTAAAATTACTGCAAATTGAAAATTTTTTTATGCTTTCACAATCTGTTTCATGGTTGATCGAAAATCGATGTCATCGCTGCCCCGTGAAATTACAAAACCGCTTCGAAATCTTTCGCTTCCACTTGGACTAATCTGATGTATCTTTGGTTCTGCACGTGGGTGTCAGATAAAGATTATCGCCTTGTGTTTTTGAATTTTTGGTGGCTTTTGTGTTTGTTGTTTTTGTTTTGTTGAACTGCGTTTCTATTTATTTACATGCTTTTCTCGAATAAACCTTAGTTGCAAGTTATGACCAGTCCTTGCCGTTCTTTCTCCGTCTCCAGCTCGCGCTTTTTTCAGCTATGAATGTCAACCAACTTGCCCAACTTTCTGCTCACATCACTATGACGTTTGACCGCTTGGCCACTTTAAATCCGACAGTTGAAAGCGTTGTATCGTGCCTTGGGGAAACGCAACCTGCGGCATAGTGCATCACGTAAAGAGAATGGTACAAACTAGGGTTAACCATAAAAGGCCATGTTTTAGAGCATCCGCCTCGAACTCGGGAGGTGCCAGGTTCGATGTCCGCTTCCGGCCACCGGTTTCGAATGGGTACAAGCTTTCCCTGCAGGTGAAATGTTTAGAAAAGGGCCAGAAGAAAAAAATGCCGCACGAGGCGGAGTTATGCAGGTGCAACATTTTAGAAGGGCTCAGCCGACACTTTTCCTAGAAGCTAAGTGTCGGCCGGGGATCACTCCTGTCACCGTCAAACAATCTTGGCAGCTCTCCCACCGCGGACTTGTACGGTGCTTTTAAAGAAAATTTCTGTCTCCTTACAGAGCATATCTGTTCTACCTCATTTTCCGAAATACGTTCACAAAAAGAACAGTGATTTTATGTTTTCCAGCCGAAACCTGGACGGATATAAATTGGTAAATGCTGATTAGAAAGCGAAACAGTATGACAACACCGAAGGCGCTGTCCGACGATCGGCAGCCATTTACATTCGAAAGAAGATAACTAGTGGTGCTATATTGACGTCCGTAGTTGGTAACTATATGAGCATATATTAGGCCAAACGAGAAGGGAGGTTGGCTCCCTGCTATCAGTGTATGGTATCTGTTGTGCATTGTTCTACTTGCATTTTCGAAGGCCAGTCAACGGCTGTTGCACGGCAAACTTTATGGGTGCCGCAGAGTATTGCCACCGCCGAAAGATATTCGTGCGATGAGTTACAAGGCTTTCGCTTTAAAAATGGTGTCCATTGAAGTTGGCCGCTAACGATTTTTTTTTGCACTTACAGGCAGAAAAACGTGTGAAATGAAAGACTAGTAAAAAAAATATATATTGTCATCATTCATTTAACTGCGACAGTAAAATAAAAAAAAAACATAAAATTCCGTATAACAGAAAATTTTCGTCAATTTACAAAACATTTCTATTAGTTGTAAACAGAAAAAACTAAAATCACAGAAAAATTAAAAACAAAAAACATAACAGAACAGAAAATTTCTGGCAGGACAGCTGGAGAAAATTTGTCTTTTTCGACAAACATTTTTTACTTTCCACTGCGTTGGTTGTGTGTGGGACCAAACCACAGGCTCGGACAGGCTGGGTAGCAACACTTATCATAAATAAAAAGATAAGCGCAAATAACATAGACACAGACATCTGTGTCCTGGCTTCAGACATCCTGTCTTCTCCTATGTCTGTGTCTGTGTTATTTGCGCTAGTCTTTTTATTTATGATGACACACCAACTAGCCCAGCTTTCTGCTTTGATAGCAACACTTGTGGTGCACCTTCATGACGTGCACCCCTACCAGACGTCCCCGACTTCGGTTACTCTCCGTGCCGCGCTCCAAGCGAGAGGCCGATCCTACCATTTCTTACACCATTTTTTTTGTCCTGTGTGAGCCGATGCAATTAATTCATCACTAATAAGCCGTTCATATGGCGTGGCGAAGCTTGACGTTACAAAACGTTTGACTGCATCCATTTTGGGGACATTTCTTCCTATTTCGCAGATGAAGACTTTTCTTCCGGGGTCCTTTTTACCGGGGACGTTTTTACCGAAGCCCAATCACACCTCAAGTTGGGATGAGGTGCCAACTGGCGGCGCTCATTTGGAGTGGGAAAAAGCGATATGAATCAACTTCCTTGGGTGTAATACCCCTTACCATTCAAATCTTTATTTCTTAACAGCCACCAGCATGCGGCTTCATCACTGTGACTGCATGCATGGAAAGATTTTGTATCGCGAGACGCGGCTTTGTCATTTTCTTTGTGACACAAGCTGCGCGAGATCTGTCTGGAATGATTCCGTTACTACAATCTTGCAGATTGCTTTGGTCGCGTCTTTGATGCTTTGGCGCAGACTTTAAATTGGGCATTCGTAAATCGACGACCGAGCAACACGATAGCTGCTTTGGAAGCCGCCGTGTTTACTCTTTCGCGGGCGCCAGAGTCCGGTTGCTGCTTTCGACATTGTCACATGAGAACATCTACGCCTGGTGGTCAGCTGAATGACGTAGTGGGCCTTTGGGCAATCGAATTTTTTAGATATTATAGGCACAAGGTAATTAAGTGAGCTGGAATACTTGCGAGGATCTCCAAGAGCACAGCCAACCTTCATATATCTTTAGAGCGTTGCCGAAGCCGCTGAGTGATTCTAACAAAACCGAGCTTCCGCCCGTCACGCAAGGTTCAGATAAACCCTGTAGTAATTGATCTATGGCCCAAAAGTAGATACACAATAAATGCGTCAATTGAAAAGCCTCCCTAAGCGACGGCGGTTCCGCATAGCCGGACATGGGTTGTTCGACCTTGAACTGCTGTCGTACACCGCCTGCCGGCCGCACTCACTTCTCTGGACGTGTGTTTTGTCATACCTTTGTACTCAACCCGAAAGAAGAAGCTTGCTTGAAAAACGGTCGTGGGAGACATTTCGAATAAGTAATTTTCGAGATCCCCACAATGAGTCCCGTGACGACCCACAGTTGCCGCTCACGGTGGCTTTTCCGCCGCTATGGTGTAGCGCCGGCGAAAGCTCTCGAGGGAATACTTCACAGCTTGGTTGGTGAGAAGCGGTGCGCAACATGTGGTGTTTTTTTATTCCGATTACTAGTAGACTCTCTGCACGATTGCACTATTATTTCTCATTAATCAACTCTGACACACACACACACTTGTTGCCAGCGGCTGTGTGTTCTTTTCGTATGCGTTTCATCTTATAGCATGAGTTGTGGTAGAGTATTGCATGAGCGGGGAGGTGAATATGCAAAAAGTCGGTGCATATGTCAAGTATCTATTTATTGCAATACCCACAGCGCCGCACTACTGAGCTAATTCATGTGTTAGTCTGGAACGTATACCTTGGTTGGTGGGATATATGTGTGCTGCCGGCTACACATTGCAACGCCATTTCGAAACAAAAATCACAGGTAAATCATGCCAGACATCCTCTGCCGTGGCACTAAGCAGTTCCCTGCAGGAAGTAAAATCGGTTGTACACAATATATATCGTATCAATACTTGACTCTACCTGTGGCGCTCGGGATATCCTTGACTGAAAAATAACTTTCAGCGAATAAAGCGACAGTAGAATTTAGCCCTAGTATATGTTCCCGGAATTTGTAGTGAACATTTAGTGAAGCCTGTGGTAAGGAAAGCCTCCGCTCGATTTGATTTGAGAAACTTAAGAAAATGCGAGGAATAAAATTTCTTGATTCTCGAACAGCTATACGGTGGGATAAGAATTTAATTTTACCCGGTTAGGTTTCAGACTACACCATGTCTGCAAAAAAAAAAAAAAAGTAAAACAGTGCGAACCACTTTTGTATCGTGTCTCTTTATTGTGCTGTGCAGTGAACATGACTGCAAGTTATATTAATGTGACGTAGTCAAAAACAGCGCACAAAACACGCAGAACAGAAGTAATAAGGGGCACCTGTTTCTGCACTCTTGTTAGGTGCGTATTCCTGATATCTGCGACACAGGAACGTACACTTTCGACAGGTGTATTCTGGTTATATCCGTCATTATTGCTGATCATGTCATTGAACTTGAAGGTTGTATGTTCATTTCTTTTTCATACCGTGCAAACCATCTTCTTCGTTTCGTTCTACCTGAAAACTTAATTGTGATTTATAGGAAGAGAAATTGCCAGGTTTCCAAAATCCGAAGCGGAAGAATAAAAAAACGTCAGCGGAGAATAGGGAGATCCCACAGCGCGAGCAACGTCCAAGTCTGCACCAATCGTCTACAACAATGCAAGGTCAGCCTGTACGGGTAAACCGAGCTTTAGCTTCGAGATATATACAAAATGGCTCTAAGCTGCTTAGAATCTTTGTTCCCTGCCTTCCTAGCTAAATTGGGGATAATTATAATTCGCACTTTTTCTTTTCTCTATTTTCATCCTGTATCTATGCTCCGCTTTCACTATCATATACTGTGGCGGTAAATGCTTTTTATCCCCAACGCGACCAAATTGCTGTCAGGGTAGTTAGTTTCGTAGTCGAGGGTTCGACGGCATACCGTCTGGTCAGGAATCATGGTTTGTTGATCGATTCACTGGTCACTGACCATGGTCAATTTTAAAACAAATGACGTTTAGTAGTTACTTTCACGAATAATTACCGACGCTTTTTATCACTGTGAGGTGTTGTACTCAAGAAATCGTCGAAAAACAGACCAGCAGAGCGTGCGCGGATCGCCTAATTGTTTCAGGTTGTGTCCTAAACTGAGTAAACATCACCTAAAAATGATTTTTGCTCTCTGCACAAAATATTGTCGTAAACTGAGTAAACAAAAGACGTTTAAAAATTATTTCTCGCTTTTGTACAAAACTATCATAAAACTGGACTTCGGACTCTCTCTCTCTCCACCTGTGCTTGAACAGTAGAGAAAGCCTGGCTTCGATGGAGCCAGACTTTAAGATCTGATTATATCAGGAAATCATAACTTTTCTGAAGCAAAAAGAAAGTGCAGAGTACCCTTGTTTAATCGTAGCGTTTAATTCGCCCAATGCTCACCCGTGGTTTGCAAGGGACGGCGAAGATGAGGGCTGGATTGATTTCCGCCATCTCGGGTTCTTTAAGGTTCATTGATTACGAATATCGCATGAGCGGGTTTTTCGTTCCGCATACGCAAAAATTTTGCCTCTGTGGCCGAATTTGAAACCGGTTCAGGAGCTAAACACTTTATTGATTCCCCGTGGGCGTTTCAAACGGCGTGAAAGGGCTCAAAAACCTTATGAGAGCTTCAACTCACGTCGGTGTGCACGCGAATCTGCTTGAAGGTAATTGTGACACGTAGTTCTAGAGCCCAAGCAACCCTACAGAGCAGACCCAGTGCATTTGAGCCGAGGTCCTGAATGAAAGCTTACAAAAACGTCTACACCGAACTATAGCGGCGGCGCTTCCGATTCCGTAGCCTGGTCGTCCCGCTAGGTGAGCTCTTACACACATCCGTCAGTGCAAAAGGATGGCACTACGCAGCCACCTTTTTGATTCGATGTCCTCCCAAACACTTTTTGAGAACCATTGTCCAAGTGATGCGTCGCTGAAGCTTCCATGTAACACGTTTGGACCAAAGTTTGGACCGGTGACAGCTGCGCACCCAGCGGTGCGTGTCCACTGCCGTGTGGGCCTCTCCTCCGGGCCATATGGCCGATGTGAAGGGTCGAATGGTGCCGCTGAGCACGTTCCGGGAGTAGCGCGCCCCCTTTCGAGCGGCCTCTGCTAATGCCAGATTCCGCCCTCGTCACGCATGCGGCGCTTGTCCCCCTTACGATGCGTGCGCGTCTACAGAATGTGCCCACAACACCATAACTAATTAATCATGCTGCCGCAAATGAATAACAGTACTGCAGCTGTGTAACTTTTATCGAGTATAATAGATACAAGCGTTATACCGTTTAATGGGTAATGAGTCTAATGACAATTAAAATAGCGCTGCACAAAATGTACGTCTAATTAAATAACGTTTTTACTTAATTACGGTTAAAGTTTGAACTATACACTGTATTATCAAGTCATATATGTTATTGAATAGCTTATATCGTGTATATTTCCATTGAAATAATAGCGGGTCTGAATTGCTTGCCCTTATTTACTTCATTATGACTAAGATCTGAACTTTATGCTACAGCATCATGCCACGCATATTTAGACAGCTTATAACGAATACGATTTCACTCCACTAAATGCGAGTCCTGATTTAGTACTGCAAATTAGTCTACTGTTATTAAACACTGAAGAACACGCTACAACGTCTTCAAATATCGTCTCGACCAGTAGAATCAAACGCTAAACCACGCAAAAGGACAAAACTAACGCTCGTCTGACTCGGTTCAAACAAGGGATGCTTAGCGATTACAAATTCACATCACATAAGGAGAGAACCCGATACGTTTTTTTTTTTTTTTTTTTTTGCAATATACTTTCTTGGCAAGCAGTATCAGAGAATGGAAAATAATAGACTGCCCTACGTACTGCCGCTTTCATAGGTAGTCATTTATACTTTACTTTGTTTGAATGAGTAATTTTACAACTTTCATAGGGCAGCGTCACCTGTCTTTACAGCCTTGCATTGTTGTTGTTTTTTCCACACCCACCCCACAGGAGCGGTACAGTGCGTAAGCTTATGTTGTTTCCAGACGCCAAGCCAGGGGAACAGGAAGCTTTATTACGAGGTGCACGCTCGCAGCCTCCAACCAACAACAACCGTACATGGAATCTGCACGACGTTTTATACACTGAGTGAGCTGCCGGAGCATGCGCAGTCAGACATGGCGAACATGTTTGGAAGGGCGCTGCAGTATTTAGTTACAAAAGCAGGCTGGCGTTCAGTGTTGGCCTTTGGTCGTTTGTTGAGCGCATTCATTTCGGTTTAAACTGGTCGCTTTCTGAAGGGCGATATTAAGGGAGCTAAATGAATAGATTTTTTTTAATTTGTGTTGCTTTCAATAAGTCTAGTGCGTTAAAGTAAACATTATCATTGCTACATATTCTTCTCGTCCGTGTCGCCTCATGCTAGAATTATTTCTTACTGACAATGTCCCGTGTGATGAGTGGTGCAACCTAAGTATTGTTTCTTTTCCAAATTATTACAGCGCAAAGAACCGGACACGCGAAGAAGGCGACACACAAGGCGCGCTTCTTTTCGTGCCTGGTTTCCTCGAGCTGTGTTAATTTGTAAAAGTCTGTGAACCCAAATCCTCACTGAACGTATTGTTGCTGATCCGTTAAATGCCTCTATAATGAAGTTTAAGGTTTTCATTTTCCACAGACACAGTGGGGTCGAGAAAATCGACGTTCAGTGGGGATGACCATGGCAAGTAAATTTAATGTTGCTGTGTTAACTATTCACATGAGAGCCGTACTGTTAGCGTAACTCCATCCATGCTGCTTTGTCATAAAGATGTCTTCAATATAGCAAAGGTGATTTTTCTGGGAATGAGATTACTATTTTGGATTCGAGAACTCCCGTGAATATATTCACGTAAGTTGGCGCGAATAGAATGTTCATGCCGGTTATGAACACCCGAAGATAGAAGGATGATTCAAACCCGATATGATCTAAAGTTAGGAGTAGTTTAAGAGCGATATATACACTTGAAAGGTATATGGCTGGGCATTGCTTATTAATACTTGAGAGGGCTCCTCGATACCTTCAGTAATTTACATTCGAGAGTTCTGACACACCCATGAAATGCAACCATTGTTGTAACGGATTCACTTCGTTTAGGCTGTTGTAGTTTTAAGTAACTTGGTTTATTCACAACAAACAAGTAATAAACCAAATACAACTTAAGAGGGGAGCTCGGAAAGAGGCTCATCAATGGGGCTCCCTGCATTCCTTTTTCCTCCGCTTGTCCCGGCCCCTCTCCCATGGCATCCCGCAGAGGGTGGTCAGGGGAGGAGCTGTCGCCTGTTTTGTGTCAGGCAAACACTTTTACACAAAGGGAGAGTACACATTTCTAGAGAGCAAAAAAGGAGAAAAAACGCAAGTTTCAACGAGCATCACTTGAGGGCAACTGTGGAATATTGAAAGGTATGAAAATAATTACGCGAAACGCCCAACCTTTCGGTGCGTAGTGAATTGGTGTTTCGGCCAATAAGAAGCGGCATAGAAACCGATCAGGCTGCGTTTTTGGCAACATCATAAAACTACAAACATCTCCAGAGAGGATAAACAGAACCCTATATGCGCAGGAAAATAGCGGGAAAAAATGCGCTTGTCTGAAATTTGTCGGCAATTGGCTTTGGCGGCCGCTACATTTATTTATTTATTTAACAGTCACTGGACGCCTTCACTCTAGCTATTAGCAAAGACAGACAATATACAAGAAATCAATGGCTAAAACGCCGGCCACATACTGACACATGGCGATTATTGTCCTCTTTTCCCTTGCATCATGTGACGAAGCAACAGAGTGCACTGTGGTACATCACCGAAAAGAAGAAAAAGGGCACACCGCTCGCCGTCGGACATCGCGTTTCCTTTAAGCATGCTCGGCTCCTCTGGACCTGCGTTCCGGTTTTTAAAAAATGCCTTACCCGCGCAACAGCGCCACACAGCTACTTTTTTTCCTTTTTTCTTTTTAGTGAACTGATACACCGTCTTCACCGCGCCTATAAAATTTAGGTGACCCTGGCCACCAGACCGCGCAAATTGAAATTAAATCAATAAACTTCTGTCAATCAGTTGTATGTCTTCGACTGTGCAAGCGTGAATTTCTGGACGCTGCAGTTTAGTTTCCCACACAGTAAGATGGCTTTCAATTGATCACTCTTCGAAGCAGCCGCAAACGCAAAATAACTTCGTGAGGCAGACAACCTATCATAATGTCACGTAGTGGTGACAAGGCCGTACACATCAAAAGAAGACACAGGCGGGGTAGTACTGAAATTAACTCATTATTGGGCTCACTTGCGCCCGCAAAAGAACTAAGAACTCGGTGGTGGTGATAGCAACAAACGTTCTCGTCGATCGTCTAAGAATGCCCTTCGCACTCGTCAACGCTCAATTTAAAGGCTGCTTAGACCAATCTAGATAACCTGGAACATTGTGGAAACATACGCGACTGGTCGGAATCTCCGAGACAGATCTTGACGCATCTTGCGCGACAAAGGAACTGATGCGTGTCGCGACATACAGAATACAGAATAAAGAACACAGAATTGATACGCGTGCCAAAATCAGGCTGATAAGGCCGCATGCCGGCGGCTGCTAAAAAGAACAAATACAGTTTTGTAGGTTTCGCGGCAATATTTATAACGCATGTAGTGACATATCTAATATCCTGTGCAAGAAACGCGTGATTTTTGCTCGTCTGTCTTATTGCGTGTTTAAATTTCATCTGGAAGCAAAAAAAGAGGGATGAAAGTTGCAGCGTGCTAGTCATCACGTACCATGGCTTCTTTCCTCGTAACACGGCTGGGAGTCATCCCACAATGGTCTCTGAATGGAGCGCTTCGATAAAAGGTTTTTGGGAGCGGCGGGGAGCCACCTCTACATTGTGGCCATAAATCAACACCCCCTTACAGCTCGACCTGCGCGGGGTTTGTCAGCCCGAGGGGAACAGATTTCTTTCACGAGAGCCAGGTGCTGCCAGTCCACAGAGGAGGGACACGATTGTGTAACCTGTGTTCCGCACTTGAGAAACGTCACCTGGTAGTGCGAGACGACGTCTGAAATGCCCGGCGTTGATTTCCTGCACATCTTCATTTCAGCTGCTTTACGCGATACATCGTATACAACCCGTTCGGTCGAAAAGCTGTCGCCCTTACTCAGTATTCAGAAACGCTTCTAGGAAGAAATACCCAGGCGATTCGCATATAAATTGCGACTCAACAGTTCACCTGATCGGCAGACCACGTCGCTCCCCATTATCTGCTACTCATGCTTGCTCTAGCCATTGGATATGACGAACCTTTAATTTTTGTCACTTTCTGGGCCGTCAGACGTAAGTGTACACCGACATGTGAGACAGACACTGCGTCTTCCTGTCTTGAAAACCCAATCCAAGTAAAGACGTTCCGCACTTTCCCGAACGCCAGAAATTGGCGCAGTAGAACGGCAGCGTTGAAGATGCTATGGCGTCTGGTCTTGAGGCGGAGCTCGTGAGTACTCCTAATTTTCAGTCAGCCTCTGGCCATATAATTACCTATTCGCAACCCTTACACCATCTTCCGCACCAGTTTGACGCCTCGTTGTTTTTGTTTTTTTTTTGTAACGATATTTATTGCCTCAGGGCATCAGTAAGGTATGAGATGAATAATGAGCTAATGATTAAATGAATGGAAAAAGGTTGGCTGATTATATGAAGTCCAAGAGTGAGCGATGATGAGGTCCCTGAGTTCAAGCGAGATACGAGGCAGGATTGTTTGCTGAAAGGCCACCTATCGTCAAGTGCCAGATACGTGTTGGTTTCAAAGCTGGGCAGAGCCACAGCAAATGGTGAATGTCGGCTTCAACATTTCCGTCTTTACATATCGGACACCCTGGGCGGGGATACAAGTATCGAAAATGAGATCACGTCCGAGTGACAGCTGGTGTGAGGGCAACCCCACCCGGATCCTCCTAAGCGCAACCTCCTCTGCACGGGTAAGACTGCGGGGGAGGGATACCGCACACGGAGGGATCAGAGCACGTGTGCGGCGCCGGAGGTGTTCCTTTCTTGATAAAAGGAGGGTAGCGTCGTCCACATCAAGGAGCCGTGGTAATGATGAATCTTGGGTCACGAGGCGCGTCGCTAAATCAGCTTGACTTTGTGAAGGCAGAAGGTTCCGTGGGACCTACTCAATACGTATTGACTGCGGGAGGCGCGCCGCAAGCTGGTGAATGTCTTGACATATTTTTGGGCAACGGCTGACACGTCGGAGTAAACGCACCGCTTGAAGTGCATCAGTGCGGATGACAACTTGGGCTGTAGGGAGCATAGTAATGGTAGCCACGGAGCAGAGCGCCTCCTGAATTGCCACGAGCTCAGCGCAGAAAGATGTAGGTTGTTCCGAAAGTTTAAACGTAGATGTCTGATTCAGGCTAGGTCTCAACGGACAGTAGATTGCTGTTTTTGCTTGACAGCCTTATACGCTTGCCTCCATGTACATTACAATGGATCCTTGGGGCAGGTGAGCATCTAGCTCTTGAAATCTCTGGCGAAGGGACGATGCCGAGTTGCCAGACGTTGGTCTGCGGTTGGCGTATTGTCGCCTAACTGTACAAACATCCAGGGAGGGAGAATAGGCGCAGGTGCCTGCTGAATAATATGTGAAGTTGCATACGCCCTCAGTGCTTGCATGAAATCTGATAAGGAGGCGCTGCTGCACCAGCTCATCGATGGTGTTGAGCTGCGCATTCTCCTGTAATGCTACGACCGGAGTGGAAGGCATGTAATGGTTATCATTGCTTCAAGGCGATCCCATTGTGCTCTTGTAAGATGCTGGAACTGGGCTTGATAAACAAAACGTGGCTGCAGCACCGCCCGCACCAACTGGCGTGCAACAGGCGAGCCAGCGCTACCCGTTTTAGGCGAAATTCTAATCAAACCCACAGTCTGAATAGTCTGTACTTTGCCTGAGAAAGCCAAGCCGTCGCTGATCCTGATTGGTGAATCGTGAAGCCCAGAAGTTTTACACTCGGATTTTCCTCTAGTGGGGTGCCTGATAGACAGAGACAAATTGGATTTGCAGAAGGTTTACGGCGTCCCCAGCGGTTAGCGACATACGTGTATGTAGTTTTACACGCGGAAAGCTGAAGGCCAATGGAAGAAGCGCAATCAGAGGTAATATATATAAAGCTGATTGAAGAGCAGCCTCCTGAGTGAGCAGATCTTGGTGAGTGCTCCATACCGTGATGTCATCAGCGTATTGCAAAAACTTGATTTCAGAGATGTCATGTAAGCGCCATGCCAGTGGGATGAGAGCAGTGACAATACTGATCCCTGGGGCATGCCACATAGCGAAACGAATGAACCAACTGCGTCACCACTGAGGCGTATTGGAAATGTTCTAGCCCGTCCAAAAATGATGCGACAAAACTGCGTACTCTCAGAGGGAGGTGGAGCAAGTCAATGGCATTCAGGATTCCAGCATGACTGATGTTGTCGTATGCTTTTTCAACGTCCATTGCAATATGATACACACATTGCGGCTGCGGCAGAGGTGGGCAACCTCATGAGGTTTCGACCTCATGAGGTCGACCTCAACCTCAAAATGACCTCAATCTCACGGAGTGACGTGAGGTTGAGGTGAGGTCGGCGGCAGCTCGAAATTTTTTGAGTGAGGTCACGAAATCGGACCTCAACCTCACGCGTGAATTTGAGGTTGAGTGAGGTCGTCATTGCGTGAGGTCGAAATTGTGAGGTCCAGGCTTTTAGCTGTTGCCGCGGCTTACTTCGAAAAGAGCTCCTTTTGACGCGGAGTTCGAGCGTACTGCCGCGGTGTGCTCGCCGACTCATGGTGTTCGGTTACCCCCCGTTCGGACGACCTGATGCCGCAGCCCCTTCCCAGCTTTCGGTATTCCACCGTAATGTCTGCAGCCCCAGGACGCTTCCCTCTGGTCTTCTTGGAAGGAGAGACATATACTTTTTTTTACTTCACGAATTCCTCGTGCCCCCCGCCCGCCACCCCCGTTTCTTCTGACTTGTTTGTGCCGATGCTTGCCGCCGGCTCAAACACCCAGGTGCGCGCGAACCACATATAGCTCACGGTGGCCCACGGCGCTTTTGTCAGATGCCGCAAACTAAAAAGCGAAGCAAATTGTCTTTGCGCAGACGGCGCGGAGCAGTACTGTTTGTCGTGTGCATGCCCGTTTCCAGGCGCTAACGTCACGGCTTCTGCCTTACATTCGATAAAGGAACCTGCTGTACATTACACGGAAACTTAACAGAAAATGGTGCAGCGAAATTGTTAGACAACGTGATACGGACAAATAAAAAAGAACGAAGACATGAACAAACCAGGAAAACCGGCAAAATATCGTCAGAGAATTTTATCGAGGTCCTCCCTTTCGAATTGTACGCCATCGTTCTATATTCCGGTCCTGTAAATTTATATTCTTATATTCTCCAGAATAACCTCTCTTTGGTCTTGTGCTGCTTGTTCCTTCTAACAGATTCACAGGTGGCCCAGAACAACTGCAATGGGATGAAGGTGCTAGCGTTCCTTATGTAACCAATGTAGCGGTAAAAAATGCAAGAGGATGAAACGGACGGCACAGCTTATAAGACGCAGCTGGTATACAGGAAAGAAGCCTACGCATGTTAACCATTTGCCAAGCTAGAAGAGACAAAAAGATTGTATGGGTCTTGTATCAGCAAAGCCCATTAAAAAAAAAAGTTTTTGTACCGTTAAGGCCCTTTGTTTCTCTCTCAAATTCTAGTGAAATCAAGGAATGCAGGAGGAAGGAGGAGAGTAAGGGATTCTCAACTTCATAATATCAGGTCTCTCTTGAAATCTCTCATTCAGGCGCAGAAAAAAAAAAGAAGCGTTCTCTTAGATGTTTTTATGAGCTAGAAAGTATTGCGGTGGTTTCCGGCTCGACATTTTGGTGTCTAGACGGACGAATTGGTGTAGTGAACTGAGCGTATCTCTTTTGAGGCGGACAAATAAATCGGATGAACATTTTTGTGGTCAGATGTCGGAATAATATTTTCAGACATTGGTTTTTTCTTTAAAAGTCAATTTAGATATACGTAAATGAAACCAATTGCATGCTAGCACAGAGGAATGCAGTACTAAGTCGATGTATCCAACCTTCTATACACTCTGGGAGGCGTTGTTATCTTCTGTTTTTAGTGTGCGACATTTGTTATTACTTTCGTCAACATGCTATTTTTTATATATATTTTCTTGTATGTCATTTAAGTTCGTACACTGCCGAACAGAGAACAAGCTTCTCCCTCACATTTGGCTCTTTCTTTGGCATCTTTTCAGAGGCCCGTAGCCCAACCCTCCTTTCCACTTACCGGCGCGGTCATTTAGTTTTTCTCTTTTTTTGCAAGTATTGTAGAGCGATGTAGTCTCTGAAAGCGGAGCTGACAAACATACGCCACTGCCTTTGGTGTGTATTGGTGACAGTACGGCATTCACCGCATGAGACACCACCGTGCAATTTATTAGCTCAGTCTTTAAAGGAAAACAAGTGAATACCACAAAGAGGCTCGTCTCAGACTTGTCGGCGAAATGGTATCCAGTATTCTGTTCGGACATACAAGTATTTATATCGGTACTTTTTTTTTTTTAGGCTGATGGAAGTTGGACATTTTGCTCCGGCAAAATTTGATGGGCGAGCCGATGTTTGCGACAGCATGTGGGTTCACGTTAAACCCTCTTTCCTAGCAGTTCCGACCCCTGTAATTTTTTAATGTAAGCGTGATGTTCGAAGAAGCAATTTCGCCAATTCTTGCAGTGCGCCACAGGATCACAGAATTATAGACGAACACCTAGGAGGGGCCGGTTGGGACTTCATAACATAAACAGCATTCCTCTTCGGAATTTTGGGAAGGTACATTTGTTTACTCGGCGTTGGTCGAGTTTTATAATTATTTGGTGTGTTGCTGTCTTTTCTTCTTTTGTTTGTTTTGTTGGGGATTTAGTCTTCACGACGAGTCGTTTCATGAGTGGCTGTTATGGAAAATTCGTTCCCCGTTAATATGGAAGACCAGAATTATGGACAGTTTTTCTGGGGGCGAAACTTTTTCAGTGTATTTATGCCTCGTTAATATAAAAACTCGCTGTCTGAACAATGGACAGGGGAAGAATGCACACAGCTCTCTTGGCCCATGTATTTCTGTCTCGTTAATATGGACATCGTTTGAAAAAAGCAGGGGAGTCCGAAAGCAAGTTAAAGAAGGGTGCGCAGCAGGCCGGGAACCTATGCGACAGCCGATACGGCCGGATGCCTGAACGAGTCCTGTGGAGTTCGAAAGAACCAAAGCGGGCGTGTCGTCGTTATAGAAAAAAAAAAAAGGGGGGGGGGGGGGGGGGGTGGAAGGGCGCAGGAGCGGAAAGGAAAGGAGGAGGAGAAGAAAAGGAGGGCGGAAGGCAGGGATCGTACACAGCAAACCGAGGGTCAGCTAAGAAAGACTCCGAAAGGTGGGATACTGGAGATTTCTGGGTGCAGCGGCAGCGCCGCAACGAGAGGCCGCAATAAATTCTGTTGAACGTGAACAGAGAGACCGGTAAAAGCGTAAGAAAGAAATAATAGGAAGAAAAACAAGCGCCAAAAGTTGGGGTGGGAACTGAAGTTTTTCTATTCCAGAACACAAAGTGTGTTCCATGAAGCCGTTAACGCTTTTTTTCGGTCAGGGTTAAGACACACTCACGAAGTAAAGCGACAAAAAAATAAGCGTCCCGTCCTGGACGCCCTTCCTTCTGATGCTCCTGGTTTTCGTCACTGTTGCGCTGCCGAACTGCCACATCTTGCCCCACAGGCGGTCCACATGTCGGCTTCGCCTTGAGTCAATGATGCGGCCTTGACAAGGCATGAGCTCTTCGTAGTCGGCTAGCCGTCGTTCTAAACTGTACTTCAGCTTGCAGTGTTTGTTTTATAGGAACACACAAACGGCACAGGAAAGGGCTGTTCGATAGCCCTCTGTATAGTAAGTAGCCTGCCAACTTGACTCCCTCGCTTCCTTACAGAAACAGTACAAGGAAAAAAAGAGAGAAGCAGAAGAACGGAAAGTCAGGGAGGTTAACTAGGCCAAAAGAGTGCAAAGAATTAGGAGCCTGTAACCCTCAACTTTAGTCTGACTTTTGGCATGGCGGGAGTTAAACGCAAAAGAACGGAGCTGATTGTAGGCGCGAAGCGGGACACCTGTGAATACAAGCGGCAAAAGCCATCTCAGTCAATCCAAGCCGTGAGGGAATGGACCCAAGTTCAACTAGGTCTCAGCTTCGCCAGGTCGACGGTAGCATCGATACTACAGGACTCCGATAAATAGCTCAACGCCGGCATCACAGCGTCAGCCACAGTCCGACAGCACCCAGCACAGTTCGAAGAAATGGAGCCAGGCTTGTTAATGTGGTTCGGGAATGTGTGCGCGAATGGTGCTGTCGTGAACGATGAAATGCTTCAACACAAGGCTCGCTGCCTCGGTAAATTATGGATGCGTACCGTTCCTTCTCCTCCGTCTTGATAGGTTTTACCTGTGATGACTTACGGAATTTTTGTTTAGTAAAACAGGGTGATGTTTACTGAGAAATATTATTCTATGCTCTGTCTAGGCCTTACTGACTTCCGCTACTCAAAAGGATGGCTGACAAGGTTTAAGAACAGACATGATGATTCGGGTCGACGGATTCATGAAGGGGGTGGCATCGACAGCTCGGCTGTTTTTAATTACAAATTTTATTGAAACAGCAGCCATTAATTATAAATGTTTTCTCAATTATGTACTATTCGTTTATATTCCTGACTCGTTATTATGGATGACTCGCTTTATGGACAGTTTTGGTCGGAAATCAAAGCGTTCATACTAACGAGGCATGACTGTATCCCTATTTTTTCCTAATTTAATGTATTCGGTCACAAGGCAATGTACAGTGTAATAAAAAATACTTGGCAATCATCAATTTTTTTTTCGAATTAAGAAAAAGAGCATATCGTCATTGTTGTCATCGTCACTAGGGTCAACAGCATTTGTCTTTTCAGTATATAGTAAGGGCTGGCTTGTTTTATTTCTAATACTAATCTTATTCACGTGGGCCAGATGGGATAAAATCTTTATATTGCATTATGAGCCTATGCGCAGTAACGTGGTATCCATGTAGGCCCTAGAATGAAACCGACCACAAAAGGGTAGGCGAGGAGGGGTAGAGGATTGCCACTTTAGTGCAGAGTTCGACATGTAGTCTCCGGAGTTTTTCTGCTTTTATCCGGGATAATAATTGCTGTATAAAATTAAGAGTGAAATACAGCCTTCATACGACAAAATTCTGGCTTGCCTATATATTCCAGGATTACCAAGAAATGTATATTTGCTTTAAGTTACGATTTAATATAAGGATTTTTTTTTTGAGGTCGAGCGCCTAACCTCAACCTCACATTTTGAGTTTGAGGTGAGGTTGAATGAGGTCGCCAAATATTTTTTGAGTTTGAAGTGAGGTCGAGGCTTTTGAGGTCAAATGCCCACCTCTGGCTGCGGGTAGATGACAGTACTGCTGATGCCAACCCGTCCTCTGTACCTATGTATGGATGAAATGCAATTTGAGCGGGATGATAAAAACCGTGCTGTTCCAGCCACCAAGAAAGTCGTGTAGCCAGTATTTTCTCCGCAAGCTTGCACAGCGTTGATGTTAGTGAGATTGGTCGCAAGTTAGCGAGGTCTCTTGGGGGCTTTGCTGGTTTGGGAATAGCGATCACCACAGCGGATTTCGAGCTCTCAGGTACGACACCATGCAGCCATACATTGTTTATAGTGTCTAGTAGTTGAGGGAGTGCAGCGGCACTCAGGTTCTTGTAAACCTCATACTGAATTTTGTCCGGGCCGGGCGCTTTTTTCCGTTTCGCCTCAGCAATTGCAGCCAGTAAGTAGCTCAGGCATAGAAAAGGGACTCGCAATTCCATCTGCGTGTAGGCATATGCAGGGATACTTGCAAAATTAAAATTAGCAGCTGAAGGAGGCAATGTGTCATACTTTGGGAAAATTTTCGTGCTGCTTTTTTGGCGAAATCATCCGGCGACAAATTAGCTGCAAACCATGCTGTTACTGCTGCGTCAGTAGAATGGCGACCATGTTCCATTGCACGAAACGTTCGCCAGAGTGAGGCATTCGAGGTTTTAGCCGAACATAGTTCGCACCATGCATGCCACTGGCGTCGCGAGAGATCGCATTCATATCTCCGAGCCTTAGCAGTAAGATAATGCAGTCGTGTACGTGCCTGCGTCGAAGTAGGGTCTCGCAACCAGTTCGGCTTAACGGCAGGCAGCCCACATGTTAAGCAGGCCGAGATCTGGTGCCGGTCGATCCAGGTAGTGGTCGTAGCGCTATTTAGTGCGCTTTGTATGCGCTCAACAACGAGTGACGACGAATCTGAAGACAGACTATCGAGACGTGAGCGAAAGCTGTTGATCACAGAACATTTGCGGCGTAAAGGGCGATGATGATAGGGTGCTGATCACTTCCCCAGCCATGTGCCGGAGTTCCCGCGCCCGACCACCACGTCAAGTCCGGAGCATAGGTAGCATTACGTATGTGACGCACAGGTAGCGTTGCTGTCCCAGGGTGATTGAGCAGTGAAGGCCTACCACGAGGGCTTGCGATACCCCCAATCCGGATGAGGGGCATTGAAGTCGCCTCCGACTAAAATCGGACACCCGGGGTATTGTCGACGGACAATTAATAATACGAGAAGGGGAGCCTCCGGCTGGTCTAACGTAACAGGAAACAATCACTACGGTTCCTTTGGGAAATTTCAGAGCAACTGCTACAACCTCTTGATATGAAGTGCATCAGGTTTCGAGAGAAAGGCGTACATGAGGAAACCGTTCCCGGGGGAGTCTGCAGACGGTTCGTTTCTTCTGCCTCTTCCAGCACCTTGTTTTCAATACATTATTGGATTAGAATGAGTTCACTGACATTGTAATGCAACTACTCCAACAGTTCGACTTTTGAAATATTTCACAAGTTATTCGAATGAAGTTTTCCTATACTTTTCGAATTATTGGCACAAGGTTTTAATAAGGCTCACAAAAGAACGTTTCTCTCACGGGAATCAAGTGGACGATGTTTTACTCGTCCGGTCCTTTTCAACCACTTGATGCTGTAGCGCAATTTTTAACTACAATTCAATTATTAACCGTAATTATTGAGGACCTGCAATTATACTACACAGCTACTAATGACTGTAGCTTAAAGTCCAATTAATATTCGCAGATAACTAACTAACGACGTACAAATAATCGATTGAAATTGTGCTCGTACTCACCGAGATAACGCTCGACATAGGCTAAGCTGCTGGCGTTGAACACCGGTGATGCGCACATGTCGTTCATTCCTGGCATGAAGGAAAAAAAAGAAAAAGTCCCAAAACTAAAGAAAAAAAGGAAAAATTGTTGGACTTACGTTAAGAAGAAAAGGGAATAAAGTTTTCCTTGAATAATAAACGGCCAGTTGGCGATGAGAGTCAGTGTTCTTCCAAATGCGTTGCAGCAGTCCTTACACTTGTGTAACGAACGGATTTTACTGCAAATACATTTTGAGCACGACACGCATGTATCCCGCATTTCAATCACACCCTGTTTGCGACATCTTGAGAGGCCTTAGGGAGCAGAAACAAAACTTGAGCATGCAGTAACTATTCTATCTTTTTCTTAGTGTATGCATAGTTCCCCCTTTTTTCATGTTTCTTTCGTCTGACTTCGTTGTCACCTACTAGCTTCGGCGCAGCAGGTTTTGCTCCAATTCTATACATGGTAAATGAAGAGAAAGAAAACAAAGGAAAATGAAATCTGCCCAAAACCGCAAGGCAACTCGTTAAAATCGCATATTTAGATAGTTGTATGGGATTCGCGTAGCAGGAGAGTCCTGCCCTTTTCTATCCCGTTACGAGCGCTTTGGTGAAAGGCCGACGAGGGCAGTGTAAGGGGGAGGGAGTTTTCAAGTCAGAAAACTAGCACCATTCCGAAGCTGGAATAGAATGGTGTAAAACGAGAAAGGGCTCAGCGGCATTAGGAGAGAAGGGGAGCACTCAGCGGCATTAGGAGAGAAGGGGAGCACCGTCAAGCACGGGCTATAACTGCGGTGGGGCCGCAATGTCATCGCTTCTCGCATGGTTTGCTAAACTTCGCACCGTCCGCCCGCTTTTGTTCTGACTGTTTCGGACTAGCTGCTCGGCATTAAAACGTCTTCTCTCAATTATCGCCCCATTTCGCTATGAGGTACTAGCTGCAGAATGCAGTAACATATATTCTCTAACCTCGGTAATTTCCTCAATTTTAACTCAGTTTTCACTCCTGACACAACGGATTCGGTAAAATCGTACTCCTTTGAGGCCTATCTCATATTAGCGCACGTAGTGGGCAGCATTTTAGATCGCCAACTGCGTGTTCTAAAAAGCATTTCATAAGGTATGCCAGTAGCTATTACTTTTAAAATGGAACCCTTTAAGCATAGATTATGATTACCTAAAGCGGCTTGACCGTGGTTTTACTGACTGCTCTCAATTAGTAATTGCTTATGGTTTTAACTCCTATTCTACCAATGTGAGCTGTGGCGCAGCAGAAAGTGCAATTGTTTTATTTCTTATTTGTATTGCTATCTCTTCCTCATAAAATCTAATATTCACCCATTACAAAATAAGTGTGTCATTCTACGGGAAATAAATAATAGTGACAACTCTTTACTTTTGCTCGGTGACCTTACTATGGCTAATAAAGCTAAACATCAACGAGTGTAAATAGCCTCAAGGATGGCTAAATCTCAGGCTTCCCTTGAACCACTCTTTTGCTCTAAATACGTTTTATACCAGTGTGAATCAAACACGGCCGCTCCATATCTGTCTACGCCGTAACTTTCCAAGGCCCTCACACACTACTCCTTTACATGGCACTGTCAGAATAAGAATTGCCGAGGCCGGATCCCTACCCCGAAAACAGCCAAATAATTCCCTTGAACTCGTTCAAATCAACTATGTTTTAATCTCTCAAACAACAAAATGAAATCCGTACTTATGTGGCCGAGGTTCGGGGGCTTCACCGCAGTGGAACCATGAGGAGCCGAGACGACGGAGCAGAAGCAGCCAGGGAGGAGAGGCAAAGAATAGCGTTTTATACAACTATATTTACAGGTCAAGAGAGGAAAACTGAGCTGTCTGTGGAGACAATTTTCACCGCTTAAATACAGTCGGTTTTCCCCACTTCCCTAGCTGGGGAAACAAGGTTCAGTCGGTCAAGTCCAATCACCGGGGCACAAGTAATCACTGGAGGTGTCGCCCACTGCCGAGGGTGGGGCTCGAACCTCCTCTCACATCTTTCGGTGGCGAGGGCAAACTTCTCCGACGTCGATGACGATCTTGTGCTGGTGGTGGACATCAAAAACATCCCGCGAAGTCGCCCGCTCGCGGCGGCCATTTGCCCCGCGTAATTACAAGGAGGTCACCCGCTTGCCTCGAGAATTCGGCTGGGTCAATGCTGCTCGGCGACGCGCCTCATGTCCATTCAGCACAAGGATAGTTTCCCTGTTGTCGCCAAGGAGATTAGCCCGAAAGGCTCTATCCCGAAGGAGGCGGGAAGGGTCGGTCGCCGCAGCCGGAAACAAAGGTCACTCCGCCGCCGTCGCCACCGCCTCGCTGCCCAAGACGGGGTCGCTTGCCGGCGTCCAGGTTTCTCGCTGTTGCCGTCGTGGGTGCCCAGGGAATGCCCGAAAGGCAGCCCGTCTTCATCCCGAAGGGTGGGAAGGGTTGGCCGCCGCAGCCGGAAAAAGAGCGTCACTCCGCTGCCCTCGCCGCCGCTTCGATGCTTTTGGCGGCGGTCGCTTGCCGGCGTCCGCTAGGTGCGCCTCCATTTTCAGCTGCTGAAGTCTGTGCATACCTCGGCCGGAACCCCGGTCACAACAGTACTCAACATTCCGTCCTGTCATTGCGTAGAACTCCCTGTCTGAGCCCTTTTGCTGCACTGTGCCATGAACTCAATCTTTCCTCTCGATACGTACTTAAGCGCATTGACCACCATTACGAAATCGTCGACAGTTTAAGCTTTCGCTCAATCATTCATATTCCGTACAGGACACAGAATGAGGCACGTTTCCGCAAAACGTTTGAATATTGAGTATAACCATCGTTTGACACCCATGCTAACACTGTATATTAAATTTTCTTTCCATATTTCATCATCATCATCATCAGCCTGACTATACCCACTGCAGGGCGAAGGCCTCTCCCATTGTTCTCCACTTAACCCGATTCTGTGCTAGCTGCATCCACTTGACCCCTGCGAACTTCTTAATCTCATCCGCCCACCTAACTTTCTGCCGTCCCCTGCTACGCTTTCCTTCCCTTGGAATCCAGTTTGTTACCCTAAGTGACCATCGGTTATCCTCTCTTTGCACTACATGTCCTGCCCATGCCCATTTCTTCTTCTTAATTTCCATTAGAATGTCGGTAACTTGAGTTATTTCTCTGACCCACTCTGCACGCTTCCTATCTTTTAATGTTACCCCTACCATTTTTCGTTCCATAGCCCTCTGGGTTGTCCTCAACTTAAGTAGAACTCTCTTGGTTTGCCTCTACGTTTCAGCCTCATAGGTGAGTACAGGCAAGATGCAACTGTTACATACTTTCCTCTTGAGTGATACCGGTAAGCTGCTAAGCATAATCTGCGAGTGCTTGCTAAATGCGCTCCATACCAATCTTATTCCTCTTGTTATTTCCTTTTCATGGTCCGGATGTGCGGTTACTACTTGTCCTAAGTATTCGCCTACTACTATATATATTCGCCGAGACATATTCGCCTACTACTTCCAGTACATCGCTACCTAATGTAAACTGTTTTTCCTTCCCGAGGCTCTTGAACATTAACTTAGTCTTCTGCATATTGATTTTCAAGCCTACCTTTCTACTTTTCTTGTCTAGGTCATCAATCATTATTTGCAGTTCATCCCCTGAGTTACTTAGCAAGGCAATGTCATCGGCAAATCGCAGAATACTGGGGTATTCTCCATCTACCCTTATCCCTAGTTGCTCCCATTGCAAGTCTTTCATTGTTCTGTGTTCATAACATATAACTTTAATTTGTCACCACTTACTCTTTGAGGGGCAGAGTTTACACTTGTGCGCCTAAGAAGCAGAGGTGAAATAAAAGTAACGTGACTTCCCTCTGTGTTACGATCGGGCGCCTTAGAACTGGAGTTTCTGCAAGCAATCTGGGAACGAGCAACGACGCTTCGGTTTTGTCCTGGCGTGGATAGCGTTCCGAGGTCGAATGTGGCGCTTCTGTTATCAGCCCCCCCTTACACAGCTGTCGTCTTTTGGCTGCCATTCTGGACGAAGATGTATTTTATAGACGGAGACGGACGAAGATATAGTGGCTGCACAAGGGAGGGAGGTATATTCACAAAGCAAGTAATAAAACTCCTGTAAAGAACATTGTCAAACAGCGCCACGCAATCTAACCACTGCTATTCTTCATCAGCCTGGCACTGCAGGGCTTCTTGCGTTTGCGACTTGGATTCAGAGACCTGACGGGAACAGTTGAGGATAAGCGTTAATAGAGAGTACCTTAGTAATTTGTGACTCGCTATGTATACTTAGACAAGAAAACTTTGCGCAGAATGCGATAGGACAAAGTTTTCTTGAATATGTAGATCCACCAAGTGACCCTACTAAGCTGCACTACTAAGCTTCATGTAGACTTATCTTTGCTAAGTCACTCACGGGGAAAAGTAAGAGGCATCATTGGAGGAAAAGCAGAACGACGATTGTAAAAATTGCTGTTTGGTATAAGCTAAAGCAAAGTTAAACAATTTCGAAAGGGATCCGAAGCTTTTAATAGGCAGCAAGAGTGACAATGGGGTGGGATGGAGCGCATCTGGCAAGCGTTCTCGGACCAATGAATGGTAATATACCAGCCTTCCACAAAAAATAACCCCTGCAAGTAGGCCAATGAGGCAGAAACGGACAGGAAAGGCATGGAAAGGAAGAATTTCAGGGCACCGCCTTACGTCACCTTACGAGAAGCAAAACGAAAGCATTGTAGTCACCCTCCTCCAATCCTTGCAAGAGCCCTGATTTCTCTTTCTCTCTCTAGAGGAAGGGAAAGGCTCTCCCTCTCTTCACACTCTTCTCTCGCTTCAGAAAGAGGGAAGAGGGAGATAAAAAAGTGAGAGATGAAGGGTCTCTCCCAAGAGTCATTCTTTCTCTCGTCAGATGAAGAGAGGGGAGGGTAAAAGAAAGAGGTAGAGGATTATAGAGACTCTCTTTTTCTCTTGTTCATCACTGACTATCAATATCAATCACTATACCGATATCCTGCGCTCACAGTTTCTGCAGGCGCCACTGTTAAAGGATTTCGCCACTTACATTTGACGACACCCCTGCTACGGTTCAGCAGCCGTCGTGGCTGTGCCTTCAGTTGGTTTGACCTTTAGGGAAAGCAAGCCTGCCTCCCTACGATGCAGTCCAGGGTTGTCTGCTCGAATCCCCATCACAAACTTGCCGACAACTTGACTTGTTAGGGGGACACTGATCGCTATTTCCAGACCAAATCGTTTTTCTTTTGACATCCGAAGCACATTTTAGAGCGCCGAGCGACATACGCTGTGGTGTAACGTGATAGGTGCAACATTAAAAGGAGCAGGGGGGGTTAAACTCCAATTAAATATATGCACGTAAAAATTAAAAAAAAAATAATAAACAATATGGCAGCATTATACTTAAGGCGTAAATGCGAAAGCATTGCTTGCTCCGTGCCTAGTTCCGTCACGACCTCGTTCTGCGCTTCGTTGCATTTGTCACGTGAAAAGCCACAAAAGTAAAAAACCACCCCCTTTTATCAGTGTCTGTTTATAGTGGTTATTTTTGTTTTTGGTTCTTTTCATTTTTTTTTATTGCTTCATTTCATATTTCTGCAATATCTTTTCTAATACGTTAAAAAACCACCGACGATTACTTTTACGCAGCTCATCAGCTGTTCCAGCTTTTGGACAGATTGAGGCGAAGAATTCGAGCAAGACATGTATACAATTACAGACAACTCTTAGCGAGGCAGTGGCGAACGGCGGCTATGCGTTTTCTCCCGGGCGGTGCACATATCGAGATTCGCTGCCACCGATCCGGAGCTCTGATTGCCGCCGCACATCGGTGGCATTGGAGGAGGAGCGAATAGAGCAATGAAGTTATCGGGAGGTCGTGAGAGGCAACGCGTGGGCCCATAGGAACGTTGCGCGGCGAACAGATAGCAGCGACTGACTAATGCCGCTGACGCCGCTAGCGAGTCAAGTCAACGTGACTCTGTGCTTCGGCTTGGAATGCTCGCACCGTGATCCGCTGATCCAGAGCCGGGGCTTCGGCAACCGAAGAGCACTGTTGCCGCCATGCAGGAAGAGGATGGGTGCACGTAGCGGCAGGAGCGCGCGCTGCCCTAGCTGCGGAGCTGGTTACGTGGGACAACGCCAACGGCGACGCCGACGCGAAACGCAACTGGCGCCAAAGAGCTGCGCTTTAAAAAAAACGAATTAGGAGCTGTCTTTCAGCTATTCTAGGGAAAGGCAGCGCACCAGCACAAACAGGAGGAGAATGTCCCAGCAACTCGTCCATCAGTCTGCGCTATTTTTCATCTGCTACCATTATGATTGTCTACGCAGGTTGCCATTGAATGCGCGGTCTCGTATACGCGGGCCAGCCTGGCTGTTAGCCCCACAGGCGAGAAGAAATAATAATTGCAAAGAAGGCTCGTGACGTGTCCAAGTGCTTCCGTGACCCGATCGCGTTGGGCTCCCAGAGGGGTGCGCCCCTTCCCTTTCTTTCTTCGGTTTTTTTCTTTTTCATAGCAGCAATTGTTTAGGGAGGGCAGGGATGAAGCGAACGGAGCGATTGAAACTGCACTGATCGTGTGAGCCGGCTGGCCAACACTAAGCTGTGTAGAAAATAGAATATTTTCTTTTTTTTTCTTCTTTTTTTTTTACTTGGGGCTACACACACGCGCAGGTGAAAGACAGAGCCTCTGAGCCATTCAGATGCACATTTTGGAGCTTTAGAGCATGGTGCTTCGTTTCTCTCTTTTCCCAAGCGTGCTGTGTCTTTTGCGGTTCCCTGTCAGCAAAATGTTTCCGGTAATAGGCCGGTCTTGTTCTTTATTAGTTTATTTTCGGACTTGCGTGCATATTATATCCATCCATTCATGGTACTCGCTCGAGGGATTCCGTGAAGCTATATCCCGTTACGTACTAGCCCCACAATGCGGGCTACTTTAACCAGCTCTTGAAACATTGTGGGACGGAAACATGGCGATGGCATGACAGTCATCAATAAGCACCTCCCTGCCTGCGTAAAAATAGAAGGTCGGGAGCAGGGATGGCGTGACAATGGCCGTTGTAGACTCGCAGTGAGTGTTCCGCGAAACCTGCGGATCAGCCGGCTGCTTCGGTTTCCGCCATCGGCAGCGCTCATTTTGGAGGGAATCGCCCTCCGGCCAGGCCATGGGTCGCGTTCGCGTGCGCGCGCTGGGAACGTTGGACAACGTGCATTTCTTCTGGGTTGACTACAGTTACAGGTGAGCGCGTGCATAGCGTTGATAAGCGCGCATCTTCAGAAACGACAAGTAACAATATTCACTCGCAAATATGTCGAGAAAACCATTTTTGGTCATTTTCAGGCCGTCCTAGGTACTATGCCAATGGCGCGGTTAGGCCTCTCTCTACTGATTCGTCTGAGTGAACGAGCCTTAACACACTTTGCATGCCATCGGGAGTCGTCCCGCAAAAAGTGTGTCACAGAATGACGTTGCATATTTTCGTACGTTAAGAAAGAACGCGCTGTTGTTTCTACACGTCGGAGAAGATCTGGATTTAGGGCAGAGAAATGCCGTTTCGTCCCAGGTCGTAGTTCATTTTAAACGGCTACGCAGCTTTGTCGTAAGTGCGCAGTTTACAAATGTGCTGCACTGTTAATACCTTTCTAGGCTATTGAGCTCTGGAAATGTTCGCACGAACTGACAGAAGAAAAAAAAGTGTCTCCCACCAGGGGTCGAACCAATCCATACCCGAAGCCTAGCGCGGAAACCACGCCGAGCTTTTTATTGCAAGAGAAATCTTCAAAGCAGGTGCCGAGAAAGTAAAATAGCCCATGAAACAAATCACCGAGCTGCTGTAAACGCAAGCCCGCTATAATAAAGTAGATCCCCATCATAACAAATGTCGAAATTTCGGGAAGCACGCACAAGCATCGAGATGTGGTAGCCAACTAGCCTCCAGGACAGCATACACATAGCTTCAATTTCCTCACTGGGCGCTTTTCTTTAGATTACCATTATAGCCTATCCTGAAGGCAGATGACCGAGGTCCTTACTGAGTTTTTTTTTTTTTTATTACCGTTCTATCAGTAACCATATCAGGAGTTTCTTGATGTTTTAAACCGTGTTAAGCTCATGTGCGATCTGTTTGCTGCAAAAACCTTCTTTCTTTGAATTGCATCCATCAACGCTCGCTGTTAAGGCATGTCTTCACGCCTAAGAGACGTTTGTGCCATATCCAGTGAATTGCCGACTGTGTAACACGCCCCAGACCGTTGACCACGGCTGAATTGAGTGCATGATGCTACATATTGCAGCGGACGCTTAGAAAGGACATTGAGATTCCATATAGTATTCGCTCTTTGCCTGTTCGGAGAAACTGTGACGTGCCTCATGATTTGCTTATGTTGAAGAGCGTGGAAGAGCCGAATCATGGACCGTCATGCTGAGCCACCGCGATCAACGAAGTCTTTATCGCGAGAGCAGTGCGCTTTGGTGCGGTCCTTAAGGAGTTCTCTAGAGCCCCTTCACACGTCCGTCCAGTAAGTGAAGGTAAATAAGGCAAGTGAGAACTAAGATGCCTAATAAGCGCAGATATTAAAAAAGAACGGTTTTTCAATTTTAAAAAGAAAAAAAAAACACGACATAGCTGAAAGACGAAGAAGTGAATAAGGCCTATTTGCGCCAGACTCTATGAGAAGCTGGTTGTGACAACGTATGAGTTCCCGTAGAGAGCACCACATGAAACTTGAGAATTTTGTCTATTGCTTGCACCTTCTTTCTCGCCCAATGTAGAACTTTCAGAGCGTAGTCAAGCTTTTCAAGCAAGATTGCTTTGCAGAAGGCCACGTCGGCCAGGCTCGTGCGAAACCGATCGTAATTCTCGTCTGAGGAATATAGTAGAGATCACAATTACGACCCATTCACTGACAATGATAATGGTAATAATATGCAATGACTATAAAGGTACGATGATAGTAGCAATAGTGATGATGATGATCATCAGCAGTAGCCGGAAAATACTCCCTGCAGGGCAAATCTGTACAGTGCACAATGTTTCTGAAATGCTTTTACGGTTTGGGACTTCTTGAGCCGCTGCAGTGTGCCGATAGATATTGAAAGCGCGTCTTATCGCTAGAACTACAGAAACGCAGTTTGTACGCGGAGGATGTGCTAACGATATCTGCCCACAAAGGAATGCACAACGAAATTCCGCGACCCGACGAATTTACAGTTGGCATGTATATCTTTTCCTCTGTTCTTCTTATTATTTTTTTTACGAAACTAAGAAAGAAGGCCACTTTAGCGCTCTTCTATCCGCTGTAGAAACCTGGGGCCCTATTCTCGACAATTGGCCATTTTGTTCAAATTGTAACGTACGCTTGACGTGTGCGGTAGGACGGTACCAGGTTACGTAAGCACACAATCGGGTTACGCATTCTGAAGTGACAGAAAAAAGCGCGCCAAGTATGAAAAACGACGGTGCTCCTGCGGTGCATTCCGTGATTCGGAAGCCTCGGGCGAGTGAAGTATGTCGCGGTGTCATGGCGGTCGAGCGTTGGGCATCGCACGGAAAGGCTGCAATGGAATATTCGCAGTGGTGCAAAATGGGAGCGGAAAGTAACATTGCTGTTCATAAGCGCCGATGAGTTCTCACGTTCACTTATCAGCGGCTTTTAAATCCAGGAACTAAAGCGTTTAATGACTAGGTCGTAAACAGAAGGAATCGACAGATTTCCAAAGTAGCTCCAGCACTGACGAAGAGGCGTCGGTAATGTCCATCTCTGAGGACAACGCTCGCAGTCTCAAAGTATCCATTACTGTTAGGTAGTTTGGTTTGTTTGGTTTGGGGGGTGTAACGTCCCACAGCAACTCAGGCTGTTTGAGACGCCGTAGTGGAGGACTCCGGAAATTTCGACCTTAACGTGCACTGACATCGCACAGCACACGGGCGCCTTGCTTTTCGCCTCTATCGAAAAGCTGCCGCCGAGGCCGGGATTTGATCCCGCGCCCTTGGGAACAGTAGTCGAGCGCCGTAACCACTGCTTCCCCCGTAGTGGCTGCGCTACCCACCTCTTTCGAAAAGCCGCGTCATGACCAGCAACCGTCAGGTTACCAAGTCTGCTTAAGTTTCTAACATATTGTGTCGGCTTGAGTTGTATAAAGCGCGGAAA
The DNA here is from genome assembly GCF_055883805.1 of Amblyomma maculatum. Classification (NCBI taxonomy): domain Eukaryota; kingdom Metazoa; phylum Arthropoda; class Arachnida; order Ixodida; family Ixodidae; genus Amblyomma; species Amblyomma maculatum. The sequence continues at coordinate 172,192,650 of NC_139353.1, read as the reverse complement.
GCAGCGCAGAGAGGGAGATAGAAGGAGAGAGAGAACGCGCTGTACATCCTTATTTTCCTCTAACACTGATCTCAGCGCCTCCACTTTATAGCGTCGGCGGGCGCTATAAGTCTTCTACACACACACACACGAAGTGGAAGGCATACGCTGGGCCTAACGCCTGTAGTCGGTTCATGCGCTGGCGTGCGAAAAGCTCTTGCGAAACGCACAAGATGTCCGAGAAAGAGAACGAACCAAACAGCAGAACAGTATAGCAGAAAAGTTAAATAGGCGATTCGCAGGCTACCGTACACCTGCAGAAGGGGATAAACGGACAATAAGGAAAGAAAGCGAAACATGACTCAAGAAACCATGGCATGAAGCTAAGGCGGCGCCGCGCGCGCGTATTCCTTACGGTCGAAGCGGTAAAATGCAAATCAATAAAGCAATCAACACAAAATGTCAAGCAAATACATCGATTAAAGCGTACCGTCATAACGGGCTCCGGAGTACTTATTTTTTTTTCGAAAAAATGAGCAAATGGTGAGCCCACATGCATATTAAAAGAAAACTTTATATATAAAACACATCACATCATGTGCTCAGTAGTACTTGCGAGCGGGCCAGTTCGCTTTACGACTCCGACGACCTCTGGCGCTGCATGGTTATACACAAACACAGCACACACACAAGAGAATTAAACCAAGATGTTCACACAGATGATGCGCTGTATAGCCATGCAGCGCCAGAGGTCGTCGGACATCACATGTGGCAAGCAAACATGTACCATGTACATGGAACATACGTTTCTTGCTTTGCCCATCGTGGAAAGGCTGTTCAATTCATTAACATTGCATTGAGTGCATAGTGCAAGGCAAAAAAGGCAGTGTTTAGGGCCGACGTTTAGGACGGTGACCCCTCGCTGCCTGTCGCGCGAAGTTCCTGCACAGCCATCAAACCATATGACTCCTTAGGTTGTACTCACGAACCGATCAGACAGATAATTAGAAAGAATCGCGGTGCTCTCTGAAATACATGATGGTTTAGTGGGCGCTCTTTAACACAGAGACAAAGAGAAGGAAACAAGGGACTGGTGCCTTTATTTCTCTTCTTTTCTTTGTCTCTGGTTTAAAGAGCGCCCACGAAACCATCGTGAACAACCTACAACTCGCCCAACTTCCCCTTCTGTTGCTCTCTGAAATGCCTCCTGACGCGCAGATCAAGCGCTTGAGTTAGCGGGCCGCATTGCTGCGCTTGGCACCGACGGCGCGGATCGATGGTTTCTCTATGAGAGCAATGCATTCGCAACGGGAGGGTAGCTACGACCTTCGCGTGGCTGTAAATCTGTAAAACTGTAAAACTAAAAATGAAATACTGTGAAATGAAAAATGAAATATGAAATACTTCATACTGTGCTCAAACCCCCCCATTATGCAAGATGCAGAGGCAATCGGGAAAGTGCGATGCAGTGACCACAGGATGGTGAGGTCCCGAATTAGCCTAAATCTGAAGAAGGAACGCAACAGATTAGTAAGAAAGAAACCCATCAACGAATTAGCGGTGAGGGGGAGGGCAGAAGAGTTCAGGATCTCGCTACAGAATAGGTATTCAGCTCTACCCGAGGATGGCGACATTACCCTAGAAGATATGAACAGTAATTCCAGAGATATCATCACTGAGTGCGGGGTAGAAGTAGGCGGTAGGATAGTTAGAACGGATACCGGTAAGCTGTCTAAGGAGATGAAAGATTTGATTAAGAAACGCCAGAGTATGAGAGCTTCCAATCTAACAGACCAGGTAGAATTGGCCGAGATATCAAAGCTAATCAATAAGCGCAAGGTGGCCGGTATAAGGAAGTATAACATGGAGAAAATTGAGCATGCTGTAAAGAATGGGGGAAGCCTTAAAGCGGCAAAAAAGAAATTGGGCATAGGCAAAAACCAGATGTATGCGATAAGGGACAAGGCGGGTAACTTCGACCGTAATGAGATTGGCGGTAGGGAAAAACAGTCAGACGTTCCACCAGTGACGCAGGACGAGGTCAAGAAAGCATTAGAAACTATGAAAAGGGGAAATCAGCTGGACAGGATTAGATAACTACAGATTTTCTGAAGGACGGGGTGGATATCGTGCTAGAAAAATTGGCCACCCTATATACGCAGTGCCTGGTGTCATCGACGGTGCCGGAATCATGGAAGAATGCAAACATTATCCTCATTTATAAGAAAGGGGACTCTAAGCACCTTAAAAATTACAGACCAATCAGCTTACTGTCTGTTACGTATAAGGTATTTACTAAGGTTCTCGCTAATAGAATCAGGACAACCTTAGACTGCAATCAAGCAAAGCATCAAGCAGGTTTTCGGAAACGGTACTCTACTAACGATCATATCCATACCATCAATCAGGTGATAGAAAAATGCTCGGAATATAATCAGCCTTTATACATAGCATTCATTGATTACGAAAAAGCATTTGACCCAGTTGAAACCTCGGCTGAGATGCATGCATTGCGAAATCAGGGGGTAGACGAGCCGTAAGTGAAAGTGCTGGAAGACATATATAGTAGCTGCACAGCAACCATAGTTCTGCATAAAGAAAGTGTCGTGACGCTGGGACTAAGTCGACCCGGCCTTCACTTGGTAACGTGCAGAGACTCCGGGTTGATGAAGGATTGAATCTTCGAAGTTGGTAAAATATATACAAACAGGTTTAATGGCACTTTGAAAAAACTTATTTACATGAAAAAAAAAGGGTATATCAGAAAATGGCAAGCGTTAAGAGTTCACAGCGAGAAACGTCGGATGAGCCGTTTACCCAGGGCTCAGAGCGTCATTTCGTGCTATGCAACGTCCTTAAATCCCCTATGTCCAGCCTCTCTCTGAAGATGCTGACCAATCAGTTCCAGGGCACACCCCTCAGATATCGGCAACCAATCGAACACATCACTGCACTGATGGTCTGATGCACTGACTGGTCCAGTATTGTTTCGTCGGGCGTGGTCACTTGTTGTCAGGTAGAGCTTGGGAACGGCGAGGAGGTAAATTTCGATTCTTCTGCATAGATCCGCTATGTTGGTTCCGGGGAGTGGATTTCCTTCTCAGAAACCCAAGTGTACGGCGGGCCACGAATACTGCTCCCAGCATTGTCCCTTTCCGGCAATTGCAACTCTTTCCTGCATTCACGGAAAATCCTCCAATGACCGTAGTCCTCATGCTCCTTTCTTCTCCTTGAACGTCAGCGGACGTGTCACTCTGATCGTCTCCTTTGGACAATAGGCATTCCTCACTTGACAATAGCGCCTCTCGACGGGAAGGGTGAATAGTTGAACAAAAGCACTTCGGGCTATTTCTCACAGGGTGACGTTTCTTTGTATTTTTCTTGATGTTCCCTTGACAGGGCCAACTTGGCAGTTGTAGGGTCACGACAAAGCAAACGATGCTCACACAAAAAGATTCATGTGAACACGCTCACTTAGAGCCCTTGCACAAACAGCACATATCAATACCATGGCCATAGGCGCACAATAGTTCGCGCAAGCGCGGACCATGCACGGTCACAACAAAAGTAACAAAATTCCCATAAAGAAAGGTGTTAGGCAAGGAGACACAATCTCCCCAGTACTATTCACAGCTTGCCTAGAGGAAGTATTCAGAGACGCAGCTTCCATTTTCGGATGTTTCACGCGAAATAATATTTAGCGGCTGTCAAGCCTATTGCAGCGATTATATTCTACTCGTCAACGCTCACTCCTTTACTATTCATGCGTACGCTAGCTTGCACCCAGGCGCATATATACTTCAAAGTAGTTAGAAAGTTATAAAATGCAAACCTTGTAGCCCTGTTCCTTATTTACAGCGGACATAGTATGACTCAAACTGCGGCAACCTTCAGCGCAAAAGGACACATCCACGCACAAAATCTTCCATTAACGTTGCGCCTGAAGCATATACCACGTAGACGAATATGGCTGCTGCTTCAAGAACATCGCAGCGAAAGATATCGTTTGATTTTTAGGCCTATAGAGCGCCAAGGTGGCGTCGGCTGCGAGGAATGTCGTAGAGGAGTGCTCTGGAAATTTAGACCGCCTCAAGTCCGACGCGTTGAGAGAGAGAATAAGTGTACTGGGTGACAAGTATAGCTATCAAAGAACTTTCTTTTAAACGCGGCGTTTTTAATTATTAATTTTTGTTCAGAATGTTCGGGGCTTCGTGCTGTAGCACATCATTCAAATTTATATGTTGATGGGTTGTGCTGCGTTTAGACATTCTATAATATGTGCTTCAAGCACTGTCTTCATCCCTGCGCTCCTGCTCTGGTTGCAATGCCTGCAGTGTGGATGTAAGGTATTTAATCTATGCACGTATGCAATTAACAAGTTAATAAACGTGCTTTTTTCAAATGTAAAAGATATGTGGCAGACGTTGCTGGCAGCAGTGAAAAGAAATCTCTCGTAACACTGCGTCAGCAGCGCGAGTCGAATTTGTACACTGCGCGGCACTGGTCAGGTGTCGTGGCTGTACGTGTGTGCAGTAAAGGCTTGGTGCGGAGGCTTAAAACATGCCTTTTTACGTGACACCGTATGCACGTAATTTGGATCGAAATTGTGATTGTGATTGACGGTATTGGGAGTAATGTCATACCATTTCGCACCATACCTACTCGTCATGTGTATAAGGCCAGTTTGTGATTCGAACAGGTGTGCCTCCAACTGTGTGTCGTTCAATGTAAGCGTGGATGACCACCTTCCCCAAAAGTCAACTCCTCTAGAGACGTTTAACAGCTTGCCAAACTTCGTGCCCAATCTCTCAATGGCGAACATTACTAGAATAAAAGGTGGTATTGAAGCGTCTGCTCTTGAGGCGAAGATTAAGCGCCCACCCGATTTTCTTCCTCTACTAAAAAGAGAGCAATGATTATGGCGTTGATTATCCTGCTGCCTTTCTCAGCCTCGTGTCGTGTTGTCTCCCTTGTGCGTGTTTTCATGCTAAGCTGTAGTTCCATATAGTTATGCACCAACTAGCTCAGATTCAGATTTGCCTGCAACACAGTTTCTTCGGCGTAGGCGCATTAAAGTGCAGCTTCTTCGAGGGGAGTAAGAGGGGCGGAGCTGACTAAATCAGTGGCGAGGAAGTATGCGTCACCCACTCTTTCTCTCTCACAATCCTCTTACGCATCCGAATTCATGTGCGTCCCTCTCATCGTCAGAGGAGCTCCCACTTGGCAACTCTGAAACAGACGCGGGTGCAGCGCAACTCACGATGTCTCCTGGAGGGTGTTTTCTTTTGTCAGGTAGTTGTGTAACCGGTAAGGGCACACATGGGATCCGGCAGCCATGGGCGACGACGGGGCGTCTATTTCGGCCGCTGCCACTTTGGTTGCGGAGTACCGAAATAGAAGCAGCCGTGCCCGCTTTTAAGAACTCGAGGAATCCCGAACAGCCGCCTTTTGTCTCACTCCGTGTCCACAAGCAGCCGCTGTGTCTCCTTCAAGTATGCCCAGGGGTCCGCGTCACGTGCGTCGCCTTCCGCCGTACATGGCTGGTTCGGCGTGCGTGCAAAAGCAAATGTGATGCAGAGGTTAGACACGTCAAGACGAAGTATACGCTAAGTATAAATATTGCCTACAAGGTCGCATCTCTTTTGCAGCGCTTAAGACTGCCGACCAGACAAGGTATCGCATTACAAAAACGCCCTGAGATAAAATTACGTATGCGAATACACAGGCAGATATATATTTTTTTTTTGCCGATAATACGGGGATCGGAAAGGATGACCAAACTATGTGGATATGGAAGAAAAGACGGAGGATAGATTATTTGCATGCGGCTACAGAAACACCTGATCAGTGAAGCTTACAACTGAAAAACATTTTCACTTACAAAATTATCGATCATTTCGACAAGATCGGCAGTCAGGAGGTGATGGGTTACTAATTCTAGTTTCTTCAAAATTTTGTCATAGGGCTAAGATTTGTTTTCAATATTCTACTTTAGATTCTGAATTATTGGCTTTAGATTTTGAAATTCCAGGGTTCACTCCGTTTACACTAGCGAATGTTTATTTCAATGCGAATGTAGCGCTCGTGTGTGTTCTTGCTTGTTCCTTGTCCTGTCTCTGCGCTATTTTTGTTGTCATTCATCGCTAGACCACTTACTAGTTAATTGTCAAAATTCGTTTATTTGGCTGGGGATTTTAATTCGCACCATGTTTCGTGGGGTTACAAGACGGAGCCCTGCGGCAAGCGTCTGTGGGATTGGCTTTCAAATAATAACCTTAATTGCATGAATTCTAGTTTATCTACTTTCGTACGTGCTCACAGTCAATCTGTGACAGATTTAACTTTCTCCAGCACTAGTGTTTCTATACTCAATTTGTCGACAATTGATCGTGGCACCTCTAGCGACCATATGCCTATTGTTTTTGAGATTAACTGCCGCTTAACTCCGCCGACCTCTCAGTTGAGATCATACGTTAATTATAACCAGTTTCAGTCATTTTTGAGTTCGTCTATTGAACCAGTGGTTAAGGCTACGGAAGAGTTAAAATCGCAAAGATTATGCCAGGCTATTGCATCCTGTCGCAAGAAGGGTGAATTCCTAGTGCGTGCATCAAAAGGCAATACATCAACAAGATGGTGGAATGCAGATTGTTTGCGTGATTATAGAAGAAGAAAGGCTGCATGGAAGAGGCTCCTTCACAACCAGTGCCCCAAAAATTGGCATGGTTATAATTTTTTTTGCAGCTACATTGAAACGCACAGTCGTACAAGCGAAAAATAATTATGATACTGAGCATTTCAATTACCTTTCAAAATCTAATAACCGACGTGCACTTTCCTGGATTTTAAAATCACGGAAAAAGGTTCCTGTCTCACAAAATTTACCCTCATGTGCTTCGACTCCAAAAGAAGCTCTCAAAACAGTAGGAAACATTGCTAAAGGTTTAGGAAAGCGTTTTTTGTTAACACTTCCCAAATCCCCTATGTTTGTAGGCCCACTAGATACGGTTAAGGATGTCCCTAAAATTACATTTTCTGAGCTTTCTTCGATTGTATTGACATTGCCAGCTGCTGCTCCTGGCCCTGATGGAGTAACGTCAAAAAATTTATAGATCCTCTTTGAGGTGTCTCCAAATTCCTTGTTAGAGTTGATAAATTACTCAATTATTCATTCTTCGATTCTTCGGTGACTGGACACTAGCCAAAGTGATTCCTTTACTGAAACATAATGGTAGTGGCTATACCTTGGACAATATCACACCAATTTCATTACATCAAACTTGTTAATTGAAAGGGTCGTACAACGGGTTACCGAGTTTGTGGAACAACATATTCTTAGTCCCTGTCAAGTCGGATTTCGCGCAAAATGTTCAATATGGAATGCGCATACTGACCTTGAGAGTCGAATTCTTCTTGCACGGCGCAAAAAAATGCATGCTGCATTGGTGACTCTCGATATAGAGAAGGCTTATGACAGTTTAGAGCCCCGAAATTTATTGCAAAGACTAGAAACTCTACGTTTTCCACAATATTTAATTGAGTGGATATCTACATTACTACAAAACAAACAATTTTACTGTTCATTTAAAGGTGTGCATTCTGGCAGATGTCAACAAACCAGAGGTGTTCCTCAATGAGCAGTTCTCTCGCCCGGGCTCTTTAACATTTCAATGAGTTCTAATCCCACTCATCAAGACATTCGTACTTATGTCTATGCGGATGACATCGCGTTCTTTACAGCTGAACCTGACATTCAATCCCTCAATAGGCGCCTGCAATCGTACCTAAGCTCCCTTCATAATTGGTTATGTGACTTAAGATTTACATTCAACGTAAAAAAGTGCGCTTTCGTTGTTTTCCAAATTAAGGATCCGGTAAATCTTTCTCTAACATTTCAGCAGGAAATGATTCCTCAAGTTAAGTCTTTGAAGTATCTAGGGGTGATTTACGATTGCCATCTGGCATGGAGGGATCACATTGAACATGTTGCAGCGAAGGGGGCACGTGCTGTGGGTATGTTGCGCAGGTTAAGCAATCCAAGGTCTGGGATGCGGCGAGATGCACTTTTAATGATTTATGTTATGTATGTCCGCCCAATTATAGAATTTGGATCTGTGTTATTTTCTGGTTCACCTGCTTACAAAATTCGTCCGCTTGTTCTTTTAGAGCGGGAAGCGTTTAGATTATACCTTGGGGTCCCCAAATTTGTGGCTAACAATATATTATACCTTGAAGCCAGAATACCATCGTTGTTAGCTAGATTACAATTCTTGACTGTCCAGACGTATCTAAAAATATATGAATCACAATTCCATCGCTCCCTATCAATTTTTTATTGCAAGCCAGCCTGCTTTTTCGGAGTCAGATGGCCTCGGTTTCATACCCCACTGGTAATACTAGTGCAAAATCTCTTACAACCTTTGCACGTAGTCCTTTCTAACATCCTTCCAACAAAAGTAAGTGGATCTTCGGTTCAAATTGTCTATGATGACATTTTCCCGAACAATGCAAAACATTATCACCTCGAATTTTAAATAGATTATTAGAAGATCATTTACAAAGTCTTCCCGTTAGCATAATGATAGCAACTGATGCTTCTCAATTTCATGAAAAGGCCGGCTTTGGAATATGTTGTCCGCTTTTAGACTGGGCTTTTTCAGTCCGTCTCCCGGATTTTACCACAATTTTCTAGGCGCAGGTGCTGGCGGTGGTGCTTGCTCTGCGCAAACTAGACCCACCATACTCAACAGTGGCTGTAATTACAGACTCTTATTCCTTGTGGTTGTTGCTTTCTTCGAATATGGATTCGCCAATATTAAACACCTTTCTTTCATTGCCCTCCTGACATTTGAGCCTCATACATATAGCGTGGGTACCAGGCCACAGTAATAATAATAATAATAATAATAATAATAATAATAATAATAATAATAATAATAATAATAATAATAATAATAATAATAATAATAATAATAATAATAATAATAGTAATAATAATAATAATAATAATAATAATAATAATAATAATAATAATAATAATAATAATAATAATAATAATTTTTATTTAGTATATTGAAAGCAGGATACAGAAACGAAATCGCCGAAGCCCCAAGTGGGCTTGTGCGGCGACAACCGGCAGCCGCGGCAATGTACGCGCAATGTACTCCGTCAGAGGCAAAAAAAAAAAAAAAAATGAAGGAGAAAATAAAACAAGGCAAAAAAAAAAGATACATTTGGCACAACATATCATCAAGACTGCACTGATAACACCAGTACATATTAAAGGTTCTCTAACGCTTAAAGAAAATACATCGTCCGGTAGTTCATTAAAGATAGCTGGAACATAATAGCTTCTTGTTGCTTTACCGTAATGAGTGCGCACTCTCGGTTTAAGATAACGAGGAACATGTCTCAACGGTACCGGTTTCGTGTTTATGTGCCTGTATGCACTGCTCCAAGAATATTTCACTGCTACAATGTGTTTAAAAAGATTGTCAAAAGAAAGAAAACCAGCTGTTCTAAAGACATCATCATCATCATCAGCCTGACTATATCCACTGAAGGGCGAAGGCCTCCCCCATATTTCTCCATTTAACCCGGTTCTGTGTTAGCTGCATCCACTTGACCCCTGTGAACTTCTTAACCTCATCCGCCCACTTAACTATCTGCCGCCCCTGCTACGCTTTCCTTCCATTGGAATCCAGTTTGTTACCCTAAGCGACCATCGGTTATCCTCTCTTCGCACACATGCCCTGCCCATGCCCATTTCTTCTTCTTAATTTCGATTAGAATGTCGGTAACTTGAGTTATTTCTCTGACCCACTCTGCACGCTTTCTATCTCTTAATGTTACCCCTACCATTTTTCCGTTCCATAGCCCTCTGGGTTGCCCTCAACCTAAGTAGAACCCTCTTGGTTAGCCTCCACGTTTCAGCCCCATAGGTGAGTACAGGTAAGATGCAACTGTTGTATACTTTCCTCTTGAGCGAAACCGGTAAGCTGCTAGTCATAATCTGCGAGTGCTTGCCAAATGCGCTCCATCCCAATCTTATTCTTCTTGTTATTTCCTTTTCACGGTCCGGTTCTGCGGTTACTAACTGTCCTAAATAGACATATTCGCCTACTACTGACAGTACTTCGCTACCTAATGTAAACTGCTGTTCCTTCCGGAGGCTGTTGAACATTACCTTAGTCTTCTGCATATTGATTTTCAAGCCTACCTTTTACTTTTCCTGTCTAGGTAATCAATCATTATTTGCAGTTCATCCCCCGAGTTGCTTAGCAAGGCAATGTCATCAGCAAATCGCAGATTACTGAGGTATTCTCCATCTACCCTTCCCTAACTCCTCCCATTCCAAGTCTCTGAATACTTGCTCTAAGCAAGCTGTGAATAGTACTGGGGAGATTGTGTCTCCTTGCCTAACACCTTTCTTTATAGGAATTTTGTTACTTTATTTATGCAGAACTATGGTTGCTCTGCAACCACTATATACATATTTCAGCACTTTCACGTACGGCTCGTCTATCCCCTGATTTCGCCATGCCTGCATCACCGCCGAGGTTTCAACTGAGTCAAATTCTTTTTCGTAATCAATGAATGCTATGTTGACGCATAGAAGACGACGCAAAAGATGACGTCTGAGACGACAAACGCGAGCCTGGAAAAGAAAGAAGCTTGAACGCAAGACTCGTTGTGGTCGACCATTCAAACGATCTATCGCTAGGCCCTCCTTGGCGTTCTACCGATGCGGGACACTGGTGGAGGTGCTGGGTATGCATATGACTCCTACCGGCAGTCCACAGCGAATCCCAAACATCGACACGCCTGTCCATCGTGCTTGCCGCGCCGCCGCCTTCTAGGCCTAGCGCCGTAGTACAGCCATCTGCCGAACGACTCCTCAAACGCCCAAGTGCCTCAGACCTCCCAAGCCATGGTACATCCCAACCCTACGCCGTTGACTCTACAGAACACCGAGGTGCCAGAGTGCTTTCGCGGGGAAGCGTTTGAAGATGTGGAGGACTGGCTCGACCAGTTTGAGCGAGTGGCCAAAATCAACCAGCGGTGCGCAGACCAGAAGCTTTGTAATGTTTATTTTGCCCTTCAGGATAATGCTAGAACGTGGTTTGAAAACCACGAGGCCAGCTTATCCACATGGGATGACTTCCGCTGCCAGCTGGTCGACACTTTCGCGAGAACTGACCGACGAGACAATGCGCTGCGCCTGCTTGAAGTGCGCGTCCAGAAGCCGAATGAGAGCGTGGCTATGTTTGCGGAAGACATGGCTCGCCTTTTTCGCCATGCCGACCCTGATATGACTGAGCCAAGGAAGCTACGGCATCTAATGCATGGTGTCAAAGAACAGGTGTTTACCGGTTTGGTAAGCAACCCACCTAAAACTGTGAGAGAGTTCGTTAAGGACGCTACTGCTATAGAGCGAGCCCTACAAGACCGTTGCCGCCAGTACAACCGACCCGTTAACTGTGCTTCGACAACTGCGGCGGCGCTGAATGCAACCGATAGGACCACTCTTCGAGACCTCATTAGAGAAATTGTCCTTGAGGAGCTCCAGCGAATTACGGCTACGAAGGCTCAGTCATCACAGGCCCTCGTGGAAGCCGTCGGGAATGAAATTCGGTATGCCTTATCACCGCCTGCACCATGTAACCAGTCTCACCCCGTCGACAACGCGGCAGATATTTCGGAGCCATACCACGCTCCACAACCGGTCAGCTTCACGACCGACGTTCCTGCACCTTACCACGAGCCGCAACACGAAAGCTATGCCGCAGTCCTTCGTCGCCCGCCTCCAGACTACGCCCCACCGAGCTCATCGAGCCGTCAGGAGATGCGATTCTTCCATGGACCTCAGTGGGCGCCTTCCAGGCGCTTTCAACCACGCTGAACTGACTGGTGGCGCAGTTATGATAGCCGACCACTCTGTTTCTACTGCGGACAACCTGGCCACGTGTATCGGTACTGCCGCTACCGCGAAGAGGGGCAAGTCTTTCCTCCTGCTTCTGCTCGCCAACACTTCAACGCCGGCTCTGCCCAAATTGAGGACGACCCTCCGGTCAGCAGGCAAACCAAATCCCCGGACTTCCGCCGCCGCTCCTCCCCATCACCACAGCGTTATCCTTCGCCGATGCGTCGTAGCATTGCTGACGTTAGCGGACAGCGGTCCCCGAGCCCTCACCGGGGAAACTAACAGCCGCAACCTCGCGAGGGGAGGTTGCAACCAGTCGAAAAGTGCCAAACTCCTCACCACGGCCGCAACCGCTGACAACCTGTGCTTCTGACGGCGCTGTTAACATTACCATTGACATTGCCGCACTACCGCCGAAAATGCCGCCTACATTACCGCCGAAAATGCCGCCCCAGATGAGCAGCCCGACGACGAAGCTGACAGGGCCGACCTTGCCGCACTTCCGCCGCAAATGCCGAAAGAGACGAGCAACCCGGATGAAGTTGTTATTGCTGACCTCGCCGTTTCTAATGACGGGCTGGAGGTACATGCTCTAGTGGATACCGGAGCGGATTTTTCAATTATTAGCCAGAAACTGGCTGATACGCTGCGTAAAGTAAGACCCGAATGGACTGGGCCAGTAATTAGAAGTGCTGGGGGTCAGCTACTGGCACCGACAGGGAAATGCACTGCCCGGATAGGAATAGGAAACGCGGGGATTGTTGGCAGTTTCGTTATTCTCCCTGACTGTTGCAAAGACCTAATCTTGGGCATGGACTTTCTGCGCCTTCGTGGGGCTGTATTCAGCATTCGGGACAGCATCGTTGCCTTCACCAATAATCATGGAGACCTTGGTTATGCGGAAGTACCACTGATGCCCTTACGCGTCGCCAAGGAGACGGTGACCTTACCTCCGCGATCATGCTCCCTTGTTCAAGTGAAGTGCGACGTGACGCATACCGGCGATGGAATCGCCGAAAGGGCAGTCACCCTGGTACTAAGCCGAGGTGTTTCTATAGCTCGAGGGCTGGTAAACTTGACCGATGGACAGACCGAAATGCTGCTGACAAACTTCAGCGACGAGCGTCAGCAATTTCCGAAAGGCACAACTGTGGCCTTTTTCGACAGCCACCCAAATGCGCAGCACTGCTTCTCACTGCAACAGGAAGGGCCAATGTGCAAGACGCCCGTAACCATCGTCGATGTGAGTCCAAATTTGTCTTCTTCCTAACGGGACCCCTTTTTGGATCTCATAGATCAATTTCGAGACTGTTTTGCTTCAGAATCGCGGGTCGGCCAAACGCCCTTGACAAAACATCGAATCATTACGGATAACTTGATTCGCCCGATTCGACAAAATTCTTATCTTGTGGCTCCGAAAAAACGTGAAGCCATTCAGCGCCAGGTGGCCAAAATGTTTAGAGACGACGTTATCCAGCCGTCACAGAGTCCCTGGGCTTCCCCCGTGGTACTTGTTAAAAAGAAGGACTGCAGCTTACGATTTTGCATAAACTAGCGCAAGCTCAACCAAGTGACTAAAAAAGACGTGTACTCTCTTCCTCGCATCGACGATTCCCTTGATCGTCTACGAAATGCACGTTACTTCTCATCAATGGACTTGAAAAGTGGGTATTGGCAGATAGAAGTAGACGAGAGATATCGGGAGAAGACAGCATTCGTCACTCCCGACGGATTGTATGAGTTTAAGGTGCTTCCGTTCGGTTTATGCTCAGCGCCAGCAACATTTCAAAGGCTGATGGACACTGTGCTCCCGGGACTTAAATGGCAAACATGCCTGGTGTATCTTGACGACGTGATTGTGTTATCGGCCACATTTGAAGAGCATCTACGCCGTTTGCTAGCTGTGTTTCAGGCCTTACGATCTGCGGGCCTCACCCTAAAACCCGAGAAGTGCCACTCTGGTTACGAGGAGCTGCAGTTCTTAGGCCACCCCGTTAGCCAAGAAGGTGTCCGGCCTGATCCTGAAAAGCTCTCCGCAGTCACCAAGTTCCCAACACATGCGGAGAAAAAGACATTGCGGCGCTTCCTGGGTCTTTGCGCCTATTACCGTCGGTTTATTGCTGGCTTTCCACGAATTGCCTGGCCATTAACTTCATTGACTCGTGACAACGCTGTCTTTAGCTGGGGTGATGAACAGCAACAAGCTTTTAATGAGCTGCGGAGGCGTTTACAGACACCACCTGTCCTGGCACACTTTGATGACGACGCCTCTACACTGCTTCATACGGATGCCAGCAGCGTGGGCTTAGGTGCTGTGCTGGTGCAGGGCCAGGATGGTGTGGAAAAAGTAATTGCTTACGCCAGCAGGACCTTATCTAAAGCAGAAGCGAACTACTCGACAACCGAAAAAGAATGCCTTGGGCGGTTATGAAGTTCCGCCCTCATTTGTACGCTCGCCCCTTTGAAGTCGTTAGCGACCATCACTCTCTCTATTGGCTGACGAACCTAAAGGACCCTTCAGGGAGACTCGCGCGTTGGAGCCTTCGATTACAAGAATTTGACATGGCCATTATTTACAAATCTGGAAGGAAGCACACGGATGCTGATTGCCTTTCCCGAGCGCCGGTCGAACCTTCCACTATGACCGACGAAGACACTGCGAACGCTTTCCGAACAGCAGCAAGAGGACCAGCAATTGCTCCCTCTTATTGATTTCTTGGAAACGTGAAGTATGGTTGTGCCTAAGATTTTCGCCCTAGTAATGCCTTCGTTCTTTATTCGCAACAACGTACTTTACAAGAAGAACTTCCGCCCTGGGGGAAACAGTCATTTACTCGTCGTCCCATCAGCTCTCCTCAGTGAAGTTTTGCAAGCGTATCACGACGAGCCAACCACCGGTCACCTAGGCTACACCCGCACTTTGGCTAGAGTACAGCACGGATACTACTGGCCAAAACTGCCGGCGACAGTGAAACACTATGTACGTACGTGCATAGACTGCCAGCGCCGTAAATCACCTCCTCTAAAACCAGCTGGCCTACTCCACCCTCTTCAAGTGCCAACGACACCTTTTAAACAAATCGGCATGGACCTCCTGGGACCATTTCCGACGTCCACAGCCGGGAATAAATGGATAATTGTCGCCACCGATTACCTAACCCGCTACGCGGAGACCAAGGCTCTGCCAAGGGGTACC
Source organism: Amblyomma maculatum (assembly GCF_055883805.1). Lineage (NCBI taxonomy): Eukaryota > Metazoa > Arthropoda > Arachnida > Ixodida > Ixodidae > Amblyomma > Amblyomma maculatum. The sequence goes on along the minus strand of NC_139353.1, from coordinate 172,177,552 downwards.
GCCGCTGAAGCAGCTCGGTTCTTCGTTGAGACCATTGCCCTGAGGCATGGCGCTCCGGCACTTACTATAACTGACCGAGCAACTGCATTTGCGGCCGAACTTTTGGAGACCGTTCTCCGCCTCAGTGGCACCAGTCATCGTAAAACTACAACCAATCACCCCGAAACTAATGGGTTGACGGAACGCCTTAATAAGACCATCGCAGACATGCTTTGCATGTACATTGACGTGAACCACAAGAATTGGGATGAAATACTTCCCTACGTCACTTTCGCCTACAATACGGCACGCCAAGACACCACTCGCATGACACCATTCAGCCTCCTTCACGGACGACCAGTAACAACTATGCTGGATGCAATGTTGCTCCCGAATGCCGACACCAATGATCTTCAGGACGCCGAGGACTTCGCTCAGCGTGCAGAGGATGCTCGCCAACTAGCGCGTGTGCGGATCAAAAATCAGCAGTAGCATGATGCACGACGCTACAATCATAGACACCGACATGTCATGTACGAACCTGGCGACAAAGTGTGAGTCTGGACGCCTATTCGCCGCCGTGGACTCTCGCAAAAACTATTGCGGCGATACTTCGGACCATATATTGTTCAGCGACGTTTACCCGACGTCACTTATGAGGTGGTGCCAGACGAGGTGTCGACATCAAAGCGACGCCAGCACCAAGCTAACGTCGTCCACGTCGTACGTATGAAGCCGTACAACTCGGACTGCTCTCATCTAGACGATGCTTCCTGAGGAGGGGGGCAAATGACGCATAGCAGACGACGCAAAAGATGACATCTGAGACGACAAGCGCGAGCCTGGAAAAGAAAGCAGCTTGACCGCAAGCCTCGTTCTGGTCGACCATTCAAACAATCTATCGCTAGGCCCTCCTTGGCGTTCTACCGAGACGTGACAATATTCCGAGCATTTTTCTATCACCTGATTGATGGTATGGATATGATCGATAGTAGAGTACCGTTTTCGAAAACCTGCTTGATCCTTTGCTTGATTGCAGTCTAAGGTTGTCCTGATTCTATTAGCGATTACCTTATACGTAACAGACAGTAAGCTGATTGATCTGTAATTTTTAAGGTCCTTAGATTCCCTTTTCTTATGAATGAGGACAATGTTGGCATTCTTTCATTGTTCCGGTACCGTCGATGACACCAGGCCCTGCGTATACAGGATGGCCAGTTTTCTAGCATGATATCCCCCCCGTCCTTTACAAATCTGTAGTTATCTGATCCTCTCCAGCTGATTTCTCCCTTTTCATAGTTTCTAATGCTTTCTTGACCTCGTCCTTCGTCACTGGTGGAACGTCTGACTGTTTTTTCCTACCGCCAATCTCATTACGGTCCTGACTACTCTGGCTACTGTAGAGATCTGTATAGAACTGCTCGGCTACTTTGACTATCTCGTCCATATTCGCGATGACGTTGCCCGCCTTGTCCCTTATGGCATACATCTGGTTTTTGTCTATGCCCAATTCCTTCTTTACCGCTTTAAGGCGTCCCCCGTTCTTTACAGCATGCTCAATTTTCTTCATATTATACTTCCTTATATCGGCCACATTGTGCTTATTGATTAGCTTTGATATCTCGGCCAATTCGATCTGGTCTGTTGGATTGGAAGCTTTCATACTCTGGCGTTTCTTAATCACATATTTTGTCCTCTTAGACAGCTTACCGGTATCCCCTCTAACTATCCTACCGCCTACTTCTACCGCGCACTCCGTAATGATATCTCTGAAATTATTGTTCATTGCTTCTAGGGTAATGTCGCCATCCTCGGTTAGAGCTGAATATCTATTCTGTAGGAAGATCCTGAGCTCTTCTGCCCTCCCCCTCACCGCTAATTCGTTGATGGGTTTCTTTCTTACTAATCTGTTGCGTTCCTTCTTCAGATTTAGGCTAATTCGGGACCTTACCATCCTGTGGTCACTGCATCGCACTTTCTCGATTACCTCTACATCTTACATAATGGCGGGAGTTGAACAGATTGTGAAGTGAATTTCAGTTTTAGTCTCCCCGTTAGGACCTTTCCATGTCCATTTCCGGTTCATCTATTAGCTGAAGAAGGTATTCATAATTCCTAAGTTATTGCGCTCTGCAAACTCAACCAGTAACTCCCTCCTGCTATTCCTAGAACCAATACCATAGTCACCTACTGCCTGGTCTCCTGCCTGCTTTTTCCCTACCTTGGTATTGAAGTCGCCCATTAGTACAGTATACTGCGTCTTTACTTTTCGCATTGCCGATTCTACATCTTCGTAGAAGCTTTCAACTGCCTGGTCATCATAACTACATGTAGGTGCATAGGCCTGTACAACCTTCGGTTTATACCGCTTATTAGGCCTGATTACGATGCCTGCCACCCTCTCATTATTACTATAGAATTCATCTATATTACCCGCTATAGTATACTTATTGACAAGGAAACCTACTCCTAGTTGTCGCCTCTCTGGTAAACCTCGATAACACAGTACATGCCTTCAGTACAGTATATGCCTTATTCGGCCTTATAACCTCACTAAGCCCTATGACATCCCATTTCATACCCTCTAGTTCCTCTAATAGCACTGCTAAACTAGCTTCACTAGCTTGGGTTCTAGCGTTAAACATTGCCAGGCTCAGTTTCCAATGGCGGCCTGTCCAGCGGAGCCAGGAATTCTTAGCACCCGCTGCTGCGTCACAGGTCTGACCGCCGTCGTGGTCAGTTGTTCCGCAGCCGCTGGTGACTGAGGGCCGGAGTTTTATGGAGCTTATCATAGGAAGTTGTGGCCAATTACTGCACCAGGGTGGCCAACTCCTGTTCTGGTGAGGGAGTGCGTTGCCGGAGGTGTTCACCGGCATCATGTCGCACCCCAAACCTGTTTATGCAATTCTATGGGCACGCGGATTTTCTTTTTCTTTTTTTTAAATCCGGTGGAGAATTGCGTGGCACCGGGATTTTAATCCCTGTCGTCTTGCAAGCGAGGCGGATGTTCTACCGCTACACCACCGCTGCACTCCGTGACACTGCTGGGCACTGCTGGGCACTGCTGGGCACTGCTGGACAAATTCTCCTGTGGCATTTACAGGACGCTTGTAGCGATGTTTTTCAACATCCTATTAACTCGACATTTCCATGTGAAAGAGCAGTTAAAAAAACAACACATACCGTATCTTAAAACACTATACCCCAGAGCCTGGGCGATTAGTTTTCTGATAGAAAAAGGCATCATGGTTTTTAAATTAAACAACAAACATGCAACACTTCTAAGTTTCTTACAAATGTGGGTCAACTGAGTATTTCATATCAGATCGCTGTCTATGTGCACACCAAGATACTTAAATGACGGGACGCTAGCTATAGGTTGACAGGAACACAAAGAGCAATATGGGGGTGTAAATATATGGAACCTACACTTGGTACATCTTCGTGCGGGTTAGAAAACAGACAAGTCTGGATTTGGTGCTATTTATTTATATTAAGTTTGAGGCAAATCAATCACTAACTTTAATAGCGTCCTCCTGAAGGTTAGCCAGGGCGCTTGAAAACTCAGGGTTGCTTGATACTAGTAAAGTGTCATCAGCGTAAAGGAATACGGTGGATGCTTTCACGTGGTCACATATATCATTCACAAGTTGAACAACAAAGGAGATAAAATAGACCGTTGCGGGACACCACACAACAGACTTACCGCGTCACTGCAGATAGGCCCAAACATGACTACTTGTGAGCGATTTTGAAGATAGTTTTTAATTAGTGACAAAAAAGGACCCCTAAGTCCATATGAGTACAGTTTAGAGTTTAAAATTTGATTATTTGCTGTGCTGAAAGATTTTTTTACGTCCAAAAAAAGCCCAAATGCTACCTCATTGCTCTCCAGGCTCTGGTGCAGTAAATCAGTTTTTCTAATAGCACCTGTGTTCCTGACCCACTGACAAATCCGTACTGATTCACGCTCAGCAGGTCATGTTTAGCAATAAATGCATCCATCACAGAAAGTGCGTGTATTTCTAATATCTGGGATACGCAGGAAAGAACAGATATAGTGCGGTAGTTGGCAATATCATTCTTTTTCCCACTTTTGTACAGAGGAACAACACGAGCCCTCTTCAGTGTTTCTGGCCATGTACCACTTGCAATTATGCCGTTTAAAATAAATAGCAGAACATGTTTCAGAGCTGTAATGTTTCTTATAAGGTCACCTATGAAAATGTTGTCAAGTCGGGCAGATTTATTACGTTTCAAATGCTGAAAAGATCACATTCTGTCATAAGAGGAAGGAAGGCTGATGGCGATACACTCTTTGTAATTTTTGTCGAGCTCAAAGTTTGGACTGCGACCCGTTGCTCAGCCGACAAAACGCTATTGAACTCATTTGCCAAAATAGGTGACACTACACCGAAATTATGTTCCACTGATTCCAGGATGGACAAGCGTATGCTACCGCGTAACTGGTTTATCAGAGACCAGGAGTTCCTTACGTCACGATGAGTGCTTTGAAACTGCTGTGCAAAGAACTTCCTCTTTGATAAGCGAATAAGCTCAGTTACCTGGTTTCTGATGTAACGATATTCTGCTCGAAGTTTGTCATTTTTCGGCGCCCTGCGGCATCGAGACCAGATAGTGTCCTTTTCTTTGGTATCAGCCAGGATTTCAGCAGTCAGCCACTGACAGCCAATTTTACGTTTCTTTACAACCACAGTTTTTTTGCACACTTTTTTTATTTCGCCTAATAATTCAGTAACATGATTATCGAACTTTTTTTGGTCTAGAATGGTCATAACACACCTCGTAGAGTTGGCGTGCTGCATAGAGTTTGTTTTCTTAAGACGACACGCAATGTAATAATGATCTGCCAGTTTCTGTCTGATTACAGCTCCGGACACTGAGGAAATGTCCGACGCACGGACGTTAGCGTGGTCAATGCAAGTAGTTGTAATGCGATTATTAAGAAATTCTTCTCTAGTAGGATCGGCGATCTGTGGTTCAATGCCAAATTCTGAGAGCACGGTTAAGTAACTCTCAGTGCCATAGCGATCACCCTTCATCAAATCGATATTGATGTCCTCTATCATGCACACGTTTTTAGCAACAAAATTGGTTTTCAATATTGCTTGTAATTCTTCAATAAATCCCGACACATTTAAACCAGGAGGGCGATACATAGCAAGAAGGTAAAATGAAATACCATGACAGAATATTTCAAAGGCCATGATCTCTGCTGTGCCAAAGGAAACGCTAACCTCGGAGGCCATCAGCGATTCCTTAAAGTATACCGCAATGTCACCACCCCTGCTGTTGTTGCATGTAAGGAAGTAGGCATGTTAACCGGGAAGACCAAAGGCATCGGTTAGAGTGTCGGTAATGTTAATTTCGGTTAGTGCAAACACGTCAACAAAGTCACTGAGAGCCCAGGCCGTAACCGCAAATTGATCCCAGTATTTCCTGATGCTCCGAATATTAATGTTAAGAATAATACAAGAACAACCCAACGCTGGCTGAAAGGTCTTAACAAAGGAGTCGAAATCTGGAAACGACATACTCTTTTGCGAGGAAGTACTAATCTTAGACCATCTTATCAACGTCACTTACAGACATGATTTTTAGAGCTGTAGCACCCTCGGCCTTCTTCGCAAATATTTTCCCGTTTCGCACCCAGACAAATTTAAATCCCCTTGCTTTGCCTTGAACCCTAGTCCTCGATAAAAGTTCACTGTTCGCACGAGTCAGGTTCTCACTGAAAAAAATGTCAGTAATCTTTTTGTTTTCAGCTAGTCGAGCCCTTGCCTGCAGCATTTGTCTCTCAATTCTGGTGACGTGAATCTAGCCAATACCACCGGCGTCTTTCCCTCCAGATAAGCGGTACATAGCACTTACTTGTTCCGCCGTATGGTCATGCAAATTAAGCTTCATAGCCAGGTCCGACAAGACTGCCGGCAAGTCCTCATTTGCCGTGACCGGTAATCCGCTTATTTCCAGGTTAGCTCTGCGAGTATACTGTTCAGTGTCATTTATTTGCGCTTGTGACTGATCTGTTTTGCTTGCTCCGATACAGTTTCTTTATGTGACAGCCAATGAGGTTGCTGATAAACTAGCTAAAGAATCTCTGAATGGCCCTGTGTTGCCTATCCTCCCGGCAACAGCGTACATAACAGCAGCACGATTTCGTAGGCGTTCCTTATTAAGCACGCAGTCTGAATCTGTTTTATCATCGGACCTGCATCTCAAGTATTCCTGGAATAGGAAATCATGTCAATCAAGGCAGACTATGGTCTCTCTAACCAGGCTGCGCTGTCGTATTCCACCCCTAAATTTCTATATGCACAGGTCTGGTTCGGCGCTTTCTCCCATCTGCGCATTCTGCGGGGAACCGGAAACAATAGATAATTTCTTGCTATTTTGACGCCGTTTCACCATGATGAGAAAACGGTATTTGGAGAAGCCGTGTCGTGACGCTGGGGCTAAGTCGACCCGGCCTTCACTTGGTAGCGTGCAGAGACTCCGGGTTGATGAAGGATTGACTCTTCGAAGTTGGTAAAATATATACAAGCATGTTTAATGACAATTTGAGACAACTTATTTACATGAAAAAAAAGGGTATATCAGCAAAATGGCAACGGTAAGAGTTCATAGCGAGAAGCGTCTGGATGAGCCGTTTACCCAGGGCTCAGAGCGTCATTTCGTGCTCTGCAACGTCTTTAAATCCCCCATGTCCAGCCCCTCTCTGAAGATGCTGACCAATCAGTTCCAGGGCACACCCCTCAGATATGGCCAGCCAATCGAACACATCACTGCACTGATGGTCTGATGCACTGACTGATCCAGTAATGTTTCGTCGGGCGTGGTCACTTGTTGTTGGATAGAGCTTGGGAACGGCGAGGAGGTATATTTCGATTCTTCTGCAAAGATCCACTATATTGATTCCGGCAAATGGATTTCCTTCTCAGAAACCCAAGTGTACCTGCGCGCCACGAATACTGCTTCCAACATTGTCCCTTTCCGGCGATTGCAACTCTTTCCTGCATTCACAGGAAATCCTCTAATGGCCGTAATCCTCATGCTCCCTTCTTCTCCTGTACGTCAGCGGACGTGTCACTCCGATCGTCTCCTTTGGACAATAGGCATTCCTCACTTGACAATAGCGCCTCTCGACGGGAAGGGTGAACAGTTGAACAAAAGCACTTCCGGCTATTTCTCACATGGCGACGTTTCTTTGTATTTTTCTTGCCATTCCCTTGACAGGGCCAACTTGGCAGTTGTAGGGTCACGACAAAGCAAAGCATGCTCGCACAGAAAAATTCATGTGAGCACGCTCACTTAGAGTCCTTGCACAAACAGCACATATCAATACCATGCCCACAGGCGCACAATAGTGAGCGCAAGCGCTGACCATGCACGGTCACAACAGCCTCCTCCCCCGCCAGAAGAGTCACGGAGGGCAGCAGTCGCAGCTGCTGCATGAAGAGACGACTTAATGGCCTGCACATGAACGCTTGAAGCTCGCTGTCGCTTGTCGCGTTGTCTTCATTGTCGTAGGCCAAATTGCTTGAGCTGTCTCTGAAACTCAACCACATGTCTAAGCAAGCACTCGGCTCCCGTCTGAAGAGACCAGGTCAAAAGAAAACTGCCATCGTTGTCCGAGAAAAGCCCACACGGTCAGCTCAACACGCTCAACACGCTAAGGACCCACGTATGCCTAGAAAACCAAACGTGCTGCTTTACATAGTCACATATATACAAGCGCACGAAAAAAAAAAGAACTTCAGTATCAATTTGGATACATGGTGAGGAGCACCTCGGACCACTTAGAAACAGCGGCTAAGTACGTCCGAATTCCCATTTAACTTCCCCTTTTTGTATCTTATTTCAAAATTGTACTGCTGTAAAATCAAGCTCCACCTCAGAAGGCGACTGTTCTTCGATGTCGCAGTTTGCAGCCAAGCCAGGCGACAATGGTCCGTCTCTATGGTGAATTTGGCCCCTCCAAGACAGCACCGCGATTTTTGAATAACCCATACAATGCAAGCGTACTCTTTACGCCTACCGGGGATTTTCACTGCGTAGTTAGTGTTAGAAAGCTTTGCAAAGACTTCAGCAGGTCCTTCCCACTGTACTTCGAGCTTATTCTGCCTTGAACCACTCAGCAACATCACCTGGTCCCCGATACGAAACGTCCTTTGACGGAATGACTTATCATAGTACACTCTGGAACGAGCCAGGGCTGACTTCATGCTGGCCTCAACGAGTTCCTTAGTGTTATGTAAGCGATTCAGGAAGTTCAGAATGAATTCTACTACTGTTGGGTCTTCTCCGCGCCCCTCCCAGGCTTCGCGCACCATTCGCAAAGGTGAGCGCAGTGACCTTCCGTACACCAACTCGGCTAGGCTAAATCAAGTGGACTCGTGCGGCACTGACCGCAAAGCGAAAAGTGCAGCAGGCAGGCAGGTATCCCATTCGCGCTTGTTTTCATTGCACAGTCCCCTCAGGAAACGTTTGAGAATAGAATGCCATCTTTCTACGCTGTTGCTCTGCGGATGGTGGATCGAGCTGTGCACTACCTTTGCCGCATCGCTCGAGAAATGAGGTGGTGAGGACACTTGTGAAAACGCTACCCTGATCACTTTGGACCTCGGAAGGGAATCCAACTCGTGCAAACACTGACAGCAGCGAATCCACTACATTCTCGGACGTCACCTCGCGCAGCGGAACAGCCTCTGGAAACTTTGTGGCTGGGCATAACATAGTGAGGATATTACGGTACCCTGACTCTGTCACAAGAAGCGGCCCAACTACATCTATTACTAACCGGTGAAACAGCTCGGTAATGATTGGTACTAACACCATCGGAGCTTTCCACTTATCTTGCGCCTTTCCAACCCGCTGGAACGTGTCGCATGACCGTACAAAATTTTCCGTGTCCTTAAAACATCCAGGCCAATAGTGTTCTTGCAACAGCCTCTGCTTTGTTTTCCTTTTTCCAAGGTGACATGACCACGAGCTTCCATGGGAAAGTCGCAGTATATCTTCGCGGTACTTTTGGGGAACGACTAATTGGTCCTGCTCTACTCCGCGCTTATCTTTGAATAAGCGATACAGCACTTCCTTTCTCATTTCGAAAGAAATATTCTTTGCTGTCTTAGTGGCGCGGTGGCGCTCCCTTATCTCCTGTATCTTGGGATCATTGGCTTGCTCCATAGCTAAGTCCTCTCGGGTTCCACTTAGAAGTCTCGTGAGATTACTAGTCACTGGCGGCAAGAGGTTACTCTCAAGAACGTCCTCATTCCTGGTCTCATCACGCCCACTTTCAAGTGGACTTATCTGAGATGCCTCGCTCTCAAAGTTTTCTGACCCGCTATTTTCCGCATCGACCACTGTTTTAACTGCCGTTTCTTCCGCTGTGGAATTTTCTGGAATGAGCAGTGTAGCTAGTTCTCGCGCCTTTGAACGTGTTAAGGCTTGCACAACTCTGCCTCCGAAAAGGATGCCCATCTTTCGCAGCAGCATGTCCGATTTGTTGGAAAACAAATACGGATAGCACTTCGGAAGCTTTCCTGAAACGGCAGCCTCGGTTGTTAACTCGCCGAAAGGGCTCTCGATGACCACGTTCGCGATTGGCAAGCACACACTCTGTTCCTCCACTACTTGGCGGATCCACGCACACTGTCCTGTATAGTCGGAAGGCGACACATACGCCGGATGGACAACATCCATCGTTGCGGCCGAATCGCGCAGTACCTTGCAAGGCTTCCCGTTGACTACTAGGTCATGCATGTAGGGTTCCAAAAGCTTCATGTTTTCATCGCAGTCACTCACATACGAGAAAGCACTCTTTTCTTTCTTGCAGTTGACGGCAATGTGACCTTGCTCATTACACCTAAAGCATGTGAGCGGCTTCCTAGCCTCAAGCTTGTTCTTTGTGTTCTGCGCGTTGGTCACTTCCCCACATTTCTCGCTGCCGTCCTTTCTAGGGAGTTTGCCTGAAGAAGCCTTCCTTTCTTCGTTTGCAACTCTAGCAAAGTGCCTTTCCTGACGTTTATTCACACTCAACTTGGGATTTCGGGCCCTATCCACTGCTGGGTTGCTGAATTGTCGGCGCGAAGCGTACTCCTCAATGAGTTCGGCAGCTTCAGTTGCCGACTTAATGTCGCCTCGGTCCTGTAACCAATTTCTTTCTTTTTCTGGGAGGCAGTTATAAAACTGCTCCAAAAGAATTCGCTCGACTACAGCGTCCCTATCACTGTAGGAATCAGTGCTCTTTAGCCACTCGCCCAAATTGACTCTTAAATTGTACAGGAATTCAGGGTAACTCTTGTCCCTGGACTTAGTAGCGTTCCGAAAATATTGTCTGAACGCCTCGGCGCTAAGCCTATACTTTCTGAGAAGGCAAGCCTTGACCTTCTCGTTGTTGTCCGCGTCCTCCTTGCTTAGCCGCGCGACAACCACCGCTGCCGCGCAGGGCAGAACCGTCAATAATCTCTGAGACAAAGTGTCTCGCTGGAAGGACAGTTTTTCGCAGGTTCGCTCAAAGCTAGCCATATACAGACCGATATCCTCTGATATCACATATGGCTGCATGTACTTTGACATCTTGAAATCTGCCTCCTTGTTGAGAAGAAGTACCGCTAGCTGGGGACAATTGCCCGACCTCTTGCTCAACTCTACTTCTAATTTCTAGAGCTCAATTTCTTGCTCCAGCCTTTTTGCTTCTCTCTCAATTTCACGCTCATGCCTCTTTTCCTCTTTTTCCCGCTCCTTCTACTGTCTGAGCTGCTCCTCCTTTTTTTGTCAGATGAGGTTCCATGCTTCACTGAGCTCCTCATCATCAGTTCCCAAATCAGTGATTGCCTTTAAAATCAAGGGTTTTCGTGTCAAATCACTTGTATCCATTCCCAATTCCTCACACAATAGCAACAGTCCCGGTTTCTGCAGCTTTTGTAGGTCCATGATCGCTCCGAGTGTCGGCTACTTCCAAAACAACTGTGCAGACTACCAAACCTAAAGCCGTTTCAACACTCTTTATCAGTTCTAAAATCTAATCCTGTTCTAGAACCTGGTCCACATCAGCAGAAAAGCCAAGCACTCACCCACACATGCGATCGATGTTCCGAGTTGCTCTCTTGTTGGCCGATTGTTGCTCCTGCTTGTTGCTTGGGATGCCACCTCCGATCACCAGATGTTGTGGCTTGTAGATTCTGATCCACCTCCAATCACCAGATGGTGTGGCTTGTAGATTCAGATCCCAACGCTGGTCACCAGTTGTCGTGACGCTGGGACTACGGCGACCCGTCCTTCACTTGGTAGCGTGCAGAGACTCCGGGTTGATGAAGGATTGAATCTTTGAAGTTGGTAAAATATATACAAGCAGGTTTAATGGCACTTTGAGAAAACTTATTTACATGAAAGAAAAGGGTATAACAGCAAAATGGCAAGCGTTAAGAGTTCATAGCGAGAAGCGTCTGGATGAGCCGTTTACCCAGGGCTCAGAGCGTCATTTCGTGCTCTGCAACGTCCTTAAATCCCCTATGTTCAGCCCCTCTCTGAAGATGCTGACCAATGAGTTCCAGGGCACACCCGTCAGATATCGGCAACCAATCGAACACATCACTGCACTGATGGTCTGATGCACTGACTGGTCCAGTATTGTTTCGTCGGGCGTGGTCACTTGTTGTCGGGTAGAGCTTGGGAACGGCGAGGAGGTATACTTCGATTCTTCTGCAAAGGTCCGCTATGTTGGTTCCAGCAAGTGGATTTCCTTCTCTGAAACCCAAGTGTACGTGCGCGCCACGAATACTGCTCCCAGCATTGTCCCTTTCCGGCAATCGCAACTCTTTCCTGCATTCACAGGAAATCCTCTAATGGCCGTAGTCGTCATGCTCCTTTTTTCTCCTGTACGTCAGCGGACGTGTCACTCCGATCGTCTTCTTTGGACAATAGGCATTCCTCACTCGACAATAGCGCCTCTCGACGGGAAGGGTGAACAGTTGAACAAAAGCACTTCCGGCTATTTCTCACAGGGCGACGTTTCTTTGTATTTTTCTTGCCGTTCCCTTGACAGGGCCAACTTGGCAGTTGTAAGGTCACGACAAAGCAAAGCATGCTCGCACAAAAAGATTCATTTGAACACTCTCACTTAGAGCCTTTGCACAAACAGCACATATCAATACCATGCCCACAGGCGCACAAGTGCGCGCAAGCGCGGACCATGCACGGTCACAACAGCCGTTACAACAGCTGAGTCTTAATTTGAGCAGCCAGATTTTATTATCGTTCGGTGCCACCATGCTTGGGTACCACAGGTCTGTTTTTAACGCCATTCAAAACATCTTAATAGAAACCAAACGTCTGTCTTGCTAATATGCTTTGAATTTTTATTGTGTACATATAAATCTCAGTATTCTCCTACTGTGTGCTTTAGTAATTACCCTTTTTTGTTTTGGTTTTTTATATTTAAATTTCCTTCTCTATTCCCTATGATTAATTTCTATTTTTTTTTCGATGGAATTATGCATCTCAGAATCTAATATCTCTGCACCCCAATTCTTGGCCGATCCCCCTGTGTGGGTATGTGCTATTAAATCAGAGGAGAACAACAGCAGCAGTGAAGCAGGGGCAGGCTCGAACGCACTTTTATAATGTAGCATTTCGCGGCAGTGTTGCAGCCTCGACTTTTTAAACGGGGACCTCTCATTTGCTCGACGTTGACGGCCAAGCGCGCGCGCTGAGACAGCCTCAACGTTCGCCGCCCTTCTCATGACGCATTTGAGAAACGCCAGAATGGGCTCTTATTCGAAATAGATGTCTAGGCGCCATTCCTCATGACAGCCGCCTTTTTATAAATACTGCCATCAATTACTAGGGCATGATGGGAAGCTCCACTGTGCGGCCGCCGCCACGATGACCGGCGCTTTGTGACCGCATTCACTTAGTCTTTTGCACCGCAGCATAAGGGCACCACGTCATAGAAAACTTGACTTCTGAGGCGTAAACGCCTCTTGAATTGACGTCTGAGGCGTGAACGAAAAATCCTGAGGTCTAAGTTTGACGTTCGACTCCCCATAGTGGCGCGAGCAAACGGCGGGCATCGGAAAACATCTGAGATCTGATGTTCGACGCTGTCCCAACAGTATGGTTAGCCGGAATAAACGACATGGCCAGAGGGCCACGCCGTGTTCAGTGTTGATAGAGCAGAGTTTGTCACGCTCGGAATATATAGTGACATTGTCACACATTTGGGTCCGGCGTACTAGATGCATATGAATATATGTGCTGTAGGCTTACCGCAGGAATACACGGAAAACAAAAACACCGAAAACAGGACACAGGGCTGTGTCCTGTTTTCAGTGTTCAAACTCATGCACCAGCTAGCCTGCAATAATGATCTGGCAGAATATATGGGATCCACCCAGAACCCAGTCCGAAATTATCTCAGTGTAACGTATGAGTTTATTCAGCGCTCATTTCTGATACAGCTGATACACCATAGCAAAACATCGCGGGGCTTCCCTCCCCCTTCCATATACGTTGATCTGAACGATTCGAATCTCTACGCCAATTTCGTGCAATCCGCTGCTCGCATGCCATATGTAAAATGAAAAATAACTTTTAAAAGAAAGAGGCATATACTGTCCATAAAGGCGGCAGTTTTCTCACGCGCTTAGCATTAAATCTGCTTGCATGTTACTGACTGGGATTCCAAATATGTAAATCCCGCTTTAATTGGCGTTCCTTAAAATGGGACCACATGATTCTTCCTGAACTGTGTGACAATAAAATGTCAGTGGACAAGGAAATACATTCAAGCCCACTCATAACAAACCGGAAAATTACTCATAGTGCGAAACAAAGATATACAGCGGAAGGAAGTGACGCAGGACAGGCGTTAACTTCATCTGACTTTATTCGGTGAGCAGCCGGCAAATGCGTAGACAGAGCGAAAATGTTTTGTCGACCAAAATGATCTAAATAAGACATCCGAGTCTTCAAAATGTTCACCGAAGTATCACTGACGCAATCGTTTCCTTTTTTTTATATGAAAAGCTACTAAAATCTCCCACGCCTTCTCAGTTCGAAGCCGCGGTTCACACTTCTTATATCAGGCAGCAATTTTTACCTGGCGAATGTTCCGCCGCTATGTCGTGCGCAAAGCATTCTGCAGAATGTTGCGCTAGATGCGGTCCTCCTAGCTCTTTAAGCGACCAGGTGTGCTCGGCTGCTCGGTCATTTACACATCGCCCTGTTTTGCCTGCATACGTTTTCCCGCAGGTCATTTCATGTGCAAGCGGGCTTCATTTGGAATGCCGGTGATGTGAAGGTTTGCGGAGCTTCCATCGCTATAGATGTGATGGCATGTCGAGAGGAAGAATTTCTGGATGTGTATTTAATGATTACTTTTTTCATCAATACTTTCAGCCTTCAAGGAAAAGCCTCAGGTAAACTGACCAAACGCAGTCGCGAAAAATTAAGAGGTAATTGATGAGGCGATCATTTCAGCTGTGCTGACAGCAACGACGAACAGAGGAATCTATGCAAAAGAAACTTTATAAGGGAAAGAGTCCGTCCGGAACTTAATGTTTGCCAAGGGGAATGGGCAGGTTAGATTTGCGATATGGGCAGCATATGTGCAGCCTAGTTAGGCTCCCTGTAGAAACGAAATAGGCTGTGAATCAATCAAAGCTGGCTGATAGAAATTTCCTCCAGGAAAGAAAACAACATTGTAAGCTAATATCCTGTCATTGCTTAATTTTTTTATTGGAATGAGAGATATACCCCGTTCATAACAATTTTTTTGTTATAACAGTAATACTTTCTTTCGCACCTCTATATTGTATAAGTGGTTCCCCTGCCCAAAGCTGAGCACGATAGCCATGGCCTCGATCGCAAAAGTATCGTCCCTTTTCATGTGTTGTTCTCTCACATGCAATAAAAAAACAACCTATGCTTACCGAAGACTCATCCAGAGCTCACGTTCACTATTTAAAATAAGGCTTTGCTAGGATACGCTGAAAAAGGAGAAAGAAAAGAGACAACTGGTTTCCGAGTCCACACCTGCGTACGCAAAGCCAGGTGGAAAGAAATGTCCTATGCCGCGGATGGTTTTAAACTTGCCACCAAAAATGCTCCGTAATCCGCGTAAGTTACTAGGAAGTAGGTGCCATAGTTACTTGCGAATCTAACTTGTAAAAGTATGCGCAGTTAGAGTAAAATAAACCTCAGTTCTTTGGGGCAGATTATTCGGTGCTGTATTTTCAAATTCGCCTTTTTCGTGCCACATTCTGAACTTCAAGGCTACACTGGTGTCCAGGTGTAAAGTGCACTGTTCTGATGCGTGCGCTTAAAGGGCACGAAGAACAACCACTGAAGTTCACTTTGTCATTGCGCGAATAGGGCGCTCAAACTGGGACTGCATAGTTATGCGGTTTGTTATAAATGCTCAATTTTAGACTGTATACACTGATACTGTGGCCATAATGCGTGCATAGAGAGCTTAGCAGGAGTGTCTGCCACGTCACCTGCGTCGCGCAGTTTTTTTCCTTCATTCCAAACCGCCTTCATGTCTCTTTTTTACCCTCGCAAAGCCGGAGACTGCTCCTCCGGCTGTGCAAGAGTTCTTTACGCGACCGGCCGAAGGGAACGCGTAGAATGCGACCCTGTCAGACCAAGTGGCCGAAGCCAGCGCATGCTTGGCGAAATCCCACCGCTTACGCAACCTGTCCAGCAGGAATTGAGTCTGTCGCCAGCCCCACTGCGAACGTTGCTTCCTCTGCCACGTACGTCTGCAAGGCGTCGCCCACGCGAATGCAAGGTCCCCGTCAAGTGCACTTCTTGCTGGAAGCGCAGCGAGGGCTTCGCAAATTTTCAGGGCTCCTGCACACTTTCTGGCTTATGCGTCGCATGTGGCAATCGAAGGAACTAGGCTTAGTGGCGTCTTCCTTCCCTACCTGATGAGCCGAAAGTCCGTGCTCATTAGACCGTTGCTGCAGCGACTTTCTCCGTCAAAGAAGACTAGTTATTGATTCTCATTTATTGTTCCATTATCATGTAGCAGAAACCGAAACTAAATTTCTTCTGGGTTAGGCGCAATAACTAAAGGCGCAAGCAATTCCAGCGAGAGTTTTGTCGGGCTAGTTCGCTTGGATCTTGTAATTCTATGAAATGTTATTGAGGTCGTCCTGTCGTGTCTGCTGTCTTCGTGCCGTCCTTTATGTGCATAAACTTTGATGGTGTTACAAGGCCGAAACTATTTCCTTATCCACGTATCATCCTCGTCCTCAACCGCTTAAATATCGCATCTCATCCTGGGGAACGCCATTCATATTTGGCCCTTAATTGAAAAGCAATCAGCCAACACGTCCCAGACGAAGTGTTGCGCCGTCGTTCCGCATCTCTCGCCCCAGGATTCGTTCGTTCATTGATCAGTTGCGAGCGGCTATACGACTCCGACGACCTCTGGCGCTGCATGGTGTGTATAACCATGCAGCGCCAGAGGTCGTAGGAGTCGTTCATTGATCTTCCACCGTTTGGTGTTGGGGAATCCTGCGCTTATCCCAACCACTTGGTGCGGAATCACTGTCGCTGAGGAGCGAGGAGGGTGTGCGTCGGTGTGGGGAAGGTCACAACTGGCACTGTTCCAGCCTTTGGTATTAACAGGCGGATGGTCATCGCGAGCATGAGCGCCTTGATACGCATCGTAACCTCAAATGTCACCTTCGCCCATTTTGTTCTACCCATCTCGACCCATCATTTTTATAATACCGGCATTCTGCTTTTTTAAAATATTCTTCATAATCTACACCGGTCAAACCTCTGTCCTCCCGAAACAATCCTACACAAAAGCATCACACAGTTCGCGCTGCGTAATAACTTTCTACTACCTCAGGTCAGATACAACTAGGTGATGTTTTCGTCTATATCATTTTGGAATTCTTTTACTTTAGAAAATAAGCAAAAAAATGTAATTTCTATGTTCAATAAGTTTAAAGTAAAAGATTTCCTTCTGAATATGTGATTTTCATGATATTTATCCCATGTATCGCGGCTTCCGTAAGTTTTTTATAATAATAATAATAATAATCCTTTATTTTTCCTTTACTACAAGGAAAGGAAAGGAGCAGCCGCTAAAAAGCTGCTTCGAAGAGCAGCTTGACGGGGCGGCTGCCCCTGCATATGACGGCATTTCACAGCAGAGAAGTCACGCCCACACAATGAATAAACAATGAATGGAGAAATAATTAGACTACAAAAAAGCACTAGGTAAATCAGGAAAAATACATGAAAATAACACAGACACGCCGCAGGACAGAACACCTAATTTAAAAATATGTATTTATAGAAACATTTCGCGGATTAATTTAATGGGAGGAAGAGAAAAATCTTTACCACTGTTAGGAAAGTATTGTTTTAATATGGTAGGAAGCCTGAAGCGAAGCATCTGCCTGCCATAGTTCGTCTGCCACGCTGTAACGTGCCAATGCTCTGGGTTACGGGTGTCGTATGTGTTTATGTTGTCTTGAAGCGCTGCTATGAGTGTTAGTGTGTTGTCCTTTTTATTGATGCCTTGTTTATATAATCGCAAAAGCCTGTAGTTATACAAAGATGTTACTTTAACCATTTTTAGCTACTTAAATATTTGTCCTGTATGTTCGAGGTAAGAAGCTTTAGTAATATTTCTTATAGGCAAGCGTCATGTTTGTAAACAAAGGTGGCGCTGCGATCGGCAGCGACAGGGGGTGTAGGCAAAAACGCAGCGTGCCTACACTGCGCCAAGCGACGCCTCCTTCAAAACCAGTTCGCGCGTGCAAATATTCTGAAGCGTAAGCTTTGATTGTGCGTAGAAATAGTTTGATCTATATCTGCGTAATTCAACACTTTATTAGCCGATTACTGCTGCAATTACCTGGCGAGCAGCGCTGCATTGGCTTCCTTCTCCGTGGCCTCAACAGCGCGCGGCTACGGTGGGCGACTATAGCAACGTTGGATTGTAGTGACTGATTAAGTTAAATGAAAACGAGAAATCACGATGTATAAGAAAAACTAATATATTGTGAATACTTTCGGGCCTATTGGTAGCGCATGCAAGAACGATGATTGGAAGTGCGTTTTTCATATGACGACTATTTTGATGGGTAGAATTTCTGCTGCACATTGACTCTAAAAAACGATATTACCGGCAACTATACTTAACTAGAAATCGTATTTTTAGCTCACTGTATACCAGCAAATTAAGTCATAGAATTTCACTGAATAAGAAGAACTCAATCTTCTAGTTCTTCGTAACATTCGCCTAGTGGGCGCGCTGCCAACTTGTTTTATCCTGATCGATAAAAAGATGTTCGACGTCTGTTTAATATCGTTTAATATCGCACAGACGTAATCAGGGTCATCCACAGGTTAATATATACGTGAAGGCTCGTAAGAATGCTGTATTTTGTGTTTTGCCTTTTTTTTTTTTTTGCTAAGAGCGCAAATGCCCAATGTTCTCCACGATGTCTACGATCACTTGCAACGCAATTTGCGTGATCTGCTGAGGATTTTTTAATATATCGGGGAAATTTTTATTCAAATGCGCGTCTCTTATTCTGCTTATTTTTCATCCCTCATAGTCAATTCCACTTTAGGACATTAAACTTAATGTACCGTATATATACCACAATTAAATATCTTTCTCAATCAGAGCCGGTTGTACGTGGTTAATTCGTTCATTATGATCTTAGTGACCTACAAAAATAAAATTTAATACTTTAAGAAATAGCGCTGCTTGACTTTGTCCGGATCCTAACGATGTTCACTCCATTTCTAGGACCGTTGATGAAGGGCACATCACTCGTTGACATTCGGGAAAGTGAAAACAGAGAGAAGCTACTTCGCAACTATATTGGCCTGTTTCGGCAATATATAGCGCTGGAGTGACCGCTCAAGGTAACTGCAGTTGCCTTTGCAGCAGCTTTTGTGCCCTTTTCTGTACGAAAATGTGGTACGTAGTACCGCAGATGAATGGAACTCACAGCGCGGTAGCTGCGTTCGATTAAGATCATACGCGCACGGAATATCACGCCTAAACTTCTTACGGCCTGGTAGTATATACACCAAAACGTGAACGAGCTGCAGGCGTTTGTTGTGCTATTCGCCATGTGGCCGAAAAGCAATCACGACATTTAAAAGTTGCAAGCGAACTGATCAAGTTTCAGCGCAGAAGTGCAACGCACGTTAACTGCCAAGACAACCTGTCGCCGAAGGGTCTACTTCTCGCGCTCAACGCCTCTGTCATTCACTCTCATCTTTATCCGACAAGTGAAAACAGGTACCATTTTCTTTTTTTGTACCCTGTGGCGCAACCAACCGCACCACACATTGCAAGAATATCGGCAATTATGCTCGAAAATGCAGCAAGCGCCGCGCATCCAATGCCTATGCTTTTGCCTACACCACGAAAGTCACTGCTGTCGTCAGCGCCGCCACATCTACACTGAAGTCACGGGCTGACGCTTGTCTATTGCACGTTTTGGAAGGAGTAGTAACTTTGTAATGTTTTCTGCTGTTGTTGCCCATACTAGAAAGGAGAAGTTCAGAATAGACAAACATAGTGAATTTTAAAGCATAATGTTAATGGTAAGTGGAAATACTGGGAAATGTCGGCGTAGAGAGCCTATTGTGCGTGATAGTTTGTTGACTAAATATTCTATGTGAACGTCCCATGTCATGTGCTCTGAGAAGTACACGCCTAACGTTTTCACAGAGTGAGCAATTTCTATTTTCGTGCCACTGAGTACTAGAGAAGTCAGCTCGAATGCTTTATTTCTGGGATGGAAGAGAACGGCTTTTGTTTTACTGACAATAAGTTTTAGACTGTTTTGACACGCCCAGTGTTCAATTTTTTGCAACGTTATGTTAGCCCTACTGGATGGCTCTATGCCTGAGTGACCAGAGAAAAACAGACTTGTATCAGCGTAAATAATGTGTTTTGCAGATAAATCTATGGAAACAAGATCATTGATGTAGAGAATAAAAAGAAGGGGGCCTAAAAGACTGCCTTGTGCAACACCCGAGATGACTGGCTTGACTGTAGAGGAGAAACCGCTCATGTCAACATATTGTGTCCTATTGGCTACGTTCGAAGATATTAAGGAGTAGGCTGTGCCACGTATGCCATAGCTGTCTAGTTTATTGAGTAAAGTTTTGTGGTTCATGCTGTCGAACGCTTTGGAGAAATCTAAAAATATGCCTAAGACGAGTTTCTTTTCTTCAAATTTTTAATATATTCTCTTTTTGAGCGACAAGGGCAAGCGCAGTATATCTGTTTTTCCGAAACCCGAAATAAGCGAGGTTTAAAATATTATGATGATTAATAAAGGACGTTGTTTCTTACAAGGCTGCATGCTTCACCGCTCGCGTTGGCCCGTATACCAACAGTCCTTCCTAAGATCATTTTCAGAACTTCTAAGTGCGTTTAAGTGAGCCGCAAGACAAGCAAAAATTAACTTTTCAAATCATTTTGAGAAGGTAGGCAGGATAGATATTGGGCGATAGTTGGAGAGGTCATTTTTATTGCTTTTTTTTGTATAATACTGTGACCCTCGCCGATTGCATGTTACGTGGGAACACGCCTTTTGATAAACATAAGTTGCAAATATGTGTCAGGCAGTTTGATATATCAAGAATAACAAATTTTACTGACATTATCTGAACACCCGCGCTATCCTCAGATTTGCTATTGTTAAGACTGTTGAAAGCCGCCACCACCTCTCCCTCTGAAACTGGATTAAAAAATATTGAGTTATTGCGAGAATAGTTGAGCGGTACCTCATCGCAAGATGAAGTTTTTGGCAACAGAAGTGAAAAAATCTTTGAAAGCGTTTGCGAGTTCATGTCGCTCAACCTCTATACCATCAAGAATAAGTTTGGTAATTGGTTCTGG
Source organism: Amblyomma maculatum (assembly GCF_055883805.1). NCBI lineage: Eukaryota > Metazoa > Arthropoda > Arachnida > Ixodida > Ixodidae > Amblyomma > Amblyomma maculatum. The sequence continues at coordinate 172,156,647 of NC_139353.1, read as the reverse complement.
TTCACATTCACAAATGATAGAGTTCACATTCTTCCAAGTCACTTTCGGATTATTCCTCGAAAAAACAAACAGATTCTCATATTACAGTTTATTTTGCAGCTCGAAGCTCTTTTGTCACTTTATTTCTAAAAAATTTGAAAGCATTCAATGCATCAGGACATTTCGTTTTTAGTAATTGGCTGCACAATTTGTCATGTTCTTTTATTCGGTTAAGTAGCGTACTGCTGATGCAAGGCTTACGAGCTCGCCGTGGACAAGTATGTATTTTGCGGGGAAAACAAGTAGAATATATGTGTTTGAATAATGTGATAAAATTATCGTACGCTGATTCAGGATTAGTTTCGTTGAAAACTTCGCTCCAGACCGCACCAACTATCTGCTCACGAAAGTTATAAAGCGCAAACGAATTGATGTCCCTATAAGCGTATTGTTTCAAGCTCATTTTAAGATTAGGTTCATGGTTGACAGACAGAAATATAGGGAGGTGATCGCCAATCGGCAGACTGATTACAGCGGATGTTATGTGATTTTGGGTATTTGTAATGAAAACATCTAATTATGTCACTCTGGTTGGGGCATTTGTATCTAGTACCTGTATTCTAATTTCTGTATTTAAATCTGGTGGTAGCAACATATGCTATGCTTTGTGATGCTTGTTTAGTTGCCTACTGATGTATATATTTTCATGGGAGACACCACCTGCGGGTTTGTACAACGGGACCTCTCTATTCTTGTAGCATGCTTTGGATTCCGTAATGAACATCCAGCGAAAACTTTCAACTTTTCAACTTGGACGGAACGCAGCCAAGTGCAAGAAACGCGTGGTTAGTTTTGGGCCGCGACGTCTACACGGGTCAAGCTACCCTCATTCCCAGATGAGAATGTCTCGCAATGACCCCTGAAGATCTTGTTCAATGAAATGTTTCTAGTCAATATATAGTCACAATTAAACACGTACACTGGGAGTTTTGGGCAATATTTTCAGCTGTTATTCGAAACCCTCGCCAGAACGTGGTCCGCCGGTCTGCTTAGCGCCAACCTCAACGACCAACTCTGGGCCATCCTCGAGGCAGCGAAGAGACCAGGGCCCGTATTCCGATTTTGCGTCATTATCGAAAGTGTCGCTATCTCCCCTACTTCGAGTTACCTGATTGGTGGAAGCGCCGGAGCATGATGTTGCCATCTCTTTCGGTTCCGCAGTGGCAACACCCAGTTCCGGCGTTTCGACCAATCAGATGGCTTGAAAATCAATATGCAGAAGACTAAGGTAATGCTCAACAGCCTCGGGAAGGAACAGCAGTTTACATTAGGTAGCGAAATACTGGAAGTAGTAGGTGAATATGTCTACTTAGGACAGGTAGTAACCGCAGATCCGGAACACGAAAAGGAAATAACAAGAAGAATACGATTGGGATGGAGCGCATTTGGCAAGCACTCGCAGATTATGACTAGCAGCTTACCGGTATCGCTCAAGAGGAAAGTATACAACAGTTGCATCCTGCCTGTACTCACCTATGGGGCTGAAACTTGGAGGCTAAAGAAGAGAGTTCTACTTAAGTTGAGGACAACCCAGAGGGCTATGGAACGAAAAATGGTAGGGGTAACATTAAGAGATAGAAAGCGTGCAGAGTGGGTCAGAGAAATAACTCAAGTTACCGACATTCTAGTAGAAATTAAGAGGAAGAAATGGACATGGGCAGGACATGTAGTGCGAAGAGAGGATAACCGATGGTCGCTGAGGGTAACAAACTGGATTCCAAGGGAAGGAAAGCGTAGCAGGGGGCGGCAGAAAGTTAGGTGGGCGGATGAGATTAAGAAGTTCGCAGGGGTCAAGTGGATGCAGCTAGCCCAGAACCGGGTTAAGTGGAGAAATATGGGAGAGGCCTTCGCCCTGCAGTGGGCATAATCGGGCTGATGATGATGATGATGAGATGGCTCGAGGTCACGTGAGATATCGACACTTGGATAACGACGATACGGGCCCTGATCTCGACCTTCCCACGTGGGGCACCTAGGCCCGATCGCATTAAACGCTGCCGGAATTTAAACTCACTCACGCATTCAATCAATCATTAAGTCAGTCAGTCAATCGATTAATCAATCCGCCCACAAGAGCACGTGGGCGCTGGTACCCGAAAAAGTAAGAAAGAACGCAAGGAAGCGCCATCCGTAGCGCATAAGAAAAGTACATCGGAACGCCAGGAGATTGGAACCGCCGAGGAAGGCGAACTCGGATTGTGAATAAAGTTATTTTGGAAACAAACAATGTTTAAGAAATCTGATCCCAAATTATTTTCGTACCAGCACTAACGTTGAATCGAAGTGAATGCTTCCACAACTGAAGGCATTTCAAAAGACCTGCCATCCGTCCAAACACTTTATAAAGCTTCTTTCTCTTTTGTTTGCCCACATGGATGCATGTGGCGCGCTTCAGCCGAAGTGATTGAGGGTCGGCTCCCCGTACTCTTGCTATGTGCGTTGCAGCGATCAGTCGTGTACTCCAACATCCGACGGCTGCTTTGTTTTCATCCTGTCGTCGCCTTCATGACATCTTAAAGTGGTGGCATATTCAATACTGACTTGAGTGAAACAGCACGAAAGAGCGCTGACTGACAACTGAATTTTATTGAACGAAACTCGTACAATATATAGGAAGGCAGTGGAAAAGATAATCAGATGCCGTCAACGTCACATGGCGGTAAAGAGCCAAAGAGCGAAAAAAAAATAACAGGGTGATAACGCTAAAAGTGTGCTGATTTCAACAAGAGATGAAAACAAAATGAACAAGTTAAACTTGATGACAAAAACAGTAAAAGGAACATGGTGTAAAGAGCCAAAAAACGGTAGAAGCTAAAGGTCAACGGAATTCGAAAATGAATGTAAACAAAGTGAAAAAGTTAACTTTAAGACCTAAACAGTCAATGAAACATGGTGTAAAAAACCATAAAACAGATAAAACATTGCTAGCAGGTAACAAGTATAAAGGCGATAAAAACTGACGAAATGAAATTGTGGAAAAGATAAAAAATTATAGAAAGTGACCACGTGTGGATAAAAATTGCGCACAGACCTTCACGAAAAACGAAGAAATCAACGATTAAAACACGCGTAGTGAGCGAAATACCTAACAACGTTGTTCCAGGAAGGCAAGTTCACTCTCGTACAAAGACTTTGAGGCATCGCTCACACAATCCGAGCCCTTTCTTTTTATGAAGAACGCTTCTTTCAACTCCCGGGCTACGCTATCCCTACTTCTATCTAGAACAACTGTTTCGCGTAAACGAGGCATGCATTAGCATTCTCTGCAATGAAGTGCTAAATTAGAGCCAGTGCCGTTTCCAAGTGAGCGCTCGTGTTCCCTTAAACGTTCGTTCAAGCACCTTCCGGTTTGTCCGATATAAACTTTGTCGCATGTAAGCGGAATCTGCCACAGGTTTGTTCTCTTGGTTTTTCGTTGTTAATCCTATGACACAACGTAGCTAGCTTGGAAGGGGCAGAAACACTACAAGAATCTTGTACTTATTGGCAACTTTTTTCAAATTATGGGCTACACGGGGGGAATACGGGACGACGGCTGGTCTCGCCCTCCTGTTGCTTTCTTGAATAACATTTCTCTTTTTGCCTTTAACTTTTTGGAGCAAAGCTTCAGTCACTGCCGATATCACTGTCTGCGGAAAACCTGCCCGTAGTAGCCGTGCTGCCTGAGTTGGAAGCTTTCCTGCATGCAGTGCTCACATGATCTCATTATTGCAGAACCTAATCCTGATGTGGCTGTCGCTCGTTTGACTGTTTTTGAGTGAGCCGACTCGTAGGGCAACAGCCCTTTTGACTCCGAGGTTTGTACATCCAACAGAATCTGTCTGGTTCCAAGGAGAGTTCCAAGTCCAAAAACTGTAACTTGTTGTTTTGTGGCAATTCACAAGTGAATTCCAAACCATGGCTGAGTTCTTTAAACGTATCTAGAATTTCATTTGCAGCGGCTCTGTAAGTTGGTAAATCTTGCCTGATTAACACAACTAAAAAATCGTCGACATACCGGAAAACATTTAGGACTTTGCTCTTGTCAAACCTATCATCCACACTCCTGTCCACTGCTGCGAGAAAGATGCCACTTAACACAGGCGCTACGCAGGACCCTATGCAAATTCCTTTTTTCTGTATGTACACCCGATTGTCAAACTCGACCACTGTGGCACTAAGGTAGAATTCCAACAAAGATAGAAAACTCTCCATCGAAATACCGGCTGAATTTTGAAATGAAACACCTTTCTTTTCAATGCAAGACTGAACAGCCGGGAACTGATTTTTGTGTGGAATAGAATAGAAAAGGTCCTTAACATCTACCGAAAACACGCTATCAATGCTTTTGCATGATTGAAAGAACGCAATAATTTCCGTCGAGTTCTTTGTTCCGAAGGGATCATCAAGGACAAGCGAGTTTAAATGCCTTAACAGGTATTGGCTAATGAGCTTCTGGTAAGCATAGCGCTCACTAACAATACATCGGAACGGAATCTCTTCTTTATGGATCTTTGCAGTGAAAAATATGCTAAGAGTCTTTTCTTTGCACTTATAGAATTTGCCAACTGTTCCAACTCCAAGGTCCTGCAGAGGGTGACAGCTCGCGATTTCACTTTACTCGGCTTGAGGCTCGTAAGGGTGAAGTTCTGTTCCACCGCACGGCGGCTCTTTTCATCGTATATTCCGGGCGGCACCACGACGAACCCTCCTTCCTTGTCAGATTGTAGTACCCGCAGATGTCTTTCCATGAAAAAAGTGACGACGGTGTGGAATCCAGACCGGTCGCTTGGAGATTTTTTCGATACCGTTCTTGATAGAGCATCCACTCTGTCCAGCAAGCAGCGCTCACGGTTCTCCGGGGACGCTTTCCCAGCAATACACCTATTCAGTGCAATGTGCTTGTGTGCCCTAATCGCCGGTTTGATGCTGAACTTGGGTCCTTTTTCAAGAACGTTTTTGACTTAATCCGTAATCTGAACATGCCCCAGCACCTTCACGGCTGCGCTTCTGGGTTTCTTGCCAGGGGCCTTAGGAAGATGTGGCGCCACCGGAACTCTACAGCCTGAGCTGCAACTCTTCTACGACGGATTGCGTGTAGCATGTTACAACCAACATCCTGATTGGGTTGCCGAGAAGAAGTTTCGGGAATATAAACGACTTGCAGCTCATTGTAAGCGTTACGTGCCGGCGTTTGATGCCACGTGCGTGGGGGAGGCACAAGGTTAGGGCGTGAGATATGTGAAACATACCACATTAGCAGGGAAGGCGATAAGTGTGTAAGTGCGCCTTCAATCACCCTTTCAGAAAAAGAAAAAGTGTACTTAAGGAACAGTTTGCCCCCTTTTGATTAGTTTTTGATCGTTGGCTTTGACTAGAGTGCGCAAGTGCCACCAAGTGCTTTTATGTTCCCTTTTTTGCAAGTAAACCCTCAGTTGATGTTTAGCGCTCGTCCTGTCTTCTGCTATGTCTGTGTCTGTGTTATTTGCGCGAGTCGTGTTATTTATTTGTGACCCATCTCACACATTTATGCACTAAAGAACTACTGGTCCTTGTCTGAAGTTGCAGGTATCTTCACAAATGTTATCAAGTCTCTTTTTGCGTGACGTTTTCCTCTCCGTATTGTGGTATACATGAGGATGCCAATTTTAATCGATGCCAAGAAATTACAGGAGCAGGGTGAATTAAACTGTTGTGGTTTTGCGGAATAATAGCGCAACTGTTCTATTTTATTTATTAATAATATATCTTTCAGTTGTTAACTTTCTATCGGCACCACACTTTAGAAAAAGCATTCTCCTATGCTTTTCTTGGTTGCACCAACTTCGTATGTGCGTCTTTCCTATACACCGTTTTCGCAGGTACAGCTATAATGGCGGCGGCGCAGCATCGTGCGACGAAGAGGAGGACGACAACAACAACCTGTCCAGCTACAGGATCACTATGACCAGCGAAGACCTCCTCCAGCCCGGACATGTCGTCAAAGAGCGATGGAAAGTGGTGCGTCTCAAACCTCGACGCTTGTCCACTTGTCCATCGTACATACACAGCTCCTAAAGTTCTATGTATGAGACGTTGTTATATATATATATATATATATATATATATATATATATATGTGTGCGTGTGTGTGTGTGTGTGTGTGTGTGTGTGTGTGTGTGTGTGTGTGTGTGTGTGTGTGTGTGTGTGTGTGTGTGTGTGTGTGTGTGTGTGTGTGTGTGTGTGTGTGTGTGTGTGTGTGTGTGTGTGTGTGTGTGTGTGTGTGTGTGTGTGTAGGAACACAACTAACATCATGATGAGAGTGGTCATCAAGGACACATCGCCTTTAGATTGTTTACCTTTGCCTCATCGATCACCTAAGGGTCCTGCGTGAGAAGATCATCGGATATTATAGCCACGTAGATAATACGTTTAATGTACAGACCTTCTTACATTTACTGTCTTCAGCAGCCTCTTTGGAAAAGCCGACTTTTTTTTAGTTATTTTGCCCTAAATTTTAGGACTTTCATATATTTTACGCCATGAGTAAGATTGTTATAAAGCTGAAAAAAAAAATCTGGGCTTGTGCGTAATTATGTTGTAATTAATAAATGAGTGGCGATACTTTGTTGCCTCTAACTTTGCCGATGGCTTTAATAATTTTGTTGTTTACTCCTACTATCGGGGATAAAAGCCTATACGACATCCTAAAAGTGCTGGAGGCAACGATCACTCCAATTGACTGTTTCACAATGTAGACAGCGATACCATCTTACGCCTCGTCAAGCGTGCTCCTGGGCTTACAACGGACCTATCAGTATTGTTCGCAGCCTAACTATCCTGCACGGAGCCTTTTCGGGCGGCAGTACATACTGCAACCGCCTCGGTAACTTGTCGTTAAGCCGGAATACCGTAAATAAGGTCAATGTTTATTTAGATGCATGTAGGAGGGTTTCGATATTTCTGTTTGAGTAGAGTATTACTTAGTTTCCGTGTAGCGTGAGAAATGTTGTCGCCGTACTTTTTCCAACGCATATATTTTCGACGTAATGTTGAGCGAGAAACAATGCTGTACATTTCGAACGCTTTGCAGATGAAGAAGATCGGCGGGGGTGGTTTCGGCGAGATCTACGAAGGCGTGGACCTGGTGTCCAAGGAGCTTGTGGCGCTCAAGCTTGAATCCGCCAAGCAGGCCAAGCAGGTTCTTAAGATGGAAGTTGCAGTGCTCAAGAAGCTTCAGGGTGAGCCAGCAGGAGGCGCTCGCTGAACCATTTTTAACATGTTGCCTTGAAACAGGGCCGCCAATCTAAAAATTAATTTGTGCCGTCTCTACCCATAGGAAGTATACGAAACAAAGAAACCGAGGGGCTGCAAAAAAGCAAAAAACCCGAACGACAGCAAACTTTTGTTTGCCTGGGATAACAATATATAAAAAAAGCGTTAATCAAGCATGTAGCCCCTGCCTTCGAAGTGTCAAGATGGCGCAAATAAAATTTGGAGCGAACTTTGCAGAGAAACTCATTTTGTTTGCACGATTGAAGCTGATTGTGCGATGTTCTTCTGGATTTTTTTCTCCCTGTGGACTTATATGGACCCATTTTGGCGGTTGACTGAAAATGTCTGAAGAAAGGGATTTCTTTTGGACTCGTATGTAAATGAGCAACTCAGCAACTTTTCTTGCTTGGCTTTTTCAATACATTCATACCTTACAATACAATAATACCTTTTTGCCGGTATTATTACTTTTTGGATGTTTTTTTTGTATGGTTTGCATCACCCGTTTTAAATGTAATTGGCTGTCTTGTGCCATAAATACAGACAAAGTGCAGACGCGGCCTTTATTTTTTACCGATCACTGACATGGCAATAATTAACTTGCTGTGGCAAAATCCGAAAAGGTATCTCCTTGATAATTTGTAATGCATTGAAGTACTGGCAAATATTATTTTCGTAGGTAGAATAATTAATTACTTTAGTGTTGATTCTATTCAAGCAATCATGGCTGCTTTTATGACGAGGGAGGTTGACGGGTCTTTCTTCCGGAAAATGATAGCGAAATTTCAGGCTTCCACATTTGCTCCCGGTTGCTTCTGTGGTTCAACGACCTGATAAATCCAAAATTCTCGCTGCTTTGTGCGCTTAAACAGACAAAAGAAAGTCAATAAAATAGGAGTGCCTTTGGTAATGTAATGTAATCACACTTTTCCTCTATAGCAAGGTGATGGTGGGCGCAGGTCGTGAACACGTGTGCCGCTTTATCGGGTGCGGCCGCAACGACCGCTTCAACTACGTGGTCATGCAGCTTCAGGGCAAGAACCTGGCCGAGCTGCGGCGCGCCCAACCACGCGGCGCCTTCTCCCTGAGCACCACGCTCAGGCTGGGCCTGCAGATACTGCGCGCCATCCAGAGTATCCACGAAGTGGGCTTCCTGCACCGGGATGTCAAGCCGGTATTCTTTTATTTTTGGACCAATAGGGGCGTCATCTAGAAACATTTTTATTTCTCCACTTTTTACTCATCCTCTCATGTTATGTCGATGAATTTTCGATACTGCATGTTTTAACTGAAATTGTTGCCATGTCGTTGTGCGTTTTACTTTAATGGCGCGTTGAGACAATCCCCCGAGCTGCCGTCAATTTAGAGCTCTGCGTCCATTTGAGAGCCACGGGCCGAAGGGAATTTCTCACAACTCTCCTCACCTTTTTTTCAATTATTTGCATTAATTTACAGCAAAAACAATATCTGTGCTCAAATTTCGCCCTATAGAGTATCGTAATCGTGCTTAGAATTTGTGGTACATAAATCCTGTGGAAAGTTCTGCAACACGTGGTAAAAAAGAGATCCTTACTACACAGTGAGGGAAACGGATTCAGAAACGGACGGCGAAATTGCAGGCAGCGGCAATCAAATTCGGCAGCACTCGGGCTTTCTTATCGCGCCCTGACATTTATTTATTAGAACCTCAAGAGTGCCCAGGTGGGACATTACATGAGGGTTGGGTGCTTGAATGGCGGTTAACAATAGCTTTTGCAAGGTGATTACAAAAATGATGAGGCTTCTTCGATGGCAGTCTTCAAATGAGCAGGGTCGGAGATTAGCGCAAGGTTGCTTTAACACCACTTCTTGGGCTATTTGGTACATACTTGAATTGGTAAAAAACCGCGCCGAACGAAACACACCACAAGAAAGAAGACGGGACACAAGCGCATACTTGAATTGGAGAAAAACTGCGCCGAACTAAACACACCACAAGAAAGAAGACTGGACACAAGCGCATACTTGAATTGAAGAAAAACTGTGCCGAACTAAACACACCACAAGAAAGAAGACTGGACACAAGCGCATACTTGAATTGGAGAAAAACTGCGCCGAACTAAACACACCACAAGAAAGAAGACTGGACACAAGCGCATACTTGAATTGAAGAAAAACTGTGCCGAACTAAACACACCACAAGAAAGAAGACGGGACACAAGCGCATACTTAAATTGGAGAAAAACTGCGCCGAACAAAACACACCACAAGAAAGAAGACGGGACACAAGCGCATACTTGAATTGGAGAAAAACTGTGCCGAACTAAACACACCACAAGAACGAAGACGGGACGCAAGCTCATAGTTTAATTGGAGAAAACCTGCGCCGAACAAAACACACCACAAGAAAAAAGACGGGACACACGCGCATACTTGAATTGGAGAGAAACTACACCGAACGAAACACCAGAAGAAAGAAGTCGAGACGCAGGCGCTGTGTTTCGGCATCTTTCTTGTGGTGTGTTTCATTCGGCGCAGTTTTTTACCAACGCAAGGCTGCTGGGAAGGTCATTCCAGTCGCGAGATGTGTACACACACAAAAAAAAAGACTTCTGGAATGCAGTAGTGCGAGCACCATGTGGGATGACGCCGTTAGAATGGCCTGTGCGGGATGTTTGACGCGCCGGCTGTCGCGGGAGAAGTATAAAAGAAGTTGTCATAAATGCAGAGACATGAAATTCAGCGACAGGAAGCGAAAGAAGGAAGTTGAAGCTTTAAGGCGGATATGCTAGAATACCTTGAGTAGTTTGAAAGGATAGCGAGTAGCACGGTTCTGTACAGATTCAAGAGCTGTGATAAGGTTACGTTGGTGCGGGTCAAAGATTGCGCTAGCGTATTCAAGTTTAGGTCGCACAAGTGTTTTTTGAGTTAATAGTTTTAAATAAGAAGCCGTGCGCAGGTTGCGTCGAAGGTAGCCAAATTGTTCGATTAGATGAATTTATTATGTGATTGACGTGGTATTTCCATGATAAATCACTAGTGAGGTTAATACCAAGGTATTTAAAAGAGTTAGTGGAAGTAACGGCAGAATCGTTAATTTTATAAGCAGGCCGAGTTGGAAGGCTGTAGGAAGAAAATTGTACTGTCTTTGTAGTATTTAAAGAACATAGAGCGCCACTGGTGTATGCTGTTGACGCCATTTTGAAGGACAGAAGTGTTGTCGGTGTTAGTTATAGGGCTCTAGAGTACACAGTCATCCGGGAAAAGGCAGGTGGTAGATATTGCCGTGGAAGGTAAGTCGTTAATACATATTAAAAACAGTAATAGGCCCAGGACTGTGCCTTTAGGTACTCCTGAAAGAACGTGCGAGTAAGTCGATGAGAAGCCGTTAGCGAAAACAAATTGCATGCGGTCTGTTAAAAAGCTTCGGATCCAGTTCAAGAGAATCGAGTGAAGATTTAAAGCGGACAGTTTCAGTAAGAGGCGGGAACAGGGTACTTTATCGAATGCTTTCTCGAATTACAAGAATAATGATAAGTTGAGATATTGCAGTCAAGGTGGGATAAATACCATGCAGAAACAAAGCTAATTGGGTTTCAAATGAGTGACATTTCCATGCTGGTTTGGACGGAAGTTGACCGAAGTCAGAAATGCAGCGACATTAGAGTATATAGGATGTGTTCCATGATTTTAGAGCATACACTAGTTAGCGAAAGGGGTTGATAATTACCTAGAGATGATCAGTTATCTATCTTTAAGACTGCAATGACCTTGCCAATTCGCCAGTCAAGTGGAACGGAGCCAGTATCAAAAGACTGCTGAAAAATGAGTGAAAGAATAAGACTGCAAACATTTTTAGTGTTTCTCAAGACTTTGGAATTAATTCTACTGATGCCACAGGACGATGAACATTTCAGCGAATAAATAATGTAACAATAGCATACGAGTTGAATGTGATGCTCTCCATTGGTGGATGCGGCAATGGCGGAAGGTTGGGGACGTCGTGAGTCTCTCCGTTCCTTTATTTATTTATCACAATACCCACAACGCCTTTTGGCATTACAGTGGGGGGCGATACGATATGAGTAGTGCTACATGCTGGCAGGAAGAAACAAGGAAAAAAGAACACGGAAAGTATGATACAACATAATTTCGCACAAGCAAACACGTATTAGACGAGTGAGGGAAACATTTCATTACATTTCGATGAAATGACTTCTTTGGGCAGCTTATTCCATTCATTTATTGATTTTGGGAAAAAATGACATTTTTAGTAAGTCTTTTTTGAATTTTATTTTTGTTTCTTTGAACCTGTGGTCCCTACTTGCTGATGTATAATCTTGCGGCAATAAATAAAGGTCATACCTGTTTTAGAATGAAATATGTAAAAACTGACGTTGGTTGGCTGTGGCTCGGGTCCTCTGGGGGACTGACTGGCGAAGAAGAGACATGGAACAGAGAATATTAGGAGAACTATCAGTATTAACACAAAGAGTAGCATAGAAGTAGACGTCACATGGCAACCACAGAGGGGAAAAAGAAGAACAATGAGGCAGGGCGCTCTTATGATAGAGTTCAGTCCTTCAGATCACGCCCTTTTCCACCAATCAGCGGAGCTCTCTCATCTGCGTTGACGCTGTGAACAGTCCAAGAGGCGGATAGGTCCAAGCCCGTTGCTGGGGGCTCTTCTTTAGAATTTGTTGTTGTCACACGAACACAGGCGCAGCCATCATGTGCCTCAAGCATTTCACACAGGGAGGCAATCGCAGCTCAGGCATGTATCCAAGTTTCGTAGGATGTGCTCTACCGCTTCCGCCGCGACGGCACAATCGTCCCAACCTTTGTATCCCGTCTCGCATGGCGTTGTGGATGCGCTGTTGGAGAACGCAGCCATGAAAAATAGTGTTTTCGCTGCAGCCACAAATGCCGGCTGCTGGTCGTCTCCTCGAGGCATCGACGGTACGGCTTGCTGGGAACGCTCGGGTTTCCGGGTGGAATTCGTCCGGCAAACAGCTGGGTCCACAAACTCAACACTGAACAGAATGTGAAGTTTTTATACATGGGACACGTCAGATACGCGTACTGGCAAGCCGCGGCTGTAGTATCTGTATCAGGGTTAATTGTTTTCCAGAAGCGCTTTGGGTTGGCTCGTAACATTTCAGGGAGAGTATTGGAAAAGGACTGCAATGGTGTGGTATTTGTTTCATGCACATCTAGTATTAAATATATTGGCAGAACAGAAAAGGCGTTTTTTCTTGTTATTTAAACGTTTTAGTGTTGTATTAAACCAAGGCGAGCATGTTCGTTCTGTTATACTGATGGTAGGGATGCAGTCTTATCAAACGCAACATTTCAGATTTGAAGAGGGACCAGTTAAACTCGATAGGACGTGAGGGATACGCAGAAGCAAGTCGTTATAGAATGCAAGGAGGTCACGATTCAAGCTAATGTAGTCACATTTATCGTACACTGTTAGTATTTTTTTTTGGATTTGGGGATTTTGGGAAGTTAGCAGAGAAAGTAGTATGAATTACAACGTGGTCACTAAGGTCCGTAATGTACAAAGGAACGCAGATTGCGTCAGGGTGAGTAGTAAAAATACGGTCGAGATTGCTTACTGAATGATCAGTAGTGCGGGTCTGCCCAGAGACAATTTTATTCAGGCCGAAAATTAGGCATGTGTTCAGGAATTCGCTAGATGCGTGACTTTTTGTTAGGGTTTGGGCCATATCGGTCCAATCTATGGACGGAAAACTGAAACCACCGGAAAGCAAAATAGGGATGTGGGGAGAAGAAGAGATAAGCCATTCAAGCGCGTCATGAAACAGTGTCATGAGGGAAACTGTCCGTATCAGGTGGTCGATAGCATATACCTATGAGTATGCGGGGGGACGAAGCATGACAGCTCACCCAAATCATTTCCAACGAGGTGACTATGTTGATAATGGAACAATTTAGGGAGCATTTGGCAGCAATAAGAACACCGCCGCCACGGCAGCCGTCAGGTCTGTTCTTCCTGAATATATGAAACTCGGGCAAATCAGGCATGATTTTGAAATCAGATATAGGCGAACTTAACCATGTTTCAGTTAGCAAAACGAGGTTACTAGATGATGAACCGATAAGACTACACAAGGATTCATGTTTGGGAACTATACTGCGAACGTTAGTGAAAAGAAGGGATAATCATTTTTGGGCTGCTGGTTAGAACTGGTAGCTGCTATGACTTACGTTGAAGAACTTTCCCGGCTGCGTGGTCAAAGATGTAGGTTGTACCATTAGAAATTAGTCTATTGTGACGTAGCTTGTAAGATATGTGCTATCCTTTTGCAAATTCGATAAGACTTTTGCGGGCGAGACGGGTTTTAGCAGAGAAATTTTCACTAACTGCATAAACGGCGGATTTAAGCTTATAGACTGATGATAAAATTCGTTCTTTGTCTTTGAAATGCAAGAATATGACTATGTTCGGGCGCTGTTTTTCGTGTTTGAATGTGCATATAGGATGCGCTCGCTCAATATCCTCCCTTTCAAGGGGTATGCTGAGACGCTCTAGACAGAGATCTGTTACCAGTTTTTCAGATTCACTCCAAGTTTCATTTTCTGCATCCTTGAGCCCATAGAACCCTAAATTGCTTCGGCGGGGGATGTTTTCGAGGTCGTCAGTGCGAGCAGTCAGAGCAGATACCTGAGCTGAGCAATTAGCGGTAGCACTCTGAATGTTGTCAATCTGAGAATTTGCATATGAAATAGACTGGGAGTCGCACTCAATCTTCGAAAGCCTAGTGGCTAGGTCCGCGAACGCTTTCTCGTTGGCTGCAATGGTTGACTTGATAGAGCCTTGTTGGTCAAGTATTGTTGACTGCCCGCATAGAAAAGCTGAAAGCGCGGCAAGTACAGCAGGGTCAGCTACGTCTCCGGCCAACAAAACTAGTTTCAGCAGCATGTAGGAACACTCATAAAATATTGTTAAAGATCGCCGTGGGCCCGGCAGCACAAAGAAACAGCGGCCGCTGGAGCGCTTAGCGTAGAGGTTGTGACAGTTTATTACCTGCGTAACGAAGACAGGGCGCTCCATATCTGTGGTGCCGCCAAGCCCACTAAGCGCCGAGATGATTTAATCGAATTCAGGGGAGGGAGCGGCGATTGCCTCAGATAGCGGTGATGAGGGACTTTGAAGATACGGTGGCTGAAACCATGTGTCCGTGCTTGCAGGCAATGGTTGGCCCTCGGATCTGACAGCTGCTGTTCCGCAACCGCAAAGGCATGCGCAGACGGAAGCACAGGCAAAGCGTTGAATGTGGATGGTGTGCAAGTGAACAGCACTTTTATGAACAGAAAACAACCAGGACCAGGAAAGTGAGGGGAACTTCGTAAAGAAGTGGAGACAGTTAGGGCGCTCTATTTCTGTGGTGCCGCCGAGTCCACTCATCGCACTGTACTGGGACGTATCTGCATATGGTGGGACAATTTGTTTCGTATTCATGCTGGAATTTAGCGCAGCAAAAACGACAGGCTAAGTGTAAGGGTGCTCGTGCTTTCTTTCCCTCGGTTTCTGCCTAATCGTGTTTGTTGCGCTAACTGTGGCGATGACTGCATATCGCCTCCATAGTATATGACCCTGCCTGGATCGGATTTGCGAAGCTCAGTAACACGACAACCACTCAGCAACGCGACAGGCTATGAGGCCGATGCAAAAACTTGTCATGCGTGGCCACACGCGGTCGACGTGCCTGCGCATCGTTTCAGAAAAGAGGATGTATGAATAATGCGTGTCGTTGTGTTAAGGTGCTTGCACAGCGATGCGTTCAGACGCCTGAGTACGGTCGCCGAGGGCAGGGTCCTTGGAAAGAAGGATCACACGACCCATCTGCTTCACCTGTCTCATTTGGGAATAATTGAGCGTTTTCTGTTTAAATTCCGGTCCATCGAGTGCAATACAAGCCATTCAAAGACGTATTAATCTTAATTACGTTAAACCAATGAAGCAATAATAAGGAGATAACAGTATGGAACCTAAAAGTGATACGAGCAATGGGGCGTATAAACACGTGAATTTTTTTCAGATACTGGAAGTGCATACATCATGTACACTCGAAATAACCGAAACTTATGCACGTTGCTCGCTTTCCTTCTCGATTTGTCGCTTTTTATGGACGATATTTACTACACTTAACTCTTCTGCTGCCGACGATTAGTAATGCAGAATAAAGTCGGCCTCAAACGTGCCGCCGATTTGATGCGGCTGAAGTGGAGTGCAAGAATTCAGGATCATCGTGAAAGTTACCACAGAGAGTAATTATTGGGGCACTCAAGACCCTTTATGATTGAAAGGGGCTGATTCTACTGTAGTATTTATTTGCCCGTACCCCGCCGATCACATAGTGCTTCTTTCGTGCCGGATTCGGGGTGATAAGCTCCACTCGGTGGCGAGAGTGCACGCTCGTTGCGCCACTTAGCCTTCATGACTAACGGCAGATGGCGTGTGCCAGGAGACATGTTGCCATGGAGACACCAGGAACCTAGATAAGGAAAACTAAGGTACAGTCTTTGTAGAGCCCAGGGGGTCTGCTTCTGAGTCACTTCGTGTGGCTTGTAATGCATTTCCAAACCTCCAAATCTTTTAGTGGTAAGATTTTTTGTCCTATCTTCTACAATGGGCAAAGACATTCGTGACGCTGGGACTAAGTCGACCCGGCCTTCACTTGGTAGCGTGCAGATACTCCGGGTTTATGATGGATTGAATCTTCGAAGTTGGTAAAGCCCAGGGGGTCTGCTTCTGAGTCACTTCGTGTGGCTTGTAATGCATTTCCAAACCTCCAAATCTTTTAGTGGTAAGATTTTTTGTCCTATCTTCTACAATGGGCAAAGACATTCGTGACGCTGGGACTAAGTCGACCCGGCCTTCACTTGGTAGCGTGCAGATACTCCGGGTTTATGATGGATTGAATCTTCGAAGTTGGTAAAATATATACAAGCAGGTTTAATGGCACTTCGAGAAAACTTATTTACATGAAAGATAGGTATATCAGCAAAATTGCAAGCGGTAGCGAGAAGCGTCTGGATGAGCTGTTTACCCAGGGCTCAGAGCGTAATTTCGTGCTCTGCAACGTCCTTAAATCCCCTATGTCCAGCCCCTCTCTGAAGATCCTGACCAATCAGTTCCAGGGCACACCCCTCAGATATCGGCAACCAATCGAACACATCACTGCACTGATGGTCTGATGCACTGACTGGTCCAGTATTGTTTCGTCGGGCGTGGTCACTTGTTGTCGGGTAGAGCTTGGGAACGGCGAGGAGGTAAATTTCAATTCTTCTGCAAAGATTCGCTATGTTGGTTCCGGCAAGTGGATTTCCTTCTCAGAAACCCAACTGTATGGGGCGCCACGAATACTGCTCCCAGCATTGTCCCTTTCCGGCAATTGCAACTCTTTCCTGCATTCACGGGAAATCCTCTAATGGCCGTAATGCTCATGCTCCTTTCTTCTCCAGTACGTCAGCGGACGTGTCACTGCGATCGTCTCCTTTGGACAACAGGCATTCCTCACTTGACAATAGCGCCTCTCGACGGGAAGGGTGAACAGTTGAACAAAAGCACTTCCGGCTATTTCTCACAGGGCGACGTTTCTGTGTATTTTTCTTGCCGTTCCCTTGACAGGGCCAACTTGGCAGTTGTAGGGTCACGAAAAGCAAAGCATGCTCATACAAAAAAGATTCATTTGAACACGCTCACTTAGAGCCTTTGCACAAACAGCACATATCAATACCATGCCCACAGGCGCACAATAGTGCGCGCAAGCGCGGACCATGCACGGTCACAACAGCCTCCTCCCCCGCCAGAAGAGTCACGGAGGGCAGCAGTCGCAGCTGCTGCATGAAGAGACGACTTAATGGCCTGCACATGAACGCTTGAAGCTCGCTGTCGCTTGTCGCGTTGTCTTGATTGTCGTAGGCCAAATTGCTTGAGCTGTTTCTGAAACTCAACCACATGTCTAAGCAAGCACTCGGCTCCCGTCTGAAGAGACCAGGTCAAAAGAAATCTGCTATCGTTGTCCGAGAAAAGCCGACACTTAGGACGCTCAAGACCCACGTATGCCTAAAAAAACCAAACATGCTGCTTTACATAGTCACTTATATACAAGCGCACGAAAAAAAAAAGAACCTGAGTATCAATTTGCATACATGGTAAGGAGCACCTCGGACCGCTTAGAAACAGCGGCTAAGCGCGTCCGCATTCCCATTTAACTTCCACTTTTTGTATCTTATTTCAAAATTGTCAGTTCAGTTCAGTTCAGGCGTTCAGTCGTGTCCGACTCTTCGTGACCCTATGGACCATGTCACGCCACGCTTTCCGGTCTCTCACTATCTTCTTAACATCACATAACTTCATCTGCAGTGCCTCGAGGATGCCATCTAACCATCGCGTTCGCTGCCTACCCCTTCTCCGGCGACCCTCAACCTTTCCCAACATCAAATCTTTCTCCAGCGACTCCTCTCTTCTCAGCAGATGACCAAAGTAGCTGAGCTTTAACTTTAGAATTTGACCCCCCAATGAGCAGTCAGGGTTTATGGTCGACAATATCGACTGATTTGATCTTCTGGCAAAATTGTACTGCTGTAAAATCAAGCTCCACCTCAGAAGGCGACTGTTCTTCGATGTCGCAGTTTGCAGCCAAGCCAGGGGACAATGGTCCTTCTCTACGGTGAATTTGGCCCCTCCAAGATAGCACTGCAATTTTTGAATGGCCCATACAATGCAAGCGCACTCTTTCTCTGACGAGCATTACGCCCTCTCTCTAGAGCTCAGTTGGTTTTTTTTTTTGAGAAGCTCCTGAGCGTTGCTTTCTTCTCCACTGAGGCAAATCAAGTTGTCACCCATCTCCTCGGGAAGGTTTAACGTTAGATTTACCACGGCTTCCCTCTGCACATAAGGCTTCATGAGATTGCATTGATTGCATTGCCCACTTTTTTACGCCTACCGGGGATTTTCACTGCGCAGTTAGCGTTAGAAAGCTTTGCAACGACTTCAGCAGGTCCTTCCCACTGTACTTCGAGCTTATTCTGCCTTGAACCTCTCAGCAACATCACCTGGTCTCCGATACGAACCGTCTTTTGACGGACTGACTTATCATAGTACACTTTGGAACGAGCCTGGGCTGACTTCATGCTGGCCTCAACGGGTTCCTTAGTGTTATGTAAGCGATTCAGGAGGTTCAGAATGAATTCTACTACTGTTGGGTCTTCTCCGCGCCCCTCCCAGGCTTCGCGCACCATTCGCAAAGGTGAGCGCAGTGACCTTCCGTACACCAACTCGGCTGGGCTAAATCCAGTGGATTCGTGCGGCACTGACCGCAAAGCGAAAAGTGCAGCAGGCAGGCAGGTATCCCATTCGCGCTTGTTTTCATTGCACAGTCCCCTCAGGACGCGTTTGAGAATAGAATGCCATCTTTCTACGCTGTTGCTCTGCGGATGGTGGATCGAGCTGTGCACTACCTTAATGCCGCATCGCTCGAGAAATGAGGTGGTGAGGACACTTGTGAAAAGGCTACCCTGATCCCTTTGGACCTCGGAAGGGAATCCAACTCGTGCAAACACTGACAGCAGCGAATCCACTCCACTCTCGGACGTCACCTTGCGCAGCGGAACAGCCTCTGGAAACTTTGTGGCTGGACATAACATAGTGAGGATATAACGGTGTCCTGACTCGGTAACAGGAAGTGGCCCAACTACATCTATTACTAACCGGTGAAACGGCTCGGTAATGATTGGTACTAACACCATCGGAGCTTTCCACTTATCTTGCGCCTTTCCAACCCGCTGGCACGTGTCGCATGACCGTACAAAATTTTCCGTATTCTTAAAACATCCAAGCTAATAGTATCCTTGCAACAACCTCTGCTTTGTTTTCCTTATTCCAAGGTGACATGACCACGAGCTGCCATGGGAAAGTAGCAGTAAGTCTTCGCGGTACTTTTGGGGAACGACTAATTGGTCCCGCTCTACTCCGCGCTTATCCTTGAATAAGCGATACAGCACTCCCTTTCTCATTTCGAAAGAAATATTCTTTGCTGTCTTATTGGCGCGGTGTCGCTCCCTTATCTCCTGTATCTTGGGATCATTGGCTTGCTCCATAGCTAAGTCCTCTCGGGTTCCACTTAGAAGTCTCGTGAGATTACTAGACACTGGCGGCAAGAGGTTACTCTCAAGAACGTCCTCATTCCGCGTCTCATCAAGCTCACTTTCAAGTTTACTTACCTGAGATGCCTCGCTCTCAAAGTTTTCTGACCCGCTATCTTCCGCATCGACCACTGTTTTAACTGCCGTTTCTTCCGCTGTGGAATTTTCTGGAATGAGCAGTGTAGCTAGTTCTCGCGCCTTTCACGGCAGCCTCGGTTGTTAACTCGCCGAAAGGGCCCTCGATGACCACGTTTGCGATTGGCAAGCACACACTCTGTTCCTCCACTACCTGGCGGATCCACGCACACTGTCCTGTATAGTCGGAAGGCGACACATACGCCGGATGGACAACATTCATCGTTGCGGCCGAATCGCGCAGTACCTTGCAAGGCTTCCCGTTGACTACTAGGTCATGCATGTAGGTTTCCAAAAGCTTCATGCTTTCATCGCAGTCACTCACATACGAGAAATCACTCTTTTCTTTCCGGCAGTTGACGGCAATGTGACCCTGCTCATTACACCTAAAGCATGTGAGCGGCTTCCTAGCCTCAAGCTTGTTCTTTGTGTTCTGCGCGTTGGTCACTTCCCCACTTTTCCCACTGCCGTCCTTTCTAGGGAGTTTGCCTGAAGAAGCCTTCCTTTCTTCGTTTGCAACTCTAGCAAAGTGCCTTTCCTGACGGTTATTCACACTCAACTTGGGATTGCGGGGCCTATCCACTGCTGTTTTGCTGTATTGTCGGCGCGAAGCGTACTCCTCAATGAGTTCGGCAGCTTCAGTTGCCGACCTAATGTCGCCTCGGTCCTGTAACCAATTTCTTTCTTTTTCTGGGAGGCAGTTATGAAACTGCTCCAAAAGAATTCGCTGGACTACAGCGTCCCTATCACTGTAATAATCAGTGCTCTTTAGCCACTCGCCCAAATTAACTCTTAAATTGTACAGGAATTCAGAGTCCTCTAATGGCCGTAATCCTCATGCTCCTTTCTTCTCCTGTACGTCAGCGGACGTGTCACTCCGATCGTCTCCTTTGGACAAATAGGCATTCCTCACTTGACAATAGCGCCTCTCGATGGGAAGGGTGAACAGTTGAACAAAAGCACTTCCGGCTATTTCTCACAGGGCGACGTTTTTTTTGTATTTTTCTTGATGTTCCCTTGACAGGGCCAACTTGGCAGTTGTAGGGTCACGACAACACACACGAAAAGATTCATGTGAACACGCTCACTTAGAGCCCTTGCACAAACAGCACATATCAATACCATGCTCACAGGCGCACAATAGTGTGCGCAAGCGCGGACCATGCACGGTCACAACAAGACCTCACTCAGCGCCACTACACGGCTCGGAAGCTTACCCCCCCGGGCTCTGCACTTTTTACAAAAGCTGTAAATTTCTCACGTGGCGCAGTCGGTTAACGCGCTCTCATGGTAATCGGAGAGGTAGGAGTTCGATTCCCGCTGGGGGATGGTATTTTGCTTAAAAGGTAAACATTTCACTGACAGGTTGAGTGCGACACTTTCTGTGGACGGACGCCCTCACGCGCTTCCGCTTGGCTGCCGCCTAGGTGGAATTATCACCTGACTTGTCGCGAGAAGATCGCGATGATTTTTGTAATAGGCAGTGAAATGCTGCTCTTAACAGTGCCACATTTTCGGCCCATGGGGTTGAGAACCCTACGCATCGGCGATCTTGTAGTGTTCCTAAAGAAAGGCAGAAGGGACGAAGAAGAAGGCCTGAAACTTGGGTTGCCGTGCGAGCGGAGAACTTTTCCAGTTCTCGGATTTATTTTTCTTCCTTCCTGAGAAGGCAGTAGAATAGCAGCTCGCAGTCGCAGCTTTGCGATCAGGAAGTTTTACTCATCAGCATAATTACTCATTGTTCAACTTGTTACGATGGAAAGCTCAAGGTCTTTCTCGGAAGCTTTGTAGTTACAAAAATTGCCTTTTCCGGTGTTCGAACCACGGTCTCCCTTCGGCAGTTGCTGCGGGTATATAAGACTCACCGAACTCACCACTGCAATTCACCAAAGAGCAGCCAGAAGCCTGCTAGTCATCCTAAGTGATAAGCTTAGTTCATACAGCGACTGTAGCCGACAGGTGAAGGCCTAAGTTTGAATCCAGGACGAAGGAGCTTTCCGTCACCTACGGCGTTTCTGAGAAAGCTCAATAGCTTTCAGTTCTTGTAGCCACACGGCTGCTGTTAGATTTCGCTATTGACTAATTACTCCCTTAATCAAAACCGACTTGGGTATTCGCGTAAACCGTGGGCCATTCGGAACTTTTGTCCAAAATTCTCCCTCGAAGCTTGCAGACCAGGAACTCGGTCGCGCAGTCGCTCCGCCACCCCCCCCCCCCCCCCCCTCCCTTATCATTTTCTGTTTGTCAGAAATAAAGGCAAGAAAGCACGAGGTTTGTACTAGTCTAAATACCTTATGTCGGAGTTGACCCCTCGAAGTGCTCTACTGTTCGCTTAGTTGCCCAGGGATTGTTAATATCGCAGCCTATCGTTTCTAGTTTTCGACAATGATTCATTAACTCAGGTTTCTGCAGTCGGTAGACAATTTTTCGTAAACTGACCGTTCAGACACTGCATTTTTTAATTGTCGCTCGAACAGCATATTTGCCTAGTACAATACATGATGCATGCAGCTAAACACTACTGCTGCGAAGAAAATGCAAATTTCTCGTGCTAACGCAGCTTACATCAGCTAATATGTCCATAAATCAGATTTCGAATTTGTGCCATTAATTTGGCCTTAACGCAGCAAAAATCTCATGGGAAAAATACCATGTCGAGTGCTTAAATTGGTGATGACAGGGTTTTTCGATTTATTGCGGTTTTACATTTCTGCAAACAATATTCAAGTCTCTGTTGCTAGTCGAAAAGTTTTAGTTCCGAGCGAAAACAAACGCGATGCGAACCAATACCGCGAAACTTGCCCACCAAGGGCGGCCGCTGTGTTGATAAGCTCGTGTGGCGTCAGAGGAGCATAGACGTCTGCAATGCAGTCTTCACATCAAGAGACGTTTGGATTTCTTTTGTTTTTGAAGTTTAACGTCCCAAAGTGAGACGCCGTAGCGGAGTGCTCCGGAAATTTTGGCCCCCTGAGATTCTTCAATGGGCACCGTTTCACCTCCTTCGAAAAGTGCCGAAGCCAAGATCCTGGGGCAGTCGAGCGCCCTATAACCACAGCGCCGTCTCCTTTTGTTTGATGATGGATTGAAGTACCGATTGCATCTGTTGCAATATATGAGCATGCTACTGCAGAAAAATGATAGTCAATTGACTGCGTGCTTAGGTTCCTTATATTTTACCGACACACTGAGCTCACGCATTATTCCGACACCAGCACGACCAATGGTCGCCTATCGTCGTAGTGTGAGGTTTTCGGCCCCGCGACATAGACGAGAGGATGGTCGCCCGATCTGTTCTGGTGAGATCTGCGGCTGAGCGAGAACCCGATTGTATGAGCCCAAGTCTGGCTGATAAGGAGGGAGACACTGATCCGCTGATACAGCGATCAATCAACGTCCCCAACAGATGCGTTTGTCGATACGGCTTAACCGAGTTAGAAGGAAACAAGTAGCTATATTTCATATATTGAAACCCTCAGCAATGAGCTTGGCCAGAAATGTCAGTAAGTGCCGGCTAGCGAGTAGTGTATAGTATAC
This sequence comes from Amblyomma maculatum, assembly GCF_055883805.1. Lineage (NCBI taxonomy): Eukaryota > Metazoa > Arthropoda > Arachnida > Ixodida > Ixodidae > Amblyomma > Amblyomma maculatum. The sequence goes on along the minus strand of NC_139353.1, from coordinate 172,133,550 downwards.
AGCCGACCCGTTCCGTGAGGTTTAGGCCTAGCGAATCCGCGCGGTTCGGGTCTGCACTTTCGATTACAGAGAGCGCATTCACTAACTTGAGCGGCTGCAATGTGGCCATTGTGTGGCAATAGTGATCCAAATAGACAACTGCTTGAATCACAAAAGCCATGCAGATTGAGCGAGGAGAGCCCCTGACTGGCGAGCAAAGTTGAAGGCAGCCTGCAGTTGTCGCCGCTGCTTGTGGGCACTCATCGCTCGCAGGAGACGTAGCATCCTCGGCTTGCAGCGCTGTTGTAGTTTGTAAAAATTGTGGGATTCTCTACGGGGCTCCGCTCTCAGACCAAACAACGCTCCTCAGACCACAGTGGTGGCCCCAAGAACAACACGGACACCGAGGACCAAAGGGTTCCTCGGCCGCGCGATCGAGCAACGCTGTTTCCCTTCCTGGACGCGTCCGTTCAGCTGGCCCGCCCGGTTCGCACTACTACTACTTCTTTGGGATATTCTTGGGGGGATACCGGACACGGCTTATGCCCCTCAATAAATTAAAAGTAGCGCCAACATGTCAAGTTTGCCGCTCGCCTCCTCTCCGGCGCTCTCATTGGCCGAGCGCTGTCACGTGCGCGCGCTTTTTTTTTTTGCTGGGCGTGCAGCTTGCTCCAGCGTTGCGGGCGGCGAGCGCGCGGCACATATCGCGGTGTGTTTTGCTGCCACGCGGACTGCTACTAAATTGTTCCCGCCGGCAAGTTAATTTTTTTTTCAAGCATGTTGCGCACTTTGGCTGGCGGCTGATAGAAGCACGGTGGTGAAGGCGAGTTCAACCAACGCCGACATCGCGTACGAATGGTGTCACGCACTGACAGTTGAAAACGGAACCGTTTCAGCGCAAAATATTAAAAAAGACTACCACGCTTCTCAAGTTTAACGGTAGCTTACAATTCAGTCCAACCTGCAAAGAAACCACACAGACTGCAGCTTCCACAGCCTAGGTAATTTTTTTTCAAGCATGTTGCGCACTTTTGTCAACGGCTGACGGACTCAAGGAGGTGAAGGCGAGTTAAACCGACGCCGAAATCGTGTACGTATGGTGATACACCACGACAGCTGAAAACGGCACCGTCTCAGCGCCAAATATTAAAAAAAAAAATAACTGCTACCACCCTTCCCAAGTTTACCGGTAGCTCACAAGTCAGTCAAAGCTGCAAAGACTCCACACAGACTGCAGCTTCCGCCGCCTAGTTAATTCTGATCTGCAGCTGAAGTTGAAAATACATGGAAGACAGCTGCTGCCACACTTCTCAAGTTTACCGGCAGCTCGCAATCCAGACAACGCTGCGAAGAAACCATACACAGACTGTTGCAAGATTGTTCCTGCCCGCCGCCTAGTTACAAATTTTATAAAGCATGCCGCTGAGTTTGGTCAAAGGTGACGAACACACGGAGATGACGGCGAGTTGAACCAACGCCGATATCGCATACATGTGGTGTAAGACACTCACAGCTGAAACTATTCTGGCGGGAAATCCCTCTCAACATTCGCCGTTATGTTTCAGCTGTGAGTAATATTTCAACCTGAACACATTGCGACAGAATGCAAGCTGAAATGCTCAGGTGCGACCCGGCGCCAGCGTTTTTACCGGCGCACGGCTGTGACCGGCGCCTGCTCCGGAGAGCGCGCGCTAGTCGCGCACCCCGTTGGTGGAGCCATGGTCGAAATGCGAGAGGAGGAGCGGCGCCGCCGGAGAGGAGAGAGGAGATGGCGCTACCTTTAGTTTATTGAGGGGCTTTAGTTATGCCGGCCTTATGTCGCGGCGGTACTCTTGGTGTCCGGGGGAAGGGGAGATGGGATGTTGGGAGCAACTGTCGAGCTCGTACTCGTAGTGCTCGTAGCACACACCACACACGCACTCACTCTCCCCGAAACCACATCCAGCCAACACACACAGCGCGCGCCTCCCTTGCCGTAGCAGTCAAGGGAGAGAGAGGAAGGAGGATGCCACATGATCTGGAAAGGAGAGGCAGCGCTTCACCCTCGCCGCCGCGTCGTAAGCCAGGAGAGGAGGGAGCCGTGATATGTCTGGTTTGGTTTGTGGGATTTAACGTCTCAAAGCGATTCAGGCTATGAGAGACGCCGTAGTGGAGGACTCCGGAAATTTCGACCGCCTGGGGTTCTTTAACGTGCACTGACATCGCACAGCACACGGGCGCCTTGCTTTTCGCCTCCACCGAAAAGAGGCCCCCGAAGCCGGGATTCTATCCCGCATCCTTGGGAACAGTAGCCGAGCGCCGTAACCACTGCGCCACCCCGGCGGGGCCGTGATATGTGCCTTCCCACAACATAGAAAGCTGCAACTGGCGCGAAACAGGAGGGATGATTTTTGATATTTCAAGCTCAGCTTGCGTTTTATGCCGTGCGAACGAGCAGCATACAGCCGTTTATATACATATCATATTTATTTATTTATTCATACTGTTAACCCTTACTGAGGGTCACAACAGGGAGGGAATCAACAATACATATAAAATCAATAACACATCTGAAATTTCAAATGACAGAACACAGTAACAAATACTTTGAGTTACAATATGTAAACAATTATCCTGGAGGCGCAGTCTAATCCGTGAATCGGCTTAATTCAGCGAGAGTTTTGGGCACACACGGTAAATGTTTAATAATATACGTTGAAGCACTCACGAGTCATTTGCTGGACAAGCACCTGAAAAAAATCAAGTGTAGGCTCGGGAGCCGGTGGCAGTCGCGCACGGCGGCTTTTGATCGGTGCGGGCGGTGAAGGGTTCGCGTTGGGTTTTGACGGTACTGAAGCGCCGGCTGCGGCGCATGTTTGCGTGCACTACCATGGCCAGGCTAAACTCTGTTCTGAAAAAAAAAAAAAAAAGAGGGCTTTGCCAAGTGAAAATATTTACAACTTTGACGCACACGTGCATGCATACAAAACAGCGTCTCAAGCAAGTACCGCTTGGTTGAAAACCTTTTCTTCCTCTAATGTCACAAGCTGTGCTCTCGCGTCAACTTACGCTTATTTGGGTTTTCTTAGTATTTGGGCCCAAAGAGCAGCGGACAATCACTCAGAAATCAGCAACACAACGCTAACTCCTTCCCTCTTTAGCGGCGCTCATGGCGGAGGGAAAGATTAGACCTGTCGCTTTTCATGTGCGGGAGCGCTTGGTTGCTAAAACAAGGAGACTCTCATAGCATAAGAATTATTCTGATTGTTTGTATTGTGGAAATCGCTCTCACGTGTAACCCGAGCGCTAATTCTTGAAGTACGTTTTGCGCGTGTCCGATGTTTTATGACAATTATTTACCTAGGTGAACTGCATATTAAATGACCTTGGAAATCTGCCGGGGATCCATAAAAATAGTGCCCTGTCCACATGACTTATCTTCTGATGGCTGCTTCAGAGAGGCTGGCTTCTTATGCACGCTTCCTTCCGTCGATTGTGCAGTCCAACTTCGCCATGGGGCGCACGCAACATTCGTCACGCAAGGTGTACATGCTGGACTTTGGTCTGGCTCGCCAGTACGTCACCACCACGGGCGAAGTGCGGCCCCCGCGGGCAGCCGCCGGCTTCAGAGGCACCGTGCGCTACGCGTCCGTCAACGCCCACAAGAACAAGGTGAGATGACATGCCGTGTGAAAGGGTTCAAGGGGTCGTGTTTACGGGAATGGACAGCATTGGGCGGATATGCAAACACTTTTTGGCTAACAAGAAAAAGTCGCCGGTACGCGGCCCTGGAGAGGAAATAAGGAACAGCGTTATCTTACCACTGTTCATCTTTCGAGTCAGAAGTTTGAAGTTATGAGCAAAAATAGGTATGCGCTAGACTGAAAACGATGCTGCCAGCCTTGGACCGGAAAGTCAGGGAGCCAACCACGAAAAGTGAAGAGCACGACTTAAATGTGATAATTGCATATCCCAGTAAAAAAATATATATATGTTTGTGTTTTAAGTAGCGAGACCGAGTAGCACGTGGGAAAGCTTTCACACACAGATCGAAGTTGATGGAGATGACGTACAACGTACACCGCTAGCGTGTGCAGCAGCTAACATGCTATGCGATCGGCTGCTACGATAGCTTTCTTGGATAGGTCTGACATGAAGATAATTGATATTTTGAAAGCGTGTACCTGAGTTTATCAATATATTTACAGAAAGTGATGAATTTGAATGTTTTATAATAGGAGGTATTGCATGCAAAGTGCTCATTTTTGCATATTTGGCAAGCCTTCAGTGTTCATCAAGTAAATGCAATAAAAACAAAAATGAAAAGCTACGATAGCCACGAAGTTTCCGTACTCCCTTACCATGAGAAATCGCTTGGTTCGAATCTGTCCGGCTTCGAAGGCGTGTTTTTTTGTTTTTTTTTTTTTTTTTGCCCGACCTTGGCAGATGCAAGCCAAAACGATCCTGTTCGGTTCTGACGTTAAGAAGAAGTGCTTTCGCACTACAAAAAAAAAAAAAAAAATAAGCGCGCCTGTCTTGGTGATGCCAAGAACCAAAAGGCATCCTGTCGTTTGTTTAGGCAACGACAGGGCTCGTTCCTGTGGTTTGTTCCTTTCGTCCCCGTTTGTTCGCGCTGTTTTTTGGATAACACTGGACTTGAAACGAGGGCGCGCTTAGCAGTAGAGGTTCAGGCGGACAGGTAACACGCGAAACTTTCTTGAGGGAATGACGGGAAAGCTTGCAGGCACCTGACACAAAAAAGGGCGAGTGTGCACCCAGCTTGACGCCTTGCTTTGTGATGGTTGTCGTGCGGCAAAGGGGCTAACTTTTCAGGGTGGAAACTGCCAGCGTGTAGTGAGGGTCAGGGCAAGGTTGATGACGTCATTGACCAGGACTTCTTTGAATATCTGGGGACAATCAGTATTGCTGCGTGCACGCGTTAAAATTGTGGAGGTCGATGCAAAAATCCAAATAGTCCGCTAAGCTGTGAACCGGATACAGCTACGAAAATTCAGCATAAGGAACAAAAATGCAGACGGCGATAATGTCTATAAAAATTAGGAAGAGACATCCGCCAACTCTGTCTTGCGGACACAGCAGCGGCAGACGTGGAAGTCCTATAAGGGAGTAAAAATGGAGTAATATGCCCCCTAGAGCAGTCCGCATATGGGCAGTATATTCTTTTCAAGCCCAGAGGGTAGATTTCCACGCATTAATTGTACAGAATTCAGTGCTGTTGGCAGCAGAGGTATATTAGTGCTGGAGCGCTAATATCGAGTTTTAGAGCCCATCAAAATCGCCTTATGTTCGCGTGTCCGCAAACTAACCACGCAGCACGCACGCTCGCTCTCGCCTGGGCAAGGTCACCGGCATCCGAGACAGCATCCAGTGCAAACAATATATCTCGGAGGCAGCACACAAAACCATGAAGGTTGCTTTCGTTGGTTATAACAATGTTTGAGCTCGAAAAACCCTCCGCCAATTTTTTTCCATGTCTAACAACGATCATTCGATGTAATGAGCAATCGCAAGGGGATCTTATGCAATGCACGAGACGTCTTGTGGTTTGCAATTAGAAGAGATTGACACATCAGCGAAACTCTTGGTCGCTCTACTTCACTTCGCATACTTCGACGTGAAATCTACTTCCGTTGTCGGCCATTGATATCCCGCATTTCGTTATCATCGAAAACTATCCCTGGGCAGTACCCGATCAGGAGTGCGCTGGAGGATACGCCGCTGCCTCTGTATTCTCCTATTGGGCATTTGTGTTTTGAGGATAGGAAAAGGACTAGCAAGCAGAGTGCAGTTCTGGAGAGCGCCTTGGCTGTTTTGCCTTTTGCGTTGTGGCACTGAAAACAGACGGATAATAAGCTTTCTTCGGCGATGGTTGGCCTCCGGCTTCGCCGATGTACTCCGGGAAGGCTTTGCGGGAATGGAAACCGAATCGACAACGCAATGCGCTGCAGGGACAAAGATGCTTGATGGGCAATGACACTGGAGAGGAAACATCTGTCGGGCAAACAAATTCAGTTTTCGGATTCCGCCTAACATTTCATCAAGTGTTATTTTCAGTTTTTCGGAAGCAGCTGTCGGGACCCTGGATACCATGAATTGATCGCCTAACTCCAAGTGCTACATCACTTGGCCATCACTGACGAACTTGCCTTTGGCTCAGCTCCCAGGGTACAGCGGCGTCTTATAGCAATCATCGAAGCAGCTGTACTAACCACTACAACGGCAGCGATTACGTGACTGAGAGGGGACAACGTGGATGGTTTCGAACAATTGAGTGGCAGATCAGACCCACCGCTTGGAATTCCGGCCAATTTCGAATCCGCGCCTACGCCTGGCTTTGCGGTTCCGGCTTCCACCCTGGCTACTACGGGGGTGGGAGTAGTTTTTCTGGGTCGTTACGGGTTTGCATCGCAATTACGAACCCCTTTTCGTTTGCTATCGGCATGGCTGGTTGGAATGTTTGCGGGTAGGAGTAGACTGCAAGCAATATTTTTGTTTTGTTTTTGTTGAATGCCTTGCATGCAGTGCCGAAAGGTCATCTCAGTGCCACGCGTGCTGGCAGAGATCGATATATTCCGAGAGTGGTCGCGGCGATCATTTGCCGTGCACTACTTTCTCCAATTGTTGAGAGGGTCTCCCTTGCAGCTACATTTACATCAAGACTCGGCTCCTCTGTCAAAGGGAAATTGTAAACACATGGGGGAAGAGGAGCATTCGCGGGTTTCCTACTCAAAACCAGCTCTTTCTCGCGAGTCATCAGCTCGACCCGCTTTGTGTGAAATTGTCGTATACTACTGCGGTTATTCCGTTTTCCCTTTCCTTCACCTTTAAACCCCCCATATCTTTCCTCCGGTGCAGAAAAATAATTAATCAAATCAACTAAACTATATTGAGCATTTGTTATCCTGATGAACAGAAAAAGAAATGGTAGGGTAAGAACGAAAAGCTACAAGCGCAATAGTTTGTCGGTTTTTCTTCTCCACGAAGTGTACACGGTGCTCGAGCAGCCCGTAATATTTGCAGTGGATGTCTCGCAGGAAATGGGCAGGCACGACGACCTCTGGTCTCTCTTCTACATGCTGGTGGAGTTCGTAAACGGGCAGCTGCCATGGCGAAAGATCAAGGACAAGGAACAGGTATGCCTCCTTCGCAGCCACAGAGCAATACGTGGCATGAATAGTTGTATAAAACCCTCAGTCAACAGCGGCTGCGGCTGGTCAGATACTAACAATTTTCACCGGACAGGCCGCCATTGGAAACTGACCCTGGCAACACTAGCTAGCGAGGCTAGTTTAGCAGTGCTTTTAGAACAAGTAGATGGTATGAAATGGTATATCATAGGCCTTAGTGTGAAGCCGAATGAAGCATATATACAATAGTAGTGAGGGCATCACCATATTGCTCGCTGGTCTATTGTGTGCACGCGACGTCAGTATGGGGGAACCAGTTTACAACAGTTCAGAGGGAACAACCTACTTGCCCGATACAAAGGTCTATTGAACGGGCGTGTACTCTGTTATCGAGGTTTACCGGAGAGACGAGAACTAGGGGTAGGTTTCCTTGTCATAAGATATAGCTGATAATACAGATGAATTCTATACCACTGATGTGAGGGTGGCAGCTAGGCATCGTAATTAAAGCTTAATAAGCGGTAGAAACTGAAGGTTGTATAAACATATAGTCATGATGACAAGGCAGTCGAGAGCTTCTACGTATATCTAGAACTGGCAATAGGGAAAGTAAAAACGCTGTCCGGATGGGCGACTTCAATGCCAAGGTAGGCAGAAAGCAAGTTGGGAATCAGGTAAGCATGGCCGTGGGTTAAGGAACAGCATGGAGGAGGTATTAATTGAGTTTCCTGAATTAAATAACTTGCTAATCATGAATACCTTCTGGAAAACAGGGAAGTGGACATGGAAAAGCCCTAATGGGGAGTCTAAAGATGAAATTGACTTATACCCTGGAATTGTGCAGGATGTAGAGGTAAGCGGAAAGGTTCGATTCAGTGGCCACAGTATGGTGAGGTCTCGATTTAATATGGATTTAAAGGAAGAAGTCCTTCATAGAATTAGTGCTGAGGGGAAAGTAGAATTCAAGCTCCCGCTGCGGAATAGATATTCAATGTTAACCGAGGAAGCCGACCTTGGCCTAGAGGCAATAAAAGTTAATTTCAAAGATATCATTACTGAGTCGGTGGTAGAAGTTGATGGTAGAATTGTTAGAGATGATATCGGTCAAGTATCTAAGGAGATGATAGATTTCATTAAAAAACAATCAAGTATGAAATCCTCCAACCTAACAGACCGTATAGAATTGGCAGAGATATCAAAGCTAATCAAGGTGACCGACATAGAGAAGTATAACATGGGGAAAATTGAGCATACTCTAATGAACGGCCGTTGCCTGAAAACCCTAAAGAGAAAATTAGGCATAGGCAAAAATCAGATGTATGCACTGAGCGACAAGGCGGGCAATGTTGTCACTAACACGGACAAGATAATCAAGGTAACCGTGGAGTTCTATACGTATCTTTACATTAGCCAAAGAAGCCTGGACAAAAAATGAAATTGACTGTAGTGAAGAGCAATCGACATTCCGCCAGTAACGAAGGAGGAGGTTAGGAAAGTCTTAGATGCTATGAAAAGGGAAAAAACAGCTGGAGAGGATCAGATATTTACACATTTGTTGAAGGAGGGAGGGAATATCGTACTAGAAAAACTGGAGTCCCTGATGGCATCCAAAGTACCGGAATAATGGAAGAATGCTAACATTATCTTCACAAGAAAGACTTGAAACATTACAGGCTAGTGAGTTTACTATCTATTTCCTGCAAGGTATGCGTAATCGCTAACGGGATCAGGACAACCTTAGACTTTAATCAACCAATGCATCAGGAAGGATCTACCATTGCTCACTATCGACCAGATCGAAATATAACCAGCCCATATATATAGCGTTCATTGACTACGAGAAAGAATTTGACTCGATCAAAACCTCAGCAGTCATACAGGCATTGCGAGATCCGGGTGTAGGTGAGTTATATGTGATAGTACTGGAAGATACCTATATAGCTGCTCAGGGACCGTAGTTCTGCATAAAGAAAGTGATAAAATTCCAATAAAGAAAGGTGTTAGGCAAGGCGACACGATCTCCCCAGTGCTATTTACAGCTTGCTTAGAGGGCGCATTCAAAGACATGGAAAGGAAGCAGTTACGCATCAGGGTAGATGGAGAATATATCAATAATCTGCGATTCGCTGATGACATTGCCTTGCTAAGTAACTCAGGGGACAAAATTGCAACTAATTATTAATGATCGAAACCATAGAAGCAGAAAGGTAGGCCTAGAAATTATTATACACAAGACTAAGTCTGGGAAAGGAACAGTAGCTTTTAATAGGTAGAGAAGCGCTGGAAGTGGTAGGCGAAGTGGTGCAGAGCATTGGCATGTGGCCTAGACGAGAGAATGGGACAGACACAACGCTGAACTGACAACATAAGTTTATTCAGGACGCCATAGCTATATATACTCCGGCATCGCAGAAAAACACAAAATGCACACATGTAGCAGGAAGGTCAACCCATATCGCTCTGACATGGAGATTTGTCTTCAACTCTGACGATTACAAGATAGCAGATAGTTTTGCTCTTTCTCCGATATTTGCCGTTGCGCTGCACTACTTGAAGATCTTTGACCAACTAACCCTCCAGTTCCTGTTGTGCAACATTATGGCTAGCAGCTCACCGGTATGATTTGAGGAAAGTATATAACAGTTGCATCTTGCCTGTACTCACATATGGGGCTGAAACGTGGAGGCTAACCAAGAGAGTTCTACTTAAGTTGAGGACAACCCAGAGGGCTATGGAACGAAAAATGGTAGGGGTAACATTAAGAGATAGAAAGCGTGCAGAGTGGGTCAGAGAAATAAGTTAAGTTACTGACATTGTAGTTGAAGTTGAGAATAAATGGGCATGAACAGGACATTAGCGCGAAGAGAGGATAACCGATGGTCTCTAGGAGTAACCAATTGATTCGAAGGGAAGGTAAGCATAGTAGGGGGCAGCAGAAAATCAGGTGGGTGGAAGAGGTTAAGAAATTCCCAGGGGTCAAGTGGATGCCGCTAGCACAGGACCGGAGTAATTGGAGGAAAATGGGAGAGGCATTTTCCCTGCAGTGGGTATAGTCAGGCTGATGATGATGAGGCTGACATCTCTGAGTATGAGTTTAAGCAACGAACCATTCCTCAACATTTGTTTCTATTCTGCACAACGTTTTCCAAGAACATATAGGCCAGAAATGTGTTCGTGATTTGTTACGCGAAATCAGGGGGAAAAAAAAAACGATCTGGTATCATTCAGAAAAGGAAGCAATTTGGAGGCAAAGTGGCTGCTAAAACAAGACAAGAGAGAGAGAGAGAGAAAGAGAGAGGAGGCAGAGAGGTTAACCAGGAAAGCTTCCGGTTTGCTACCCTGCACTGGGGAAGGGGAATGAGGAAACAAGACAAATTTCACCAAGGGCAATGAGGATGTTAGGACGAAATATTATATTATAAAACTACCCGTCACTAGTAGGTAAAGCCTACTCTTATGATGCGGTACTACAAGAGCAAAATGAACAAATAAATTCTTATTTCGCGTCACCTAATCTATGATAGTCTTTCACGAGGACAATGGGTTGCCTTTCTGCAAGGTTTAGGTGTCTGGCTCGGTGGTGTATGGAGGTCGTGGAGTGTAAAGGTAGGAAGGGTTTTTTTTTTTTTTTTCTGCAGGCTGCAGGTTTTGTTCTCCAAGACTTCACAGCGATTTTCATATTACTACACTGCTTCAGCTAAAGGTAAAAAAAAAACACTTAGCATACCAGTGATTTGTGCCCAATTCGCAGGTTGGCCTGATGAAGGAAAAGTATGACCACCGGCTGCTGCTGAAGCACTTGCCGTCAGACTTCCGCCAGTTCCTGGAGCACATATCTTCCCTTGACTACTACGACCGGCCCGACTACCCAGTGCTGGCAGGCCTCTTCGAGCACTGCATGAAGCGCCGAGGCGTTCGCGACTCGGACCCCTACGACTGGGAGAAGCCCTGCACCGACAACTCGGCCACGCAGCCGGCCCCCGGCGCTACCATCACCACCGCGCCGCTAGTCTCCAAGGGAGCCCAGCAAGGGTGACCATTCTTACTTCCTTGGGTTCTTTAGCTGGCCTCGTCTCTGCCGGTGTTAGCAGTCACAGCCACCGCAACTAAATGACCACGCAACGCTGCCGCAGGTCCGACTACGAGGACCTGTTACGCTAGCTTTCCGATTTCAGCTGCCAGCCGTCAGCAGGAACCTCATCTGAATTGGTTCTTTCGGCTTGGCTGTATGCCTCTTGCACTATGTTAGAATGTGTGTGAGAAAATACTAGCGGGTAGAATTTATGCTTTCTGTGAGCACCCGACGGTTCACTTACCTGAGAGCAGCCACATGACCGCAGCGATACTAACTAGCGTATTCGGAAGAAGTGTGATTGGGCCACGTTTAGGAACTTGAAGAAACACTAGATCATTGCTGCTGCCAAATGTTAATACGAATTTAATGAAGCACTTCTAAACGCATAAGAGGTCTTCATTTTTGGTGAAGGGTGATGTCTGCGCAGTTGAAAATTATGCATCACACCTCAAGTACTACGTTGCAAGTAGCTTGCTTCGTACTCAGTAGTCGTTTTACACCGCCATGTGTATTCACGTAACTTTTACCGCTGGCTTTCGGGTTTTCTGGTTTCGACGGATCCTGACACACTGGCGTCCTCTCCGAAAGCGCTGTTCCGGCTCCCACCTAGATTAACGAGCTGGGAGACGACTTCGGTGATAATGCGCGTAATATGTGTTAGTGATACAAAAATATTCATTCAACTATTCCATTTACTCCGCTGCACGTGAATGTCCTCGTCGGATAGAAAGTGTTAAAAAAAAAGAAAAACTGTTAGCGCGAAGTCTTCAAGGGCTCTGTGCTGCGAAAACAACTGGAGGTACTGCAGCTCCGCTTTTGTGGTTATGAGCCTTTATTGGCTGCTCTCGCGGATGCTCGTTCGCTAATTGCGTACTTTTCTAGACTCGCTTAATGTGTACCTCCCACATACGCACTCATTAGGATGGAGTGGAAGGCCACCTCATTAGGTTAAAGACATGTGTACTCGAAATTTCATCTCCACCCGAATGGTGCGAAAATACTTGCGTGGTCCAAGAGTTGCCTATCTGACACCTGGTTCAAATCCCTCCGATTTCGATGCAGCTACTCGAGTACGCAGCCAACTTGGACATGTCTCATGACGTCACGAAGGCCGCCATTTTATTGATGAAAATAATTATCCAGCGCCTGCCAGTTACCAACTGCGAGAGACATGCTCGTAATTTTTCGCCAATGCCAGGTTTTTCCATCAATGGGGACTTTAACGTGCGCACATTAAATCCAGTCGTGTGTGCGCCATGCAACATGACCTGAGGCGTGTCGAAATCGTAGGCGGCTAATGTCACCTTCGTGATCCATAAGAAAGAGGACTGCAAGCACTGCAGTTTTGTTTCCAACATGTGCGATGGCTATGAGGGCGAAGTGAAGTTTAGCACGTGAGGAACGAAACAAAAAAAAAGTGCGAGCTCTGCTTTTTCACTTGTGATTCGCGAGAGAGGCTGGTTTGGCCTCACGGTAAATTTTAGTGAGTGTTTTAACGCCACTTTTGCACCCCTGACGTGAAGTAGGCTCTAATTAACAGCCATCGTTCGGCTGTTGTGATAGGAAGCACACCAGATAAGTAAATGAATTTGATAATTACCTTATGCATCATTTCAAAGTATAAAACATGCAACCAAAATGACACGTCTGCACTCCTCTGAGCGAATTGCACACGAGTGTTGCGAGTTTCAAAGTGAGATAGTCTAGAACTAGGCCAGAGGGGCGCCGAAAGTGACGTTATTGTCGCTTGGGACGCAGTAGTGCTCTACTTCCTGGCGGCACGGAGCATCTGCTGGACGACAACATCATGGCGAGCTACGATGAACGAGGGGACAACATGGCGGCAGAGCCGCTCTACGACGGGGCGCCAGCCATTTCACCGGTGCGTCTGCTCTTCCTCTAAGCGTATTCACCTTTCTGTCTGCGCAAGCTACAGCGTCATGCGGTTGCTGGGAAACCCTAATGTTGCATATCGTACATATAGAAACCAATATTTTCGGGAGCCGCCGCTAAGCCTTAATTGTAGTTAACCAAATGGTGTCGCCTAATTCCAAAGGCTCCTTTAATAAACATTAGACACATAGCAATGAAAGCTTTCTTTTTTTTTTTTCACTTTGCTGCACGGCAACTAAGTAAATGGTCGCCACTAACAAGTGCGCAACAATTTCTCACTAGCACTTGGTTCGGGATTAATAGCTCCCTTTGCATGACGGCTTTGCCTATAACCAAATGCGGTTCCTTCCAGCCGATACAGACTTCACAGATTAGGTTGCGATGGCGTGCATGAAAATATGCAGGTAGAGGGTGAACGCCACTGCCAGCGTGATTCCCCGGCTTGCCCGGAGTCTTGTGCGGGCAGGACAGGCATGCCCACCTGCTAGACCAGCCGCATCGCTCTTAAATTTACGACAGACACTTTTTTGGCAATATTAAAAGCCCGTTCATGACTTCTCTCCTTAGCAGGCTCAAGAACGCCGATGAAGAAAAGCGTCGACTTTTATGAAGCAGCCAATATGGATGCAAATGATGTCCGTAGAGGCCAAGGAGAGCAAAGGCCTGAACTTGCTGGCTGTGAAAACTCGACGTCAGCAGTTTGTAAATTGAAGTAAACGGCTTAGCTGCGCTACCAGACAGGGAGAGGAGGTAGCAGATGTCTGTTAGCATTATTCATTGATTTCCTTCAAAAAGCCCTACTCAGCCCTATTCTTCCGTCTTGAAAACAACTTTACAAATATACAAAAAAAAAAAGGAGAATCACGCTCGCTATTTTCGCCAACCTCATTCCGAAAATTTTACTCGAAATTGCCATGATTAAAATCCGCTGCCAGCCCAGCAATATCCTGCGTGTTCATACATTTTTATGCGGTACCGTGTTAGGTGCTCACGTTGTGCGCACGCAGGCCTTGCTGTCCAAGGAGGCGGGCGGCAGGGCCGCGCCGGCGATGCTTCGGGGCCACATCCTGCCTCACTGGGAGGCCAAGAGGGAGGCCGACAGCAGCAACCAGCCCGTGCAGAGAGAGGTGCCCCACCAGATGGCACTCACCGAGAACAACAACCGGAACAACAACAACCCTTCCAGGGAGTGTCACTTGGCGCACTCAGCTAACAACGAGCTTGTAAGTACTCCTTCGTTCCGGCAGATCATGGCCGGTAGCTTAGAGCCTCCCGACTGCATCTAGAGCCGCAGTGGAACAGCCTCGGAACCTAAGTTTTGTTAGATTCCGGCGAACGAGTGGCGCCAGACGGTTTTTTCGCGATACAGAAACGCTTTGGAAGAAGCAAAACGGAGGTACGAACTAGTCGTGGGCAGCTAGTTAAACTGTGAGATTCCTTTGTCCGCTGTAGACCTGTTTTCAAGCCAAAGGGTCTCGTTCCGACATTGGGGAAACGAAGAGTGATGACCAAACTGTGTCGCATTTCACCAGGACGGCTCGGAGCACAATGTTTTAACACATCGCCTAGAAAATGAACGGAGTACGTCTCGGTGTGACTCGTTTTGTCGATTTCTATGCTCTCTCTCTGCTCCTTGAGCGCTCCGAAACCCACCCAATCAAGCGCGCGACGCCCACGACTCCCATGTGTGAATGTGCCCTAAAAGGCGTTTTCAGCTCAACAGAATCTGAGAAGGAACGAGGCTTTTTGGTTTCCGCGAATTGGACGATAACGAAAATATGTCGCCAGCGCAATACAACGGCGCACCTGTAGCTCGACACCACTGATACGATTGAGTGACTAATAAATACTTATTGTTGCAGCAGATAAGGAGACCCCATATTCACCACCCCTAGCACGCAGGCCTAGGGGCAGGAATCTCCGCAAATGTCATGACTCTTGGCTGTTTCTTCCGCCAGTCGAATGGCTTGCTGCACACATCGCGTCAGAGATTTCACTAGTGCAAACCAAATATTGTTATAAATGAAAATATTTTCCTAAATAAATGGCACGAACAGGCTGTCACTGAGTTTGGACTTCACATGCCTCTCGATCCAGCGAGCAACTTACGTCCCCTGCAGCACACTGAGCAAGCATGTCGCATATATAAATAAATAAATATATATATATATATATATATATATATATATATATATATATATATATATATATATATATATATATATATATATATATATATATATATATATATATATATATATATATATATATATATATATATATATATGCTTTGTCGTCTATTAACATTCGTTTCCGCGAAGCAAGAAGCACCTCTTCGGCCTGTATTCTTATTCTTTGACTGCCTTTGCTAACTTCTCAATAGACGAGCAAAACCATATCCGTATATACATCGCATGCTACAGCGCAAAACGATGGTCAACAGGGAACCGCTTCATTTCACAGTACTGATAATACAAAGCATAGCATATAATTACCTGCGGACGCACTTCCTACACCGTGTTGTCGCTCACGTAGGAAACGCCTTTCGTGGTCAATAATCGCAGTCATATGCTCTACAGTGTAGAGATTGCTTCATGAAATTCAGTGTTGCCCATTTCCAGGCTGGAATGGAGGCGGTAGATTGCGATGCGTCTGCAACAAGCCGCCAGCGTCCCACTTCTGTCACAGATGTGCCGTGCATCGAGATGCAACTTGAGTTGCGAACGTTGCATTTTTTGTGCTAACGCGACAGCGTTCAGGTTCCCGTGTCACATAAAATCCGACGTCAGTGTAGGTGGCGTTGGATATGAGCGAACAGCCTTTATTCGTGGACAGTGTCCTGACGTCATAACCCCATACATGTCCTCTGGCGGGAATTTCGAACAAAGTCACGCGTAAAATGCAAGCTAGTAAAAGGTGAGATTTAAGGCGAAGTTGCTGCCGGCCTCAAATTGCTTTCTGTGAAACAACAACTCAGAGAAATAAAGAATGGAATCGAAACCACCACCTTTGTGGCACTTTGGAACCGGCAGGCTAGGTTTATGTGCATTTCGAGTGGTAGTGTGTACGCTAGTATGTACGTGCGTAATTATACAAAAAGTTTTTTGGGCGGCTGAAAATTGAAAAAAAAAAAAGCGACTGACTTCGGTATAATTTTATCCCTGGGGTTAAAGTGAGTGCTACGGAGGACAGCAGGTAAGAGCCAGAGGATTCAGTTTTCTTACTAATTAACTAATTACGTTATTCAACTTTTTAAATTTTCGTTTGAGTAGTTGTATTGTATCTGCAGAATAGGAGCTGGTCCTGAAAGTAGTACAGCTGCGAAAAACATTTCTTTATTTCAATTGTAGTGTGCGTTATAAAGCCCCCGGCAGGCAGCTTCTCACGGCGCCACGGGCGCGTCTGGCGTAGGTCGCTCGGCCAATGTGTATCTTGAGGCCGGAGTGCAACGACCTCAGGGCTATCCCAGCAGAGGGGCGAAATCTCTGGGTGGAGAGAACACAGGCGTTACTTTAAGCGTGCTACAGTTCATTTAAGGAAATTTGTCTTCACGGCTATACTATTTCGAGGACGGCCTACAATTGTACAAAGGCAACATATCCCATAATACAAAAATTAGAGTTTATAGTTTTTTATTGAACTAACTGATGCACTCTGCCTCTTACTTGAGGTCCACCGCAGCCCTCAATACAGCACCAGGGCTAAAATAAATCTAAAGCAAATAACCCTTGTCTTAAAATTTTGGACCTTCTAAAAAAATAACACTGGGTAGTGAACCGCGGGAAGCTGTGGCGTCATGCCCTTAAAAGGTTCTTCCTTAATTTTGGTTTGTGGAATTAGGCAGTTTTAGGACAAAGGAGAGGCAACGACTTGAGCGATGCTTGTAAGGGCGTTGGATCCCAGGTAGCACAGAATGTGGGGCCCCGGTAGGTCCGATGTAGGCAAGTGGGGCTGGGGCAACCATCATAAAACCTGCATCGGTCCCCGATGGGGCTAAAGTGGGCAAGCCCCATTTGGGCTTGCCCCTGCTCCTCCTGCATGGGTCCCATAGCGGCGTTTCTTGGGCTAATGCAGAGCCCATTCCTGCATCCAGACCACAAGGGTCCCTTGCCGGATATTTGAGGGCAATCCAACCTAAATGTGGGCTTTTTATGGGAAAGCCCTCATAGATCCGAAGTGAGGCCGCCCCCATTAAATCTTTGTGGGACCAACATTGGCCGTAGTGGGGCAAGAAAACGGACATGCCCACATACTGCCCCAATCGGCCCCTTGTAGGTTACTTGAGGGCAGGTGAAATATGAATAAGGGCTCAATTTGGGCAAGCCCTCGTGAAGCCCAAATGAGGCAGCCTTAGCTAAACCGCTTTAGGTCCCACATAGGCTGTAATGGGGCTGGAAGGCGGGCGTGCCCGCATGGTACCAAAATCGGTCCTTTGTGAGGACTTTGAAGGCCCGTGCCACTGCAGGTGGGCTCTAGGTTCAAAAACAACGTCCAGCCCAATTGGGGCTGCCCACATAAAACTGCTTTATATCCCACATGGGCCGTAATGGGGCTGGAAGGCGGGAGGGCCCGCATGATACCAAAATTGGTCCCTTGTGGGGAATTTGAAGGCACGTGCAACAGCAAGTGGGCTTTGGGTTCAAAACCAACACCCAGCCCAATTGGGGCTGCCCACATAAAACCGCTGTAGGTCCCACATCGGCCATAATGGGGCTAGAAGGCGTGCGTGCAATTGCGTAATCATTGTTTCCAACTTTTATTTGCATTAGATGTTGCCCTAAATTACTATTATAGATGATTTGTATAACAGTTGTTGTCATGTTTAGTCGATTAGAAATTTACATGGCTTTAGTTCTCGCGCTCATGCAAATTGCGCTACAAATACTAAAACAAACTGATTGCCAACTGTTGCCTCTTATGTGGTTGCTTTGGACAGCCTGCAACTCGCAGCACAATATTACTGTTCAGAACACACATCTCAGCCTGAACAAGATGCACATGAAGTCATTTCGGCTAGATGAATGTTATGAATTATTGTAAAATTTAATATTGTGGCTGTTTAGAAAGTGCAGAAATGTATAAAATAATTACTTAATTATGTGCATAAATATTGATTGGGAAAATTTGGACTAGGGCTTTCCACCAATTTCCTACGTTGTACCCTTATGAGAATAATGTGGGCAAGCCCAAGTGCGGCTAGCGCTATAAAACCCGCATTGGTCCTATGTCATTATCTGAGGGGCTAACTGAAATAAAAAAAAAATGTTCCTCCAAAGCGGCTGCCCAAATCGGTCCAAAGTAGGACCATCGCGGGGAGTTGGCGCATGTGCCCTTTTAACAATGCCGGAAAAATGTGGGCAGCCCCGCAAGGGCTGCCTGCATCGGCCCCTAGAGGGGCCCATTGGGGCTTTGTCGACAGCCCCTTTCGGGCCTACGTCGGCCCCTCTTGCAGCACCCACATTGAGCCCACCGGTGCGGTCCTGCATTGCCTACATCGGGCCCACCAGGGCCCACCCTTCAGAGCCCACTTTGTGCTACCTGGGATATTTCAACAAATGGTATTGCTAAACGTTAACACATTCCTGTGGAAAAAAATTCATAACCGGGTCAAAGAAAAAAAAAACGACAAAATGTTCTGTGATTATTTATCACTTTTTTGTAGTCTTGTAGTTTTTATATAGTTGTTTTTTCTAGCCTAGTACTGTAATACGTTTCTTTTTTACCTACTAAGAATGCTGATGGTACTGCAGAAACTGATATTGTAACAGCAGGTTCACTGTCAAAGACCACGCAGAAATTTTTCTGTGACAACAGAAGATTTTGCATAGTTTTTAAGGCAGGGGTGTTTTACAGAACGCTGATGGTTCGGCTTACTCTGCATTCATGAAATTCTACAGCAGATACTTCACCCTGCAGAGCTTCCTAAAGTACTGAAGAGTAGGTGAAAAATTACGAGAAACGGGTCTGTTTAGTGCTTTTTTCATTCATTGGCTTCGGCGTACAATTTCGCCATAGTTGAAGAAAGAAGAAAGGTGAGAAAAAAGACCAAAGCACTCTAAATCTGCTGGCGCTGTTTCCGCAATATTCAAAAGAACAACTTCATTTTCACCCAAATAATTAAGCAGAGTACATGAATGAAAGCCATGACAGTGAATTTTGGCGATCTGATTATGTATTATTTGTGCACCATATCAAATATGTGCCCGAAGATGAGCTGTCCAGCTGTTGTTTTTTCCATTCATGTACATGATATATAAATGTGCATTGCAAGGAACGACCTCTTTAATTCAATAAACCACTCACCGAGAAAATCTAGGCTGGTGAAGTACTTGGAACACAGATAGTGCTGTCTTATGTCGTTATGAGAGATTTGTAAAGAGTGTCAGTAGCTTATTATGAAATTAAATGAAAATGTCTGTTTGCCGCCTGATCTTATTGCAAGGTGGACTACTGTTATGAAGGCTTATCCTTGGGAAGCATGACGGCTCGGTTGTAGACTTCAGGAATTTGTAGACTTTGTAGACTGGCATGGTGGGATTCATTTCAGTTTCATTTTTGCCTCCTAGTTCGGTTTCCAAGGTCAAGAAGGTTGCTGAAACAAGTGATTAAATTCAATTACACTTTTATTTCCCAGAATATTCTGGTCGGCTGTCTGGGCTAAGAGCTGTGAGTAAACAGCTTGACGAGGCACAGGCAGTCGTTACAAGCAGGCCAGCATACATTAAAATAATACACATACATATCAGAAGCAAATACTTTTTTTATGTATTAAACGCAGCAAACCAGATCACTAATGTAAGTAATGCAATGCAAACATAGGTATATCACAACAGAATCTAAATATCAGTTCAACTAGCAGAACAAACTAGCAGGATATATTCATACAATCACTGAAAAAAGAAAAAAGAAATGACCGGAGATAGTGCATACTTTAACGACACTTTAAATGCAAAATATAACAGAGGCCATGAATGAAAATAAGAGAGAACTTTATAACTGTGGAAAATACCATCGGGTTACATAACTACAAAACAATGACGTAGTGCAGCTTTTGTGGACTTATTTATGTCTTTGGATTTATTTAAAATTGTGAGAAGAGTATATTCTAATGTCTGTAGCCTATAGTCCGCGCAAAAAAATTGTACCAGCCACTTGTCTGTGTCACGTGTGTTCATAAGATGTCTATTTTCTTTCAGCAGGGTGGTATCTTTGACCATAGTTCTGAAACTGAAAGGAAAGTAATATGACAACAGAACTCGAAATTCATACATATTTTGAGTCTATACTACATTATATGTCTGGAGAGCTTGTCGAGTATGGGCTGAGTAACCTAGATTTGCTATATGACGAATAGCTTTCTTTTGAAGGACATAAATTTTCTCTATGTTTGTTTCAGTAGTTGTGAACCAAAATAAAGAACAATAATCCATACGCGAGACGAATAATGCGTTATATAACTGAAGTTTTATTTTAAAAGGAAAAAAGGAGCTCAGTGTTGGCACACTATAAAAAAGTATGGGACCGGTTGCCGGACACTAAGACGCCAATGTGATAGCGGTGCGATAAGGTCCATTGCTCACTAATGGAAGCGGCACAAAGAACGACATGCAGTGAACAGTGCCAAACACGTTGCATGTTGGCTGTGGGGTGGGAAACTGCGTCTAGTGCTAAGGAAACTGATTTGGCCGCGCTGTCACGGGAACAAACCCCACTCGCAGCTGTGTCAGCATTGTCAATAAATTATTTCATTAATTTATGGTGCCTTTAAAACGAAAACTTAGTAGAATACGCCGTTATGCGCTGTAGCAAGAAATTTTACTTAATTACTTCACGAATGAAAAATATATTTGCCGTACACCCTGTCACTGCCGGTTTTTCCATGGCAACAAAAAGTTCATTTAAGAATGGATATGAGCACAGCGTTTGTTCTATAAGGGCATTGGAGCTGGGCTAGCTAGGAATCGCTACGACATAATGACGTTTTTAAATATACGAATAAAGGCAGACAATACGAGGGCTCGTACTGTCTACTTCTTTTGTTTCTGTTTTATCACGATAGTATTTATGTAGCATTTATTTCAGTTGGCTTATGACAGTCAGGTAAGAGGCGTGCCATGTGCCAGGCCTGCGCTGACATTTGGTCCCTCTTTTCGCAGAAGGTGGCGAAGGACAAGAAGGCGGATCTGTCTTGCGGTGCTGAGAACGGCCATGGCAACGGCCTCGACGAGAGGCCTCAGCCCGCGCCTCGCATCATAGTCGATACGGGCACGGCCTCCACCAGAGACACCCCATCGCGCGAGGAGCGCTCCCCGAAGCGCCCTCAGCTTCCGCGCCTCCACATCGGCGCCTCCAACTTTCCGGAGAGGGTCGCTCCCTCCGAGGTCGAAGAGGCCGCGCAGCCGGAGACTGCTGACCTGTCCAAGGGTCCTTCGCCGCTCGACGAAGTGCTGCAGCTCGCGGCGGCCGCCGCAGTCGGCTCCAAGCAGCCGGCGCCGGTCAGCACGCCTCCGACGGACCCGAAAGCCACCAACTTGGAGCAGCGCCAACAGCTTAAAAGGCTGCACCGCAGCAGGCCATGCCACAGGGACGTGTCCCTTACGCAGTTCGCGGTGGCCGACGACGACAACATATCTGCCATGCAGCAGGTCACCAAGGGCGGGGCTGCGGCCATGACGCTGGCTTCCAAATGGCAGGCGTCCTTCGATGACAGCGAGGAGACAGACCATGACGAGATGGATGAGAATGCTCCCTTGGCCTCTCCCGACCACCGAATAGCCAAGAGGGATTCTTCCGGGTACGGCCTGGACAAACTGGCAGCGAGAGCCTCCGGCAAGAATTGCCACGTAAACGGCGACGACGAGAGGAGGAAGAGGCTCGAGGAGGGGCGCATGGTGATACAAGAAGACGCCAAGCAACCCGTGCGCCGCGCCGTTTCTCAACCGGCAGACTACCGCATCACCCTGGCGGGGTTTCCGCTGCAGGGCCCAGTGCCCCTGGGTCTGCCGCGTGTTTGGAGCTGCCCTTCGATGGGGCAGCACATCCGCTCTCATCTGCAAGCACCACTGAGACAGCAGGCATCGTTCGACGACAACGTCTACGAGGTCGATGTGGCTCGAAACGTGGCCGCCAGATGCAACGAAGAGGCCGAAGAGCGAAGGGCATCGCTGCCGTCTATCCACCTGCGGACGACCGAAGAGGATGCGAAACAGTCTAGAACCCTCGAAGCGCGCAACCGGGAAGAATCGGTCACCGACAGTCGCTCCGTGCAGCGGTCGGCGAGCGCTACGGGAGTCCCTGCGCCCAAGAGCATACTGAAGAAGCCCAGCATGGAGCGGTCGCCTTCTCTGGGAAGTCGCCGTGACGACTTCTCCAACCAACCACCAGCGGACCAAGCGCGCGTGTGGGCAGGAAACCTCTCTCGGATGCACTCGGATGAACCTTCCATATACTTCGACGCACCGGCGTCTCGGGAAGACCGATGGTCGCTGGGTAACATCGAAGAAGCCGGCCTATGGCGGAGATCGGGCACCGACGCCGACGACGAGAACTCCAAGGACGAGTATGAGACGCCTCCTCGCGACGACCATCATGTGTCGGTTATCAGCCTGTGCGAGTTGCCCGAGGCCTTCCGCCTGATGGGCCTTCACGACGCGCCTCCTTTTCCCAGGCGAGAGTCAGCGCCCGACGAGCGGCAACGCAGGCCAGGATCGGTGAGTACTTGCGGCACAGGCAGCCTTCGCAGTTTGGCGTTGACCTGGTTTGATGCTGAAGAGGGCTGATCAACTCGTTCAAGGTTTTTTTTTTTTTTTTTTTGTAATGAATAGAGAACAGCGCAAGTACGACGGGAACACTGGGGCCGAAAGACGGAGCTGTAAGAAAGATCTACGGCAAAAGAAATAGAGCCGTTTTTTTTTGCAATACTTCGGTCTCTGTACTTCGTCTCTAATGGGTGTTCTTGAACGAGAAAAGTTGTTTCTATATGGGGATCGCTAGCACGATTCAAGTGATAAGCTTTGGAAGTGGTACAGAAAAGCTTGAAAGCTGTAAATTCGACACAGCCAAATAAAAATGTCAAGCCTTGGTTATGCGTGAAAATTGCAACCATTAACCTTTGTAGCCAGTGTTGCAGCTATTGAGAGGCCTCTAGCTTGACCTATTTAGTACGGCGAAAACACACAAGCCGGACATGCAGTCTACAACTGTGATTGTTAAGCTGTGCTAATCAATTGCGCATGCGCCTTTTTCTTCGGCGGGGCCTCGATATATTTGCTCTGCACATCATGTATTGTCAAAACCAACTTGTCCACTTTAACGCCATACTCCTTTTAGCGGAAACTCCCTTGTTAAAGTCAAAATGTATTATTTCAGACAACACAGTTACGGTTGTCTAGGGGACAGACCAAAAGAGAAATCAGTGCTGACGAAGAGTCTGCCCTCTCCTTGCTCCATCTCAGGAGCACAAGACATTCGAAGCAGAAGGCACACACTCTGTGCAAATTCATAATTGGACATAATGAAACGCCTTTACGGTGACGAACGAAAAAGCACAAAAAATAACCTGACAAATGAATGAAATGGTTACGCCTGGAGTGACAACAGGTACAAAACGATGTTCTTTTTGCAAGCGTTCAAATACTTGCTTTAATAAATAATGTTTAAAGCAGGACTATGATTATTTAAAAGACTGGAAATTCTATATGTGAGTTTCTGGGTGGCGTAGTTAGTGCGAATTATTGCTTTATTGAAATTTGTGCCGGGGGTAGCCTTGTGTCAGAAAACAGAACGACTATTTGGTTCATGGCGAAAAAGCCCAGGAACGGAAACAAAAAGACGATGGCAGTGTTTTAGTGAAGGTTTAAGCCCTGTATTGCCATCTTGGCAAGGTATACCGAGCATACCACGTTAGGACAATAATTTCGCTAGGTGCAAGTATAGGGGAGGAGGGGCTTAGTTGTGTGTTGTATTGACTTAACTGCAACTTAATAATGTTGTAATATCGAACAAAAATTTCGTGAATGTGTTTAAAGAGAGACCGCTGAAGGGAGCCCTTAAGTTTTTCGTTTCTTATATTGTGATAAATTTGTTCTTGTGTTCTGTGAAGACCTTCATTCTTTTTTTTTCGTGATTCTCTCGCTTTTTTCGTGGGTATAGAATTCCAGCAACATGACAAGCTAAGGGTATTCGGGCCGTGTAGCTGCTCTGACTGGTAGCTCTCTCAAGGTGGCTCAGCCCACGTGCTTTATGAGATGAACAAAATTCAGTACTCATTCTAAGTGACCTCTTGCCTGCCTTGTAGCGACCGAATAAAACAGGGAAGTGGTGCAAGGAGACGCCTTCGTTATGAGGAGTACGGCTCTTTCAGAACGCTTTGAAAAAATGGGCGTTGAGGAACAACGCGCAGTAGAGCGGGATACAAGAAAAGGAACGGCGAGAGACACGCGAACGCTGACATTAGAGTTAATTTTGAACCTCGGCCCAGCATATAAGACAAACACGACCACCATCACGCATTCTCGACAAGCGGAGCATTCAAGTGATGGCGGAGGTACAAACATTTTATTGGCTTTGATACTCAAGAATCACCTCAACGATCTGTCACTTCGACGTTCCTAATTTCGCGAGTCAGTTTACATCTCTTTAGGATATTACAATACAGCCTTGGTAGACGGGGTGGCATGTGGAATCGAAATTTGAGGCCCACCTTTTCTTCAGTTTGCGTCTGGAAAGCCACCTCGCTTTTCAGACGCGTCGTAACGATGATTCCCGGAGCAGTTCATTAAGGCACCTTCCGCTTTGGCCAACGTAGTTTTTCTTGAATGACAAAAGACTCTTGTACACAATGAAGTCGGAACATTCCATGAACTAGGTTCGGCGCTTCTGTTTGCCCATCTGACATCTACTGGTCAACGTGTC
The DNA here is from genome assembly GCF_055883805.1 of Amblyomma maculatum. NCBI lineage: Eukaryota > Metazoa > Arthropoda > Arachnida > Ixodida > Ixodidae > Amblyomma > Amblyomma maculatum. The sequence continues at coordinate 172,108,563 of NC_139353.1, read as the reverse complement.
GATGATGTCATCCTTAACGGCACTTGTTCAGAACACACCATCGCATCCCAACATTCCACCAAAGAGATTGCTGTGAGTCCGTACTTATAAAGCTTTTCCCGCCGCCTAAAAAAAAATCGGAGAACAGGCGAATGGGAAGGTTTTTTTTTTTCCTACCCCAGACACGCTGCTTAAACTACGCCGTTTGACATAGCCCTGTGGAAACAAGAAAGACGAGTGCAAAAAGAAGCACCTAACCAAGTTCGTCGAACGTTCCCACTCAGTTGTGTACACAATTCCTTTGTGATGCGGGAACAGGTACGCTGTCAAACGCGGAAGATGCCCTAATGAACGCCTGTGGCAGCATTGTTACAATGCGTCTGAAAAGCGAGGTGGTTTTCTGGACGCACACTGCAGAACATGTAAGTCTGAAGACGACAGTGTAGACGATTAAATGTGGTCAAGTTCCCACGTGTCATCCCGCCTACCAACACCGTACTCTAATCTCCGAAACAGGTGTAAACTGAATTGCAAAATTATTGAGGTAGAAATGACAGATCGTTTAAGTGATACCTGTGTGTCGAAGCCATCAGTCGCTCTCATCCGAATTAAACTATTTTAACTCCGCCAGCCCACCATTACCGTCACTGCCTTCTGAAAAGCGCTTGTCTTTCTTATTTACCTCTGAATTATTTCGGTTTAAGTAGTTTGATAGACAGGTAGTTGGGAATACATAAACAGCCTGAAAGTTTTCAAGTTGGACGCAGTCTACTTTAATGGCTGGTGGTGGCGCCACTGTCAGCAAAGAATCAAATTCGGCAGAGTGGCTTCTTGGGCGAGTTGGTTGAACATTGTGTTAAAACAGCGCTAGAACATGACCTAGACAGGAAAAGTAGAAAGGTAGGCTTGAAAATCAATGTGCAGAAGACTAAGGTAATATTCAACAGCCTCGAGAGGGAACAGCAGTTTACATTAGGTAGCGAAGTACTGGAAGTAGTAGGCGAATATGTCTACTTAGGACAGGTAGTAACCGCAGATCCAGACCATGAAAAGGAAATAACAAGAAGAGTAAAATTGGGAAGGAGCGCATTTGGCAAGCACTCGCAGATTATGACTAGCAGCTTACCGGTATCGCTAAAGATGAAAGTATACTACAGTTGCATTTTACCTGTACTCACCTGTGGGGCTGAAACGTGGAGGATAACCAAGAGGGTTCAATTTAAGTTGAGGACAACCCAGAGGGCTATGGAACGAAAAATGATAGGGGTGACATTAAAAGATAGGAAGCGTGCAGAGTGGGTCAGAGAAATAACTCAAGTTACCGACATTCTAGGGGAAATTAAGAAGAAGAAATGGACATGGGCAGGACATGTAGTGCGAAGAGAGGATAACCGATGGTCGTTTAGGGTAACAAACTGGATTCCAAGGGAAGGAAAACGTAGCAGGGGGCGGCAGAAAGTTAGGTGGGCGGATGAGGTTAAGAAGTTCGCAGGGGTCAAGTGTATGCAGCTAGCACAGAACCAGGTTAAGTGGAGAAATATGGGAGAGGCCTTCGCCCTGCAGCGGGTATAGTCAGGCTGATGATGATGATGAGAACATGGACATATAGAAAGAGGCAGCGCAATATGTGTCTCTATCTGCCCTAGCTCGGTTTTAACATAACCAAATTCGGACTAACTTGGATCGCTGGTTTTTTAATCAACACTATAGCAAAACGGGCAAAACATACTGAACGGGAAACAGCGCAACCGACAAACACAGAAGAGAAATACAGGATGAGCAACTGGAAGTTTATTCAACGAAGGAACACAATGTATGGAAAAGTAACCACCGCATAAAATTTAATAATGGGCCCTATTAGATGTTTCGCAACTAGCAATGAGCAGCGTCTGGCCACAGATCGCACAGTAAGAACCTCTGTGTCTGCGCAGGTGGGCAGCAGCGGCGCGGACGAGATCCCCTCCCGCATACCGGTGGCCCGGCGAAGCATCCTGGCGCGCCGTCGGCCGAAGTCCATGATCGAGCAGGGATCCGCTGATGGCTCGCGGGAAGTGCAACGGAGCAACTCGGCGGGCCTCGTGGTCAACGGCCGAGGGACGAGGCCTCACCCGGGCGAGCGATGGGGGGGCATCCTGCACGTGCCTGTCGTAGTCCAGGTGAGGATTCATGAGACTCGGACTTCGAATATACTGGCCGAAAAGACGGGGTGCATTTCACGAGTCCGTGCTCTGTTCAGGGACGTATGTGCGTTCGCCTAGCTCTTTTGTTTCAATCTTATGCAAGCGGGGAGGGCGCTTAAAACTGCACCATTTCTCAGTAAGTTTCAGCGTTGCACGGAGGTTAACTCTGCTTAAAAGAATGACTGCATTTGGTACAAACTGTTCAGGTGCCCACCGATGGCAGCGCATTCTAGAAAAGCTACTACTCGTTGTAGCTGCCCTTACCTTATCTGAAGCCTCACCTTACCTTACCTTATTTTGTCTACTTACTTCCTTGTGGATTGTTGTGTCTAATGTCCGACACTGCGCCTTTTTAACTTGGCTCAGCGTTTATCAACAACGACAAAGTTTGCAAATTTAGCACAGTTTCCATTATTGACCGCTGGCGCAGCAACAATCCGTAAATTCTCGATTTTTGACAAGTTCAGACCGCTGCTTTTTAATTTATCAACAAAATGCGAACTTTCACAGCTGGTCATGTTAAAAGGCTCTGCAGCAGAACATTTCCAATTGCACTTTTTAGTACTTTTAGATTGCATCACATTCTTATACCCTTCAGTTTGGTAATGTCCACAGCGTTCTAGACTAAACAAAGTTTTTCCACGATGTTATCGTCATGAGTGACAACCACCATGACATGCATTAAAACAGCGAAATGTTTGCTGCCAGTTGGTTTTTGTATTCGTCTGAGGCTCGAATGCACATAAGTCACCAGTAAATTTGAAAATATGCATTAAGGGTACATTCTTCAATATGGTTAAACATTGTGGCCATTTACAGCATATATGTGTACAGAAGCGACTGCTGCAGCGATAAATGTTTCGACGCGGAAATGCTCGGTTGTGTGTCAATATTGGCTTATATTGTATCATGCGCTGACGACGAAGACGCGCAGAGGTGTGAGAGAACGAAGTGTGCTAGCTCCAAGACTCTAACGCTGTTTCTGAACTCTGAGCCTGCCCCGGCGCAACTGTGAGGGGCCTCGTTTACGCGACATTTGGTGGAGCTTTTGGGTACGACTTTCATGCGCCGGACACCCCCTACAAGCAGGAACCCAAGCCCAGGACGCACGCCTCAAGTAGAGACCCCAGTACATCAGAGCAGTCGCCGACTGACAGGTCTTCCCCCCGAGTGCGGTCCTCTCTCTGACCACAAACTAACAAGGAACACTGGTGTAAGCGCGATGAATCCGCCGGCATTGACAACTCCGGTCTTGCTCCACCAGCAGCGAGATCCACCACGTTTCCACGGCCTGCCCCATAACGACGCCGAAGACTGGCTGGAGCAGTTTGACCGAGTGGCTGTCTTCAACGCCTGGAACGCTGACTCCAAGCTGCGCCATGTCTACTTCGCGCTGGAAGATTCTGCGAGAACATGGTTTGAAAATCACGAAGCCGGACTCCGCACATGGGGCACATTCAAGGTGGAATTCTTGCGCACGTTCACCGACACATTTCGCAAGGAAAAAGCGGAACTTCTTTTAAACAGCCGAATACAACATCCAAATGAAAGTGCGATGGTATACACCGAAGAGATGAAGCGACTCTTCCGACCATAAGAAAGTGCGCCTTTTGATGAAGGGTGTTAAAGAGCAGTTATTTGCCGGCCTAGGGCGAAGTCCACCAACAACATAGACGAATTCATCAGGGAAGCCACCACCATTGAAAAGCCGCTTGACATGCGTGCCCGGCAATATCAACGTACTGCTGTGTCTATGATCGCCGCCAATGCAAGTGAATGCATACAGTTTTCGACTGAATCGTTGCGTGATACGATCCGGCGATAGTCCGGGAAGAGGTGGCTAAATACCTTCCGATTCCACCACAGCCACAGGTCGGAACAGTTTCTGACATTATTCGGGAAGAAGTACAACAAGCGCTGGGCGTGCCCGCTCCCGTTGTGCCCACACCAGTCTCAGCTACACCGCCACCCCAGACCATGAATTACACCGCGGTCACCAGCCGCTACCTTCGACGCCGTCCTACGAGCCACGCGCACCGGTCACCCGTGGGTCGTCTGGACAAACGTACGCCGTCGTGGCTTTCGAAGGACCGATGTCTGGCGAACACCCGACAACCGACCGTTGTGCTATCATTGCGGGGAAGCTGGACACATGTTTCGCCGCTGTCCCTACAGGGAACTCGGCCTCCGTGGGTTTCATCTTGATGCCCGTCGTCCGTTGCCTGGACAGCGGCCACGCGAAATTGCAGAATACATTTCGCATGTCGACCCAGGCCCAAGCCGCTTCCAATCACCGTCGCCTCGCAGGTACAGCTCACCTGGGCGCCAGGGGCAATCGCAAAGTCCCCGTAGGGGAAACTAGATGCAGCAGCCTCAGGAGGTGCGGCTGCTAAAGTACGAAAATTGCAATATCCTCCACAAACGCACTACAGTTCTTCGCCGCACACCAAAGTTCATTGCACACAGACACCAGCAGAACCGACGCCTAAACAACTCGCCAATCGCCAACGTAACCACGACGCCGACCTCCGAATCACCACTCCTTCAGAGCATCGAAGCCGAGACCGGACGCCTCGAAAATGTCACTGCACGGCACCACAGACTGCCGACCTACAGATCTCCGTCGATGACACAGACGTCACTGCTCTCGTCGACACTGGCGCCGATTATTCAGTTCGGAGTGGACAGTTCGCAGCAGCTCTCAGAAAGGTCACAACAGCACAACTAATACGCACTGCTGGAGGACATTTAATTATGCCCATGGGAGTGTGCACGACGAGGATCCCTGTCTGGCGACGTTCATGGTGTTCGCCCAATGTTCCCGCGATGTCATCCTAGGCATGGACTTTCTAACGGAAAACGGGGCAATTATCGATTTGCAGAATCAGTCGGTAATATTTTTCCCTGCTGCGCTTCACATTATTGATTACCATGTGAGTGTGCCCCCACGTTCTAGCATTATGGTGTCCGTACGTTCTCTCCCAATGCAAAATACAGAAGGTATCATCGAGACGAAACAGAAACTGCTCATAGAAAGAGGCATAGCAGTTGTTAGGGCAGTTGGTTTCTTTGAAAATGGCAAAGTTCATGTTCTTCTCACGAACTTCAGCAATAAACATCAACATCTGAACAAAGGGACAACTGTGGCATATCTCGATGCCATAACAGACACTAGTTCTGCACGTAGTGTAACCAGCGCTTCAGCAACAGAATCCTATGACACTGAACCGCGGTATGACGTAAGCCCGGCATTACTTCCGAAGTATCAATACAAACTACGCAACCTGCTCAGTCGCTACTCTGATGCATTTGCCAGATCGTCACGAGTTGGCCGAACGCACCTTGCAAAGCATCCCGTCATTACAGACGAAGCTGGTCGACCACTCCGCCAGTCGCCTTATCGGGTTTCCGCAAAAGAACGTACAACCATCAGAGTCCAAGTCAAAGAAATGCTCGATAATGATGTCATTCGACCTTCCCGCAGCCCTAATTGGGCTGCACCTGTGGTACTTGTAAAGAAAAAAGACTGCGCATTCCGTTTCTACGTAGGCTATCGTAGATTGAACAACGTTACGGAAAAAATGTTTATCCCCTGCCGAGAATAGATGACGCTTTAGATCGTCTGTGCAACACAAGGTACTTCTCCTCCATGGATCTCAAGTCTGGATACTGGCAGATAGAGGTCGATGAGAGGGACCGCGAAAAGACGGCTTTCATTACACTTGATGGTCTATACGAATTCCAAGTTATGTCCTTCGGCCTTAGCTCCACGTCCACAACCTTTCAGCGACTCATGGGCAGCGTTCTTGCAGATCTGAAGTGGACAACCTGTCTTGTATACTTGGACGACGTAATTGTTTTTGCCCCGAATTTCGAGGGGCACCTTCGTCGCAGCACTAGAAGCCATCCAATCATCGGGCCTCACTCCGAGAAATGTCATTTCGGTTACGAAGAGCTCAAGTTTTTAGGCCACGTCTTGAACCAGGCAAGAGTTCTGCCGGATCCTGAAAAACTGTTGCGATAGCCAATTTTCCCACACCGCGAAACCAGAATGAAGTTCGACGCTTTTTTGGATTATGTGCATATTACCGGCGTTTCGGGAAAAATTTCTCCAAACTCCCCTTACACTTCTTACTAAGGCTGATATACCGTTCACAGCATCATCTTTATCATCATCATCAGCCTGACTATACCCACTGCAGGCCGAAGGCCTCTCCCATATTTCTCCAATTAATCCGGCTCTGTGCTAGCTGCATCCACTTGACCCCTGCAAACTTCTTAACCTCATCCGCCCACCTAACTTTCTGCCGCCCCCTGCTACGCTTTCATTCCCTTGGAATCCAGTTTGTTACCCTAAGCAACCATGTACTACATGTCCTGCCCATGCCCATTTCTTCTTCTTAATTTCCGCTAGAATGTCAGTAACTTCAGTTGACTGCGTAGATCACAGTAGATTGTGGCAAGCTCTCCAAGAGACGGGAGTTCCAAATCACCTCATATATCTCCTCAGGAACCTGTATGAAGGGCAAGAGGCCACAGTAAGAACTGGGCATAGTCTTACTGATTGGTTTCCGATTGAGAAAGGAGTGAGACAAGGCTGCATACTGTCGCCCTGCCTATTTAACCTATATGCTGAGTGCATCATGAGGAAGGCCGGTCTGGACGAGTCTTCAGCTGGAGTGAAGATTGCTGGGAAACGTATCAACAACCTTAGATATGCGGATGATACCACGTTATTGGCAGAAAGTGAAGTGGAACTCAAGAGAATTCTGATGCGCGTACAAGAAGAGAGTGAGAAGTTTGGGCTTAAACTGAACATTAAAAAGACAAAGATCATGGCGTCTTGCCCCATCAAGTCCTGGAGCATCAAGGGACAAGAAGCGGAAGCTGTGACAGATTTCCTCTTCTTGGGCTCCAAGATAACCCAAGAAGGAGACTGCAGCCATGAAATTAGGAGACGCCTACTTCTGGGAAAGAGAGCCATGGTTAGCCTTGACCGCCTAGTAAAGAGCAGAGACATTAGACTGCCAACCAAGATCCGTATAACTCGTGCTATGGTCTTTCCAGTTGTGATGTATGAATGCGAGAGTTGGATGTAAAGGAGGCTGACCGCCGAAGAATTGGCGCGTTTGAATTGTGGTGCTGCGGAGAATCTTGAGAGTTCCTTGGATGGCCAGAAGATCAAATCAGTCGATATTGTCGACCATAAACCCTGACTGCTCATTGGAGGGTCAAATTCTAAAGTTAAAGCTCAGCTACTTTGGTCATCTGATGAGAAGAGAGGAGTCGCTGGAGAAAGGTTTGATGTTGGGAAAGGTTGAGGGTCACCGGAGAAGGGGTAGGCAGCGAACGCGATGGTTAGATGGCATCCTCGAGGCGCTGCAGATGAAGTTATGTGATGCTAGGAAGATAGTGAGAGACCGGGAAGCGTGGCGTGATATGGTCAATAGGGTCACGAAGAGTCGGACACGACCGAACGACTGAACTGAACTGAACTGAACTTCAGTTTTTTCTCTGATCCACTCTGCACGCTTCCTATCTCTTAATGTTACCGCTACCATTTTTTGTTCCATAGCCCTCTGAGTTGTCCTCAACTTAAGTAGAACCCTCTTGGTTAGCCTCTACGTTTCAGCCCCATACTTGAGTACAGGTAAGATGCAACTGTTGTATACTTTCCTCTTAAGAGATACCGGTAAGCTGCTAGTCATAATCTGCGAGTGCTTACCAAATGCGCTTATTCCCAATCTTATTCTTCTTGTTATTTCCTTTTCATGGTCCGGGTCTGCGGTTACTACCTGTCCTAAGTAGACATATTCGCCTACTACTTCCAGTGCTTCGCTACCTAACGTAAGCTGCTACCTAACGTATAACAGCAAACGAAAGCATTTCGAGAGCTTCAACGTCGTCTGCAGTCACCTCCAGTTCTAGCACATTTCGATGAAACGGCAGACAACGAACTGCACACCGATGCAAGCAATGTCGGTTTGGGCACTGTCCTAGTACAGATACAGCGCAGTCAACAGCGTGTGATCGCATACGCTAGACGGGCTTTGTCTAAGGCCGAGGTAAACTACTCTGCCACTGAGAAGGAACGTCTCGCCATCGTGTGGTCTATTTCGAAGTTCCGACCATACCTATACGGCAGACCCTTTAAAGTGATGACGTACCATCACGCGCTTTGATGGCTGACACCCCTCAAAGACCCTTCTGCACGTCTCGCAAAATGGAGCCTACAGCTTCAAGAATATGACATCACCGTAACCTACAAGTCAGGCCGTAAGCATTTGGACGCGGATTGCCTGTCTCGCGCTCCTGTGCAAGCAGCTTCGGACCCAAGTGGTGATGACGACGCATTTCTGAATGCAATCAGTACAGCCAACTTTTCCAATAGTCAACACAACGATCCCGAGCTTCGACAGGTAATCGACTTTCTTCAAGGTGCCGGTAGCATGATCCCTAAATCTTTTCGTCGCACTATGTCCTCTCTGTGTTTACGTGACGGCGTTCTCGTCAAGAAAAAATTTACCGCCAACAGTCGCCAATACCTACCTGTTGTACCAGCAAGCATACGGGACAAATCTTTTCAAGCTTGTCATTATGAACCCCCATCCGGCTACTTTGGAGTCACTTGGACGCTATCCAGAATTAAAGCACGGTATTATTGGCCTCGTTTATCAAGCGATGTCACACATTATGTTCGAACGTGCCGTGATTGCCAGCGCCGAAAGGTTCCTCCTCTGATGCCAGCTGGTCTTTTAAAGCCCATTACCCCACCGTTCAGATCATTCCCGCCAATAGGGATGGACTTGCTTGGACCGTTTCCTACTTCCACCTGTGGGAACAGGTGCATTATAGTAGCAACTGATTACCTGACCCACTACGCAGAAACCGCTGCTATTTTATGTGCTACCGCCTTTGAAGTTGCGAAATTCTCGGTTCTTCAAATTCTCCTCAGACATGGAGCACCAAAGGTCTTGATTACAGACAGAGGAGCAGCAGTTTCTGCAGAGCTCATCCAGCACATCCTTATTCTGAGGGTCACCAACCATCGTCGGACATCATCATCATCATCAGCCTGACTATACCCACTGCAGGGCGAAGGCCTCTCCCATATTTCACCACTTAACCCGGTTCTGTGCTAGCTGCGTTCACTTGACCCCTGAGAACTTCTTAATCACATCCGCCCACCTAACTTTCTTCCGCCCCCTCCTACGCTTTCCTTCCCTTGGAATCCAGTTTGTTACCCGAAGAGACCATCGGGTATCCTCTCTTCGCACTACATGTCCTGCCCATGTCCATTTCTTCTTAATTTCCACTAGAATGTCGGTAACTTGAGTTATTTCTCTGACCCACACTGCACGCTTCCTATCTCTTAATGTTACCCCTACCATTTTTCTTTCCATAGCCCTCTGTGATGTCCTCAACATAAGTAGAACTCTCTTGGTTAGCCTCCACGTTTCAGCACCATAAGTGAGTACAGGTAAGATGCAACTGTTCTATACTTTCCGCTTGAGCGATACCGGTAAACTGCTAGTTATAATCTGCGAGTGCTTGCCAAATGCGCTCCATCCCAATCTTATTCTTCTTGTTGTAGTAATCCCGATCGCCATCATCAGCCAATAAACACTTCACATTGTTATTTCCTTTTCATGGTCCGATTCGATGGTTACTACCTGTCCTAAGTAGACATATTCGCCGACTACTTCCAGCACTTCGCTACCTAATGTAAACTGCTGTTCCTTCCCGAGGCTGTTGAACATTACCTTAGTGTTCTGCATATTGATTTTCAAGCCTACCTTTCTACTTTTCCTGTCTAGGTCATCAATCATTATTAGTTGCTTAGCAAGGCAATGTCATCAGCAAATCGCATATTACTGAGGTATTCTCCATCCATCCTTATCCCTGACTGCTCCCATTCCATGTCTCTGAATACTTCCTCTAAGCAAGCTGTTAATAGTACTGGGGAGATTGTGTCTCCTTGCCTAACACCTTTCTTTATGGGAATTTTGTTACTTTCTTTATGCAGAACTATGGTTGCTGTGCAGCCACTATATATATCTTCCAGCACTTTCACGTACGGCTCGTCTATACCCCCTGATTTCGCAATGCCTGCATCACCGCCGAGGTTTCAACTGATCGTCGGACAACTGCATACCATCCCCAAACAAACGGCCTGACGGAACGTCTGAACAACACCATTGCCGACATGTTGTCGATGTATGTGCACGTCCATCACAAGACGTGGGAAGAAGTATTACCTTACGTAACATTTGCATATAATACCGCCGTTCAAGAAACGACCAACATGACTCCGTTCAGCCTAATTTACGGATGAGAATTGACGACCGCGCTCGACGCCATGCCGCCTCATATCGACGAAATTCCAAATGACGATGTCGCTTCTTTTCTACAGCGTGCCGAAGAGGCCCGCCAACTTTCCCTAGTGCGAATTCAGTAGCAGCGAGGCCGAGATGCAGAACGCTACAACCTGCGGCGGAGCACTGAAGAGTATCTTCCAGGGGACCTTGTCTGAGTTTGGTAACCTATTCGACGACGCGGACTCAGTGATAAACTCTTCCGCCGTTATTTCGGTCCCTACCGCGTTCTTCGACGCGTTGGTGATGTGGACTATGAAGTTGTTCCTCATGAAGAACCAGAACCCCGAAGTCCCAAGCGTTCTGAAGTGGTCCACGTGGTCCGGTTGAAGCCTTTGCATGCCAGACAACAGCGACTGTACTATTCTGCTCCCACTTCAATGTAGCATTGCGGCGATATTTCTCAAACGGGGGGGGGGGGGGGGGGGGGGCTAATGTAACATGCGCTGACGACGATGACGCAGAGAGGTGTGAGAGAATGAAGAAGTGTGCTAGCCTCCAAGACTGCGCTCTAACGCTGTTTCTGAACTCTGAGCCTGCCCCGGCGCAACTGTGAGGGACCTCGTTTAGGCGACATTATGGCAAAGCTCGTGGCACGAGCGACTGCCCAGGCCACAGGCGTTCTACGTTTTTGCAGTGAATACAAATCTTACGAAACGACCCTCGGACTATGACGTGAAGGAACAGTTTAAAAACCAGGTCATAACTGCACGCGTACTAAAACATTGAATATGCCTGCTTAGATTTCGCTGAATTTCCCGATTTACGCAACAAGCATAAAGGCCATATTTTAGTTCTTAACATGACACGGCTCATTCGTGGAGTGTACAAAAAGTTTGTACGCAGTGTACGTAGTGGCTGTTTAGCCTATGTCGAGTATAAAAGCCACAAGTGTTGTATTCCTGGAGAGTTCTGTGGGGCATAATTTCGCTGACCTGGTTGTTGGTCTTAATTCAGTTCAGTCGTTCAGTCGTGTCCGACTCTTCGTGATCCTATGGACCATACAACGCCACGCTTTCTGGTCTCTCACTATCTTCCTAACATCACATAACTTCACCTACAGCGCCTCGAGGATGCCATCTAACCATCGCGTTCGCTGCCTACCCCTTCTCCGGTGACCCTCAACTTTCCCCAACATCAAAACTTTCTCCATCTACTCCTGTCTTCTCATCAGATGACCGAAGTAGCTGAGCTTTAACTTTAGAATTTTACCCTCCAATGAGCAGTCAGGGCTTATGGTCGACAATATCGACTGATTTGATCTTCTGGCCGTCCAAGGAACTCTCAATAGTCTCCGCCAGCACCACAATTCAAACGCGCCAATTCTTCGGCGGTCAGCCTTCTTCACAGCTCAACTCTTGCATTCATACATCACAACTGGAAAGACCATACGGATTTTGGTTGGCAGTCTAATGTCTCTGCTCTTTATTAGGCAGTCAAGGGTGGCCATGGCTCTCTTTCCCAGAAGCAGGCGTCTCCTAATTTCATGGCTGCAGTCTCCTTCCGGGGTATTCTTGGAGCCCAAGATGCGAACATCTGTCACAGCTTCTACTTCTTGTCCCTTGATGCTCAAGGACTTGATAGGGAAAGCCGCCACGATCTTTTTAATGTCCAGTTTAAACCCAAACTTCTCACTCTCTTCTTGTACGCGCATCAGAAGTCTCTTGAGTTCCACTTCACTTTCTGCCATTAAAGTGGTATCATCCGCATATATAAGGTTGTTGATATGTTTCCCAGCAATCTTCACTCCAGCTGAAGACTCGTCCAGATCGGCCTTACTCATGATGCACTCAGCATATAGGTTAAATAGGCAGGACGACAGTATGCAGCCTTGTCTCACTCCTTTCTCAATCGGAAACCAATCAGTAAGGCCATGCCCAGTTCTGAATGTGGCCTCTTGCCCTTCATACAGGTTCCTGAGGAGACAGATGAGGTGAATTGGAACTCCCATCTCTTGGAGAGCTTGCCACAATCTGCTGTGATCTACGCAGCCAAACGCTTTCGCATAATCGATAAAGCAGAAGTAAATGGGTTTCTAGAACTCTTGCTTTTTCCATGATCCAGCGAAGGTTGGCAATTTGGTCTCTAGTTCCTCCACCCTTGCGAAACCCAGCTTGCACGTCCGGAAGTTCCCGATCCACATACTGCTGCAGCCTACCTTGGAGCATTTTCAACATCACCTTGCTAGCATGCGAAATAAGCGCGATCGTGCGGTAGTTGGAACAATCTTTGGCACTGCCTTTCTTTGGAATGGGGATGTAAACTGACCTCCTCCGATCCTGTGGCCACTGCAGGGTTGTCCAAATTTGCTGACATAATGTATGCAGAACGTTAACAGCGTCATGGTTGAGGTTTTGAAGCAACTTAGTTGGAATGCCATCAATTCCGCTAGATCTGTTCTTAGCAAGGCTGGCTAAGGCCCATTCAACTTCACTCTTCAGGATGGCTGGCTCGAGATCAGTAATCACAACCGTCTTATGTTGGGTTTGCGCATCCGGGTCCTTCTTGTACAGTTCTCTGTATCCCTGCCACCTCTTCTTTATCTCTGAGGCTTCAGTGAGGTCTCTGCCTCGTTTGTCCTTTATCACGCCCAGCTTAGCACAGAAGCTTCCTTTGATATCTTTGATTGTCTTATACAGAGGTCTTGTGTTCTTCAGTTGGCTGTTGTCCTCGACTGCTTGGCTCTGTAAGTTCAGGAAGGCATTCTTGTCTCTTCTTGCTATTTTATGAAAATCCGCATTGAGAACCTGGTATCTTTCTCTTTCCCCCATAACTTTTGCCAGCCTCCTTTCCTCAGCTATTTGCAAAGCCTCTTCAGATAACTAGCTTCCTTTGTTGCATTTCTTTTGCTTTGAAACTACTTAGAAGCAACGTCTTGTAATCAGTCCACATCTCTTCAGGCTCTCTGTCTTCTAGATCTAATTCTTGAAATCGATTTCTCACTTCCACAGCATATTCTGATGGAATTTGATCCTACCTGAAAGGCCTTATAGTTTTCTGCGTTTTCCTCAATCGAAGCTTAAATTTGACAAGAAGCTGATGATCGGTGCCACAATAGGCCCGAGGCCTTGTTTTTACTGCTTGTATAGCGCTTCTCCATCTCTGCCGGCAAAGAATATAATCAATCTGATTCCTGTACAGACCGTCCGGTGTACTCCATGTGTACAGGCTGTTGCTGTTGAAAAGGAGTATTCGCTATGGTCACGTTGTTTTCTTGACAAAACTCTACTAGCTTCTGCCCAGCTCCATTTGGCTCACCAAGACCGAACTTGCCTGTAATTCCGGATATTTCTTCACTCCTCACCTTAGCATTCCAGTCTCCTATGAGAAAAAGGACGTCTGATGATGAAGTGCGGTCTAAAAGGCATTGCAGTTCAGCATAAAATCTCTCAACGTCAGCTTCTTCATCAGTAGTGGTTGGTACATAGACTTGGATAACTGTTATGTTGAAAGCGTGACCTTGGATCTGAAGTGAAATCATTCGGTCGTTTTGGGGGTTGTACCCTAGCACTGCTTTGCCCATTCTTCTGTTTACTATGAGAGCGACCCCATTCCTTCTCCTGGATTCGTGCCCAAAATAAAAGACATAATGGTCGCCGGAATTAAATTCTTCCATTCCGGTCACCTTGAGCTCGCTGATACCCAAGATATCAATGTTAAATCTCTCTATTTCTCGCTTGTCGACATCCAGTTTACCTTGCGTCGTAGATCTTACATTCCATTTTGCTATGTGATATATCTCCTTGCAACATCGGACTTTCCGGTCGCTTCCCGACACATCCACAACTTAGCGTCCATTTGGCTTTAGCCCAGCCGTTTCATTCGTCCTGGAGCTACTAGGAATCGCCCTTTGTTCATCCCCAGTAACACGTGGGACACCTTCCAACGTGGAGGGCTCATCTTCCGTCGCCATATCATTAATGCTATTGAGACTGGCCATAGGGTTTTCTTGGCAGGAAATACCGGAGTGGGTTGCCATTACCTTCTCCAGTGAATCAGATTTTGTCAGAACTCTTTGCCATGACCTCTCTATCTTGGGTGGCCCTACACAGCAGAGCTCACGACTTCATCGAGTTTCGCAAGCCCCTCCGCCACGACAAGGCTATGATCCATGAAGGGGTGCTTTTAATTAGCTATATTTAATTAGTTATCCGTGACTGAAAATTGGACTTTCCGCTATAGTATCGAGTCATATATCGTTGGATAGACTATATCGTATGAGGGTAGAATTAACTAGCCAAAAAGACGCACAAAGGAAAAAAGAAAAAAAGCAGAGAGGAAACCGGACAGCGCGTTACTGGATATATGGACATCGTCACACCACCTATCAGGTCCGTACACGTCAGAAGGGCAATATAATTATCTAAAAATAAATTCCAAGTTTAACATAGCGTGCCTAAAACCGATAAAAACACCGATGACTCTTTAAAAACAAAATGACACGTGGTGTAAAGTGCCAAAGTAACATAAAAAAACAATAAACAATAAAAGTCATGTTTAACATAGGGTGAACTAAACAAATAAAAACAACGATGACTGTTTAAAAACATAATGACACGTGGTGTAAATGTCCAAAGTAACGTTTTAATGAATAACAAGAGAGCGGAACGTAAAGGCATAAAAACCGACCTCGAAACCCCGAAAAAATCATGTAACATCCTAAACCTTCTTTAATGTTTTAAACACTAAACACCTTGTGCCACCGCAAAATAGGCAAACAAAACTTCTATGATGATTGGAACCCAGTGATATGTTGAGAAGTGAAGACCAGATAAAAAGCGCGAGAAAACATAAAAAGCAGAACAAGCACATGCAACAGCTTAAGCATCCACCAACGGTTTCGTCTTCTGAATACACGCAGTATATAGTAGCACAACTCGTACTGATGTTTTCGTTCAGCCACATTTTTGCAAAAAAACTTTCCTCACTCTCATACAAGGAAACTGAGGCATGGCTTACACAATTTTGGCCCTTTTTTCTCATCCAAAAAGCTGCTTTCAGTTCACAGACAACACGTTCGCGGCTCCGGTCCAAACCCACTGTCGTTTCTAACATGGGTTTGCACTGACGGAGATCCTAGTCCTTGCAATGCAGCGGCAGATTAGACCTCGTTCCAGCGTTCACTGAACGTTCTTTAATTCAAACATCGCCCCATTTGCTCAAAGTACGTCTTACCACAAGTGAGAGGAACCTGATATATAACCCCTTCATTGCACTCTACGTGCCTATGCCTATGCTTTGTTCCAAACGTTCTGTCTTTCCTTTTCTCTGGGTGTTTATGCGAGGACAGAACGCGGCCACTTTACAGGGGGCAGAGAAAACTACTGCTACCTTAAACTTGGAAGCTACTTTTTTTCAAGTTAAGGGCTACGCGATGGATATAGGGAATTATCACTGGCCTATTTATTTCAGCTTCAGGATTGGACGTTCATTTTTCTTTCCTTTTGCTTTTTGAAGAGGCGACTCCACTACCCTCGTCATGACTGACTGAGGGAAGCCTGAATTCTGAAGCCTAGCTGCTGGAAACGTGCCTGCATTGTATGGGAACATGAATTTACAATGGCTGCCTGTAGGGCTGATGTTGCAATAGCTCGCTTGCCTCTTTTGGAGTGAGCTGATTCATAGGATAAAAGTTCTTTCTGCGCACGCGTGGTACATCCAGCATAACTTATCACCTGCTATAGATAGCTGCAAGTTTAAAAACTGTAATTTACCGACTTGCGTAAATTATAATCCTTCTCCCAGCTTACAAAATATTTCAACCCTTTTATTAACTGCGTAGGTGCTTATCCTGCTTACTTAAAATAGTAAAAAAAAAATGGTTTACAAACAGAATTTTGGTGGTTCTCGGCAAACTACCAAGGCCACCAGAAGGAAGCTGTGAAGGTACTCGCGGGGAGGCTCGTCTGCCGGAGCCTGGTGTTGGCTAAGGACCAAAGTTCAGTCTCGAGCAGTCACCCATGAGCTCTCAACAGAACAGCGGCGGGAAATTCATCGAAGCAAGATCGGGAGCGTTGCCTGTTGGATGCGCTCTTGAAAACAGCGTTGGTCAAGTACTTCAAGGACAATGGTCTGCAGTTGGTGCAAGGGAGGACGTTTCGTCGTGGTACCAACGGGAATTTATAATGCAAATGCCCGTTGTGCAGTGGAGAAAAACTTGGAGCATTCGAAAGTCAGGCCTACCAGGGCGAAGTCAAGGGCCCTCTGCAACGAACTGGATCTACCAAAGTCTATAAGTGTCTGCAAGGGCAAGAGCATATTTTTTACGATCAAGACTCATAATGAAGGTGTGCATCGTAAGCGAGCGTGGATCTTGGCAGCGCCCCGTAAGTCAGGGATACTTTCGCCACAAAAACTATTCGGAAATAATTACGTTTCTTCAAAATAGTCAGCAGGTTGGGAATTTCTTTTCTGTTGATGCCAAGGAATTTTTTATTACATTTCCCATGAAGAATTGTTCTTAGCTGTTCGCGAATGCCTAGAAAAGAACGGGATCGTGCCCTTTCAGAATGCAGCCGGTGTTTCGCTTGAAAGTTTTATGTAATTTTATGTAATTACCTAAACGCTGCAGTTGTACAGTTTAAAGGCGGGGTTTTCATTCATAGAAAAGAGATATGTATAGGCTCTTGCATTGTGCCTGTTCTGAGTAACATTTTTCTTTCAATGATTAATGGTAGGGTGGAAGAGCATTGAAAAAGCCTTGAAGGTGTTCGGGTTTGTAGACAATTTTTTTATTATTTTAAGTAAGCACGATAAGCGCTCCTACCTAAGCACAGTTAATGAAAGTGTTGAAATATTTGTAAGCTTGGAAAAGGATTAGAATTTACGCAAGAGCAGCCCGAAGGCGGTAAGTTACAATTTTTAGACCTGCAGCTATATATAGCAGGTGATAAGTTATGCTGGATGTACCACCCACGTGCGCAGAAAGAATTTTTATCCTCAGCGCACTCAAAGACAGTGAAGCGAGCTATTGCAACATCAGCCCTACAGGCAGCCATTGTAAATTCATGTTCCCATACTATGCAAGCACGTTTCCAGCAGCAGATAGCTTGGCTTCAGAATGCAGGCTTTCCTAAGTCAGACATGACGGGGGTAGTGGAGTCGCTTCATAAAAGTAAAAGGAAAGAAAAATAAACAGTCCAATCCTGAAGCCGAAATAAATAGGCCAGTGGTTATTCCCTATTCGCCGCGAGATCGACCTAGAGGTGGCGCCACCGTCACTCCGGTAGTGTAGATCGGCAGCCGGCGGCGCTCGCAGAAACGCACGCTGCGTAGGTTTGCTTCCGAGTATACGGCGGGTTTGTTGGCGATGAAAACGTGTCTTCTGCAGTAAAAGAAGAGACATCTGGGCGAGTTGGTATGGTGACATGATAGAAAAACAGCGCAAAAGACGTGCACGGAGGAGAAGAACGGACAGGACAAGCGCTGACTCACAACTGAAGTTTATTGAAAAAAACACGTTATATATCTGTGTTTTTTTCAATAAACTTCAGTTGTGAGTCAGCGCTTGTCCTGTCCGTTCTTCTCCTCCGTGCACGTCTTTTGCGCTGTTTTTCTATCATGTCTTCTGCAGTATTTCTGCAATATTGCATAAAAAGATCCAATGATTTCGCCAATGCAGCAGAAGAGCGGATTTTAGGAAAACAAAGCACGCAACCACCAGTCTTCTAGATTTACTTTGCACGTTTCTTGAGCTGTACCGCGCTCACGCGCCTAATGCTTGGACCTGCCTAATGACAGCTTTGTTTTCATTATCGACTTCTAAACAGTTTGCACGTGCCTCATGCGGGTGAGAGCGGCGAATTTAGTGTCAAGCCCACGCAGATACAAGGTTCGTGCTGTGACCTGCAGTAATTTAGATTGAATCGAGAAAGCCTGGTTAAATATATCGTACTTGACTCGAGGATTAAGCAGGTTAAATGTAGCATTGGCAGCGCACTGCATGGCGAGTTGCTTTAGACTGAGTGCACATCAATTCTGGCCCAGACAACCACGCACAAATATTCCCCAAATATGAGATCACGCCGACACTATACAGGAAACCTCACCACACAGGAAAGCTGATTGTTCACGTGTACAGCGCTGAGTGGATTGAATTTGCCGAGATGCTTTTTGCGGCCACTGTCATAGAATGTGATAGTGTATTAATGCATGCGCCACTAACTGGAAATGATTTCCTGAAACCGAGGAAAGTATAAGGGATTTCTGATGTGTATGTTCTGGGAAGCAATTTTACAGGCTGAAAATTTCTTTATCACTTATTATTTAGCAGTGACTAAATATTATGCGAAGTAAAATATTAGGGTTGCTTCCAAAACAGATGCCGGATATAAAACTATTCCGAAAGAAATGGAGGTCATCTTATCATGCGACTATAAAAATGTATTTATTCCCGAACTAAACACTGATATTCGGGCCCGCATGAAGCTGTATTACTCCCTCTGTCAGAAATGACGAGTTTTGTCGGAAGACAGCACTTGGACGAAAAGGGATTATAATGATTATAATAGGCTACCAGTAAAGTACATTGATCTATGTGTATTATGTAATATTTAGGGTGACAATTAGGTGCAGGGAATATGTTTCCCAAACATTCGAGCATTTCTCTAAAGCAAAATGTGCTCACTAAAACTTTTACGGATGCACAGAAGCCTTCAACAACAAAAGAAAAGAAATGCATATTGGCCCGGGTTTAACGCATGAAAGCGGCATCGGCTATGACGGATGATTGCAGAGGCTGGTTTTCGTGTCGTTTTTTTTTTCATTAATAACACCACATTTACCACGTGGGATTGTTTATTGTGCAGTCAAATCCCACAGCAGAGGAACGCCTTTCGAAACGGTTGTGATTGAATCCCCCGTTCTCGAAATCAGCAGTCGAGCGCCCTTACCATTGAGACACCGCGACAGAGGTTTAAAAGAAAAAAAAAAAAAAGTACTCACACAACTCTATCGTGCATACAGACGGCACAGCAGGCATAGAGTGGTCTGTTCAAACTGCATTCTGCTATATGAAGCAGTCTGCGGTGGCATATGTTTTAGTAGCTGCGGTATTCCAAACAGAAACGGGAATATGCGATTTCTGAGCGTTTGCATTATACCTTTTATTGACCGCAACGACCTGTTTTGCTTTGACACGACGGTGACGACAGTACCACTTCGTTTCAGGCATTGCATGTCAAAGGATCTCAAGCGCCGAAGACCGCGATGGATGATGTCCTTATCCAAGCATGACATGCTCGATACGGACAAGTATATATATTTTTTAATGAAGCGTGGGGTTATAGACTGTTCATATTTATTTTGCAAGAGGCGTATAGGTAAGCAAAAGCGCACAGGAACCACGAAACAAACAAAATACTCCTGTACACGCCGCATGCGTGTTGTAAATCTCTGCGGGCTGGCACGCGACGCGAAAACGCATCCACACTGAGTAGGTTTCGCCGCTGAGCCGCAAGGTGGCGACTCTGCTCGATCTCGAGGCCAATACCCATTGCGAGCCATCGCGTAGCCCTTAACTTGAAAAAAAGTAGCTTCCAAGTTTAAGGTAGCAGTAGTTTTCTCTGCCCCCTGTAAAGTGGCCGCGTTGTGTCCTCGCATAAACACCCAGAGAAAAGGAAAGACAGAACGTTTGGAACAAAGCATGGGGGTTATATACCAGGTTCCTCTCGCTTGTGGTAAGACGTACTTTGAGCAAATGGGGCGATGTTTGAATTAAAGATTAAGGGAGCACGAACGTTCAGTGAACGCTGGAACGAGGTCTAATCTGCCGCTGCATTGCAAGGACTAGGATCTCCGTCAGTGCAAACCCATGTTAGAAACGACAGTGGGTTTGGACCGGAGCCGCGAACGTGTTGTCTGTGAACTGAAAGCAGCTTTTTGGATGAGAAAAAAGGGCCAAAATTGTGTAAGCCATGCCTCAGTTTCCTTGTATGAGAGTGAGGAAAGTTTTTTTGCAAAAATGTGGCTGAACGAAAACATCAGTACGAGTTGTGCTACTATATACTGCGTGTATTCAGAAGACGAAACCGTTGGTGGATGCTTAAGCTGTTGCATGTGCTTGTTCTGCTTTTTATGTTTTCTCGCGCTTTTTATCTGGTCTTCACTTCTCAACATATCACTGGGTTCCAATCATCATAGAAGTTTTGTTTGCCTATTTTGCGGTGGCACAACGTGCTTAGTGCTTAAAACATATCAAGAAGGTTTAGGATGTCATAATTTTTTCGGGGTTTCGGGGTTGGTTTTTTTGCCTGCAAGTTCCGCTTTCTTCCTATTCATTCCAACATATTACTTTGGCACTTTACACCACGTGTGATTTTGTTTTTAAACAGTCATCGGTGTTTTTATCGGTTTAAGTTCACCCTATGTTAAACATGGAATTTATTGTTAGATAATTCTGACGTGTACGGAGCTAATAGGCGCTGTGACGATGTCCCTACATATTGTGTGTGCATTTCAATTAAAAAAAAATCGGTTCCCAGTAGTGCGTTGTCCTGTCTCCTCACTTGTGTTTGTCTCCTTTGCGCTTACGTTTCTCCCGTACGATCATGAACGAACTAGCTCAGCAACAAGTTTTACTTGAGAGAGGAAACAGACCAGCTTCTTTCCTGTCTGCTTCTTTCTTTTTCATTTGTGGTTCATCCTATCTAAATGCAATGCACCAGTTATCTCAACAAAGTGTTGTACAGATTATATCGAGTACGACTGCACTGCAGCCATTGGTGGTTATTAAAACCTTTAATAATTTTGTGTCATCAACCATTCAACTCTACGCTACAAGGCTAAGTCATACGATCTCGATGAGTGAAATCCAAACCCAAAATCAGCATAACTGAACTAACGGTTGTGCCTGTTTTTTGAGCGGTCTTGATTCGATTAGAAAAGCGCAACTAAAGCGAGAGAGTAACACCTAATGCTTGTACATTGACACTTTCTAACTAAACTATTTTTTTAAATAACCTGCGAGTTCTCATCGTACTGATTCAAAGTGAAAGCTTCCCTTTTGAACGAGCAGGTGCAGCCCACCATCGGTGTAGACGACGGGGAGGACAGCGGAGATGGTGGTCGCAGCTGCAGCGCTGGGCCCGCCGAGTCGCGAATTCCTCGCCCGCGCGTCAGGCAGCCCGAAAGGCCCCGGCTGTCCGTGGCTCCTCTCAGCCATTCGGCGTCCGCTCCCATGGTTCCCGACTGGAGGCCGTCCCATGATGCGCCGCAGCCACCGCCGGGAAACCCGCCCCCGAACCACTGTGTGCCAGCCAGGTTGGTTGCCGCTATACCTATCGTGCCATCTGTGGCCGTATTGAGAGCCCATAATATTTCAAGGTCAATGCTCATTTCAAATGGTCAGTCAGTCATGTTGTCATGCGCCAGCTTACCAGACAACTGGCTGAGTCCCAGTTTGACATTGGCTCATCTCCACGAAATAAGCATTTCTCGGGTTTATGCAGGGATCAGTAAAAGTACTGCTCTAAGCTGGCTCTCTGTAGATGCAGTGGTCGTCAGTCGGTGTTGTATTCAATGCTTTCTTTTATTGCTTTAAAGGCTCCGGTTTGGTGGAATTGAATGCTGTGGCAATTTGGCAATTTATGGGAGCAAGTCAGCATACTTTCTCTAAGAGTCTCATCATCATTAATATAATCAGCCTGATTATACCCACTGCAGGGCGAAGGCCTTTCCGATATTTCTCCAATTGATCCGGCAATTGATCCGGCCCTAGCATTTTTCGTTCCATAGCCCTCTGGGTTCAGTTCAGTCGACTCTTGGCGATCCTGCCGCTCTTGCAGGACAAAACAATGTTTTATGGGGGAAACACTTTTTACCTCGGTGACGCAAAAAGCGCCAGAGCGACGGAGAACGTTTTCGGTGTGTCGCTGCCGCTGAGTTCGCTTGCGTGCCAACCAGCCTTCACGCGGACAGAGTTCTCGGGTTTCGAATTTCGGAAAAGAGCAAAGTGATGTAATTTTATTTTTTATTTATTTATTTATGAATACTGCAATCCCATGCGGGATTTTAGCAGGGTGGGATACATCCTTATAGACAATAACATAGGCAACAACAACAAGAATACAAAGTTCAATAAGAGGCGGAAACAACAAACAAAGTAAGTCGTGGCAAAACAGATGGTTGTAATGATTACACAAAACCGGACAGATTAAGGCGTGAACAAAATAAGTTTACAGATGGCTGTGAAACAGTGTCATTGTCTAATTTATTCCATTCGGTGATAGTCCTGGGAAAGAAAGAATATTTGAAGCAGTTATTGCGAGTGGAATAAGGAGCTGTTGTTAGGGCGTGTCTTTGTCTTGTGGCATATCCTGTAGAGAAAGAAATTATATGTGACACGTCAACTTTGTAATCACCCTTTATCAACTGAAATAGAAATTTTAGGCGCAGTGCTCTGTTCCTTTCGGTAAGAGAAGGAAGTTTGGCCTTTGCTAAAAGTGTTGTCATTGAGGTGCGCCCAAAGCTATTGTAAATAAAACGGACTGCCCTCTTCTGCAAATTTTCAATCATATTGGTGTGTTTTTGTGTATAGGGATACCAGATAATAGAGGCGTATTCTATGCTTGGAAGGACAATGGTTTTATAAGCCATTAACCGGACAGCGGGTGTGGATAGTTTTAATGCTCGTCTTAGAAAAAAGAGTTTTTGATTAGCATTACTTTCTACGTATTTAATATGATTTGTCCAGCTAAGATCTTTTGAAATCCAAAGACCGAGGTATTTAAACTGCTCAACTTCAGATAGAAAAATATTCCGGGCTGAATACCTGAAATGAAGAGGGTTCTTTTTATGGGTTATTTTCATAAATACTGTTTTCTCAAAATTAACCTCCATTTGCCATTCTTCACACCATGAAACAGCTCTTTGAAATGATTCATTTAGCTTTAACTGATCATTAGCGCTGTTAATTTCAGAATAAATGACGCAATCGTCGGCGTAGAGGTTAATCTTAACATCAATGTTATTTGTAATATCATTGAGAAAAATCAAGAATAAAAGAGGTCCAATAACAGAGCCTTGCGGCACGCCGGAGTCAACTGAAACCTTAGAAGAACTCTGATTCTTAAAAGAAACATATTGTTGTCTGTTCGAAAGATAGCAAGAGATCCAATTAATGAGCTGTGGGTTTGCTAATATTTTATCTAACTTAAATAGTAACTTTTTATGTGAAACTTTGTCAAAAGCTTTTGCAAAGTCCATAAAGATTGCATCGATTTGTTTACCTGAATTTATTGTAGCTGCGAAATCATGTACGGTAATAGCTAACTGTGTGGACGTGGAAAAACCTCTTCTGAAACCATGTTGAGCGCTTGATAGAATGTTGTACTTGTCAAGAAATTCAGAAATATGTTTGTGTATTATATGCTCAAGAAGCTTACATGATGTTGAAGTTAATGAAATGGGGCGGTAATTTGTAATTTGATTTTTCTTACCACTCTTATGGAGAGGCTTTATTTTTGCTGTTCTCCAGTCTCTTGGAACTTGACTGTCACACAAAGACTTAGAGAACAAAGCACATAAATACTTTGAAGTCCAGGGAGCATAACGTTTCAGAAAATCATTGGGAATGCCATCTGGCCCGGGTGATTTTTTAACCTCTAGATTTAAAAGTAGATTGAGTATGCCTTGTTCAGTGATGTTAATGTCATGTATTGGTGGATATGAATTATAGAAGTTTGATAGAATGCCATTGTCTTTAGTGAAAACAGACTTGAAATGGGAATTAAAAGCACTTGCAATTTGACAACCATCTTCACATTCAACACCATTAATTTCAAACACTTCATTCGTTCTACATGTAGGTGTAATCAGCCTCCAGAATCTCTCGGGGGACGATGAAATGAAATTGGGAAGTTTTACACCATAGTATTGATGTTTGTCAAAAGCTACTTGTGCCTTTAGCTGAAAAGAAATTTCAGAAATTTTCTTCAGTAGTGCAGGTAGATCCTTAGCAGTACCTTTCTTATGCTTTAAACGCTTAAGTTGCCTTTTCAGTTGCAAAGTCCCACGAGAAATCCAAGGGTTCCGACTTTTCTTTTTCAAAATTTGAGGAACAAAACGATCAATGCAATGGTTTATGAGGCACTTAAATCTTTCCCACAAAACATGAATATCATCGGTGCTGTTCAAAAAGGACTCAAACTCAAAAGATAGCATATCTATTATTGACACATCATCTGCACGCGAGAAATTGGGCACGGATATTTTCATAGGCTGCTTACGTAGAGAGACATCGGAAAGCGTTAATAACACAGCCTGGTGATCTGAAATACCAGGGAGAACTTCACAGGTGCTGTTTGTTCCAATTGCTCCACTTATGAAGAATATATCGAGTATTGATCTCGAGTTAGTTGTTATTCTCGTAAAATTTTCAACGACTTGAAGTAGATCAAACTCAAACGCTATGTCTATCATCATTTCGCCACATTTATCTCCCCGAACATTTTGTGAGAAGGAAAGCCAGTCTACGTATGGCAGGTTAAAATCTCCGGCCAAAATAATCCGATCACCAGGCTTCACATCTTCAATCATATAGTTTCTAAGACCATCTAGTACTTCAGGGGAAGAGTTAGGTGGCCTATAAATAGCACCTATAATATACCTAATGTTGTCATGATAGGCTTTGCAGAATATTCCCTCGACGTTTTGTATGTCGGGCATTCTTGCCATCGTTAGACAGGCTTTGAAAAGGACACCCACCCCACCCCCTTTGCTACCACGATCTTTTCTATGGATATAGTAACCGCGAGGCACAAATTCGCTATCGTAAACGCTTTTGCTTAACCATGTCTCCGTTAATATAGCAATGTCCGGGTCACAGGCTTCCAAGAGTACTTCTAATTCTGTGCATTTATTAACAACGCTCCTACAGTTCACGTTCAGGATTTTCAGTACGCGAGTGTCACGCATATTCCGTCAAACTGCCATTTTTCTTTACTTTGACTCGCATGCCCTTTACATCATCCCAGTAATAAAGCACACCATTTACACTGAGCTTGTCGTAAACTAGCTTTACTTTTGCTTTATCGCCCCTTTCTTTTTCTGAGCTCTTCCACAGGTTTTTGCGCTTTTCACGAATTCTAAGCGAGAAATCTTCTGAAATAGACTCATTAGAGCCCTTCAGCTTGTGTGCAGCCGCTAATACCGACATCTTTTCATGATGATCGAGGAATTTCAAAATTACAGGTCGGTCTTGATTTGCATCGTTTTTTCGCCCAAGTCGGTGACATCTTTCAATGCTTGATGCTTTTATCTCTAGCTTAGTTTCGAAAAGCACACCCACTGTGTTCAGGAGTTCTTGAGGTGTTTCGGTGCAAGGTTCTTTTATTCCATAAATAATTAGATTATTCCTGCGACTAAAATTTTCCAAGTTATCTATTTTACTTGTTAGGGAAGCTAGTGCAGATTCAATTCCGTTCATATTTTCTTCCATATCTTTTACTTGAGCAGTTACCATACTAAATGCGTTAACCTGTCGCTCCACACCATCGACACGTTCCGTTAAAGAAGAGATTTTATACACTATGTCTTTCTGGGTGGTTTGTATATCCTGGATAGCTAACTGCATTGCGTTTTGACCAGCTAGCAACTGTTCTAGCATTTCTTTTTCACTAGGGCCAGGATTATATTCTATGTCCCCACAAGCTAACAGGTCAAAAGGAATCGAACGAACACATGTAACAAGGTATTTCACACATGGTGGGCAAGGCAGCAGCAGCAAAAATCTGTTGTCATTACGATAACATTTGACCGGTAAGTACCTACTGACCTGGATCATGAAGCAAAAAGGGTTGCTAAGCATGTTGCCTGCACGGCTGCTGCCAGGCCCACTGGTTCGATGCGGCATCCACGGTTGTTTTATACCCATCGGTGAGCTGTCGTAAGGTGACGTCACTTTAGATTGGTCCCAGGGGGGCGCTACGGTGGTTAAACTTGGCTGTCCATTGATGACGCAGCAGTTGACGGGAGGGGACGGTGATACCATAGGCAAGCGTAGCTTCTCGGTGCAGATAGCGGCAGGATAGCAGGTGCACGTGGAAGACGCCTCCCAGCTGATAAAAGCCATGACCTGGATCATGAAGCAAAAAGGGTTGCTAAGCATGTTGCCTGCACGGCTGCTGCCAGGCCCACTGGTTCGATGCGGCATCCACGGTTGTTTTATACCCATCGGTGAGCTGTCGTAAGGTGACGTCACTTTAGATTGGTCCCAGGGGGGCGCTACGGTGGTTAAACTTGGCTGTCCATTGATGACGCAGCAGTTGACGGGAGGGGACGGTGATACCATAGGCAAGCGTAGCTTCTCGGTGCAGATAGCGGCAGGATAGCAGGTGCACGTGGAAGACGCCTCCCAGCTGATAAAAGCCATGACCTGGATCATGAAGCAAAAAGGGTTGCTAAGCATGTTGCCTGCACGGCTGCTGCCAGGCCCACTGGTTCGATGCGGCATCCACGGTTGTTTTATACCCATCGGTGAGCTGTCGTAAGGTGACGTCACTTTAGATTGGTCCCAGGGGGGCGCTACCTTGACCTACTTCTTCACCACGAACCGACTTTATTTAACGAAACAATGAATACACACTGAGCATTGTATTATTTAATTAGAGCTCTGCGGAATTGTGCCGGTTTGTAGTTACAAAATCCATGGCGTCAGATGCAGTCGAGGGCAGCCATCGGAAACGTTCTTCTCTGCAGATGACGCGATCTGTCAGAAAATGATGGATTCGCGGCTATCTTTCGACGACGACGCTGCATTTCGGCGACATTTTAAACGCAGCCTGATAATCACAGCGCTGAGTCTGGCGCACTCTTTGAAATCGATTTCATGCTTCAGTCTCATTTATATCGGGATCATTTTCGCAAGCAGATTTGATAAAGAGTAGGAGGATGTTGATGTAGTGTCCGCAGTCACAAACTCAATGCGGACTTGCCGTCATAGCTGGACGCGCAACAATCAAATGCAGGTGCTAAAGGGTTTTGTCAAGGCGGACTTAAGGGGTTTTTACCCGCCACCTCCTTTTCTTCTTAAGCGAAATAGTTTTATTTAATAATTCCCGAAAGCCTCCGCTGCTTGCAGGTTCTATTTTTAAGCTCCGATATTTGGTTGCAGCATATTAATATACAGCTGCAAGAGGCTATTGTTTTGGGATTTGGTATGAATGCCACCTGAATAGAATCAGACATCTCTAAAGTTCGTGTTTTCGTACAAAAACATAGAGACACATATGCGTGACATTGACAAACGCTCATGTGTGTCTCTTCTGTCATTGTCCAATAATTGGCGCTAACCTCCTCTAAGCCTCACACTTCTGTCCTCGAAAAGTGGTAAAACACGTTAGTGCGTTTATTTACTCCCAAGTGACTTAGGCTTATGAGAGCAATCGTGTTCCTGTCATGCGCAAACAGCATCGTTTTTACAATGTTTATTTATTTATTTAAAAATATAATACCAGCCTGAGTCTGAAGCTTTAGGCAGGAGTGGGCGTACAATGCATACATTGTGTCATAAAAAAAACACAAAAAAACAAAGGAGTAAATACATAAAGAGTCATCACTTGTTGTGGGACTGCCCAGCACTGAAACCAACATGAATCCGGCACCTAACGGTAGCTGGCTTTTCAGAAAGCAATCCTTCCTCATCACTTGCACGCAGGGTCCTCATCATCGCTCACTCATTTCATTTATTTCATTTTATTTACATCACAGAGATGCGGGCAAGCTCAGCCAAAAAGCGAATTATTTTCGCTTGAATGATACCCTAGCCCCCCTGTACATGGCCATACATCGAAGACAACAATTTATACACTGCTAATTATGGATCAGAAACAAGAGCAAGAAGACACAAAAACACCCTTTTGTCAATTCAGATTTAATAAGTTATGGCAATAGGCATTTAAACGTCGCGGCATGGTTGGCACCCAACGTAAGTTCTAGAACGTGCCAAAACTCTTGCTGTCGAAGTGGATAAGTGGAAACATATGCCTCTAAATTTACTAGCTGCAAAAACGCATGCTAATTTTTATTGAGAGACTTCTTATACCTAACACTTAAACAGTATGAAGGAGATTAAATGGGTCGCACGTCGAGCCGACAAGTGTCTTCGTCTGGGCAAGTAGTCATATAAGAGTTATGTACCGGAACGACACTGAAACGTTGGAATAGTTTTTGAGTATGGGCATAAAAATTCACATTGGCAATACAAGGGAATCGCCCTTTTTTGCAGAGGGAATATTTCACTAACATTTTCATGTTTAGAGTTCCCCCACACCAAAAAACAGTAATTAAGATGCGAAAGAAAGAGTGTGTTGTAAATCGTATGCTTTATGGAAGCGGGAAAAAAAGCAGCGAAATGTGACAAGTATTCCGGCACTTTTGGAGAGTTATGTTTCGACATACTCATAGTGGGCATCTATGACATTTTAGCCTTGCACCAAGAGGTTTCACTGTATCGAGAAGCTCTATTCGGTAGTTACCAGGATACAGTTCATAATCTGCTGGCACCTGGTAGATTGAAAAGGGCGGCATTTGTTTATGAGTTAGATTTACTCCAGTATTAAATAATACTGTCAGGGTGTTATTGGCAGTACGCACCAGAGATTCGATGTCGCTGCCTCGAAAGAATTAACTGGTATTGTCGACGTAGATGACGTATTCCGGGTTACTGCTAACAGATGTAATGTCATTAATATACTTCCTTGGGGAACACCTGTACAGATCTGTTTAGAGGAGGAAGTGGCGTTTCCAATGGTAACGCACTGTACGCGGTACTGTAGATAAGGAGGTGGGGGGCTGTTCTGCGAATTCCATACAGTTCTAGCTTTTTAAAGGAAGTTTGGTAATTGAGGCGGTCAAAAGCCTTCGAAAAGTCAATGAAAATTTTGATGCACAATTGGTTAAGTTCAAAGGCTTTTAGAATGATTTCTTTCTGTGTCAGCAATGCCGTTTCCGTAGTCTTGCCATAAAGAAAGCTATGCTGCGATGGGCTCAAGAGTTGAAATCTCCGACAAAAGCTTGACATTCTTTTTTAAATAATTTTTTCCAAAGGTCTTTGGCCTGTAGTTGCGTAAATCATTTCTATCGCCACTTTTAAATAAAACCTTGTAAAGTTGCATCAGCTTAGGGAAGCAACCTGTCGATAATTGAATGTCGTCAGTGTTGTTTAAATTTGTATAGATATCTGGCACTTGAAATTCATCCGTAGGCTCTAAATATATGCTATGGGTATTTCTGTTAATTTCGCATGTCACTGCGCTTGACCTGCAACTTCCTTCAAGAATGCATTGAATTTTTCAGCAAGTATATGACGGCTTTCCACAGTAAGACCTTTAACTACCGAAGGCACACGATTTAGCAACCCATTGAGCTTCCTCCAAGCGCCCTTGCAGCAGTCACTGCGAAATTGGCGTTACAAATGCGTGCTTTTTTCATTCTTCAGAATTGAGTTGAGCTTGTTGCGATACTGCTTGAATGTTTTCAGGTCATGGATAGATTTTGTTTTCACAATTTTTTTATATAATTTGATTTTACGTTTTATCCGTTTCAGCAGTTCGTGGCCGATCCATGGCTTTCCACTTCTAACGTTATTTCTTGTCGCGCGTTTTCAAGGAAATGTTCGTGATAAATGCGCTTAAATATATAAATAAATGTTTCATAGGCAGCATCTGCGGTGTCAGTTTTTGACTATAATACACTGCTCGTCCCTCAAGCTAGTAAGAAAAGCTTCGAAGTTTTGGGGCGTGATACTCTAATATTATATTTCTACACTCGGACGCATTAGTTCTACGGTACTTTTCAAAAGGAAAAAGATCGGAAAATGATCACTTATATCTGAGCATAGCGTACCTGATAAAGTATCGTCTGCATTTATATTCGTGACAAAAATATCAATGAGCGTCGCTGTGCATGCGGTAACCCGGGTGGGCGTGTCTGCAATAACGGCATGACAATTGGATTCCACTGTCGACAGAAACACATTTCTTCCGGGAACAGATCAATGTTAATATTACCTCCAAGTAGCAACGTACATCTATTCTCATTAACATTCTGGCTAAGAAGACTGTCAAGGTGACCGATAAAAGAATTCAAATCCCCATCCGCAGGACGATACATTGCACAATAAATGTAAGTGCGAGATGATAGAGACAAGCATTCGATGTCCTGTGAGGTAAAAGAAATTCGGGAATAATTTCGCATTGAATTTCATTTTTCACTAGAATAGTAACGCCTCCTCCACGTCGGTTTGCCCTATTTAGAAAAAAAAAAACGTGTATAGCCCTCGCGCTTGCATATTTCAATATCAGATTTGTACCCTGTTTCTGTTAGCATTATTAAATCAAAAGCAAAATCGAACTCGTCCAGCAGCACTGACAGGTCATAACCTTTGTGCCGTGCGCAGATCGAGTGTTTAGGTGAAAACAAGTAAGGCTGCAATTTCCAAAATGACCTGACTTTGTGATTCACGTTTCCGGGAGAGACCGTCATTTTCGAGGAAATGTCAGCAATAAAATGGTGCATTTTACGTTATCTTATCAACGTCGTGAATGGTGCGAATGTAGACTATGGATGATGTTTCTGTTCGCTTGGCCAGTATCTTTCCACCACTCATCCAGACATAACGCCATTTCAGAGATTTCTTTTTTCGATGATCATTCCGAGCAACTGTTCCACAGCAGCGCTTATGTGCTCATTTACGAAACCAGTCTCTTTGGTGTGAGGCCAAAGTCTTTCGTTGATATGCGCGTTTTCGTTTTTCGCTTTGTGGAGCACTTCGTCGCGCTTTGAGCGCCTCTTAAATTGAACCACTATGTTTGGTGGCCCTTTAGATTCAATGCACATGGTAACTAGCGCTAAATCAGGCACAGAAGAGAAGGGGACACCACGAACGCTAGACTTGGTTTTATTCCAAAAAACACATTCAATATATAGGCAAACAGTGTAAAAATATCCAACCCATGTTCTGATTGAGGAATTGTATTTCTTTGGATGATAGAGATAACGACTGTCGCTCAATATCAATGACCAATACTCCGAGTATTGGCACATTTAGAAGTTCCCCGTTCGAGGGTTTCAGGGAGGCTCTCTAGTTTAGGCATTCCTTTGACATCTGCGGCTGTAATCCTTTGCTCGAGCTCAATGCCATGCTTTTTCAGATGATCACAGCTAACGTTTCATTGGCTTCCCTTAGATCCTTGTTCTTTTTTTTCACTTTGCTGCTTCTTCGCTTCCTCAAGCTCTGCATTAAAGAATTCCAGACTGTTTTGAAACAATTATTTCCTTCCGAAATTCACGTTCCATGTTAGCTTCGAAATTGCGGATTTCCTATTGCAGTTTTTCAGCTGCGTCCGGCATTAATTAGCGCTCACAAACAAGTGAAAACGTTTTTTCAAGAACGCACACTGATATGGCAGCAACAGCAAATTACTTGCCTAAAAACGGCAGTTACAATGGAGAAGTTCCCAACCTGTAACAGCACAGAGCGAGCTTAGAGCGACTTGCTTCCGCAGCCTTCACTGCGGCCAAGTCTAACTTCGTTTATCCATTCATTTAACCATTTATTCATCCTTCATCTCATACCCTACTGATGCCCTGAGGCAATAAATATCGTTACAAAAAAAGTACATGAAACTGTAATTAATCATCATAAAAGAAAAACAGCGTTAGGCCAGCAGTAAGTAAATTAGTCTGTAGAACAGAAACAAAAAAAGATTGTACAAAGACACATCTTGCAACATAACTCACAGGCAATCTGGCCAACTTGACGCCAAGATCTGGATAAATGTCAGTACACAACAATACATTAAACGTATTCAGTATTCAGCCCAGGGCGCGTCAGAATGATGAGAACGCTGGACAACATCAGCCGGTATTCCACTGGCGAGCCGTTCTTTGATAAATATTGCTTTTACAAAAGCATTCTTTAAATTTTTTAGAGTGATAGGATCATGCTGCGCGCGAGTTAGCAGTTTCAGTTTTTCATCAATTCTTAATTCATCATCATCATCATCATCATCAACCTCAGCCTGACTATACTCACTGCAGGGCGAAGGCCTCTCCCATATTTCTCCAATTAACCCGGTTCTGTGCTAGCTGCATCCACTTGACCCCTGCTAATTTCTTAACCTCATCCGCCCACCTAACTTTCTGCCGCCCCTTGCTACGCTTTCCTTCCCTTGGAATCCAGTTTGTTACCCTAAGCGACCATCGGTTATCCTCTCTTCGCACTACATGTCCTGCCCATGCCCATTTCTTCTTCTTGATTTCCACTAGAATGTCGGTAACTTGAGTTATTTCTCTGACCCACTCTGCACGCTTTCTATCTCTTATTGTTACCCCTACCATCTTTCGTTCCATTCTTAATTCTTAATCGGTGATGCCGAAACAAGCAAAATATTTTCATCTTTTCCTGGTAACGCCTTGAAGCCAGGCTTTCCAAGCTGGCGTCAGAAACGACCTGGACTGGGGATGTGTGGCAGTCATACGTATTATAAATGAAGCTTATTACCGATTTACGTTGTACCTTTTCCAATTCGAAATGATAGTTTATGTGTAGGGGTCCAAAACAACTTCCGCGTATTCCAATATCGGTCTGATGTATGATTTATGTGCCAAAAGTTTTATGTCGTATGTTGACTTTGCCAGCGTTGTTCTCAGGTAACAGAGTTTTTTCATTGCGCTTTTTAAAAGCATATCATACGTGCTAGTTCCATTAGAGGTCGTTAGTAATTAATAATTCAAGATATTTATAACTGGTTACTGCCGCTAAATAATGATTGCGAATGAGATATGGGAAGTGTCAAGGTTGCTTTTTGCGAGTGGCATTCATTGCGAACGTTTTATGGCTATTTACCGTGTGGTGCACTATTCTTATATGTGGTTCAGAGATACGTTTAAATTTACTTGATGGTTAGATGTAACGATTTCATTATACAATACACAGCGTGTGCGAAAAGTTTGATTTTTACTGGGAATGCACAAGCAATGTCATTAATGAAGATAACAAAAAAGGTTGGTCCGAGTACCGTTCCTTGAGAAGCTCTTGACTCAACTAAAGGAAGTCCAGAGGGCACATTACCAGCCTTAACATTTGGACGATGACAGAAAAAATAAGCTTCGATCCATACAAGTAGGATGCAATATTTTTAGTAGCACCTTCAGCTCCAATAATATATTAAATGGGATGCGCGATAGAAAGATGTTTGGGAATCTAAAAAGATAATGTCGACCTAGTTCTGATTATATAAGGCTGAAGCGAGATTGTGAATTGTTTCGAGCAGCAGGGTTGCAGTGGACGTTCGCTATCGCACTGATTTACAGCCGTGCATCGGAATTGTCTCCCCGACACGGAGATTATCCGTAAAAATGGGCTTTCTAGAGCGCTGTACTACTACAGCGTGCGAGGAAGTTGGTTGCGGTGATTGCATGTCGATCGAACAGAATTGAGACGACCACATCACGAGGCCCGATTGTGACTTGGAATGTTTATTCGAAGCCTTTGAGCTGCAGGGCAAATGGGGGCCCGTTTAAACAGGACGCGGTGGTGGCTTGCCCCCACTTCCATCCAAGACGCCTAAAATTATTACACAGCAGAAGTTCGTATGTCTACTTTCGTGTGGGAGCGAACACAATAGCATATACTTGTCAATAGAGAAAAAGAAAATATGTATTTAATAAATCAGTCCGCTATTGCTGATTCCTGCGATATCTTGTAATTTCAAGCACACTGGTCACAACGTCACGGAAGATGTAAAAATATTCCTTAGTTTGCACCCAACTCGGCGTCTTCTACAGAGTGGTCTTTCGTTTGGTGCCACGACGGTGCGAAGCGGAGCAGACCATTCAAACTAATTAAATAGATTAGCGAAGGCGCGTCCCGTTATGTCTGCCTGCGATGCGCGCACGAAAGTCAGCGAAAATGTTTCGTAACCACTACTATGCACTGCGTTTATGATATATTTAAGGAAACAAATTCGGACCCTTGCCGGGGTAAAATGAATTCTTGTATTAGATTTTGCGTCCTTATGAAGCTTTCAGTAAACTCCCTTTTTTGCGGTCTTCTGAGGCCGAATGCATAGGAGAATACTTGCGTGTGCCCCTGCATATGGGCAATGTTAATGTCTGAACCACAGTGGCACTTTTCTTCACACAAAGCTGCTGGAAAAAGAGTACACATCCTGCGAACATGAGGGGTTCATCAGGTGATAAATCGCCTGATTGTAACATGTTTGGACGTCTTGCACACTTGACGCCGTCTGGACGTCTAAGCCTGAATAAATGACCGTGTTATGGATATATCAGGTCGTGCACACAAAAGCATTCAGGTTTTTCATCGAATGTAACCACATACTATACGGATAAAGTCAGAATTATGTTGCGGGTCACGGATCTCTGCGAGATTTGAGATGCTGGCTAACAAGAAGCAGGGCGAGGGATAAGTGAACACTGAAGACAGGTTTTCCGAGCTACGTTTTCGGAGAAGGGCACCTGGCTGGAACATTTGGGTGTGTCTGTTCAGGAGCGCCTCCCGGTACAGCCGGTGGACGACCCCTTTCTCGTCAGGAGCCCACAGGGTGTCTCAAGCTTTCTGGAATCAAAGAGCCAAATATGTTTCCGTCCATTATCTATTGGCATCGAGAAGGCGCAAGGATTACGCGATCGTGTCTTGCGTTGGTGCCTTTGACGCAGCAAGTTTGCACAGTTTTCGGGCCACTTGGAGAATATATTAGATGCTGTGAAGACTGAACACTGGCATTTGAAGCATCAAGAAAACGTTTTCGAGCCTCTGTAGGCCTTTTTCATCGACCAATTTGAACATTGACCGAAACTTGTCAGCGAAAAAGCACCAGCATGGCGCCGGCAGGCTGACATGGCTGAGCAACCCTACGAATGGCTAAATAGGGCGTTTTTTATATGGGAGGGTTATATCAGAATCTTCCGGCCTTATACACGAGCTGGTAGCCTACGCTATCGCGTCATACCCATAAAGGTGGAGCTTAAATGTCCTCAATATATTTTTGGACCACGAGATCGTTTATATCAAACCTTTATCCCCACCATGTTTTCAACACATGGGGGACTACCGAAAAAAATGTTGATAAACAGATGGCTTGTCGAGTCCCCAGCCCCATATAAAAAGTGGAACAGCACGAGGGGATCAACAATGGCAATAAACAATTCAAAACAGTTCAATAGACTCGATCAGTGCAGAATAAAAGTCAAGGCCGGGTTAAACAAGCATCAAGATAAATAAAAACAAAGTTTCTCAATCTGCAGCAATGTAACAACTAGATAGAGTTGATTGATACTAGTTCAAAAGTAAGGCCAGAGAATACCGCAAACCTTCATTGCCAGAATTCAAGCGTGGTATAGCGCCCTTCCAGTTTTTTCATGTCTAGTAGCATAGTAATGCTCATTCTTCTCTAAATGTGCCAATGAATCAAGGCTATATATATTACTCTTCATTTTGTAGTAATCCCGATCGCCATCAGCTCGCGCGCCAACCCGAAGAGGTAGACGAAGTGGAGCCGGAGCCTTGTTGGCAATGCACTGTTTCGAACGCTACCCCCGTCGCTTTGGTTTGCGGACGTTGCCTACGGTCTTGGTGCTCCAATAAACACTTTACACTTGGTGGAGGTGCTTCGATCGTCGCCCCAGTCCTCCTCGCAAATTTCACCCTGGAACTTCGGAACCGCACGCCTTCGGTCACAACCGTGCAGGACGTTCCCAGTCAACCATCGGCGCCCATCCCTGCCACTCCTGCCACCATCTTCTGTCCTGGGGCACAACGCCCCCGTGACTCACCTTTCTTCAGTGGTACCGACGACCATGACGTTGACGACTGGCTGGCCTCTTTCGAGCGCGTCAGCACTTACAACCGCTGGGACGATTCCATAAAACTGAGCAACGTCCTCTTCTACCTCACGGACGTGGCAAATCTGTGGTTTCGAAATCACGAAGCCGATCTTTCGACGTGGTCTGTCTTCAAGAAAAAACTTCGCGGATGTCTTCGGCCGTCCTGCGGTACGCAAACTACGTGCCGAACAATGCCTCCATGCACGGCTTCAACTTCCCGAGGAAACGTTTACCAGCTACAACGAGGACGTGGTTGACCTCTGCAAGCGGGTCAATCCGTTCATGGCCGAGCCCGAAAGAGTCACACGTGTTCTAAAAGGTCTCACTGATGATGCGTACTATATGATGTCGGCCAGGGACCCTACTTCCGTATCCGGTATTATAACCCTGTGCCAGAGGTTTGACGAGCTACGAAAGCAACGCGTTTCTACGCGGCGGGCTGCCGCACATGCCGGCTTTGCTGGCTTGGCACTGGCTACGTCGTCTGCGGAACAGTCTCAATTTATGCGGAATATCCTAGACTTCATCCGCGAAGAAGTTTCACGCCAGCTGTCCCTCCTCCATCCAGTTCAGCTGACAGTCTGCACTTCGCAATTAGCGCCGACCAACGCGCCATCCGCCAAGTTATCGAGGAGAAAGTCGCCGAAGCGCTGCCTTCTAGTGTTCCCATCGCTACTGTGCAAGCCCCACTCACTTACGCTCAAGTAACCGCTGGAACGCGTGGTGCGCTTCCTACATCGTCTTACTAGAACGACCCTACATTTTATGATCCACCTCGTTTCATGGCCCCTCAGTCGCCGATCCCTCGACCGCGACGCCGCATTAAGAACCCATGGCGAACCGCCGACAATCGCCCAAATTGCTATGCTTGCGGGCTCCCGGGTCACGTCGCTCGCCTTTGCCGTCAGCGCCCACTTCATCCTGAGAACACAGTCCGTCAGTACCACTACGACCCCGAGCCGCCCTTGAGCAACGTCTCTTCTGGGTCGTCTCCACCTCGGGCTCAGTACTCGACACGCCGTTCGCCTTCGCCTCGCTGACGTTCCATTTCGCCGATGCTCCGGCGACAGGGCCCTACGCAAGGGGAAAACTAAATGCCGCAGTTCCGGAGGCAAGAACTGCGCGTTTGACGAACACTTTAAGTCCTCCGCCTTTCCCGCCAACGTCATTGAAGTATTCGTAGAAGGTTTTCCCGTTCTTGCGCTGGTGGATACAGGTGCTGCCGTTTCCGTAATTAGTGATGCCCTTCGCCGCAAAATTCGCAAGGTCACGACGCATCTTTCTGCCTTTTCGCTTCGTACGGCCAGTTCAGAGCGCATCACCCCTGTGGCAGCGTGCACGGTACGAGTTTGCATCAAAGACATTACGTATCTCGTCGAGATGGTGGTGCTTTACGCCTGCTCCCACGACATCATCCTCGGCTACGACTTTCTGTCGACTCACAGTGCTGTTATTCATTGTGCTCGTGCTGAAGTTGAGCTTTCCCCTGTGTGTAGTGTTGCCTTGTGTGACCCGCCTGTGCGCCCTGCTTAACTCCTTGTAGCTGCAGACACCCACATTCCTCCCTTTTCTTCTGTTCTCGTTCCCCTTATTTCGACATCTGCCCTCCCTAGCCCTGTTCACTTTACGCCCAAACTCGCCTCCGCCCATTATAACCGCCTCCTTCTTCCTTTCGCCGTTCTAACGATTTCTGATGGCAGCTGTGTCATCTATGCTTCCAACCCTTTTCCCTGCCCGACGGTTGTTCTTCGCGGGGAGTGTCTCGGCTACATTGAAGAGCTGGACCCTGATCGCACTTACATGTTCTCCGAACCTGAAGGTTTTCCTCACGTCGCTGCCCTGACATCTTGTGCTGCTACGAGTGATGAGCTTCCTGTCGACGCCCTTCATCGAGCTATCGCGACTGACCTTCCGTCCGCCCAACGGGACCAAATAGTCGCCCTCCTTCAGCGCTTCAGTGCATCTTTTGACGTGTTGACAGTTTCTCATGCAATTGACACTGGTCCTCATGCTCCCCTGCGGCAGCGACCATATCGCGTGTCGCCCACTGAGCGCCGCGTCATTCGTGACAATGTCGCCAATATGCTTCAACGGGGCATCATATGACCATATCATAGCCCTTGGGCCTCCCCCGTAGTATTGGTGATGAAGAAAGATGGCACGATCCGCTTCTGTGTGGACTACCGGCGTCTGAATAAGATAACCCGCAAAGATGTTTACCCACTCCCACGAATTGACGGCGCGCTAAATTGTTTGCAAGGAGCGCAGTTCTTTTCGTCGCTAGATTTGCGCTCTGGCTATTGGCAAGTACCGATGGCTTCCGCTGACCGCCCGAAAACAGCCTTCATCACTCCCGATGGCTTATATGAATTCAATGTGATGCCGTTCGGACTGTGCAACGCCCCCGCCACCTTCGAGAGAATGATGGATAACATTCTCAGTGGGCTCAAATGGGAAACGTGTCTTTGTTATCTATATGACATTGTCGTTTTCTCGAAAGATTTCCCTTCCCACCTTCTGCGCCTTCAGTGTGTCCTTACGTGCCTTACTGAAGCCGGCCTCAGCTCAACTTGAAGAAATGTCACTTTGCCGCTACCAATCTCACAATACTTGGTCATGTCATATGCAAGGATGGCGTTCTACCGGATCCTACCAAACTTCGTGCCGTCGCAGACTTCCCCAAGCCCACAACCTTGCAAGAACTTCGCAGTTTTGTCGGTCTATGTTCGTATTTCCGCCGTTTTATCCGAAACTTCGCCAGTATCATCGCCCCTTTAACGCAACTTCTCGCCGGAGGCCCGAACCTCTCCTCTTGGTCACCAGCCTGTGATGCTCCGTTCAGTACACTACGCCGTCTACTGGTCTCTCCCCCTATACTCCGCCATTTTGACCCTGCCTGCTCGACCGAAATACACACTGATGCAAGCGGCGTATGTCTGGGCGCTGTTTTTGCTCAACGGAAACCTGGATATTCCGAGTATGTCGTCGCGTACACTAGTCGTACACTCACGAAAGCGGGATCGAACTATTCTGTGACCGAAAAGGAGTGTCTGGTCATCATATGGGCCATTACCAAGTTTCATCCTTATATTTACGGTCGCCCATTCTACGTTGTTACCGACCATCACGCGCTCTGTTGGCTCTCCTCCCTCAAAGACCCCTCCGGCCGCCTCACCCGCTGGGCGTTACGTCTTCAGGAGTACGATATCCACGTCATCTATCGATCTGGACGCAAGAACACCGACGCTGCTGCCCTTTCCTGTTCACCGCTTCCTAACGACTCGACGGCTTGCTTCGTTTGTGCCTACGATATGTCGCCGCTCAACATTACCAACATGAAGTCTGAGCAGCAGAAGGATCCATCTATATTCTCCCTCTTAACATTCCTGTCTACGCCCGCAGAGCTGTCTCCGTCACGTGCATTTCGTCGTCAGGCCCACCACTTCGCCACTCGTGATGGACTTTTATACCGCCGCAATTACCATCCTACAGGGCGAAAGTGGCTTCTCGTTATTCCGCGACATCTCCGTGCTGAAATCTGCGCCTCTTTCCACGCCGATCCCCAATACGGCAATGCAGGTGTCATGAAAACCTATTCTCGACTGCGTATGAGATATTACTGGCGCGGCATGTACCGCTTCATTCGTGAATACATTCGATCCTGTACCGCCTGCCAACGTCGCAAGAATCCACCCCCTCAGCCAGCCGCTCCGTTGCAGCCATTGCCTTGCCCCAGCCGCCCTTTTGACCGTGTCGGTATCGATCTGTATGGCCCGCTTCCGACCCCTTCGGCTAACAACCGCTGGGTCATCGCAGCCGTTGACCACCTAATCCGCTACGAAACATTGGCCTTGCAGTCTGCCACCGCACGGGATGTTGCTTCGTTCATTCTGCATCGCCTCGTTCTTCATCACGGCGAACCGAAAGAATTGATCAGTGACCGCGGACGTGCGTTTCTTTCCGACACTGTCGAAGCCCTCCTCAATCAGTGCTAGATCATTCACCGGAGCACCACAGCGTATCACCCCCAAACGAACGACATGACTGAGCGATTTAATCGCACTCTTAGTGACATGCTAGCCGTGTGCGTCGATAGCGCTCACTCTAATTGGGACCAAGTGCTGCCTTTCGTAACGTACGCCTACAATACGGCTACGCAGACTACGACTGGGTTCTCCCCCTTCTTTCTTTTATATGGTCGTGAACCCACGTCCACCATGGATACTATCCTGCCCTACCACCCCGACGCTTCAGAGACCACTCTACTGTCTGAAGCGCATACATTTGCCGAAGAATGCCGACAATTGGCGCGCTCCTTCACAACGGAGAACCA
The DNA here is from genome assembly GCF_055883805.1 of Amblyomma maculatum. NCBI lineage: Eukaryota > Metazoa > Arthropoda > Arachnida > Ixodida > Ixodidae > Amblyomma > Amblyomma maculatum. The sequence goes on along the minus strand of NC_139353.1, from coordinate 172,067,848 downwards.
GGCTCAACAAAAGCATAACCGGGACCCTACAAATCCAGCGCCTCCATATCCCTCAGGTGCCCTCGTTTGGCTCTGGGTGCCTTCCTCAGCACCCGGCCTCTCATCCAAACTCCTATCGCGCTATCATGGACCTTACCGCATTCTCGAACAATCTTCTCCCGTCAATTACGTAGTAGAGCCCTTGAACCCATCTCCAGATCATCGCCGCCGCGGCCGAGAAACTGTACATGTCGACCGCCTCAAGCCGTATTATGATCCCCCTACCCTTTCCTCACCATGAGTCGCCAGGATGGCTCCTTTTCCGCCGGGGGGTATTGTAGTAATCCCGATCGCCATTAGCTCGCGCGCCAACCCGAAGAGGTAGACGAAGTGGAGCCGGAGCCTTGTTGGCACTGCACTGTTGGCAAGCTGTTGGTTCGAAAGCTACCCCCGTCGCTTTGGTTTGCGGACGTTGCCTACGGTCTTGGTGCTCCAATAAACACCTTATAACTTCATTATTAAATCTAGGCCGCTACAGTCTGAGTAGACTGTAGCGGTATACTTTGCGAGCTGTAATAACATGAGCACCGTGAAAAAAGTCTGTAGTGGTAGCGTTATAATTTGCATTGTATACATGGAGTAAATATAGTTTTTGTATAACGAATATTTTTTGTATGTAAGAAATGTAGCGGTGCCACAGACAAGATGGCAGTAATTAATGTATGAATAGGCAAGGTAATTATAGACCATTATTTTAGTTTTATCGGAAAGCATGTATCTGAGACGACCGACTACACCAGTTATTATGCGAGAAAATTTGGTTGGAAAAGCAAGTCATTTTGAGATTCCCAGGAGATATTAGGAGTAATCATTACACCGAAACATTTGAAATGGTCAACAATATCAACTGGATGAGAATTTAAAATAATATCAGCATGAGGCGCAGGAGTATTTTTCTACTTTGACACTGCTCGGTTTAAAATGACTGTTCGACGTGAGTCGATGCCTCTGACGAAGAAATTCAATAAAGCTGAGCGTATTTTCACCATAGTTGCGGTGGCACTGTCACCCTAGCCGCGGAATCGGCTGAGTAGAAAAAACCAGCTCGTTAAATATGAACCCGCTGTGGGCAAAGGGCTTCATGTGCACACTGGTCTGCACACTCTGAAAGGAAAGAAGATGCCATCATTTCCACATCAACATGTAAAACATGTCAAGTGAAGCAAGCACACTGACACTATCTATGGTTATGTTTGATTATTTTTTCATTGCTCAATGTAGACCTTGGTTCGTTAGTTTGTCCGTGTTCTGTGCGAAATTGCCTGTGTGCCAGCAACCGGTGATTTTTGCTACCTGTGAAGTACTGAAATACAACATTACTCGCAAACGTAACTAACCTTGATCACTACTCCAAATTAAGTGGGAGAAGTATATCGTCTTTTAAATCTCCTGTTAGTGACACAGACGAAAACTCTGAAAAAAAAAAAACAAATTCGCAGTGGCTTAGTTCGGCTATGCCAGAAGGTGCAGCCGGTTATTCTTAGCTTTCTCAGCACGTTTAGCCTTTTATGTTCGTTTTTCGTTCAACCGCCAACAGCCAGGCAACTACTCCGATGAGTCTGCGCTCTTATGCGCCTCTGAGAAGCAATTTCGCTCTCATTCTTCACAGCTATACGCCCTGCTATATGCCCCCACTGATACCTCTCTGTATGCGCGGCGCTATCAAGCAGCTCCAGCATCAGACTTGGCTACTGCGCAACGAGGCGCACAGCTGAGCACGGCAACAGCGCGTCTGCCTAGCCCCGCTCATGCCCCGCTCCATTGGGTGCCCGAGCGGCGCGCCACGCGCACGAACCTACGCTGGAGTCTGCGCATGCGTGACGCACCAGGTGCGAGCTGAGGCGCGCACGGATAATCTGGCCAGATATTTCGCGGCGCTCGGGCTGGCGCAGAGGAGGCTCGCCGCTCATTGGTTGCCGTGCACCACTCAGAGGATGCTTTTCGCGCAGTCTCTGCGATCTCTCAGATTTTTTTTTTCTGACATCGTGGATGGGGTGCGTAGAGATGTGCGTACAGTCAAACGATCGACAACGAAAGGTTCATCGCCGACGTGTAGCGGCGGCACTCGCTGTGGCTGAGGGACTTTAGCTGCGGCTCGCCACCCACAAACAACATAAAAATAAATAAGTTAAAGAAGCTATGTGCGAGAGGTAGCGTCTGAGGTGCTGCCTCTACTGCTGCCGGGAGAACCGCGCAGGTCAGCGCTTTGTTTACTGCAAGCAGTGAATAAGTGAAATGCGCTTAAAAATCATCGTCTTGCAATCGCGCAGACAGCATCGAGCGTGTGCAAAGGCGATGGAAGTCGCTCCGGGACAAGCTTCAAGTAGCAGTCGAACTGTTTCGGCCGGTTTTAGCCTACGAAGTCTTGCAACAACACAGGAGCGAGCGCGCCAGAGATACTTCATGGAGATGCGCACTTTTTCCATCGTTGTCAGGGCGCGGCACTGGACACGTAGGCGCCTTGTCGTGCGCCCCATGGAGGCCACGCAGACTTCACTCCTCTGGAATTCGCAGACCGGCGAGGCGCGCGCGCGCGGGCAGCGTCAGACGACTACTACGCAACGTAGGCACACAGATAGGCACGCGAGGGCGCCTGTGAGTCTGCGGCGGCTAAGACGTCACTTCTATGGAATGCGCAGACCGGGGAGGCGCGCGCGCGGCGGTGGCGCCAGCTGCGTGCCGTTTGACGTCACTGCTCCTTGCCACGCTAAACTGCTCAACCTCGGACAATGTAGCTAACACTACAAAAAGACATTTACATCTATTTTCTAGACCTCTTTTCGCTATTGGGATCGCAACTAAACATCGACGCTCCTCACGTTGGAGTATAAGCAGGCGTTTATCGCGCTGCTCCTCAAAGTGTGCCTGGCGAAGACTGCAATCACAAAGACATTGCTTTCAAAGATGCAGGTAGAACATCCGCCTAGTGTGGTTCGAACCCCGCTGCCGCGTAATTCCTAACCGGATTAACAAAAAGAAAAGAAATCCGCATGGCACTGCATAAGTAGGTGTGGAGTGTGACCGCTGAACACCTCCAGAAACGCACACCCTCACCAGAGTATGATTTGGCCACCCTGATGTAGTAATTGGCCGCACGCTCCTATGAATACTCCAACAAACCACTGGCCACCAGCAGCTGCGGAGCAACTGTCCCCGGCGGCGGTCAGACCTGTAACGCAGTAGGGGGTGCTGAGAATCTGACTCCGGACAGGCCACCATTAGAAATTGGCCCTGGCAACGTTTAATGCTAGAACCCTATAGCTGGTAAGGCTAATTAAGCAGTACTGTCAGAGGAACTGGAGGGTATGAAATGGGATATCATATGGCTTAGTGAGGCTAGGAGGCCAAATGAGGCATATACTGTACTGAAGGGCAGAAATGGTTTACCCGAGAGATGTGAACATGAGTAGGGCTTATCAATGAGGATACAGCTGCTAATATTGAAGAGTTCTATATTAGCAGTTCTATAGAAGAGAAAAGCATTAATGAGAAGGCGATAGGCATCATAATTAAGCTTAATAAGCGGTAAAAATGGAAGGTTGTACAGGCCTACGGGCCTACATGCATGTAGTCATGACGACCAGGCAGTCGAATGCTTCTACGAAGAGGTTGTCAGGTCAATAATCAGGTTTTTAACAGTGAAGAGCAGTCAGACGCCCCGCCAATGACGAAGGACGTGATTAAGAACGATTAAGAGACAGTAGAGGTGCTGCATGTTTTGTGCCAATAAAAGTGATGAGACCAAACAGTATCATTCTGGTAAACGCTTCCATTGTTCTTTCATCGGACATACATGGGAACAGTGTAGCTACTAGGAGTAAAGTGCAGAAAAGGTGTAACTCATATGCTCAAGCCAGCTAAGAGCACAGCAACCGAGCTGAACTCACCGCAAGGCAGAAAGAACGGAAAAGCGCTTTCAGCGGACTCGTACACGTCTTCTGTTCGACATCGTTAGGAGCTCTGAAACGAACTGGAGCGAGGAAGACGTAGATTTGAGGTGGACGATCCCGCGGTGGAGCCTGAGATGTAGCTCAACGTGAAATGGGGTTTAATGGGCAACAAATGTTTGTCTAATTATAGCCAACTACACAAAGACAGGCGGCAACTGAGCAACTCCGCTTTCCCACATTATCAAATCTTAGCCTAAACTTTGTAAATCTTTATTTGGGCTCTTTTTTCCATCTGTGTTCTTAGAGCCACCGCCCTAAGCTCCGTGAGTGCCCCATGTGCGCACAAGGCAGAGGTAGCTTGGTAGAATTAGAAGTCACAGGGTTACCGGATGTCTGTAACAAAGGCCGTCATTGCTTACAGATCCGGCAACACTCCGTCTTCTCGGGCCCTCAAAACCCTTGTGTTTCAGTTTCCTTGCATTGCTTAAAAATGTTTGCAATCTGAAAAATTCTTAACTGTTTAAAGAGGGCCGTAGACGACATAAGACGCTTTTCTCGATTGCGGCGCTGTCTACGTGCTCTGCTATTCTTTCAACTGGTGCTTCTTCATGAATGCCACCTTCGTAGGGCGCTTAGTGGAGGAGTGAGTATATGTTCATATGAAAAAACAGCCCACGACAAACCATGAAGGGACCACGAAGAAAGACAGACAAAAAATGAATGCGATTGGAAATGCCCTGAAGTGAACTTTGAGGGGCTCTTGTTTTCTTGAGGGAACCAGAAACACGCGCCCTTGAGCGGCGTACACGGGACAGTACATAAGATAATGTTCTATATTCCCGCACGCACCACACGTGGATTACAGCGGAGAGAATCTAACCTGCATAACAGTCGAGGACAGTATCGAAGATACATGTATCTTGGATACTATCTTTAGATACATTTTGTGTATTGGTATTAGGTATTGTGTGCTGAAAATGCAAGTATCGGAGTATCGGTATCGAAAATACATTTTTAAAGTATCGTGCATTTTGAAGATACTCAATACTAAAGAAAACTTCAAATATTGAAACCGCTGTGAGACTTCGCGTTGACGGCGCTCGCTCAGACGGTAGTACATGCCTTGAGAAAGCTCGGCTTGTAGTACCGCTTGAGTTCCCTCCAAATGCCCCTCCCTCAGCGTCAACGACATTTCCGGATTCCTTTTCTTTAAAACTGAAGGAGGCAGCGGTAAGCAGGTGCTCACGAGGTGCTTTACTTTTGAGCGCGAAGCTGCTAAACCTTTAACCGACACACAGAGAGGTATGAACAAAGCGGAAACGCAAGGTGAACACGCAGTAGGGATCAAGCACATTGCTGTATCCGCTGTTCCTACCCTTCGCTATCCGCCCCCGTCTCTGAGGCGTTTGATTCTCGTCAAGCAGTGACCTCAGTGTGCTGTCGGGCGCAGTAACTTATGCACAACCCAAAACCCCTTGGTTCCGCGTGCCGGCTCTGCTTGGCGGCAAGAGCACAAGCTTTTAAGGCCTTAGTCCACCACGATGCAGTCGGCTAACCACGTACTTGCAGTTACGGCGTTTCAAGGAAAATGAATCCACAGGAAACAGACTTCCACTAGACCTTTTTTTCGGAAACAATATTACGTCCAAAATTTTATGAAGTGCATATGAAACCTATGAATGCAATTTTCCAGCACAGCTCGTATAACAAATTATGCGTTGTCAAACAATGTTTTGTTTTTTTGTGAAAAACATTTGTGAAAACCTTGGATAAAACTTTTAAAGATAGCTCTACCTTAAAAAAAAATAATTTTTAAAATATGCAAATTGATTGACACCATATTAGCCACTTTCTGTTAAAAAAATATACTTCTATCCTTTATTACAACCAGCCGTAGTTCTCTAGCGTCGCTAGTGAACCTCGCGTTGCCTAACTACCTCCAGGATGCTTGAGTCAATGCGGCTATGGTTCACTCTTACACTCTGATAAAATGCATCTTCATCTAATACAACACTGCGGTGTGCTCGTGTGCAGAGAGGAGTTTCTTATTTGCGTCGCTTTTAGCACGCCCACATCGCACTCTTGCCGGACTAAATAGCTTTCAGCCATGTTATTTTTCTTGTTTTCCTTCTAGGTTTTAACAATTTAAGAATTTTCTACCACTAATGGCAATATAACTACCCAGTTCTCCAAACGCACGCAGATTGCACCTTTGTGCCTGTATGTATAGCCAAGGGCTTACAGGTCAGTTCACATGAAGAGCATTAGTTAAAAAAATTATTTCGCTGGGCTGCTTGTGCAAGTAATCGCTTTACTGTAACCATGGCTTCAATTCAATGTGAAGTTCTGACAAGGACCCAAACAATAACTCCGAGCTGGCGTATTTATTAAGCCCGTTCAGAAAAACTACGCTTTAGGAATGCTCTAAAAATTCCAGAAAGCACAGTAAAATTTCCTAATGCCGCTAATCGTATTACCACCTTTATTATGTTATGATTTCAGTGATGTATCGAAGTATCGGCGATACAGTGCCGAGTATCTGTATCGAAACTCCATTTCGATCGTGTATCGGCATCGGAAATGCAATTTTACAGGGTATCGTGTATCATACTTTTCGAAGTATCTTGCCTAACCCTGCTGCATAATCGCAGAAGTTGATGGCACGAAGCCACTCATTACACCTATTGTGATATTAAAAGTTTTCAGAATTTCAACTTAATGCATTTAGCGTGCAGTCAACACCTTCATTACGAGTTAAATGCCCGCCTCTGAGGATATCATAAAAGGTTGGCAGAGCACTTCGGGCGTAGGTTGAAGCGACTGTGCCTGAGCAATTTTCGCGCCGAAAATTTTACTGCGCCAAGCTCAATCATCATCATCATCATCAGCCTGACTATACCCACTGCAGGGCGAAGGCCTCTCCCATATTTCTCCACTTAACTCGGTTCTGTGCTAGCGGCATCCACTTGACCCCTGCGAACTTCTTAACCTCCTCCGCCCACCTAACTTTCTGCCGCCCCCTGCTACGCTTTCCTTCCCTTGGAATCCAGTTTGTTACCCTAAGCGACCATAGGTTATCCTCTCTTCGCCCTACATGTCCTGCCCATGCCCAATTCTTCTTCTTAATTTCCACTAGAATGTCGGTAACTTGTGCTATTTCTCTGACCCATTCTGCACGCTTCCTATCTCTTAATGTTACCCCTACCATTTTTCGTTCCATACACCTCTGCGTTGTCCTCAACTTACGTAGAACCCTCTTGGTTAGCCTCCACGTTTCATCCCCATAGGTGAGTACAGGTAAAATGCAACTGTTGTATACTTTCCTCTTGAGCGATACCGGTAAGCTGCTAGTCATAATCTGCGAGCGCTTGCCAAATGCGCTCCATCCCAATCTTATTCTTCTTGTTATTTCCTTTTCATGGTCTGGATCTGCGGTTACTACCTGTCCTAAGTAGGCATATTCGCCTACTACGTCCAGTACTTGGCTACCTAATGTAAACTGCTGTTCCTTCCCGAGGCTGTTGAACATTACCTCAGTCTTCTGCATATTGATTTCCAAGCCTACCTTTCTACTTTTCCTGTCTAGGTCATCAATCATTATTTGCAGTTCATCCCCCGAGTTGTTTAGCAAGGCAATGTCATCAGCAAATCGCAGATTACTGAGGTATTCTCCATCTACTCTTATCCCTAACTGCTCCCATTCCAAGTCTCTGAATACTTCCAAGCTCAATCACTGCAGCGTAAAGAATTCTCTTGTTTGTTCAGAAGCCACATATGTCACGACCGCGATAGAAAACAACCTGCGTGGTAAACCCAAACAATGAAAATATCGTCCGAGTACCGAGGTAGTTTTACCTGCGAACGATGTGAAGATTATTCCGGAGAGCATGAAGAAAATATTCATTCTGGTATCTGCTGGTTTCGTAATATGCGAAACTGGGTCATGCAGATTAAATCTGCATGACCCAGTTTGAGGACAATCACGTGCCCCAAAACATAGTTGTTTTCATGTTCTATTGTCTAGCTGTCGAGCAATCGCCAAGTGCTCGCTGGTATCGCACGCGATTGGCATTATGTTTTCGTCGTATAAGGTCTATGCATCATTTCTCGTCTCTTTGTTATAGATGCGTCGCCTGTAAGCGCGTCGCGAATGAAGCTTGGCTGGTTTTAATCGGCAAGTTGATTTTGAGCTTCACAAATGTCAGCTGCGTGTTTTCTATGATCAGTTCATCCAAGTAATAGCGCTCTTTCGAGCTAGCAGATTTTATTCTGCAGATATTTAAAAAGAGACGGTTTCATTATTCAAAAATGAAATGCTAAAAGACGCCACATAAACAAGAAAACCACGCGAGATGAGCTGTATGCTTAACTTTGTGCTGTAAAGTACGTCAGGTCGTTTACTTGTCTTCGCGCCGTCCTTAGGCTTTATCATTCTACAGCTTCCTTTTCCACAGCTTGTTATGTCGGGGTGTGGAAGTCCTACAGGACTGTATGCACCTTGTTGGGGAACAGTGCTGCTTACATGGCTTTTGCTTCTTCTTCGCATGTTGTCCGGAACCTGCTCAGGAGGCGTCGGTACCGGCCCCTGTCTCCCAGTGACCTCCAGATGACGGGAAGCGAGTCGTCGCGCGGCAACTCCCCTGACTGATGTTGCTGAGTGAATGTGTGTGAATGTGCGCGCGTGGTGATTGCCCCCTGGGACAGCAAAGCCTCAACGGCCACGTTGTGATGCGGGAATATGACTTTCCGCCTCGCCTTTGCACCAACTCCGGAAGCCCCGACGTCGTACTTTTCCGAATGTTTTTCCTAGTCAGGTGTGGTATCGTGTCATGCCGACTGCACTGTGGAGTTGGCCGAGGAAGGACATTGGACGCCCTGATGAAAACGAACGATCCGGTTCAGGGTGCTCGCAACACCGCTGAGTTCCTTCCGGTGATCTGACCGTTTCGTCATTGCAATGTTCTTCTCCCGTCACATGCCTCTAGAAAACAAAGTCATCCTGGATGTATTTATTTGTGAATGTGGTCTTGAAATGGCCGGATTCTGTTAATTTCGTGTTATTATTCGAATGAAATGAGAAAACGTATTGTTTCGAAGGACGTTCCGAGAGGTGATATAAAGATCAGAAATACTGTGGGTCGTGAAAAGGAATCAAGCTGCTGCTTTCATTTCAGAAACCGAACACAATGCACTGGACATGAATGCAATGCTTCCTTTTGATGTGTTTTAAGGCAGTGCAGTTACTGAAGGGTTGCTGGTGCACCTTTACTGCGAATTAAAACGCTCTCAAACCCACGAGCATCGATGCTCTTCCTTTCCTGGAAATCCTACCGTCAGCTGTCTTAGTATGCTCATCAGTAGGTCATATGCGAATTCTTTCTGACTGGGACGTCTGGCACCAACTAGTGCACGGGATTAAAGATCACATCTAAGCTAATGATCAATATCACATGTGTGTTTCCACTGGCTGCAGAAGAAGCCGTGTAGATGGGTAATCAACAGCTAGTCTAGTCGTCGAATGCAGAAAGAATATTCATCACTAATCGACGGGACATTTCCGCATAAAAATTGCATGTGATGCCCACGAACATCGAATCGTGGCGTTGAAGTTCGTGATAGAGAACTTATGTGAGCCTACCGCGGCATAAAGGGGCACTACAGAGCGGCACAGCACTAAGCGCTGTTCTATCACACTTTTTGCTATATCCAGTCGTAGGTGCTTATTGAAGTGATAATAGAAGTCTCAGGCCTGCTGCTGTTGCCGGTCGTCACTCAAGAAAAAGCGTTATGACACTGCGCGCCGTCGTCCCGCGTGTGACACTACGTGGCGACCTAGGTACGCGCAGTCGGGCCTGCGGTGGTGGATCGCTGCAGCTCTGTAACAAAAGTATGAAAAAAACACACAAGAGAGTCTCAGCCAAATATGATAACTCTTGTAGAAGAATCTTTGTAGCGTAAATTCGCTTACATCACTCTCGATCTCATCGCAGAGCTGTGCTGTATAAGCGCTTTTCCTAACAAAGAGAGTAGACTCACGTGCTCAACAGTCTCGCACAGCTCTTGAGGCAGTGCTCTGGTGGAGTAACGTCGAAGAGACTACATTGGAGAAGACCTGCCCCAGCGTCCATTGTATATCTTCTAGAATAGCTATGGCTTACAGTACAGCTTCAAAAGAAGAAACCGGAACTGAGCAGCATGATATTTTTTCTGCCCCGGTAGCTGTACGCTCCTAAATTATAAGCACAATTCTCTTTCTAATTTTTGGCCCCCTCCACAGAAACTGGTGCGCCCGAGACAAAGTGTTCTCATGATAGGTGACGATCTCTGTTGTCACTTCAGAATTTCGATTACTTATCAATGCTGTTGTTAAAAGGTGATTTCCAACTGCATACACTTGCAGGGTGGAGACAGGGAAGACGCAGCATAGGCCGTCAGCCCTCATGATTGTAGCTAAAGTTCAACAGAGAACGGCAAGAAAGATGCGACAGGGACATGAGGGTTCTCGCTGTGTGTTAGAAAATATATTTTGTATGCTGGGGTGCATAGCACCTCTAGCGCGCACAGGAAATATTGCTGAGTTGGCCTTAACGGACTATATCAAGCTACATTCGTGCGTAGCACTCAAATCGCAATTAGGGCACCGCTACCACAGATTACTAGCGCTGGAAAAATGAGAGTTGATGATTGGCACAATGATCTCCTCGAAAAATGAACGGCTCTGAAACTCTAGGTAGCGGTGGCAAAGTTTATCTCTCGTTGTGGCGAGTCTCGCTTCATCCAGCCATGAGAAGCAGCTCACGCAATGGAAAGCCTCCTTGCTAAAGAACAAAATATGGCAGTCGTTTGCAGCCAGAACGCAGTGTTTCTTCGCTGCATCCATGCCAACCAGCGGCGAGGCTGTATCAATGCGCAGCGCTCTCTTGCTTTTCACTGCGTGTGAACAATGACTTTAGTAAAAGTATCGGTCTTTTTAGGTCCTGTAGGGCTTTAAGCTGTTTTGAATTTATTCGGTGTGCGGAGGAACCTTATTCCTACGATACTTTCTTAGACGAGTATGAATAGTGCGTCCTGCTGTTTGTGCACATTTGTCGTTCTTTGCTAAGGGAGATGTTTCACTTTCTAAAGTTGCCTAAGAGTTATACACAAGCGTCAGTACGATTCTCAGAACGTGGGAACTTTTTTTGCCAGAATATTTCGCGTGCCGTTTTCTATAAAAGCAGACACGCCTACGCGCAAAGAATGGTGGAGGTAGGCCTTCTAAAAGGTTCGACCACGAAACAGATCGCTCACAGCGACACTAAATTTTATGTAGTGCTTATCATAAAAACCCGGAAATACCCACACGTAAGCTAAAGAACGAGCACCGCTGCTTCCTGCCTTTCCAGTTTGGCATAGCATACCACCCAGCCATTTATTATCCTCTCTCCTTAATAACCGTCGGAAATTCTACAAAAAAGGCGCGGCAAAGAAAATTGTATCAAAATGAGAAACGAGAAGACAGGTGCGCCGACCTGTATCTCCGTTCCGCGCAGGTCTCTTCAATATGAAGAAAAGCTTAGTTAAAACATTAAATAATTATTGCTTTGTAATTATGATAAGCACATTGCATCTTGTTTTATAACCACATTTGCTTTTGGATATCGAAACCTTACATTAAGCTATAACAGACAAGTAAAGAAGAAACGTTCTGTGCTATTAAATTTTTAAATTTCATATTGAAGGCACTTGTACACGTCCCGTCGGATACCTTTACACAAAGAATGGTAAACCTAGTCGCCCATAGTACTTTCTAAGCTCTTTAATGATTTTCAGTTCCATTCGAGCAGTTCCGAAATTTACGAACTCGCAAACATCGCTGGCTTATTTTTAGCGATGTGCGAATTTGCTTTTCAGTGCAGTACAATTTCATGACGTCGTCGTATAGTGTGTTCTTTGTTATCGGCGTTTGCCTTCTCAGTCACGATGGCATGGTTCCAGAAGTTGGTATATTTTTTTTAAATCAGAGCAAAGAATTAGCGTAGGCAGCGGGGTCTTGTTTGCACCAACGCAGTAAGCAACCTCAAATATTAGCGAAAATTGTGCGATGCTTGGGTAACCCACCGATAAGCGGGCAGAAGTTTAGCTTTGCATGAAGAACTTGCAAAAACTACAAACTGAATGATCCCTGACATAGCTGTGTGGTGCTACATAAAATTTATCGTGTTTCAATGAAATGCGACGCACTCATCTTGATAGTGACGTTTCTTTATCGGCTGTGCATGGGCGATCGAAATTTACGTAGTGAGCGAGGACGGCTCATATTTGCCATGCATACTAGTGCCAACATTTGTGCAAGTGTCGCAAAAACAACAAAAGAAAAAACTTCCCATATCATTAACCGAGTATGTTTTGTTCGTTGAAATGGAAGCACGCTTTCAAGGTAAACGTTCAATTTAATAGTGTCACTGGGGAACTTTCTTCCCGGTGTCCTTGCTACATGTGCGAGGTCCGATCCTTAAAATTTTGTTCGAGTGACTCTAAACCGGAGAAAGCGTGGAATGATACACTAAAACTTGGGTGCCAAGTTAGAATAGAGATACCGCGTCGTATTCGGGTCGTTTCAAGAAAAGCTATGACTATCTTGAAATGCCAGGCAAACTGATTGCAAGTGGTAGTACCGGTTATCAGCTGCCAGCATTAAAGTAACTTCTGTTAACGGCAGCCTTGACTTGCAGTAGAGCATTTGACGAACATCTTTATAACACTGCATGACGATAGAGTTAGCATACTTCTCGTTGACAACCTCAAGTTTATATATTAGTTACTAGTAGCTCAGAGTAAAAATAATCTCTAATGAACTCGTATTCACCTAGGGCAGATGCGTGAAAGGTCTCAAAGACAATGCTAAACGCTCGTAGAGTAAGGGATGTAGGTGTCAGGAAGGAAAGTGCCTGCCTTGTAGTTGCCTCGTTCTTTTAAGCATTCCACTGCTCATTAACGACTATTTTGGTAATGTAAAAGAACTTTACTTATCAGCGCGCAACACACGCTGAATCTATCACTTTCAGCAGGACACGCTGAACGATTGATTACACTGGCTGTCTGCTCATTTAATAAAAATATTGTCACGTTCTGCCTCCAGCTTTCACAGTGTCATCTCAAAGACTCCGTGAATATTTTCTTGTCGTTTTGAAAAAATAGAGAGTTCTACTTTTCTTGCCGTATTAGAGAGTGCAGAGCCACAGTATGCGATATTATGTAAACAATATTCATTTCATATAATTAACAGTAATCATTTTGTAGCCAGAGGTAATTTAAATTCTTGTTTTTAATAATATTTTACTGAACAGGCTAGTCAAGGGGCTCGTACAGAGCCGAGACAGTGGTGGTCGAGCTAAATGGGAAAATGTTGACGCTGCTTGCGTGATGTGAGTAATGGATATTTACTGCTCTTGCTTTTCTGACAGAAAGATTTGTAAATTCATTTGTAAATACGCATGTATAAATACGTTTTGCATGATGAATTAACAAGTGCTTCATAGTAAATATTTCAATATTTTTGACCATAAAGGAGAGATAGGAAAAAATACGCGTGTTTCTGCGGGTTGCACTTAGGGAAAGCGCGATTCAAAAGTGAAGGCTGGGAATGATGGCACATCCAGCAGTAGAAAAATGTGGGCGATAGGAAGGCACACAACATCCAATTATCGCATGCCTTCCTCCCGTCCTTGCTTTTCCTGCGCTGTTGTCTTATTTCAGTTTTTGCTCCAGCCATTAGATGTACCCGAAGTAGTGAGCACTACGCCACGCATTGAACGGCCTGTCACTGCGAACTTGTCTGTGACAGGAGCATATATTTAGAGTAAAAACAGCATAAAAGCCGCCGCACTGTAACTTCCCTCGATTATATGGCACCTGCCTATTATAAATGAGTGTGAAACTAGTCATTTTTCAGCACTTCGAGAGATGGTTTCAGTTGCTCTTGCGCACCACAATAAGGTGCAATCGTGTTCGACAGAAATTAAAAATATCTTGTTCTGGTTTTAATGCATTTCTGGGTGCGTTATTTCAATAACAGGAAAAGCAAGACAGCTTAAATGTGAGCCCATTTTCACTTTGAAGTGGTTCACACACACAGAAGCCAATGTGAAATGCGCATCTAGCAAAAAAAAAAAAAGCGCTAGCTCGCATTATTAACAAATTATCGCAGCTACCAGATAGAAGATTAAGAAATATAATGTTTTCCACAAACAACATGCATTTTGAAGGGTTCTTTGCTGAGTTTCTTTAAGGGTTTGAAGCCCGAGTAGGAGAGGTTAACCGCCGCTTGAAAAGAATTGATAAACGATGCAAGGGAAAATCAATCAGGTTATTCTTATAGGTTGTTCTTTCCGTCTCAAAACTAGCGTCTACAAATTTATTTGAAAGGAGATGCATGACTCGAGTTTAGCAAAACCTATTAAGGAAAAGTGCTCATCACTCACTCAGTGATACGCACTCAAACAAAGGCCCACTTTTTGAAAATATTTTTCCTTAAATCGATGCCTTTTATTGCTGTTATCGTATGTGCATTCTGTGTTTTTCTGCTGCACACACAAGCCTACAAGAAAAGCACGTCCATACATAGCGGCAGGATTAGACATCACCAAACACAGTTAACTGCAGTTTACCTTAAGTTGCAGAACCTTCAGTTTGATAAAGTGTGCATTAGTCTCGTCATTGCAGTTTATATAAACCTGTTATTCATCTTCGTTAGGCTGGTTATGTGTCCCTCATCAATGACGAATCACTTCTTTTCTCTGTTACAACAGTGCATCTAAATTCGAACTTGTCACGATTCCTGTTTGAGCAGGAACACGTACACTTTCTTTACCAATAAAGTTTTGAATTATTAAAACAAACTACTTTTGTCTGTGACCGCTGCATTGAAAGAGTGCACAGAAAACCATTTGTTCAAAGCAACAATAAAAAAATACTTGCATTTTACTGCAATCCAGAGTGCCATTAGATTTCATTATATCCTTGCAGCGTACGAATGACCAGAATGCAGTTTGAACAGTCGGGTCACTTTTTCAGCTTACGCGAGGTTTCCTGGAATGCGAAGAGATGATATATAAGTGTCTTGTAAATAATTGTAATATAGGATGTTAATACTAATTTCATGCAACTCGACGTAGAGATAATACTACAAACGACCCGTATAAAGAATTATTTTGTTTGTTTTCTTGGAAGTGAATGCACCTACAATCGCTGAAAGAGCTTCAGCGTGTCGATGATGTTTCGATGCACCTCGAGTCTGATTTGTTGTACACGGTCATAGGGGGAACAAGGGATCGCTCTCGTTGGAGAGGATTTTCTTCCTACGAAGCGAACTACAGGACGTTCAAAGCACCGGGTTCCTCGGTGACTACGACATTTGGTTTGATATGCGGCCGTATGATGTGAATGTCGATTCGAAGGTAGAGACCACCTCCTTGCGTGTTCGCCATAAGAGTGGGTGATGCTGTACATTTTTCCCATCTTTTCTTGAGCCCTGTTTCAGTCTGAGCTGAAATGTACCCTTTCACATATGGAGCCTGCGAATAAAGGTGGTGGCAGCCCTCACAGTAGGGAGGGAAGCACTTGTAAGGCAAAATACAAAGTTGTTGGTAGGAAACGGAGCATGCGACAGAGCTTATATCATGCAAAAAACTGCTGTTTGTTTTGGAACCTAATAATAATGGGCCATGCAATGTAATTCTCTCTCGACATTGTAAGAAGCACCACTGTGCAGAAAATAAATGACGTTTTCGACATCACGCCTTCCACATTGACATGTTCAGTCTTCCGGTTACTGGGCTGATCGTCGGCCCGCCTAGCCCTGCCAAAAATCCTCACATCTAGAAGGGTTATGTCGACAGTTCCCCTATAGTTGTGAAACGGGACTTATTTGACGACAGGTTATCGACAATCGTACCAGGCCCAAAGTTGACGCTGGTGCGCAACGGAGAAAGCTGAACGCACACTGCGACCTTCTCCCCCCCAAGACTCTATTGGTAAAATAATTAGCTTCTGTTCTAATTTATTTATCAAAAGAAGGGGGGAGGGGGAGAGGAGTTGGCTAAGCGTGGCTAGTTGCGGCATCGAATCGTCTGTTAAGCATGGTTTTGCATCATTTAGCAAGGTTGTACACGGTTTTGATGGTTTGAATTAGAGGGACGCTCAAGCTTCGCCTTAGAAGAAGATGTAATAGCGCCTTCAACACCAGCCTTTAATGCGGCAGTTCGTTGTATTTTTGGGCTTTTTGTGGAACCTGGATGATTAATTATTCACTAAGACTGCGGGCCAAGTGGCAAGATCATTTGCGACGCGGAGTTTAATTAGATATCTTTTTGGCATAGTCATCTTCATAATACATTTTGTTCGATGGCTGAGTCCGGTGCACACAAATTCACTGACCGAATGGTTTAGATTTGGATACTTTGAGTGCGAATATTTACGAAAATTATCGTTATATGAACAGAAAATAAGAGCTGTGAAGGGGCCACACACACACACACACACACACACACACACACACACACACACACACACACACACACACACACACACACACACACACACACACACACACACACACACACACACACACACACACACACACACACACACACACACACACACACACACACACACACACACACACACACACACACACACACACACACACACACACACACACACACACACACACACACACACACACACACACACACACACACACACACACACACACACACACACACACACACACACACACACACACACACACAAACACACACACACACACACACACACACACACACACACACACACGCGCACATACCCCCCCACACGCACAAACATATATATATATATATATATATATATATATATATATATATATATATGTTTGTTTCTCGCAACATATATACATACACATATATATATATATATATATATATATATATATATATATATTATATAGGTTGCGAGAACATAACGTACTAGGCTGCTAAAAGAGTATATAGCGAAGTATACGCTTCATTAAAGGAAACATTTTTTATTTTTCATTTCACTCGACGTTTCGATCGGAGACCGATCTTTCTCAAGAGTGAATCTTCTTGGATGGTGTTGCCGCTTTTAAGCTTTTGGACACAGACCACACCTGGGTAGGAAAACAAAACGTGAGAGACAGACGAAAGAGACAGATAGACTGGACAAAGTATGCAGTAGGGAAGGATGATGTCCAGGTGTGCCATCCCAGGCGCAGCTCTGAGCTCAACAGGCCTGTCGAATTGCGCTGACATAGGTGCCTGGATGCATATAGCCTCTGCTGCGAAAGAGGGAGGCTATTGTCACTCTTCCTGGCCATGACGGCCGGAGAGATCGCCACCATCGTTGCCGCTGCAACTGAAAAAAAGAGGGGGGGGGGTGGAGGTGGATAAGGAAGGGTGTTAGCTTTGAAAAAAGTCGGAAGCAAGCGAAAGAAAACAGAAAGGGGGGAGGGCGGTAGGAGGGAAGTGGCCTTGACAAAAGACGAGAACACGCAAACACTTTGGCATTCAAAAAAGGTGATGACCTCAGACGACTTGGCTACGTGTGCTTTGTGCATTACAGCTGGACTTTTCATTGCTACGGACAAAAGGGCTAGACGTGCCTAAAAATACAGGGAGAAGCTGTACCAGCAGAAAGTGTTCCGCACAGAGCACGCGAGCAGACTTCAGCGTCTTTTTCTCCCAGGCGCCAACTAAGAATCTCAGAAACACCAGGTGGCATTACTCCCCCTCCCAAAAAAAAAAATGAAAGCAGAGGCTGATCGCGAGCGATGGATGATGCCAGAGAAAACAAAAGGATCAGCACGGAAACTAAATAGAAAACGGAAGCGGGGTAACGTTTCCTACACGACAACGAAACAAGCACATAGTACACTGCGCATTACCGCGTGAAATACAGCTTCATGCGGACAACGTGCACCACCTCGGAGCGTGGTTGCCGACGCGAGGGCTGCACAGTACCCGCTGGAAGAACTTCGTAAATCACTTCCGTGACACGGCGTGGAACTTCGTAAGGCCCAAAGTAACGCGACATTAGTTTTTCAGACAAGCCGGGCCGGCGCACCGGTGTCCACACCCAAACTTGCTCTCCAGGTTGGTATGTGAAGTGTCGATGACGGAGGTTGTAGCGACGCGTGTCCTTGCCCTGCTGTTGCTGAATGTGAATGCGGGCAAGTTGACGCGCTTTCTCGGCGCGCTGAGCAAACTGTTCGGTGTCTAGCGTGAGAAGATGATCATCAGTGCATCACAGAAGCATGGCATCCAATATCGTCCGAACGTCACGTCCGTAGAGCAGGCGAAATGGCGTAAAACGCGTCGTCTCTTGGATGGCAGTGTTGTAGGCGTATGTGACGTACGGGAGAATCTCGTCCCAGGTCTTGTGCTGGGAGTCTATGTACATTGCAGTCATGTCGGCGATCGTTTTATTGAGCCTCTCTGTGAGGCAGGTCGTCTGTGGACTCATAGGCAGTGGTTTTGCGAGGGCTCCTGTGACTGAGCTCCTGGTGACTAAGTTCACGAACGAACCCCGTCATCTTTTCCGCGCTACGGCAATCGCATTCGCCGACTACTTAGCGAACGTCTCTGAATGTTTTAGGTTCGGTGCAGTTGAAAATGTGCGCTCATCCTTTGACCGTCTTGATATTTGTAGAGATCTCTCGGAAACACAGCAGCGCAAACTCCGATCTCTCCTCCTAGAATACAGCGTTTGTTTCGTGACCTCATTGAAAATTCGGCGCCTCTTGTGAAGCACCCCATAATTACGCCCGACGATGCCCGCCCTATGCGCCAGCGGCCGCACCGCATCTGAAAGACGGAACGTGAAGCGATTCAGGAGATGCTTTGTGATGGTGTCATCCAACAAAAGCCCATGGTCGTCCCCTGTCATGCTGGTAAAAAAAAAAGGATGGCACACTTCGCTTCTGCATTGACCAAATATTGAACATCGTTAAAAAAGACGTTACCCCGAACCTCCACCAAAATATGTCACGGACAATAGCGCTAGACATGCCTAAAAAGACAGGGAGAAGCTGTACCAGCGGCCAGCGTTCCGCACAGAGTGCGCGAGTAGACTTCAGCGTCTGTTTCTCCCAAGAGCCAACTAAGAATCTCGGAAACACCAGGTGGCAATATATATATTGTGAGACAGCACTTGCACAAAACGTCTGTTCTATTCCAGAACCAGCTGGCACACAGCGCGCGACGCTCCGAGCAGCAGTCAGCGATGATGATGATAATGATGATGGATCTATACAGATGAAAAAGGTGAAAGTTCACGCGTTGCGCTCACACAAATCCCCCCGACAAAAGAGCGGCCACCCTGGTCGCTGATTTCAGGGATGAGGGACGACGGGCATAGGGCTTCATGCGCGAGACGTGGACGATCTCTTCGGAGCGACGACGTCGATCTGCGACGGTGTGCGAGGGAATAACGCGATAGTTCACCGGAGACGTTTGTTGGAGTACCGTATAAGGGCCAATGTAACGATGGAGAAACTTCTCACACAGGCCAGGAATGCGGATTGGTGTCCACAGGAGAACTTCATCACCGGTGTAAAAGGAGGGAGTTCGATGGCGTTGATCATACAGGGCTTTGCGTTCTTGTTGAGCATCTTCAGTGTTCAAACGGGCAAGTTGGCGACACTGGGCCATACGAGTGGCAAATTCTTCGCCCAGAGATTCAGACGTAGAGGGAGCAGAGAAGAAAGTAGTGTCTAGTACTGTCGATGGTTGACGGCCATAAACTAAAAAGAAAGGGCTATAACCAGTAGTCCGCTGAACAGCGGAATTGTAGGCGTAGGTGACGAAAGGTGAAACGTTGTCCCAGTTCCGGTGATCAGGAGCGATATACATGAATATCATGTCGGACAAAGTGCGATGAAACCGCTCGATGAGTCCGTTGGTCTGAGGGTGGTAGCTAGAAGAAGTCTTATTGACGGTGTTGGCTGCGCGCAGTACTTCCTCAAGGACTTGAGAAAGAAATGCCTTTCCACGGTCGCTAAGGAGAATACGAGGACCACCATGACGCAAAACTATCGCACGCAGGAAAAAATCGGCGACTTCAGAGGCGGCACCGGAGCGAAGAGGTGCGGTTTCAGCGTACCGCGTTAGATGGTCGATGGCAGTGACAACAAAACGGTTGCCGTCTGACGTCAAAGGGAGAGGACCAAACAAGTCAATGGCGACCGTGTCAAAAGGCACAGATGGGCAAGGTAGAGGTTGCAGTAGGCCAGCAGGAGGGGATGTTGAACGCTTGCGATGCTGGCAAGACGGACATGATGAAATGTATTTGGCGACGCTGGCAGAAAGCCCAGGCCAGAAGTAGCGGCTCGATACGGTCGTAAGTTTTAAAGTGGCCTAAATGTCCAGCAGTGGGGTCGTCGTGGTAAGCCTCCATAATTTTAAAACGAAGGGAGCGAGGGACAACGGGTACCCAGCGTTGACCCGTAGGGTGATAAACGTCGCGGTAAAGTGTTCCATGGTGAAATCGGAACCGACGAAGCTGACGGCGCAAGCGACTGTTTGGGACAACTGATTCTCCATGGAGGCGAGCGATGATTGTGCGGCAGTAAGGGTCAGTCAGCTGCAGGGACGAGAAATCAGCATTGTTCTCGAGTGGAGCTATAGCGATGGGTGCAACATTCAGGTGGCCAGCAGAAGCCTGACTCGGATGGCAGCAGGGAGAGGATGCATATGTGGGGTGGATATGTGGGGCCACGTCAGTAGGTAGCAATGGGCAGCGGGAGAGGGCGTCAGCGTCGAGGTGTTTTCGCCCAGATTTATAAGTGATGGTGAAGGTGTATTCTTGAAGACGTAGTACCCAGCGAGCCAGTCGACCCGATAAGTTCTTCAGCGATGACAGCCAACAGAGTGCGTGATGGTCTGTGACAATAGTGAAGTGGCGGCCATACAAATAAGGTCGAAATTTTTTAACCGACCAAACAACGGCGAGGCACTCTTGCTCGGTAATAGTATAGTTACGCTCAGCTGCAGTAAGCGTACGACTGGCGTATGCGACGACTTGCTCTTCAGACACTGCGTTGCGTTGCAAGAGAACCGCGCCAATACCGTGGCCACTGGCGTCTGTGTGAAGTATGGTGGGCGCGTCAGCGTCAAAATGGCGAAGCACAGGGGTGCAAGTGAGTGCCTGCTTGAGAGCTTTGAAGGCGTCTTCACATTCAGTGGACCAGGTGTAAAACACTTGGGAAGATTCAAGCTTGTGTAGCGGGGCAGCAATTGTTGCAAAGTTCCGAATAAAACGGCGGAAGTTGGAGGCTAAGCCGAGGAAGCTGCGAAGATCTTTCTGACTTTGGGGCCGAGGAAAATTAACGACAGCCGTAATTTTTTCAGGATCAGGCTGGATTCCTGCCTTACTGACGACATGGCCGAGTACTTTGATGGTCTTACTGGCAAAGCGGCACTTCTTGGTATTCAGCTGAAGCCCCGCCTGGGCAAGGGACGTGAGGACATCAGTGAGACGCTGCAAGTGCTGAGTGAAGTTTGACGAGAAGACAATGATGTCGTCGAGATAGCATAGGCATGTTTTCCATTTCATGCCGCGAAGCACGGTATCAATCATGCGCTCAAAGGTGGCCGGCGCATTGCAGAGTCCGAAAGGCATCACGTTAAATTCGTAGAGACCGTCGGGGGTAGAAAAGGCAGTCTTGTCCTTGTCTGCATCGTGCATAGGAATTTGCCAGTATCCCGAGCGGAGATCGAGACTGGAGAAATACTCGGCGCCTTGGAGACAGTCTAATGCGTCATCAATACGAGGCAAAGGGTAAACATCCTTGCGCGTGATCTTGTTAAGTGCCCGGTAATCCACGCAGAAGCGGACTGAACCATCTTTTTTGCGAACGAGGACCACAGGTGAGGACCAAGAGCTCGTGGATGGTCGGATGACATTTCGAGCAAGCATGTCAGCAACTTGCTCCTCAATGATTTTGCGTTCTGCTGCTGAAACGCGATACGGCCTTCGTCGAAGAATAGCAGAGCCGTCCGTCTCTATGCGATGAGAGGTGACGGAGGTCTTCTCCAACGCTGAGGCGCACACATCAAAAGACTCTCGGTGCCACAGGAGGACGTCTAGCAGAGCTGTGGACTGCTCGGATGTAAGGTCAGGGCTGATGGCGGCTGCGAGCGCAGAGGATGTCGGAAATTGAGGCTTGGCAGCAGGCGGTAGTGCACTGGAAAGTGTATTGAGGGGAACGGGATCGCAGTCAAAAATAAAAACAACTGTGACTCCTCTGGGCAGTAAGAATGGCTGGAGAGTTGTATTCAGGGCCGCAACCACCGCGCAACCACGGGTGAAGGAGGTGAGGCACGAGGCAAGGCTAGGCCGTCGGAGGTCCACCGATGAGCGGGCATAACGAAGGCTTCGCCATCGAGAGGGTAGTCCAATGCCACGATGATCAGCTGCTCGCGTCCTGGGGGCAAAACGAAACAACTGCTGCGAACACGTGTGGTGGTGAACAATCAGAAGTCGGTAATATATCGGGGTCCGCAAGATGAATAAGGCGCTCACGGCAAGAGATGAGGGCGGACGCCGACGATAAGAAATCCCACCCGTTATAACTTTGCGCAGATGAGAACACAGAGAGAAATGCATGACGGAATAAGCGGCGCCGGTGTCGATGAGGGCCTCAACGTACAATCCTTCAACAATCGCTACTAACATATTCGACGGTCGCCCAGGAGGAATTGTAGATTTCGAACTCGAAGCAGCTTTCCCTCCAAAAACTGCTTCGGTTAGTTTTCCGTTATAGTTTGGAAGGGTTGCGAGGCAGGACGAAGCGGCGACGTGCGGCGAAAAGGCGAAGGGGATCGGCGTCGGGATGGACGCGAGGGCCGTGAAACATTGGTGGAATTCGGAGGAGAGTAAGAACGCCGGTAAAAGTCTGAGTAGGGCAGTGCAGAATCATCAGGCTGGCGCACGCGGGCACGTTCAAAGGGAGCATAACCCTGTTGCTCGTCGTGTTGGCGGCGGCGACAGACACGGGCAATGTGGCCACGTATGCCACAATAGTAGCACACAGGGCGGGAGGGGCGCCAGGCTGTAACAGGACGATGCACTGTAGGATATGGTGCCATGGCAGCGACGTGACCGCACACGGGTGCCGAACAAGTCGGGGAAGGCGGAGTGGGTTCATCATCATCATCATCATCAGCCTGATTATACCCACTGCAGGGCGAAGGCCTCTCCCATATTTCTCCACTTAACCCGGTTCTGTGCTAGCTGCATCCACTTGACCCCTGCGAACTTCTTAATCTCATCCGCCCACCTAACTTTCTGCCGCCCCCTGCTACGCTTTCCTTCCCTTGGAATCCAGTTTGTTACCCTGAGCGACCACCGGTTATCCTCTCTTCGCACTACATGTCCTGCCCATGTCCAATTCTTTTTCTTAATTTCCACTAGAATGTCGGTAACTTGAGTTATTTCTCTGACCCACTCTGCACGCTTTCTATCTCTTAATGTTACCCCTACCATTTTTCGTTCCATAGCCCTCTGGGTTGTCCTCAACTTAAGTAGAACTCTCTTGGTTAGCCTCCACGTTTCAGTGAGCACAGGCAAGATGCAACTGTTGTATACTTTCCTCTTGAGCGATACCGGTAAGCTGCTAGTCATAATCTGCGAGTGCTTGCCAAATGCGCTCCATCCCAATCTTATTCTTCTTGTTATTTCCTTTTCATGGTCCGGATCTGCGGTTACTACCTGTCCTAAGTAGACATATTCGCCTACTACTTCCAGTATTTCGCTACCTAATGTAAACTGCTGTTCCTTCCCGAGGCTGTTGAACATTACCTTAGTCTTCTGCATATTGATTTTCAAGCCTACCTTTCTACTTTTTCTGTCTAGGTCATCAATCATTACTTGCAGTTCATCCCCCGAGTTGCTCAGCAAGGCAATGTCATCAGCAAATCGCAGATTACTGAGGTATTCTCCTCTACCCTTATCCCTAACTGCTCCCATTCCAAGTCTCTAAATACTTCCTCTAAACAAGCTGTGAATAGTACTGGGGAGATTGTGTCTCTTTGCCTAACACCTTTCTTTATGGGAATTTTGTTACTTTCTTTATGCAGAACTATGGTTGCTGTGCAGCCACTATACAGGGTGTTTCATCTAAGATTTTACCTATTTTTTAAAAATAGGAAAATTAAGCTTTATTGTCGATTCTTCTTTTAGCTGTTGTATTAAGAGTGGAGAAAAAATCAGGAGTACTAAAGCGTACTAATTAGCTTCATAATTAACTAAGATAAACTAATGAACTTTTTCTTTATACAAATAGAAGCTACCTTCAAATTGCAACAGTGAGCTACCGGTGTGAGAATGCCAAATGGTATTTTAAACGACAATAAACGTGCATTTATTAAGGACTGCAGCACTGGCAATTCTGGCCACTTTCGACGCACGAAAACGAAACCTAGCAGACGAAGCGCGGAATTGTACGCGCCCACGAGTGACGCAGTCGTGACGTCGCCGGGCGAATCAAGCTGTCTGAAGGCGGCTGCTGCCGCTCGTGAACTACTCGTCTGGCGCTGCGTTATCACATCCAGTGGTGCGATATCTGTGCATGCACTGCTTTTCTTTTTATTTCACCCTCTGGGAGCCAAAGCTTTTAGTCGAGAGGGAGGGCTGATTTGCCCATACCATCAGCGCTACGCCCGCACCATGACAAGCTTCGTGCGCAATGCGTTGGTGATATCTCAAGATCCTACCAGACCATGACGCAGCTCCAGGCGCGTATTTCGCGGGCGGCAGCGGCCGCCTCCAGACGGCTGGTTTCTCTCGGTGACGTCACGGCTGCGTCACTCATGGGCGTGCATAAGTGCGCGCCTCGACTGCTAGGTTTCGTTTTCGTGCGTCGAAAGCGGCCAGAATTGCCAGTGCTGCAGTCCTTAAGAAATGCGAGTTTCTTGTCGTTTAAAATATTATTTGGCATTCTCACACCGGTAGCTCACTGTTGCAATTTGAAAGCAGCTCCTAGCTGGTATAAATTAAAAGTTAATTAGGTAATCTTAGTTCATTATTAAGCTAATTAGTATCCTTTAAGGCTCCTGATTTTTCTCTACTCTTAATACAACAGCTAAAAGAAGGATCGATAACGAAACTTAACTTTCCTATTTTTTAAAAATAGGTAAAATCTTAGATGAAACACCCTGTATATCTTCCAGCACTTTCACGTACGGCTCCTCTACCCCCTGATTTCGCAATGCCTGCATCACCGCCGAGGTTTCAACTGAGTCAAATGCTTTTTCGTAATCACTGAATGCTATGTATAAGGGCTGGTTATATTCCGAGCATTTTTCTATCACCTGATTGATGGTATGGATATGATCGATAGTAGAGTACCGTTTCCGAAACCCTGCTTGATCCTTTGCTTGATTGCAGTGTAAGGTTGTCCTGATTCTATTAGTGATTACCTTAGTAAATACCTTATACGTAACAGACAGTAAGCTGATTGGTCTGTAATTTTTAAGGTCCTTAGAGTCCCCTTTCTTGTGAATGAGGATAATGTTTGCGTTCTTCCATGGTTCCGGTACCGTCGATGACACCAGGCACTGCGTATACAGGGTGGCCAGTTTTTCTAGCACGATATCCCCCCCGTCCTTCAGCAAATCTGTAGTTATCTGATCCTCTCCAGCTGATTTCTCCCTTTTCATAGTTTCTAGTGCTTTCTTAACCTCGTCCTTCGTCACTGGTGGAACGTCTGACTGTTTTTCCCTACCGCCAATCTCATTACGGTCCTGACTACTTGGGCTACTGTAGAGATCTGTACAGAACTCCTCGGCTACTTTGACTATCTTGTCCATATTAGCGATGACGTTGCCCGCCTTGTCCCTTATCGCATACATCTGGTTTTTGCCTATGCCCAATTTCTTCTTTACCGCTTTAAGGCTTCCCCCGTTTTTTACAGCATGCTCAATTTTGTCCATGTTATACTTCCTTATATCGGCCACCTTGCGCTTATTGATTAGCTTTGATATCTCGGCCAATTCGATCTGGTCTGTTGGATTGGAAGCTTTCATACTTTGGCGTTTCTTAATCAAATCTTTCGTCTCCTTAGACAGCTTACCGGTATCCTCTCTAACTATCCTACCGCCTACTTCTACCGCGCACTCCGTAATGATATCTCTGAAATTATTGTTCCTTGCCTCTAGGGTAATGTCGCCATCCTCAGTTAGAGCTGAATACCTATTCTGTAGCGAGATCCTGAACTCTTCTGCCCTCCCCCTCACCGCTAATTCGTTGATGGGTTTCTGTCTTACTAATCTATTGCGTTCCTTCTTCAGATTTAGGCTAATTCGGGA
The DNA here is from genome assembly GCF_055883805.1 of Amblyomma maculatum. Taxonomy (NCBI): domain Eukaryota; kingdom Metazoa; phylum Arthropoda; class Arachnida; order Ixodida; family Ixodidae; genus Amblyomma; species Amblyomma maculatum. The sequence goes on along the minus strand of NC_139353.1, from coordinate 172,041,558 downwards.
CCTCACCATTCTGTGGTCACTGCATCGCACTTTCCCGATTACCTCTACATCCTGCACAATGGCGGGGATTGAACACATTATGAAGTCGATTTCATTTTTAGTCTCTCCATTAGGACTTTTCCCTGTCCATTTCCGGTTCTTCCGTTTGCTGAAGAAGGTATTCATGATTCGTAAGTTATTGCGCTCTGCAAACTCAACTAGTAACTCCCCCCTGCTATTCCTAGAACCAATGCCATAGTCACCTACTGCCTTGTCTCCTGCCTGTTTTTTCCCTACCTTGGCATTGAAGTCTCCCATTAGTACAGTATCCTGCGTCTTTACTTATCGCATTGCCGATTCTACATCTTCATAGAAGCTTTCAACTGCCTGGTCATCATAACTACATGTAGGTGCATAGGCCTGTACAACCTTCAGTTTATACCGCTTATTAAGCCTAATTACGATGCCTGCAACCCTCTCATTATTACTATAGAATTCATCTATATTACCCGCTCTATACTTATTGACAAGGAAACCTACTCCTAGTGGTCGCCTCTCCGGTAAACCTCGATAACACAGTACATGCCCATCCTTCAGTACAGTATATGCCTCATTCGGCCTCCTAACCTCACTAAGCCCTATGACATCCCATTTCATGCCCTCTAGTTCCTCTAACAGCACTGCTAAACTTGCTTCACTAGCTACCCACTAGCGGAGTGGGTTGCCGTGAAGTAATCTCGGCATAGGTTGGCAGGGATGTTGGGGGGCGTTGGGAGGCGGCGAGAGAGGTTGGGAGGCAATGGGAGGTGGGGCAGGTGCCACAGTGCAGTTGAAATTCGTCAGTTCATCTTTGATGATGCTGCGCAAATTCACCGTTGCTGGCGGAAGAGTTGGAGATACTGCAGAGGGGTTGGTGAGGCCGTAGAGCTCCTCCCGGATCATGGTGCGGATTAGGGACCGCAAATTTCCATCTATGAGGGAGCCACCATCACTGGGGTCTTGCACGAGGCGGCAGGACTGTAGCTGGTCCAGACGTTGACATGTGGATGTGATGTCAGATACGGACGACGGGTTTTAAACACGAATGCATTGATAGCAGCAGTGTTGATGCCCTTAATTAAGTGGCGAACACGCTCAGATTCAGGCATAGCAGCGTCGACATGGCGACAAAGGGCCAGAACGTCCTCGATATACGACGTATAGGACTCGCCGGGCTGCTGGAGACGAGCTTCAAGTTTTTTCTTTGCCTGCTCTGAGCGACCAGCCGGAGTGCCGAAAATTTTCTTTAGCTGGTCCGTGAATGTAGGCCAGTCAGCGATGTCATCCTCGTGATTGAAGAACCAGGTTTTGGCGACGTCAGCCAAGTAGAAGAAGACGTTTAGCAGTTTATGAGCGTCATCCCAGCGGTTAAATGCACTGACCCTGTTGTAGTTGTCGAGCCAGTCGTCGACATCTTCACCGCGAAGGCCAGCAAAGATTTGGGGATCGCGCTGGCGGCTGGTGACAGTCCAGGCAGGGGCAGCCGCAGTAGGAGGAGGAGACGCCGGGCGTGAGCGAGCACCGTTGCCCTCATCCATAGCACAGGACCGTGGACGCAAGCGAAGGCCTGAACAGAGCTCCAGGGAGAACGGTAGGCGGGTCTAAAGCGAGAGGTGGGGAATACGAATCGCACCTCCGCCACTTGTGAGACAGCACTTGCACAAAACGTCTGTTCTATTCCAGAACCGGCTGGCACACAGCGCGCGACGCTCCGAGCAGCAGTCAGCGATGATGATAATAATGATGATGGATCTATACAGATGAAAAAGGTGAAAGTTCACGCGTTGCGCTCACAATATATATATATATATATATATATATATATATATATATATATATATATATATATATATATATATATATATATATATATATATATATATATGTATAAACGTCTTCTTCCTTGGCCTCGCCGACTGTTGGCTTCCTTCCTTCATGTATTATAACGAGCACCCTCATTTCCCCTTAATTAATCAGCTTGTAGCTTACGGGGGTCTCGGTTCTGGCAGTCTTGAAGCCATAGGTAGCGTAAGAGGGTTCTAGCACAGCTTTCGCCCTCGCTCTTGATCACGTTCTACGTGACGCTGGCGGTAACAAAGGACGTTCTACGTCCGCCGCTATGTTTGAGGGTGGCGCTGGTGAACACTCTCAAGGTTCGTATACAAACAACATAAATACCCAAGCAAGTAGCAGGGGGGACAGCGGCCGATGTAGCTCAGATGGAAGAGCACCGGACGCGATATTCGGAGGTCGTGGGTTCGGTTCCCACCATCGGCACGTTGTTTTTTCTTCTACTTTGTGTTTATTTATCTTTCCCCTAAAACAAGATTCCATTACTAACTTCTGTTATTATCCAAGTAAACATTAAAAAAAAAAAAAAAAGACATGAAGTAACATTCCCAACGCTTTCCTTGGCCTCGCCGACTGTTGGCTTCCTTCCTTCATGTATTATAACGAGCACCCTCATTTCCCCTTAATTAATCAGCTTGTAGCTTACGGGGGTCTCGGTTCTGGCAGTCTTGAAGCCATAGGTAGCGTAAGAGGGTTCTAGCACAGCTTTCGCCCTCGCTCTTGATCACGTTCTACGTGACGCTGGCGGTAACAAAGGACGTTCTACGTCCGCCGCTATGTTTGAGGGTGGCGCTGGTGAACACTCTCAAGGTTCGTATACAAACAACATAAATACCCAAGCAAGTAGCAGGGGGGACAGCGGCCGATGTAGCTCAGATGGAAGAGCACCGGACGCGATATTCGGAGGTCGTGGGTTCGGTTCCCACCATCGGCACGTTGTTTTTTCTTCTACTTTGTGTTTATTTATCTTTCCCCTAAAACATGATTCCATTACTAACTTCTGTTATTATCCAAGTAAACATTAAAAAAAAAAAAAAAAGACATGAAGTAACATTCCCAACGCTTTCCTTGGCCTCGCCGACTGTTGGCTTCCTTCCTTCATGTATTATAACGAGCACCCTCATTTCCCCTTAATTAATCAGCTTGTAGCTTACGGGGGTCTCGGTTCTGGCAGTCTTGAAGCCATAGGTAGCGTAAGAGGGTTCTAGCACAGCTTTCGCCCTCGCTCTTGATCACGTTCTACGTGACGCTGGCGGTAACAAAGGACGTTCTACGTCCGCCGCTATGTTTGAGGGTGGCGCTGGTGAACACTCTCAAGGTTCGTATACAAACAACATAAATACCCAAGCAAGTAGCAGGGGGGACAGCGGCCGATGTAGCTCAGATGGAAGAGCACCGGACGCGATATTCGGAGGTCGTGGGTTCGGTTCCCACCATCGGCACGTTGTTTTTTCTTCTACTTTGTGTTTATTTATCTTTCCCCTAAAACATGATTCCATTACTAACTTCTGTTATTATCCAAGTAAACATTAAAAAAAAAAAAAAAAGACATGAAGTAACATTCCCAACGCTTTCCTTGGCCTCGCCGACTGTTGGCTTCCTTCCTTCATGTATTATAACGAGCACCCTCATTTCCCCTTAATTAATCAGCTTGTAGCTTACGGGGGTCTCGGTTCTGGCAGTCTTGAAGCCATAGGTAGCGTAAGAGGGTTCTAGCACAGCTTTCGCCCTCGCTCTTGATCACGTTCTACGTGACGCTGGCGGTAACAAAGGACGTTCTACGTCCGCCGCTATGTTTGAGGGTGGCGCTGGTGAACACTCTCAAGGTTCGTATACAAACAACATAAATACCCAAGCAAGTAGCAGGGGGGACAGCGGCCGATGTAGCTCAGATGGAAGAGCACCGGACGCGATATTCGGAGGTCGTGGGTTCGGTTCCCACCATCGGCACGTTGTTTTTTCTTCTACTTTGTGTTTATTTATCTTTCCCCTAAAACAAGATTCCATTACTAACTTCTGTTATTATCCAAGTAAACATTAAAAAAAAAAAAAAAAAAAGACATGAAGTAACATTCCCAACGCTTTCCTTGGCCTCGCCGACTGTTGGCTTCCTTCCTTCATGTATTATAACGAGCACCCTCATTTCCCCTTAATTAATCAGCTTGTAGCTTACGGGGGTCTCGGTTCTGGCAGTCTTGAAGCCATAGGTAGCGTAAGAGGGTTCTAGCACAGCTTTCGCCCTCGCTCTTGATCACGTTCTACGTGACGCTGGCGGTAACAAAGGACGTTCTACGTCCGCCGCTATGTTTGAGGGTGGCGCTGGTGAACACTCTCAAGGTTCGTATACAAACAACATAAATACCCAAGCAAGTAGCAGGGGGGACAGCGGCCGATGTAGCTCAGATGGAAGAGCACCGGACGCGATATTCGGAGGTCGTGGGTTCGGTTCCCACCATCGGCACGTTGTTTTTTCTTCTACTTTGTGTTTATTTATCTTTCCCCTAAAACAAGATTCCATTACTAACTTCTGTTATTATCCAAGTAAACATTAAAAAAAAAAAAAAAAAAGACATGAAGTAACATTCCCAACGCTTTCCTTGGCCTCGCCGACTGTTGGCTTCCTTCCTTCATGTATTATAACGAGCACCCTCATTTCCCCTTAATTAATCAGCTTGTAGCTTACGGGGGTCTCGGTTCTGGCAGTCTTGAAGCCATAGGTAGCGTAAGAGGGTTCTAGCACAGCTTTCGCCCTCGCTCTTGATCACGTTCTACGTGACGCTGGCGGTAACAAAGGACGTTCTACGTCCGCCGCTATGTTTGAGGGTGGCGCTGGTGAACACTCTCAAGGTTCGTATACAAACAACATAAATACCCAAGCAAGTAGCAGGGGGGACAGCGGCCGATGTAGCTCAGATGGAAGAGCACCGGACGCGATATTCGGAGGTCGTGGGTTCGGTTCCCACCATCGGCACGTTGTTTTTTCTTCTACTTTGTGTTTATTTATCTTTCCCCTAAAACAAGATTCCATTACTAACTTCTGTTATTATCCAAGTAAACATTAAAAAAAAAAAAAAAAAGACATGAAGTAACATTCCCAACGCTTTCCTTGGCCTCGCCGACTGTTGGCTTCCTTCCTTCATGTATTATAACGAGCACCCTCATTTCCCCTTAATTAATCAGCTTGTAGCTTACGGGGGTCTCGGTTCTGGCAGTCTTGAAGCCATAGGTAGCGTAAGAGGGTTCTAGCACAGCTTTCGCCCTCGCTCTTGATCACGTTCTACGTGACGCTGGCGGTAACAAAGGACGTTCTACGTCCGCCGCTATGTTTGAGGGTGGCGCTGGTGAACACTCTCAAGGTTCGTATACAAACAACATAAATACCCAAGCAAGTAGCAGGGGGGACAGCGGCCGATGTAGCTCAGATGGAAGAGCACCGGACGCGATATTCGGAGGTCGTGGGTTCGGTTCCCACCATCGGCACGTTGTTTTTTCTTCTACTTTGTGTTTATTTATCTTTCCCCTAAAACAAGATTCCATTACTAACTTCTGTTATTATCCAAGTAAACATTAAAAAAAAAAAAAAAAAAAAAAAAAAAAAAAAAAAAAAAGACATGAAGTAACATTCCCAACGCTTTCCTTGGCCTCGCCGACTGTTGGCTTCCTTCCTTCATGTATATATATATATATATATATATATATATACATATATATATATATATATATATATATATATATATATATATATATATATATATATATATATATATATATATATATATATATATATATATTGTGAGCGCGCAACGCGTGAACTTTCACCTTTTTCATCTGTATAGATCCATCATCATTATTATCATCATCGCTGACTGCTGCTCGGAGCGTCGCGCGCTGTGTGCCAGCCGCAATATATATATATATATATATATATATATATATATATATATATATATATATATATATATATATATATATATATATATATATATATATATATATATATATAGCCCTAGGAAATTGTTCTGTAATGCCGAAAGTTGGGCGAGTTGGTTAACATTCATGATGGAAAATAGCGCGAAAGTACACGAAGGACGGCGTCTTACTTCCTTCCGTCCTTCGTGTACTTTCGCGCTTTTTTCCATCATGGAAATTGTTCTACTATATATATATATATCGTGAGCACCTTATTCTTCTTGCGGACCCCGATATATTACCGACTTCTGATTGTTCACCACCACACGTGTTCGCAGCAGTTGATTTCGTTCTGCCCCCAGGAAGCGAGCAGTTGATCATAGTGGCATTGGACTACTCTCTCGATGGCGAGGCCTTCGTTATGCCCGCTGCTCGGTGGACCTCCGACGGCCTAGCCTTGCCTCGTGCCTCACCTCCTTCACCCGTGGTTGCGCGGTGGTTGCGGCCCTGAATACAACTCTCCAGCCATTCTTACTGCCCAGAGGAGCCACAGTTGTTTTTATTTTTGACTGCGATTCCGTTCCCCTCAATACACTTTCCAGTGCACTACCGCCTGCTGCCACGCCTCCATTTCCGGCATCCTCTGCGCTTGCAGCCGCCATCAGCCCTGACCTTACATCCGAGCAGTCCACAGCTCTGCTATACGTCCTCTTGCGGGACGGAGAATCTTTTGATGTGTGGGCCTTAGCATTAGGAAAGACCTCCGTCACCTCTCATCGCATAGAGACGGACGGCTCTGCAATTGTTCGACGACGGCCGTATCGCGTTTCGGCAGCAGAACGCAAAGTCATTGAGGAGCAAGTTGCTGACATGCTTGCTCGAAATGTCATCCGACCATCCACGAGCTCTTGGTCCTCACCTGCGGTTCTCGTTCGAAAAAAGATGGCTCAGCCCGCTTCTGCGTGGATTACTGGGCACTTAACAAGATCACGCGCAAGGACGTTTACCCTTTGCCTCGTATTGATGACGCATTAGACTGTCTCCAAGGCGCTGAGTATTTCTCCAGTCTCGACCTTCGCTCGGGATACTGGCAAATTTCTATGCACGATGCAGACAAGGCCAAGACTGCCTTTTCTACCCCCGACGGTCTCTACGAATTTAACGTGATGTCTTTCGGACTCTGCAATGCGCCGGCCACCTTTGAGCGCATGATTGATACCGTGCTTCGCGGCATGAAATGGAAAACATGCCTATGTTATCTATGTGTGTCATCAAACTTCACTCAGCACTTGCAGCGTCTCACTGATGTCCTCACGTCCCTTGCCCAGGCGGGGCTTCAGCTGAATACCAAGAAATGCCACTTTGCCAATAAGACCATCAAAGTACTCGGCCATGTCGTCAGTAAGGCAGGAATCCAGCCTGATTCCGAAAAATTTGCGGCTGTCGTTAATTTTCCTCGGCCCGAACGTCAGAAAGACCTTCGCAGCTTCCTTGGTTTAGCCTCCTACTTCCGCGGTTTTATTCGGAACTTTGTAACAATTGCGGCCCTGTTACACAATCTCGTGTCTTCCCAAGTGTTTTACACCTGGTCCACTGAATGTGAAGACGCCTTCAAAGCTCTCAAGCAGGCACTCACAACAACTCCTGTGCTTCGCCATTTTGACGCTGACGCGCCCACCATACTTCACACAGACGCCAGTGGCCACAGTATTGGCGCGGTTCTCTTGCAACGCAACGCAGTGTCTGAAGAGCAAGTCGTCGCATACCCTAGTCGTACGCTTACTGCAGCTGAGCGTCACTATACTATTATCGAGCAAGAGTGCCTCGCCATTGTTTGGCCGATTACAAAATGCCGACCTTATTTGTATGGCCGCCACTTCACCATTGTCACGAACCATCACGCACTCTGTTGGCTGTCATCGCTGAAGAACTTATCGGGTCGACTGGGTCGCTGGATGCTGCGTCTTCAAGAGTACACCTTTACCATCACCTATAAATCTGGGCGAAAACACCTCTCGCTGCCCATTCATTCCTATTGACGCGGCCCCACCTACGGCCTCCTCTCCCTCCTGCCACCCGAGTCAACCTTCTGCTTTCCACCTGAATGTTGCACCCATCGCTATAGCTCCACTCGAGATCAGTGCTGATGACTCGTCCCTGCAGCTGACTGACCCTTACTGCCGTACAATCATCGCTTACCTCCGTGGAGAATCAGTTGTCCCAAACAGTCGCTTGCGCCGTCAGCTTCGTCGGTTCCGACTTCACCATGGAACACTATACCGCAACATTTATCACCTTACGGGTCAACACTGGGTACCCGTTGCACCTTGCTCCCTTCGTTTTAAAATTATGGAGGCTTACCATGACGACCCCACTGCTGGACATTTAGGCAACGTTAAAACTTACGACCGCCGCTACTTCTGGCCTGGGCTCTATGCCAGTGTCACCAAATACATTTCATCATGTCCGTCTTGCCAGCATCACAAGCATTCAACATCCCCTCCTGCTGGCCCTCTACATTGCCCATCTGTGCCTTTTTGACAGGGTCGCCATTGACTCTTTTGGTCCTCTCCCTTTGACGTCAAACGGCAACCGTTTTGCTATCACTGCCATCGACCGTCTAATGCGGTACGCTGAAACCGCCCCTCTTCGCTCTAGTGCCGCCTCTGAAGTCGCCGATGTTTTCCTGCGTGCGATAGTTGTACGTCATGGAACTCCCCGTATTCTCATTACCGACCGTGGAAAGACATTTCTTTCTCAAGTCCTTGAGGAAGTACTGCATGCCGCCAACACCGTCCATATGACTTCTAGCTACCATCCTCAGACCAACGGATTCATCGAGCAGTTTCATCGCACTTTGTCCGACATGATATCCATGTATATCGCTCCTGATCACCGGAACTGGGACAACGTTTTACCTTTCGTCACCTACGCCTACAATTCCGTTGTTCAGCGGACTACTGGTTATAGCCCTTTCTTTTGAGTTTATGGCCGTCAACCATCGACAATATTCGACACTACTTTCTTCTGTGCTCCCTCCTCCACGTCTGAATCTCTGAGCGAAGAGTTTACCATTCGTATGGCCCAGTCTCGGCAACTTGTCCGTTTGAACACTGAAGATACCCAACAAGAATGCAAAGCCCTGTATGATCAACGCCATCGAACTCCCTCCTTTTACCCCGGTGATGAAGTTCTCCTATGGACACCAGTACGCATTCCTGGCCTGTGTGAGAAGTTCCTCCATCGTTACATTTGCCCTTATACGGTACTCCAACAAACGTCTCCGGTGAACTATCGCGTCATTCCCTCGCACACCGTCGAAGATCGACGTCGTCGCTCCGAAGAGATCGTCCACGTCTCGCGCATGAAGCCTTATGCCTGTCGTCTCTCATCCTTGTAATCTGCGACAAGGGTGGTCGCTCTCTTGTTGGGGGAATTTGTGGGAGCGCAGTTCGTGAACTTTCACCTCTTTCATCTGTATAGATCCATCATCATCATCATCATCGCTGACTGCTGCTCGGAGCGTCGCGCGCTGTGTGCCAGCTGGTTCTAGAAAAGAACAGACGTTCGTGCAAGTGCTGCCTTACAATATATATATATATATATATATATATATATATATATATATATATATTGTAGCGTAACGTTACACAGAAGGCACTCTAGCATTCTAGTACCGAAGAACACCGACTACCAGTCAGGTCACCACAAAAGCGGAGCACAGTTTCGCTCCATCGTCTTCGCCCAATCGCCCGTTCAAATCTTCGTCGTCGTCGATGAATGTCTTGGCAGCATCGCCTCGATGCTGCAAATGCGGCTCGATGCGATGAGCTAACAGATGGTATGCTAGGTTGGTATGGAATACCAGAACACAAAACGGGGCGCCATCAGCTTTAAGATCAGTCAGCCGGTCGTGGTAGGGTTTCATTCGGACGACGTGTACAACATCAGTGAACATGCGTCGTCAGCGGCTTGAGGGGTCATGGGTCGCGGATTCAACTTCGTAAATAACGTCGCTGAGGCAGCGGAGGTCACAGTATGGGCCGAAGTACCGGCGCAGCAATTTTCCAGACAGCCCACGATGACGAACGGGCGTCCAAATCCAGACATAAGTCTCCAGGCTCGTAGGCAGCGAAGTGCCGTCCCTTGTTGTAATGGTCAACGTCTAGTTGCTGTTGTAGGTATATGCGCTGCCTTGCCAGCTGCTGCGCTTCTTCCGCACGCTGAGTAAAACTAGCGACGTCCAGGTCAAGCTCATGTTCGTTGTTGGTGTATACGGGCAGCATGTATCCAGGGGAGTGGTCACTCGACGGCCGAAGACAAGCTCAAAGGGAGTGAGCCGCGTCGTCTCCTGAAGTGCCGTATTATATGCGAACGTGGCATATGGGAGAATTTGATCCCAGGTCTTATGCTCTATATCCACGTACATAGACAGCATGGCGGCCAGAGTTCTGTTTAGCCGTTCCACCACGCCGTTAGTTGGTGGGTGGTATGCCGTGGCCCGTCTCTGGCTAGTGTGGGTAAGGTTCAGCACAGCCTTAGTCAGGCGGGCCGTAAAAGCTGTCCCGCGGCCCAGATTACCGCAAGGCACTCCTTCTCCGTTGTCGAATAGTTCGCCTCCGATCGTGTGAGTGTTCGGCTCGCGTAGGCGATAACTCGTTCTACTCCGCCTTGCCACTGGATGAGTACCGCCTCGAGGCCAAAATTGCTGGCATCAGTATGTACGTCGGTTGCAGCGTCTTAATCGAAATGGGCGAGTATTGGGGGTCTGTGTAGGCAGCTTCTAAGCTCCTGGAAGGCTTGTTCTTGATCATCGCCCCACAGGAAGGGTATGTCTTCTCTGGTTAGAGCTGTCAGCGGTTCAGCTATCTTAGAAAAATCTTAGACGAAGCATCGGTAGTAAGAACAAAGACCTAGAAATCGCCGAAGTGCCTTTTTGTCGGTGGGGCGTGGAAAATTTGACACTGCGGTAGTCTTCTCGGGATCAAGAAGAATGCCCTATGCACTGACAACATGGCCTAGAAAGCGTAGTTCCTTGAAAGCGAAGTGGCATTTCTCAGGCTTGATCGTTAGTTGCGCGCCTTTGAGTGCTTGAAGCACGATGCGCAACTGGTCCAAGTGTGGCTCGAAAGTAGGCGAGAAAATAACATCATCATCTAAGTACACCAAGCATGACTGCGACTTCAGACCTGATAAAACCGTGTCCAGCATACGTTGGAACGTGGTCGGTGCAGAGCAAAGACCAAACGGAAGCACCTTAAACTCGTATAGGCCATCGGGCGTCACAAATGCAGTCTTCTCTCGGTCTCTCTGATCCTCGATTTGCCAGTATCCGCTTTTGAGGTCTAATGAGGAGAAGTATCTGGCGTCGCTTAGTCGGTCGAGGGCATCATCAATCCTGGGAAGCGGATAGACGTCCTTTTTGATCACGGTATTTAACTTTCGGTAATCGATACACAATCTCAAGGTGCCATCTTCCTTTTGGACAAGGAACACTGGCGACGCTCATAGGCTCGTCGAAGGCTGGATCACGTCGTTCGTAAGCATTTGATCCATTTGCGTTTAAATGGCGTCCCGTTCCTTAGGAGAAACCCGGTACGGGCGCTGGCATACCGGTAACGTGGTCTTATCGGTGATGATGCGGTGCTTGGCGACAGGATTACGACCAACCTTAAGAGCCTGTGGCGAAGCAGTTTGCGAAATCGTTCAGAAGAGCCGAGAGAAGATTCCACTGATCGGGCCTCAAGTCCGGGCTAATTGTGACGGTTTGCTGAGCATAACAAGGTGCGGCCTCTTCTTTAGAGTTCGCCCCGGCGGTGCATAAATGAGGCAAGGCAGTAACATCGTGAGGAACGGCAACAGCCGTGTCCTTGGTGAGATGCCGCATCTCCTTAGCAAAATTTGTCAGGAGGACAGTAGCACAACTGTTCTGGAGTTGTGCGAGTCCTCGAGCAACAGCTAATTCCTTCTCGAGTAGTAGCGGGAGGTGCCCATCCGCGATGCCCTCTTAATCGTGGAACAAGTCATGCTTTACAAGAGCCAGCACACTAGACCGTGCCGGAACCCTCACGTCATCATCGACTATACGTAAAACGTTCAGACCCGGATCCTCGTTTTCAATGCGCTCTACGGCTCGTTTCGTCGAAAAGGAAACGCGCTTCTTTCAGGTCAATGACAGCGCCGTTGGTCGGCAGGAAGTCTAGACCAAGGATCAAGTCTTTCGAGCACTCAGGAAGCACGATGAATTCTCCAACATACACAAAACCACGGATGCCGACCCCCGCTGTGCACTTGCCTGCAGGTTCAATCAAGTGACTTCCCGCCGTGCGAATTTTCGGGCCGGACCAATGTGTCAAAACTTTCTTCAGTTCTCGGGCGAGACCATGGCTCATTACTGAATAATCGGTACCAGTGTCGGGTAACGCGGTGACATCCACTCCATCAATCGTTACTCACAAACCGGAGGCAGTATGCCGGATGCTGTCGCTACCTGACACAAGCGAAATCTTGTCGGGTCGGCCTGACGATGACGGAAGATCTTCACATTTCCCGATATCAGCGACCCTGCCTCCGAAGGCCGCTGGTATTAGTTTTCCCGGCGAGGGCTGGGAGAGCGGCGTCGGGAATAGCTGAACTTGTCGAATGGTAGCTCGTCGGGGACGTAGACCGACGCTCTTGGTAACCGGACGTAACGGGATACCATCGCGCTGCAAGGTCACTTGTGATCTCAATAGGCCGTTCGCCATTCCGAGGGTCCTCCGAAACGAAATCCCGCATATTGACGCGGCGGTACGGGCACAACCGGTATAGGTGATTGGCTTCACCGCAATGTTAGCACAGGGGCCGACGGTCCCGGGGCCGCCATACTTGACTTTTACGGAGTCGCTGGTAGATTGGCGGAGGCGAGTAGCGAGGCTCCATGCGGCTCCATGCGAGGTCCTCCATGCGAGGACCCTGCGGCTCCAATGCTGGAGCTGCGGCGTTTATACTATGGTCCGGCGGGGGAGCCTTACGTAGGACGAACGCGTAGGGGGGTCTCGCGTCGAACATCTGGTGGGAAACGCGCTGATGGGGAACGTCAGCAACTTGCTCAGCTGCCATGCGCCCCTCGTCCCGGACGACTTCAGCCAATGAAGGAAAAGATGTTGTGTTGCAAGTCATCCGGAGTACTTGCAGTTCCTCCCGCACGACAGAACGGATGAGATTGCGTAGTGCGTCCATGCGTAGTGCGTCCACAGGGGGTGCGTCCGACCCAATGATGGTGCACGTCACGGTTGTACTGACGGGCTCGGCGTTGCAGCGTAGTCTCCATGGTCACAGCCTCGCTGAGAAACTCCGCCACAGTGCGCGGTGGATTGCGCCCCAGTCCCGCGAAAAGTTCTTGTTTAACGCCCCGCATCCGGTGACGCTGTTTCTTATCTTCTGTGGGTCGGCACGCTTGAAGAGGCGTGTCATGTCTTCAAAGAAAATGCGCACGCTCTCGTTCTGGCGCCGACTGCGCGAGTGCAGCGCAGCTTCTGCTCGCTCCCGGCGGTCGGCACTAGGAAAAGTGGCTTTCAAGTCACGACAGAAGGCTGCCTAGGATGGAAAGGAAGCCTCATGGTTTCCAAACCATGTCCGTGCAGATCTTTAAGAGCGAAGTACACGTTGTGGAGCTTACGCTCATCAGTCCACCCGTTGTAACGAGCGACTCACTCGTAGGTCTCAAGCCAGTCCTCGGCGTCCTCGAACACGTCGCCATAAAAACACGGGGGTGTTCGCGGCTGATGACGCAGGATGTGGGTCGGAAGCCTGTTCTCAGATATCATTGCAGCAGGTTCTATGGTCCTTTGAGGCTGCGTCGTCCTGGTAGCGGCCGGAAGGGGTCCGAATTCAGGGGGCTCTCCACGTAGGCGGCGGCCGAGGCGTTGATGTACGGGGGTAAGCTCCGTAGTGACAGGTTGATTATGCAGGACTGGGTGGATACCCGGCAATGCCTCCACCAGATTTGTAACCTAACGTTACACAGAAGGCACTCTGGCACCGAAGAACACCAACAACCAGTCAGGTCAGCACGAAAGCGGAGCACGGTTTCGCTTCGTCATCTTCTCCCAATCACACATTCAAATCTTCGTCGTCGTCTATGAATGGCATTGATTCATGGAAAATATCAGTTACAAAAAAGTTCCCTTCTGAATGACATCTAACAACATGCCTTCAACATTTAGAACTGTGTTCTTGATGAGAAAGCTTAGTTTGTTGCATCCGAGAAAGAGAGAAAAAAAATGATTCGTTAAAATTTGGTAAGTGCCGCCACCTGCACCGCTCGCAAATGCAGATTCGGCACCCTATTTGAAATACTTATTTTAAACGAGCGCATGTTTGCGCACTCTTTTGGTACCGGGAAAGTCCGGACAATTGAGGTTTTCGCTTCCTTGAGCGTTTTCTTCGCTAGCAGCTTCGTCGCTCTCGCGTCATTCGCCGCTTTAATTTTTTCCGCTTGTTCCTCAGAAACATATTTCCTTCTGAGCCTGATTTTGCAGTCATCTGCGCCTATACCAGACGAAAATTCTTGTGCGTCTATAGGAGCGTCACTTACTTGGTTGCGAGGCAAGGAGCCGGCGTACCTCAGGGAGGCATAGAATAGATAATCAAAGGCTACGGGTTGGCGGAGCGCACCGATGTCATCGCAGAGCCGCGGCTATGCGCGAAGAGGAAATGCAAGGTGATCAAATAACAACCAATTCTAATAATCAAATTATTCTGATCGCCACGGCGTAGGAGGAAAGGGCAAGAAGGTACCAAGGCATCGTGGCCCTCCGGCATAAAGAAGGCACATCCCCGGTCACAGCGTACCTTGTGACGCCGGATACATTCGGAAAGGGGGTTATCTACGGAATCCCACTGGGCCTCTCGGACCAAGAAATCTTGAATATCCTGAATAGATCAGGAAATGCAGCCATTACGTCAGCTAGGCGGCTGGGAGAGAACACAGGCACTGTGTTGCTGTGTTTCGTAGAAGACACGGTACCCTGGACGGTCAACTTCAAGGCAACGCCACTCAAGTGCAAACTATTCAAAAAGAAATACCAGGTGTGCGTCACATGCGGGCAATTCAGGCATAGGGCTGACGTCTGTCCAAATCCCGAGACGCGCAAATGCCGAGGATGCGGGGTTAAAAATCCCCTACCGGATCATAAGTGCACCCCCAAATGTGCACTTTGTCATGGGCAGCCCCTCCTTGGGGACAAAAGCTGCATCAAGATCTACAGGACCCCATACATAGTCAAAAGGAAACTCTGGGAAAAGAAACTGAGAAACAAAGATACCGCCCCTAAACAGGGGCACATTCCTCTAAATAACAAGTTTGAGACCCTCAGAATTTAGGAGGTATGCTCCATCTCCCGCTCCCGTAGCCGCTCCAAGTCTGCCACCAGGCCAGGGCCAGCAGTCAAGATCGCATACCGGGGAAGGAGGACGCTACACCCGGGCCGGAACTTAGCTCCGCAGCAGGGGACCGACCACGCAAAACACCACAGCAAGCCAATGCGAACCTCGGATTACTCATACGTGACCCGGCGGACCCATAGGGCCTCAAGCAGAAAAGTACCTTGGCAGGAGATAAGGACACGCAGGTAACTGATCAAGGGACTCTTGAAAGTAAAATAGAAAGACTAATCAGGGAGAATCAGGCACTCGTACAGAAATTAGAGAAAATTGAGCAAGAAAATGCAGAGTTGAGGAAAGGATTGATTAAGCTCGAAAATCGTGAGATGAGGGAACTTCCCCCATTCGAGAGTGAAAACGAACCAGAACGCGAAAGACCAATACGGTGGCGAAGTTCAGAGCTCCTTATGCGAAAATTATAATTGCTAGTCACAAACCTTGTAGCGCGTTTCCGTACCCTTTCCAATTTGTCAATGAGGGTACTCGTCAAAGGGTCCCATGCTACACAAGCATATTCTAATACAGGCCTGACATTTATTAAATGTAATATTTATTTTAGTACCTGCAGGTACCTGCAGGGAGAGCTTTTAAAATTCCGCTGGAAAAAATACAAAAGACGAGAAGCTTTGGCGGTTATCACGTCATCGTGGACTGTCCAGTCTAGGGATATTTACCCTTATCTATAGTTTGAAAAGTGTCATAGCTTAAGGAGTACGATCCAAATGTTTCTCTTTTTTTTTGTTTGTAAATTGCACATGGAAACACTTTGATACATTCAATGCCATGCCCCACTTCAAGCACTAGTCACAGACTTTGTCGTACAAGTCAGCAAGGCACATGACAAGGGAATACAAAACGCAATAGTCAGCATACAGTCTGACAGTGGATCGGAGGCCGATAGATATATCATTCGATAGGTATATATCAATAATAACAGCTCCTACAATATATCCTTAAAGAAACACGATGGCACACATGTCCCGCTTTCTGAGCGTTCTGACGCATTAAATTCATACTTCACCTCTATATTTACTCTCGAGCCAGCCGAAAACAGCTTTACTTTACCGCCCCGGAATTTCACTTCAATGCCGCCTGTTACCATTTCATTGGAGGGAATATCAAGACTCATTGACAGCCTCAAGCCGTCTACATCTCCCGGGCATGACGACATTCCTGCTAAGATTCTTAAGGGAACTAAGTATCTCACAAGCCAAATTCTGCAACTCATATTCGCCCAGTCTCTCAACACCAGTCAAATTCCAGATGACTGGAAATCAAGCAAAGTTGTGCCAGTTGTTAAGACCGTACTGACCCCTCGAATTATCATTTCACTGACATGCATCTCATGTAAACGTTTTGAGCATATTCTGTACTCCCATATTGCAAATCACCTCGATCATAACTCTTTCTTTTTCCCCAAGCAGCACGGTTTCAGGGCAGGATTCTCGTGCGAAACACAACTTTTCGAATTTACAACCGATCTTCACCTAAATCTAGATTCTTTACTTCAAACAGACGTCATCTACCTAGATTTCTCAAAAGCATTTGATCGCGTCCCTCACCAGCGCCTCATGTGTAAACTTGAATGCCTGTCACTCGACCCTCTAATCTTAACCTTTATCCGCTGCTTTTTAACAAACCGCTCACAGTTCACCGTCATTGGCGGTCATGCATCCGAAACTGCTGATGTTATCCCCGGAGTACCCCAGGGTTCCGCTCTCGCTCCGCTTCTTTTCCTCGTTTTTATCAACGACCTGCCACATGGGATTTCGTCATCCGTCCGCCTTTTTGCGGATGATTGCGTCATTTATCGCCGCATTTCCAATAACACCGACCAGAAACCTTTACAAGCCGACCTCAATAAAATAAAGAAATGGTGCTCCGACTGGATCATGCAGCTTAATATTTCAAAATGTAAATTCATGCACATTTCACGTAAACGCTCCATTATTCACTTCCCGTACTCCCTAAACTCCACTGCATTATCACTAACAAACTCGTACAGGTACCTCGGTGTTGAAATAACGAACAATTTAACTTGGGTGGACCATATCACGAAACTTTGTGCTAGCACCTCCAGAACACTTGGATTCATCCGAAGAACACTGGCCATGTCCCCTCCATCCGTTAGAGAACTAGCTTACGAAACATACATCCGCCCGAAAATAGAATATGCTTCAGCAATATGGAACCCCCACCAGGCCTACTTGATCCAGTCGCTCGAAGCCATCCAGAATCATGCAGCCCGCTTCATAACTTCCCAGTATTCAGCTCGACACAGCGTTACGGACTTGAAATCATCTCTCGGCCTCCAGCCCTCAGCGCTTCGTCGGAAACTTGCGATCCTTTGTCTTCTACATAAATTATATTTCAAATTTCATGCACTCCGAGAAAACGTTACGTGCTCCTTTCCGCTCATCTCGCCGTTTATTTAACTCCCGTAGCATACAACGTTTGCATGATTCTACAAACGCCTTCAACAAATCCTTCCTCCCCATCGCCATAGAGGAATGGAACATACTTCCCGAAAGCATTGTTACCGAGTCTAATCCCTCCAAAATTTAGGCAGTTACTGATAATTTCGACCTGCCATAGACAGTTTTTCTGGCGGTCCATTATTAGCGATCCGATTTACGTGCACTGTCGTGTCAACGTCTAATTTTCTGTAATTCATCTTTTTGCCTCTTTTGTTTACTATAGTTGATTTTACTACGTATCATTATTTTGTTATGCCTTGTACGGTGGCTAGATGGGTAGGTGTGCCGACCGGCAGGGCACAAAGCGTAGTTCCGCGTGCCTCCGCTTCATGACGACGAAACTGGCGCTGCTGTTCTCCGCCCGGTGCTCACCGGCGGATCGTCTGCTACTTGTCGCAATCGCATCGGCGCGTTTTGTTAACCTCATTTTTGTTTAAAAACATTACTTAATACTTGCGTTATCAGACAAATAGTAGCTGAGACTGAGACTTTTGCGGTCTGGCATTGAAACAATAAACAGACGACACTAGCTACCTGTTTTCTCGTCTGTTTGCTGTCTGTCATCGTCCACATGCAAGCGCCGTAGCGGAGCAGGCGCTGCGCTTTTTGTGAGAAGTGATCGGAATGAAGACCAAAAAGGACACAACTTGTTTCGCACCCTTCTGCAAATCCGGCTACAAGTCATCGAGAAAAGGACTGAAAGTCTTGCTGTTTTCGGCGCCGCGGGATCCCGAACTGTTCAAAAGGTGGGAGCTTGCTCTTCATCGTGCCGACAAGAGGTTGCAGCCACACTCCGTTGTGTGTGAGCGGCATTTTGACCAAGAGTGTATCGAACGGGATTACAAATATATGATAGAAGGCAACGTTGTTAGCCTCCCACGTTCTCACCCACGATTGACAAAAGATGCCGTGCCTTCTGTCCTGCCCGATGCTCCTGCTTACCTGTCAAGAAAGGTGACCGCGAAACGAAAGACGAAGAATTCCACAGGCTGCCGCCCAACCAAGGCTGCCAGAAATGACAGCCACGACCTTGAGACAGTGCCGGACGATCTAGTACCTTCAAGCTCCAGTGAAGGTATCTCTACGTCTGTAACCGAAGTGTCACCTCGTCCGGTTGACATTGACGTCACTACCTGCACGGTATCCCACAGCGGCTGGACACATCACTCTATTGAAAATTCTGGCGCCTCTGCGTTCTCGACTTGCAGAAAAAGCGGACAGAGCATCGTTCTGGTGAAAGTAATACTCCTGGAGCACTGTGCGTCAAAACTGCGAGCCACCGTGTCCGTGCAAGGCGCCGTAACACAGAAGCTGGATATGGAAACTCGTGAACAGGTTGGGGACCTTTTGGCTGACGTGGATGCCATGATTCCATGTCAGGGCATAAAATGCAATGACCAACTTGACACCGTCCTCGCGAAATCCAAGAATATAATAATCCACGGAAACACAACATTCAGCTCCAAATGCGTCGGCATCGCCACAAGTCAAGGAGACTCCTGTTTGCATTGCCGATACGCAAAAAAGTTGCTCCTAAATCAGCTGTCGTACAAAAGAACAAAGGACCGGAGGTCGAGGGAGCGCGAAAAGAAGAGAAAGCTTGTAACCGCAAAGTTCAAGAGACTGAAGCGAAATATGTTTACTCTTGAGACAAAACTGGAAGAGATGAGGAGGAAGAACTCAAAACTAGAAAGCTGCGCGCTCATGTCAAGAATAGAAAATTTGCCAGTAAGACAACAGTCACAAGTCATGGCCTGTTTAAATGCTTCAAAGCGGAAAAGCACGAAGGATTTTAAGTACCAGTGCGAGTGGCTGCTCGAATGCTTGATAATGCGGATGAGGAGCAAACGGCTTTGTGAGCACCTGCGCAAGGAGAAGATCATGCTGCTGCCCGGCAGAACGTGTCTCCAACGGTACCTGCGCGGATTTCGAAGCGGATTCGGCTTCAACAAACGGGTGTTTGCTGCCTTGAAGGAAAAATGCATATGCATGACGGAGCAGCAACGTCATGGCGGCATTATGATGGATGAAATTAAACTTTCCGAGAACCTGACGGTCAGTCACTACGGGAAAGTGAACAGTTTGGTGGACCTCGAAAAATTTTCATCTAGCTCCAGCTCAGAATTGGCGGATCACGCCCTAGTTGTTCTCTTCCAACCATTCACGGGAATTTGGCACCAGGTGCTTGGTGTTTTCGCCTCGAAGGGGAACGTGAAAGCTGATGTGCTAGCAAAAATTACGGTGGAGGGTGTGATGATGGCAGAAAACGCCTCACTTTTTGTGGATTTCATAACAACAGACGCTGCTATCTGGAATCGTTCCATGTGGCGTATTTTTGGAATTTCTGGGAAAGCAGGACAAGTTGTCTGCAAGTCGCCGCACCCTGTGGACAAGAACCGCTCCTTGCACTTCGTCTCCGATTTTCCCCATTTGGTGAAGAATGTAAGAAACAGCTTGCTCCAGCACCATTTAACAACTCCTCAGGGCTTGGCATCCATCAGTCACGTTGATGCCGCATGGCAGCTAGATCAACGTAGCCATGTCGGCTTGAAGGCAATGCCCAGGGTGTACAAAGCTGTTGTAAGGCCCGACACATTCGAGAAGATGCGCGTAAATTATGCGTTTCGCTTGTTCTCTGATGACGTCCGGCGTGGTCTTTTCACGTATAGACAGCAGATTGAGCACAACCACGGTTCAGTTCACGCGACCGATGAACTTGTCAAATTGATGCAGGAGATCATCAGCATCATGATTCAAGATTTCCAGCTGCCGCCCTCCGCCCGAACTCTGCGAAAGCTCGGCGACTTCGTGACTTCCTCACCTATCTTGATGAGTGGCAACGCTGTGCTCAGAAGGATGGATTCTTATCAGGGAGCACTGCAGAAGGTCTCCGAGTCACGCTGTCGAGCACTCTTTCCCTCTTGGATTATCTGTCGTCCAAAATAGGCTACAGGTACTTAATGACCGCCAGACTATGCCAAGACATCTTGGAGCAACTGTTTGGGGTTTTGCGACAAATGACAGGAAGTAACGACCATCCAACCCCCGTTCAGTTCTTGATCTCCATAAACACTCTGGAGTTCATGAACTTGGCCAAGTCACCTGATCATGGGAATGTTTCACCCGGTCTACTAAGCAGCTTGCTTGACACCGATGATGTCATAGCAAAAGCAGAAACCCAGCAGAGGTATGTGGACGACTTACTGGACATAGGGAATGTGCAGGCGGCACACGAAATGCTCAGCGCTTGCCAGCTTGACAACGACCACGGCAGCCTGGCGGTAGGAAAAAGTGATTCGCGGCTGATTTTCTATTTGGCAGGATACGTGGCGAGAAAGTTTCTTTCAAAGACTAAATGTGCCGATTGTGCCACTGTTTTGCTGGCATCGCCAGAAGCTCACCCCACTCGGGAGGACTGGGAGGTGACCCTGCTCGGCTGCTATGACCTGCAGGCCCAAAAGGCCTTGGTCGAGCGCGCCCGGGCAGCGGCCGACGCCACTGGGGTCCCGTACTAGGGACCCCACCCAGTATCTGTAAGGGCTGGATGTTCATAGATCCGGCCGATGCATATATCTACCCCTTTTTGATTCAATAAACGTTTGCCACCACCACCACCTTCCGCCTGTGGCCGTTCTCACAGCCCACGTAAGCATGGGGAACTTAATATTCCCATCTGATGCTTTGAACAGTCTCGTGACATATCTCTCGAGGAGACCTCCAGTCACTGCTTCACAGTCACTGAACTGAGGCGAGAAAGTCTCGCAGACTTCGCCTCTTTTCTGCAGCTCAAGCCTCCGCCTATGATCGGTTGTGAGGAGCATAAGATTGAGATCACTAACAGCGTCGTCAAGTTTTAATCTATCATGCGCCTCCACTTCTTGGTCAAGAGCAAGAACCTGGCCCGTGAAAACGCGCGAAAAAAAAAAAAAAGAAAACACCTGAAATTGAGACGCGTGCTTTGAACGCATAGGCATGATTTTGGCGTGTGTTACTTCACTGACTCAAAAACACTAATGTGTGCATGTCATTTATTGCACTTTCAAAAGTTCAGCTAGAAGATACCGTTTTGCAATACAAGCTTATGCACTCGTTTTATTTTATTTATTCGCAAGGTCTGCTTACGCCCATGAACACGCATAAATCACAGCTGAGCACTGTGTTAATATATATTCGCGTTGCCTTGTGATGGCGTGGAACATTTAATGAAAAAAAAAAATTAAGAACGAGGAAGTGACATAACAGTGTTCGGAGTTGCTTGCCTGAAAAATCGGGAACGCAGAAAACATGCTGTCGTAAAAAAACAGCCTTAAACTCGGCTCCCCTGCCTTTGTAATATGTTTACATCCCTTCCCTATTCCCGTAAGACAGCTTGTTTGCAATAAACTCATTTGCACTTGGAAAAAAGTGAAGCGAGTCGCTTTCTGTCATGCGTGGCGACGGCCGGAGGAAACGGTCATGAACCGGGCTTTCGCTGGTGGCGCCACTCCGGCGTCATGAAGAAAAGGCACGCGTTACCCCCGCCGGTCGGCACACCTACCCATCTAGACACCGTATGCCTTGATACATGGTTATCTGTATTTTGTATACTCTGTATCGGTTGCATGACTTTTCTTCTTCCCTTAACTTTTTGTTTTCTTTTTTCAAAATGTGTCAATGTTATGCATTTTTGTATTCTTGTCCTCTGCTTTTTATGCCAATGTATGACACTTTCTCACCGTTGTCGCCCCCCCCCCCTTATGTAATGTCCCTGATAGGGATCTTTAAGGGAATAATAAATGATGATGATGATGATGATGAATATGAAGAATAGTAATGGTTCGAGCACAAAACCTTGTGGCACTCCAGATAAAACATCCACAGGAGATGTTGACGCACCATTGATTACAACCTGCTGCTGGCGTGAGCTTAAATATTCCTGCAGCCAACCGAACAGGCAGTCAGGAAGGCGAAAGCAAGATATTTTTGCAGAAGAAGGTCGTGCGGCACAACATCAAAAGCCTTTTTAAAATCTAGAAATATGGTGTCTGTCTGAAAACAGTTGTTAATATCGGATGCAATGTGATGAATAAACTCATTTAGCTGCGTTGCACATGACAGCCCTGTCCAAGCCTCTATTCTGAACAGCTGGCTTGCACTAAGGGTATTGTGCGTGGAGTGGATCCTGCATCTACTGCTCAAGAAATTTTGGAGGAATTTCAGGACGCAGGAGCTGGTGTTCTTTCAGTGTATCGCTGCTCTCGCATGGTGGCCGAGGTGCGTGTTGCTTCAGGGTCAGTTACAGCATCTTTTGCCGGTCTCATGTGTCCATCTGAGTTAAAAAATTGGCCAATTGTCTATCGCATTGACCCGCTATGCCCTCGCCCCCTTCAATGTACGAACTGTTGGCGATTTGGACACAGTGGAAGAGCGTGTAAGTTTGCGACTAGATGCAGGGTGTGTGGGGAAGGACACTCTTCTAATAGCTGTACCGCTGCAAAACCTAACTGTTGTCTATGTAGTAACGAGCACTCGGCTGGTGACGCCAGTTGTGGGAAACGTTCTCAGGAGCAGGCGTTACTAGAATTAATTCAAGAAAATCGTTGCTCTCGAGCAGATGCTTACGCCCTTCTTGGTCGGAAAAGGCACAATTATGCCAACTGTGTGCGCCCTTCTACCCCAGACTTTGAGGCCACGTTGTCTACCGCAATTGTGAAAATGGTTGAAAAAGCCCTTTCTGTCGTGGTTGACCGTATGCTTACTAGCTTTACTGAAGCCTTGTCTGGCATTGTTGGTAGCCAGTCATCTTGCCCACCTGAACCTGTGCTGACTCCAGCATCTACTTCATCTCAAACCTGTGCTGAGAGTTTAAATGCAGATTCTCCTCTAGCGCTTGCTCAAGTACACCCTATCGACAGTGTCCCTGTAAGCATTTCTTGCAAAGGTAATTGCTCTAATGATGTTGAAATGGCATGCCCTACTCAGAAGCGCCGTGCTTCAACCTCATCCTTTAAGTCCTCCATTTCCCAGACCAAAACTAAAAAAGGGCCATCCAAAGTTTTACAGCAAACCGATGTGTTAAAAGACGCTGTTGCGGCCTCAATTTTAGGTAAGTAATCATGGCAGGTGTACAAGTTCTGCAGTGGAATTGTCGCTCTATTGTATCTTCACTTCCAGATTTATATCTTCTCCTTTCAACACATAAGCCAGACATGCAAGAAACTTGGCTCTCCCCCGCAAAGCCATTTACCTTAAAGAAATTTCATGTTTTCCGCGCCGATCGTGTAAACGGCAGGGGCGGTGGCTTATTAACTTTGATATCGTCAAAATTATGTCACCGGGCAAAAATAAGCAAAACAATAATGAATCCTGAGTGTGAGATTTTGGCTGTAGATATCACATTGCCGCATTGTGGCCCTGTCACAGTCGCTAACGTCTACTGCCCCACAGGTTTACGTAGCACAGACTATTTTGACATACTACTTACAAATTCTAATAGGGTCGTTATTGCAGGTGATTTTAACTCGCAACATACTCTTTGGGATAACTACTCCGACGCATGTGGACAGCTGTTATGGACGTGGATGTCGGCAAATGCTATGCGCTGCTGCAATTCTCGGGCTATAACCTTCATGCGGGAAATTCGCGATCTGTCATCGATTTATCCCTGGCAGCAGGTGGGATAGGTATAGGAGGATGGTCAACAGTAGACAGTGGTACATCTAGTGACCACTTTCCAATAACATGTACCATCATGATGAGCACAACACGAGATAGCACTTTTGACCGTAAATTAGTAAACAACGCCAAATATGCAGCTTCGCTATGCTCCTGCCTCAAATCAAACCTTTGCTCATGTAGGACCGACAAAGCACAAAAGGTATTTTCCTCAATTGCGAATGCTACTGTAGATTCCCAGTTCACTGTGCGGTCAGCAGTAAACAATAAGTTGCCATCCCCATGGTGGAATGACGCGTGTGAGAAAGCCTTCCGCCGTAGGAAAGCAGCATGGAAAAGCCTTCCTTATAACCAGTAAACTGGATAAACTACAAATTTTGTTCGACGTCATTTAAAAGAGCCACAGCGCAGGCAAAGGACGAGTACAACGAAAATTTAAATACTTATTTGTCAAACCCTAAGCACAGGAAGGCTTTGTATCGTTTCATGGAACGAAATAGAAACTCGCCCCTTTCTTAGTCATTAAGTTCAGTAGTGTTGTCTCCACAGGAGGCAAAGGATGAGTTGGAACAAATTGCACAAGGTCTAGCATTACGTTTCTAGGAGCAGTGCAGAGTTCCCTTGCACGCTCCCATTTCCTGCTCAGACTATGTTGAGGTTGATAGGTCGGAACTCCTATCTGTGATTTCTTCCATTAAAGACTTGGCTCCAGGTTGGGACGGGGTTACGGTAGGTATGCTCAAAATTATAGCAAATGAATTCACTCAGGATCTCCTCGATCTGGTTAATGAATCATTAGAATCTGCATGGCTGCCGCACGTCTGGAAAGTGGCGAAAATTATATTGCTCTTGAAAGACCCTGGAAAAGGATTTCATATTGAAAACATTCGGCCGCTAGCTTTGACTTCGAATCTAGTAAAATTAATAGAAAGAATTGTGCATGGCCGCCTCACAAAGCATATCTCAGAGGTTAATGCTTTGAGTTCTTCCCAGATTGGTTTCTGCTATGAATGCTCAATATGGTCTGCACATGTATATTTAGAAAGCAGGATTCGCCTTGCAATGTACAACAAGGAGGTATCAGGGTTAGTGACGCTCGATACTGCTAAGGCCTATGACAGCGTTGAACATTCAATTCTACTTAACAAGTTTTCAATATTACGTCCTCCGTTCTACATTTATGCGTGGATCAGGGAATTTTTGAAAGGACGAGAATTCTTTTGCACTGATGGCTCATTAATCGCAGACACCTATGCACAGACAAGAGTGGTGCCTCAGGGCTCTGTGCTCTCCCCACTCCTTTTTCATATATTAATGTGCTATAATTCGGTTCATCCTGATGTCACTGTATATGTGTAGGCAGATCACCCATAGCATGCTTCGCCTCTGCAAAAAATATTCATGACCTATATTGTTCACTACAGGCTTACCTAAATGCACTTGAGGTCTGGTTGGACAAAATTAAATTTGTTTTAAATGTGTCCAAAAGTAGTGCGCTAGTTTTTAAAACCATAACACCCTTATATGTTTCGTTAAACTACCGCTCAGATGTCTTACCTCAAGTGGAATCTGTGCGGTATTTAGGCATCACGTATGATGCTAGTATGGATTTGAGGCTTCACATCAAGTCTAATGTTCGGAAAGGTGAGCGTGCCCTTGGTAGGCTGATACGGATAAGTAACAGAAAATTTGGTATGCGTCTAGATACTCTCTACTTTTGTACAAAGCCTATGTGAGACCGATTCTGCAATTTGGCTGCATTCTTTTTTCTGGGTGTCCAAAATATAAGCTGCATCCTTTGCTGCTTTTAGAAAGACGGGCGCTGCGCCTCTGCCTAGGGCTTCCACAGTCAGTCTCTACCACTGTTCTGTACTTGGAGGCCCGCATTCCGGACCTTAACTCCCGTTTCCGGCTTCTAACTGTCAGATCATTCTCGCGATCATTTGAGGCTACTCCCGGCGTGGCTATACCTATTTTTGTGTCAAACTCCGCCCTCTTTCTCACTCACCAGTGGCCAAGGGTCTGCAAGCCCCAGGTTGTTTTCACGCAGAGCATTTTAGCAAACATTGGTGTGGACATATGTCCTATTGGTTGCTCAGCGTCCTTTGTGGATATAAATTATGATTCTATAATTCCATCTAATGTGAAGCACTTACCCTCAAGTCTAATATCTAGTCTCCTATGTAAACACCTTGAAAAGTTCCCTGATCACACTGTAATTGCTACTGATGCGTCTGTGATGGCGCACAAAGCAGCGATTGGAAATTTTTCCGAGTCTCTTTCCTGGAGTTTTTCGGTGCGTGTCCCAGATTACACATCAATATTTCTAGCAGAGTTTATGGCAATTGGTCTAGCACTACTAAAAATTTCTTGCAGTCAATCAAAAATAATTTTTCTATCAGACTCTCTTTCTGTTTTATTGTCACTGGAGTCAGCACAGGATGCTCTGTTCAGCCGCTCACTAAAGTATTTCATACCGGGGTGGGTGAAAGAAATACGCTTCATCTGGGTCCCTGGTCACAGCGGTATTTTCCAGAACAAAGCGGCAGATTTCCTGGCTAAGTCAGCTCTTGATGCATCTGTTTCATGTACCATCCCTAATATCACCATTTTCGGAATGTCCCGTTTCCAGCGATATCAATACCTAGCCGCTTCATGCAATGATCCTTTGCTATCTACAGCCGAATATCAGCATCTCAGATACTCATGGAAAGTTCGTACATGTAAATCACGGCAGTGTGAGGCAACGATGACTCTCTTGAGATGCAGGATTCCTCGCCTAAATCTTTATTTATGTAGATGCGGGATCAGCCCAACAAACCTTTGTGAGGCTTGCGGTGAAATTGAAAATATTGATCACTTCCTTCTCGCTTGGCGAAGGTTTTCACATCAGAGGAGGGTGCATTTAGAAACTCCAATCGCACGCTTGGGATTTACGTTGTCGGTCCCGCTTCTACTCTCCTTCGGTGCGAGTGCGAAATGATTTGCGTTGCCTCAAATTTGTCAGTGCATCACAGCTACTGACAGATTCCCTTGCTAATTGTACTCCAAATTACAAAATTCCAAATTTTTGCTTCATATTTTTTCTTTCAATAACTTTTGCGATCTTAAATCTTGTTTTTGTTTAGTTGTCAATTACTTTAATACACTAGTTCAGTTTGTGTAAGACATTTGGCAGTCCATACTGAACCCTGGCCAATCCTCCTTCGTGGGTATGTGCCAAATATCAAGGAAGAAGAAGAAGAAGAAGAAGAAGAAGAAGAAGAAGAAGAAAGAGGAAGCTTGAGCGCAAGACTCATTCCAGTCGACTATTAAAACCTTCTTATCTTAGGTCCTCCTTGGCGTTCTATCGAGACGTGACACTGGTGGAGCGCGCTGGGGTATTCATAAGACTCCTTCCGGCAGTCCACAGCGGATCCCAGACATCGACACGCCGGTGCATTGCGTTAGCCGCCGCCTTTTAAGACTAGCCCCGGAGTTCAGCCATCTGCCGAACGACTCTTAAAACGCCCAACTTCATCAGGTCTCCCAAGCCATGGCACATCCCAACCCTACGCCGGTGACTCTTCAGAACACCAAGGTGCCAGAGTGCTTTCGCGGGGAAGCGTTTGAAGATGCGGAGGACTGGCTTGACCAGTTTGAGCTAGTGGCCAA
Source organism: Amblyomma maculatum (assembly GCF_055883805.1). Classification (NCBI taxonomy): domain Eukaryota; kingdom Metazoa; phylum Arthropoda; class Arachnida; order Ixodida; family Ixodidae; genus Amblyomma; species Amblyomma maculatum. The sequence continues at coordinate 172,013,569 of NC_139353.1, read as the reverse complement.
GATAAATCAATGGGGCGCAGACCAGAAGCTTTACAATGCCTATTTCGCCCTTCAGGATAAGGCGAGAACGTGGTTTGAAAACCATGAGGCCCGCTTATCCACATGGAATGACTTCCGCCGCCAGCTGGTAGACACATTTGCGAGAAGCGATCGACGAGACAATGCGCTACGCCTGCTTGAAGTGCGCGTCCAGAAGCCGAATGAGAGCGTCGCCATGTTTGCGGAAGACATGGCACACCTTTTTCGCCGTGCCGACCCTGATATGAGTGAGCCAAGAAAGCTACGGCATCTCATGCACGGTGTTAAAGAACAGGTGTTTGCCGGCTTGGTACGCAACCCACCCAAAACCGTGAGTGAGTTCATTAAGGACGCTACGGCTATAGAACGAGCCCTCCAAGACCGGCGCCGCCAGTACAATCGACCTGTCAACTGTGCCGCGACGACTACGGCGGCGCTGACTGCAACAGATAAGACCACTCTTCGAGACCTCATTAGAGAAATTGTCCTTGAGGAGTTGCAGCGAATTACGGCTGTGAAGGCTCAGTCGTCATGGGACCTCAATGGAAGCTGTGAGGAATGAAATTCGGTACGCCCTATCACCGTCTGCACCATGCAACGAGTATCGTCCAGTCGACAACGCGGAGGCCCTTTCCGAACCATACCACGCTCCCCAACCGGTCAGCTACACGGCGGACATTCCCGCACCTTACCACGAGCCGCATCCCGATAGCTATGCCGCAGTCCTTCGTCGCCCACCTCCAGACCACGCCCCACCGAGCTCACCGAACCATCAGGAGATGCGGTTCTTCCAGGGGCCTCAGTGGGCGCCTCCCAGGCGCTCTCAACTGCGCCGAACTGACAGGTGGCGCAGTTATGACAGCCAAACACTCTGTTTATACTGCGGACAACCTGGCGATGTATATCGGTACTGCCGCTACCGCGAAGAGGGGCAGGCCTTTCCGCCTGCTTCTGCTCGCCGCCGCCGCTTCGACGCTGGTTCTGTCCAAATCGAGGAAGACCCTCCGGTCAGCAGGGAAACCGAATCCCCGGGCTTTCGCCGCCGCTCCTCCCCATCGCCACAACTTTATTATTCGCCGATGCGTCGCAGCACTGCTGACGTTAGCGAACGGCGGTCCCCTAGCCCTCACCGGGGAAACTAACAGCCGCAACCTCGCGAGGAGAGGTTGCAACTAGTCGACAAGTGTCAAAACCCTAACCACCACCGCAATTGCCGACAACCCGTGCTTTTGACGCCGCCAATGACACTGCCGCAATACCATCGAAAATGCCGCACCAGATGGTCAGCCATGGCGACGAAGCTGACAGCGCCGACCTTGCCGCACTTCCGCCGCAAATGCCGAAAGAAACGAGCAATCCAGATAACTTTGTTAGCGCTGACCTCGCTGATATGGGCTGGAGGTACATGCTCTGGTGGATACCGCGGTGGAGTTTTCAATTATTAGCCAGAAACTGGCCGACACAGTGCGGAAAGTAAAAAAATGAATGGACTGGGCCAATAATAAGAAGTGCTCGGGGTCAGCTACTGGCACCGACAGGGAAGTGCACTGTCCGGATAGGAATAGGAAACGCGGTGTTTGTTGGTAGCTTCGTTATTCTCCCTGACTGCTGCAAAGACCTCATCTTGGGCATGGACTTTCTGCGTCTTAATGGGGCTGTAATCAGCATTCGTGACAGCGTCGTTGCCTTCACCAATAACTACGAAGATCTTGGTTATGCGCAAGTACTATTGCCCTTACGCGTCGCCAATGAGACGGTGACATTACCTCCGCGATCATGCTCTCTTGTTAAAGTGAAATGCGACGTGGCGCATACAGGGGATGGCGTCGTCGAACAGGCAGTTACCCTGGTACTCAGCCGAGGTGTTTCTATAGCTCGAGGGCTGGTCAACGTGACCAATGGGCATACCGAAGTGCTGCTGACAAACTTCAGCGACTAGCGTCAGCAAACTCCGAAAGACACTACTGTGGCCTTTTTCGACAGCCTCCTAAATGCGCAGCACTGCTGCTTGCTGCAACAGAAAGGATCAGTGTGCAAGACACCAGTAACCATCGCCGATGTGAGTCCAAATTTGTCTTCTTCAGAACGGGACCGCCTTTTGGATCTCATAGATCAATTTGGAGGCTGTATTGCTTCGGAATCGCGGATCGGCCAAACACCTTTGACAAAACATCGGATTATTACGGATGACTCGATTCGCCCGATTCGACAAAATCCTTACCGTGTGGCTCCAAAAGAACGTGGAGAGATTCAGCGCCAGGTGGCCGAAATGCTTAGAGACGACGTTATCCAGCCGTCACAGAGTCCCTGGGCTTCCACCTTGGTACTTGTTAAAAAGAAGGACGGCAGCTTACGATTTTGCATAGACTATCGCAAGCTCAACCAAGTGACCAAAAAAGACGAGTACCCTCTCCCTCGCATCGACGATTCCCTTGATCGCCTACGAAATGCACGTTACTTCTCATCGATGGACTTGAAAAGTGGGTATTGGCAGATAGAAGTAGACGAGAGAGATCGGGAGAAGACAGCATTCGTCACTCCTGACGGATTGCATGAGTTTAAGGTGCTTCCGTTCGGTTTATGCTCGGCGCCAGCAACATTTCACAGGCTGATGCTTTCGGGACTTAAGTGGCAAACATGCCTGGTGTATCTTGACGACGTGATCGTGTTTTCGGCCACATTTGAAGAGCATCTACTCCATTTGCTAGCTGTATTTCAGGCCATAAGATCTGCGGGCATCACACTAAAACCCGAGAAGTGCCACTTCGGTTACGAGGAGCTGCAGTTCTTAGGTCACGTCGTTAGTTAAGAAGGTGTCCGGCCTGATCCTGAAAAGCTCTCCGCAGTAGCCAAGTTCCCAACACCTACGGACAAAAAGACATTGCGGCGCTTCGTGGGTCTTTGCGCCTATTACCGTCGGTTTATTGCTGGCTTCTCACGAACTGCCTGGCCATTAACTTCACTGACGCGTGACAACGCTGTCCTTCGCTGGGGTGAAGAAGAGCAACAAGCTTTCAATGGGCTGCGGAGGCGTCTACAGACACCACCTGTCCTGGCGCACTTTGACGACGACGCCCCTACACTGCTTCATACGGATGCCAGCAACGTGGGCTTAGGTGCTGTGTTGGTGCAGCGCCAGGATGGTGTGGAAAAAGTAATTGCTTACGCCAGCAAGACCCTATCTAAAGCAGAAGCGAACTACTCGGCAACCGAAAAAGAATGCCTTGCAGTGGTATGGGCGATTATGAAATTCCACCCTTATTTGTACGCTCGCCCTTTTCAAGTCGTCAGCCACCATCACTCTCTCTGTTGGCTGACGAACTTGAAGGACCCTTCAGGGAGACTTGCGCGTTGGATTCTTCGATTACAAGAATTCGACATGGCAGTTATATACAAATATGGAAAGAAGCACACGGATGCAGACTGCCTTTCGCGAGCGCCGGTCGAACCTTCCACTACGACTGATCAAGACACTGCGCTTTTAGGTGTCATAGATGACGCAACGTTTTCCCAACAGCAGCGAGAGGACCAGGAATTGCTCCCTCTTATTGATTTCTTGGAGAAGCGAACTACGGTAGTGCCTAAGACTTTCGCCCGAGCAATCTCTTCATTCTTTATTCGCAACAACGTACTTTAGAAGAGAGCTTCCGTCCTGGGGGAAACAGTCATCTACTAGTCGTCCCATCGGCTCTCCGCACTGAAGTTTTGCAAGCGTGCCACGACGAGCCAACCGCCGGTCACCTAGGCTACACCCGCACGTTGGCTAGAGTACAGCATGGATACTACTGGCCAAAACTGCCGGCGACAGTGTAACACTATGTACGTACGTGCATAGACTGCCAGCGCCGTAATCACCCCCCTAAAACCAGCTGGCCTACTCCACCCTCTTCAAGTGCCAACGACACCTTTTAAGCAAATTGGCATGGACCTCCTGCGACCATTTCCGACGTCTACAGCTGGGAATAAATGGATAATTGTCGCCACCGATTATCTGACCCGCTACGCGGAGACCAAGGCTCTGCCAAGGGGTACCGCTGCCGAAGCAGCTAGGTTCTTCGTTGAGAACATTGTCCTGAGGCATGGCGCTCCGGCACTTATTATAACTGACCGAGGAACTGCATTTACGGCCGAACTTTTGGAGACCGTTCTTCGCCTCAGTGGTACCAGTCACCGTAAAACTACAGCCTATCACCCTCAAACCAATGGGTTGACGGAACGCCTCAATAAGACCCTCGCAGACATGCTTTGCATGTATGTCGACGTGAACCATAAGAATTGGGACGAAATACTTCCTTACGTCACGTTCGCCTACAATACGGCATGCCAAGACACCACTCGCATGACACCATTCAGCCTCCTCGACCAGTAACAACTATACAGGATGCAATGTTGCTCCCGAATGCCGACACCGATGAGCTCGATCAGGACGCCCAGGAATTCGCTCAGCGTGCAGAGGATGCTCGCCAACTAGCGAGTGTGCGGATCAAAAATCAGCAGGAGCATTATGCACGACTCTACAATCATAGACACCGATATGTAATGTACGAACCTGGCGACAAAGTGTGAGTCTGGACGCCTATTCGCCGCCGTGGACTCTCGCAAAAACTATTGCGGCGATACTTCGGGCCCTATGTTGTTCAGCGACGTTTAACCAACGTCACATATGAGGTGGTGCCAGACGGGATGTCGACGTCAAAGCGACGCCAGCACCAAGCTGACGTCGTCCACGTCGTACGTATGAAGCCGTATCACTCGGGCTGACCTTTTATTCTCATCGGGACGATGCTTCCTGAGGAGGGGGGCAAATGCCGCATAGAAGAGGACGCAAAAGATGACGTCAGGGAACAAAATGCACGAGCCTGGAAGAAGAAAGAGGAAGCGTGAGCGCAAGACTCGTTCCAGTCGACTATTAAAACCTTCTTATCTTAGGCCCTCCTTGGTGTTCTATCGAGACGTGACAATATGTTCTGCGCAGTGCTTTATAATATTGTTAGGAATGCCGTTAGGACCTGGCGCGTAATGCGCATTTAGGTTATGTAGCAATGATTTGACACCTTGCTCGGTTATAACCTTATCTTGCATTGCATTCAGCGGTTCCTGCTGTTCCGTAATTGCGTCTGAACACCAAGCTGAGAAGACGGAATAAAAATATACATTTAAACACTCTACTCGTGCTCTGTAGTCTTTGAGTAAATTGTCACCATCCTTGATGGCAGGAATACCAACATCCTTTTTGTTGCATTTAATAAAGCGCCACACTTCTTTTGGGTTCGTCTTTAGTTTGTCTGCCAACGGGGATAGGTACAAGCGCTTTGTTGCCTTTAATTCGCTCCTAAGGTTAGCAGTCAGGATTTTTAGTCGTGAGTACACAGATGGTTTTTTTGTTTTACAAAACCTTTTATAAACCTCAGCTTTCTTCGTAATTGATGGACGTAATCGTTTATTGATCCATGGTTTATCCACTCGCTTATTAGGTGACATCAGCCTTCCGAGAATAAACTGATCAATGAGAGACAACAGCTTATTTTTGAAGTTTGTACGCAGTTCGTTTAGATCACAAAAAATGGAGGTATCTAAAAAACAGTAAAAAATGAATCAAGTTCCCTAATTATAGCATCATAGTTACCTTTTTCATACATATAAACTTTTCTACGTCAATGCTTCGGCCCTTCTACTTGTTTGCATACGACTGTTGCCGCTATAACTTCATGGTCACTAATTCCAGGTGTGGCTACTACGTTTTTACACTTTGATTAGACAAAAGCATTGCCACCGTTCGATCGAACACGCGTAGGAAAGTCCACAAATTGATGCAGCCCGTAAACGCTTAAAATTTCATACAGTGCGCAATGATCTGCAGAACGACTCCCTTCAGGATAATGGTTCTTCCATGTGATATCTGGCAAGTTAATGTCGCCCCCTAACAGGATGAGTTCAGATGCTAGATTAGACAGCGAGCGGAAGAGGCTAAGTAAAGATTATTTACTAGTGGAAGTAGGCGGCCTGTAAAACGAGCACACGGTACGACTGTTTCCGACTGAAAGGATTAATTTGCACCAACAGATTTTGAACGGTCATCACCACAGTCTAAAGCACACTCTGAATTCGGCTATGCACGAGAATAAAGACGCCCCCGAGATATGCATTACGGTCCTTGTGATAAGCTGTGTATTCGGACGGGAAAACTTCAGTGCTTGAAATATCAGAGTCGAGGCGGGACTCCGTGCCAATGACAACTTCAGGCTGCGAAATGTGAACTAGGCCAGAGAATTCCACAATCTTATTCTTTATACATCTGCAGTTAACAATAGTGACGGACAGTTGATCATGAGTAGCTGAGCAATGCCTTTCAGCCGCATGGTTTGGTTGCTATTGCAGATGTTCCCGAATCGAACCAGTAGTGCCATCATACACATTCTTAATCTGTCGAGTTTAAGAGTGTATTTGTAATCTTGCTTCTTTGCATATGCAATTAGCTTATTCCTTGCTTGGCGGATATTGTTAGAAAAATCTTCAATTAAAGAAAGGCCAGTGTCCTGCAACTTTGAAGCAGCAGACAATACGTGCTGCTTGTCCTTAGAGTGACTAAACTTTACATTTATCGGTCTTCCCTTTTCACTGGATTCTTTGCCAACTCTAGGGACTCTTTCTATTGAAGCGGGGCTAATGGTTATGCCCAGACGTTCTTTGTAGTTATTGAGAACTTTCATCTCGGATTTATCCCACGTTTCTTTAGCAGTGTCAGCGACACCATAAAATAGTATGTTGTTTCTGCGAGAACGGTTCTCCAGTTCGCCTTGATTAACTATTACATTACGCATTGCAACTGCTAATTGATTACTTTGTGACTCTAATTCTTTCACCCCAACTGTTTTTATCGGAGGTAAGGATTCTATTGGACTATCAACTTTTGAAGTGAGTTGCTGGAATTTACCCTCCATCACATCCTGCTTAATTTTCACGGACTGAAGTTCCTTAAGAATAGTTTCGTTCTGTTATAGTATTTTGTTAGACAGCTCATTGCTTCAACAAGATATTGGGTCAACGTTTCAGATGGAGGACCGGGGTTTTCTTTCACATCGCCGGATAGCAGTAAGCGCACCCTCAACCCGTTCAAAATATCAAGCGATTGACATGCTCCAACAACACGAAGAATGCATTCAAAACAACTCCCAACAATAGTCCCCTGGGCTGCGATACCGACCAAGTAAGGCCATGAGTTGGCCTATAGGAGTAAAACACACCAACCTGTAGAAAAAGGAGACGTAAGCGTACTATCTGTATTTCGGCAGCGGAACCCAAAAAGACTGTGTGCATCCGATGCTTAAGAAGGCTGCTGGTCGACGAATTGCAGTGATAACTGTCGGTGGCTCCGCCTAACGCCCAGGGCATCCATGTCGCATCCAGATATGGCCGCTTGATAGGGATGGCTGTTGTTTTGCCCTGCTCCTTGCCGATGCTGATGATTTGGAATTTCAGATACGAAGGCGAAGTAAGATAAAACAGGGCAGGCTCCTCCAGAAATGCCACCTGACCTGTTGTGCTAGCCATACCGCTTGCCTTCCGCGTGCATGTCAAGAAACCGATGCCGGACACAGTTCCAACAGCCTGCAAAACTGTAGAAACAGGAGACGTAAGCGTACTGTCTGCAGTTCGGCACCGGAACCCAAGAAGGCTGTGCATTCGATGCTTAAGAAGGCCGCTGGTCGACGAATTGCGGTGATAACTGTCGGTGACTCCGCCTAACGCCCAGGGCATCCATGTCGCATCCAGATATGGCCGCTTTTTTGGCTTTTTGTCGGTGCACCTAACATCTTCACGGTGTTGAATAAATTGAATTGAATTGATAGTGATGGCTGTTGGTTTGCCCTGCTCCTTGCCGATGCTGATGATTTGGGATTTCAGATACGAAGGCGAAGTAAGATGAAACTGCGCAGGCTTCTCCAGGAATGCCACTTGTCCTGTTGTGCTAGACATGCCGCTTGCCTCTCACGTGCATGGCAAGAAAACCGATGCCGGACACCGCTCCAACAGCCTGGAAAACCTGTAGAAACAGGAGACGTAAGCGCACCTTCCGCATGTCGGCACCGGAACCCCGTAAATACGCAGGGCTATTCTAACACTCTCGGCGTAGTCTTTAACTGAGGGTTTTCGTTCCGTGGAATGAAAAACAAGCCTTAAGTGGCGGTTTCCAATCGGAGTACTTATGTGAGAACCGCAGTCTGTCCAACGTTTGTGTAGAAGGTGCTTAGAATACCGACGGGCTTTAGCGGTTAGTTTATGGAGTTCTTCTATGGCAATATTATTGGACTGATGCTGACTGACGTATACGTCCATTTGCTTGCGCCGTGCCCAGAGGTTAAGGAGGTGAAGGTCAGGGTTTGGTTGGTCTTCGTTGATGGTTGAAGGCACAGTGTGCTGATTTAGAACTTGCATGAAAGTAGAAAATGCCGAATCAAGAGTTATTGAGATGAGGCGGGCATCTGTACGTAGATTATCCCATGAAATAACGTTAATTTTGCTGCGAATTTTATGTAATGGGCTAGAGGTAAAATCGATTAGACTGGGGGAGTAGTCACTGCTCCAGATGTTCCCAGGATTCCCACGGCCCAGCCACCGCGTAAGGTCCAGAGTCGACGCCGGTGCACGCGCGGCGGGTATAATTTGACAAACTGTTGAGAAGCGTAAATGACTGGTCAAAAAATGTGTCGTAAATTTGACGTCCTCGCTTAGAGTCTTGTATATAACCCCAGGCTGTGCGCGGTCCATTGAAATCTCCTCCAACAAGTATGGGTACACATGGGTATGAGGTGCGCAGATGTGTGAGCCATTCAAAGTTGAGCGCAGTAGATAGCGGTCGAGTGTAAAATGATACTAATATAACTGGAGTACGTTGGTTCTTAGTAATTATGACTGCCACTTATTGACGGGTATTGCACCAACAGGATAGGTCTATAGGAGAATAATGAGTCGATGAATGAACGTTTGTGGCGCTTTACCGAGAGCGAGACCAGTGCGGCGGTCGCGTATCAAGGGGCAATGGACATATGCAGTAACCAGATAGAGGTGGAATAATTGCCTTATGCTCCTGTAAAAGGAAATCCCAGGCCTTTAATTTTAATTCTTTATTGCGGAGCTTCAATTCAGGGAGTTCATTAGTGAGACCCATACAGTTCCATTGCATCGTTAGGGGCCATTGGTTTGAAGAACAGATGCTATCATCTGAGGCATTTGCTGGAGCAGTGTAATCAGGGATGTCATTGAAGTTGCAGCTGCAAATTTTTCAGTTTTTATTGTATTGTATTGTATTGGGTTTTTTGGCGTATAAGCAACCCAGGCTATCATGCGCCAGGAACAAGGTTTATTTTTATTTTGTATATGAGGACTGATCTCTCTTTTTTTTAGGTTTGTTCAGAAGGTTTGCATCCTTTAGGAAATGGACAACATTGTTAACTTCGACCAGTGCTTCTCCTAACAGCATGTTGGGATGGAGAGAGATCTATACTGTGTAAAAATGCGTAAAATATTTTTTCCTTAACTTCTCTAGTTTAGTACATGAAAGTAGGATGTGATTTACTGTTAGTTCACCTCCGCATCCTTGACACAGAGGTCTGTCTTCTTTCTTTAGAGTGAAGCTATATGTCAGGTGAGTGTGTCCGATGCGAAGACGACATAAAATGACTTCGATAAAACGTTTTTGATGACTGCGCGATTTCCACTCTTCAATGATTGGTTTGACCAGGTGTAACTTATTATTTGTTTCGTTTTTCCATGAAGTCTGCCATTTTACTGCCAGTTTTTTCTTTACAAGTCTTAGAACATCTTTATGTGGTATGTTGACTGGCTGTATTTTAGTATGACGGGCTGCTGCGGCACATGCATCAGCTCTCTCATTGCCGCTGATCACAACGTGTCTGGGTACTCAACAGAATTTAATTGTATATTCCTGTATTTTTGCAGCTATTATATTATGTATGACGTCTCCGATTAGAATTTCTGTAGCATTTCTATGATTTAATGCTGTGATAACGCTGAGAGAATCGGTATAAATGATGCTATTTTCAATATCGGTCCTTAATATTTTATCTACTGCTAAATAAATAGCGTGGCATTCGGCTGTGAAAATTGATGAGAACTCCGGTAACTGTTCTATTTTTCCCATTTTCCTTGTATCACAGCACGTCCAACATGGAACTCTGTTTTAGACCCATCTTAGTAGAGAGAAAGAGAAAGTAAACTTTAATTGTTTAACCGAATAGCGTGGGTGATTTCCTGAGTCCAGGATAACATTGGCCTGGGCTGTCTCCCGGGCCCTGGTGAGCAGGCTGCGCTGCTCAGAGAGACCCGTGTGGGCCAGCTCTGCCTCCCACACCGCTTGGCTGAGTGCTCGAGCTTTATATTTATCTAATTGCTTTTTGCAGATCCATATCATGTGAAGGATGTCCGAGACTTCAAGCATGCAGTGCATGTGTTATTTTTGAATTTTTTTCCGGCCAGATTTTGTGGTACTTTGCTAGGTTTGGGAATGTCCTAGACTGTATGTTCCTCCAGGTTACTACCTCCTGTCTGCTGAGGTCTTTGTGTGGTTCTGCGTATCGTTTTCTTTCTAATTTTAAGTACTATTGTATTAGTTCCTCGTATGTGAGAGGGGTTGAAGGCTCTGGGGCAGCTGGCGCAGGTGCTCGGAAAGTATGCCCTCGGGTTATTCTGTCGGCAGCCTCGTTGCCGTCTATTCCCTCGTGTGCCGGTATCCACAGGATTGTGTGCTTCATGTTGCCCGTCTTTTTTTCCTGCTTCATTATTAGGTATGCCTGTTTGCATACGCGTCCCAGGAGGAAGGTACGACAGGCCTTCTGGGAATCGCTGAATATTATGTGTTTTCTACTTTGGCTGCTGGCGCGTTTAACTGCACGGGCGATTGCAACTTCCTCTGCATCTTTTATGTAGTTATTGATCTTGATCGATGAGCTGGTCACCTCGCTTCCGGTGTGGTCAACTGTGGTGGCTACTGCCGCTTTTCTCCCCAGATATGGACTGGGGTCTGCATAGAGTATGTCGCTATTGTTTCTGATGACGTTGGTTTCTATGTGGCGACTTCTCGCTTTTCGTCTTTCGCTGTTGTGAGTGTGTGTGTGGGGGGGGGGGTCCATGTTTTTGGGAATTGGAAGGACCTGGCATTCAGCTCTGCTTTCGGGAGTGAGTGTTTCTCTTAGGGGATTAGTTTTCTCGTCGATGGGTCGTCCCATGATGTTCAGTAGGTGTCTACCAGTCCGACTTTGTTCTAGTCTGCGTTCTTGGCAGACCAGGATTGCTTCTTTGTGTTCTTCGTAGGTGGCCGAGATGGCCCATTGACATTAAAGCTTCATTGGATGCATGACTTGGTAATCCAAGTGCTGGTTTATAAGCTTTCCGAAACTGCACATCAATTTTCTGTAATTCCGATCTGGTGACGTTGTGGTACGGGAGGCTATACGTCCAGCGGGGGACTATCATCGCCGCGTCCTTCTCCTTTAACCCTCCGTTCCTGTTTGCTATTCTTCGAATCATGCCGCAGACCAGACTGGTTGCCCGAGTCAGTAGCTTGACTGTGTGCGTTCTTTCCCCGTGGCTCTATAGCCACATACCTAGTATCCTCAAGGTTTTTACTTCTCTGATTTCTTGGTTTTGAAGTCGGATTTGAATCGGCTCTGCCTTGAAGTTTTTCTTGTGGATTCTAATGAACTCGGTTTCTTCAGGGGCGCATTGCACGCCGTTTCTTCTTGCAATTTCTTCAATGCCATCCAGGTCTCTTTGCAACTTGTCTTCCTTTTCTCCCGCTGATCCTGTCGTCGCCCACACCGTAATGTCGTCGGCGTAGAGTGCTTGACGAATTCCAGGTATGCTTTCCAATTGCCTCGCTATCGGCACCATGACCAAATTAAAGAGAAGGGGCGAGATGATGTATCCCTGCAGGGTTCCTTTCCCGGCGGTTGCTCTTTCGTTGGTCCTGATACCGCCGACACTTATCGTTGCTGTCCGGATGCTGAGAAAGTCCCGGACGTAATTGTACGTTCTCTCCCCGCACCCGGTTTTGCGATATGCTATCGAGAATTGCTTTGTGGCTGATGTTGTCAAAGGCACATTTTAGGTCCGCCGCCAGGAGAATACCTTCGTTTTTGGATGATATTCTGCCCAAGATGTCGTGCTTGATTTGCACGACTTCTTGGAGATTCTTCCTGAAGCCGAGCATCGAGTTTGGCAGTAGTTTTTCGTCTTCTAGGTAGTCTGTGAGTCGGATATTGATTCTTTCGAGCCATTTTCCTACGCAAGATGTAAGCGAGACAGGGCGTAAGTTCTCCAGGCCTAGCGCCTTGCCAGATTTGGGAATAGTTATAATTTCGGCATGTTTCCATTCTTTCGGTATATTTCCGCTAGACAAGATTCGATTGAACAACTTCGTTATTTCCTCCATTTTCTGCTCGCTAAGGTTTCTAATGACTGCGTTGCTGACTTGGTCTTTGCCGGGTGCAGTGTTTTTGACGAAGGATCTAGCCGCTGCGTATACTTCCGCTACTGTAATGCCCGCGTCCAGTTTTGGGTTGGGTATTCCTGCGTATTTCTGATCGATGTTGACTGTTACGTCTGGCTCTCCGATGTACCTATTCCAGATCTGATACGCGATCTCAGAGTCTGTCGATTGGTTCAGGTGAAGCATCCTCTCTATTGCCTTGCCATTTTCGTTCCTGCTTTGACTTGGGTCAATTAGGTGTCTAATTAGTTTCCAGCTCTTAGCATTGCCTAGATTTCCGTTGAGTTCATTGCAGATTTGGTTCCAGTTGTGTCTGGCCACCGTCTGTGCGTAGCTTCGAATTTGGTCGTTGAGCTTTGCGATCCGAAGTTTGAGTTTCCTGTTATGTTTTTGGTTTTTCCATCGTTTGGTTAGCCCTCTTCTAGCGTCCTATAGGTTGAGTAGGTGTCGGTCTACTTCCTTTACGTGGCCTTGGGCTGAGATCGTTTTAGTGTGCTTTTTATGTTTGGCTCTAATCTGATCTGTCCATTGGGTGAAGAGTTCTGCACTTTGTTCTTCCAGGTCTTTCTGAACTCGTACCAGTCCGTTACTTTGGAGTTCATTAGTGCACTATGCAGCCTTCCTGAGTTAACCAGTGTTTCGCATATGAAGTGGTCACTCTCGAAGTTGAGGTTCGTGTTGGTCCACTCCGCTTATATTTATTCGGCTACGTATGCGAGGTCTGGGCACGTATCTCTGTTTACGCTGTTGTCCTGTCGTGTTGGGGTGCCGCAGTCGATTAGCAACTTCATGTTGGCCTTTTCCGTTGCTTTTAGGAGGAGAGTTCATTTCGCGGTATTTTGTCGGTATCCTGATGTCTGATGTGGCGCGTTAAGTCCCCCGCTATAACTATAGCATGTTCTTTCCTGCAATCTTCCGAGTCTGCTCAATAATTGATCCGAAGTCCGTTTTCCTGTCCCTTGGAGGGTTGTATATATTGAGTAAAATTAGGCCTTTATGCTTTATGTTTCTGGGGGGCCTCTACTAATATGTGCTTTGTGTCTTGCGTTAACTTGTCGTGTTTATTCGCTTTGATTGTTTTGCTCGCGAGTGTGGCCACTCGTGTCTAGTTTTCCTCGACATGAGAGTCGAATCCTGGAATATTTGAAGTAATTAAGGTTTCCAGTAGAAGTATCACATGGGCTTTTGGCTGCTGCCCAATATATGCAAGCTGAAGTTTTTCTTGTTCCTGAAACCTCTACAGTTCCACTGCCAGATGCGGCACGCGTCTTTCCTCCTGGTGGCTACGCTGTTAGTGGCGTGAGCCATGTTGGTCTTCAGTTCTCTTTGGTCTGACTTTGTTCTTATTGTTTGGGATGCTTTCCTTCGACCTGTCTCTTTTGGTTGCTGCGTTAAGTTGTAGCATTCGATCTTCTATCTTCGTCAAACGTTGCCCGAGCTTCTCCAGAACCGCGGTTATATCGTTCAGCTTATCATCAATTGCTGCGTGTCTCGCGTCGTGTACTGTGGCTATGTTGTTCAATTTTTCGTCCTGCATTTTAACTAATATTTCGAGTTTCTCGTCTACCGTTTGGAAATCTTCCGTGCGCTCGGCTCTTCTGTTTTCTACCTCCATCTGTGTGCTTGAGCTAAGTTTTTCTCGCTCAATTTTTCTCATTAGATCTTCGAATCTGCCTCTTCACTCGTCCCTGTCTTTCGCTATTGCTCTAATTTGTGCGTCCGTTTCCTGTCTGAACTCAACTATTGACTCATCGAGAGAGTTTTTGTATTTCTCAGCCAAACTAGAGGCGTCAGTGGGAGACAGAGGTGGTCCACTTACTCAGGCGTTGTTGCCGCTCATGTACTTGGTTCCTCCTCGGGGTTCAGGGCCCCTAGACGCTGATCCGCCCTTGGTCTTGGACTTGTGCCGAGGCTTGGCGGCTTCGGGCCCTTGGATCTCATGCCTATTTTCCGGCCTGGATCTGTCGTTGGTATTCTTCATGGCTTCTAGCTGGGGGAATTCTTTCTCGTCTTTTATGGGCGGCTGTTTCTCCTCGCCGAAGACGACCTTTTTTTCCTCTTTTGTCTTAAGTTTTTCTGGCGATCTCTCGTATCTGTTCCTGCACACTGGATCACCTGTCGGATGTCCTCCTCCACAGAAGGCACAGACCTCGTCACAAGTGTGGATGGTCAGGTCTTCCATTTTGCCGCAGTATTCGCACGCGGTTTTGTCGGGGTACGGACATACATCCGTGCGGTGTGTCTGCATGTTGCACCTTCTGCAGATGATTTTAGTTTTCCTGTAGAGGTGATTTTGAAATTGCACGCCCTCGTAATATACTTGTCTCGGCGGGCCGCCTCCGGGTACCCCAAAGAGTACTGTTTTTGAATTTCCTATCATGCTTGCGAATGCGTTGGATGCCAGTTTTCGCAATCCTGATGTTCTTCATGAGATGTTCCGGATTCGTGTCGGGGTCCACGCAGTGGAAGAATGTTTCCGGGTGTCGTCTCGTATGTTTTGAGCTCGTACGTTTTCCCAGCAATCATGATTTTTCCAACTTGCCAGATTTGGTTGGCCTGCTCCATGCTTGGGGCAATGACGGAGTTCGATGAACTGTTCACTTGCACCATGAGTTCTTCAATCTCATTTTCCATGCCGCACGCGTGCGTATGTGCCCTGGCGAACGCTAATTATGGGTGAATGGAAATTCTGTACTCATTTCGTGGGAGTGCTTTGGGTTTGTAGACTTGTTTTTCTTTTCCCGCGTTCGTTGGCTTATAGTCCTCGCCAATTGCCTTGGCGTTGCTCGTTTCGTCTTTCCGTGGGCTTTTTCTGCTGGGTGCTTCTATCATCACACCTTCTCGGGTTGCACGCTGGAACTCTAGGTACTGTTCCTAGTGTTTTCGGTCTTGCTCGGGTTTGCATTCCTTGGGTATTTCCGACTGAGTTACTGCGCCGTTGCGTTCCTCGCCCGCGTCCGTTTCCATGTCTCTGAGCAAGTCGAAAGGGTTTCTCGTTGTGATCGATGGCGCTTCGGCTGGAATCATGTTGCCGGTTTCGTCGATCGACGGCTCTTCGACTCGATGCATTGGCGCGTTCGTTGCCAGGCCTAGCGGCGACACGGTCACATGCGCGTCCGAAGTAGCCCTAGCAAGGCCGGTCTCCGCTTCGGAAGCTGAGTTGCCAATAAACAGTGATTGCATGGTTCCACGTACATGAGTTAAGTATCTACGTGAAGCATTCAACTTATTGCGTCGATTCCGTCGGTTTTCGCTGGGTCTACAGTGAATTATTTCACGGCCTGGCGGGCTCAAAGCAGGAGCTCATTCGAGGCGCGTCCCGAACTGGGTGCAATCTCTGTGTTTTTCGTTGAGCGCCAAGATATCCTGTAGTATGTGTTCATGTGGTGTTTGTTTCTTACGGAAATGTGTTAGTGTAATGATAAGTGGGAGGCTTAGCGCGGAACAGACAAGGACAGGAGAGGCACACAGGACGAGCGCTAACCTACAACTGAAAATTGGAAGGGAAAAAGTACGAACTCGAGGAAACAATATGTGCGCATGCTCTATAAAGCCCTGAATTTGAATGACTGGGAAGATAATTCAAGATAATCTAGGGCCACCCAAAGGCAGATAAAACAGAAGAAATAGAGACGAAATACCGGAAGCATACAAAAACTTACACAGCATTTAAAAACGATGCTTCCTTTTTCAACAGAACAACCGACGTTTCACTTACGCACTTATCGGTTCCTAATCTATGGATGAATGACGCCTCAAGAAGCTCTCTTGCTAATTGCACCTTAGACCGACCAAGAAATTTTGTTTGCCCGAAAAGTGGATGGCATTTGCAACTTAAACAATGCCTAGGCAGGTTATTAGATTGGGACGATTTAAACGATGCAGCATGTTCCCTTAAGCGCTCATTTAGACATCGGCCAGTCTGGCCTATATAGGCGCGGCCACAGCTTAGAGGGACTTCATACACAACACCCACTTTACAGGCAACGTACTTAGTAACATGCTTTACACTACATGCCGGTTTCTGGTGGCTTAGGCTGGTCAGAGCGCACAGACTAGACAGTTTTCGAGGTGCCGTGGAAACAACGTCTACATCGAACTTTCCCGCTATTCTCTTTAGGTTGTGCGTTACGCGGTGAACGTAAGGCACCACCACGTATTTCTTTTTCTGTCTAATATCAGAGGCAGTGCTTAGTGCAGGTTCGCTCTTTTCATACCTCCGTAGCGGCTTAAGTAAGCTTTCCGCGACTGCCGTCAGCAGAGAAACAGGATAGCCAGCATCCTTGAGGCGTTCGGCCTGAAGTGCGAAACTTGGTTCCACTTGGTGAACACAGGACTTAGACAGGGCGGATTTAAAAGACAATGAGACAAAACCACGTTTAACGAGCTTAGAATGTGAGGAATGATAAGGTAGAGGGGTCTTCTTTGTGCGTGGCATATAGGCCCAACAAATGTGGCTTGTGTGTGGAAATACGTGGTGGTGCCTTACGTTCACCGCGTAACGCACAACTTTGTTGTGTAGAACAGCGCGAAAAACACGACAGGGACGAACGAAGACAACAAGACGAGCGCTGACTTTCAACTGACAAGTTTATTGCATGCCTGCATCCATATATATGAACACGTTCACACAATAAAAGAAACAAGAACAACTAAACAAACACCGAAAAGTGTAAGAATGCAATCGAACCATGTGTCATCCAGATTTTCACAACGCATCATTTTCTCGTGTTCATAAATCTTACTTCACGTTCCGATAAAGCTATAGACGGGCTGCTGATACAAGTTTCCTTTATCCTGTTGATTTCTTTTGCTTCTAAAATCGCCCGTACTGTCTGGTCATTATGCCGATTGATTATTTTTGCTTCCTGTAGAAATGGCTGGCAAGCGTCGCTTTTACAGTCCCTGCAGTGTATGCCCATAGCTTCTTTTACCGTACCAAAAACATTATTGTGATGCTCCATTAGTCTTTCATTAATACAACGCCCCGTCTGTCCGATATAATGTTTTCCACAAGACAGTGGAACAGAGTATACAACCCCCTTCTGGCAACCCACATAAGGGTCTTTGTGTTTTATGGTACAGCCCTGACCTATGCCTCTCGTACCATTAACTTTTTTACACATTTTCCCTAATTTATCTGGAGCCGAAAGGACAACTTTTACACCTGCCCGATTTCCTATACGTTTGAGTCTATGCGAGAGGTTATGGATATACGGAATGACCACTATCTTTTCTTTCGTCCGCTGGTTCGTGGAAACGCTCTCCAGGCTCGCCTGAGAAGATTTTATACTTGATAAAATAGTCTCCGCTACCGATACCAAAAGCTGCTTGGGATATCCTGCGTTTTGAAGCCGTCGAGTTTGATACATGAAGCTATCTTTAATAGAATGGATGCATGATTTCCTTAAAGCATTAATATAGCATGATTTCACTACGCTACGTTTCACTAATTTTGAATGTGAAGATTCGAAGGAAAGCAACGGCTTGCTGGCGCGTGGCTCATATGTCCAACACGTGTGATTAGACTCAATTTTCAGTTTTAGATCTAGAAACCTGATCATATTGTCCTGCGGCCATTCACTCGTTAATTTTAGTGGATTCAGGACATCGCGAAATTTTCTCTCTATATCTGACTTAACGGTTGCGAAGTTATCACTATCAGAGTCTAACAGGACTAAAAAATCATCTACATACCGAAAGCATCCTAAAACATTCGAGTCACCCAAAGTTCGTTTTAGCGTTCGATCTTTTTCCGCCAGTAATAGATTGCTTAACACAGGAGCTATGCATGACCCTATGCAAACCCCTTGTTTTTGCAGGTAGGTGTCACCGTCCCAAGTGGCAAAGGTAGACGTTAAATACATACGCAAAAGTTCTAAGAAGCCCCCCACCGACAAACCTGTCTCATTCTGAAATGCTACCACCCCTTGCCTGTCTATGCAATCTTCTATGCACGAAAACAATTCCTCATGTGGCAGGGAATAGTAAAGATCTTTTACATCGAACGAAGAAGCCATGACTGTTTTGTTTCTATGGGTTTCTAAAAATTGGATTACTTCTACTGAACTTTTAGTGTAGTACGGATCATCCAGGGTGAGCGTGTTTAGGATTCCTTTCAAATACGTTGATACACATTTTTGCCACGTACCATTTTCAGAAATAATAACTCTGATCCGTACTACACTAAAAGTTCATTAGAAGTAATCCAATTTTTAGAAACCCATAGAAACAAAACAGTCATGGCTTGTTCGTTCAATGTAAAAGATCTTTACTATTCCCTGCCACATGAGGAATTGTTTTCGTGCATAGAAGATTGCATAGACAGGCAAGGGGTGGTAGCATTTCAGAATGAGACAGGTTTGTCGGTGGGGGGCTTCTTAGAACTTTTGCGTATGTATTTAACGTCTACCTTCGCCACTTGGGACGGTGACACCTACCTGCAAAAACAAGGGGTTTGCATAGGGTCATGCATAGCTCCTGTGTTAAGCAATCTATTACTGGCGGAAAAAGATCGAACGCTAAAACGAACTTTGGGTGACTCGAATGTTTTAGGATGCTTTCGGTATGTAGATGATTTTTTAGTCCTGTTAGACTCTGATAGTGATAACTTCGCAACCGTTAAGTCAGATATAGAGAGAAAATTTCGCGATGTCCTGAATCCACTAAAATTAACGAGTGAATGGCCGCAGGACAATATGATCAGGTTTCTAGATCTAAAACTGAAAATTGAGTCTAATCACACGTGTTGGACATATGAGCCACGCGCCAGCAAGCCGTTGCTTTCCTTCGAATCTTCACATTCAAAATTAGTGAAACGTAGCGTAGTGAAATCATGCTATATTAATGCTTTAAGGAAATCATGCATCCATTCTATTAAAGATAGCTTCATGTATCAAACTCGACGGCTTCAAAACGCAGGATATCCCAAGCAGCTTTTGGTATCGGTAGCGGAGACTATTTTATCAAGTATAAAATCTTCTCAGGCGAGCCTGGAGAGCGTTTCCACGAACCAGCGGACGAAAGAAAAGATAGTGGTCATTCCGTATATCCATAACCTCTCGCATAGACTCAAACGTATAGGAAATCGGGCAGGTGTAAAAGTTGTCCTTTCGGCTCCAGATAAATTAGGGAAAATGTGTAAAAAAGTTAATGGTACGAGAGGCATAGGTCAGGGCTGTACCATAAAACACAAAGACCCTTATGTGGGTTGCCAGAAGGGGGTTGTATACTCTGTTCCACTGTCTTGTGGAAAACATTATATCGGACAGACGGGGCGTTGTATTAATGAAAGACTAATGGAGCATCACAATAATGTTTTTGGTACGGTAAAAGAAACTATGGGCATACACTGCAGGGACTGTAAAAGCGACGCTTGCCAGCCATTTCTACAGGAAGCAAAAATAATCAATCGGCATAATGACCAGACAGTACGGGCGATTTTAGAAGCAAAAGAAATCAACAGGATAAAGGAAACTTGTATCAGCAGCCCGTCTATAGCTTTATCGGAACGTGAAGTAAGATTTATGAACACGAGAAAATGATGCGTTGTGAAAATCTGGATGACACATGGTTCGATTGCATTCTTACACTTTTCGGTGTTTGTTTAGTTGTTCTAGTTTCTTTTATTGTGTGAACGTGTTCATATATATGGATGCAGGCATGCAATAAACTTGTCAGTTGAAAGTCAGCGCTCGTCTTGTTGTCTTCGTTCGTCCCTGTCGTGTTTTTCGCGCTGTTCTACACAATGAATTACCAACATGCCCAAGCTTCTGTTTTAACGCACAACCTAAAGAGAATAGCGGGAAAGTTCGATGTAGACGTTGTTTCCACGGCACCTCGAAAACTGTCTAGTCTGTGCGCTCTGACGAGCCTAAGCCACCAGAAACCGGCATGTAGTGTAAAGCATGTTACTAAGTTCGTTGCCTGTAAAGTGGGTGTTGTGTATGAAGTCCCTCTAAGCTGTTGCCGCGCCTATATAGGCCAGACTGGCCGATGTCTAAATGAGCGCTTAAGGGAACATGCTGCATCGTTTAAATCGTCCCAATCCAATAACCTGCCAAGGCATTGTTTAATTTGCAAATGCCATCCACTTTTCGGGCAAACAAAAGTTCTTGGTCGGTCTAAGGTGCAATTAGCAAGAGAGCTTCTTGAGGCGTCATTCATCCATAGATTAGGAACCGATAAGTGCGTAAGTGAAACGTCGGTTGTTCTGTTGAAAAAGGAAGCATCGTTTTTAAATGCTGTGTAAGTTTTTGTATGCTTCCGATATTTCGTCTCTATTTCTTCTGTTTTATCTGCCTTTGGGTGGCCCTAGATTATCTTGAATTATCTTCCCAGTCATTCAAATTCAGGGCTTTATAGAGCATGCGCACATATTGTTTCCTCGAGTTCGTACTTTTTCCCTTCCAATTTTCAGTTGTAAGTTAGCGCTCGTCCTGTGTGCCTCTCATGTCCTTGTCTGTTCCGCGCTAAGCCTCCCACTTATCATGTATTACCAACTAGCCCAGAACTCTACTTTGCTCATGTTAGTGTAATGTCGTGTGCAGCAGGGAAATGATACTAGGATGGCAGTGGACTGGATTTTGGGGCAATATTTGGAAGAGAGTGAAGTATGTCTAATTCTTGGCATATCTGTTTAAAACGAAGAATTATGGGTCGGATTGTTTGAGGTTTGTTTTGAAAGAGTGTTCTAGATGGGCACTGGGATAGCAAATTCTATACCAGTAAGGAAACAGCTGTGAACTTTTCGTTTAGTTCAATAAAGGAAAGATTTTCGGAAAACATTTCGTGTAATCTGGATTTATCTCGGAATGTCACCCAGTCAGCTAGATGCAGCTTCCAGTGTTCTGGTTTGGATGGAATGATTGCAGGTGATGACAATAAGTTAATTATTATTGGTAGGTGGTCACTGCCATATGGATTATCTAAAATATCCCAATTAAAATCGTTAAAAACAGAGGGCGAAGAAAAAGATAAATCTAAAACACTAATTTTTCCCGTGCTCGGTGAGCAGTAGGTCGGTTTGCCGGTGTTTAATAAGCAAATATTGTTACATACAATAAAATCTTCTACAATTTGTCCACGGGTATCACTTTTCTCACTCCCTCAAAAGGGAGAGTGTGCGTTAAAATCCTCAACTATTATATAAGGCTCTGGTAGTTGAATTAAAAGATCTTCATGGTCATGAAGGGTCCGGTGTGGCTCAATAAAGATGCATCATGTTGTAAGTAAAGTGCTGCCACCGCTTCAAACCGAGTGTTTAATTTATGTTCATTTGATGGAATGTCGTTTTTTACGATTATGGCAACACCACCGGAGAGCCTGCTGGCTTGATCTCGGTCGCGGCGGAAAACTTTATATTTTTTCAGTATGTTTGTATGTTGTGGACCGAGATTGGTTCCGGTTGACAAAATGCTACAGGGGAAAGTGAAACAAGAATGTCTTTTATATCACAATAGTTATTTAAAAGGCCTCTACAGTTCCACGGGACTAAAAACGTCATTTTTTGTGAGGGAAAGTAGAAGTGCTAAGTTTTTTCTCACCCGATAATTCGGGCTTTTTCTTTTCTATTTCGCTCCAAAGAACTCAGCCGCCTCCTTGATGTAGACGGCCCAGGACGATCATCATTTGTCGTGTCCATTGCGTTCTCGGACGTTCCGGACAATTCTGCAGAATGCAGAAGTATTTGGGTTAGGGCCATGGCAGGGGAGGCCCTGAGGCCGGTTGACCTGTCGGTCCGCGCAGCCTGCTTTGAAGGTGGTGGAGCAGCTCCATCCACCTTGGGGGCAGACGGTTCTGTCTGAGGCTCACCGTGCGTGGCCTGGGTGGGTGTCAAAGACTGCTGTGATGCGGCCCCCTGTTGCGTCACAGCAGAGTATGAAGGATTCTGAGAAGAGGTAAGCTTCTTTCGCGCTTCCCAGTAAGTTAAGTTTTCGTGGACTTTCAATGTGAGAATATCCTTTTCTTGTTTCCAGGTAGGGCATGTGCGAGAGTAAGCTACATGGCTGCCCTCACAGTTTATGCAACGAGGTGTTTCAACTTCACAGTTTTCTGCGGAATGCTCGTGTGAAACACTGTTTGCGCAGGTGAGTTGGCCTCGGCAGGTCTGCGAGCCATGACCATACTTCTGACACTTAAAACAGCAACGTGGGTTCGGTATTTATGGTTTTAGTTTTACCTTTGTGTAGCCCACCTCTACATCTTCGGGCAGTGCGCTCGATTAGAAGGTAAGGACCATGTGCTTGGTCAGTGTCTCTTCGTTATGTCGTCTGATTAGTCCTTCGAGCAGTTCTTCGCTCAAGCACCTTAGCTCATAGTCGAAAATGACTGCACGCACTGACGGTGTTGGGAGAATTGGTACTGGGCTGTTTCCAAATCATGTCACTTTTGAGAGTTTCTCGAACTGATGATTATATAACACTTACAAAAGAAAGTCACCACTCGGTAGCTTTTTCACTTTGTACCCTTTGCCAAATTCCTCGGTTAGTGTGTTGGTAACCAGAAATGGTGAAATCAGTCTAGCTGATTTTCGCTGTCTTCGCTATGGATAACATGGAAACATAGATAGTTGGTAGCATTTTTTGGGGGGGAAAACTTTGCTGTTTCATCAGTGCGTCCCCGTTTTCGGGAGCAATCATTTGAAGGTAGACAGGAAGCCATAAAAAAATTTTCTGTTCGGCCAGGGTGGCGGCCACCCACCACGGAGCCCAACAGGGGGATAGAACCAGAGCTTGTAAGGTCCTGCTCACGCCAGCCGTATACCCCGACTCTAACCAAATATGGCGTAACACAGGGTGGCTAGCCACGCAAGGTTAGCCCTAGCCGCCTTGAATAAGGAAAAACAGGAAGCGAGGAGATGACAGGAGAGTTGTGAGAAAGGAAATGGGAAAGTGAAAGATGGAGGGGAGGACCGAAAAAGGCGACTGCCGATTTCCCCCGGTCGGGTCAGGCCGGAGGGAAGCGTGGGCCAAAGTGGTGTGTTGCCTCTGCCGAGGGGCCTTAGAGGTCTGAACACTCGGCATTGGCTCAACCACCAGGATCCCCTTTTTCCCCAGAAACGGCGATGCCACGCACGGCTAACCGTGGGTGATCGGGGTCCGTGGTGTCGCACAGTACACACAAACACCTGCTTTAACAGGTGCCCCCTGCGGGAGTTTCTCAGTTCCAGCATATTTTGACTCTAATGATTGTACAGATTAGAACAATGATGTACTTGACGTATAGGCTCAACAGGCGACTGATGCGAACATTACAGTAAGATTAATCGACGTTTGCAAAGATGATCACGCTGTCGGCGAACTTGGGCAATCATTTCATGTATGACAGAAATAGCGTTAGGCGCAAGGAACTAATTGGTGGAAATTCATCTCCTGTTGGATGAAGGGTACGGGAACTATGCTTCGAAACAGACGTACAAGATGGGCGGATATGAGAGGCAAATATGTTGGCGTCAAATCGGTAGCATCCCCCTCTGTGTGCCTTGATAGAGCAGCAAAACGGTTTGAAATCTTGACTGCATCTATCTACTACACGGCGTTTCTTTCCAGGGATACGTAATGTATTGATCGTTTGTATTGCATCGGACAGTTGAAGGAGGACAGGTTGTCCGAGGCCTATCAGCTTTATGTCCGTAAGGATAAAAGCATGAATCTTGCCGAGGCACGATTTCTGTGCTGTAGCGTGCATTTTCTTACAGCTTGCTAATATTCGCGCAAAGGTCTAGTGAAGCTAATTTCTATAGCCTATTCTTCACTCGCAGCCTTGCTTGGAGGTCATTAACCAGACGCTGTAAAAATTTTGCTGTAAAAGTTCTTCTGGCGAAAGTAATATGAGGTGTATTTACAGTACGACAAAGGTTTCCCATTTCCAAGAATCTTTTTTTTTTCATGCTTGTATAATAAAGGCTATCCACTTTGACTTTTGGCTTTTTTTCTGACTGTTTCTCTTGGTGCCGGTAGCAAAAATGTTCTAAGAATTGAGATATTGCTTTCAGCTGAGGTTTTCATTATGAAGAACCGCAAGACAAGTTGACTTTATGCCTGTCTTTTTGTGTTGGACTCCTTTACATTGAACACATTGCGTATAGTGCAGAAGTTATACATTCCAAGATTTCAGTATGCATGCATTAACAGGCTATGTGCTTACTGGAAAGATCTGAATGTACACAATCTTGTTTTTCTGTCCAACCAGGCCCCAAGCACAAAGTACACAACAACAATATAGTTACAAGCTTTTCCCAGCTTTGAGGGGAAGAACGAGTGGTTTCACATTCTGAAGCTTCTGGAGGTTTCAAGAGATGCCATTAAAACAAAGCTTTTATTTAATACTTCCCTTTTTTGATAAACATAATGCAGCAATCAAGTATGGGAATTTCAAACATGTAGGTCGATGCAATAAAAAGCTGCTCAACAAGACACGGACGAACGAAAGGCAAGACGCACACAAACGTTTGTGTGCGTCCTGCCTTTCGTTCGTCTGTGACTTGTTGCGCAGCTTTTTATTGCATCGAACTATGAACCAACTAGCCCTAAAAGTTTTACTAAAACATGTAGAGCTTTCGCAGCTGATGTGAATGGCATAAAATGTCCCACACACTATATATGCTTGGTTAATTTTGTTTATGAGGGGTTTTCTCGTATGCACTACAGCCTCGGCAAGTGGATATGTCTCTCTGACTGCCGGAATAGCTATGTCAGCAGCCGGCCCTCAACACGAATTAGTAGAGGTTTTTGGCCGTATTGTCTTGTCTACATACAAGTTTGGGTATGATGCATGCAGAGTAATACAGCAGTGGTAAAAATGCAAGTCATACGTCATGCACTAGCATTTTCGTAATGCAACTCAAGTAAAAATGAAATGTTTGAGAAAGATTTCTATCTATTTCATGATACTCGTTACGTTTTCATTGATTGACAGTCAATATTGTCACGCGCTGCGCAGCGACTGGTGTAAACGAAGTGACAGTCACTGTAGTTAGAAAAGGAGGCTGACGAAGTGCGAAGAACGTTGGCCTGGTTACCTGCTCTGCCTCGAGTTCATGACCCATCATCATTTATAGAGATCGGCCCTGGCTATTCGTCGCAGCCGCCGTTTAGCTGCTCTCATCGTCATATGGCAACTCAGGAGGCACACTCTCCCAAACAATCCAGGTCTTGGTCACCCCATCGGGAACCTCGCATGTTTACAGGGGAATCTGATGGCGACGTTGAAGACTAGCTGACCCATTACTAACGAGTCAGCGCTGCTGAGCTCGGTAATGTTGTCTTCTTTCTCGCCGGGGCCGCTCTTCTGTGGTTTGAAAATTGCGAGGACACACGTATCACTTGAACCCGGTTTGTGGACGTGCTTCGATGACAATTCGGCCAAGAAAAAGAGAGCCGAAGAGACCCTTACCCAAAGAGCTAAGGTTCAAGTGAGACATGAACTAAATACATCGAGGAAGTGCTCAGACTTTGCCGGCTTGTCAACAAACACGTCTTAAGAGGACAAGGTGGGTCACCTTTTGAAAGGAGTCGCCGAAGATGTGTACAGCTCTCTCATCGCGAAAGACAACCTTGCCTCTACAGCTGACGTGGTGCAGCAGTGTCGTGCGTTTGAGGCACTCAAGTCACGACGAATTTCCGCCAAATTGATCGGCTATCTAACGTCAAAAGTGTCGCCAGCATCGACCTGTCTACTTTTGAAGCCATCTTCTCAATGGTTCGGCGGATCGTGCGTGATGAGTTAACCTCTCAGCTACAAGGTGCCATCCACGATAAAGCGCACCAAGCATGTTCGTTGCATGAGCCACGTATGGTCCAGCCTACGCCCTGGGCTGAATGTACCAACAACGAGCGACGCACCGGCCAGGGCGGACGCGATCGTCCCTTTGCGAATTTTACGAACACAGCATTACGAAGAGTTTCTGCCCGAGCCATCTTAACACACGCCCCCCGGATACTCTTGTTCGACGCGGAGTCGTCCCTCCTACTTCTACGGTAATCACGAGGTCTGTTACAGGTGCGGCCGCATCTTCCGTTATTACCAGCGTCGTCAATCTACGCGGACTTCCGCACGACGCTCATCTCGATTTCAAGATGACGAGCCATGGCAACTGCCTGCTTCTCTTCGTTTGCGCTGATTGTCCTGCCTCCGAGCGCAGCATGACATCATCTATCATGTGACGTTATCTCGCCTCACCTAGTATATATTGAAGCGAAAAGCTTCGCTAGGCCAGAGTATCGCGTGTGCTCTGTCGTTTGAAAAAGCCACAGCTGCTCATGCGGAAGCCACGTGACGCCACAGGAGGATAAGAAGAAGATTTTCAAACCGTCGCCGTGGCACCATGACAGGAAAGAGAAGAAGGATGACAGGCGTCGGATGCTCAGGCCGAATCTACTGCTGCACGGCGGAAGAGGAGGCGTATGAGGGACGCAGCAAGACGGGTGCGCTTTACTGCTGACAAGAACACTGGATGTGACGATGAGATTAACCGTTTACGAAAAGTGGACCTTGACATTCGGGTGATGTAGCTTGGCTATGTTACTCGTGAGTTTCAGCCTCGCTTCCCAGACAATTCATTTGAAAGTTTGTGTAGTGGGCCAACTATGCCAAGGAACCACAAGATACGCCTTCGCATCGCCGAACTGTTTCGCTTGTGATATCCAGGCTTAACCAAGCTGAGCCACCACCAATTTTTTTTCAACCCGGTCCTTACAACTGTCTGTTTCCTAAGTCGCATAAAAGAAGCAAAAATATTGGTCATTTCTAAAGACGTTAAACAAAATGACGTTACGAACTACAGGCAAGTGTCTATATTTCCCGTGTTTTCAAAAGGCTTAGAAAAAAATCTTGTTGGTACGCATAGAAACATTTATCACTAAACATAATATACGATGAGAGTATCAGCATGATTTCCGTCGAGGCAAATCGACTGAAACAGCAATGTTAACGATGAAAGGACTCATCATCAAAACCATTGCGTGCAAAATGCTTACGTTGGGTATTTTTGCAGATTTTAGCAAGGCCTTTGATTTTCTGAACCACAAACGTCTGTTGAAAAACTTAATGCTTATGGTATTCGCGGTGTATCTCAGGTGTTGTTTGAGTCGTACTTGAGTGATCGGAAGCAGTGTGTCAGTATTGGGGACCACACCTCATCTTTTAAGAGTATTTCTTCTGGCCGTCTATTGGGGCCACTGCTCTTCAATGTATACATATGTAAGCGATATTGTTCAACCCAATTCCTGTTATGCTCTTTATGCTGATGATACCAGCAAGTTTGTTTCTGGTCAGTCGATTGTTGCATAGCGCTAAAAAGACAAGGACACAGCGAGACACACAGGACGGGCAAAAGCGGAAACTGAGATGGCTAAGATAATCAATTGGTCCAACGTCAATGCTCTTAAGATCAATATAAATAAATATAAAGCCATAATTTTCAAACCAAGAAACAAATAGGTTGCAATAGATCGTCTTTTAACACATGGTACTGCTACTATTGAAGTTGTTAACCAACATAGGATTTTAGAAGCGACATTTTCGGCTGACCTGACATGGTCGTACCACAGCAATTGTTTGCGCAAATCACTGTCATCAGCTGCGGGAGCACTTGCCAGATGTCAGTATTATCTCCCTGAAAAATAAAAGGTCACATTTACAACGCATTATTCACATCACATTTAAACTATTGCTCGCTCGCTTGGGGAACAACAACAATCGGTAACATTAACGCAATTTTTCTTCTACAGAGAAACGCCCTTGGGAGTATTGTTAATGTATCGTATTACCTTCCAACAGAAGCACTGTTTGTCAAGTATAAAATAATAAAAGCACAATATTACCTAGCATATCGCTTAATTTATACTTTGTTTGCAAACAATGACCTTCAAACATTTTTAAAGAGCTGCTCAAGTTTAAGCAAACAAAAAGTAAACAAAAGTTTAAGCAAACCGTACCCGCAGCTGTGAAAAGTGGTTTGTACCGCACCGGCGTACCGAATATTTCTGTCAATGCCTACAATACCAACTTCCACGTCTTCTCAATCACTATGAAAATAATAAATTATAAATGATTGCTTCGCAGGAAGGGAAAGGCAAACTATCTGTCACACTTGTCTTTGTGGACACCTGAACCGCGCCGTAAGGGAGGGGAGAAAGGTGGGAGATAAAGAGGAAAGAGAGAAAGGAGAGCCGTAGCGGAGGGCTACGGAGTAACTTCGACCACCTGGGGATCTTTAACATACGCTGACATCGCGCAGCACACGGACGCTACTTCGTTTCGCCCCCATCGAAACTATAAAAGTGGGAAATATATTTTGAGATTTTCAATAAAAAAAGTTTGAGACAACATTTTATAACCAAATGAACTACCTATGTTTCAATAACCATGCTCACTGTGATTAGAGTCGGAATGACGGGTTAGAATTCTGTAGTGCTTAATAAGTTTCATTGTGAATTGAGGAATAACGCAAATTACTTAGAATTTCCATGAATAAGTATACTTTTTCGTTAACTATTGTTTTCATGATTTTTATTATATTTTGTTTGCACTGATATTAAATTGATGTGAGCTTGCACTGTAATTTACTCTGGGACAACTGCTGCCATGTATGGGCCCTCAGGCACTCTTTACGCTGTCCTACTAAAACAGCTTTTTCGCCTGAGGGCCTTTAACCTCGAGTTGAATATAAACTGAATTGAATTGTCTCCGGCCGCGACATTCACCGTCGCCGCGTCGCCGCTTCAGTCCGCCATCCATGGGAAACTAGCTGGTGCGACCGATTAAGGTAAGGCCACCGGCCAGTCAACTTTGCCCATACCTCTTCCTATTGTTATGCTTGAGAACAGTGCCTGCGTGTGAACAATGTTACTACAATTTCTTTGGTGGACACTGGTGCCACTGTGTCTGTGATGACACTTTCATTTAGAAATCGTCTCGGCCAGAAAGCGTGGGACCGAGCGAGCACCCTTTGTGGTGTTGGGGACGAAACGTTAACTCCGGTTGGCCTTTGCTCGGCTTCTGTGAATTGGGTATTTTCAGGACAAATGTGTTGTGTTACCTCGTGCCACGCATGACGTCATTCTGGGCGTCAACTATTTGGCGAGTGTTGCAACACTTGACATTGGAGCCGGCGAAATTTCTGTGCGGCGACACATGCCTTAGTCGAAGATTCGTCCTCGAGTCTCGACGATTTGCGTTTTCTCACGCAAGATGTGGTCTTGCCAGCTCAAAGAGCCGCATATGTCCTCCCGCAATCTTCCGGAATTCGTTAGGGGCACTGTCAACTTGTAATTGAACCAGACACCAGCAATGCTTGAAGAAACATGTGCTGGTCCCTCGTGCTGTTGTCGACGCAGAAGACGGGTGCACGCACGTGTGGTCCCTGAACCTATCCGCACAGCCTGCGCGTTTGCCGGCTGGCTCTAACCTCGCAAGATTTGAACACTATGTTACCGAAGCTATTCCGGCTAATTGCCACCGAACTTCACCCAAGACGCCGGACTATTCGAACGAGTTACGAGTGATGATCAGCAAGTCGTTATCCTCTACTGATTGACTACATTGTAGCACGTTCTCGTGTCTCGTGCTTCTGTGTTTGACTTTGCCAGCATATGACCACCTCTTTCTTCTGCGCCGGACTCTCACATGCAACATCCAATTAACATGGGGAATGCCAATCCCATCAGGCAGAGACCGTATCGAGTCTCTCCAGCAGAGCGCAAAATTATTCACGATCAAATACAAGAGATACTGCAGAAAGGAGTTATTCTGGAGTCTTCCAGTGCCGCGCCCGTAATACTTGTGAGAACGGACAATTGATGGACATTTTGCGTCAATTACCGTCGCTAGAATTCGGTCATGAAAAACGACCTACTGCTGCGCATTGATGTCTGCGCTTGGTATCGCCCTTCTCATCCGTTGACCTCCGGGTATTGGCAAATACCGATGAGCCCGTGCGACAGAGATGATGGCTTGTTTGAATTTAATGTAATGCCGTTCGTCTTATTTGATGCGCCTGTGACGTTCGAGCGTTTCATGAATACGCTTCTTCGTGACCACAAATGTGGTATGTATATGTGCTATTTGCATGATGTTATTATTCTTGGTAATGCATTTGAAGATGACAATGAACGCCTTGGAACCGTCCTTGACTGTGTCAGCAAAGCTGAGCTCATCTTAAACTCTAAAATGTGGCACTTCGGAGAACGCAAACTCTTGTCCTTGGCTTCCTCGTGGATTAGGACGGCATTCGACCTGATCCGCAGAAGGTGGCTGCAGTTAGAGACTTTGAGAAGCAACGTAGGGTCAAAAGTCTTCAGAGTTGTCCTGGACTGTCGTCGTATTTCCGCCGCTTTATCCCTGGCTTTGCGCACCTTGCAAATCCACTAACGGCCATTCTGCACAAAGACTCCCAATTTGTTTGAACACCCAAATGTGATTCGACATTCAACCATGTGAAATTTGCTCTGACCTCGGCACACCTTTTGCGTGACATTGATCTAGCTGCAAGTACGGAGATTCACATTGACCCTAGTGGCGTCGGCCTCAGGACGGTGTTCGTACAGATTCCTGGCGGCGTCGAGCACGTAATTGCGTATTCCAGTCGCACCTTAACGATGTCAGAGGACAATTACACCGTAACTGAACTAGAATGCCTAGCTGCTATCTTTGCCGTCCTAAAATTGCGCCCATACCTATATGGACATTCGTTTACGATCGTGACCGATTATAATTCCTTATGCTGGCTCATAAGTCTACGCGATCCATCTGGTCGTTTCGTGCGTTGGAAATTCACCTACAAAAGTGGTTGTCGCCACAGTGATGCTGACTGCTTGTCGCGCCATCCGTTGCCAACAACGACCGAAGAGACAGACTTCGAGGGATGTTTGGCCTCGCTCTCCACGCCATTTTCAAGCACAGAGCACTTCCGTCAAGAGCAAAAAAATGACCTTATGTTGCAACCTTTTGTTCGTGCGGCCATCACAGCAGCACGTTCTACAGCGTTCATAATGCAAGACGGACACACGTACAAGAAGAATTACTCGGCTGATGGTGCAACCGTCTTTTCGGTTGTCCCGAAAAATCTGTGCAATTATGTGCTGTACGCCATGCACGACGACATCGCTTGGGTTTTCCCGTGCATTGCACAGACTTGGCCAGCGCTTTTACTGGCCTAAAATGTATAACACCACTAAACAATACGTATCCAGCTGTGACTAATGTCAGCGGCTCAAGTCTCGCACCACTCCACCTGCAGGTTTTCTCCAACCTGTACGGACACCACCGGCGCCTTTTGAAAATGTTGGCATCCTCTTGCTCGACCCATTTCCCCAAGTATGCAGGAGGACACCGCTGGGTTATCATCTGTGTGGATTATCTGACAAGATATGTGGAGACTGCAACGCTTGTATCAGCCAAGGCAAGTAATTTATCGTCGTTTAGCTGCACTCGATCGTTCGCTGTCATGGTGTTCCCCGTGTCATCATCAGCGACCGCGGACGACGTTCACTTCTGACATCGTAGAAAAATTAGTACTTCGGTTGTGCGGCTGCAACTACCGTCACTCCACACCTTACCACCCATAAACCCATGTTCTGACTGAGCGTACAAACAGCACCCTCACCAACATGACACCGTGCTTCCATTCATGACATACCCGTAAACACCGCGAAGCATTAAATCACCGGGCATTCCCCGTTCTATCTGCTCTGCGTCAGGATGCCCTGCACGTTTTTAGATACCATGATCGCCTTCTCACCTCACGACGACCCTTCTGTTTATCAGGTGGTATGTTATGCTGAGGAAGCTCGTCGCCTGGCGCCCCTGCGAACATTGGTCTCACAGCTCCGCTCCAGAGAACTGTATGACAAGGTTAAGGTGAAAACCTGCGAAACAAGAGGACGCGTTAACAAGGAAGGAGTGCACAAAGACGATGCTGGTACACAACTTAATTTTACCGCATGGAAATGGTCAAACAGAGCAGGGCCTTATGTGCGTCAGCACCAACGCCACAAAGGAGAAAAACACGATTCAATGATAGTGCAGGTGTTCCTATTTTGCACGTGGCAAAACTACGTCCCATTAATAAAATTATATCGTCTTGCAAGAAACGTGACAGAGCTCACTGGCGCATTCAGTGCCTAACTTCTTGATTTTGAAGGCTTTCAATATCTCTCTGTCCATCTGTTAAACCAGCGAAACAAGAGGACGCGTTAACAAGGAAGGAGTGCACAAAGACGATGCTGGTACACAACTTAATTTTACCGCATGGAAATGGTCAAACAGAGCAGGGCGCTTATGTGCGTCAGCACCAACGCCACAAAGGAGAAAAACACGATTCAATGATAGTGCAGGTGTTCTTATCTTGCACGTGGCAAAACTACGTCCCATTAATAAAATTATATCGTCTTGCAAGAAACCTGACAGAGCTCACTGGCGCATTCAGTGCCTAACTTCTTGATTTTGAAGGCTTTCAATATCTCTCT
The DNA here is from genome assembly GCF_055883805.1 of Amblyomma maculatum. Lineage (NCBI taxonomy): Eukaryota > Metazoa > Arthropoda > Arachnida > Ixodida > Ixodidae > Amblyomma > Amblyomma maculatum. Next base: position 171,980,575 of record NC_139353.1, on the reverse strand, counting down.
GTCCATCTGTTTTTCCACGGCCGATGATGTTGACATCACTAAAAAGGGGTACAGTTATCATAACTGTTGCACTGTTTCAGTACATTGGCTGTACTATCCGGCCTCAGTGAAGTGCGGTGCTGCCTTGAGTGGGCCTTAATGCACTGGTCAGTTTTGCCGATGTAGGCCTTACCATATGACAGGGGTAGACAGTATACAACATCGGTTGTACATCTGGTGAATAGTTCGGTACTTGATGTTGCAGGTCTTTTTTGTGTCCTTATTTGGAGTGATACGGGTACACAGTGTCGACAGCTTTGTGGGCTCAAGGCAGAACAAAGCAAGCTACACAGGAACAAGAAAGGAAGATAAGACACACACAGCGCTGTGCGTGTCTCGTCTTCCTTTCTTATTCCTTTGTAGCTTGCGCTGTTCTGCCTTGAGATGAGCTAACTAACCTGCGAAGTGTTATTCAAGTTTTGTGGGCGCTGAAAAGGCAACGTTGACTCCGTATGTCATGGCAACCTTTTCACATTATGCAATTTTTTGTGGATGTACGGTATTACAACCGGTCTCGGCTCCTGACGTGACGTTTCTTCATTGTGAGGCATGTGCTGTACTTTTAGCTTACGTGATAGTGATTCAGAAACAGAAATTAGGACCTGTTCAGGGTAACCCGTTGACCGCAGGCGACAAATCTGCTTAAGGAAACTGTTCTCCAGAACGTGTGGCCAGCTTTTTAGCAAGGCATTACTAGGCACAGGTAGGCTATTCCCCTTTTTACTAGCTTAGAATGCGACGAGGTGTAGGACATCAGGCCTTTCTTGGTACAGGGAGCGTATTTCCAGCAAACATGGCTATCGCCAGAAAACTTGAGGAGTAAAGAATCTGATGCTGTCATCAAGTGGCACCTCATGAGTGAAGCTCAAGTCAGCAGAAGTCTCTTTAAAAACAAACAGATATTATGTCATTAGCAGCCAAATCGAAGCTGTAAAAACAAGTTAGTTTTAAAAGGATTAAAAAGTCATTGACATACCTCAAAACCTTAATAACTGGAGCATCAGTGAGCTGGTCATGCAACTCATTGTCAAAGCTAGACAGAAATATATGGCACAGTATGGGAGCCGCACACGAGACAGTAGGGATCCCCTGTTTCTTTATACCTGCGGTCCTCATGCTCTACGAGGGTAGAAAACAGGTAACACATTAAAAGTTCCAGAAACGAGTTCCAGACAAGCTAGAACTGTTCTGGAAAGAAACCGCCCCTCGGCTTTCAGTGAGGTCACGCACAGTCTAAAACAAATTCTTGTGGGGAACAGAATTGAACAAGTCCTCGATGTCTGCGCATATTGCGGAATTAGCACTCACGGAAGCACTAGACAAAAACTCCACAACGCTCGTCGAGGTTTGGACGCCAACGGGGTCGTTGGGTGCCAAGACGTCCAGTGAACGTTTCAAGAGCGCTAGCTCCGACCGTTTAATTCTGCCATGAACCGTCCTAGGTGACGGCCTCCATGAGGAGGCATCCGGTCTTATGAGTTTTTGAGGCAAAGAACATTCTCAGGACATTAGTCTTTTCTTTATAGTTCACTTCTTTCAGCAAGCCCTCAAGATTGAGGTTCTTCAAAAGCTCAAAGGCATGACTTTGACAGATTAGCGGTCGCAGGCGTGAAGTTCTTATTAATCGCGTCGCGAGCTTTAGCGGATAACTGGTTTGTGAGCATTACAACAAAACCACCCTCCTTATTGGATAAGGTCAAACTAATGTTATGCTTCCTAAAGTGCTGAGTGACATAACGTTGGCGTACTCCATTGGGAACACCACGTGTACCGTTCTTTAAAAAGGCAGTGAACACCAAGCATATATCCCTTTCATCGGGAACTTGCAGCGACACGGCGGACTGAGTTAGTTCTCCTCTACAGTAGGTTCTAGGGCAAACTTAGAGCCTTTTTCAAAAGGGCGTCGATGTCAGGAGGAGCCGATGCACCTTCAGGATACGTCACTGCTGTGCCGATGGCCTGAGCGTTCTGCCTTTTCGGCAGAATACGACGAACAGATGTCCAATAAGATTCAGTGAGTTGAGCAGCAAGACGACGGTGCTGGCGCAGCCTACTGGCAGTGAACTGACCAGTTCCATATTGTAGGCAAATGAGGCCAGTCACGCAAATGACCAACCTGTCTCCACGGTTCAGTCCTGAGTATACGGCAGATTTGTTTCCAGTGTCCCACAGAAGACTTCTGAAGACCGAATGAATTGATGACGTCCAGCGGTGGAAGGTCGTTTCGGATGAAATATCAGTAAACTCGGGCTTTGCAGGAAATGTAAAAAAAAATCATGCTTTGCTTTTGATGGAAAAACATTGGTCATGAGGCTCGCGAACGGCGGTGCATCACAACAACTGCTGTATTTTTTTTTCTTGTTAGTCGGACGGCAGTCACAGTAAAACATGCTAAATATTACAGACTAGCGCACATGGCCGCCTGTGACATCTGCGCTATCCGCCCCCTTCACACATAAAGAAAACAAACGACAAAACACATCGCGATCAGGCCCCGTCCCATATAAAGCAATCACGCACCGAAGAAATCATCATTGCGGCTATCACTGCTGGGTTAAAGGCTTGGTGCAAACTGAAGTAAGTACTTTTCATCATGGACATTTACTATAGATGCATGCATACATGTTGTATCTGTGTTTTTGCCGCTCAGAGCATACGACGCACTTGAAACTATTGCCCGACGCTCAGTGTTCTTTTTTTTACCTTACAGGCGCGCCTTCGGTCTCGCCAAAGCATTCGTATTTTGTTCCTTCGGTGTGCGCAATCAGTTGCACTTCGTTAGGGAGCTTGAAAGTCGTCGTCTTCGTCCAACCGTCTGCAACGGCAAGGAAACCGCCCGGCACAAACGAGTCTCCTGCAGGGTTCGTGCTCCTTCACGTGCAGAGTGGAGCGCTCTGGAGGTAGAACAGGGTTGGTTCCTGACCGACATGCGCATCCGATATGTAGGAAATGCGCATGTGTCACCAGATCGTTGATTCCGCAGAAAACGATGCGGTGGCAGAAAGGTTGTGGATCCTTTCACAACAGAATGACAATTCCCTTTGTATTGAGAACCTTTCACCACTGCGACAGCACCCTTTCTGGGGGCAGAAACCTGCGACAGCGCTGAATCATCCATCCATCGCCAGAAAAATGCCGCGCGTTTCCTGCAGGCTTCTGTAGTGCATTCCGGCCGGGACAATGCCCTGTTCAGGGGGTGTGGATAAGTGCCTCTCTGCCAAACTTCGTAGACGAAATCCTATAGCTGCACGCTTGAAGATGACGCGAGGAGGAAGCGACGCCCATTGCACTATGACGCCGCCGCGGTGACCGCATGGTGCTCGGTAACTCAAGACGCTCCGCGCATACGCGCCGCTCATAAGTCACAGGAGACGATTCCACCTAGCTCTGCAGCATCAACAAACCCCTGGATGCTTTGCCCTTTTATATCCCTCTCTCCCTCTCTCTTTCTCTCTCTGCCTCCGCGCTCTCATTTCGAATTCTTTTTTGACACTAAATTTAACAGTCTGTCGTGAATCTGCACGCTGAGAATACGTCTGTCACGTCGAACAAAGCCCGCGCCATGGTACGCGCTACACGCTCGTGCAATACGACGACAGCATATGTGTGCGTGGGGCTGAAACGTGGAGGCTAACCGAGAGAGTTCTATTTAAGTTGAGGACAACGCAGAGGGCTATGGAACGAAAAATGGTAGGGGTAACATTAAGAGATAGGAAGCGTGCAGAGTGGGTCAGAGAAATAACTCAAGTTACCGACACTCTAGTGGAAATTAAGAAGAAGAAATGGACATGGACAGGACATTTAGTGCGAAGAGAGGATATACCGATGGTCGCTTAGGGTAACAAACTGGATTCCAAGGGAAGGAAAGCGTAGCAGGGGGCGGCAGGAAGTTAGGTGGGCGGATGAGGTTAAGTTCGCAGGGGTCAAGTGGACGCAGCTCGCACAGGACTGGGATAATTGGAGGAATATAGGAGAGGCCTTTGCCCTGCAGTGGGTATAGTCAGGCTGCTGATGATGATGATGATGATACGCGTGCGTTATGAGTGGATTGTGAAAACTGAGACATTCACCCATACTGCGTGAACATGATACTGCAATCACTCCGTCCCGAAGGGAAAAAAGGGGCATCTTTCGCTTTCTGCCTGCTTCGGCGTGTCCGTCTTGCATGGCGCGCTTTCGTGGCGTCTGCTACTCTACTTCTCGCCGCATCCGTATGATGGCGCCACATCCTCCACAATAATTAGGATATAGACCAACACCGATCTGTGACGTAAGCACGATGCGTGGGCCGAGTGGGGGTGAAAAATAGGCTTATCACCCATAGGAATACATGGAAGCGAAATATTCCAAAGCAGTTTCCTAATTTCACGTGTCATCTGTGATGTCGTTATTCGGTACAGAGCAACCATGAACGCCCTCGAATAGGCCGTGGAAGTGTGAAATCTCATTACCGAGGCGAGGTATTTTTAAAACACCGCGAAACGTATCGGGGTGCTAGTTGAGAGGGCGACCCATAGAAATAAATGTAAATATAACTCACCGCAACATTTTGCTCGGTTCAGCAGCGTTGAACCCTTCTCATTTTTGGGGGGAACGTCTTGCACGACGCCCCGATGTCATGTTGCATGACACACTACATTCTCTTGCAAGTAATGCAAGTCTGACGACTTGCGCGACCACTCACGGCACGATAAACTGACCGCGCACAGGGATGGATGGATGGATGGAATATAGGAGCGTCCCCTTTGAATCGGGGTGGTAGCAGTAGCTATCATGCTCATTTTTCTCCCTATATCTTAATTATTGATTTAGAATGGTTAACTAAACCACCATTCTATTTATTAAATTTTGCTCCTACATTACTAACATTATGTCACTTCTCTGCTTTTAAGCCACCAATCTTCCAGCCGTTTTTTGCTAGTTTCCACCGCCAGTTTATTCACCCGGCCACTGTTATCTCTAAAGCCAAGAGCTTCAGGAACAGTGATTGCGCCTGCATCAACTTCCGGATGGATACCATTGCATTCGAGTATAATATGGTCAATTGTTTCACTGCAGTTTCCACATACAGCACATGCGTCATCTCCATTGTTAAATTTGTTTTTGTAGCTGCGTGTTCTAAGGCACCCTGATCTAGCTTCAAAAAGTAGGGCACTGCCTCTTGAGTTATCAAAGAAATCTTCCTTCCTGATCTGTATTTTCCACTTTCGGTATAATTCCACACTCTGTTTCTTTTCCATCGAATTTATCCAATTTTTACCTTCTGTGTTTTTCACCTGTTGCTTAATGCTCTTTATTTCTCCGTCCTTGTTACTAGCATACTTACTAGTTAGTTTCCTAGTTCTTTTCCTCCATTGTGAGTCAACGCTTTTTAGGTACAGGTATTTAAATACCTTAGCTGCCCATCTGTTACTGTCCAATTTCCTCAGGCGTTCCTCATATAATATTTTACTCTGAGCTTCCCGTACTTCGAAAGATGCCCAGCCCATATCTCCCTGTACCGCCTCGTTTGTAGTTTTGCCGTGGGCACCTAGTGCTAATCGTCCAACGGATCTCTGATTTGTTTCTAATGTCGACTGTACCTCTGATTTTAGGCACAAAACCGCATTTCCGAAAGTAAGTCCGGGCACCATAATTCCTTTCCAAATACCCCTCAATACCTCATACCTATTGTATCCCCACAATGCCTTATGCTTCATTATCCCGGCATTCCTTCGCCCTTTGGCCTTAAGTGATTGCTCATGTTTTCCAATGTATGCCAATCCTTCGTTTACCCATACCCCCAAATATTTATATTCTGCTACTCTAGGTATTTCAAGGCCTTGAATTTTAAGACCCTGATCAGTTGAGCCGTTGAAAATCATCAGACCCGACTTAACTGCGCTGAAACTGAAGCCTAGAGCGTCCCCTTCGTCTCCGCAATACTTAACTAGAGTTTGCAATTCTTCCAGACTCTCAACTAGCAGCACAATATCGTCTGCATACATCAAACCGGGGAGGCGCTGCTCTACCGCCTTTCCACCTAATCTGTATGACAGGTTAAAACCTAGGTTACTGTCTTGTATCCTCCGTTCCAGGTTTATCATATAAAGCATGAACAGCACCGGTGATAGAGGACAGCCTTGTCTTAATCCTTTGCATACTTTGACATCCTCCGTACTTCTTATCCCTTCCCACGTAATTTCTACTTTGTTATCCCGGTATATTTCCTGTAGGAACTCTACTATCTCATAACCGATACCTTCTTCTTTTAATATGTTCCACAGGAGTTCCCTGCTTACGTTGTCGTACGCCCCGTTTATGTCCAGGAAGGCCAAATACAAAGGTCTATTTTCCACTCTAGATATTTCGATGCATTGGGTAAGCACGAACAGGCAATCATCTAAGCGCCTACCATTTCTAAAGCCGTTCTGAAGTTCTCCGAGTATCTTGTTACTTTCAACCCATGCTTGAACCTTTAATTTCACCGCCTGCATGGCTAACCTGTACATTACAGATGTTATGGTAATCGGCCTGTAGGATTTTATGTGCATCCTTTCTCCTTTCCCTTTATAAATCAAATTCATTTTACTCTGCCGCCAGCTGTCCGGAATTTGCTTATTCGCTATGACTGTTTCCAAAGCTTTTAACAACGTTTCCTTACTTTTTGGACAGAGTTCATTAATCAGCTTGATCGGAATTCCATCTATTCCTGTAGATGTGTTTTTAGGAATATTTTTTTCTGCCTTTTTCCAGTTTAGATTGGTCAGTTCTAAGCTGCTTTGTATTCTGCTACCTTGTGTTGCTTCCTGATTTGCGGAGATTACCCTATCGTCGTTCTTAAATGACTCGGCTATAACTGATGTAATGTAGTTCACTGCATTTTCTCCCTTTAAACAATTTCCCTCGTTATCTTGAATCCGATCTTGCTTTCTTTGATTCTTCTTCCCTAGCCAGCTTATATGGTTCCAGAATTTTCTTGCTCCGCCTCTAGAGGCATCGTGTATATCAGCCATCCAGCGATCGGTGGACTATCTTATTTTACTTTGCACGAGGGCCTGCACTTGAAGTTTCTTTTGTCGATATGATTCCCATTTTTGGTCGATTTCCTCCTGAGAAGCCTGTGCTTTCTTTGCCATTCGGTGTTCCCTTGAAGCAGCCCGTCGTTGTTCAATAGCTTCCCTGATTTCCTTATTCCACCAGCTCCGTGGCTTCCTCTTTCCATTCCAGCGGTTTGCTACTTTAACCTCCTGAATTTTACTCCTTATGAGTAGTTCTACCTGTTCATAATCCCAGTCTTCCATGGGGCTTTTCTCTATTGCTTCCTCTATGTCTGCAGCTATCTGCGCTATTTGATCGTCGTTTAATTTTGCGTTTACGTTTTGTCTAAGTTCCATTTCTCTTTTCATCAAGGGCCCCATCTGCAGACTAATACGTTTATGATCACTTCCCAGACTACACTCCCCTTCTTCGTCTATTTCCATTTTTGTGACCTTGCTATAAATTTCCTGCGACATTAGACAATAGTCAATGGTCGTCTGCCTGTTGCGGAATTCCCACGTGATTTGGCCTTCACATTTTGTTTCTCTATTTACTATAACTAGATCGTGTCGCTCGCAGAAATCTAGCATTAGCTTCCCGTTACAATCCGTGTATCCATCCAGATCGTCGATGTGGCCGTTCATGTCCCCCAGCAGAATAATATTGGCCCCGTTTCCAAACTGGCTTATATCGTCACTGAGACATTCAACAAGATCCCTGTTTTCTTGCCTGCATTGATGTCCTGTTCCTAAATAAACTACCCCTAGCCATGTCCTTATGCCGGCAATGGTTCCTGAAACCCAGATATGTTCTTTACAAGATGATTTAATTCTTTGCCAATTTGTTCCCTGGTGTATCAACATACCTACCCCTCCACCCTTTCTTTCCGTTCTCGTTCTGTTGCATCCTTCCCAGACGTAGCCTTCTATAAACGGCGGATCTTCTAGATCCCTGAGATGAGTCTCGCAAAGAGCGTACACACCTATTTTGTCATCCTTCAACTGCTGTTCTATCTCTAGCCATTTCGCTCTTTTTCTACCTCCTTGCATGTTTATGTAGCTGATCCTAGTGTTAAATTTCTTTTTTGTACTTTTCTTTCTCGACCTACTCTTTGCCATTTTTGGGGGCTCGGCCTCCATTATTACACTTTCTTCTGCTTCACTTCTAACTACCTCTGTGCACGGAGTCCTCGCGGACCCCCTAAAAAAGCTACAGCCCTGCCTGCCAGGCGCCAGCCGATCTCTGCTCCCACCCTTCTGTTAAAATGAATGCCATCTCGCTGAAAAGCCCTACCAAAACCTGCTTTATGGACCTCCCTGTTTACCTCAACCACTTCGAAACGCTTCTCCAGGCTTAACTTTCTTATGTCCTGATTAACTGTCACCACGTCCTTTTCCATCTTTCCGTTCAATCCTAGCACCTCTGGTACTGTGCATACAACTATCTGCGTCTGATGTGCTATCTCCCTGATCTCGTCAACTCCCTTAGCTAAACTTTCCACCACTCCTGCAGCGTCACCATTTAGGACATCGTTTAGACCCGCGGCTACTATTACCATACTGCGCTCTGCGGAATCCTTCAACAGCCTATTTTTACTCTCTTTTAGTACAGCCCTCATTGTTCTCCCTGGGAAGGCTCCAACCAACACTCTCTTATCACCCCTTACACGTTCCAAGATATCTCGCTTGCACCTGTTCATGTTAGAATCTCTGGCGATAAGCACCTGGGCCTTCTCTCTCCCTCTCCCAACTGTTGGCTCCTGCTTTCGGTTATCTGTGTCCTTATCTCTGGGATTTTCATTCTTCCTTACTTCTTCCTTTTTTTTCTGGCGTCTTAGCTGCTTCTAAATAACTCTGACGGTTCGGATCCGCCTGACCTACTTTGCTGATGCCTTCCATGCCAGTGCTGGCCCCAGCCACGTGGCCCGCATTGGAATGTTCGTCCTTGTTGGTTCCAAGGACAAAGTCGGCCCCTTTCTTTTCAATCTGAGTAAGCTGTCCAAGCAGTTTCTGATTTTCCGTCCTTAGCAAACGTACTTCATTTTCTAAATCCTCCACACGAGACACTAAACTGCCCCTTTCTTGATCAAATTTATCTAGACGTGCATTCAGTACGCAACATCGACACAAAAAGTCGCTGCCTTCCGCTTCCCCTACAGAATCAAAACGCGTTTCTTTGAGATTAACCTGCGCCTCACACTGAGTACACTTTACCTTCTTTTGATTGCACATCTTAAGCGCTCATCGACTGAACTATAACTGTTACGAATTCTTAGAATATACAAATTGCCAAAATAAGACACAAGAAACGACTAGCAAACACGCGTTAAAAACCAAATCTGCGAATGCCAATAGCCTAGAAAGAAAAATATTTATCTAAACAAGATAGCTAAACACTGAACGCCAAGAAAACCTAGCTGCCGGCACGAAAAACCAGGCCGCTAGGACCAAGAGCTAAAATCTATTCTTTAGGCTGCACCTAACCTAACTAGCTGAAAAAGAAATAAAGTTAATAAAAGAAAGAACTCATCTATTTGACGCCAAAAGAAGACACAAGAAACGACTAGCAAACACGCGTTAAAAACCAAATCTGCGAATGCCAATAGCCTAGAAAGAAAAATATTTATCTAAACAAGATAGCTAAACACTGAACGCCAAGAAAACCTAGCTGCCGGCACGAAAAACCAGGCCGCTAGGACCAAGAACTAAAATCTATTCTTTAGGCTGCACCTAACCTAACTAGCTGAAAAAGAAATAAAGTTAATAAAAGAAAGAACTCATCTATTTGACGCTTCGGAAGCTCCCGCTGTCGCCAGTCCGTCCGTTTCCGGTAGCCACGTGCAATCGGAGGAGCGATGGAACACGCGTCCGCACTACACGGCTGTCAACTGTCAACACGACAGTTGCAGACGACCATGCACCACCTGTTGTCGCTAGCAGAAGCTCCTGAGCTGGAGGCGGCCGCGGTGGGTATCGCCAGCTACGCTGTCGTCTGCTGCAATGCGCGAATATCGTTCGGTCCATAATGTCGTATGGCGTTTGAGAACTGATTTTTAAATATAATTCTGCCTAGGACGTGTCACTGGAGCGACAGTATTATTAAGCTTATTTACCCTATGCGGCAGCATATCAGACTGTAAGCAAAACTGCGCGATTCGCTACAACCAGCTTGCCTTTTGGCGGTGTCTGGATTCATAACACAGGTCATTCGGGAAGTTTTAAAAGTAGACTGCCTCCGTAATGACGCACCATACTTTATCACACACTTCTTCTAAGCGCTGGTCAATGTTTAACGTCCGGCCACCACTTCTGATGCTCTGCGAAATGAGAAAAATGTTCCGGTAAGTTGTGTTTACATGTATTTCTACGGGTCGCCCTCCCAACTCGCACCCCAACTTGTTTCGCGGTGTTTTAAAAATACTTCGCGTCGGTAATGAGATTTAATATTTTGACGATCTGTTCTAGGATGTTCATAGTTGCTTTGTATCCAATAACGACATCACAGGTGCCCCGTGAAATGAGAAAACTGCTTAGAAATATTTCGGTTCCATGTATTCTTATGGGCGCTAACCCTATTTTTCACCCCTAGTCGACTGCGACGCCGCGAGCGCCCCATTTGTTTGTAAACACGGTGTTGGTCTATAGGGACAAAAATGAGCATGATAGCAACTGCTACCACCCCGTTTTAAAGGGGACGCTTCTATATTCCATCCATCCATCCACAACACGGCTAGGCGGTCTGTGGCGCCGCCGCCCGGTTCAAAGGGTTTAGCCTCCGTCCGTCCGTCAGTCCGTCAGTCCATCCATCCATCCGTCCGTCCGTCCATCCATCCATCCATCCATCCGTCCGTCCGTCCGTTCGTCCGTCCGTCCGTCCGTCCGTCCATTCATCCATCCAAAGGAAGGCGGATTTGGGGATCGCATCCCAACACCTCCATCAAATGTCGGATGGGGGTTTATTAGAGGTACTGGGACTCGATCTAGAAGCACGGCAGGAACAGTCCACGTACAAGTCGGTCCTGCGCACACACCGATAGTGATAGTCTTAACCTTTGGACGTACATACATCTTCATCTAACAGTATGCACAATTTTTAACGTACAGAATCTCTTTCAGATATGAGATCAATAACAGTCCCCGACTGTGTGGTTGGGACGTTGTGATTTGATGCCAAGTTAAAGTTCAATTTCTGTTTCATATGATGCCTAAACGAGTCCTCCTCCCTGTTGAATTTCCCCCAAATTCACGCACAACTCTGAAACCATGCCGTAAGCTGGCACACAGGTGGCATCCACATTATTCACGTGTTCGACAGATGTTTGCGGCGGCACCTAAACTCCTTCTATGACAATGCCGCTCTTCACAACTGTAATACAGCAGGCTTCTCCATTGTTCACTGCGATCGAAAGTAGATGTCTGACAGCAGTCACACCCTGCCTTATGTAGAGGCAGACTACATCTTTCTTAATGGGTTGAAGACGACTGGCATCAGCAACCAAGTTACACCACGGGCATTTACTTCTGACGGCCCTCTTGACTTCCAATTACACACTTAATTGGCTGTAATTAAGTACTTAAATAACCCACATCAACCATTTTGCCACTTGCACATCTTGTTGAGAAACTTTGTTGAGGACATAAATTAAGCATCCAAGAAACTGGTGTCTGACGACGCAGACACGCATTTGCCATGTGCCAGGGTCACGATGCGAGATAGATTGGTGGGGACATAGCGGGCCACGCCTGTGTCAGATGAAGTCTCATAGTTCGTCTAAGCTTGACGAGATGGCAGCGGGCCGTGACATTGTGCAAGATGATATTTTTCTATGGGGAATGCGTGGTTTTGAGGACCATTTTCTCACAAACTGTGGCCGGAGACGAGAGCAAAATATTTTTGTCACATTGTTTTTGTGTAGGTCCATTCTTAAGTGCAGTTTTGTGAATCAGTGGCTTCTTCGCGCATGCCTAAATAAAGGCGTAGCTGGTGAGCAATGTTTCGAGTGTATTTTTATCCTGCTGCACCGATAAGCGGCGGCACGTTGACAGCAAAGCAATAACCATCGCTCTATTCGTTTGTTCTTTGACTTTGCCTCTTTTATTGGCGCATCAGTGTGTCCGCTCATCCGTTCGCCATCTCCACGCACACTCGTTTGAACCCTAGTTTGTTTGTTACTTTAATCCTTCCTTAAATCAGAGGTTCTCTAACTGGATTCTCTCACTTCCTGTATACCATTATTTCTCTTTCTTTGCTTCTTTTTTCCTTTCTCTCTCTCGCTATTTTATCTTTAGGAACACAGTACAGAGGGTAAAAGAATTTCACAACAATTAAAAAAACACCACTAAAAAAAAACCACTAGACCGAAAAAATTGAACAGTTTGTGCTCACGTATTCGAAATCGGCAGGAAACTGGCGGCGACAAGAAAAATAGGCGTGGTTGCTCCGTTAAGCACCGCTCGCCGTTTGTACCGGGGGGTTGACGTGGTGAATAAGCTGCCTTTGTCTTGCGGAGGCGTTTACATAGGACAAACGTCTCAATAGGTGTCTCAACGTTAGGCTAAGGGAACACCACAACTCCTTAAAAGGACAGTCTGGGAATCTCCCGCAGCATTGCCGCGCTTGTAGCATTATCATCATCATCATCATCAGCCTGATTATACCCACTGCAGGGCGAAGGCCTCTCCCATATCTCTCCACTTAACCCGGTTCTGTGCTAGCTGCATCCACTTGACCCCTGCGAACTTCTTAATCTCATCCGCCCACCTAACTTTCTGCCGCCCCCTGCTACGCTTTCCTTCCCTTGGAATCCAGTTTGTTACCCTCAGCGACCATCGGTTATCCTCTCTTCGCACTACATGTCCTGCCCATGTCCATTTCTTCTTCTTAATTTCCACTAGAATGTCGTTAACTTGAGTTATTTCTCTGACCCACTCTGCACGCTTTCTATCTCTTAATGTTACCCCTACCATTTTTCGTTCCATAGCCCATAGAGGGTAGCATTAAAGAGGACCATAAGGGGAAACAAAAGTGCACACCGCTTTTTTCTATGGCCACCGTTCTTTTTAGGCACCGTGACAAGCTGGTTCGTAAAATTATGGAGGCTTACCATATAAAAAAAAGGTCAAAATTTGTGTGTCAGCGAGCCGTCGGTCAACTTGGTAGATTGCGAATTTGATTTCTTAGCCTCTACTTTACCTTGACTTTACTTATCTACTTAGGTGTATCTTCCCTTTTCTTTCTTCCCTCCCCAGCAATGAGTGAGACGTGTTACTGCCTATGTTATGACCTAGCTTCCCATTTAGGAGGCTGCTTCTCTCTCTCTCTTCTGTCTCCTTTTGTTTTTTCTATTTTTTTTTCAAGTGCCCTGTATTTATTGCGTGCTTCAGCAATAAACCCTGCAGTTGCGAGTTAGCGCTTGTCCGTGTCTTCTTTCGTGTACCTTTTCGCGCTATTTTCCATCATGATCACAATTTATAGTATAAAACGTAGAGTTAAAAATTATGGTTATCAATTTTCCTTAATCTACACTAGAAATGTGATGTGGTGCACCAAAGCAGAATAATAAATCAGTAAATGAACACAAACACATTAACTCAACATAAACTGAATGGGATGATTGATGGTGTAAGGAATTTTATTAATTACAGGTTCTATAAGCAAATGATTTGCAATGACGCACTGTTCGTGGTTACGACGATAAGAAATGGTGATTCTGCTGCGCCATCATCGTTGAGAGCGTTAACATTTGTTGGCACTTTCGCGCCGTCAGCTTGTTATGTTGACGGAAGCGCTGGCGGCGGCACCCCACAATTCGGCAGCGTGCAACATTAACTGCATGTCTACGAACCTGCAGGAAGATGTGTAAAGGGGGCTGCACTTGGTTACGCATTTTGGGAATCATCAAGTCGTTCGTGCTGTCGGGATTCATGCAAATATTGATGGCGCTTGAAGCAAAAAAGGCTTAAATTACGGCAGCACTTGTACCGGTTTTCGTACAACTCGTCCGTACTTTTGTTAGCTTGCTCATCCCATTCGTTCACGCAGTCGTTTGCACGTTAGTAATTCGTATTTTATATATGCAGGGAGGCGGGGGGGCGCAGTCGCATTGCCTTGGTCGGTTAAGAATACAATTCCTTTTTGTGTTCGCCCAATCGAACGCGAAATTCGCATTCACTGCGCCCGATTTACGCAAGCTTAAGTGAGAGAACTGCTTCCTGAGCCCATTCGATTGAACAACAATTACTCAATGATTGAGTCATTTCAAAATCAGGTAGAACTTATACCTTTTCTTCGTTACTTTTTCAGTATATAAATTGCTTCAATAGTATTGACAACCCAATAATTTATTCTGGACTTCGCTTCTGCACTGATGCAATGTGCATTGCTTAAGAAAAAAGACGTGCTTCTCGCGACGACGCTAGAAACAGTTAAGGCCACGCGGTACGGCTTGCGGGGGAGAAACGCACCGTGCGATGTCAGCTTGCGGCTGATATGTGTTTTTTTTTCTTTCGGCGCAGATCCCCCCGCGCGATGAGCGTGGCTTTCTCTAAACGCTTGCTTCTTCGCCCGTGATGCCTCCCCCCAAATATTCTTACACCATGGTTTCCAGATTGGAGGCAGCATATGTCAAGTGGAGATCACCTTACATCATCGGAGCAGAATCTATGCAGAATCTTCTGTATCATTTACGGAAGGTGTCGAGCGAAAACGGCTTCGTTCTGTCTGCTCCTTCTCCGCTGCCGTCTCGAGGCGTCGGTGACAGCACAGCGCGACGAACTGCAGAGAATAAAATACAAGCTAACAACAAAACAATTATATTACTTATTGTTTCTTTAGTGAGAAGAAAAACGAGGAAGGAAAAGAGGAAAGAAAAGTTAAAATCCTTTCACTAGAGGGCGCCATCACCGTCTTGTGAGAGAGGGAAAGTGCTCTCCACCTTGGCGCCACCGGTCGATCGCTCCATCCTCCGTCCCAGCGGAGCGCACGATGGCCGCCCCGCTCGTGCTCCTGCTGTCGCTGGCGGTGGGCGCCGCCCCTTCCGCGCCGCGGTTGCGCGCCGTCGACCCAGAGGAGCCCGACGCGCTGCTCAAGTTCGCGCTGATCGAGCTGCAGCGCTCCAAAGTGGAGAGCCGAGAGATGGACGACTGCCACGGACTGGAGCTCGCTTCTATCGACACGCGAGACGAGAAGGTATGGTGCAGTGAGTGACTGAGCCCGAGTGTTGTACGATAACTTTTTTTTTTAGATATATATACATAGATGGAGTGCGGGTCCTTCTTTGTCTATACGCAGAGCTTCGAAAATCTCTCGTTTTCGTTGTTGCTATTAGGCGTGTATTCTGAAAGATCGCAGGTCGTCATGGTATCTTTTTATAAAGTATCGCTTGCAGTCATCAGCGAGATTCCCCTCAGCTAATATGGATCGCGCTGCCAAGCGATGCTCGCTCAGGGCATCGGCCTGATTGTAAACTGGCCATGGCAACGTTTAATGCTAGAACCCTAGCTAATGAGGCTAGTTTAGCAGTGCTCTTTGAGGAACTAGAGGGCATACCATAGGCCTTAGTGATGCTACGAGGCCAAATGAGGCATATACCATACTGAAGGGGGGGAATGTGCAGTGTTTTCGAGGTTTGCCAGGCAGACAAGAGCTAGGACAGTGCTCGTCCCGTGGCTTGTTCTTGTCTATCGTTGTTCGCGCTGTTTTAAAATTATGAAGGAGTGGGGTTCCTTGTCGGTAAGGGTATAGCTGGTAGTATAGATGAATTTTATGACATTATCGAAAGGGTGGCAGGTATCCTAATTAAGCTTAATATGTGGTATAAAATAAAGGTTGTGCATTCGTAAGCACCTACATGTAGTCATGATGACCAGGCAGTTGAAAGTTTGTACAAAGATGTAGAATCGGCAATGGGGAAGATAAAGACGCGGTATACTCTACTAATGGGCGACTTCAATGCCAAGGTAGAGAAAAAGCAGGCAGGAGACAAGGCAGTAAGTGACTATGGCATTGGTTCTAGGAATAGCAAGGGGGAGTTACTAGTTGAGTTTGCAGAGCGCAATAACTTAAGAATCATGAATACCTTCTTCAGCAAACGGAAGAACCGGAAATGGACATGGCAAAGTCCGAACGGGGAGACTAAAAATGAAATCGGCTTCATAATGTGTTCAACCCCCGCCATTATGCAAGATGTAGAGGTAATCAGGAAAGTGCGATGCAGTGACCACAGGATGGTGCGGTCCCGAATTAGTCTAAATCTAAAGAAGGAACGCAACAGATTAGTAAGAAAGAAATGCATTAGCGAATTAGCGGTGAGGGGAAGGGCACAAGAGTTCAGGATCTCGCTACAGAATAGGTACTCAGCTCTAACCGAGGATGGCGACATTACCCTAGAAGCAAGGAACAATAATTTCAGAGATATCATTACTGAGTGCGCGGTAGAACTAGGCGGTAATACAGTTAGAGAGGATACCGGTAAGCTGTCTAAGGAGACGAAAGATTTGATTAAGAAACACCAGAGAATGAAAGCTTCCAATCCAACAGACCGGATCGAATTGGCCGAAATATCAAAGCTAATCAATAAGCGCAAGGTGGCCGATATAAGGAAGTATAACATGGAGAAAATTGAGCATACTGTAAAGAACGGGGGAAGCCTTAAAGCGGTAAAGAAGAAATTGGGCATACGCAAAAACCAGATGTATGCGATAAGGGACAAGGCGGGCAACGTCATCACGAATATGGATAAGATAGTCAAAGTAGCTGAGGAGTTCTACACAAATCTCTACAGTAGCCAAAGTAGTCAGGACCGTAATGATATTGGCGATAGGGACAAACATTCAGACGTTCCACCAGTGACGAAGGACGAGGTCAAGAAAGCATTAGAAACTATGAAAAGGGGGAAATCAGCTGGAGAGGATCGGATAAGTACGGGTTTGCTGAAGGACGGGGGGGATATCGTGTTAGAAAAACTGGCCACCTTGTATACGCAGTGCCTGGTGTCATCGACGGTACCGGAACCATGGAAGAATGCAAACATTATCCTCATTCATAAGAAAGGGGACTCTAAGGACCTTAAAAATTACAGACCAATCAGCTTACTGTCTGTTACGTATAAGGTATTTACTAAGGTAATCGCTAATAGAATCAGGACAACCTTAGACTTCAATCAAGCAAAGGATCAAGCAGGGTTTCGGAAACGGTACTCCACTATCGATCATATCCATACCATCAATCAGGTGGTAGAAAAATGCTCGGAATATAGCCAGCCCTTATACATAGGATTCATTGATTACGAAAAAGCATTTGACTCAGTTGAAACCTCGGCGGTGATGCAGGCATTGCGAAATCAGGGGGTAGACGAGCCGTACGTGAAAGTGCTGGAAGATATATATAGTGGCTGCACAGCAACCATAGTTCTGCATAAAGAAAGCAACAAAATTCCCATAACGAAAGGTGTTAGGCAAGGAGACACAATCTCCCCAGTACTATTCACAGCTTGCTTAGAGGAAGTATTCAGAGACTTGAAATGGGAGCAGTTAGGGATAAGGGTAGATGGAGAATACCTCAGTAATCTGCGATTTGCTGATGACATTGCCTTGCTAAGCAACGTGGGAGATGAACTACAAATAATGATTGATGACCTAGACAGGAAAAGTAGAAAGGTAGGCTTGAAAATCAATATGCAGAAGACTAATGTAATGTTCAACAGCCTCGGGAAGGAACAGCAGTTTACATTAGGTAGCGAAGTACTGGAATAGTAGGCGAATATGTCTACTTAGGACAGGTAATAACCGCAGATCCGGACCATGAAAAGAAATAACAAGAAGAATAAGATTGGGATGGAGCGCATTTGGCAAGCACTCGCATATTATGTCTAGCAGCTTACCGGTATCGCTAAAGAGGAAAGTATATAACAATTGCATCTTACCTGTACTCACCTATGGCGCTGAAACGTGGAGGCTAACCAAGAGAGTTCTACTTAAGTTGAGGACAACCCAGAGGGCTATGGAACGAAAAATGGAAGGGTAACATTAAGAGATAGGAAGCGTGCAGAGTGGGTCAGAGAAATAACTCAAGTTACCGACATTCTAGTGGACATTAAGAAGAAGAAATGGACATGGGCAGGACATGTAGTGCGAAGAGAGGATAACCGATGGTCGCTTAGGGTAACCAACTGGATTCCAAGGGAAGGAAAGCGTAGCAGGGGGCGGCAGAAAGTTAGGTGGGCGGATGAGATTAAGAAGTTCGCAGGGGTCAAGTGGATGCAGCTAGCACAGAACCGGATTAAGTGGAGAAATATGGGAGAGGCCTTCGCCCTGCAGTGGGTATAGTCAGGCTGATGATGATGATGCTGATGATACATTAGTAGTCAGGACATTAATGAGATTGGCAGTAGTGAAGACCACTCAGACGTTCCGTCAGTGACGAAGGGCGAAGTTCAAAAGCTTTAGAAAATATGGAAAGGGGGAAATCAGCTGGGGAGGATCAGATAACGAGATATTTGTTGAAGGACGGTGGAGTTATCGGGCTATGAAGCGGGCCACCCTGTATACGCATTGCCTGGTATCATTCGATGGTACCGCATTCATGACAGAACGTTAATATTATTTTAATTCATAAGAAAGGGGGTGCTAAGGGCTTAAAAGTTATAGAACAAACAGCTTACTATTCATTACGTACAAGTATTTACTAAGGCATTCGCTTACAGAATCAGGACAACCCTAGACTATAGTTAAGCAAAGGATCAAACAAGTTTTAGGGCAGGGTACGCTACTATCAACGATATCCATACCATCACCCATTAATAGCAAAATGCTTGCAATATGACCAGCCCTTACAGATAGCATTAATTGATTACGAAAAAGTATTTGACTCAGTAGAAACATCGGCAGCCATGCAGGCATTGCGAGTCGTGTATAAAGTACAGGAAGATATATATATATATATATATATATATATATATATATATATATATATATATATATATATATATATATATATATTGAAATGTGGATTTAATAGTCGATTGGAACGTTTAGCGCTGGCAGTAATTCGGGCACAGCAGGATCGAATACCAGCCGCAGGGCACAGCTCCAGCGCGAGGGAGATGGGCGCCGGAGACCAGCGATGGTGATGGCGATGCCGCAGCGTTGTTTCTTCTTCGTCTTCTTTATATTTTCCCCGCGTGAAGAAGTCGCCATCCTGGCGACTCACGGAGAAGAGACAACCAGAGGGTTGTAATACGGCTTGAGGCGGCTAACATGGACAACCTCACGGCCGCGGCGGCGGTGGTCGGAAGAAGGGTTGACTGGCTCGATGACGTAGTTAACAGGGGATGTGCGTTCCAAGACGCGATAAGGTCCGTGGTATTTCGTTTCTAGTTTGCTGGTGGCAGGAACGCATAGCCAAACGAAGCTGTCGGCCAGGAACGTCGGGGCAGGGGTATCGCTATTATGCTGATCTTTGCGATAGCCTTGAGTGTTGGAGGTAAACGTGCGAGCTAGCTGACGGCATTCCTCAGCCTTCTGTACAATATCGGACAAAGCACTGTACTCAGAGAGGCATCTGGATGGTATGGCAAAATTGTGTCCGGAGTACAAGATGGTTCACGGCCGTATAAGAGAAAGAAGGGCGAAAAACCAGTTGTTGCTTGGGTGGCAGTGTTGTACGCGAATGTTACGAATAGCAGTACCTGGTCCCACTTGGAGCTCCCAGATTCAGATGTAACATACATTGTGACCATGTCCCCAAGTGTACGGTTGAAACGCTCCGTGAGGCCGTTGGTTTGCGGGTGGTACGCGGTTGTAGCCCGATGTATCGATTTGCAAGACGACAGGAGCTCTTGGACTACTTCGGAAAGAAAGGCACGACCTCTATCACTGAGTAGCTCGCGCGGTGCGCCGTGTGGAAGAATGAAGTGGTGCAGAAGAAAATGGACTACCTCTCGGGCTGTCGCCGCGGGAAGTGCAGCAGTCTCCGCATAACGGGTCACGGTGGTCGACGGCGGCGATGACCCATCGATTACCGGCGGCACTGCATGGTAGCGGGCCATAGAGGTCGATTCCCACGCGATCAAACGAGCGCGCTGGACACGGTAAAGTCTGGAGAGGATCAGCGGGGTGGCGAGAAATCTTGCGTTGTTGACAGGCGGTACAAGAGCGAATGCAACGACATACGAAATTGTACATTCCCCGCCAGTAATACCTCTGACGAATTCGATCATAGGTTTTCAGGACGCCGGCATGAGCGCTTTGCGAGTCAGTGTGATGGCGGGCACAAACCTCGGAGCGGAGGTGGCGCGGAAGGACAAGAAGCCATTTTCTACCGTCTGAGTTGTAGTTCTTTCGGTAGAGGAGGCCGTCCCGAATGGTAAAATGGGAGGCCTGTCGGCGGAGTGCCCGAGGATGCATAGCCGCGGAAGTAGTGCCAAGGACATCTAGCAGGTTAGAAACCCAAGGATCTTGTCGTTGCTCGAAAGGCATATCCTCAATGGTGAGCGCTGAGAAGGAGGCTTGAGAAGGGGATGATGAGTTAGGCGAACGCACCGGTGACCGAGAAAGAGCATCGGCGTCAGAGTGCCTGCGGCCAGAGCGGTACACTACACGGATGTCGTATTCCTGAAGCCTGAGGGCCCAGCGCCCGAGACGGCCAGACGGATCCTTGAGAGACGCGAGCCAGCAGAGAGCGTGATGATCTGTAACTACCTTTAAGGAGTGGCCATATAAGTAAGGGCGGAACCTCGTTATAGCCCACACGATTGCTAAGCCCTACTTTTCGGTAAAGGAGTAGTTGGACTCGGCTTTGGTAAGAGCACGGCTTGCGTAGGCGACAACGTATTCGGAGAAGCCAGGCTTGCGGTTGGCGAGGACGGCGCCGAGGCCGACACCACTGACATCGGTGTGAAGTTCTGTAGGTGCAGTAGGGTCGTAATGGCAAAGGATTGGCGGTGACGTCAGAACGAAGGGAACAAAATGTAGCACATCAAGACAAGGACAGAGAAAGAAGACACACACAACGTCAGAACATTTCGCAGTGTCGCGAATGCATCATCGCAGGCTGGCGACCAAGAGGAGAGGTTAGGGGTGCCTTTCAAGAGCTGTGTAAGGGGGGCTATGATGGTTGCGAAATTGCGAACAAAACGACGAAAGTACGAGCAGAGGCCCACGAAGCTTCGCAGTTGTTTCAAAGTGGTCGGTTTCGGAAAGTCAGCAACGGCGCGGAGCTTCTCAGGATCAGGCAGAACTCCATCTTTGCACACAACAATCCGAGTATTGTGAGCTGGCGGGCACCGAAGCGGCACTTTTTGAGGTTCAGTTGAAGACCGGCGCGGGTTAGGCATGTGAAGACCTGGCGAAGTCGAATCAGGTGGGTCGGGAAGTCGGTTGAAGAGACGACGATATCATCGAGGTAGCATAAACAGATGTTCCATTTCATTCCACGCACTACAGTGTCCATCATTCTTTCAAGTGTGGCTGGGGCGTTACAGAGTCCGAACGGCATAACATTAAATTCGTATAGTCCGTCTGGAGTAATAAAGGCGGTCTTAGCGCGATGCTCCTCTGCCATGGGCACCTGCCAATATCCAGAGCGCAAATCGAGTGAGGAAAAGAATTTTGCGCCTTGGAAGCAGTCTAGGGCATCGTCGATTCGTGGGAGGGGATACACATCTCGACGAGTAATTTTGTTGAGGCGGCGATAATCAACACAAAATCGTATGGAGCCATCCTTCTTCTTAACTAGGACCACAGGAGACGACCATGGACTACAGGATTCCCTAATTATTCCGCGTTTCAGCATGTCATCGACTTGTTGGGCAATGACACGGCGCTCAATCGGGGACACCCGATACGGCCGCTGATGGAGAGGTGGGTGAGCGCCAGTGTCAATGAGGTGAGAAACAGTCGTCGTGCGGCACAAGGAAGATTGCGGGATGTCGAAGGAGGAGCGGAATTGGTGTAGAAGGTCAAGTTGCTCGCGGTGGCGCGGCTCTAGAGCGCTGTCCACACAATGGTCAAAAAGGTCCCGCTGTAGCGGATCTGAAGCCGCAGCGGATCTGAAGCCAACTTGGCACACAAGGACTGACATACCATCAAAGGCGAACAGAAGGTCCACGGGCTCGTTGCGGCCGAGGCACTCCCCTTCGATCAACATAACGGGAGACGCAAGGGGATTGGCTACCAGAAGTGTTCAAGCGCCGTTGTTCATGTCAAGGACGGCAAACGGCAGCGGTAAGTGGCGGCGGCGGCCGACAACGTTAGAGGGCACAAAGAGGACTGTCTTGGCGGTGGTAAAAGGGGCAGTGAGGGGAACCAGAACAGTGCTAACGGGTGGGCTGGTTGTGTCATGAGCTACGAGGAGTTTGGCCGCAAAACGAGGACACGACTCGTGGAGCAGGACATCAGATGGTGCATCACTTGGTTCAATGAGCTCTACTCGAGGATGGGCGCAGTCAATGATAGCATGATGCTGGGACAGGAAATCCCAGCCGAGAATGACGTCATGAGAACATGTGGGGAGAACGACGAATTCGATGATGTACAAAGCTGCAGCAATGACGACGCGAGCAGTGCAGACAGCTGTCGGCTGTATACTGTGAGCGGATGCGGTACGAAGTGATAGTCCCTCGAGGGGCGTAGTCACTTTTCGGAGGGAGCGGCAGAGTTTTTGGCTGATAACTGATACAGCGGCACTGGTGTCGACGAGCGCAAGAGTATAAACACCTTCAACGATGACAGCAGTAACATTCGCGGGATTAAGACGAGGACTTTGAAATCCTGTCGCATACGCAGTTCGTGCCTCGCGAACTGCGGCGGTTAGTTTTCCGGCTGAGTAGCGGGTCGTCGGCGCATTGGCGAAATGGAGCGGCGACGTGGTGATGGCGAACGACGAGGCAGGAAGTCCGGAGGATCGGGGGATGCTGTTGGAGGACCCGATGGAACGCGGAACTGGGGGATCAAATAAGGTGGCGCAGGCCGTGCAGCAAAGGCCATATTTATTCGGCGCCGGCAGTAGCGGGTAGTGTGTCCAGGGATGCCGCAGTGGTAGCAAATAGACCTGTTGTCTGAAGTGCGCCATGGAGATGGTGTCTGATGCAAGGAAGGAGCAAAAGCTGTTGGTGCCGAACGGATAGGGGGCGAAGCATAGGCATACGCTGGCTCAGGATGTGGACTTGAAGTAACTTCGGCATACGTGCGACGCAATACCTGAGGAGGAGCCGGCGCATATGCTGGAGCGTAGCTCAGTGGCGCAACGCCGGGCGATGAAATTATGGGCGTGAGGAACGGCATTGAGGGTGCGACTGGAGCTGATTGAGGAGGAGGATTAGGGACGACTTCAGATACATAATACAACATTTTGGGCGAGTTGGTTACGTACATTCATTATTACAGCGCAAAGACGGACGGGACAAGAAGAGGACACAACAGCGCTGACTGTCAACTAAATTTTATTCGAGACCAGTGGGTTTTTTATACCGCCTGGCGAACAGAAACGGAAAAAACAGGAAACCATGCTGGAATAGCAACATGAATGTGCAAGGGTACAAGAATGAAGATTGGCCGACACGTATCAGATTTCACATTCTAGATATTTAACCTCTTTCTGGGACAATGCCACTGATGGTGCGCTTATGCAATCGTCCTGCAATCTTATAATCATACTAGCTTCTATAATTTCTCTAGTTAATGCGTCTCGGTGTTTCCCTATGACACTGCATTGCCTGTACACAGGTTCACATTGATAGTCACTATTATCTTCTGCGCAGCTTCCAATTTTTCGGAGGTTGTGCGACACCTGATGGAGGTAAGGCAAAACAACAACCTTCCTTCTTTCCCTTTGCCTAACTGGTTCCCTAGTGAGGCGAGGTCTCAGGCTTCTCAGCTGCTTTTCTGCCACCGACACTAGCACATCGGACGGATAGCCAGCCATTGTAAGGCGATCAACTTGTTTCGCAAAGCTTTGTCCCATACTATGCTCGCAACACTTCTTTAAAACATTATTAAAAACAGAATGAATAATGGCCCTTTTTACAAGTTTAGAATGAGCTGATGCGTATGGCAGGATGGGTTTTTTAGCTCGAGGCTCGTACGACCAACACACATGGGACGGAGTGCAATGAAGGGCGAGATCTAAGAACCTGATAGTGTCATTAAGTGGTGTTTCCTGTGTTATAACCAATGGTTCAAGACACTCTGTGAACACTGAATGAATCTTTAGGAACTGCTGCTCAAGGCTGAGGTTGTCGTACTGTACAAACACAAAGTAATCGTCAACAAATCTAAAAATGCGGCACACACCAAACCCTTCCAAACGATCTTGCAGTGTTTTGTCACGCAAGGCCAAAAACATATCGCTGCGCGGCGAAGCTCAGGAACAAGGCCAGTTGGTGCCGACTCCTTAATATATGGCTGCAGAGACATTGTCGCGCGACCTCCTGACGTACAAAAGCCTTGATGTCTTCAGAGAGGCTAGATGACTCCCTCTCCGCGGCTAGTTCAGCAAGTGATGCTTGAGACTGGCGAATCAAAACACGCTCTTTGCGGAGTTCGTCGTAGCTTTGACAGAGGTCGTATATTTCCTTAACAGTAGTGGGGCCTTTGGCGACGAGCATGTTGAAAGCGCCGTCATCAACTCCTGTGAGGACATGACGTATTTTAACGGCCTCGGTCATGGTCGGGTCAACGCGGCGACACAAATCAACATTGTCCTCAATGTAACTGGTGAACGTTTCACCGGGCAGCTGTAGTCGCGATCGAAGACGCTGTTCCGCGCGGAGTTTTCGGACGGTGGGGCGGCCAAAGACATCAGAAAATTTGGTGTTGAAATGCGCCCAGGTGGTAAAGTCCGACTCGTGGTTTCGGAACCGCAGATTAGCGACGTCGCTCAAGTAAAAGATGACATTATTGAGCTTACGATTGTCGTCCCAGTTACTGTGACGGCTGACCCGTTCGTAAGTGGACAGCCAATCGTCGACGTCTTTATCGCTGCTTCCGCTGAAGGTAGCGGGGTCCCGTTGGCGAAGGACACCTGTGCAGGTGACTGGCGGATGTAGGTGCGATGAAGTAGGCTCCGTCATTGGGGTAGTCAACGTTCTGCGGCGAAGTTCCAGGACGAGATGGGTACAGGGAACCTCAGCTTGACCTCCACCAAGTGAAATGTGGATTTAATAGTCGATTGGAACGTCTAACGCTGGCAGTAAATCGGGCACAGCAGGATCGAATACCAGCCGCAGGGCACAGCTTCAGTGCGAGAGAGGTGGGAAGAAACAACGCTGCGGCATCGCCATCACCATCGCTGGTCTCCGGCGCCCACCTCTCTCGCACTGAAGCTGTGCCCTGCGGCTGGTATATATATATATATATATATATATATATATATATATATATATATATATATATATATATATATATATATATATATATATATATATATATATATATATATATGAAGGAAAGAAGCCAACAGTCGGCGAGGCCAAGGAAAGCGTTGGGGATGGGACTTTGTCTTTTTTTATTTATTTTTTAATTGTTTACTTGGATAATCACAGAAATTAGTAATGTAGTGTTTAGGGGAAAGATAATTAAACACAAAGTAGAAGAAAAAACAACGTGCCGATGGTGGGAACCGAACCCACGACCTCCGAATAACGCGTCCGGTGCTCTTCATAGTAGAAGAAAAAACAACGTGCCGATGGTGGGAACCGAACCCACGACCTCCGAATAACGCGTCCGGTGCTCTTCATATATATATATATATATATGAAGAGCACCGGACGCGTTATTCGGAGGTCGTGGGTTCGGTTCCCACCATCGGCACGTTGTTTTTTCTTCTACTTTGTGTTTAATTATCTTATATATATATTCATTATATATATATATATATATATATATATATATATATATATATATATATATATATATATATATATATATATGAAGAGCACCGGACGCGTTATTCGGAGGTCGTGGGTTCGGTTCCCACCATCGGCACGTTGTTTTTTTTTTACTTTGTGTTTAATTATCTTTCCCCTAAACACTACATTACTAATTTCTGTGATTATCCAAGTTATATATATATATATATATATATATATATATATATATATATATATATTGTGAAGAGGAAGAAGTGCACAATGAACATGCCAGTCAGTGGCATCGTGATCGCTGCGCGTGCTGGAGCTGACTGTGTTCGCTGCCGCTGTATTCGCCGCTGATCTGCTCAGTCCTGCTGATCAAGTCCTGTTGATCTGCTGAATAAACCCCCCATTCTTACATTTGGTGGAGCTGCCGGTCAAGATCTATCCTCTCGCCCTGGAACTTCACAGCCGTACATTACCACCTTCTGCGATGCCTGAGGACGTCAACCACCAAGCCGTACAAGTTGGCTCTGCCATCATCTGTCCCGGCTCCCTCCGCCAGCGAGACCCCGCCATCTTCAGCTGCACTGACGACCACGATGTCGAGGACTGGCTCATATCCTATGAACGAGTGAGCGTTTACAACAAATGGGACGCGGAAACAAAGTTAAGCAACGTCATTTTCTATCTGACCGGCGTAGCAAACCTATTGTTTCGAAACCATGAAGCGGACATTCCATCATGGTCCGCGTTTAAAGCCAGCTTCTCTGAAGTTTTCGGCCGACCAGCTGTGAGGAAACTCCGCGCTGAACAGCGCTTGCGTACGCGGTCTCAGCAAGTTGGCAAAAATTTCACGAGCTATATCGAGGACGTCGTCGACTTGTGCAAGCGCGTTAACCCACACATGTCAGAGGCCGAGAAGATCAGCACATTCTGCAAGGCATCGATGACGATGCCTTTCAGATGCTGTCGGCTCGTGATATCCGCACCGTCGCGGAAGTGGTCACACTATGTCAAAGTTATGATGAACTGCGGAAACAAAGGGCCATAACTCGCGCGAACACCATGCACTCTGAGTCCCTTGCTGGCCTGACAGATGCAGGCGAACATTCTGCGCTCCTGCCACAAATTAAGACCTTCATTCGGGAAGAAGTTGCTCGACAGCTCTCCCTTATATCCTGCCATCAAGAACCTTCCTCACACCTAGCTCCCAGTTTGCGCCACATTATTCAAGAACAGGTAGCTGAATCTCTTCCTCCAGCCCCTCAACCCATGCCTGTTACAGCGCCGTTAACATATGCGGCTGTTGCGGCCCGACCGCCACCTACATATGCTCCACCGCCACCAGCCTACGTTCAGCCGCCTCCTGCGCCTGCGCGAGAACCTGCTCAGTTTATGCGACCGGCTCCAAGACCACGTAATCCCTGGCGCACGACGGATAACCGGCCAATTTGTTACACTTGCGGGCTTGCTGGACACATTTCTCGTTTTTGCCGCAACCGTCTCCCGGTGTCGGCACCACCTACTCATGGTTCTGCATACTGGTTCCGACGCCTCAGTATTCCGCGCCTACTGAGCCTCCAGCCCGCCCTCAGTTCTCCCCAGACCGCTCAGCCATGTCCGACCGCCGTTCACAGTCGCCGCGACGCCGCTCTATCTCTCCGATGCGACGTCGACAGAACGCTTCACATGAGGAAAACTAGAGGCCGCAGTTCCTGAAGCGAGAACTGCGACCCAGTCGAACTTCCCAAGTCCTCATCTGTCGCCGACAAACCTAATTGAAGTTTTCGTGGAGGGTGTTGCTGTCATGGCCCTAATTGACACTGGTGCTGCGATTTCGGTAATGGACTCAAAACTATGTCGCACTTTAAAGAAAGTGAAGACGCCAATTGCGGGACTTTCGTTGCGAACGGCCAGCGCTCAGCATATCAAGCCTTTAGCAGCGTGCACCGCTCGAGTAGTCATCCAGAATTCCCTTTATACGATTGAGTTCGTCATGCTGCCAAGTTGCTCGCACGCTGTAATTTTAGGCTGGGATTTCCTGTCGCGCCATGCTGCTATTATCGATTGTGCTCGAGCTGAAGTGGGGTTCTCGACTCTGCCCGATGCCTTACCAGACGCTGATCAATCAAATTCCGGTGCTAAAGCCCTCGTCGCCGAAGATATCGACCTTCCTCCCTGCTCCTCAGTGCTTGTTCGTGTCGCTTGTGCATCTATTAGCGATGACACCGTTCTCTTCACACCAGCCCATACCTTCCTGCGCCGCAAGTGCCTTCCATTGCCCTACGCAGTGGTCGCTATTTCCGCTGGCCTTTCCATGTTATGGGTCTCTAACCCATTTAACTCCCCTACTGCTTTGCGCCATGGCGAATGCCTCGGAAGTATCCAGCCAATCGCATCTCTTCTGATCTCTGAGGAACCTGACGACGCGCCGCACTGTGCCGTGACTGCGCTCAGCCCCCCTTCACCTGCGCCCGCTCCACCCTCTACAGACTTGTTCCTCCGTTCCATCGATGCCGATCTTCCTCCAGAGCAGCGTGCTCAGCTTTTGAACCTACTACATCACTTTCGCTCCTCCTTCGACTCTCATCAAAGTTCTTTGGGTCAAACTTCTACAGTAACTCATCGCATCGACACCGGCACCCACGCACCACTACGACAGCGCCCCTATTGTGTGTCTGCAACCGAACGCCAGGCTATTGAAGAGCAAGTCGACCTAATGATCCAGAATGGCGTGATTCAGCCCTCAAGAGGCCCTTGGGCCTCACCTGTTGTCCTTGTAAAAAAGAAAGATGGTTCTATCCGCTTCTGCGTCGATTATCGCCGCCTTAATAAGATTACGCGAAAGGACGTCTATCCTCTCCCACGCATCGACGACGCTCTCGATTGTTTGCAAGGCGCCGAACTCTTTTCTTCCCTAGATTTACGTTCCGGGTACTGGCAAGTCCCCTTGGAAGCGGCTGATCGCCCCAAAACTGCCTTTGTAACTCCCGACGGCTTGTACGAATTCACAGTTATGCCGTTTGGCCTTTGTAATGCTCCGGCAACATTTGAGCGGATGATGGACACCATTTTGCGTGGCCTAAAGTGGAAGACATGCCTCTGCTACCTCGATGACATTGTCGTCTTTTCTCGTGACTTTGACACACACCTCTACCGTCTGAAGCACGTTTTCACCTGCCTATCTGATGCCGGACTGCAGCTGAATTTGAAAAAATGTCGTTTTGCCGCCCGCCAGCTCACCATTCTCGGCCACGTTGTTTCCAAAGAAGGTGTACCTCCAGACCCTGCCAAACTTCGTGCCGTAACAGCCTTTCCGAAACCGACTTCCAACAAAGATCTACGTAGCTTCCTCGGACTCTGCTCTTACTTTCGCCGCTTTATTAGGAATTTTGCTTCCATTGCTGCTCCCTTGACAGAACTTCTGTCCGGCAGTTCCGACCTTTCGTCGTGGTCACCAGCGTGCGACGATGCCTTCAATGCTTTACGACACATCCTCACGGCACCGCCTGTCCTACGTCACTTCGACCCCACAGCGCCTACTGAGGTCCACACAGACGCCAGTGGTATTGGTCTTGGTGCTGTGCTCGCTCAGCGCAAAGCAGGTTGTACTGAATACGTGGTCGCCTATGCTAGCCGTACACTCACGAAGGCTGAATCCAATTACTATGTCACTGAAAAAGAATGCTTAGCGATTATTTGGGCTCTTACTAAATTCCGCCCTTACCTCTATGGTCGCCCTTTTGACGTAGTGACGGACCACCATGCGCTTTGCTGGCTTTCCTCACTGAAAGACCCGTCCGGCAGACTGGCAAGATGGGCTCTTCGCCTTCAGGAATATGATGTCCGCGTTGTGTACCGCTCTGGCCGCACACATCACGATGCCGATGCACTTTCCCGCTGCCCCCTTACAGCTGAGGTCGCGAGCCTTTCCCCTACCGACGATTCCCCGCCATCGCTTCACATCAATGACATGCCGTCAGCGCAGCGGCAAGATCCTTGGATAAACTCTATCCTCGATTTTATCTCCAATCCTACAGCTGCTTCTCCATCGCGTGCTCTCCGCCGCCATGCTTCCCACTTCGCCATTCGTGATAACCTCCTCTACCGCCGCAACTACTGTGCAGATGGCCGCAAGTGGTTGCTAGTTATTCCCCGGCAGCTACGTTCGCAAATTTGTGACTATTTCCACGCTGACCCATAATCCGGTCACGCGGGCGTCTTCAAGACATACACTCGTCTCCGGCTACGTTACTACTGGCTGGGTATGTACACCTTTGTACTCAAGTACGTTCGCTCATGCCTCACCTGTCAACGTCGCAAGCCATCTCCTCAACGTTCTGCTGGAGAGTTGCTGCCGTTACCCAGCCCACCACGTCCTTTCGACCGCGTCGGCATTGATTTGTACGGGCCGCTTCCCTACACTGCGACCGGCAACAGCTGGGTTATCGTAGCCGTTGATCATCTGACGAGGTATGCCGAAACCGCCGCACTTCCATCTGCCACAGCGTCCGAAGTAGCTTCCTTCATTTTGCAGCGATTTATTCTTCGCCATGGCGCACCTCGAGAGCTGCTCAGCGACAGAGGACGCGTTTTCTTGAGTGACGTTGTGAAAGCCTTGCTCACCAAGTGCAACATTATTCATAGAACCACCTCCGCCTATCATCCCCAGACTAATGGCCTCACTGAGCGTTTCAATCGTACCCTTGGCGACATGCTCTCTATGTACGTCTCCTCCAGTCACTCAAACTGGGACCTCGTCCTTCCGTATGTCACGTACGCATACAATACCGCAACGCAGTCTACTACTGGCTTCTCCCCTTTTTTTTCTCCTCTACGGCCGTCACCCCTCTGCTACAATCGACACCATACTCCCGTATCAGCCAGACATATCGGAGTATACACCTACGTCTCAAGCAGCCCAGCATGCGGAAGACTGTCGACAAATCGCCCGCGCATTCACGGCTAACACCCAGTACCGCCATAAATCCAACCATGACAGCCAACACTCGACACCACACTTCTCGTCTGGCGCTTTGTGTGGCTATGGATACCCTCCAATGCTCCTGAACTGTCTTCAAAACGTCTTGTTAAATACCATGGCCCATACCGTGTTCTGGAGCGCACCTCTCCGGTTAATTATGTGGTGGAACCTGTTACGCCGTCCCATGATCTACGCCGGCGCGGACGCGAGATTGTTCACGTCCAGCGTCTCAAACCCTATTACGACCCTGCCGTCTTGCTCACGCCGTAAGTCGCCAGGATGTCTCCTCTTCGTCCCGCGGGTAATTGTGAAGAGGAAGAAGTGCACAATGAACATGCCAGTCAGTGGCATCATGATCGCTGCGCGTGGTGGAGCTGACTGTGTTCGCTGCCGCTGTATTCGCCGCTGATCTGCTCAGTCCTGCTGATCAAGTCCTGTTGATCTGCTGAATAAACCCCCCATTCTTACAATATATATATATAACAGACAAAGGGAAATGAGGGGTTCGTTATTACAGAATTTAAAGCAGCCAACAGCCTACGAGTCTAAGGCTAACGTTGGGGATATATCTTTTTGTTTTGGTATTAACACGAATTAGTCTTGTGATGATTTTAATATTAAAAAAAAATTAAACGCAAAGCGGCAGGAAAAAACAACACGCCGAAGGCGAGAGCCGAACCCACGACCTCCGAATTCGTGTCCAGAGCTCTTCCAACCGAGCTGCATCAGCTTTTTTTTTTCTTTATTGCCTGTTTTGAGTTCACATCAATTCAAAAAAGATCCACAATAATGGTAAAACTCGCAACAACCAGACTTCGGCTGTCACGAAAGGTTTAAAATTTCTTGAGGACAGCCAGTTCATCGAGCACACTGATCCAGTCAGGTGGATCAGAAAGCACCCGGTACGTTTCTCTAAGGAGCAGCACACTCTCGATAAAGTTCTCGCGTACAGAACGCGTGTTGACATCTGCATGTTGCACTTGCATCCTTGTTTTCCACAGGCTGTGGAGACCCAAGACCATGACTAAATCCAAAGGAATACCCTCACTCTCGACTGGAAGGAACCGTATGCCATACGAATCTAACGGAAGGTCTTTCTTTAGTGTTTTCTGGAGAACATCCCAGTGAAAGACTTGGTCCCAGCAATCCAGAAAGACGTGCTCGATTGTCTCTAGTTTTTTGCAAAGGAGACAGTCCAGGGAACGAATAAGCCTCTTTCATGTAACCAGGTTTTAACAGGTAATGTGTTGGAATGTAGCTTAAAGAAGAACGTTTTAACTGAAGGCCTAACTGGCATCTTTTTCACACGCTTTAAGACATCCTGTCCGGGGCCTCCACGGTGTGGTGCACGGTAAATCGGCAACGGTATCGTCACATCCAGAAGATCTTTGTACAGCTTCTTCTTACACACTTTGCTCAAGTATTCCATTGAAAAACGCGCATGCAACATTCTGAAAGACAAGATAACTTGGCGCATGTACCCTTTTAAAGCGCCACTCATATTCTCACCAGAACAGACAACGTATTCTGGAAGCATTTTACACAGTCGTACTTGCATATGACCGTCCTCAAGAATTTGTCGTTTTGATCACGAAGGAAAAAAAAACGCGAGACAACCTGTCGCAAAAAGAGATGCACAAGGCCCAAGCCCCCCGCCTTAACAGGAAGAACGAGGTTGGTTCTGCTGCACTTTTCCCATGTTGATGCCCACATGAAAAAACGGCAAAGACACGATGAATTTTTTGAATGCTAACACGCGTCGCCGAAAGCACATTCATTACGTACCATATCTTGAGCTGCATCAACGGCTGTCGAACCTTCCGCTTTCTTGGGTATTCATGTTGACTGTAACCGAAACCTGTGAGTGTTCACCAGCGCCACCCTCGGATGTAGAACTTCCTGTTATACCGCGGGCGTCAAGTAGCATGTACCATTAGGGAGGACGGTAACTGGACGAGAAACCACTTACGCTATCTTTCCGACCTCAAGACTGTCAGAACCGAGACCCTCGGAAGCTATTCAGCACACAAGAAGGGGAAATGAGGGGCTCGCTGTTAGAGAATTCAAAGGAGCCAACAGTATACTAGATCAAGGCTAACGTTGGGGATATTTTTTGTTTTTGTTGTGGGTATTGACATTAATTAGTCTTATGATGATTTTAGGGATAAAGAATATTAAACGCAAAACGGAAGGAAAAAAAAGCACTCGCTGCTGGGCTAGTTCGTTTCGGTTCATAAATAAATAGTTTTAAGGCGCAAAAAACAGACAAGACGTATAGGTAGGTGACAGGACGTCAACTACCTATGTGTCTTGTCTGTTTTTTTTTTTGTGCCTTAAAAATATTTAATTATGAGCGGCAGGAAAAAACAACGCAGCGACGGTGGGAGTTGAACCGACGACCTGCGAATATCGCGTCCAGTGCTCTTCCAACTGAGCTGCATCGATTTTTTTTTCTTTATTTCCTGACCGAGGACGTACACAAAAAGACACATGTGACATCAATAACATGACAAAATAAAAGATCTAGCATTGACCTAAAGCTTCAGCCTTCCTTAGCTGAAGTTGTCGGATTAAAAATCCCTCATATGTGACAACCCTTCAAAACTAACCAACCATTCTGGCTCTAGTTTTAAAGCTTTCTGTTCGTCCACATATGCCCGTATGCTCTCTCTAAAGAGCTGTCTCGCTGAACGTGCATCGACGTCACCGTGCTCTACAGCCATTCTGCTTTTCCATATGCTGTGGAGAGCCAGTAGCATCAAAAGATCCAACGGTGTATCATTGTTCGCTTCTACTGGCAAGAATCGAATACCATGTGGGCTTATGGGTAGTTCCTTTTTAAGCGTCCTCTGGAGCACGTCCCATAAAAATACGGCATCCCAGCATTCGAGAAACACGTGTTCAATCGTCTCCTCTTTCCTGCATATTATGCAGTGGACACCCCAGGGTACAAAAAGCCCTTTCTGTTCCTTCCATTTCTTTACCTCCAATGTTCCAGTGTGCAGCTTAAAAAAGAACGTTTTCACCCCTGCCGGCACCATCATCCTCTTCACTCTTTTAAGAACATTTTTGCCCCCTGTGGACGAGTACACAGCTCTGTACAACGGTTCTGGAAGCACCACATCGCACAAGTCTTTATACAGTTTTTTTCCGGTTTACACTCCACAAATAGTCTAAAGTAAACCGCACCATCAAGAACCTGTACGCCAAGACCACTTCCCTTAGATACCCGTGGACACCTCCTGACATGCGGTCAGAAGAAACGACCATTCCCGGGAGAGCTTGACCCAGGCGTAACTGACAGACCGTACGAAGAAATGGATTTTTCACATTCCTCAAAAACATGAAACGATTGACTAACTGGCGCAGAAACAGATGTGCCAAACCAAGCCCGCCGTCCTTCGCCCGGCGGAAGAGATTTGTCCGACTTGTCCGTTCCCACGAAGACCCCCACACAAAGACGGCAAAGATACGATGCATCTTTTGGACATTAGCTCTTGAACAATATAACACTTGAAGCACATACCAAACTTTTGTCACTAAAACAAATTACAAATCGTGGCCTTAGCAAACACCGACCACTGCCATCCATTCCATTTGTCCACTCTATCTTTCAATTTACCGACTTGGTTTTTCCAGTATGGGTCACTGTCCCGATACGATTCAAGAGGGGCACCAAGGTAGCTGACAGGGTTGGTAACAAATTTCATGTTAGCAAAAATGCCTGGGGTCGCTGGCCAGTCACCGTGCCAGAAGCCCAGGCACTTGCCCCAGTTAACAGCACTGCCGCTTACAGCGCAAAAATCTTTTACAGTTTTCACAACTTCTACGATGCTTTCGTAGTCTACACAAAACATCGCGACATCATCGGCATAAGCCAAAAGCTTCACTTCTGCTTGATGCAGCTTGAAGCCCCGCATTTTCTCATGCTTGATAATGCTTAAACATAAGGGTTCAAGATAGATACAAAAGAGAAGAGGTGAAAGGGGGCAACCTTGACGAACTGAGCGTTGGACAGCAATACTGTCACCGACAGATTTGTTCACAATTAGTCTAGTTGTACAAGCACTGTAAGCCATAGCCACTCCTTCTCTGATGACGCATCCGACCTTGACATAGTCTAATATACACAAAAGCAAGTCGTGGGGCACTCTATCAAAAGCCTTTTCAAGATCTATTTGGAGCATTGCTACTCCAAGTCCACCAGCATCGCAACATTCAAGAATGGCCCTCGCGATGTGAATGTTCGTAAAAATGGACCTGTCTTTAATACCGCATGTTTGGTGGTCTCCAACAATATCTTTAATAACTGTTTGCAGTCTTTTAGCTAGTATTTTCATAAAAATTTTATAGTCGACATTGGTTAAACTAATCGGCCGGTAAGAGGTAACACTGCGTAATTGACCTCGGTCCTCCGTTTTGGGAATTAGCACAGTATGAGAAGATGCAAAGGACGGCGGCAGCACATTAAGCTCATATGCTTCATTATACACTTTTTCCAGTACCGGCGAGAGAAAAGCCTGGAAAGCTTTATAAAATGCGGCGCTAAGTCCATCAGGGCCAGGCGATTTGCCGGGGTTCAAATTCCCAATAGCGCATTTCACTTCGTCCTCCGTGATGGGGGTCTCTAGCACACGTGTCGTCTTTTCGTCGAGTTGTGGCATTAAAGGTAAATAAACTCTCTTGAAACTCTCGATATCAACTGCACACCGTGCGAACTGCTGACGATAATGCTCGAAGAAAGCTTGCTGGATTTCTTTCTTTTCATTGGTAATGGTCCCTTGATATTCAATTTCATCTATCTGATTCCTTCGAGCGTGCCACTTTTCTGTGCCTAACGCCCTTTTTGTCGGACGTTCCCCCCTTGTCAGCCGTTCGGCTCTAGCTCTGACAAGGGCACCGCGATATCGGTCAGCGTCGAGTAGTTCAAGCTTGCCCTTAAGGGCTCGTATGTCGTCTATGAACAAACCGGGGTTATTGCTTTCCACATCGATTAGACGCTGTAGATTCACGTGAAGGGACCTTTCTTCGGCCCTTTCTTGTCTGGCTATAGCGCTCGATCTTTCCAATGCTGTCATTTTGATATTCTGTTTAAAAACCTCCCATTTAGCCCCTAACTTTGTTACGCCTTTGTCATTCATATTTGCTATATGCCTTTCAACGTCGGCTTGGAAACTGTCATCAGATAATAATTTTGAATTTAACTTCCACATTTGCCAGTCAAATCCTTGACTTTTAGTTTTGTTCCCAGCGATAGTGACGGTGACCAAGCAGTGATCGCTGAACGATACTGGCTTAACGTGGTATTCGTGGAATACAGGCACCAGATCAAGAGATATGTACATCCTATCGAGTCGAGCGTGGCTAGAAGCCTGGAAATGAGTGAACTGTGCAGCTCGTCCACCCTCCAGACACCCAGCCACATCAACAAGGTTAAACTCATTTACCAATTCTGCGAGAACACAGGTGCTGGCATCACTATGCGGCCTTCTACTCGTTTTATCTGATGCGGAGAGTACACAATTGAAGTCTCCCATTATCACAGTTAGCCTTTCAGAGTTGCAATACTGACGAATACCTTCAAAGAAATCGCGCCTTTCGCCCACGCTGTTCGGTGCATAAACACAAATGATGCGCCATTCGTATGAATACAGCACGAGATCGCAAACAACGAAGCGGCCATACGCACAAGTCGTGACAGCTTGAATTGTGACACCAAGGCACTGACGCACAAACAGCACACAACCAGCCGCTGCTCCAACTGCATGACTTACAACGGCATTGTATCTTGAAGTAAAAAGGCTAACCATTCTCCCGGTTTCTTCTTCACCATCAACTTTAGTTTCCTGAATCGCGATGACGTCTAGTTCCAGCTCGCTAACCAAACGAAACAGTTGATTTTGCTAGCGCCTTGCTGCGAGCCCTCGAACATTAATAGTCGCGAATCTAATGGCTTTGTCTAGACAAATCATTGGTGATGAACGAATACCCGGGAGCATGGTCATACCTTTAGTGATGTCTGTGGCCGAGCAACCCTCCATGGTGGCAGGTGTTAAGTCTGAGGTGGGAGCGGTGCAGCCCCCCCTCTTTTCTCTAACAAGTTCGACCTAGTCCGATAGGACGCCCGCCGTACCGCCGTGGAAGTCTTTGTCGGCGGTCCTTCGACGTCTGCGTTCTCGTGACCTGGTGTTCGGTCCTCCGTGTCGTCGTGTGTCCGCTTCGCTACCGCTGCCGAGTTCGCTGCCTCAGATTCGACCATGCTGTCTGTCTCATGAATGAATACTGTGTTGTGACTGACCTCCGTGTCCCCAGTTGAGTTGCTGCTGCTGGCCACCTTAGCGTCCGCGACGCCGACGGAACACGCTTGCAAATTCTTGACACCCTGCTCCTTGACCTCGTCCGCATTTGGGGAGGGGGGAGTGACCGTTGTTTCTGCTGAGCTGGTGCCTGACTCCTTAGCTGCTTCTTCCGCATCCGCCTCGTCCATGAGGTGTTCCGACATGTCGTCGTTCCTCACGGGCCCTGCGACGTTTGCATACGTCTTTACACACTGCGGTTCATCGTGGCCGAAACGACGACAACGAGCGCAGCGTGGAACCTGGCACTCCTTCCGGATGTGACCCGTCGTCTTGCAGCGAAGGCACAGGGGAGCCCTGCCCGGAACGACGACGAGTGCTGGCTCACCGGCAACTCGCAGCTGGTGTGGGATGTCGTCAATTTTCACCCCTGTCTTCAGCTTTAGGGACACGGTGCGCGTAGTTGACCCTTTGTCGGTGACGCTTTGTGCGCGCCACCTTTCCCTTGCGATGTCAGACACCGTCCCATACGCATGCATCGACGGCTGTCGAACCTTCCGCTTTCTTGGGTATTTATGTTGACTGTAACCGAAACCTGTGAGTAGGCGAGGCGCACCCTACCTGTGAGCGTTCACCAGCGCCATCCTCATATCTATATATATTGCGCTCTATGCGTTAAATAAAGCAACAAAATTCCCGTAAAAATGGGTTAGGCAATTACACACGATGTACTTGATTAACGTCTTAAATTGGGCGTGTTGGTACATGTCTTGAAGGACGGCGCTGTCCTTGTCGTCTCGCCTTGTCCTTGTCTCTTTGCGCTGTTATATATTTGTTCAAGACACGATGTCTTCAGGACTGTTCAAAGCTTGCTTTGAGGATGTATTCAGACTTGGAATGGGAGGACGGATGAAAAATACCTGCAACAGGGAGGCCATGCGGGCTAGTTGGTTTGAATCAAGCATAATGCAACCAGAACAAAACGGAACCCAAGAAGGAGTACACAGGACAGCGCTGTTTTTTTTTTTTTTTTGTTTAGGGAGTCGGTGTCTCACGTAATTTCAATACTACTCGATAAGCTGACCCGCCAAACGACGCTGTTCCTGTAGATGTCGTGACCCCTTCAAGCCTACTTCCCTTTCATGGCACAACACTGTTAACTAGTCATCTAAAAATCCCACTTGCCTCCAGCATTCAGATTTCAGGATCTTGAAATTCCTCTTCCAATGGCCTGTTGAGGGTTCAAGCATCCCAACGTTTGCGGCGACCTCAGGAGGGCACAGGTTGTTCCTGACTCAGTAGGACAGGAAATGGGCTTTGGCAGGTGGTAGGCGCGACGAGGCTGACACAAAAGTTTGGCTCCCTAAAGAACGAACATATAGAAAGTAGTCCACTGAAGAAGGACTGAACTGCAACAGGGTGGCCGTGCGGGCATAATGCAAGCAGCGAACAAAACGGAACACAAGAAGAAGGAGTACACAGGATAGCGCTGTCCTGTGTACTCCTTCTTCTTGTGTTCCGTTTTGTTCGCTGCTTGCATTATGCTTGAAAAATACCTCAGTAATCTGCATTTCGCTGATGACATTGCCTTGGTAAGTAACCCAGGTGATTAATTGCAAATAATGATTGGTAACCTAGAAATGAAAAGCAGAAACGCAGGACTAAAATAAATGTGCAAAAGACTAAGAAATGCTCAACCGCCTCAGGAAGGGACAGCAGTTGAAAATAAATGGCGAAGCACTGGAAGTCGCAGGCGAACATGTCTATTTAGGACGTCTACTAACTGCAGATCCTGATCATGAAAGGGAAATAAATAGAAGAATAAAATGGGAATGGAGCGCATTTGGCAAGCACTCGCAGATTATGGCTTACCAAACCAAAATCGCCCAAGAGTCAATAGTTTTGCCGGGGCAAGTTCATGGTTAAATAGCTGCAGAACAGCGCAAAAAAAGGAAGACGAAAGAACACGCATACGCAGGACGGGCGCTTTCCTTACGAGGAAAGTATATGTAACCGTTGCATCTTACCTGTACTCACCTACGGGGCTTAAATGTGGACACTAACGAGACGGTTTCTACTTTAGTTCAGGACAACGCAGAGGGTTGTGGAACGCAAAATGGCAGGTGTAACGTTAAGAGATAGGAAGCGTGAAGAACGGGTCAGAGAAATAACTCGACTTAATTACATTCTAGTGTAAATAAAGAAAAAAAAGTCCGGACATGTAGTGCGAAGACATTACATGCAATTCAGCAGTGCGAACTGCTGGGCTAGTTGGTTGATATTGCATAGAAAGGGAACCAGCGAATACATACGCAAGACAAGAACAAAGAAGGCACACACCACCACGCTGAACTTACAACTTATTTACTCCGATAAAGAATTGCTCATTTTAAAATAACTTCCTACCTGCGCACACACCCTACAGACAATACACTTTGCGCACCACATGGGGAAATGGCTTCTGTAAATATAAAAACTTGCACACCTTTTCGGTCATACTCATGGACGGATCACTGACGCATTTCTGCTTATTCTTTCTGATCAGGAATGCTTCCAATAGCTCACGTTTAGATTTCCCCGTCCGATATTGCAGGCGGTGTGAGAACTAGGAGAGCACATACAGTCCTTGACATGCAAGGCTGAATTGCTGCCTGTGCCCAAAGTTGTGCGATGTTGCCTCAGGTGAAGCATGCTCCGGTTTGGCCTATGTAGATTTTCCTGCATGACAACGGGATTGAATACACCACGCCCACTGCGCATGTGGTTTACATAGTCTATTGTTTCGTCTTGCAAACACCAGTTCTGCGCAGGTCAGCAGAGATTTGGGTGCACAAACCAGAGAGTTTGCAGGGAGCAGAAAATGCCATAGTGACACCAAACTTCTAAGCCACTTTTTTCAGACAATGTGAAGTCTTGTGGAAGTAAGGAATGACTTCCAACCTTCTTGATTCCACTTCTACTGGCCTGGCAGCCTTCAAAGATAACTTCAGTTTTTTCCCCAAGGATTCCCCCACCGCCAGCAAAACCGAGGGAGGAAACCCAGAACATTGTAGCCGTTCAGTTTGCTCCGCCAGACTTTGCTGCATCACATGAGGGCAACTGTTCTTTAAGGCATTCAAAAAACACAATGCTGCGCTTCACTAACTAAGAATGGGTCGAATTATACGGCAAAAGGGCCTTAGACCTGGGCGCATATTTTCAGCACACGTGTTGATTGGATAAAAAAGTCAATTCTAAATCCAGGAACCTAATGGTGTTGTCGGAAGGAATCCCATTCCTAAAAACAAAGTTCTTAGAACAGATGCTAAAAACATTTAAAATCTGGTCTGCCACAAGGGTAAGCTGGTCAGTTTCAGGTAAGTTCAAAGTTACTAAAAAATCGTCAACATATATAAAAACCTTTACAACACGTGTATCGTTTAGACAGCCTTGTAGCACCTAGACAAAATGTGCTAAAATATATTGAACAGCACCGGCGCAACACGGGAGCCAATACAAATTCCATGTTTTTGCACAGCGTAATCGTCTTCATGCTGCGCAATCGTAGAATTCAAGTACACTTTTAAAAATTCGAGGAAGGATTCCAAAGTGATGCCACACCTATTCTGGTAGGAAATTTTCCCAGATATTTCAATTAATTCGCGCACAGCAATAAAAAGCTCGTCATGGGGCACAGAATAAAACAAGTTCACAATGTCTACCAAAAAGGCTGCATTAGCGCTGGGGAAACCGCGATTGAGGCACTCCACCAGGCTCATTGAAATTCTGCACAACAAAAGGATCAGCAGGCCCTCGAGGGTATGCAGCAGGTAGATTGAAACCACTTTTTGTCACGAACCATCTTCCGTGACGATCGTCCTGGAAGGGTTGCCAGTCTTATGTGTCTTTGCTGTGAAGAACACAGGCTGGGCGTCTTGTTGGCATTTGCGAACTTGATTCTCAATGCTGCCCAAATTCAACCTGTGAGATCATCTTCGTCTCGCTTCACTACTCACGAAAGCCTACTGGAATCACTTTCGGCGATATGTGGCCAGAGACAGAAAGCAACTGGTACAGCTGTCACGTACCTGGGCGGAGCCTCTCTTCCCTCAGAATTCAATGATATCCTGAAGCTCGGACCTACGTTCTCCCTTGAGCCACGGTCCCCCAAGCACGAGCTTCTGGCAGCGGTCCACAGAGTGGCTGACAAGGGCCCTTGTGAGGAGAAAGCTCGTTGCGTCTCGTAGGGAGTTGACTGTCTCATGAGAACCTGGACGGGTCGACGTCAGCCAAGCAAGAATCTGCGCCCTTTGGTCACCTACTTCCAACAAGAAGGCCTCAGTCTCCTTCACGCTGACAATGAAGGTGGGTTCGTGGTGCTTCCCTTTTTAAGACGAAACGGCCGAAGCAATAGAGAAGAACTTCAAGAAGGCAGAAGTAAAACCACGCAAAGCCAAGGCCTTAAGGCTTCTCAACAGGTTGAATTTGGGCAGCATTGAGAATCAAGTTCGCAAATGCCAACAAGACGCCCAGCCTGTGTTCTTCACAGCAAAGACACATAAGCCTGGCAACCCTTCCAGGACGATCGTCATGGAAGAAGGTTCGTGACAAAAAGTGGTTTTAATCTACCTGCAGCATTCCCTCGAGGGCCTGCTGATCCTTTTGTTGTGCAGGGTTCAATGAGCCTGGTGGAGTGCCTCAATCGCGGTTTCCCCGGCGCTAAGGCAGCCTTTTCGGTAGACTTTGTGGACTTGTTTTATACTGTGCCCCATGACGAGCTTTTTATTGTTGTGCGCGAATTAATTGAAAGATCTGGGAAAATTTTCTACCAGAATAGGTGTGGCATCACTTTAGAATCCTTCCTCGAACTTTTAAAAGTATACTTGAATTCTACGATTGCGCAGCATGAAGCCGATTACGCTGTGCAAAAACATGGAATTTGTATTGGCTCCCATGTTGCGCCGGTGCTGTGCAATATATTTTTAGCATATTTTGACTCGGTGCTACAAGGTTGTCTAAACAATACACGTGTTGTAAAGGTTTTTATATATGTTGACGATTTTTTAGTAATTTTGAACTTACCTGAAACTGACCAGCTTACCCTTGTGGCAGACCAAATTTT
This sequence comes from Amblyomma maculatum, assembly GCF_055883805.1. NCBI lineage: Eukaryota > Metazoa > Arthropoda > Arachnida > Ixodida > Ixodidae > Amblyomma > Amblyomma maculatum. The sequence goes on along the minus strand of NC_139353.1, from coordinate 171,938,285 downwards.
AAATGTTTTTAGATCTGTTCTAAGAACTTTGTTTTTAGGAATGAGATTCCTTCTGACAACACCATTAGGTTCCTGGATTTAGAATTGACTTTTTTACCCAATCAACACGTGTGCTGAATATATGCGCCCAGGTCTAATGCCCTTTTGCCGTATGATTCGACCCATTCTTAGTTAGTGAAGCGCAGCATTGTGTTTTTTGAATGCCTTAAAGAACAGTTGCCCTCATGTGATGCAGCAAAGTCTTGCGGAGCAAATTGAACGGCTACAATGTTCTGGGTTTCCTCCCTCAGTTTTGCTGGCGTTGGGGGAATCCTTGGGTAAAAAACTGAAGTTATCTTTGAAGGCTGCCAGGCCAGTAGAAGTGGAATCAAGAAGGTTGGAAGTCATTCCTTACTTCCACAAGACTTCACATTGTCTGAAAAAAGTGGCTTAGAAGTTTGGTGTCACTATGGCATTTTCTGCTCCCTGCAAACTCTCTGGTTTGTGCACCCAAATCTCTGCTGACCTGCGCAGAACTGGTGTTTGCAAGACGAAACAATAGACTATGTAAACCACATGCGCAGTGGGCGTGGTGTATTCAATCCCGTTGTCATGCAGGAAAATCTACATAGGCCAAACCGGAGCATGCTTCACCTGAGGCAACATCGCACAACTTTGGGCACAGGCAGCAATTCAGCCTTGCATGTCAAGGACTGTATGTGCTCTCCTAGTTCTCACACCGCCTGCAATATCGGACGGGGAAATCTAAACGTGAGCTATTGGAAGCATTCCTGATCAGAAAGAATAAGCAGAAATGCGTCAGTGATCCGTCCATGAGTATGACCGAAAAGGTGTGCAAGTTTTTATATTTACAGAAGCCATTTCCCCATGTGGTGCGCAAAGTGTATTGTCTGTAGGGTGTGTGCGCAGGTAGGAAGTTATTTTAAAATGAGCAATTCTTTATCGGAGTAAATAAGTTGTAAGTTCAGCGTGGTGGTGTGTGCCTTCTTTGTTCTTGTCTTGCGTATGTATTCGCTGGTTCCCTTTCTATGCTTTACAAGCAATAGTAGCTCACTTTAACAAATTGGATTCCAAGGGATGGAAAGCGCAGCAGGGGGCGAGAGAAAGTTAGGTGAGCGGATGAGGTTAAGAGGTTCGCAAGGGTCAAGTGGATGCAGCTAGCAGTGGACAGAGGTAATTGAAGAAATATGAGAAAGGCCTTTGCTCTGCAGTGAGTATAGTCCGGCTGATGATAATGATCGTCCAATATATACGTTGCCACAAATGAGCGGGCTTTCGTAAACGACACCAGATTTGCACGAAACGAACTGCACGGCAAGGTTTATATTGGGCAATCAGGTCGATATTTTAATGAAACGCTGAGAGAGAATCGCTTGGCAGATCCATATCATCAGGGGGAAGGGCGATCCCGCTGATCACTGGAGGCGGTGCTTTATCAAAAGATACCCTGTCGACCCAAACTCTCTACCCTGTGCACCGATCTTTCAGAATACAAACGTGCTGGCAATAATGAAAACGTAAACAGAACGAGATATTTTCGTTGTACGGGGGGGATATCGTCCTAGAATAACTGACCACCCCCTATACGCAATGTCTGGTGTCATCGACGATACCGGAACTATGGACGAACGTAAACATTATCTTAACTCATCAGAAAGGAGGCGCTAAGGACCTGAAAAATTACAGACCATTTAGCTTCCGTCTGTTACTTATAAGGTATTTACGAAAGTAATCGCTAATAGAATCAAGGCAACTTTAGACTGCAACCAAGCAAAAGATCAAGCAGGTTTTCGGAAAGGATACTTTACTATTGATCATGTCCATACCATCAACCAGCTGACAGAAAAATGCTCGGCATATAACCAGCTCTTATAAATAGCATTCATTGATTACGAAAAAAGCATTTGACTCAGTAGAAACCTCGGCAGTCATACAGGCATTGCGAAATCAGGGTGTAGACGAGCCGTACGTGAAAGTTCTGGAAGATATATGTAGAGGGTGCACAGCAGCCATAGTTCTGCATAAAAAAGTAACAAAATTCCTATAAAGAAAGTTGTTAGGCAAGGAGACACGATTTCCCCAACACTATTCACAGCTTTCTTAGAAGTATTCAGGGACTTGGAATGGGAGCAGTTAGGGATAAGAGTAGGTCGTGAATACCTCAGTAATATGCGATTTGCTGATGAGATTGTCTTGCTAAGTAACTCAGGCGATGAATTGCAAAGAATTATTGATGACCTAGACAGGAAAAGTAAAACCGGTAGGCTTGAAATTCAATATGTAGAAGAGTAAGGTAATGTTCAATAGCCTAGGGAAGGAACACCAGTTTACGGTAGGTAGCGAAGCAGTGGAAGTATTAGCCGGGTATGTCTATTTAGGACAGGTAGTAACCGCAGATCCGGACCATGAAAGGAAAATAACAAGAAGACTAAGACTGGAATGGAGCGTATTTGGGAAGCACTCCCAGATTATGACTGCCAGCTTACCTCAAGAGGAAAGTATACAACAGTTGCATCTTACCTGTACTTACTTATGCGAAGCTAACAAAGAGGCTTAAAAGAACTTGTAGACGGGCTAGATGGTTTTCACCGCACGGGGGTTGTATATGAGATCTCGTTGACTTGCGGGAAGGTTTACAATAGACAGACAGGCAAATGTGTTAACGACCGCGCGGCTCAACATTTCCGCTCCTTAAGCTCCGACAAGGGCGCTAGGTTCTCTGAGCACTGTGCTTGGTGCAGTGGGTGTGAGCCGCGGCTGAGAGAGATACGGATTCTGGGCAGAAGCGTTGATAAGAAGGCGGGCGAACTGCTTAAGCATTTAATATAAGAAAGAGGGGGGATGGGTGTTTTAGTGCGGTCGCTCTGTTGGGGGCAGAAGTGCGATTGCTTGAGAGGTTTCGGTAAAGGGGGCGTGTTTGGTTGGTCTGCGCATGTGTGGTCATTGCTATATATTGCAGGCCTTTTCAGTGCAATAAACCAGATGTGGTAGCGCCTGTTCCGTGTCCTTCCTTTTACTTCATGTGCGTATGTGTTTTTTTAGCGCTAAGAATGCCGTCCGAAGCTAACAAAGAGGGTTCTACTTAAGAATAGGACAACGCAGAGGGCTATGGAAAGAAAAATGGTAGGGATAACGTTCACAGTTATGAAACGTGCAGAGTGGGTCAGAGAAATAACTCAAGTCACTGACATTCTAGTGGAAATCAAGAATAAGAAATAGGCATGGGCATGACGTGTAGCGCGAAGAAAGGAAAACCGATAGTTGCTTAGGATAACAAATTGGATTCTAAGGGAAGGAAAGCGTAGCAGGGGGCGGCAGAAAATTAGATGGGTGGATGAGGTTAAGAATTTCGCAGGGGTCAAGTGGATGCAGCTCGCACAGGACCGGGGGAATTAGAGGAATATGGGAGAGGCCTTCGCCCTGCTGTGGGTATAGTCAGGCAGAGAAGGATGATGATGATGTTTATGACAAAGAGGTACGAAACTGTTTCAGCACTGCATCTGTGTATCTATCTTAAGAAGAATTATCTTACCTAAAACGTGGCAGTCCTACTGCGCATGTGTGATGGCCAGCACTTTCAGAGCTTGTATATTGCCGCGAAACCTTCAAAACAGTATTTGTTGTTTTTTTGGCGGCCGCCGACATACAGGCTTATCACTCTGATTCTGGACCGCGTATCGGTTCCGTAATCTTTGTTTGTTAATGCTCGATGTCGCGAGTCACACCTTTATCAGTTTTGTTGTAGCACAAGATGCACCGAGATCTGTCTCGAAGGTTCCGGCCACTCGGGTGTCTTTCCACAATGTTCCAGCCCGTGCTGGTAGCTGTTTGTGACGTTATCTAGATTGTTCTGTGCAGCCTTTAAATTGAGCGTTGCCGAGTGTGACGGGCATTCTTTGTTCGACGATCGACGAGCACGTTTGTTTCTATCGCCGCCGCCAAGTTGCTTAGTTCTTTTGCGGGCGCAAGTCAGCCCAAATAAAGAGTTTCTTTAGTGCAATCATCGACCCCTTCATTTGTGTCATCGACCTCGTCACCACTACGTGACAATATGACATGCTTTTCTTATAAGTGGCAGCGGAAGACTAGCATCTGCCCTGTTCATGTTTGTTCTTTTGTCCCTGGTGTTTAATAGCTATCAGAAATATGATTTCGGATGCTTTTCAGCTCGCCCAGGTTTCCGCCTTAGGACCGTTTCACATGATGCGATTTTTGCCCTGCAACGCTACAATTCTCGTCGGTCTAGCTAACGGTCTAAGAATCTTGCACCGTGGTCTAGCCGCAGAGCGAACGTCGCTCCAGTCGCGGTGTAGTCGTCGACGCGGTCATTCTCACGACTGACCAATGAGGAGCCGAGGAGCGTCGCGACCTTATGTGACGTATGATGACGTGCAATGGGTTGGCACGCTCAGTATTGAAGGAGAACGCGCGCTCCCATGAGACACCCCGGGTGTTTTTTTTCGGCGCAGCGACGCGCTTTTTGTATGCTGAAAAACTGCCCGTTTCATAAATACGTATGAATTATCGCTTAGAGTCTAAAAATACATCTGAGTATATAAATCAAACATGCTCTATGTATGCGCTTTCTACAAAGTATCAAACAACCCTGAAGGCATCTCTCACCGATTTCGCACGCGGGTTCGCTGCATGTGAAAGCGCTGTGCGAAAACGCACTGCGGTGTCAGCGACTGCACCGAAAATTTTCGCTGCAGTCGCAGCATGTGAAACGGGCCTTATAGGTGCCAATGGCTTTGCCCCTTTCTGATCTGATGTGACATAGCATTCATTCCGTGCCATGGAAGAAATGATGCCCTTCGCGTGTTTTCAATACACTGCGCGCTTTTATATCTTGCAGCCGACTAATCGATCAGATATCGTGTGAATCAGCGCAACGGCACAAGGCCAGAGGAAGAAAGGGACAAACCAAGCGCTGTGTTTGTCCCTTTCTTCCTCTGGCCTTGTGCCGTTGCGCTGATTCACTAGATATGTCAGACCAACTCGCTCACCAGTTCTAATTGATCAGATAGTTTTATATTTTCTTGTCATAATGTGCGTTTTAATTATTACCAATTTAATCCTTATAAGACCACCATGTGCGGTTGGAGACTGAAGTAACCAGGCCTCGGGGTCTGCTTACAGAACTTGCAGTGCCCCTAATATTCAAAAAGTCTCAAAGCTGATGATTCAGATTTTTCATAAGCGCTTCACTACACAGCCAAGAAGCATCGGCGGTAATGGAAACGACGGCGAGTTCTGACTTAGAGCGAGAGCTCTGTGTCAGATAGGTGGCCTATTGACCACAACCAATATCGACAACAGGCGCCTCGAATTTATGTGATAAAATTCCCGCCGGATTGACTGGAGGCATGTCCAAAGTTCTCTCGTTGAGGCCTAAGCTTGCCTTCGAACCGAAGCCGTCAGCACCGCAACTGCTTTAGATGGTTCGCTAACTATCGCAACGCAACTTAACAACACCGCTGCATACCCGAAGAAGTCACCGTGTTGCTCCGCTCTAAGCCAGGTTGTTCTAAGCTGCCTCTCAAGTGCGTCGAGAACTACATCTGAGAACATCAACTTTCCATGATTCCATCGGACAAAGTTTTTTTTTTGCCGTTTCTTCTTTCGAATTATACTCTTCTAAGGCCAACGAAGCTGTGTCATCCGTTTTTGAGTCGTGTGACGATGTAGCTATATAAAAAACAAAAGCCAAAGCTAAGAAGGTGTGTAACCAGTTAAACCTCATAAAGCTTGCCAAATCAATAGGAGAGTTATTTTTTAGACTTGGTTTTCAGTGTTCAATTACATAAGCTAGAACAAGCGTTCAGGGTTATCATATCTGAAACTGGCACATGGCAGAAAACTGTTTCCATATATATTCAAGAAAAGTTGAACCTTTTACGGAATGACGACCCTGTTTGCTGTTTTGATGAAATCATTGACTTTGTCCGGAACGTGCCTGGTGGCAACATTACGGAATTTTCAGTTGATATTTAGGATCTGCATCACTTGTTGACAAATGGCAAGGTGCATTGAAGATTTCGGGTGTGCTGCCTTCCAAAACACGGCTGGTTATCAGTGGACAGCGTCCTACAGCTTATGGAATTTTACTTGAAATCAACTTTATAAACTAGAAAGAATAACCGTACCTTCTGAAGGACGGGATATGTATTGGGTTATACCTGGCCCCGGTTTTAAGTAATCTGTGTAGAAAAGAGTCGTCCAGGCCGGCGTCGAGGTCGGCGAGGAAGCGGGCCGATCAAGAACAACACGATCTGCGCGATGGCAATTCCACAACTGCTTCATCTTCGTCAGAGTCCAGCGAAGGGGTCCATCTTCTTCACAATGCCCCCAGAGAAAAAGGAGCCATCCTGGCGACTTAAGGGGACGAAGATACAATGGGGTCGTAGAACGGCTTAAGGCGCTGCACATGTACAGCTTCGCGGCCACGGCGCGGAAGATCAGAAGATGGCATAAGAGGCTAAAGAATGTAATTGACTGGTGAAGTGAGCTCGACGACTCGGTAGGGCCCATGATACTTGCAGACCAGTTTTGTTGAGAGGCCGGGGCTGCCGGATGGAACCCAGAACCACACGAGTGCGCCAGGCTCGAAGTGTGGTGCATTCTTCTGATTGGTGTCATGCTGATATTTCTGGCGCCATTGAGAGTCGGTCGTGAACGACCGGGCAATCTGGCGGCATTATTCGGCATACTTGGCAGCTTCTGTCATTGTAGTGTATTCTGATGGATCAGGGTTGTAGGGGAGGACAGTATCAAGGGGAGCAGATGGATGCCGACCATAAAGCAGAAAAAATGGAGAGAAACCCGTGCTTGACTGCGTAGCAGTGTTGCTTGCGTATGTGATATAAGGAAGGACAATGTCCCAGTTGGTGCGGTTGGATCTGACGTACTTCTCTATCATGTCACCGAGGGTACGAATAAATCGTTCTATAAGACCGTTTGTTTGCGGATGGTAGGCAGTGCAAGTGCGGTTGATTTTGCACTGAGCGAGCAGGGCTTGAACGACGTCAGATAAGAAAGCGCGGCCTCTGCCGCTGAGCAATTCGCGAGGAGCACCGTGACGGAGAATGAAGTTCGTCAATAAGAAACCTGCCACATCTCGGGCTGTTGCAGCTGGGAGCGCGGCGGTTTCGGCATATCTCGTAAAATGGTCGACCGCGACATTGACCCAGCGATTGCCGTCAGCTGTGTAAGGAAGAGGGCCGTAGAGGTCAATGCCAATGCGGTCGAAGGGTCTAAGCGGACATATTAGAGGCTGTAACTCCCCAGCCGAACAGTGACAGGCAGGTTTGCGGCGTTGACAAGCCAGGCACGATCCAACGTACCTGAGAACCGAGTGGCACATACCACGCCAATAGTAGCGAAGACGGATCCTAGTGTACGTCTTGAAAACTCCGGCGTGACCGCACTGCGGATCGGCTTGGAAAGCTGCACATATTTCGGTCCGTAGATGGCGCGGGATCATGAGGAGCCATCGAGAACGCGCAAGCCCCTTTTTGAGCAAACTGCAGTGATAGCAAACAGTGGTGACATAACAACGCGAGTAATAATTTAATAAAAAATTATAAATGCCTCCAGAGAGACGTGTTAGCAGTCCAATTTTTTGTGATAAGCAACTCGCGTTTCTTCGGCAAAGATACTGTAAGCACAAGTAATATGTCTTTGGCGTATAAATGTGCTTCTTGTGTGAAAAAATAATTTTTTTGAAGTTAACGGTCGTGTTGTTCGTTTCTTCTTGCGTCCTGTCCTGTCCTGCTCTGCTCTACACTCTCGCTATGTTCACTCACCCAAAATGCCAAGTGTAAGGGATCGTCAGTTCGCGCGCGGCCTAGCGCCCAAGCAGAGGGGCATTGTTGGAATGGTTCCTAAAATGGTACGTATATGCCCTTCCGTGTCGCCGTTCGAAGAAGGGTGCCTCGAAGCGACGGCAACGACCCTTAACCGCTCCCGTGGCGGTAGCTGGTATCGGTCAGCGAAGACGACAGAAGCCGACGCGGCTGAGGAGTAAGCCGGCGCCTGGCGCTCAGACGGCATTGTTTAGTTAATCCCCTTCGAGTCCCTGAATGGGAGCCGCTCCGTGTCTCGTTCGAAGGAATGCACCGCAAAGCGTCGGCAGCGTCTTTTAATCACTCCTGTGTGGACAGGCGTCGTCGGCGGATGGTCAGACAGGTTGGGAGCGTAGATGCGTGGGAGCGAACATCTTCGCGAGTTCTCACAGAGTCCCCTAAACTAAAAAAAAAGAAAAGAAGCTCCATGGGTCGCCTGCCTGTACTGTTTCAGTGCGGGAGCAGCGCTGCGGACAGCGGTGACCGGGCACGGGGCGAGGGTGAATTTTCATGGTCCAATCAAGCCGCTTATGGCCAGTGATTGGATAGCTCGGGCCAAGAGGTGTGAACCCGAGGTGCAAACGGAAGTTGCCAAAGGTTCGTTGGGTGTTCTTGGTTGGGTCCTGTCTTAGGTCGCGCCCTGCACCATCGGCTCTGCCGAGTTTGGGAGTCTCTCCAAGGAAGACGGGACAACCAGTTCCCGCGTTTGCTATGTCTTTAAAATCCTGTAAAAGTGTACATATGTAAATAGATGTACATAAAGATGAATTATCGTTCATAATTAAGATCAACCGTTCAAGACCCTTCTGCCTCGCCCAAGACATCCGTCTCTGACGGAGGAGCACCGCTGGGGTAACGGGCCCCTGCCTGGAGAACGAACCAGTTCGTAATAGAAGAGACATCTGGGCGAGTTGGTATGGTGACATGATAGAAAAACAGCGCAACAGACGTGGACGGGGGTGAAGGACAAACAGGACGGGCGCTGAACTCACAACTGAAGTTTATTGAAAAAACACAGAAATATATAACCCAGCGAAGCAGCCCCAAACCGCACATTAAACAAGAAAATCATGATGACCCCCCACACACACCACGTTCAAGAAACTCAACCTCATTATCTGTTAAAGCGATTGACGGTTCACTAAAACATTTTTCACCGAATCGAATGCTATACCTGGCCTCAATGATTTCCCGGTTAATCTGTGCCGGTTGGGCATCCAAAATAACTGTCTGTGTTAGAGAAGGATGGCAGCCGTCACATCCCTTACAGTGTACAACCAGATTAGATCCTCTACCAATCTCTAATGACCTCTCGTGCTCTCGTAACCGGACATTGATACACCCACATACACTTTATCACTTCGCTACCTAAGGTAAACTGCTGTCCCTTCCCGAGGCTGTTGAACATTACCTTAGTCTTCTGCATATTGATTTTCAAGCCTACCTTTCTACTTTTCCTGTCTAGCTCATCAATCATTATTTGCAGTTCGTCCCCCGAGTTGCTTAGCAAGGCAATGTCATCAGCAAATCGCAAATTACTGAGGTATTCTCCATCTACCCTTATCCCTAACTGCTCCCATTCCAAGTCTCTGAATACTTCCTCGAAGCAAGCTGTGAATAGTACTGGGGAGATTGTGTCTCCTTGCCTAACACCTTTCTTTATGGGAATTTTGTTACTTTCTTTATGCAGAACTATGGTTGCTGTGCAGCCACTATATATATCTTCCAGCGCTTTCACGTACGGCTCGTCTACCCCCTGATTTCGCAATGCCTGCATCACCGCCGAGGTTTCAACTGAGTCAAATGCTTTTTCGTAATCAATGAATGCTATGTATAAAGGCTGGTTATATTCCGAGCATTTTTCTATCACCTGGTTGATGGTATGAATATGATCTATAGTAGAGTACCGTTTCCGAAACCCTGCTTGATCTTTTGCTTGATTGAAGTCTAAGGTTGTCATCATTCTATTAGCGATTACCTCAGTAAATTCCTCTTACGTAACAGACAGTAAGCTGGTTGGTCTGTAATTTTTAAGGTCCTTAGAGTCCCCTTTCTTATGAATGAGGATATTTTTGCATTCTTCCATGGTTCCGGTACCGTCGATGACACCCGTCACTGCGTATACAGGGTGGCCAGTTTTTCTAGCACGATATCCCCCCCGTCCTTCAGCAAATCTGTAGTTATCTGATCCTCTCCAGCTGATTTCCCCCTTTTCATAGTTTCTAATGCTTTTTTGACCTCGTCCTTCGTAACTGGTGGAACGTCTGACTGTTTTTCCCTACCGCCAATCTCATTACGGTCCTGACAACTTTGTCTACTGTAGCGATCTGCATAGAACTCCTCGGCTACTTTGACTATCTTATCCATATCCATCTTTGACTATCTTATCCATATGATGACGTTGCCCGCCTTGTCCCTTATCGCATACATCTAGTTTTTGCCTATGCCCAATTTCGTCTCTACCGCTTTCGATTTCTCTACTTAAAATATTTGCTCGGACAGATAAATCCTTAAAAATCAACCACCATCTTCGACGTCTGTAGCTGGCGTAATTGTATGAGTAGCTGCAGTGAAAATGGAAGTGCCACTAAGCGAGAGATGAAAAGTGCGTAATCATTCAGCAGAGTGTACAAAGCGTGGCGCATGATGCAGGTGGAAAACGGCGTGAAGCACCACCTGAAGCTCAAGGTGCAGCCGACACTCATAGTGACGTCAGCCTGCAGTCAACGCAACATCACGACCAGTATTAACCCCCAGGTAAGAGCCTTGCAAGTGTAGTGCTTCTCCAAACGGGAGACCTTTCATATTTCAGTTGTTTCTGCTCCTAAGATGCTAGACATGGCAGGATTGGTATAGTAAATCAAAATGACAGAGATTCAACAAGATTCCAAACAGATGAGTAAGTCATATGACTGATCAACAGCAGAAGTAACTCATCAGGTGCGCGAAGCGAACCATACGAGCTATTCCAACTTTGAGATATTAGTGGAAAATAAAATTTGATGTAATATATATGTGGCCTGGTTCCTTCGAGTAGCACGTGCAATACCGAAAGTAACCGCTTCTCAGAGAGTTCATACCACTTGTGAAACTCACCTGTTGTGATGCTCTGATAATACTTATTGGCTTTAGAACAAAAGCGAGAGGCAAATCATGCATCCTGGTTACTTGTGGCAAAGACGGAGCTTACGCAGCACGAGTGGACGAGTCTGCAAAGATAAAGGGTGAACGTGCGCTGAAGGTGACCGTAGATGAAATTGGTTGTTCTGATGAAAAGTGGAACATGCAGTGCTTAAAGTCTGACTCGATCGGGCTGTCTACTGATTCGATCACAGGTGGAAAGAAAATAGAAAACGCCGCTAGTGCCTGCTTCGCACATCGTTTTATACAAAGACAGAAATAATTTTTCTCCTCGGGTTTTAGAAACTCTCCTAATGAGTCTTACTAAACTGACTGTGAAACTGACGAGACAACACAGAAGAAATGTTCTGATAAGCACTGACACGAATAAAAGATGCAGCCTGCTTTGTATTCATGAAATCCCTATACATTTTAGAGGGATCTCAGACCCCCCCATTGGTCTCAGACCCCCCGACACCCCTCTGACTTCAAGCCCTGGGAATACGCCAGAAGTACTCAACAGTTTGTAAAGTCCGTGCAAGAGTGCACATGCAACAGTGCCATTATTCAAATCCTTTATTCAGTATTTTTTTACAAAACATACTAGGACAGAAACAAAAAGCTACTGTACTAGTAGCTTGACAGGGCTCTTGCCCCTGTCTTGGCATGGGTGGAAGACAAAAACAAACAGGCACTTATGCACAAAACACAATTCACAATGCTTTAAGATCACACACACTCAAACACAACATCGCGTAATTATGCACTTGCTCGGAAAATCAGATTAACAACAGAAATGAAAAAAGGAAATACAGGACATTGAAATGCACACTTTGCACAAAATGATTATTTGGTATTCACTGTAAAAAAAAAAGTAAAAAAAAACTAAAAAAAGTAAAAAAAAAGTAAACAAATGGTAGGTTTACGTTCTTTCTAATATCAGGTGTTCTTTCCATTTTTTCTTTGAGATGTTATGTATATCGATACTGCTTTCCTGTGATAGATTAAGGTATTTCGGCATGTGGTATTGTAGTCTGTGTAGGCCATGATTTGTACGTGAAAACGGAATTACCCACAATTCCCTTCTTCTAATCAGGTAAAAAGTTTCTAGTGTTCTTCTAAAATTGCATATGTTTATAAAAGTGTTATTGTTATGTCTGATAGCATCTTTGTATTTAATATTGAGGTTGAATTTGTGGACGCGCTGGACAGGACGCACATTAAAAGATGAAAATAGTTCATTAGTATGGGCGTCATAGGGGACATTTGCTACGTGTCGAATGGCTTTTTTCTGCAGTAGGCACAATTTATTTATATCACCTGGGGTTGTGTCAGCCCAGATAAGGCTACAATAATTGATGTGAGAAAGAAGTGAATTGTAAAGCAGAAGTTTTTTTTTTTTTTTTTTTTTAAGGAAGCATCTGCCTGAACCGACAAAGCAAACCAGTAACTTTTGCTAGCTTTCCGGCCACATGGTCCACATGCGTATTCCAGCTTAAGTGCTGGTTAAAGATTACCCCTAAGCTTTTAGCGTCACTTACTATATTTATTTTCTCTGAGCCAAGTTGCACGTTGAAATCCCGACTAATATGTTTTTGCACAGGTGCAAATAACAGAGCTTTTGTTTTACTAGCATTGATTTCCAAACCGTTTGTTCCACTCCACTGAAGCAGTTTCATTAGTGCTATATTTGCATAGTGTTTTAGATCATAGATGTTGTTCGACTGGTAGAAAAGGCTGGTATCAACTGCATAAATAATATAATGTGCACTAGTGCTAATATTTATTATAGCAGTGCTTATAGAAGTACCGCTTGCGGCGAATCAGAGTTCATGGTGACTGACCCACCGCGTTTCGCACGGCTTTACTGGTCGCAGAATATTTCAGGCTTCTTCTGGCCTAGTTACTCGATTTTTTTTTCACAATGGCGATTTTGCAACTCTTCCTTCTTTTCCGTTGTACATATGCGCGTAGTACGTTTCTAAGCTGAGGTGGGTACATATAAGACAAACTGATATGAAATTCCAATTGAATAAAGAAAAATTCCAATCGGATACGCAATGAATACGCTTATAATTATTCAATACTCATCATCTCCACAAGGGTCATGTAGCACGAAATTATTCTCTTCGGTAGTTATCAGAAAAGCACCTTTTGCTATTGATGACACTGGTGTAGAAGGCACACACAGTCTGCGTGTATCAGAGTGCCCATATGGCGCTCATCGCCCTTCGCGTGGACTAATAGGTCTTCAGGAAGGCGCGCTATACTTTGGCACAAGGAAGAATAACAAAAAACAAAACAAAGCAGTACGAACGCCAACTTTCAACTGTTTATTATATGTACTCCTTTTCTTATAAACTCACATACTAAGAAAAATGTACATACACGTAATACATATACAAGACGATAAATCATCATCATAATCCTCTTCATCATCACTCTGACTATACCCACTGCAGGGTGAAGGCCTCTCCCATATTTCTCCACTTAACCCGGTTCTCTGCTAGCTACATCCACTTGACCCCTGTGAACTTAATCTCATCCGCCAACTTCACTTTCTGCCGCCCCATGCTACGCTTTCTTTCCCTCGGAATCCACTTTGTTGCCCTAAGCGACCATCGGTTATTCTCTCTTCGGACTACATGTCTTGCCCATGCCCATTTCTTCTTGATTTCCACTAGAATGTCAGTAACTTGAGTTATTTCTCTGACCCACTCTGCACGCTTCCTATCTTTTAATGTTACCCCTACTATTTTTCTTTCCATAGCCATCTGCGTTGTCCTCAACTTAAGTAGAACCGTGTTGGTTAGCCTCCGCGTTTCAGCCCCATAGGTGAGTACAGGTAAGATGCAACTGTTGTATACTTTCCTCATGAGTGATACCGGTAAGCTGCTACTCATAATCTGCCAGTGCTTGTCAAACGCGCTCCATCCCAATCTTAATATTCTTATTTACTTTTCATGGAGCGGTTTGGGGTTACTACCTGTCTTAAGAAGACATATTCGCCTACTACTTCCAGTGCTTCGCTACCTAACGTAAACTGCTGTCATTCCCGAGGCCGTTGAACATTACCTTAGTCTTCTGCATATTGATTTTCAAGCCTGCATTTCTTCTTTTCCTTTCTAGGTCATCAATCCTTCTTTACAGTTCATCTGCTGAGTGACTTAGCAAGACAATGTCAACAGCAAATCGCAGATTACTGAGGTATTCTCGATCTACCCTTATCCCAACTGCTTCCATTTCAAGTCTCTCAATACTTCGTCTAAGCAAGCTGTGAAGAGTGGGGGGGCTGAAAACACAACGGGGGTGTCGTGTTTTGCTGCACTTATTTAAGTCGGTGCGATATCTTGTGTACGTATGCTACAACCGGCCTCACTCTTTCTTTTTCCTTCGTTTTCCCATTTTCTGGCCTGGTTACCTCTCTGATCAACTTCTCTACTATTACCCAATCAAATGTTTGAGGACTCCACCAGCAGCCAGCCTGTCAACTTGGTATTTGCTAATAGAGTCCGGACAACCTTAGAATGCAATCAAGCAAAGGATCAAGCAGGGTTTCGGGAATGGTATTCTACTATCGATCATATCCATACCATCAATCAGGTGATAGAAAAATGCTCGGAATATAACCAGCCCTTATACATAGCATTCATTGATTACGAAAAAGCATTTTACTCAGTTGAAACCTCGGCGGTGATGCAGGCATTGCGAAATCAGGGGGAACCATAGTTTTGCGTAAAAAGTAACGAAATTCCCATAAAGAAAGGTGTTAGGCAAGGCGACACGATCTCCCCAGTAATATTCACAGCTTGCTTAGAGGAAGTATTCAGAGACTTGGAATGGGAGCAGTTAGGGATAAGGGTAGATGGAGAATACTTCCGTTATCTGCGATTTGCTGATGACAATGCCTTGCTAAGTAACTCAGGGGATGGATTGCAAAGTATGATTGATGACCTAGACAGGAAAAGTAGAAATGTAGGCTTGAAAATCAATATGCAGAAGACTAAGGTAATCTTCAACAGCCTCGGGAAAGAACGCCAGTTTACGTTAGGTAGCGAAGCAATGGAAGTAGTAGGCGAATATGTACGCTTAGGACAGATAGTAGCCGCAATCCGGACCATGAAAAAGAAATAACAAGAAGAATAAGATTGGGATGGATCACGGCCTTGTTGTGGCGGAGGGGCTTGCGAAACTCTATGAAGTCGTGAGCTCTGCTGTGTAGGGCCACCCAATATAGACAGGTCACGGCAGAGAGTTCTGACAAAATGTAATTCACTGGAGAAGGTAATGGCAACCCACTCCAGTATTTCCTGCCAAGAAAACCCTATGGCCAGTCCCAATACCATTGATGATATGGCGCCGGAAGATGAGCCACCCAGGTTGGAAGGCGTCCAACATGTTACTGAGGATGAACAAAGGGCGATTCTTAGTAGCTCCAGGACGAATGAAGCGGCTGGGCTAAAGCCAAAAGGACGCACTGTTGTGGATGTGTCGGGAAGCGACAGGAAAGTCCCATGTTGCAAGGAGGTATATCACATAGCAACATGGAATGTAAGATCTATGACGCAGGGTAAACTGGATGTCGTCAAGCGAGAAATGGACAAGTTGAATATTGATATCTTGGGTATCAGCGAACTCAGGTGGACCGGAATGGGAGAATTTAATTCCGGCGACCATTATGTCTTTTATTGTGGGCACGCATTCAGGAGAAGAATGGGGTCGCCCTCATAGTAAACAGAAGAATGGGCAAAGCAGTGCTTGGGCACAACCCCAAAAACGACCGAATGATTTCACTTCGGATCCAAGGTCACCCTTTCAGCATAACAGTTATCCAAGTATATGCACCGAACACTACTGCTGAAGAAGCTGACGTTGAGAGATTTTATGCTGATCTGCAATGCCTTTTAGACCACACTCCATCATCTGACGTCCTTTCTCTCATAGGAGACTGGAATGCTAAAGTTGGGAGTGAAGAAATATCCTGAATTACAGGCAAGTTCGGTCTTGGTGAGCCAAATGAAGCTGGGCAGAGGTTAGTAGAGTTTTGTCAAGAAAACAACCTGACCATAGCGAATACTCATTTTCAACAGCACAAGAGGCGTCTGTACGCATGGACTTCACCGGACGGTCTGTACAGGAATCAGATTTATTATATTCTTTGCCGGCAGAGATGGAGAAGCGCTACACAAGCAGTAAAAACAAGGCCTGGGGCCTATTGTGGCACCGATCATCAGCTTCTTGTTGCCAAAATTAAGCTTCGATTGAGGAAAACGCAGTAAACTAGAAGGCCTTTCAGGTGTGATCTGGATCAAATTCCATAAGAATATGCTGTGGAAGTGAGGAATCGATTTCAAGAATTAGATCTAGAAGACAGAGAGCCTGAAGAGATGTGGACTGATGTTCGTGATATAATGCAAGAAGTTGCTACTAAGGTAATTCCAAAGCAAAAGAAGCGCAAGAAAGCAAACTGGGTATCTGAAGAGGCTTTGTAAATAGCTGAGGAAAGGATAAGATAAGAATGCCTTCCTGAACATACAGTACCAAGCAGTTGAGGACAACAGCCAATTGAAGAACACAAGAGCTCTGTATAAGACAATCAAAGATATCAAAGGAAGCTTCTGTGTTAAGCTGGGCGTGATAAAGGACAAACGAGGCAGGGACCTCACTGAAGCCTCAGAGATGAAGAGGTGGCAGGAATACACAGAACTGTACAAGATGGACGCGGAAGTGCAAACCCAACATACGACGGTTGTGATCACTGTTCTTGAGTCGGGCATCCTGAAGAGTGAAGTTGAATGCGCATTAGCCAGCCTTGCTAGGAACAAGGCTAGCGGAAATGATGGCATTCCAGCTGAGTTGCTTAAAAACCTCAACCATGACGACGCTGTTAACGTTCTGTATACATTATGTCAGCAAATTTGGAATACCCTGCAGTGGCCACAGGATTGGAGGAGGTCAGTTTACATCCCCATCCCAAAGAAAGGCAGTGCCAAAGATTATTCCACCTACCGCACGATCGCGCTTATTTCGCATGCTAGCAAAGTGGTGATGAAAATCCTCCAAGGTAAGCTGCAGCAGTATGTGGATCGGGAGCTGCCGGACGTGCAAGCTGGGTTTCGCAAGGGCAGAGGAACTAGAGACCAGATTGCCAACCTTCGCTGGATCATGGAAAAAGCAAGAGGGTTCCAGAAACCCATCTACTTCTGTTTTATTGATTATGCGAAAGCGTTTGACTGCGTAGATCACAGCAGATTGTGGCAAGCTCTCCAAGAGATGGGAGTTCCAATTCACCTCATCTCTTCTCCTCAGGAACCTGTATTAAGGGCAAGAGGCCACAGTCAGAACTGGGCATGGTCTTACTGATTGGTTTCCGATTGAGAAAGGAGTGAGACAAGGCTGAATACTGTCGCCCTGCCTATTTAACCTATATGCTGAGTGCATCGTGAGGAAGGCGGGTCTGGACGAGCCTTCAGTTGGAGTGAAGATTACTGGGAAACGTATCAATAACCTTAGATATGCGGATACCACCACTTTAATGGACTCAAGGGACTTCTGGTGCGCGTACAAAAAGAGAGTGAGAAGTTTGGGCTTAAACTGAACATTAAAAAGACAAAGATCATGGCGTCTTGCCCTATCAAGTCCTGGAACGTCAAGGGACAAGAAGTGGAAGCTGTGACAGATTTTCTCTTCTTGGGCTCCAAGATTACCCCGGAAGGAGACTGCAGCCATGAAATTAGGAGACGCCTGCTTCTGAGAAGTAGAGCCATGGCCAGCCTTGACCGCCTAGTAAAGTGCAGAGACATTACACTGCCAACCAAGATCCGTATAACTCGTGCTATGGTCTTTCCAGTTGTGATATATGGATGCGTAAGTTGGACTGTGAAGAAGGCTGACCGTTGAAGAATTGACGCGTTTGAATTCTGGTGCTGGCGAAGACTCTTGAGAGTTCCTTGGACTGCCAGAAGATCATATCAGTCGATATTGTCACGTAGTGGTGACGAGGTCGACGACACAAATGAAGGGGGTCGATGATTGCACTAAAGAAACTCTTTATTTGGGCTGACTTGCGCCCGCAAAAGAACTAAGCAACTCGGCGGCGGCGATAGGAACAAACGTGCTCGTCGATCGTCGAACAAAGAATGCTCGTCACACTCGGCAACGCTCAATTTAAAGGCTGCACAGAAGAATCTAGATAACGTCGCAAACAGCTACCAGCATGGGCTGGAACATTGTGGAAAGACAAGCGAGTGGCCGGAACCTTCGAGACAGATCTCGGTGCGTCTTGCGCTACAACAAAACTGATAAAGGTGTGACTCGCGACATCGAGCAGTAACAAACAAAGATTACGGAACTGATAGGCGGTCCAGAATCAGAGTGATAAGCCTGTATGCTGGCGGCTGTTAAAAAACAACAAATACTGCTTTGAAGGTTTCGCGGCATTACTCCCCCCTTAAAAAAAAACATCGCCTCGATGTTCCAAAACAAAGAAACTTAAACATAAACACTGCAAAGTTTAAACACCACAGATTCTTTAAGGCGCGTAATATGGCTTCAGTCGTACAACATGTACAATTTCTGGGCATGCGCGTCGCCGTTGTGATGCTGACGTTCCGTCGGGAATGACTTCATAGTCCAGTGGTCCGACGCGGCGAAGGATTTTGTATGGCCCAAAATATCGACGCAACAACTTTTCACTTAATCCGCGACGGCGAATTGGTGTCCAAACCCACACTTGGTCTCCTGGATTGTACTCTGCGTGGCGTCGTCGTAAATTGTATCGTCGGCTGTCGGTGCGCTGTTGGTCTTTAATACGCAGCCGTGCGAGTCGTCGGGCTTCCTCTGCACGCTGCAGGTAGGCGGCGACGTCAAGGTTGTCTTCGCTGGTTACGTGCGGCAGCATTGCGTCGAGCGTCGTCGTGGGCTCCCTGCCGTACACAAGCTTAAACGGGGTCGCTCTGGTCGTCTCCTGGACTGCCGTGTTATACGCGAAGATCACGTACGGCAAGATGGTGTCCCAGGTCTTGTGTTCAGCGTCGACGTACATAGCGATCATGTCCGCGATCGTTTTGTTCAGGCGCTCCGTGAGGCCATTGGTCTGGGGATGGTACGCAGTTGTTCGTCGATGACTTGTGTGACTGTATTCCAGGATGGCTTGCGTCAACTCTGCCGTAAACGCCGTTCCCCTGTCCGTGATGAGCACTTCTGGGGCGCCGTGTCGCAAGAGAATTTGTTCGACAAAAAATTTGGCGACTTCTGCCGCGGTACCATTTGGTAGTGCTCTTGCTTCGGCGTAACGGGTAAGGTAGTCAGTGGCCACGATGATCCACTTGTTACCCATAGACGAAGATGGAAAGGGGCCGAGGAGATCCATCCCAATTTGCTGAAAGGGCAGGATTGGGGGCGGATGCGGGTTTAGTAGTCCTGCTGGTCTGGTCGGTGGCGTCTTCCGTCGTTGGCACTCACGACACGTCTTCACGTAGTGGGCAACTTCGGCAGGCAGTCGCGGCCAGTAATACTTCTCTTGGATTCGACGCAACGTGCGCGCAAATCCGAGGTGGCCTGCTGTGGGCTCATCGTGCAACGCCTGCAGAATTTCTTGCCGAAGGGTTTTAGGCACTACGAGAAGATGCGCGGTCTTGTTGGGTGCGAAGTTCTTCTTCACGAGGAGGCCATTGCTTAACGTGAAGGATGATAAATGTCGTCTGAACACACCAGGAGGGGAAGCGGTCTTTCCTTCCAAGTAATCGGCTAGCGCTTTCAGCTCAGGGTCTGATCGCTGTTGTTCTGCGAAACTGCTGGCGCTTACCGGTCCCAAAAAGGCGTCGTCGTCATCGTCCTTCGGGGGAGCATCGACGGGAGCGCGGGATAAGCAGTCTGCGTCGGAATGCTTTCGGCCCGACTTATAGACTACAGTCATGTCAAATTCTTGAAGTCGTAGGCTCCATCTGGCAAGGCGGCCGGAAGGATCTTTCAAATTAGCCAGCCAGCAGAGCGCGTGATGGTCGCTTACCACCTTGAATGGTCGGCCGTATAGGTATGGACGAAACTTAGAAGTGGCCCAGATGATTGCAAGGCACTCCTTCTCGGTCGTCGAGTAATTGACTTCGGCTTTTGTGAGTGACTTGCTAGCGTAGGCGATTACTTTCTCCTGTCCGGCACTCTTCTGGACGAGAACGGCTCCTAGGCCCACACTGCTCGCGTCGGTGTGAATTTCGGTCTCGGCGTTTTCATCAAAGTGACCAAGTACGGGAGGGCATTGCAGGCGGCGCTTGAGTTCGTCGAAGGCTTCTCCTTGCGGCGCTTTCCATTTAAAAGGTACGTCAGCCTTCGTAAGCTGCGTCAACGGTTCGGCGATCCGCGAAAAGTTTCTGACAAATCGTCGATAATAAGCGCACAGCCCAAGGAATCGGCGCACAGCTTTCTTGTCGGCAGGCGGTGGGAATTGTGCGATTGCAGCTGTTTTCTCCGGGTCTGGGCGAATACCGTCCTTGCTAACGATGTGACCTAGGAACCGGAGTTCTTCGTAGGCGAAGTGACACTTCTCTGCTTTTAGCGTTAGTCCCGATGACTTGATGGCTTCCAACACTGTCTGTAGTCGTTTTAGGTGGTCTTCAAAGTTGGACGAGAAGACAACAACGTCGTCCAAATATACCAAACAAATTTGCCACTTCAACCCTGCCAGGACTGTGTCCAGGAAAGTCATCACGTCGGGGCGCAGGGCGACGTAATGCACCAGCGTAGTTCATTGCTGTTGCCTCTTGTGCTGGAACAGTCGCAGCCGTCGCTTGAGGAACGCCCAGCGCTTGCTGGACTTCTTCACGGACGACGTCCGCGAGCGTCGCCACCTGGGGTTGTTGCGATGATTGCTGCATTCTGCGGAGCTCTTCTCGCACGATCTCCCGGATGATGTCCCGAAGGTTCTCTCCGCTTGCAGATGCGCTGGGGTAGTGGCATGAGTAGTCTAGTTGAAGTGGTCGCTCGTAGTGGCGCATCCGGCTGTACAACGTCTTCTCGATGGCAGACGCTTCCGTTTCAAATTCCGCCACTGTTGTTGGCGGATTTCGGACAAGATTTGCAAAAAGCGATTCTTTGACGCCTCGCATTAAAAATTTGACTTTCTCACTTTCAGTCATGTTAGGGTTAGCGCGGCGAAAGAGGCGCTTCATCTCTTCAACGTACGCCAGCACAGGCTCGTTAGAAAGTTGAAGTCTTGACTGAAGGAGGTCCTGGGCTCTTTCTTTTCGGACGACGCTTGAAAAGGCAGTCAAAAACGCTTCCTTAAAAATGTCCCAATCCTTCATAGCTGCCTCATGATTTTCGAACCAAACTCGGGCATGTCCTTGAAGAACGAAGTAGACTTGCCAGAGTTTCGTGGCGTCGTTCCAGCCATTGAATTCTGCCACACGGTCGAAAAGGTCCACCCAGTCTTCTGCATCTTCATCCGGTCGTCCATGGAAGCAGGGGGGCTCACGGGGTTGAACGAAAACAACCGGTGCTGTAGGCTGGGCCATTGTGAGCGTCGATGTCTTCCGAGATCGAGTAGGGTCAGGCAGCAGACCGTGTTCGGGTTGTAGGCCTTCAAGTCGGCGGCTGGCTCGTTGACCTGTAGGATGGTTTTCCAGGGCGACAGGAACACGGCTTGGGTCTTCGCTTGAAGGATCAAAGGCAGCACCTCCACCAGATGTCACGTAGTGGTGACGAGGTCGACGACACAAATGAAGGGGGTCGATGATTGCACTAAAGAAACTCTTTATTTGGGCTGACTTGCGCCCGCAAAAGAACTAAGCAACTCGGCGGCGGCGATAGGAACAAACGTGCTCGTCGATCGTCGAACAAAGAATGCTCGTCACACTCGGCAACGCTCAATTTAAAGGCTGCACAGAAGAATCTAGATAACGTCGCAAACAGCTACCAGCATGGGCTGGAACATTGTGGAAAGACAAGCGAGTGGCCGGAACCTTCGAGACAGATCTCGGTGCGTCTTGCGCTACAACAAAACTGATAAAGGTGTGACTCGCGACATCGAGCAGTAACAAACAAAGATTACGGAACTGATAGGCGGTCCAGAATCAGAGTGATAAGCCTGTATGCCGGCGGCTGTTAAAAAACAACAAATACTGCTTTGAAGGTTTCGCGGCAATATTGTCGACCATAAACCCTGACTGCTCATTGGAGGGTAAAATTCTAAAGTTAAAGCTCAGCTACTTTGGTCATCTGATGAGAAGAGAGGAGTCGCTGGAGAAAGATTTAATGTTGGGAAAGGTTGGAGGTCACCGGAGAAGGGGTAGGCAGCGAACGCGATGGTTAGATGGCATCCTCGAGGCGCTGCGGATAAAGTTATGTGATGTTAGGAAGATAGTGAGAGACCAGAAAGAGTGACGTGATATGGCTCATAGGGTCACGAAGAGTCCGACACGACTGAACGACTGAACTGAACAGGAGCGCATTTGGCAAGCACTTGCAGATTATGACTAGCAGCTTACCGGCATCGCTAAAGCGGAAAGTATACAACAGTTGCATCTTACCTGTACTCACCTATGGGGCTGAAATGTGGAGGCTAACCAAGAGGGTTCTATTTAAGTTGAGGACAACGCGGAGATAGGAAGCGTGCAGAATGGTTCAGAGAAATAACTCAAGTTACTGACATTCTAGTGGAAATCAAGAAGAAGAAATGGGCATGGGCAGGACATGTAGTGCAAAGAGAGGATAACCGGTGGTCACTGAGGGTAACAGACTGGATCCCAAGGGAAGGAAAGCGTCGCAGGGGGCGGCAGAAAGTTAGGTGGGTGGTTGAGGTTAAGAAGTTCGCAAGGGATCATGTGGATGCAGCGAGCACAGGACCGGGTTAATTCGATGAATATGGGAGAGGCCTTCGCTCTGCGATGGGTATAGTCAGGCTGATGATAATTATAATGATGATAATGATGATGAATGCAAAACTTGTAAAAGCGGCATTGCTACGCAATGTTTGCTCATGGGAGCGAAATAAACAATTTTATATTATTAAGTTTAGTCTTAAGTTTGGGCTTCATTTTAAGAACATTGTAAATTTAAAGGCGCCGAAATCACACACGCACGCGCGCGCCGGACACACGCACACACGCACGTGCACACACCCTGACAGAAGCACGCACACACACAGGCGTGGACACAGATGCACACAAGCGCACACACACGCGCGTGAAGAAAACGGGAAAGCGCCGCTCACTATTGATTTATTGTACACGAAAACACGTGTATATATACCACTGCGGGTGCATACGCAAGGAACACATTCACACATCATGTTGTATAAGATAAGCCCTGTTCAAAAAACGCTTTTTCAGCTTTATACAAATTTATCGACATATCGCTGACGCACAAACTGCCTTTTTTTACTGATGTAGAACGCTTCAGTTCTCTGGCTTTCTTTTTACCACTCCTTGCAAGAATCTGCACATCTGAAAAACACGGTTCACGAGTGCGTGAATGGCACTATTTGATATGCTTCTGTGGATTGGTACCCTCTTCATTTTGCTCTACATTTCATTCGTGTTCCTGATGCACTTATTAACACACCGCGCAGCCATAGAACGACCGAAGGAGAGGAGAAAATCAGCCCCTTCGGCACATATTATGAATGGTCGCCCATGCATGGTACCAGAGCCTCTTTCTTTTTCGTTTTCATTCTTTTTAATATTTTAGGGCGAAGGCTTCCCTACTCACAACCTTCTTTAGGTTATGGGCCAACTTGTGACCTGTGAACCCGGCTGAAGCCAGCCTTGCCAATTGGTTCTAAAATCTCTGTCGCATCTTATGAATCCATGACTTCCTGAGTACATACTCATACTCAAGACGAAGGGAAGTAATACCTGTTTTCACCAGTTTCGACGCAGGTCGCCAAAAGCCTCACACAGAATACGGAGCAAAAGGCAGTGGGAGTAAGTGCGGAGGTCCCTCGAGAAGAGGTTGAGACCGGTGGCCGTGCTGTATGTGCACAAGTTGGTCCACAATTTGAAGAAGGTTGGCAGTAGACACGTATGGGGTGCCACTCGTCTTTTCTTCCGAGCAGAAGCTAGGAAGCATTTGCCCTCGAATAGTCAAAAGAAGGAAAAATAAAAAAAGCAGTGGTATATACTATGCATGGGTGACCATTTATGAAATATGCTGAAGGGGTTGCTTATGAAGTCCCCTTCACGTGCGATCGTTCCTACATAGGAAAAATGAGACAATGTACTAATGAGTGCATCAGGGAACTAAACGAAGAGCAATATAAAGAGGGCCCCAATTTTCCGAAGCATATCAGATCCTTCTTTTCGCGCGCTTGTGAACCATGTATTTCAGATGAGCGGCTTCTCGCAAGAAGTGGTAACACGAAAGCCAGAGAACTGACTGAAGCGTTCTACCCAGGTAAAAAAATTTCCCACGATTATATTACTTCTTAATGCGAAATTTGAGCGCAGCTCATCACCTGTTTAACCTTTTCGATAGATTGAGGCAAATGTTTCGAGCAAGACACGTATGTACAATAACAAACATTTATTTTTTATTTTTCACACGCATTCCTTCACGAAGAACTCCGCTAACAGTTCTTGGCTGTCGTAAAAGAAGCTTTGTGGTCGGAGAAATGAAGAGAGCAATTGAGTAATCGGGAGGTGGCGGGACGCAGCGCGTGGGCCAATAGGAACGTCGCGCGACGAACAGATAGCAGCGACTGACTGATGCCGCTGCGCCTCTAGTGTGTGAAGCGAGTGAGAACGGGTTGCACGCATGGTGATTCGCCGATAGCGAACAGGCGTTTCGGCAACCGGAGATCACCCTCGCCGCCACGCAGGAAGAGGGGGAGGACCCCCTCCTCCTCTTTCTGCATGGCGGCTACGGTGCTCTACGTAGTGACGTTGTCTTGACTCTCTAGCGGCGGCGGCGGCATCAGTCAGTCGCTGCTAGCGCCATCGTTTATAGATCCTATAAACGATGGCACTATAAACGTTGGATCTATAAACGTAAAGGATCTATAAACGTTGGCTAGCGCTGCCTCTAGCGACCCCCCCTTCTTTTCCTGTGTTCTCCGGTTGCTGCGCTCGCTCGTACTACCATCGTTCGCCGCTGAGTGTACTCCCCCCTCCCCCCCCCCCCCCCCCCCCCGTCTTCCTGCGAGGCTCCGCGTTTGCCGGAGCGCCGGCTCGAACTGGGGGAATGAAAGGGGTGCGGGGCTGGTCACGAGGCCGACGATGACGCGAAACCCAGGAACGGGCGCCAGAGCTGCGCTCTAAGAAGGCAATTAGAGATACGTTAATAAGTTTGTATAAGGCTTTTAACACTTTTAAGGCGAAAGCATTTAAGCGTTCATATTCACTGGGACAGTCCGTCCGTTACACCCTAGAGCAGAGTCAGCTGTTACCCTGCACTGGCGCACACCCTCCTCGGTGACAGCGCCGAAGCGCATGCGCATAGCAACAGTGATGTTACCTGCAGGAGGAGAAAGTACGCGCGGCGTCTTCGCCAGAAGTGTTGCTGCAGTCTAGTGAGTGAACTGGATGGATCCCAAGCGGCTCCGTGATTTCGCACGAAGAGAATGTCACTTTGACGCACAACTTAGTCGAAGGTTAGTCGAAGTAGTGCGACAAAGGCTTTCGCCTAGTGCACTTTAGGCTGCCAAAATGCCCCCATAGTTTTTTAACAGTGCTTATCTTAAGAACATGATGCGTGGATGTGCGTTGAATAAATCAGTTGTGAGCGGCTCTCTATCCCGTTTTCTTCACTTGTGCGTGAGTTTGGTTTCGGCGCCTTTACATTTATAAGGATCAGCTACCAACTAGCCCAACAAGAACTTCTCTTCATTTTACGAAGCCTAGCCATGAGATTGGACTTCTAGAAATTCACTAGGCGTTCAATTGTTTCGTAGGTCGTCGAGATCCCTCTTGTTTCCCCACGTTTTCTCGAAGGTCTGTAAATCAACAAACAAGCATCTTGTACAAGATGCTTGTTTGTTTGATATTCATTGACATCCCTATACATGAATGCGGAAGGGCTACGAGTTCCCAGCAAGAGTCTCCCATGCATATCCGCTGTGACTACAAAAATTATCAGTGGCTAAAGCGGCTAAACAAACTTTGAAGAGCAACACATTTGCTAATTTCATGTGCTTAGACGGGATCGTTGCGTGCGTATCACGTGATCTCTGATGTTTTGGGGATCTTTCCAAGTCAAAGGTGAAAGGTCAGAGGTCACGATCAAGTGTTCAATTAGTCATGTGGTCGTGCACTAGACTACCACAGCAAAATACACTCGGCAGGCTGCCCCATTCTGCCCTTGGCTAAGTGTCAATGTCACCCGGAAGCACCCAGGGGGGGGGGGGGGGGGGGTGTAAGTTCGTAAAGTTTGCGGAGTTGGCGCTCTGATGTTCATCAAACGCTGTTCTCCCTTGCGTGCAGCCAGAGATCTGTGAAGCGGAGGTGTGGGAGAACGACGACGACGAAGGCCACCACCAGATGGCTCTGCTCCGCTCCAGCTGCCTGCAGGTCGAGGAGGTGCGCATCTGAGCCCTAAGGACTCAGCTGGGGGACGTCGAGAAAGTAGCCATCAAATCGTTTTGTTCCGAGCTGCTGTACATTTCATTATTGCTTATTTCGATTTATGACGTCCAAATTTACTTGTGGAAACTGAGAGTACACTCTGACGTATTCTGTTGGAACAATTCTGCGATCCTTTTGGACTACTCCAGTTTGATACCGATGAGGTGATGCTCCTACAGAATTGTTTTTTCTCTTGAAAGTTTTCTGACATGAGAAACGTTTCCAGATTTATATTGCACGTGCCAGCTAGCTAGGTAATTGGAATCTGACCGGCGACGTCTAACCTAATGTATAAACACCAACCATTTTAGGCGTGCTTTACTTTAGTAATTATGCATGAATCACCGCGCGCTATTGTGGCTACAGACGCTAAAGGTTATAAAATTACCTGTTTCGGATTCGGCTTCAAAGGCCCGGCGATGGCTATGTCTAGGTCACTTGAATGTTTCTTGAGGTAACAGCGCTGAACGTGGACGGGAGCACAAGATTAGAAGACGACACAACGAGCGCTGACTTTCAACAACGTTTATTTTGGAAAACCCACAACTTCCTATACCCTTATGTCACACGTCACATACAAGTGACTTGCACATCTCAGCATTGTTATAATCAAAAAATACACGTGCCCCAACATGGATCCCCAAATGCCTGCTTTCTTGTTCGACATTGCTTCGAAGTTAGCCAGGATTATGTAAGAGACTGCGCCTCGAAAACTTGCTCCGTGCAATTCACACAATGTAAAGTTCTAACAAAACGTAATGAGCAGCTGGTTCGTGAGATACTTGAAGCCGCTCAGATAGTCAGACTGCGGGAACGATGTGTAAGCAAACCGTCCCTACTGCTAAAACAAAAAGAAATCGAGCTGCTAAATGTGGAATCCTTTCCGTGAGTGTTCAGAAGTGAGTGTACCATGCTGTTTGCAAGAGAAGGTTATGCGGCACGTGTATTTTTCGATTATAACTATGCTGAGATGTGCAAGTCAATTGTACGTGATGTGTGGCGTAAGGGTATAAGAGGTTGTGGGCTTTCCAAAAGAAACGCTTTTGAAAGTCAGCGCTCATTGTGTCGTCTTCCAATCCTGTGCTCCCGTCCACATTCCGCGCTGTTACCTCAAGATGCATAACCAACATGCCCAAGCTGCTACTCTAGTTGAATGTTTCATTGACTACAACGCTAACGCCAGCTTGCCTAAGAACAGAAACTTCAAAAGAGTGAAGAAACAGCGATCATATTACCAATTTTCACCCCTCACGCGGCCTAGACCCAAATTTGACCTCAGAGTCATCGCTTGGCCGTTCAACCACAACAAAAACAGATGAGAAATTTGATTTTAAAATATTCAACAAAATTAGTAAACTGCAAACAAAAATTTCCGTCACTGCTCTCTGCTCCTATAACCATTTAGCTTGTATTTCATCAAGCGATGTCACTAGATATTTTGTAGTAGAAATGAAAACTGATCTGTTCGCTTGTTTTTATTTGCTAAAATTCACCGAATACAAGCATTCCATTGACAGTGACATACAATTGTCATTAATACCAGAGATTTGATATGATTGGTATTGATACTAGTTATATGTCACTCTTGATATTAGAAGAGTCGCGTGGACAAAACACAAAGCTCACGACAGAGTTGTACAGAACGCTTTATCTGGATGGATTGTTATCCTTTTGCTCAAGGAAGCTGCAAAATTCGTTGAAGTAGCTGCAGTCTTTCCGACATGATAGTTGCGCTAGAAAGGCACACTCAAGATAGGGTGCGGGACGAGCGCAAAACTGACAACTGATTTTATTGTACAAAAGTTCTACATACTTTAGCGAAAAAAGACACACTTAGAGCATGCGCAGCCAAAGGTCATGCAAGTCACAATCAGTAGACACCGAACCTCTATATCTAGATCATGTTATCAAGATAGGCTACATGATCTAGGTTTCGAGGCTCGATGTCTACGGATTGTTACTTTGGCTACGTATGCTCCCAGTGTGTCTTACTCGCTAAAATATGTTAGCGTTTGTACAATAATATCCGTTGTCAGTTTTGCGCTCGTCTAGTACTGTCTTGTGTGTCTTTTTTGCTCAACCATTATGTCTGCAATATTGCACTAAATAGCCCGACAACACATTCTACTGTAGCTTGGTCATAGTTGTGAACTTTTGGATAATCCATGCTTGTTACCAATCGCATTGTAAGACAGCCTAGTTTGCAAACGTTTGTTCTTATAGAGACCCCAAAGTTAATATATATAGTTATGTGGGCTGAGGAAGATTAGTCTGTGGTGGCATCACAAACGCACACCTGGCCTTTTTTTAATAAGCAAGGAACTGACGCAAGCAAAAGCCTAGTTATCATTTTGTCTTTCATAAGATCGTCATGACGTAGTTTACTCTGTCAACTAAGCATTGCTCAATTCACCGTGCCAACATGAAGTGCACTAATAGCGTGGTGCCAACTCTATAGGGCTACTGGCTCGTATATGAAGAGAGTAATTGAAATGCAGACAATTTTTTGCCCGATTAACTCTGCTAGCCCGCACATGAGGAACAACTCAAATCCACTCCCTTCTGTGGCTCTACAGCGAAGGCTAGTGCTTAAGGAGTGGATTGTCTGCAGAGTCACAGAAAAAGCTGTCTAAAGTGCACCTCTGATAGCCGATGCTCGACGCAGTGCACATTACCATACCCTTTAAAAGATGCTTAGTCAATACTGAAGAGGCATGAAGTCCATGCTAAGCGCTGGAAGCCTTCATTCATGCTACAAGAACAGCTCCTTCTTATGAGGTGCTCTATGATCCGTGAACTGCCAGACTGTGGAATTTACAGAAAATAAACGGTGCCCACTCATTTGCCTCTCCACTGTCTTTTTCATATTTGTGCGACACAAGAGGCCCCATTTAGAGCTGCCGAAGGAGGCTGCGATCAAAATCCCACCTCTATTGGCGCCGTTAGTCGCTCTGTGGTGGGCTTTACTCATTTCTAACTGCGCGCTGGCTCAGTGCTCGATCGGTGAACCCAAGGATCAAATTTCGACATCGCAAAGCGGCCGTGTTCTGTGCGATGTCAGCGCACGTTAAAAATCCTCAGGTGGTCGCAATTTGCCCTCCAATAAAGCTTCCTTTACTAGCTCTAGTACGTTAAACCCTCACAAACCAAACTGATCCATTCATAGCTATAGTTGTTTTTCACTAAATTTAGACAAATTGCGATCGGCGAAATGCAGCTCACAGTAATTCCAGCTTGACAGGTACATAGTATGTGGTTAGATAGTGTTCACAAGACGCAGTGGGGAAATTTCGGCATGAGGACTTCTCTCTGTGTTCAAAACTTTCGATAGTGGAGCTCCTCTCACGCATATGATTCACTTTATGCGGTTCACAGCAGTGGCATTTCATGGCTGGTTAAAAGAGAGGTAGTCGCACCGAGGGTGAATGAATTCCCACGGATGTTTGAAAATCTTGTTAGGATGTTCACACGCTGAGATGCATACCCTCCCTTGAGAAAAGAAAAATTATATGAACAAACTGGAAGCGAGTAACGAGCGGATTGAACATATAGAAATGAACTTTCAACAACTGTTAGGAGTGTCTGCACAGCGGCTAAGCATTTGGCTTCATTCTACGTGCACTGTGCGCAAAGTTGGATGCCTGATACCCACAAAGAGTTATTATAATTTTTAGAAGGGCCTCCACAGCTGCGAATCGAGAAGCTGCACCATAAGACGAATGCGAAAGGCCTTCAGATTTTTCATATTTTGTTTCGGCGGTTAAGAGAACTCGAGACTAACGAAAGTTTAGAGGGACGTGCAGGTCATCGTACTGCCTTTTGGAGGAACGGCAAACGTAGCCTTCGATGGCCAAATTTCTTGGGCCGGCGCCGTGCTTGTGGCATTTTAGAGGCCTTGACTAACAATGTCGACGATTTGCCTACTGAGAAGCCATGAGACAAGGTGACTGACAGACGCCGAAGAAACCCAGGTTTCCGATTCCAGCTTATATCCAGCCTCTTCCGGGCTCTGGAGGAAATCACGCGCAACGTATAGTATTATTAAAAATAACCCAGATTCCATATAGATTGTTTTGAGGATTTGTTGATTCATTGTTTTTATGTAAACTTAAAAGACACTTAATATATTTCACAAATCTCTACCAAAGTTTAGTACACTCAACAATGAAGGATTTATATTTCAGTAGAGTTAGTTGTTGGGCTAGTTGGCCGCGTGCCTTTGCGCTGAAAACTATGTCCTTAAAAGGATTTATGTTCAGATTCATTTGGGAAGACGGTAATGTTTCCAAGCCTTACGCAAATGAACAAATCGTACAGCGATACTCACGTTTTGAGCGCAACCACACTATGAATTGATCCTTTTTAAGAACGCAGCGCCTATTGAGGCCTCAGCCAGGCTCGCAACTTCTCCTTTTTACATGAGAGAGAATTGCCAATGCAGCGGTACAAACTCATAGCTTTGTTGTATGGAAGATTCGCGCATCATTATCATTATCCTCATCATCATCATAGTCAGGATTATACCCACTGCAGGACGAAGGCCTCTACCCCTTTTCTGCAATAAACCCAGTCTTGCGCTTGCTGCATCCACTTGACCCCTGCAAACTTATTATTCTCATCCACCCACCTGTTTTTCTGCCGCACCTTATACTATGCTTTCTTCCCCTTGGAATCCAGTTTGTTGCCTTAAGTGACCTTAGGTTATCCTCTCTTCGTACTACATGTCTTACCCATGCCCATTTCTTCTTCTTAATTTCCACTAGAATGTCGGTAACTTGAGTTATTTCTCTGACCTACTCTGCACGCTTCCTATCTCTTAATGTTACCCCAGCCATGTTCCATAGCCCTCGGCGTTGTCCTCAACTTACGTAGAACCCTCTTAGTTAGCCTCCACGATTCAGCCCCATAGGTGAGTACAGGTAAGATGCAACTGTTGTATAGTTTCCTCTTGAGCGATACCGGTAAGCTGCTAGTCATAATCTGCGAGTTCTTGCCAAATGAACTCCATACCAATCTTATTCTCCCAGTTATTTCCCTTACGAACGGCACGACGTTAGTCTGGCGGACGACGTCGGTCGCCGTAGCCGAGAATTGAGGGCGACGCCGCAGTTTCGCGCTCCCGGGCTTCGTTCCAGAACTGACGAATGTTATATGGATGCCTGCTATAATCATGCAACAGTAGCATGCCCGCACAAGTGCGGAGCTTTCGGCAACAGTGCCTCCCTCGGGTGCGCCAGACGACAAACTGCGCTGCTGGCTGCTTGCCCGACTCGGCCTAGTCGTTATCGCCGGACGGCACTTCGGAACGGGACAGAGCTGTAATAGAGATTTGTATTTTGTCACCGCTTTACTAAGAAGCTCATCTCTACATTAGCCCGATGAGACCTGTGTTCGGCGGTGGTCCTCAATTAGGCTAATTTGCTCTCCACAAGTTGCGCGGATGACTATTGCCGGACGTTTTCAGCATTGCTCGGCGGATTGGATCATACTGGCGCTTCGTGGTGATTGTACACTCATCCTGCGATGTAAGGAACTGTCAGTGTCAGTTCACTGTAGTTTCCCACCGCGGTGGTGCAGCGGTTAGGGAGCTCCACTATTGTGACCAAAGATGCCGGATCGAATCGCGGCCTCGGCAGCCGCTTTTCAGTAGAGGCGAAAAGCTAGGCGCCCGTGTACTCTGCGACGTCAGTGCACGTTAAAGAAGGCCAGATGGTCGAATTTTCCGGAGCCCTCCACAACGCGTCTCTCATAGCCTGAGTCGCTTTGGGAAGTTAAACCATAAAACAAAATCAAACTAAACCTACTGTAGCTACATCACTTTAATAGGTGACTATTTTCATTCGCTAAAATTTGTTAATTTTATCTCTACAATCATTAGATTCACACATGAAAAAGCGGCGTTTGAAACGGTGCACGAAAGCGTTGCCTTGTTCAGGCCGACATAAACTATAAACTCACGAGAAATGACGTGCCCTCCTTCATTTCATTTTATTACCTTAAAGACCCCTCGCGGGATATTACATAAGGGTTGGGATGAGCAGAAAAGGTACAAGACAATGCAATATGTCATCACGTACAAAACAAAATGTTGTTTAGATTGCTAGCAAACGATAAATGGCAGGTGATGTCGACGATATGCTGGGGAAGGCCTTTCCAATCCTTAGCTGCACGTGGGGAGAAGGAGGCTGAAAAAGTAACAGTTCGGGCACGTGGGCGAAAAACTTGAAGCATGTGGCTAGTCCGGTGGGAAATGTAAGATGCTGGCGTGATGTAGGGGGCACGGTTAAGTGATGAGTGAAAGAACTTGTGGTACAGTGATAGCGTGGCTATGCGACGACGAACGGAAAGAGGCGATAGTGCTGATTTAGCTTTAAAGGCTGAAACACTGACGTCGTACGAGTAAGAAGAATGAATAATCCTTGTAGCGCGATTTTGAACGGCTTGTAGATCGTTTATGAGGTTGAAATGATGCGGGTCCCATATGGCGGATGCATATTCAAGTTTAGGTCTAATGAGTGACTTCTAGGCGAGCAATTTCACGTGATGCGAGGTGAGGCGAAGGTGACGTTTAAGAAATCCCAGAGTTTTGTTGGCAGATGATATCACGTTAGCAACATGTGCATTCCATGTTAGGTCATTAGATAATGTGACGCCTAAGTACTTGAAAGATGATACAGACTCGTTAGCGATTTTGTAATGGAAGGCATGACTTTTTTTGCGATGGGTAATGGAAAGAAGCTTGCATTTGCTAAGGTTCACCTTACTTTGCCAGAACTAACATTTTCAAATTTTCTTTTTTCCCGCGCACCATAACCGAATGGAATAACCTGCCATTATCATCCCTTCAGGACCTTGATTCCTTAGAAATGGCCGTGCATTGATTTGCTGTCTTGCTTGTACTTGTGTAAATTTTATGTTCATGTTTTTGCACTTTATGCTTTTCTGTTTTCTTTTGAAATTG
Organism: Amblyomma maculatum; assembly: GCF_055883805.1. Taxonomy (NCBI): domain Eukaryota; kingdom Metazoa; phylum Arthropoda; class Arachnida; order Ixodida; family Ixodidae; genus Amblyomma; species Amblyomma maculatum. The sequence goes on along the minus strand of NC_139353.1, from coordinate 171,904,806 downwards.
TTGCCCCTCCTGCCAGGACCCTTCACTGGGTCTGCAGTATGATCAAATAAATAAATAAATAAATAAATAAATAAGCCAATTTTCGCACCACTGTTCAATTTGGCTAAGTTCCTGCTGGAGGGCTTCTTGATCAGTTATGTTTGTTACTTAGCGGTAAATTACGCAGTCGTCCGCGAACATTCGAATTTGGCAGGATACATACTGTGGGAGATCGTTAATATATATTAAAAACAGTAGGGACACAAGAACGGAGCCTTGTTGGACGCCGGATGTTACAGGGAGAGGGTTAGAAGAGTGGTTGTTTACAATGACTGACTGAAAACGATTTGTTAAGAAGGCCTTAATCCAATTTATCACGTTAGGATGTAAGTTTAGAATAGAAAGTTTTTGTATTAATCGCTTATTAACTTTATCAAATGCTTTAGCGTAATCCAGAAAGATGGCGTCAACTTGAAGGTCAGCGTCCAGGTCAGCATGTAAGTCATTGAGGAACATATGGCTAGTTGTGTTTCGCATGAATACCCCTTGCGGAAACCGTGCTGGGATGGATTGAAGAAATTGTTAGAGTCTAAGAAGTCCATTACCTGAGAGTATATGACAGGCTCCATGTTCTTGCAGGGGACGCTAGTTAGAGAAATAGGACGGTAGTTTAGGGGGGAATTTTTGTCACCTGATTTGTAGAGTGGAACGACCTTCCCAAGTTTCTGTTTTCCGGAATGAGACCTGTAGAGAGTGATTGCGAGAACAATAATTCTAGATACACTGCACTAATGCACTTCGTGCTTTTTAGTAGTTTAGTGTTTATCTCGTCGAGACCGGCTGACGAGGAAAGTTTCATTTTCCCAATTAATGACGAGATGCCAGTTGAAGAAAAAGTTATGGCGTCCATCGGTGAGGTGGCATTAGAAGGAGGTATCCTTGGAGGCGGGTGGCGCTGCTGGGTGAAAAACTGACGAGAACGCCGTATTGAAGATGTTAGCGCATTCTGTGTCAGAGGCTTGAATAACGGTTGCGTGAGTGAGGGTTATTGAGTGTGATGGTCCGGGATTGATAACGCGCCAAAATGTTTTGGGGTTATCGCAGAGCATGCGCTGTAGGTCGCTGTTAAAAAAATGCGTGTTTAGCATTGGTGACAGAAGTCAAGTATTTTTTTTCGGCTGAAAAGTATTTCTCTCACGCTTCGGAACTGCTTCTCAACTTGGCAGCGTGAAAAAGCCGCTTTTTTTTTTATTCTCGAGTCTTTTTAGTGTCTTAGAAAACCAGGGCTTAGAGCGATTTTCACGAAAAGTTATTCTAGGGATAAATTTTTGTTTTAGTTCGTGGAGTTTATCTTTAAATATTAGCCAATTCTCGTTAACAGGTCTCTGGTTATAACCGGCTTCGAAGAGTGAGAAAAAATGCTCAGGTCATGATTAATGGCATTGTAGTTACTCTTGTTATAGAGGGTGATTGTTTTCTTTTGTATTTCATGGCGCTCGGTGCGGAAGAAAAAATCTGCTTGAATGACTTTATGGGTCGCTAATGGGCTCAAAAGTATGTAATGGCTGACAAACTGTCAGGATCAGAGCTTAGTATTATATCTAAAATTTTGCTCGAATCGCCTGCGATGCGTGTTGGGCTGGTTACTAGTTGGTAAAGATTAAAGTTCAAGCAAACATTTAGAAAATCTCTTGATTTTGCACTGATTGGCTGGGAATGAGAGCGGTTGAGCCAGTTTATTCCTGGATAATTAAAATCACCAAATAGAAGAATATGCGCGTTCGGATAAGAGGTCATGAGCTGGTTGAGCATATTATTGAGTTCGCGGGAAAAGTTTTGGCTTGCATGCGGAGGCCTATAACACACGCCGATTATGACTGAATGCGGTGAAGTATGGCACAAAAGCCACATTATCTCTAAGTTAGATAGTAGGCGGATGGGCGAACAAGATAATTCCGGTCCAGCAGCGATCAGTACACCACCCCCTCGAGAATCTGTGCGGTCCTTTCGATAAACAGAAAAATTTGGCAAATCGGCAATAACATCAGCATCAGCGATATCATTAGTAAGCCAGGTATCAGTTAACAAGAGCATGCTGCTGTTAGATGATGTGTCTAATCTAGACACGCGTTCTCGTTTCGGCATAAAACTGCGAATATCAGTGAAGGTTACAGAGAACGAAAGATGATTATTTGGTAAAGTACGGGGACGGGTATTGATTACTTTAGGGGGAGGTGACTGCTATGGCATCTCTTGAACGGTCTGCGATGGGATATGGTGCATATAACGCTTAGCATCAATGTGCAATGTCTTGTAGCCAAGTGAAAATTTAATATTGTCACGACTGAAGTCCGAGGGAGCCGTGAAAGTACACGTAGCCAAGGACCCGAGAATGAGGTCGGCTTGTCGTTTCGAACACAGAGTCACAGCGTCCAGCACCAGCGCGCCGCTCGTGCCAACCACCGCTTCGTTGTCGTCGGCACCAAACACGGCTGTCGCGCGGCGCTAGGCACGTGGCATTATTCCCCCCCCGTGAAAGAAAACATCGTCCCGATGACAAGGTGAGAGGAGAAAAGAAAGAAAAAAAAAATTAGGCGTGAGGTGAACTGTACAATGACGCAAGGTTTCACTTGCAGGGAACGCTCAGTCACGCGAAAAGTACGGCTTTAAGCGCACCACATGCACAATTTCAGGCCGCTGGCGTCGAACACTGACGGTCACAGTTCCATCTGGAATGACTTCGTAATTAACGTTGTTTAAGCGGCGCAGGACTTTATAGGGTCCGAAATAGCGGTGGAGTAGTTTCTCGCTCAAGCCTTTGTGACGCACGGGGGTCCACACCCACACTTGGTCCCCTGGTTCGTAGTGGGCCTCCCTGTGCCGAAGGTTATAGTGTCGAGCGTCGGTGGCATGCTGCTCCTTGATGTGCAAGCGGGCCAGCTGACGGGCTTGCTCGGCCTGTTCTGCGAAATGGGCGGCGTCGGGTTCGACCGCTTCTTCCCCGCACGGGAGCATCGCATCCAACATCGTGCGGGCCTCTCTGCCATATACGAGACGGAACGGCGTAAACTTCGTGGTTTCCTGCGGCGCCGTATTGTAGGCGAAGGTGACATACGGCAGGATCTCGTCCCACATTTTATGCTCAACGTCGATGTACATTGAGATCATGTCGGCCAAAGTTTTGTTCAGTCGTTCCGTTAATCCATTTGTCTGAGGGTGATACGCTGTTGTTGTGCGATGCTCGGTACGGCTGAGAGTCAAGGTGTCCCGCAGTAGCCGAGCTGTAAACGCCTTTCCTCGGTCAGTAATGATGGTAGACGGTGCACCGTGTCTGAGCACAATGTCGTTCATAAAGAATCGAGCAACTTCGCCGGCAGTACCTCGGGCAAGGGCCTTCGTTTCAGCGTAGAGTGTTAAGTAGTCTGTGGCGACTACGATCCACTTGTGTCCGTTCGAGGATAAAGGAAATGGGCCTAAAAGGTCCATGCCCACTTGCTCGAAGGGTGTGAGGGGTGGTTCAATAGATTGTAACATACCGGATGGCTTGAGCGTGGGTTTTTTTCGCCGCTGGCATTGTCGACAAGTCTGTACGTAACGTCTAACGCTCGGAGAAAGATGTGGCCAGTAGTAGTTCTGCCGGACTCGGTTTAGGGTGCGTGTAAAGCCAAGATGCCCTGAAGTTGGTTCGTCGTGGCAGGCCAGGAGGATTTCGTGCCTTAGATCAGCCGGTATAACTAGCAGGTATGTTTTCGCACTCGACGTAGAATTCTTCGTATAAAGCACCCGATTGCGGAGGCAATACGACGACAACCCCCGAGCAAGGTACCGGGGTATTGTAGGATGCCCACCTTCAAGATGGTCAATAATCAGTCGCAGCTCGTCGTCGGCACGCTGTTTGGAGGCGAGATCGGACGTAGTGACTGCTCCGAGGAAGCTATCGTCGTCGGTGGCATCTGACGAAGGAGGGCCGACGGGCGCGCGGGACAGGCTATCGGCATCGGTGTGCTTCCGGCCAGACTTATAAATAACATCGAAATCGAACTCCTGTAGGCGCAATGCCCAACGTGCTAAGCGGCCACAAGGATCCTTTAAGTTTTTCAGCCAACACAACGAGTGATGGTCAGTGATGACGCGAAACGGTCGGCCATAAAGGTACGGGCGGAACTTGGCAGCGGCCCATACTACCGCCAAACATTCTTTTTCAGTGGTGGAATAGTTACACTCAGCACGGGAAAGTGCACGGCTGGCGTAGGCAATTACTTTCTCGACCCCGTCTTGGTGCTGAACTAGAACGGCACCAAGGCCGACGTTGCTCGCATCCGTGTGTAATTCTGTGTCGGCATCATCGTCGAAATGTGCCAGGATCGGGGGTGACTGGAGCCGGCGTCGTAACTCGTCGAAAGCCATCTGCTGCTCGGCGCCCCAGGAAAATGATGCGTCATCTCGAGTCAGGAGAGTCAGAGGGCTGGCCATCTGTGCAAAGTTTTTGATAAAGCGACGATAATAGGAGCACAGCCCCAAAAACCGTCGGACTGCTTTTTTGTGGGCGGGGACGGGAAAGGCAGCAACGGCAGCAAGTTTCTCAGGGTCAGCTCGGATGCCATCAGCACTCACGATGTGCCCAAGAAACTTCAATTCGGTGAACCCGAAGTGGCACTTTTGAGGCTTGAGAGAAAGGTTGGCAGACCGGACAGCTTCGAGAACAGTTCTCAGGCGGCGTAGGTGTTCTGTGAACGTCGGTGAAAAAATTATTACGTCGTCGAAATAAACAAGGCATGTCTGCCACTTAAGACCTGTGAGCACAGTGTCCATCATCCGCTGGAAGGTGGCAGGAGCACAGCAGAGCCCGAATGGGAGGACGCGGAATTCATAGAGCCCATCTGGTGTTACGAAGGCAGTTTTTTCACGGTCCCTCTCATCAACTTCAATTTGCCAATAACCACTCCTGAGGTCAATGGAGGAGAAGTACTTGGCTCGGCGAAGTCGGTCGAGAGAGTCATCAATCCGTGGCAGCGGATAGACGTCCTTCTTTGTCATACTGTTCAGTTTCCGATAGTCAACGCAGAAACGAAGTGTTCCGCCTTTCTTTTTAACGAGGACTACAGGCGAGGACCATGGGCTGCTTGAAGGTTGAATGACGCCATCGGCGAGCATCTCCTTGACTTGCTGTTGGATAGCGTCTCTCTCCCGAGGAGACACACGATAGGGCTGCTGATGGATGGGTCGAGTGCCTTCATGCGTGATAATCCGGTGTTTAATGACCGACGTTTGCTGCACCTTAGATGAAGACGTGAAGCACACACGAAACTCCAGCAATAGATCTTGAAGTTGCCTCTTTTCAACGGAGGAAAGGCTAGAACTGATGTCGACAGCGTGTACGGCATCATCTGGTTCAGTGCTAGGCGTAGCTTCCTCTGAAGCAAAACATTCGGCGACTTCGTGCAGATGGTCGACGTAAGCAATGACAGTGCCACGGAACAGATGTCGATGTTCATTGGAGAAATTGGTGACAAGTACCTCCGTCTCTCTTCCACGAAGGAAACAAAGACCTCTTGCCACAGAAACTCCCAAGGCGAGTGAGAGGGAGACATTAGGCTCAACAACCCGGAGGCCGTGATGTGGCTCGTCACAAGTAACTTTGGCGAGGATGCTGGCGCGTGGTGGCACTGTGAGGCTATCATCGGCGACTCGCAGCGTGGAGTGGGACCCGCGGTACTCATGCTTTTCAGTGGCCAGTTTGGCGGAAAACGTCACCAAGCGGTTCGGTAGATCTATAGTGGCACCGTGCTCACGAAGGAAGTCGATGCCAAGAATAACATCACGAGAGCATTCGCGTAGAACGAGAAAAGTCGCAACAAATGTGCAGCCTCGCACCGTAACCCGGGCTGTACACATACCCAGTGGCACAACCACATGTCCGCCTGCCGTACGTATGTCTGGTCCGTTCCATGGCGTCATCACCTTTTTCAGTGTCCTTGTAAGCCGCCCGCTAAGGATAGAATAATCGGCTCCCGTATCAACTAAAGCGCTGACCTCCTTCGTGTCGACGATAATAGGGATGTCCAGGGAGACCCGGCCAAGACCAGGGCCTGTTGACGACGGTTCGGAGTGAAGTGAGCGGTGTGGTGGCGGAAGCTGGACGGCGGTTGGGTGGTCGGCGTCGGGACAATTCAATGTCGACGGCAGGTCGGAGTGAAGCAAGCGGTGCGGCGACGGAAGCTGGGCGGCAGTTGTGTGGTCTGCGTCGGGGCAATTTAAGCGACGCGGCGGTGATAACTGGTCGGCGATGCGGACGACGTCGGGGCGATCTGGTCTGTGCGGCGAAAACTGGACAGGAATTCGGCGTTCAACGTCGGGGCGAATCGAGCGGTGCGGCGGTGGAAGCTATACGGCGAATCGGTGTGCGGCGGCCTCGCCCCCAAAGGTCGCCGGAGCTAGTTTTCCCGATGAGGACTCGAGGAACCATGGCGTCCAGCGGTATACCGTGACCCAGAGGGTGAAGAGCGACGAGGCGAAGGCGAGCGCGACTCGCGACGAGGAGAATGTGGCAGACTGGCGGGTGACGTACGCTGGCGGGTTACGTACTCGGCGATGTCCTGAGGCCGCTGACCAGGCCGTGGACGAGGGCTGTCGGGGGAAAATCCCCTAAGGCCCATTTGACGATAAGGGCACTGCCGGTACAGGTGACCTGCCTCGCCACAGTGGTAGCAGAGAGGGCGGTTATCTGGAGCGCGCCAGAGATCAGTTTTCCGGGGCGCCTGGCGCCGATCTTCCCAAAGGGGCAGCGGTGCCGCAGCGTGCACAGCGACCTGAGGTTGCGTGTAAGGCGAAGGGGTGGGTAGCAGGGCTGGGCGGCGTGTGACATCAGCATAAGTCATCCGCTCGGTGGGGCCCGGGGGTGGTGGTGGAACGACTGTACTTGTTGGTGGCGTGAGTGCATTCTGGACCTCTTCACGGATGATGCTGGCCAGGGAAGCTGCGCTAGGAGCTCCATGAACTTTCTGGAGCTCCTCGCGAACCACGGTGCGAATGAGGTCGCGAAGGGAGCTCATATCTGCCCCGGGATTGTAGTCGGTTCGGTCAGACGGCGGTAGTGTGGATATGGAATTCAGCGGCCGACCGTACTGGCTGCATCGCTGCTGTAACAGTTTCTCCATGGTCACAGCTTCAGCCAGAAACGCCGCGACGGTGGTGGGCGGGTTCCGCACGAGGCCGGAAAAAAGCTGTTCTTTGACGCCGTGCATCAGGTGCCGAACCTTCTTCTCCTCACTCATGGACGGGTCGGCGCGATGGCAAAGGCGCATGACGTCTTCAACGTACATTGCGACCCCCTCGTTCTGACGCTGAACTCGAGAGGTCAGGGCACGCTCGGCATTCTCTCGGCGGTCACTGTTGGCGTACGTACCGAGGAGCTGACTTCGGAAGGCCGGCCACGTAGAGAATGTGGCCTCGCGGTTCTCGAACCATGTCCGAGCAGCGTCTTCAAGGCTGAAGTAGACGTTCCGCATTTTCGCAGCGTCGTCCCAGCCGTTAAACGTCGCGACCCTTTCATAGTGAGCTAGCCAGTCCTCGGCGTCTTCAAACTGCTCACCGTGAAATGGTTTAGGGGTACGTGGGGTCTGAAGGATGAGACAGGACGAAGGGGTGGAAGGGACAGTCATGGTACGGGCGGGCGGTGTCGTTGCCACAGCCAGAGTCCCTTCGTCAAGAGGGAAGGCCTCGGGGGACAAGCATCGGAGCCGTCGGCTGGTACGATGAACCGGAGTGGTCACGAGAGGCGGCCGCGTAGGGTCGTCCGCAGGAGAAGGGATCATCGATCGCACCTCCACCAGTGTCACGACTGAAGTCCGAGGGAGCCGTGAAAGTACACGTAGCCAAGGACCCGAGAATGAGGTCGGCTTGTCGTTTCGAACACAGAGTCACAGCGTCCAGCACCAGCGCGCCGCTCGTGCCAACCACCGCTTCGTTGTCGTCGGCACCAAACACGGCTGTCGCGCGGCGCTAGGCACGTGGCAATATTTTTTTATTTGGCGAAAGCTACAAGGTGGCTACGCGCGGTTTGGGCAGAGCGAGAGAAGTCTTCGCTGATGCTATAGGATGTGTTCTTTAGTTTCCGGGCATTTGAGAGAATCTTGTCTTTAGTTTTATAGGACGTGAATTTGGCTATTATTGGTCGACAGCGGTCGTCAGACTGGCGTCCAAGACGATGTGTGCGTTCTATTGTTTAGGGTCGATTGATATGTTAAGGCGATCCTGGCAGTGACGAATGATTATATGTTCAGCCTCAGCGTATGTTTCGGTCGTATTAGTGTCTTCAAGGCCATAAAATGTTAGATTGTTCCGCCGCGATCGATTTTCAGCGTCGTCCAAGCGTGTTTCTAATGCAGAGACTAAGCAGCTGTCTGGGCGGCGTTAGTTCGGACAGGTCTGTTTGTAAGGTTTTTAGGGTTTGGTAGTGGTTCTCCAGGTCGGTTATTCTTTCGTTCAGATTGGAGATGGTTTGGTTTGTCGTTAGTAGTTGGTTTTTTATTTCGCCCACCTCGGCGATGAGTAGGGATTGACTGGCTGAATTTTTTTGCAGTTCGGCAAGAATGGTGTCAGAATCAGGACCGGGGTTAGTTTCAATATCACCAGATAACAACAGAAGGGAGCGGGCAAAATCGGCAACGATAGCACTCAGACACTGTGGGCTTGGCAGCTGCACTAAGAAGTAGTTACTAGTTTTCTATGCGAATAGGCTATATTTTGCACCAACCTGCATTGCCAGGAAGAGCGTATTAGGGGTCTTTGGCATGGCACAGCCACCAAGCCCACGAAGTGTCGTTGACGGATGCTGAGGTTTTATAGTTGAAGATGGTGATGCCGACTGTGATGGGGCGATCCAGGAGACAGCGAGGGTTGGGCAGATTCGTGGTGGTGTGTCGACGGCAGCGGTGACGTTGAAGTCATCATCATCATCAGCCTGATTATACCCACTGCAGGGCGAAGGCCTCTCCCATATTTCTCCACTTAACCCGGTTCTGTGCTAGCTGCATCCACTTGACCCCTGCGAACTTCTTAATCTCATCCGCCCTTTAACCTTTCTGCCGCCCCCTGCTACGCTTTCCTTCCCTTGGAATCCAGTTTGTTACCCTCAGCGACCATCGGTTATCCTCTCTTCGCACTAAATGTCCTGCCCATGTCCATTTCTTCTTAATTTCCACTAGAATGTCGGTAACTTGAGTTATTTCTCTGACCCACTCTGCACGCTTTCTATCTGTTATGTTACCCCTACCATTTTTCGTTCCATAGCCCTCTGGGTTGTCCTCAACTTAAGTAGAACTCTCTTGGTTAGCCTCCACGTTTCAGCCCCATAGGTGAGTACAAGCAAGATGCAACTGTTGTATACTTTCCTCTTGAGCGATACCGGTAAGCTGCTAGTCATAATCTGCGAGTGCTTGCCAAATGCGCTCCATCCCAATCTTATTCTTCTTTTTATTTCCTTTTCATGGTCCGGATCTGTGGTTACTACCTGTCCTAAGTAGACATATTCGCCTACTACTTCCAGTACTTCGCTACCTAATGTAAACTGCTGTTTCTTCCCGAGGCTGTTGAACATTACCTTAGTCTTCTGCATATTGATTTTCAAGTAGCCGTTGGACGTAGGACGTTGAAGTAGCCAGCCTCAAATCCGCCGCGGCCAAAATAAATCGCAGGTAGGGATGACGAAGCCGACTGCGCAGTCGTCAGGCCAGGCAGAAAAGCAGCGAAGTTCGTGACATGCACCTGCATTGTCAGGAAGAGCGGATTAGTGGTCTTTGCCATGGTACAGCCACCAAGCCACCAAGCAGTTAAAGCCCCTTTGTATTGTATCAGTCGCGCATGCGCTCTGGCCGTTATCATGCAGCCGCTTATAGGCTATATATACCAGCAAGCAATCTCGAAAAAACGCTCTTCTTCTTGTTGCTTCCACGCTGCGTGTTCGCTGTTGGACGCCAGAACTTGGTGTCAGAAGTGGGATGGCGTTCACGTATGCAAAAACGCACTGATCGAAGCGGTGCCACTGTGCACTGCATGATGGATGTAGTGAAGCCACCGCCGCCGCTGGTGCTGTCCGGTAGCACCGCGAAGAACTGGAGCCTCTTCAAGCAGCGGTTCGAGCTGTTCCTGCAGGCCATGGAGTCGACGAAAGAACCACGGCTGGAAGGAGCCAAAACCGCACTGCTGCTCACCGTAGCCGGGGAAGACGTTAGGCCTCATTCTCACAGCCGGACCAGTGAGCGCGCTCGCTTCTCTCACGTGACTCTACGTCACGGCTTCCGTGTCGCTACCGAGCCAGCGCTGGTATAGCGCTGGCGGAGCGGCCGCGCGGCCATCGCGGGCTCGCATGCAGACGGCTGTGCGCGAACACAGAGAGAGAGAGAGAAAAGCGGGGGTTGCTCTCCTGTTTGGTGCCCCGCGAAGCGCACGCTGACAAGAGACAACAGATGCCGTTTCTTTTTTTATTTTTTTTTTATTTTTCAATGCACGGGTGTCGCAGCTAAACATGACCTCCTGCAAACTTAACGATATTTTAGTTGTATGTTTGAATGGGTGCATCAAAAGAAATTCTGCAAGTTCTGGCGACCCATTCCTTTATTGATGACAGAGTTATTATATATGTTCCTATATATTTCTTCGATTTCGCTGACTGCCATAAATAATATTATAGATGTGCGCATTTATGCTGAGCTTGGATACTGGCTTGATATATATCCTTACCCATTTGCTGTTCCGTAGTACGTGCGGTGTTTGTACTGAGGCTGACATAAGAAGGCGTTCCAACTCTGAACTGCTGCGAAAAGCCGCGACACTAAAAGCGGAATATAAGAGACGGGTAATTTTTTTTTTTTTATCTGAGATGGTGAGGTAACACTATTTTCAAGTAGTAGATTCAGAATTTCACTCCCTTTCATTTTGGAGCTACGCAAACGGTACCTCGTTTCAAATAGTTAATCTGGTAGTTTTTTTCGCCAACCTAAGTCGATCCAAACGCAGAACAGGTTCTTGACAAATTGAAATCATGTAAAGCATGTGGCTCACAAGTTGAGCTAAGAGCCATTATGTAGACACAGCCAGAACCAAAAACAAGTACGGAGTGGCAAACAAGGTTCGAGGCAGTAAGGAAGAAGTCAAAACGACTGCCACACAGGTGAAGAAGGGAAAGGAAGAGGTAATGGGCGAGGTGAGGAAAGGAGCAGAGGACAAAACTGAACAAAGAAAAGAGAGAGAGAGAAAAAAATGCAAACAGCGGGTAAATGGCGCGGCAAGTAAAGAAAAAGCATATCAATGGGGAAAAGAAATGCAAGAAAAGGTCGCAATCTCCCCGCAAGACAGAGAACCCTTAAAAAAAAAAAAAAAGCTGTGACGAAACTGCGTTTCAAGAGGAAGCCACAGCTTTTGAAGCCGCATTGCTTGCACTTGCATGTGATAGCGAAATATTAGGCGCTACCTGAATATCACGAATGGTGGTATCGACAGGAACGTTTCATTGCTGGTGAACAATGCTGTCTTGAGTTGCGTGGAGTTTCGTACAGCTACTGAAGCACCAAAGCACAAGAGGCTAACAAAAAATGCCGATTTTATTTAATTTTGCAATATGCAGGACGTCACAGCTAACCTCGACTTCCGACAGATTTGCGTGAAATATTATTTCAGTCGGCGCCATTCTAACTTGATTTTTTAATGCTTGTATCAAAACCATCTTGCCATGTTGTCGCGAACAATTCTTTTATTGATAGAATAGTTCATTACGTTTTCTGTGATTGTGCTGATTGCGAAGAATGATTTTATTGGAGTGAGCATAATTTTCTGCGGTTTAATACATGCTTGCTATAATTATACTCATTTGTTTTGGCGCAGTACGCGTGGTGTTTGTACCGTTACCAAAGCTGAGATGAAAACGCTTTCTAGCTCTAAACTGCTTCTAGAGCACGTGAGACAGCACGCTTCTTTTTTTTTCCCCGTACAGACGCGGAGTTTACGACTTCCACCGCTGCAGAGAGGGCAGCCGCCCTCCGTATTTCTTTTTTTTTTCTTGCAGGAGAAAAAAAAAAGCGCTCTGACGTAGAGTCACGTGGGAGCGGCGAAGCCCCGCCCGAACAGGTTTGACGGCGTCCGGCGGCCATTTATGTTTGAACATCCACGGCCGGTCTCGGGGGAGAGCGCGCGCTCTTTCTTACGGCCTTCTCAATCACCCCGGGAACAATGGGAATGTTTCTCCTTGAGTTGCGCTCTCCGCCACCGCAAGGGGCGCGACCTGCTCACTGTTCGCTCCGCGTCTGCTTCAGCGGCGGCGGGTGGCTTTTGCCTGGTTTCGCGCTGTCGCTCGCGAGTTTCGTGGTTAGTGCAGCCCCGAAATTAAAGAACACAGAACGTAGATGATGCAGCGGCATGTCGTCAACGTACTACACACGCGAAAGGTTATAAAAAACACTGACGTTCAGCAAACGTTCGACAAGCATGGCATACATTGGGGCATGGTAGCTGCTTTTGTCCATTTTAGTCCGAATTTTTCCCAAGCCTGTACAAGAATAGGGGAAAAAAACTGAATGAGAAGTGATCTCATCGAAGCTTCTTCAAGGCTAACATGACAGCAACTCGTCTGCTACAGCAAAACCGCCTTTAGCGCTAGATGCGAAACCAATCATGTAACGCCGAAGATGAAAACAATTTCATAAAAATGAAATGTAAATTGCAAAATGCTTGCATGATATAAAGTGTTAGTATAACAGTCAAAGTAAACATTATAGAGTTGAGTTTTAAATGTTATTACAATTCATATATTAGCCAATGTGTGGTATTATACACATTATTTTAATTTTGCAAATAAACATTGTTTTATTGAAATTTTTGCATGATATTAAGCTTGTTATGAAAGCACTAAAAATGGTTTGATATTCATGACACCACTTGTGCTCGAAGTGGTAAAAAGAGGCCAATAAATGATGCAGGTGATACTAGATGCAATGATTTACAAATGAGTTGACCTGTTATATCGAAAGTATGCAAGAAACTTTAAAGCGTTAAAGTAGGACACTCTCACTGAAGACTCATTTCAAGCCCTATATAGCGACCCATTGAGGCTCTCTTCGGGAGAGTAAGGTTAATGTGCGGAAGGGAATGACATGCTAGATGCGAGGGCCGTAACAGCTAGCGGCACATGACTACATTGTTTCATCTGAGAGCAAAAGCAAGGCAATGAAGGAAGTGATGGCATCTCCTACCATCCCATTTCCCACTGTCACATATTCCGGTTTACCTTACGCCGCTGGATATATCGTTTAGTTAACCAACTTCGGGTGTGACGCTTGCTCTATTCCTCTTGAAACTAGCAAAAGAAGCAGCCCCATGTAGTATGCTCTTCTACGAGGACAATATTCTAGTGGACTGCATTATCCGAAACTAGAGCTTGTTGCCCTATTGGACAAGCTTTTTTTTTCTTTTCTTTTTTAGAAAAAGCTGCCGTGCACCTACTATACTAACAAATGTTCTCGAAGTACTTAAGATCCTGATTCAGTCAGCATTTCAGAACTCAACACTGAGTTGCTAGAAAGGAATTGACAACAGCTATATTATTAGGTCCGCTTCTTTGATGTTTGAAACATTTCTCAGAATTCTTCTTCTCAATTAATTATACCAGGAAAGTGACAGAGAAGACCGAGAGGCCAACTCCTTATGTGCACAAGCCGTGCAGGAAGATCTTGAGACTGAATTTTCTAGACGCAGGTCGCGTTTTGATGAATTGATGAACATATATGCAATGTGTAACTTTTAAGGACAATTTGTTTATTGTTTGCCGCTCTTTTCGATTCTGCTTAACTGTTTATGCCCATTTCCTTGATTAAAAGCATATATACATCTTGGGTCTTTCAACTGACTGATATGTTTTGAACGAAGCTAGAACAGCCCACTCCACTAGACAAGTGAAATTTTTATTATATGAGTAAATTTTTGTTCTTTACTCTGAATCTGAGACGCGCCATGAATTTTTGCCCGTGCCTCTTCTGATCTAAACGGTAGCGGTTGACAGAATCTCCACCCAACAGTTCACTATGCACTCACGTTAGGTCGCGCTACACCTGCTTAAAACATTCAAAGGCACATCGCATAGCCTGGTAAATTTAGTTTTGTACAAAACTTAGGGGTAAAAAATGTTGAACTGTTCCCGAAGCTTCATTCGACCGTGCAAGGCCGCACTGACGAAGGAGGGCGCGCGTGAGCGGATTGTTGACTGTATTTTATTCCTCGTACACGATAAATATTCGATGTTGATTACGGATTTTGTATAAATCATAAGGGGTGAAATTTCAGGACTTGCTGGTTGCAACTGACGCGGGCGAAGCTAAATGCGAGCGCGCGTTTCCCTTGCGCGTGAACGGGTGTAGCGGAGGAGCAGCAGTGGGGCGGTGCCGACCCCACCGAGGCGCGGCGGGCGGTAGAAACAGACCCCATTGGAGAGGCCGTAAGAGAAGAGAAGCGCTCTCTCCCTCGAAACCGGCCGTGGAACATCGCGCCGCTCCATCCGTCGTGCGGTGTCCCCCACCGGTGCCGCCGCGACGGAGAGGAGCACCGGCTGTGAGAATGACGGCTACGCGGGCCGCCACCATCTTGGGACGCGTTCCAATTCTCGCAAAGTAGTCTCGCGAAGACGGCTTCGCCGAAGTCAACATCGATGCAGACTACTTTGCTGTCTAAACATGGCGGACAGTGCGCGGTTCGCGCTCTAGAATATTGGGCAGTGGACGGCCGGCGCCGGAGAGCGGGCCGCTTTTGCGATGACAGGAACCGACTACCGCGAGAGGGCGCGACGTGCAACAGGGGTGCCACGTTCGCCGCTCGGCGCGTAGCGGCCGCGGGGATAGCAGGGGTACAGAGGAGGGGCGCGGTTCTCTTTGGAGCTATTTTGACACGTTGCGCAAATGGTGTGATATTTAATAAAAGGGCTACTTATTACAAGTGCTTAAACTCATCCCTGCCATTCCGTTACGTTAATTTGGAGACGCCGTGCTCGCTTGGGCAGTCCTACGGAGCATCGCGCGTTGTTTGAATCACTATTTCAAACTCTTTCAACATTTCTCCCTGCGGACAGCCATAATCGTCCAGATGAGCTTGTACTTACTGTTTTCAAAAAAGCGTGGTGTTTTGCATTCGTTCTTCCATAAGGAAATAAAGGCTACTGCCGAGGAGCGCTGTATTAACACGCGGAGAAAAACAGTATACATGCGAATCAAAGCTTGTGCTTCGTAAGGTCTCTTAGGAACAGCTTATTTTTTACGAACATTATTTACGAACACCTGCTTACATTTTGCTGCTTGTGCTTATTCATACATAACAACGTTTATCTTAAATCGTCATTAATTTGTAATATATCTCTTTAATAGGTGTTCTTTATGTGCCCTAATCACCGCTTATAGAAATTGCAAATACAGTGTGCGAGCAAAACACATTTATTTATTACCGTTCTAACACAAAGCAATGCGGTATTTAGCGGCAAAAAGAAAAAAAGGAAAATATAAGCGACTCAAGCATTTATTTTCTGTTCGTGATTAGCAAATACATATATCGCGGATATTTGTTTACGTGCCGCTGACCAAAGGGTGAAGCAGCTGTTTAGATTTAAAAAATGTCAAGTACAGCTAGGGCAATACTTCAGATAAAATATGAAAAATTGAACCTGTCACATATACGTATACGAGGGAATACGTTCATAGTGGGCACTTGAGAGCTGACGCTTTACTGGCATCAAATGGCTCAGAGCAAAAAAAAACTTATAATTGCGCGTCGTATTGGCAGATATGATGCAGGTCTTGGCGTGCACCGCAAGAAAACAAAAAATGCGAAAACGGTGACGGGCACCAAATGCACATGCAAATAATATAAGGCCAAATTCAGATGCGGACACTAATGTATGTTTATTCTTCGAGTGTGTGGTATGGAAATGTGAGTAATCGACTGAATAAACTCGCCAACCACTGCTTGCCGGACTATAATCGGGCTAATTGCCGCGGGTACTCTTTGCAGAACTGATCAGGCTATAATTGTTAACAAGGTTGATATTACACGTAAAATACTTCCAAGGGAATTCAATTATTTTCCCCTTGAGAACTCTTGTCGTGGTTCGCTTCCTTCGCAAAAAGCGAAGCCGCAAAAACACATGAAATTTCATTATTTCAAGTGAGCTTTGTGGTGCTCTAAGTAGGTAAAATTTTTGAATCTCCACATTTTAGATGAAGGTTGCAAAATCTGAAGTGCAAAAGCGTCCAAAAGGATCGTACACCCGAGCCAAATTTTTGGGCAAATTGCGACTATAGCTTGGAGCCTATGGCGCAGTTTTTGTTCGTGGCGAAAAACCGTGCCGACCTCACAACCTCTCTTTCGCTGAAGAATTATGTAGCGGAAGCGAATTAGGCGTACACTATAGCCTCTGCGTCCTCTATTTTCCATTGTTCTTTTTTTTTTTTTTTCAAAGCTATACTTCTTTTTTTTTTTTTTTTCATTTTATATGTGCACCAAAACAGGACTAGAGCGATCTTCTGGGGTCAATGACTTACATATTACCGGTTGCTTGAGCACGCAGAATAAAAACTACATAGAATGAAAACATTTTCTGGAACAATTAGGTCATTGTCAAACTATAATGCATTGAGATTAAATGTCTTAAGTATAGCGCGCATCTCTGGGTACTTAAAGCTACCCCTTACAACAATGTTCCAACTTATGGAAAGAAAATAAAATGGTTTATTCTTATATGAGTGTAGAGTTTTACAAAGTTGTTGACTTAATTTTCGACGCTTATATCTACGCGAACGATTGCAGCCTTTTTGTGCACTGCTTTCTTCTTAATTACCAGGCCTCAATTTGGTTCTTAAGCTCGATTGTTTCCCTTTTTTTTATTGCCTGTCATATTTCTCAAATTTTCTTCGTCTTTAGCTGCCGGCTTTCTTCACCGTCGTGCGTTTGCTGCGCCGCACGACAATTCCAAACGTTTGTTCACATTAGCGGTCGCTCTTTTCACGGCACGGCGTGCCTCCTTTCTCCCTCCCTTGTAGGCGACACGTTTCTTTTCTTTTTTTCTGTGCATCCTTTATTTCCCACTTCTTCCACCTTTCCTGACCCACTGTGTTTGGTTATTTAGTAGCCGTTTACCTGGTGTAGTGTCGTTCGTTTTTCATGTCTCTGCCTCTATGCGGGGTAGTCCATATTTAATTCATTCGAACTGAATGCCGAATTTTCTTGTGGCTTCAGGGAACTTACTGTAGTCGGCATAGTCTGCGCGTGAAACAACGGAATATACCATTTTTGACTGTTTTGATAATGGGGTTACTGTTGCCAGCTTTAGTCAGCGCTCGAACGCACATGTTGCATGTTTGACTTCTTCATACATCCCGTCTCCACACTGCCCTCTTTTCAAAACGAGTGCATTTCTGGACGTCAATTAGGTGCTTCAGGAATGCTAAAGCAAGCTGTACGGCGAGTGAAGCGTGGTGTACCAGTCTGAATTTGTGCGCCCTCTCCAAGCTGTTTTCTTCGGATTCCAGCTCCTGTCATGTTGCTTCCGCGAGGTGTTGCCGACCGCCAAAAGGGAAAATTAATTAGGTGGTTGCTAGCAGTACTGAGCCCCATTAACCGGCATATTTATAAAATCTTGTCGCGAACAGCTCGAGACGACGCACAAGCAAACAAGAACGTACAGTGCGCGCGGTATCCACCCTGCATACGCGGGCGCCCGGACGGCTGACACACCAGTTGCTGGTGGCGCCCTCTGCGCTGCGGCCCCTCCGTCATCGCAAAAGCGCACCCCGCTATAGTGCTCTAGAACATTGGGCAGTGTGTCGACCACGCCGTCAAATGCATGGGAGCATAGAGTTAATACAAAGACTCTAGAGGGAAAGCTGGGCAGGGAAACGTGCTTCCCACTGGTTCGTCGCCATTATCAAATTTGTGATTGTGGCCAGCACAGTTTCTGCTCACTGCGTCAAAAATGAATAAATGTTTGAAAAAGTTTTAAAAATCACTGCATATAACACAACTGTAGGAAATTTCTATAAATTGTTTTCATGTTTCAAGCCCATTATGTAATCTTTCAGGCACCTTCTTGGTCGTAAAGGAATGATGTAGAACGATTGGAAACCATGTTTGCGAGCAGACGTAGCAGCCGCCCTTTGAGTTTCGGTTTCAAATTTCAGTTTTCGAGCGCCTCGAGGTCAGACACTTGAAACAACGAGAAGTTTATAGCAAACAGGTGCTTGCTCTTTCATGCATCGCGATGGCGCCTTCCTGCACTGTATGCAAGGCAACAGCTATAAAAGGATCCGGCACATCGCTTCACGTGTTAGTAGACGTGCCACATTTTATATTTGCAAATTTCATAATAGGTGTTCATAATAATACCTGTGCAAACTACAGCTTTCTTTCAAGCAAGTCAAGTTATGCTAGATTAGATTTGTATGCTTGATTCTTTCCCCTCTTTCTTTTTTCCTCTTTAATCTTTAGTTTTACATTTTTTTTTTATGTCAGCTGACAGGCATGTATGCTCAGACTTGTCTTACGCTGCTAAAAACTGCCCTACAAGCCTTCTGTTGGCTTTGGCAGGCCAATATATGCATCATGGCATTCCACGAATTAAACATTATTATGATATACTTACATGATCTCGTTTGATGCTACATGGCTGTGAAATTGCACACTATGAGATGACTAAAATGCTCAGTCCATAAGTTCGGGCTGCAACTCGAATAAAAGGTCTTCAGTGATATGCCTTACCGCTGTGTGCATATCTTGCCATGAGATGCACAAAAACCGTTATGATCCTGTTTATATTTAGGTATATTCAGCTTCCTTATTGCCATTTCCCCAGCATACTAGGGGACACATTATGATAATTTTAAAATGTGAATGATCGAGTGTTTTCAGTGGCATCTAAATTTGTTTTAGAGTAATGTTTTGCATCACTAATACATGCGGTAATACAGAGGATATTATTTAGTGCATTTCTGATTTCTCATAACTGCTACTCCGTATACTGAAGAACAAACAGTTGTTAAAATGGCTGGAGATGATGCTGTGGTGAGATATAATCCCATTGCGACATCGTCCCGCGCCAGAAAAGATACGTCAACTTCATCCTATACGAAACGCAAGGTAAAAAAATGCACAAGGTCCACAGGAGTTAAGAAGCCTTTGAAATTTACAAAAGTAAACAAAATAAAAAATACGCACACAAGGCAAATCAACAGTAAACACACACGAGCACCCTTTGACATTTACTGTATGCAGCACTAGCCATCCGGGGATAGATCAAGAGGGCTGTTGCTGTGGAATTCGTCACTATTTTTTTTTAATATACTGTGGTCGCCGTCTTGCGCCAAAGCAAATTTCTGACGTGTTTTCAGGTGATCAGGCACAGAGGAGATGCATGTGTCCTCGACAGACGAAATGCATGCGAAGCGCGTAACAATCGCAGGGATAGCCCGCCTTACGATAACAACCCGGAAGAGGTAGGAGACCTATGTGATGTTACAGTAGGTACGCGACGCAACATACCACCAGAAATGCTCCAGAAGCGACGATTCTGCGGTTGTTTACAGCACCTACTCTACAGTAACACAGTAGCCGCCAGTTAACTGCACGCCGCCATCTTCCCACGATCTACGTTGCCAACTTCAAACCATCTTCATCTGCCAGATTTAGCAAGTAAAAATCATCTGGCAACCAATGAACAGTGTGATGATGGCGGCAATCACGCGGTCACCGCTCGAATGCATTGGCTGAACGGACAGCATTCCCTCTAGAGTCTTTGTATTAACTACAGGGTCTTGAATATTTGGGGGCTGGAATTTAAAAAATTCCTATGCAAAATCTACTACCCCATTCCAGCTGAAATAACGTTCACAAAGTAGCAAAATATCGTCTACGTTATCTGATAAGTGATTCAACATTGGTACTTGCCTAGATTTTCCGAAATCGAGGAAAAACTGCTCTCGGCGGCGTGTACAATTTTCGCAGAAGAGTCGAAAAGCTATTTTGACATGATACGTCATCTGTCGAGCAGTGAGACAAGCTCCATCCCGGCCGTTGGCGCGCTTGCCTCGCTGCCCGACAGATGACGCATCATGTCAAAATAGCTTTTCGACTCTCTTCTGCGAAAATTGTGCACGCCGCCGAGAGCAGCTTTTTCTCGATTTCGGAAAATCTAGGCAAGTACCAATGTTGAATCACTTATCAGATAACGTAGACGATATTTTGCTACTTTGTGAACGTTATTTCAGCTGGAATGGGGTAGTAGATTTTGCAAAGGAATTTTTTAAATCCCAGCCCCCAAATATTCAACACCCTATATATGCATGGGAGCGAGGGGCCGCTTTTGCGATGACGGAGGCGCCGCAGCGCAGAGGGCGCCACCAGCAACTGGTGTGTCAGCCGCCCGGGCGCCCGCGTATGCGTGCTGTGCGGCGGGGCGGATTCCGCGCACACTGTACGTTCTCGTTTGCTTGTGCCTCGTCTCAGTCTGCTGGCGTCAAGATTTTACAAATATGCCGGTTAACGAGGCTCAGTACTGTTAGCAATCATCTAATCTATTATCCATTTTGGCCGTCGGCAACACCTCGCGGAAGCAACATGACAGCAGTTGTGATCCGAAGGAAACAGCTTGGAGAGGGGCGTACGATATAGACAGCACAGCACGCTTCAGTCCCCGTACATCTTTCTTTAGCATTCCTAAAGCACCTAATTCCCATTTTGGAATGCACTCAATTTGAAAAGAGGGTAGTGTGGAGACAGGATGTATGAAGAAGTCAGAACGTGCAACACGTGCGTTAGAGCCCTGACTAAATAAAGCTGGTCATCGGTAAACCATTAATTAAAATAGTCCAAAATGGTATATTCCGTTTTTTCACATGCAACCATGCCGACTACAGTACGTCACCTGAAGTCACAAGAAAAGTCGGCATTCAGTTCGAATTAATTAAATGTGGACAACCCCGCATGGAGGTAGAGATATAGCAAAGACATGAAAAACGAGCGACACACCAGGTAAGCTGGCTATTGAATAACGGAACACAGTGGGTCAGGAAAGGTGGAAGAAGTGAGAGGTGAAGGTAAAAAAAAAAAAAACCCAAAAAAAGTGTCACCTACCAAGGAGGGATAAAGAAGCGGAAGGCACGCGGCATCGTGAAAAGAGCGACCGCGAATGTGAACAAAGCCGCTGAAAATGGAGATATATGAAAGGCAATTAAAAAAGGAAACAACGGAGCTTAAGAACCAAATGAAGGCCTAGCTGGGAAGAGGAAAGCAGTGCACAAACAGGCTACAAGCGGGGCGTGCAATCGAACGAGTGTAAAGATATGTGTCGAAATGTAAGAGCCAACAACTGTGTGAAAATGTACACTAATATAAAAACAAACCTTTTTTTTTTTTTTCGTTCTTGTAACGGATAGCTTTAAATACTCAGAGATGTGCGCCATACTAAAGACATTTAATCTCAATTCGAGCAACCGGTAATATGCAATCATTGCCCCCAGAAAATCACTCTAGTCCTGTTTTGTATTGGTTTCACCGCGCTAACACATTGAACGACTGAAAAGACAAACACCACGGAGCGCAAATACAAAATGGTTTTGGTGCAAATACAAAATGAAAAAAAAAAAGGATAGCTTTAAAAAGAAAGAACGAAGTAAAGATAAAGGACGCAGATAGTGTGCGCTTATAATTAGTTTCCGCTAGATCATCCTTATAACGTCAAAACGTTTAGTTTACTATATATGGCGGGATATGCAGCTCTTAACATTGTGCGATTGAGAGGTTGCTCGGTTTCTCACCAAGAAGAAAAACTGATCCATAGGCTCGAAGTTACAGGTAGCAATTCACCCAAAAATTTGACTCAGGTGGTCCGTCGCCTTCGCACTTCAGATTTTGCAACCTTCCTGGTAAGTGCGGAAGCTAAAAAATTTTAGCGGGACCAGAAAGCTCGCACTTGAAATAATGAAATTTCATGTGCTTTTGAGGCTTCGCTCTTTGCAAAGTCAGCGAACTGCGACAAGAATTCCCAAAGGGAAAAATAGTTAAGTTTCCTTGGAAGTATTTCACGGGTAATATCAACCTTGTTATAGTTTTCCTAGAGGAACAAATATAGCCTGATTAGTTCTGCAAAGTGTAGCCGGCAAGCAGTCCGAATATAGTTCTGTAAGCAGTAGTTGGCAAGTATATCTAATCGATTACCGTACCACACACTCGAAACACGCATCACTGTCCGCATTTAAATTCGGCCTTATATTAATAGCTTCCGAGGCTCGTTATCTTTTTTCGCGTTTTTCCATTTTCTCTCGGTAAGAACTGCATCATAGACAACGCGCAACTATAAGTGCTTTTATTTTTTTTTTCGCTCCGCATATCTGCCATTTATGCTAGTAAAGCGTCAGCACTCAAGTGCCCACTATGAAACTATTCTCCGCATGTGATAGGATTAATTTTTCATATTTTATCTGAAGTATTGCCCAGCTGTACTTGACTATTTTTTTTTCATCTCTACAGCTGGTTCACCACTTGGTGAGTGGCACTTAAAAAATAAATGTCCGCGATATATGTATCTGTTAATCACTAACAAAGAATAAATGCTTCAGTCGCGTATACGTCTTTCTTTTGCGGTAAATACCGCAGTGCTTTAAGTTACTATGGTTATCAATAAATGTGTTTTCCTCGCACACTGTATTTGTCATTTCTATGAGCGGTGATTAGGGCACAGAAAGAACACCGATTATAAATATATATTACAGATTACTGACAATTTATGGATAAACGTTGTTATATATTGATAAGCACAAGCTACAAAATGTAAGCAGGTGTTCCTAAATAAGGTTCGTAAACAATAAGGTATTCCTAAAGCGGCCTTACAAAGCGCAAGCTTTGATTCACATGTATACTGTTTTTCTCCGCGTGTTAGTAGCGCTCCTCGGCACCAGCCTTTATTCCCTCACGGAAAGAACGAATAAAAAACACACGCTTCGTTGGAAACGTTGAGTACAAGTGTCTCATCTGGACGAATTATGACTGTCCGCAGGACGAAGAAACGCTGAAAGAGGTTCAAATAGCGATTCAAACATCGCGCGCTGCACCGAAGAGAAACCCAGGCGTGCACCGCATCTCCAAGAGACGTAAAGGAATTTCAGGGATTATTTAAGCATCTGGAATAACTAGCTTCTTTAATAAATATCGCATTAATTGCGTAGCGTGTGAAAATAGCTGCATAGAGAAACGCGCCCCTCCTCTGTACCCGCCGCTATCCCAGCGGCCGCTTCGCGCCGAACGGCGATCCTGGCACCCCTGCTGCACGTCGCGCCCTCTCGCGGAAGCCGGTTGCGGTCATTGCTAAAGCGGCCCGCACTCCGGCGCCGGTCGTGACATTGCCCAATATTCTAGAGCAGTATAGCTGAAGCGGTTGCTAGGCAGTGACGCGCCAGCTCGGCTCAACCGTGGCTACGGCCGATGCTACGCGACGAGGCGAAGCCTGCAAGGCCCATCGAAACCTGCTGCCGGATTGCGCACCGCTCTCAAAGGCCTATGTCCTATTGGTCAGTTCTGACCGGCGGCCATATTGCTTTTCTGCGTCACCAGTGGACGTCATGAGACGTCATGAACACAAAAGAAACGATGACGCTGAGCACCTAAGTATGGCCGCTAGTTGAGAGCGTTTTTTTTTAGAGCGACAGAAGCAGTCTCAAACGTTTGAGGGTGAAAATGGCGGCCGCGTACATTGCGATGCGCCGCTGTGAGGCAATGTATCGGCGATCCACGACGAAGAATGAATTACGAAGACGCGTTTGACTTGCCGGACGAGTTATTCCGACTCTACCTAGAAATGTGGCGCAACAAACACAATCGCATGCGAAGAGACACAACACACGCACACATTCTCTTCGCATGTGATTTTGTTTGTTGCGCTACATTTCTGGGTATTATGCAGCACCAACTTGCCCCTCAAGCTGTTACTACGACTCTGTTCAACTCGGGAACAAGCAGAAAGTGTAGTGACTGTGCGACGATTGCCGACGAACATCGATGAACGGCGGCTTGCGGGCAAGTGCGTCGTCACCGCGGCGGCAAGCGCATCGCATTTTTTTGCTACCGGAGGCTTAAAACACCACGATTGTACCATGCTTCCAACGTACTACGTAGGGAATGCAAGATCGTTTGCATCACACAGTGCGCCGTTAGCGGAAGCCATCGGGCGGAACACTGATTGCCGTCAAGGGTACGGAAACAAGTCGCTAGGCAAGGGGTTTTACGCACGTTGTGAACAACACAATAGTGAGTAGATATTGTTTTTGGCTTCTTGTGTTTGCCTAAGAGTGCGGAAGATCATAGTAAACTTGTATTGTGCCTGCTTTATCTCAGATCTGCGACGCGAACACGCGCATTTCGTGACCCTCGCTGCCCCGCCGGACCAACGCCTCCTCCACGACGCGTTCGTCTAGTGGTACTCTGTATCGAAAGGTGAACGAAGGTCTGCTGCACACCTGCGTTTTTTTCCTGGTTAAGCTCTAATAAACCCGTTTTGGTCATCGAAAGATCTTGATTATATGCATTGATTTGTGGAATGGACCACTTGTAAGTCGGCTTCTCTGCAAGGCTTTTTTTCCAGTGCATTGTTTGAAGAAACGCACAGAGGCAAGTTCTGTTTTCTTTTCAACAGTTGTCTTCAAGGTGACCTAGCGACAGCTGTCGAAAGGGTTCAATAGCTGTATACCTGCCCTTTATATGTAAAGTACAGGATGAAGGCACTATTGATCCAGGCAGCACAAGACAGTGGCCCAATATTGTTAATGTATTGGCAAACGGTGGTCCTATAGAGGCCCAACTTTGCCGCTGTCTGACCAACATCAGTCAAGCCAATCCAAAGACATCCAACGATGGACCAAGGTTCACGGTGTTCACCCAATGTTGGTGCTACCGTTCTAGAACGTTGGCGACGTTGGACCAGTTTATCCGACACTTTCCCGATATTGGTGCAACCACCTTTAGAAAATGGCTACATTGGACCAGTTTGCCTTACGTTCACCCAATAGCGGGTGTGCCACCTCTAAGAATTGGCTACATTGGGCCACTTTGTACTGTGTGCTCCCATTATGGGCTTTGCCGGGTTTAAGCACTGTCTATGTTGGACTACATTTTCTGGTCTCATTCCAATATTTGCCAAACTGTTCTAAAAAACAGCCGACAATGGACCACATTGTCGCTTGATATCCCGATATTGTTTCCGCCACGTTGTGGCCTGGCTATACTTAATTTCGAAATAATATTTAGTGTTATTATTCAAATCAAAACAGGGATCGATGTTCGCATACTTTAATACAGGCGTACTAGAACCAATTCAATGAAATTTCTCAGAAGGAATTTTATTTGTTATTTGTTATTTAAGCATGTTATTTGTTACTTTATTTGTTATTTTTTGTCTCTACAGCCTTTTTATTCCACCATGAGCCACAGGCCACAGCACACGGCGGTGCATATAAACGTAATGTTCAGAGCTGTTTTTGGAGAAACACATGGCTATCTCCGCGATTTTCGCTTGAAAGTAGCAGGGAGAGGTTATATCTAATTAAATATTGTCACGACTGAAGTCAGAGGAAGCCGTGAAAGTACACGTAGCCGAGGACCCGAGAAATAAGGTCGGCTTGTCGTTCCGAACACAGAGTCACTGAGTCCAGCACCAGCGCGCCGCTCGTGCCAACCA
This sequence comes from Amblyomma maculatum, assembly GCF_055883805.1. NCBI lineage: Eukaryota > Metazoa > Arthropoda > Arachnida > Ixodida > Ixodidae > Amblyomma > Amblyomma maculatum. The sequence continues at coordinate 171,879,080 of NC_139353.1, read as the reverse complement.
CCGCTTCGTCGTCGTCGGCCCCAAAAACGGCTGTCACGCGGCGCTAGGCACGTGGCAATATTCCCCCCCCGTGAAAGAAAACATCGTCCCGATGACAAGGTTAGAGGAGAAAAAAAAGTTAGGCGTGAGGTGAACTCTACAATAACGCAAGGTTTCACTTGCAGGGAACGCTCAGTCACGCGAAAAGTACGGCTTTAAGCGCACCACATGCACAATTTCAGGCCGCTGGCGTCGAACACTGACGGTCACGGTTCCATCTGGAATGACTTCATAATTGACGTTGTTTAAGCGGCGCAGGACTTTATAGGGTCCGAAATAGCGGTGGAGTAGTTTCTCGCTCAAGCACGGGGGTCCACACCCACACTTGGTCCCCTGGTTCGTAGTGGGCCTCCCTGTGCCGAAGGTTATAGTGTCGAGCGTCGGTGGCATGCTGCTCCTTGATGTGCAAGCGGGCCAGCTGACGGGCTTGCTCGGCCTGTTCTGCGAAATGGGCGGCGTCGGGTTCGACCGCTTCTTCTCCGCACGGGAGCATCGCGTCCAGCATCGTGCGGGCCTCTCTGCCATATACGAGACGGAACGGCGTAAACTTCGTGGTTTCCTGCGGCACCGTATTGTAGGCGAAGGTGACATACGGCAGGATCTCGTCCCACATTTTATGCTCAACGTCGATGTACATTGAGATCATGTCCGCCAAAGTTTTGTTTAGTCGTTCCGTTAATCCATTTGTCTGAGGGTGATACGCTGTTGTTGTGCGATGCTCGGTATGGCTGAGAGTTAAGGTGTCCCGCAGTAGCCAAACTGTAAACGCCTTTCCGCGGTCAGTAATGATGGTCGACGGTGCACCGTGTCTGAGCACAATGTCGCTCATAAAGAATCGAGCGACTTCGCCGGCGGTACCTCGGGCAAAGGCCTTCGTTTCAGCGTAGCGTGTTAAGTAGTCTGTGGCGACTACGATCCACTTGTGTCCGTTCGAGGATAAAGGAAATGGGCCTAAAAGGTCCATGCCCACTTGCTCGAAGGGTGTGAGGGGTGGTTCAATAGATTGTAACATTCCGGATGGCTTGAGCGTGGGTTTTTTTCGCCGCTGGCACTGTCGACAAGTCTGTACGTAACGTCTAACGCTCGGAGAAAGATGTGGCCAGTAGTAGTTCAGCCGGACTCGGTTTAGGGTGCGTGCAAAGCCAAGATGCCCTGAAGTTGGTTCGTCGTGGCAGGCCACGAGAATTTCGTGCCTTAGATCAGCTGGTATGACTAGCAGGTATGTTTTCGCACTCGACATAGAATTCTTATAAAGCACCCCATTGCGGAGGCAATACGACGACAACCCCCGAGCAAGGTACCGGGGTATTGTAGGATGCCCGCCTTCAAGATGGTCAATAATCAGTCGCAGCTCGCCGTCGGCACGCTGTTTGGAGGCGAGATCGGACGTAGTGACTGCTCCGAGGAAGCTATCGTCGTCGGTGGCATCTGACGAAGGAGGGCCGACGGGCGCGCGGGACAGGCTATCAGCATCGGTGTGCTTCCGGCCAGACTTATAAATAACATCAAAATCGAACTCCTGTAGGCGCAATGCCCAACGTGCTAAGCGGCCACAAGGATCCTTTAAGTTTTTCAGCCAACACAACGAGTGATGGTCAGTGACGCGAAACGGTCGGCCATAAAGGTACGGGCGGAACTTGGCAGCGGCCCATACTACCGCCAAACATTCTTTTTCAGTGGTGGAATAGTTACACTCAGCACGGGAAAGTGCACGGCTGGCGTAGGCAATTACTTTCTCGACCCCGTCTTGGTGCTGAACTAGAACGGCACCAAGGCCGACGTTGCTCGCATCCGTGTGTAATTCTGTGTCGGCATCATCATCGAAATGCGCCAGGATCGGGGGTGACTGGAGCCGGCGTCGTAACTCGTCGAAAGCCATCTGCTGCTCGGCGCCCCAGGAAAATGATGTGTCATCTCGAGTCAGGAGAGTCAGAGGGCTGGCCATCTGTGCAAAGTTTTCGATAAAGCGACGATAATAGGAGCACAGCCCCAAAAACCGTCGGACTGCTTTTTTGTGGACGGGGACGGGAAAGGCAGCAACGGCAGCAAGTTTCTCAGGGTCAGCTCGGATGCCATCAGCACTCACGATGAGCCCAAGAAACTTCAATTCGGTGAACCCGAAGTGGCACTTTTGAGGCTTGAGAGAAAGGTTGGCAGACCGGACAGCTTCGAGAACAGTTCTCAGGCGGCGCAGGTGTTCCGTGAACGTCGGTGAAAAAATTATCACGTCGTCGAGATAAACAAGGCACGTCTGCCACTTAAGACCTGTGAGCACAGTGTCCATTATCCGCTGGAAGGTGGCAGGAGCACAGCAGAGCCCGAACGGGAGGACGCGGAATTCATAGAGCCCATCTGGTGTTACGAAGGCAGTTTCTTCACGGTCCCTCTCATCAACTTCAATTTGCCAATAACCACTCCTGAGGTCAATGGAGGAGAAGTACTTGGCGCTGCGAAGTCGGTCGAGAGAGTCATCAATCCGTGGCAACGGATAGACGTCCTTCTTTGTCATACTGTTAAGTTTCCGATAGTCAACGCAGAAACGAAGTGTTCCGTCTTTCTTTTTAACGAGGACTACAGGCGACGACCATGGGCTGCTTGAAGGTTGAATGACGCCATCGGCGAGCATCTCCTTGACTTGCTGTTGGATAGCGTCTCTCTCCCGAGGCGACACACGATAGGGCTGCTGATGGATGGGTCGAGTGCCTTCATGCGTGATAATCCGGTGTTTAATGACCGACGTTTGCTGCACTTTAGATGAAGACGTGAAGCACACACGAAACTCCAGCAATAGATCTGGGAGTTGCCTCTTTTCAACGGAGGAAAGGCAAGAATTGATGTCGACAGCGTGTACGGCATCATCCGGTTCAGTGCTAGGTGCAGCTTCCTCTGAAGCAAAACATTCGGCGACTTCGTGCAGATGGTCGACGTAAGCAATGACAGTGCCACGGAACAGATGTCGATGTTCATTGGAGAAATTGGTGACAAGTACCTCCGTCTCTCTTCCACGAAGGAAACAAAGACCTCTTGCCACAGAAACTCCCAAGGCGAGTGAGAGGGAGACATTAGGCTCAACAACCCGGAGGCCGTGATGTGGCTCGTCACAAGTAACTCTGGCGAGGATGCTGGCGCGTGGCGGCACTGTGAGGCTATCATCGGCGACGCGCAGCGTGGAGTGGGACCCGCGGTACTCATGCCTTTCAGTGGCCAGTTTGGCGGAAAACGTCACCAAGCGGTTCGGTAGATCTATAGTGGCACCGTGCTCACGAAGGAAGTCGATGCCAAGAATAACATCACGAGAGCATTCGCGTAGTACGAGAAAAGTCGCAACAAATGTGCAGCCTCGCACCGTAAACCGGGCTGTACACATACCCAGTGGTGCAACCACATGTCCGCCTGCCGTACGTATGTCTGGACCGTTCCATGGCGTCATCACCTTTTTCAGTGTCCTTGTAAGCCGCCCGCTAAGGATAGAATAATCGGCTCCCGTATCAACTAAAGCGCTGACCTCCTTCGTGTCGACGATAATAGGGATGTCCAGGGAGACCCGGCCAAGACCAGGGCCTGTCGACGTCGGTTCGGAGTGAAGTGAGCGGTGTGGTGGGAGAAGCTGGACGGCGGTTGGGTGGTCGGCGTCGGGACAATTCAATGTCGACGGCAGGTCGGAGTGAAGCAAGCGGTGCGGCGACGGAAGCTGGGCGGCAGTTGTGTGGTCTGCGTCGGGGCGATTTAAGCGACACGGCGGTGATAACTGGTCGGCGATGCGGACGACGTCGGGGCGATCTGGTCTGTGCGGCGAAAACTGGACAGGAATTCGGCGTTCGACTTCGGGGCGAATCGAGCGGTGCGGCGGTGGAAGCTTTACAGCGAATCGGTGTGCGGTGGCCTCGCCCCCAAAGGTCGCCGGAGCTAGTTTTCCCGATGAGGGCTCGAGGAACCATGGCGTCCAGCGGTATACCATGACCCAGAGGGTGAAGAGCGACGAGGCGAAGGCGAGCGCGACTCGCGACGAGGAGAATGTGGCAGACTGGCGGGTGACTTACGCTGGCGGGTGACGTACTCGGCGATGTCCTGAGGCCGCTGACCAGGCCGTGGACGAGGGCTGTCGGGGGAAAATCCCCTAAGGCCCATCTGACGATAAGGGCACTGCCGGTACAGGTGACCTGCCTCGCCACAGTGGTAGCAGAGAGGGCGGTTATCTGGAGCGCGCCAGAGATCAGTTTTCCGGGGCGCCTGGCGCGGATCTGCCCGAAGGGGCAGCGGTGCCGCAGCGTGCACAGCGACCTGAGGTTGCGTGTAAGGCGAAGGGGTAGGTAGCAGGGCTGGGCGGCGTGTGACCTCAGCATAAGTCATCCGCTCGGTGGGGCCCGGGGGTGGTGGTGGAACGACTGTACTTGTTGGTGGCGTGAGTGCGTTCTGGACCTCCTCACGGATGATGCTGGCCAGGGAAGCTACGCCAGGAGTAAATGATCCATGAACTTTCTGGAGCTCCTCGCGAACAACGGTGCGAATGAGGTCGCGAAGGGAGCTCATATCTGCCCCGGGATTGTAGTCGGTTCGGTCAGACGGCGGTAGTGTGGAGATGGAATTCAGCCGACCGTACTGGCTGCATCGCTGCTGTAGCAGTTTCTCCATGGTCACAGCTTCAGCCAGAAACGCCGCGACGGTGGTGGGCGGGTTCCGCACGAGGCCGGAAAAAAGCTGTTCTTTGACGCCGTGCATCAGGTGCCGAACCTTCTTCTCCTCACTCATAGACGGGTCGGCGCGATGGCAAAGGCGCATAACGTCTTCAACGTACATTGCGACCCCCTCGTTCTGACGCTGAACTCGAGAGGTCAGGGCACGCTCGGCATTCTCTCGGCGGTCACTGTTGGCGTACGTACCGAGGAGCTGACTTCGGAAGGCCGGCCACGTAGAGAATGTGGCCTCGCGGTTCTCGAACCATGTCCGAGCAGCGTCTTCAAGGCTGAAGTAGACGTTCCGCATTTTCGCAGCGTCGTCCCAGCCCTTAAACGTCGCGACCCTTTCATAGTGAGCTAGCCAGTCCTCGGCGTCTTCAAACTGCTCACCGTGAAATGGTTTAGGGGTACGTGGGGTCTGAAGGATGAGACAGGACGAAGGGGTGGAAGGGACAGTCATGGTACGGGCGGGCGGTGTCGTTGCCACAGCCAGAGTCTCTTCGTCAAGAGGGAAGGCCTCGGGGGACAAGCCTCGGAGCCGTCGGCTGGTACGGTGAACAGGAGTGGTCACGAGAGGCAGCCGCGTAGGGTCGTCCGCAGGAGAAGGGATCATCGATGGCACCTCCACCAGTGTCACGACTGAAGTCAGAGGAAGCCGTGAAAGTACACGTAGCCGAGGACCCGAGAAATAAGGTCGGCTTGTCGTTCCGAACACAGAGTCACTGAGTCCAGCACCAGCGCGCCGCTCGTGCCAACCACCGCTTCGTCGTCGTCGGCCCCAAAAACGGCTGTCACGCGGCGCTAGGCACGTGGCAATATGAAGTAAGGGATCCATATTTCTATATTTTATTGCGCGTATGCTAGAAGCCATCTCATGGAATTTCTGGAAAATGCCGTTGAGTCAAATTGCATTTAAACGCATTCATAGCATAGCAGTAGAAGCTAAAATTCGCTTTTGCCCGTCCATCTGGTGTACAACTGGTATTCCCATGCACGCTAATATATAGATATTTGAGTTCCCGAGGACAGCGCGTAATTTGTCTTTACACCGAATTGCGAAGGAAGAAATGTTAAAACAACATGGCATTATTAAGGTCTGTTTTGCATAGCAGCGGCCAGTGAGGTGTTTTTGCATATAGAAGCCTATTCCCCCGGACTTCATGAAATATAAAATGGGCTGCCACCTGACGCGGCTAGTGGTTTATATTGCCGCGAGACCTTCAAAACAGTATTTGTTGTTTTTTTACAGCCGCCGGCATACAGGCTTATCACTCTGATTCTGGACCGCGTATCAGTTCCGTAATATTTGTTTGTTAATGCTCGATGTCGCGAGTCACACCTTTATCAGTTTTGTTGTAGCGCAAGATGCACCGAGACCTGTCTCGAAGGTTCCGGCCACTCGGGTGTCTTTCCACAATGTTCCAGCCCGTGCTGGTAGCTGTTTGCGACGTTATCTAGATTGTTCTGTACAGCCTTTAAATTGAGCGTTGACGAGTGTGACGGGCATTCTTTGTCCGACGACCGACGAGCACGTTTGCTTCTATCGCCGCCGCCGAGTTGCTTAGTTCTTTTGCGGGCGCAAGTCAGCCCCAATAAAGAGTCATTTCAGTACCATCAGGCCTGTGTCTTCTTTTGGCCTGTACGGCCTTGTCACCACTACGTGACAATATGCATCTGTATTGCTTACCACGAATAAAAGAATTGACTTTTGCAGCATCGTACTGTTCAAACAATACATATCAACACTAGGTGGGGCATTTGGCGCTCTATTTTGCCTTGGTTGCACAGAGAGTTTCACTGCAGCCATTTATGAAACACGTATATAAGCCACGAGAATGGCAATGTGAGTCGCCTCGTGCACGCGATAAAATTCCATATGTCGCGCCATGTAACAACAGATATTCCCGCGTTCTTTGACGAGGTATTTCTTCCTTGCCTGCAGATGATGATGTAGTATATTTTTCTTTTCTGCGTAATAATTTGCACTCTGATAGCTAAACATTTCGACAGATTTGCCTGTCTGGTTGGGTTGATAACTAAATAAAACTTGAAATTTCTCCAACCAACACTTTTATTTTATAAAACCCGATGTTTCGGAGCCGGCTCGGCTCCTTCTTCAGGGGTGCATGACGCGGGGCTGCGTGCAGTTATAAGTAAAGGAATTGTCGAGGGGGAGAAGAAGGGGGGGGGGAGAATGGGGAGGGGGTGAGATGTGTGTGAAAGAAATGGGAAGGAAGGAGGGGGGTTTAGACGAGTGAGGGTGCCGCAGGTGCAGGTGTGCTCGCTGGCGACTTTTTTCTTTTCTTCTGTGAAGTGGTCAGGAGAGAGCAAAGACCTTGCAAATATACAGCAGGGAGGTTGCCTATTGTCCGGTTGATGTTATTTGCGGTCGACTGTATGTGCCATGACTCGAGGAGGCGTCTTTTGCGATAATTGGTTTCGGTCTCCAGGATGAACGTTTCTTCGAAATTCATTCTGTGGTCGGAATCTTTTGAATTTTCAGCTACGGGGTTTCGTTCTCTTGAAAAATTTCGTACATCGTTCTTGTGTTGCCGAATTCTTTCTTTTAGGTTTTTTGTTTCGCCAATGTAGCTAGCATCACAGTCGGCGCAGGGAATTTTGTAGACAATGCCTTGTGCTCTTTCTCTTGGTGGTCGATCTTTGGGGAAGGGTAGTATGCTCCTCAAAGTGTTTGAAGGCTTGTGCGCCACTCGAATTCCCTCTTTTCTTAGAATACGGGTGATGGTTTTGCTGGCGCCTCGGACATAGGGGACAGTGACGTACTTTTGAGATGTAGTTGTTTGCTGCTGGTTATTTTCTTCCCGGGGCCTGTCGTTGCGTTTTTGGTGGCGAATGATTTTCCGGATAATTTTTTTTGGGTAGCCGTTCATGGTTAGTTCTTGAATATTAAGCGTTTTTCGTTTGCTTTGTCGGGCTCTGTGGTGCAATGTGTTTCCACTCTTTGTAATAAGGTCTTCACAACTGACGCTTTATGGCTTGTCGGGTGGTTCGAAGTGAAATGCAGATATCGCCCTGTGTGGGTGGGTTTTCGGTATGCGGAGAATCGCAGACGGTTGTTTTTTCGGGTCACCAGAACGTCCAAAAACGGCAGGGCGCCTCGCTTCTCCATTTCTAGGGTGAACTGAATCTCCGGTTGTATAGAATTTAGATGAGAGAGGAAATTTTGGACTTCAGATTTCTTAATAATTGAGAAACAGTCATCGACATATCTCAGAAAAATTTTTGGCGGTGGGCGGAAAGAGTTGAGAGCTCGTTCTTCGATGTGCTGCATAGTTATATTCGCCATAGCGACAGAGATGGAGGCACTTATTGGTGTTCCCTTAACTTGTTTGTAGAATTCTCCTCGGCATGAGAAGTATGTGTTTGATAAGCATAGTTCCAGAAGGCGGCATATCTCGTCTACACTGAGTGGGGTTCGTGCGCTGAGTGTATCGTCGCGTTGTAGGGCTTCTCGAGTGGCGGCCAACGCGAGATTTACAGGGACATTTGTGAAAAGGGACACCACGTCAAAGGAAACAAGGCACTCGTGGTGGTAGTGGTTGATTTATTATTATTTTTTTTAAATAACCAAAAAGAAGGAAAAGAGTATTGCCGGCCGCGGCAACTGCTATCTAAAAAACTGAAGCACTTGAGCTGCGGCCGGCGGGAAGGAAAAGGGGTTAGGGAGAGGATAGCAAGGGGAAGTACAGAGGGGAGCGATAGGAAGAAAGGACAGGGGAGCTTTGTACATTATTTACAAAGTAAAGACGGTTAACGAGTTCGCATCGCTCGCGCGCAAGTGTCCGAGCATTGTCCACAAAGGCCTGCGCGCGAGCGGCCCCTGCAATTGTTTACAAGATATATACACATATATATGTAATATCATTGATGTATATACATAGTCGCGCGCACGTAGCGTCCTGTCGCAGACAGGTCGCGCGCGCGACACAATGCACCAGCTGCCGGGGTGGGGCGCCCGGCAGCATACGTTCAAGGTAGCACACACGGAGCGTTCAGGTCACGCACGCACTACCTGGCGAATAGCAAGCGAGGCTTCAAGCCTGCCCGCTCGATGAACGCACAGAGGCTCACCATTGCCCTGTCACGGGTGCGCGCACTGCCTCGCGGCCACAGGAGCGTCTCGATGCTGTCCGGGATGATTCCGAGCGCCCTATAAGCCGCGAGCATCTCGCGACGTGGCTCTGCGGATGCGGTACAGCGAAGCAGCATGTGCTCCAATGTCTCCATTGCACCGCAATCACCACACACCTCGCTGGACGATAGGCCGTGGCGCACCCGTCTTACCCCGGGCCACGCGCAGCCGACGCGCACTCGAATGAGCATTGCACGCTGTAGGCGCGACAATGAGCGCTCGCCGACAGCAGGGATGCGCTCTCCTCGTGCGATGCGTGGGTCCGGGGTTGCTGACGGAGGTGGTCATAGATTACCACGCGCACGTCCTCCAAAGCGAGAAGTTCGTCGCTGGGAGGGAGTTGATGTGCGGCGGTGGCGAGTTCATCGGCTTGCTCATTGCCGTGTATGCCGCAGTGGCCGGGCACCCACTGCGCGCGAATGCTGCACTTTCGTTCTCCGAGGTGCTCGAGGCGCTCGCGTATCGCGCACAGCAGCGGTGTGCCACGGCCGGGAGTCTGCAGGCGGCTGAGGGCGGCGCGGGACTCACACAGCAGTGCACACCTGGGAGGTGGCGGAGCCATGGTGAACAATAGGTCAAGGCCCATGCGAAGGCCCAGTAGTTCCGCCGTGGTCGAAGAGCCCAGGTGTGTCACTCTTTGCTGGCGGTGCAACTGCAGGGCAGGGATGGTGGCCGCTGCGGCGAGCGAGCAGCTTTCTCTCGCCACGGAGCCGTCAGTGAAAACAAGCAGGTGGTCGCTTAGTTGCTCGTGTATGACGGCTCTGGCTAGCTGTTGCACCGCACAGAGTGGTGTGCCGCGTTTTCCCGCCATGCCGATGATCTCGCGCTGTACCTCCGTCGTGAGGGGCCAGGGGGAGCAGAGGCTGTAGGGGGGCGTGGCACGCGTCAGTTGGTCATACTCCTGCAGCGCCGCACCCATTCTAGAGCGTGGGAAATTCCGAAGGCGCTGCAGGAGTTCGCCGCCATCTGGTGCGCGGTGAAGGCGGTCGATGTGGTGCAGCGCTCGCTGTGTGGCCTGTAGCTGCAGTGGCCACGCGCCTGCCTCGACGAGTGTCGCTTCGCATTGAGAGTTACTCGGCAGGCCAAGGCAGGTTCGCAGCGCTTTGCGATGCTGCACCTCCAGTGCTATCCACGATGGTTTGCGCACCGTCACGAGTGGCAGTGCGTAGAGAATCGCCCTCACGGCTGCTGCGTTGTAGAGGCGCAGCGCAGCCTTCTGGGAAATCCCCTGGCCCCGGGCGGTGAGCTTGTGCACGGCGGCGGTGTGTCCTCTTCATCTGCTGGCATGCCCTGGTCGCCGCGGGATGGAAGGAAAGGCGCTGGTCGATATCTAGGCCCAGGTACCGTACGGAGCTTTTCCACAGCAGCGGCATCCCAGCCAACGTTAGCGGTGAAAGGCGGGCGCCCCTGCGAGCGCCGCAGGCCATGGCCGCGGACTTGCCCGGGCAGAGCGCCAGACCGAGATCCCGCAACCGGGCGTCTATCGCGCACAGGGCCCCCTGAAGGCACTCTCTGACGAGGGGGGCCTCGCCCGGCGGCCCCAGGCACCACAGTGCGATGTCGTCCGCGTACATGGAGATGTACACACGGTGCCGGTTGACTGCGGGCAGACAGCCCGGCACCGCCGACATCGCCACATTGAATAGAAACGGCTACAACACCGATCCTTGCGGAACGCCTAGATCCACCGGACGGGGTCGCGAGAGAGCCCCTCCTACACGCACGCGAATAGTGCGCGCGTTGAGGAAGCCCTGCACATAGCGCCACAAGCGCCCGTTCACGCCTGCCTCTTCCAGCCTCGCGAGGATCACCGCACGGCGGACGTTGTCAAACGCACTCGACACGTCGAGCAGCAACAGCAGTGCGGCACTCGTCGGCCTCAAGGCTCACCTGGGATACGAGTTCGATGAAATGCCCGGTGTGTCGGACGTGGGTCGCGGTTTTCCCCGTGATTGGTGTTATGAGCTTGTGCAGGTATTCCGACAACGAACGGAGGGGGGAGAAACGGAAGTCGACAATTGGGCGTAGAGGAGTCCCAGGTTTATGGACTTTGGGCAGACCGTAGAAGGCTGGGGCTGATACGTTGGTGCACGATAACTGCAGGTAGAGGTTTCGGTGGTTTGGGAGGTTTTTGAAAACTTCTTTTAATACCTTGTTCAATTTGCCTGGGTGCTTGTTGTGGGGTCCTTCTTCAATTTTTCGTATTCTTGACTGTTTAGTAGAGAAGAAATTTTCTCGTCATAGTCCTGTCTGTCCAGAACGACTGTTGTGTTGCCTTTGTCCGCTGGGAGGATTATGATGGTCGTGTCTCTCTGGAGGTCTTTGAGCGCCTGCAGTTCATCCCGTGGTAGATTCTCTTCCTTTCGGCGTGAATGCAGACCTTTCAGTACCCCGACTGTTTTGAGCCTGACTTCTTGTCGAGGACCTGTTTTCAGCTGTTGGAGGCCGTCTTCAAGAGCAGATACAATTTTCGGGAGAGGAGGTCCGTAAGCCTGAATATTGAATTTGTGTCCCTTGGCCAGAATTGAAGTTTCGGCGGGTGTTAGATTTCTGGAAGACAGGTTCGTGACCACGTTTGAATGGTCAGTAGGGGCGTTGTCAGGTCGAGGTTGTAATTCTGCCAGCTTCTTCATTTGCTTGGTGCGGTGTTTGTTGGCTTCGGAAGCTGCTGTCTCCTGGGCGAAGGCCTCAATGGGTGTTAGAAGCTTGGACATCCTGTGGTCGAGCTGTCGACGAGCAAAAAAGGCGGCGGTTTCTTTTTTCTTGATCACTGTGCGGCACTCCCGTATCCGAGCAGTTACTAGGTGCTGTTCTGCCTTGTCGATGATGTTTCGTCCTTCCGGTGTGGAGACCGGGCGTCGGAGACGTAGGCAGTGCGGTATGACCTTGGTATCCTTGCACTTCTGGTTGAACTCCACGTGTGTTTGGTACACCGAGATACTCTTCATAGTCTTGACGTACTTCTTTGCAAGCTGCATAGCTTGCAGCCCGAAGTCTGCACGGATAGATTGAAAGCTAAACGTTTCGACAGATTTGCCTGTCTGGTTGGGTTGATAACTAAATAAAACTTGAAATTTCTCCAACCAACACTTTTATTTTATAAAACCCGACGTTTCGGAACCGGCTCGACTCCTTCTTCAGGGGTGCATGACGCGGGGCTGCGTGCAGTTATAAGTAAAATAATGGTCGAGGGGGAGAAGAAGGCGGGGGGGGGGAGAATGGTGCGGGGGGGAGATGTGTGTGAAAGAAATGGGAAGGAAGGAGGGGGTTTAGACGAGTGAGGGTGCCGCAGGTGCAGGTGTGCTCGCTGGGGACTTTTTTCTTTTCTTCTGTGAAGTGGTCAGGAGAGAGTGAAGACCTTGCAAGTGTACAGCAGGGAGGTTGCCTATTGTCGGGTTGATGTTACTTGCGGTCGACTGTATGTGCCATGACTCGAGGAGGCGTCTTTTGCGGTAATTGGTTTCGGTCTCCAGGATGAACGTTTCTTCGAAATTTATTCTGTGGTCGGAATCTTTTGAATTTTCAGCTACGGGGTTTCGTTCTCTTGAAAAATTTCGCACATCGTTCTTGTGTTGCCGAATTCTTTCTTTTAGGTTTTGTGTTTCGCCAAAGTAGCTAGCATCACAGTCGGCGCAGGGAATTTTGTAGACAATGCCTTGGGCTCTTTCTCTTGGTGGTCGGTCTTTGGGGAAGGGTAGTAGGCTGCCCAAAGTGTTTGAATACTTGTGCGCCACTCGAATTCTCTCTTTTCTTAGAATACGGGCGATGGTTTCGCAGGCGCCTCTGACATAGGGGACAGTGATGTACTTTTGAGATGTAGTTGTTTGCTGCTGGTTATTTTCTTTCCGGGGCCTGTCGTTGCGTTTTTGGCGGCGAATGATTTTCCGGATAAATTTTTTTGGGTAGCCGTTCATGGTTAGTTCTTGAATATTAAGCGTTTTTCGTTTGCTTTGTCGGGCTCTGTGGTGCAATGTGTTTCCACTCTTTTTAATAAGGTCTTCACAACTGACGCTTTATGGCTTGTCGGGTGGTTCGAAGTGAAATGCAGATATCGCCCTGTGTGGGTGGGTTTTCGGTATACGGAGAATCGCAGACGGTTGTTTTTTCGGGTCACCAGAACGTCCAAAAACGGCAGGGCGCCTCGCTTCTCCATTGCAGTCTTGCGGAATGTTCGTCGATTGGCACTGGCATAGGCTTTTGCATCTCTGTGTGTTCTGGCTAGTAAACGTGATATTTATTGAACAAATGCATCACGAGAAGTTAATAGTTGTATTTGTGATCATTTTTGTTCGTTTTGGTTGTTTCCTGCAGGAAGCTGTAATACATTTGGATTCAGTATCTGGTACAGCGGGTCACCCTATGTGGGTGTAGGTTAGTGACGCGTGGACGGGCAACATAGTAATAAGATTCGGCCAACCTGCTAAACTTCTTGCTCAAAAAAAGAAAAAGCTATGGTTTCTTGGATCTGCGAGAAAAAGAATGGATTGACGATAAGTGTTGGTTGGATGTGAGACAAAAAAGCCCACATCCGAGTGCATTACTGTTTTAATAAGTGTTTTAGATCTGTAGCTTTCTTCTGAGCAGCCTTTGTATTCCACCATGAACCAACAGGCCATAGCACACTGTCGCACATTTAACAGTATTTAGAGCTACTTTGGAGAAATAAGTGGCTGAGTCGTTGTAAAGTAGTAGAAGCAAGAGGTGTATAATAAAAAAAACAGGAAGGAAAATATTTGTGCGAGAGCGTGGGATTCGGGGCTGGTGGAATGAATGGGACAACTAGTAGACACTAAGAGGAAATAAAATAAAGCAGTGGTAGGATGAAGGAGCAGGTTAGAGGAATAGTAAAATTATTATAAAGTGTGTATATGAGCTCGCGACCCACGCCCGTAATTGTCAGCAATTGCTGTAATCCGCGTAACGCGTTTAGCTGGTTTAGCCCGCGCGCTCACAGCTAGGAAGAAAGAGGGAGGGAGTGGGGAGAGGGCGCACTCGCTCCGCGCACGAAGTTTTGCCAGTGACTGAACGATCACTGAAATGCCATCTCCAACACTCCCTTCCCTTTCCCTGTAAATTTCTATCCCCCGCCTTTTTTTCTTTGTGGTTTTACATGCTCACCCCTCGAACCTGTTTTCTCTCTCTCCCGACTGCATGCTGCACCATCCAGTCGCCCTCTTCCTCTATCTTTGTGTGGGAGAATAGGGTTTTGTGAGTTGGTCGGGGTGGCTCTTCCCGAGCGCTGCTTCTTAGTCACCTGTATCCCCGTCTACCTATTCTTGCGTTGATGTGCGCGGCATGGGGGCTCTGGATGACCGGCGCTTCGGGACTCATGCACCTACTCGGCAGTGCTCGCTGCTGCGCACCCAAGATCTGGTTTCTTTGTCAGTGCCTGGGTTGCTAGAGAGAAAGGGAAATGTACTTGCCCATTGAAACAGGCGCTCTGGGCTCTGGATCCTTCCTTTACACTTGCCTTGTGGACGGGAAAGAAGACGCTCTTGCAGTGTCTCTGGCCGACGGCTTTTGTAATTTAAAAGCTAAATAGTTTTTGTTGTTTGTGTTAATGACCGCTCTCCGTATCGTCACTGCATCCTCCAGCAAGAGTCACCGTCCCACGATTCAACTCAGCATATTTGGAGATGTTCTTAGACAGCGGAAACGAAAACCCTCATCTCGCATGTTGTGAGAGCGCTTACGGTCTTAAAAGCTCTGCCAGGAAGACCCTACATGTGAGTAACCCCGCATTTTCATCTCGTCATACGTTGGGAAAATACTACAGTATATGGGACAATTTGCACGTTTTTACAGGAATAGAGGATGAGAATAATGGGACAAGTTCTCGATAACTATGAGAACTCTCAAGCTTGGCATGTGCGCAAAGCAATGCTGAACGAATGGTGAGAATTTGAATTTCCGTCTTTGGTACGGACCATCTTTGTCATGTCGTCTACCATCTGTTGCGACAGAGTGCACGTCGGTCATCCACTGGAAATAAGAAGCGCTTGCTCTTGCAATGCAGCAGCTCACATGCAAATGATCGTCAGTTTTGTCATAAGCGGCGGCATTGAAGCCAAATATTTCGAAATTGGAACATTGTAGTTCTTCGATCCTGCTTGAGCCGCCACAACCGCTCAGAATTGCTTTTTTTTTTGCAACGTAGCGGCAGAAATAGCGAGCGTTTTCATTTGCATTTAATCTCTCCAAGGAAGTGCGTAATGCTAGCGTACTGTTTTTTTTTCTATGCCAAATTTTAGGCCCCCATTAATTGCTCAATTTGCACCATTCGGCAAGGTCCTTGCTGGCGTAGATATGTTTGCTTTAAATTACGCTGTACAAAACAAAGCTGCATTGAAATTTATGCCTTCTGCGGATTTCACCACCTATGCGAGCGTTTGCATGTAATTACAAAAATAAACTGTTCTAGAAAGGTATACCATTCTACCTTTTCTCTCTTCAGAGCGAATGGGTACTAGGCAACAGCTAGTCTAATTTTTTAATTAGCGTAGATGTCAATTCCAAAAACAACAAGGAATGTTCACTTTTTTACATTTCGTATCTATTGCTACAATTTTATTTCCCGTTCTTTTTCATTTTTCACAACCTTTCCGTCGTTTTGTATGCGGAGATGATTATGACCTTGGTGTAATTATTTATGAAGTTATCTGAAATTTTACAGCTGGAAAGAACCAGTGAAAGAGAAGAGAAGATGCCCTTCAATCGGAGCCGAGCTCCGCTACCATTCGAGTCCATCTGTTGTTAATTGGCTCTGTTTCAGACTTCCAGCCGCCTACAATGTCATCTTGCCATCATTGTTTGAAATGACATGTATGCTAATCCTTTATTGCTTGTGTATTTGAAGAATTAATCGGATTTCTGCGTTTTTCAGTAACGCTTGTATTTCGTTTTTTTTTTTTTTTTTTTGCAGATTGTGAGAGCAAGGAATGGCGGCTTCTGATTCCCAGGATTTCATCTTCAAATGGTTGCCGGATTTGCACGCATCCTCTCCAGACTATCCATGCAGAACTTCTGAACCACTGGGCGCGTCATAACGTGGCGTAACCTCCCCTCCCTGGATGATCCGAGCGCCCTCCGAAGAGCACTTCCTCCAGGCATTTTATATATAATGAGCGGTCATATGTTAGTATTGGGTTGCTTTAAATTGCCTGCAGCTCAACAATGATACGAGAGGGGTATACAATTCTGAATAAATGTACTGTGAATATTGAAAGCCTGTTCACACTCTAATAAAATAGCCAGTAACCTTCCCCTCCCGTGCCCCGCGTGCCAGGAGGCACTGAATGCATGTATCGAAGAGTCAACTTTTTTTTTCTCAATCATTTTGCTGCCTGTTTTTGAATGCGTTGCTGTTTCTTTCGAGTAAAAAGATTTATTGCACTGGTTGTCAGAGAAAGATCGGAATGAGAGGTTTAAATGTGAGCCCTCCTTACTCCTTCAAATAGAAAAATTTAGTTTCGTAATCATGTACGATAAACTGCTCCACGGCTTGTAAATGCCTACGAAATACCCAGGTTTATGATGGGACATGAATGGAAGAGCCATTTATAAGACAATATACGAAATCCACTGTTTTCCCAACCTTGGAATGCCAATGGATTAGGAAGGCCGTCATAATTGGGCTATGAATGGAAACGCCAGTAGTAAACGCATATTGGTAGTGCCATAGTGGATTAACGCTGGACCAGTGATGGCAAGAAACGATGGTCCAAAGTAGTAAGTTCTTCTAGAGCCAACGTAGGGCTGATATTGGAACACCGGTTTTCCAACATTGGACCACCGATGTTCCAATAGTGGCGTGCTGCTTGTCCAGCGCACCTTGCTCTCGGGCCATTTGTCACGCTCCATGCCTGCGACACATTCGCGACTTGAAAGTGAATGCGCCGTAAAAACGCCTGCTTCTTTTCATTGCAGCAAAGACCGGGGGCCTTTTCTGAGAACAAGACCCCATTTGTTTTTTGTTTTTTTTGAAAACAAGCCTTGCAGGGAGAGGCTGACTCAGATTTCGGCAAGGGATCCACTTCCTGAATATGTTGAAGCTGTATGAATGAGACGGGCTAGTTATGCCAAATAATGCACGTTGGAGTGAAATTTTGTTATGGCAGAAGCAACAATAAGAGACAAATATTTATAGTGTTTAAATCTATTTACTGCCTAAGAAACCGGGGTGCTTGTGTTATGCAGGTAATCATCATTACCAAGTTACAAGGCTGTCCTTATAATGATGCTTGCCTAAACAGCATTGGCACACGTTGTAAGCATTCCCGCGAATGTTTACGATTCTGGCTGTGGGCTACTTGGTACGGATCTGCTGGTATGGTATGCTAAAGCATGTTTAAAAGCTGTTGAGCTTAGCAAAAGGTGAGCCTAACGGGATGTCATATTTTGGTTATGCAGGAGACGGCAACTACCCACTGAAGTCATGGCTGATTACACCAGTGCCAAGCCATCCCAGTCCCAGCTCGCTGTCCCTTCTCTGCTACCGTCTTGCAGCCTGGTACAGTTGGCTGTGGCACTGTGGTGCAAACATGCTTAAACTGAAACGTGCAGTATTACGGCAAGGCAGTAAATGTTCATGATGCTGATTGTAATCAGAAAATACTACCAACAAAGATCTTTTTACTGCCCCTTATATTCAGTAGAAACTCTTATTTCTTGGCAGCCACATTTCACTTGAGTGTTTTCACTGCAACAGAGGCAGCATATAGAGAAGCACATGTACCTTGATGTAAATTGACCATACAACATTGACATGTACATTATTAGGCTCAAAGAAGCCATTCCTTTTCATATTGAGGCTACCTATACAAATAGTTACTGTATACATGGTGCAATATACAAAATGCTTATATATCAGATATAACAAAGAAAGCTGGATGGTAGACTATTACACGTCTTGCTCCGTGCTGTAGCAGTTGCTAGGAGAATAGTGTACTTTACTAGGCTTCAGTGTCCAGAATGACTACTGAATGACAAAAATCGTAGTGACAATAAAATAACAGTAAGCATAAAAAAATGCATTGCTGGGGCGATGTGTGAATAAAGGGCAATTTACACTAATAAAAGGTGCAGCATTGTCAAGAAGAATGCTAAACGGCTTGAGGACAGTAGAGGAAGCTAAACTGTAAGCATCCGAAAAAATAACTACGCCATAAGTGTGTGATAGGTACACCTTTTGCACAGCTACTTTTGTCATTGGCATTTATTTTCGAAGTCTTTTCAACAAATACCCTTTGAAATTCATCTTCTGTTCAAACTGATATTTTAATAGAAAAGGCTTTTACATAATTCACACAATATTGAAAGAGAATGCGTAATGTGTATAAAGTTAACATATTTTGAAACACTACAGACTCCTTGATGGATATAAAGGCACTTGAAAGCTAGTTGTCATAGTGCGATCACGGAAATTAAACCGATTTACAGCTCGCCTGCGGCATCATATGCATGATACGCTTGCCTTTCCTGCCGACAGAGTGGATACCGTCTAGCACGAACAGGCACTATGACACCGTCAGAGAGGCATTGCAACAATGTGCGACCAACACCATCACTCATCTCACTGCGCGAAATGCAACATACTAGACATCCCTGCTCAGAGATAGTCTTGAACTTGGCCCCAAGAGAAATGCTGAGCCTACACTTTAGTCTGTCTTCACTGGTTCCACCTTTGTAAGCATTATTAACCAATTAGTTCAGCAAAACAACTAATAATAAAGTAATATTTATTTACGCTCAGGAAAGATGAAAGAGAAAAGAATTGAAAAATGAGTCATCACAAAAAGTACGAGGGTTAAGCAAAAAGATACATAGGGATGAGCCACTGAGCGTGCGCAGATCCGGTTTTTTTATTTAATGCAGTTTTCTCAGCGCGAGCGCACTTTCGGCTGTGGTCATGAAGATAGGTTTAGGAGGAAAAACAAAAGGGAGAAGAGAAGACAGGTTGTGCGCGGGCGGGGAAGCGCGCTTGGAGCCCAAATATTTGTTAGTTTTCTTTTTCTTTTTTTTTTTAAATCGCAAAATTCCCAAGTGACTTGTTCGGTTGTTACTTATGCCGCCCAACTCTCTACTATACGAAAAGTTAGTAAAACCTTTTCGTAGCTAGAAATATATGTACTGAAAAGTTCGCAGCGGCGTTTTTATTTTCCTTTTTTGCACATAGTTAGCCCATCGGCTAACTATGTGCAAAAACACATGGAGGAAGAAAACAACTAAAGAGGCCCTTGCTATTCCCAAGGCATTGGAGAAAGTGCGGCGAAAGTGACGTCCAAATTTAGGGTTAGCCAAGTTGGGCCATTAGTAGCAGCGGCATCGCTGTTGTTATGAAAACTCGTGCCACTAACAGCAGCGTTGCTAAGGGCCCGAGGTACGTGAGCGTCGCGGAGAGAGAAAATGCGGAGGGTAAAGGAGGAGGAGAGAAATTGCAGCGTCCGGTCATGGCGCGGTCGCGCAGCCATGCCGGCTTCAAGAAAATGACGTCAGGGCCTCTCCTTTTTTCCTTCCTCCAGAGAGCAGGCTCCGTGAACTGCGCATGCGCGCCCAGGACTAAAGTGGAAAGGAGGATGCGTTGATTCTCTCGACGGATATGACGGGCAATAACTTTTAGTATTTGTTTTTTTTTTCGGAAATCAGCCTCGAAACCAAGTTCCCACCGAGCCACCTGAGGTAGCACCCAAACACCTGAGCCACCGTACCCCAGCAAAAGCTGGCGCGCTTTTCGGACAACGAGTGCTAGCGCCTTGCGAGCCTTTCATGCGTCGGCTTGTTTTAGTTTGCGGGGCATCATCCCGATAGATGCAAATTCGATGAAAATCTGATTCAGTTTGTGGATTGTTGCCCTAAATTCAACAGCGTAGCCTTCGGTCCTGTCGCTGGCCTGTCTGCAGCCTCCGACTACGGTGAGTCGTACGCGAATGATGGTGTTTCGTACATGCCCGCGAGCTCTAGGTAAAGCATTTGTCGGCGTTCTGCTACCGTCTTGCAGCTTTTTTAACGAGTTTTTACACGGCAGTGCAGCTATGCGGTAGTCACAATTACTGACGCGGCGTAATCACGCGACAGTCTCCGGGCGAAGGCATGTGGAGACTGCATAATGGCGTCGATCCCGTTTCTTCGCGCTTGAAACAATCGTTGCATACCTGCTGCTGTGCACCGATCGGTCGCCGGTTGCTGTTGTCTTCAGGGTACACTGGTACGCGGTGACTTACAGATAATGTGAAACTGTGAGTTAGCAGTCACGGAAGTTTGTGATTTGCTTTTTGAAGATGCTTCATTTATGGCTTAGTTTGTTTGGGCAAGCATTTTTGTGTGAACGCGCTGGTTTATGATCAGAGGGTTTTATTGCCTTGCTCGCAGTTTCAGCAGATGGAGTGGCTGGGCCCATAGAAACGGTCGTGCTTCTGTCGAAAAACTGTCGGATGGTATTCATCCGTGCGGCCCATACGTGGTGCTGCAGTGCAAGAAGTCAGCTTCTTTGTAGTGTCAGCGAAGTGCTAAAGAAAGTTGCTGGCTAGCTGAGAGATAGTATAAATGTAAACTGGCCCAGTGCGAAATGAGCCCCGGAGTGAAACGAGCCTACTGCTCAGCATGAAATGGCTACAAGATACGGGCGTATGCACACATGAATTTATTCTGCTTATTTGCTCACACATTCCCCTGTCGAGAACTGACTTATATCGATAGATGCAGCAATGAGGAAGACTTCATTACTCTTCGGCTAGCATAGGTTCTTGGCCATGAGTGTATCTGTCCCTTCTACTACCGGTATAATTGCATTGGTAGAACTCGCTGAGCTTGTTTATATAAATTTAACACTTCGGATGCATGTCGCTATCGCATAGTTCCCTAATATATAACTTTTACCTCCTCCAATAGCGTCATCATTTTAAATTGATAAAACTAAGAAAGATAACAGAAACAATGCCCTCATAAATAGTGGGCACTGCTTGGCTTCAAGTTGCTGTCAAGGTCATTGACAGCTTATTTGAAAACAAAGCAATAATTAACCTGAGCTGGTGCGTTTTGCGGAGGAGAGTGAATCAAATTTGCCTGTACATACCTCGGAATCCTGTCGAATAGTTTGGCAGTTGCTGCTATAAGCACTCTTCATTACAGTTCCACGCAAACCGCAGCACTTACTGCACCAGTGATTTATTTAGATTCTCTTTGTTTGTTGCTATTTCAGCGTTTTGTAAGTGTGCTAAATATTTGTATTTGTGCTAGAATTGACTGCCAGTCTCACTACTGCCTTTTTCTTTTGCAGCAGGCAATCTAACTTGCTTTACTTGAACCAAACTCTACTGTGAGGGAGTTTGCTGAATTTATGCAAACTAAACGTAATTACAGTATTACTCTGAGAGCATTCTCATTTATTTACATTTGCAGAGGCAAGAAATATTCGGGGCCGACGCACGAGTTCCCTCCACCAGTTCGATTACGCCGCTACCTCGGTAGTGCAGTGAGCTGTGAGTGGTGTGACCAAATGGATACTCTCACTCCTTCTACTAGTTTAGAGCGTGCTCCCAGTTAAGTTTAAAATACCTTGTTTGCAATGTATTTTTTCTTGTGGAATATTGTCACCTTTGCTGATATTTTGGTTTGGTTTGGTTTGTGGGGTTTAACGTCCCAAAGCAACTTAGGCTATGAGAGACGCCGTAGTGGAGGACTCCGGCAAATTTCGACCACCTGGGGTTCTCTAACGTGTACTGACATCGCACAGCACACGGGCGCCTTGCTTTTCGCCTCCATCGAAAAGCTGCCGCCGAGGCCAGGATTCGATCCCGCGTCCTTGGGAACAGTAGTCGAGCGCCGTAACCACTGCGCCACCCCGGCGGGGTCCTTGCTGATATTTTATTATTTGGAAAGCATTCAGAGTGTTTTCGGACGCATGATTTGCAGTGGCGGGAGAAGCACGAATGTGTGACTGCAATTTTTTGCCTCTCTTGTTTTCAGTCTTCAGAATTAAAGCAAGATATGTGAACAGGCCTGGCATGGATTGAAGTGTTTTTCATATACAACAAGACTTGACCCTTGCGGGGGTAGCATAGCTGTGGGTATCTGGGAAAAGGTCTGTGTGTGTAATTGCGACTAAAACATGGCGTGGTCTTAAGTAAGTTCTTGCACTCTCGTGACAGCATCTATTGTAATATGCGCTAGGCGACATGCCTTCGGATCTGTTGTATGTCTGCAGCAGTTGCCTTGATGTATCAAGATGGGGTGGTTGTTGCGAGTTGGATATTCCTATTCTCCTGACAACACTAATAAAATGCAATGAAGCCAAATTACCAGGAATCAGTGCGCTACGTGGCTCATTGTGCAATTCTCGTAACTTTGGCAAATTGCTAGAAACATTATTTTAAGCTCGGTCTTTTTTTTGCTCATAGAACAACTCATTTCATGCATTTCTGGGCTTTTTGTTGTTTATGGCTGGTACATTTTGCAGAGGGTGACGAGCTGGATTGCCACGAAGGTTAAATATCGGTGTACTGAGTTCTCGGGAAGCTACGTGCAAATCCTTCCTAATGTGGCTGTGAAGGCTTCGCAATTGATTGTCTGAAAAACCCACATGTACCGGAGCTTTACTTGCGGCAGCTGGTCTACATTGTACAGGTCTGCCACTTGGAGGAGCACTAAAACTGCTATGAAGCAGATTCAAAGCATTATTCCTGGTGGAAGCAAACCACTGTAGATGTTGCCCTCATTCGAATGCAGCTTCAGTCGACGTAATTTCAAAATGCCCGTGTCGGACAAAAAGGTGCCTATGAACGTAAGCATTTCACTTAGTCATTTGCTACAAACATTCATCAAAACAAGTAACCTGTTGGTTTCTCCAAAATCCCTGTACAATGATATTTATTTGTACTTTTACAAATAGCTTGTTTCGCTTGTATCCAGAAGAAACAAGGAGTACAAAACAATTCGGAAGTTTGTTTGATAAGCTGGAGAGTCTTTACTCAAGTATACACTAGGTCCTTATCTACGTGAAAACTCTACAGGCTTCTGTATTGGTGGCAGCAGGTTGTGGAAATTCTCCCAAATAGAGGTAAAACCGAGAACATGCAGCGATAATGTGTACGTACTCAAAAGCAAATGGGAACTGAAACTGTGTGCACCTTTGGCCTTGACGTCCTCGCGTTCTTCACGGGAAATAGCCACAAACCTGGGTACGTGGGTAGATGGGTAGGTGGCAAATGCAAGTGGGAGGCTTCCTTAAGCGTCATTTGAATGGCCTAGAAAATGACGACCCTTTCATGGTGAGGAGCTCCTCAGATGTTATTGAAGGGCTTGAAACATTGCCATCATGGCCCTTCTTGTTCGCCATTGATGTAGATCTTTTCTATTCAGTGCTGCATTCAGGTTTGTTTAAGGCTGTCAGGAAAAAGGTGAATTATGCGGGAGTGATTTGTTTTCAGAATGCGACAGGCCTGAGCTGAGACAACTTCCTCACCCTCCTACAGCTCTACCTGGAATCAATGGTTATCAAGCACAACCGGCAGCATTACGTGAAACAGGCACGAATATGCATCGGGTCATCCTTTCATCAGTCCTGTGCAACACATACCTGGAGGTTGGACAAACGCATAGCGGGAGAAGTCTTCACCGGACAAATGTGCGAATGACTTTCTTTTGTAAAGAGATCACCGGATATTCCGTCAATCTTACATCCTTTCAGTACATTGTGAGATGGCCTCACATTCACTTGGGAAGCAACAGAAAATGACAGCATTCAGTACCTAGATTTGCGTTTATGTGCTTCTCAGACCCACCTATGTTGGTTTTACAACACGCGTTCATAGAAAGCCCCACTTCCATTTAACAGCGCCAAATATAAGCTTGTAAAGCGTGGCCTAGTTGCCAACAGCCTTCGTGCAACTTGAACAAAAAGCTCCGAGCATTGTTAGAAAGAAAGCTTCAATGCACAGGTTAAACGACTGTAGAGGGAGCAGGCTATCCTGTCAATGTAATTTCTAGTGTTTGTGAGAGCCTTCTACAAAAACTGAAACCAAAAATCTGCACCAACGCCATGAAGGAAAGCAACTTGTTCACGTGATGCCGTACTTCCACAAGCTTTAGCACAATCTTATGGATATAGCAAAGCGCTACAAGGTAAACCTGCTTTTTCCTGAGCCGTGCAAAATGCCTAGCATATGCAGCACTCTAGAAAATAAAAAGAAAAAAGCTGGAATAATGCACGAAAAACATGCATTGAAAGCCCCAGCTTGTGCAACTGGCGTGGTATACGAGATCCTGTTGCTATGTGCCAGTTCCTTTATTGGATCGACTGGGCGATGTGTTAATGACAAATTACAGCATAGGCGTTGTGTGGACAACAATGCAGGTGCTCATTTTGCCAACCACTGCAAGAAATTCAAAAAATTATTGCAAGGGACTTTAGCCACTGTAGTAGTAAAAGGCGAAAATCTGAGTGCCGCATTCTGCTACTCAACTGGCGGTAATTAGGAATTATTTGATTAATTCATTAGTCAATATTTATTATATTAGTCATTGAGCAGGTAATTGATTATTCACGATTTAGGTAATAATTGAAATACCTAATTAATCCATGATTAGTAACAATTATATCAACTAATTAGTTATTAATAAGGAATTGATTATTCATTGGCATATGACCACGTATGGCACGCATTCGCGCATACTGCGATGGCGCTCTGTGATTGGTCAAGACATCTATGACGTCATTCTTCCTCGGCCAATCAAAGCCGCCGCAAAAGCGGGACACATTTTGTCCCGCTGTGATTATAAGGCTGTGATTATTATTGTGGGCCAGAGTGGAATTTCAAATTTTAACCACTATATGGTGAATCAAAAATAAGGGCACGTAAAGAAAACCAGCATGAAAGGGAGGTAGTTGAAGCTTGGCTCATTTCTAGGGGTGGAGACATGGTGCGTCAGCAATCCGTTAATTTGCGTCGCCGAAAGAAATTGCCTTTTTGCATGGTTCAATTAAATGATCAGTTTTCGTTTTAAAGCAAGGGTGTGCCTACGGTTAGCTTCTGGCGCTTTTAAACTCCTTTTACTCCTGACTTTGCTTTTGCTCTATTACGTTAAGGTTTGCCTAAAGTTTCCATTTGTTCGTGTTTCTGTTGCCTTTATGGTTTCAGTGTTTTGACTCTGCTTTTGCTACGATGTTCCGACTCTGATTTTGCTATGTTGGTAACTGATAACTGCTGGTTGTTTAATCTTTCTAATTTCCCCTTACATATAAGCCTGTTGATTGCCTCTGAACATCGGTGGTTGATAAGATGTTCGTCGTGCTGGCAATCATTGTGCTTCTGCTTCGTGTTTCCAGCTTACTGGTCGTTTGATTAGGAGTATAAAATACGTCCTGTTTTTCAATAAAAATTGAGTAGGTAGTCGGCGCTGTGTGTGTGTGTTCTTGTGTCTTTCTTTCTTGCGCTGCTCCTCTTTATGATCCTAACTGCGTTCCCTTCCGGCAAAATAAAGCCGGATTGAATAAATTGAATTCTAGGAGAAGGAAAGAATACCATGGGGCGGCATAAGGTTAGGCTGGCGGATGAGGCTAGGAAATTCACAAGGATAAAAGTAGGTGCAATTACAACTGGACCAGTTAATTTGGACCGGCATTCGACCTGCAGTGAGTGCACTCTAACTGATGCTAAGTATAGGGCTCCCTTCTTACCCATGTCCTAACAGAGCCCCCAATTTCCCTGTATTTGTTTGCCGATGTGATGCACTGGCTCTTAGAACAGAGTAGTCCCAGCCTGTTATTTATATTCGTAACTTCATGGAAGTGTTCTTTGCTAACGCAGTGCAAACAATGAAAGAAGAAAGAGAAAGCTTAGAAAAAGTTTGTGTTGCCAGTTATGAGGAGCAGATTTTATATTTTATTTGCATGTTTTCCTTTCTTGCCCCCGCCTATTCTCCCCCATTTTACTTTTTTGTAATCGAGGCCGACTGGGTTTCTGGTTTAAGCCGGACTTCTTTTTCTTACCACGAAAGCACTGAAGCGCTGGAAAAATTTCCTATATTTTATTGCACAATGACGCAGCTTTTTCAAACCATGGCAGCGGTCACGGCGGTGCGTTTATGGGCTGGCGGAAGACCGTCACGAAGGTGTACAGGCCATGAGCAAAGTGCGATATCCCAGCAGTAAGTCCAGCCCCCTGAAAGAACAGAATCAAAAGTGAGAAAATATTACGAGACCTTCATTCCTCCTTTTCTTTGTTTTTAACATCCTGCACTGTAGCCGCAACTACCGATTAGCTCTGCAATGGCCAAACCTTTGCACTGTCGTTCAAGCAGATAAATATTTAGGCATATACTGAATACGTATACGCATCATGGAGCTTATTGATAGAGGTGAAGAACAACAGCGCGAAAACGAAGACGAGAGCACACAACACCAGCGCCTGTGTTGTGTGCTATCGTCTCTATTATGCACCAACTAGCCCGCCAAAATGCTCTCTTAGCTTACTGATCATCTGTGAATTTTGAATTAACCTAATAAGCCCAATGTCTTAGACAAATCCGATGGTGTTATCAGCTGATTTATTCAGTTCTGAAACTACCTCAGATAGCGATGGCATATAACATCTGGCCGCCATGTAAAAATTTATTCGCCATTCCTCATTAGTTGTGCAGGCGAACTGGCCTATTTCAGTGTACCATTCAAGAAGAAAACTGAATGTAGCGGCTTTTTTGTGGTAGGAAGTCAAAAGGTCTTTTCTCACAACACTACGACATAAAAACACGAAACTGCTCATTACGTAATCTGCACAGCTGATACTAGTTTATGTTCTGCAAACAACTATTGTGAAATTCTAGCTTCTCAAGCCAATGTCACAATGTACAAAATAAATTCACGGGCTCAAAGTAATTGTTTAAAACTTAATTTGCTCTCCTTTTTCACCCCCGTCACAGCATATTCAGTTGCCGCAAACTGTCTTGAACAACACCAATATTGAAGCAGTAAAAACATTCAAATCCTTAGGCATATATTTCTCTGAAAGTATCGTATGGGATGAACACGTGAAAAACGTAGTTAATAAGCTGTCCGGGACGACTGGCATCGCCACCGTCTTTATATCCCTACCTAAGTTAACTTACTTTTAAACAATTCCCCTTTTTCTTCCTCATTAAACTGCGCATTAGGGTTATGGAACTAATCTCATGATTAATTCCGTAAAACCCCGGCCCTTAGTCACCAGCGCCTACGGAACAACTGACCACAGCGGCGGTCAGACCCATGATTGATGACCTAGATAGGAAAAGTAGAAAGCTAGGCTTGAAAATCAATATGCAGAAGAGTAAGGTAATGTTCTCTCTGTCTCTCTCTCTCTTACTAGAGTAAGGTAAGGTAATGTTCAGGTAGCAGCGGTGGTGTAGAAGTAGCAGCGGTAGCGTAGCGATAGAACATCCGCCTCGCATGCAAGAGGACCGGGGCTCAAATCCCGGTGCCGCGCAATTCTCCACCGGTTTAAAAAAAAAAAAAATATCCGCGTGCCGATGGAATTGCATACACAGGTTTGGGGTGCGACCTGATGCCGGTGAACACCTCCGGCAACGTACCCCCTCAGCAGAACAGGAGCTGGCCACCCTGGTGCAGTAATTGGCCACAACCTCTCATGATAAGCTCCACAAAACCCCGGCCCTCAGTCACCAGCGGCTGCGGAACAACTGACCACGGCGGCGGACAGACCTGTGACGCAGCAGGGGGTGCTAAGAAAGCCTGGCTCCGCTGGACAGGCCGCCATTGGAAACTGACCCTGGCAACGTTTAATGCTAGAACCCTAGCTAGTGAAGCTAGTTTAGCAGTGCTGTTAGAGGAACTAGAGGGCATGAAATGGGATGTCATAGGGCTTAGTGAGGCTAGGAGGCCGAATGAGGCATACACTGTACTGAAGGATGGGCATGTACTGTGTTATCGAGGTTTACCAGAGAGGCGACAACTAGGAGTAGGTTTCCTTGTCACTAAGTATATAGCGGGTAATATAGATGAATTCTATAGTATTATTGGGAGGGTGGCAGGCATCGTAATTAGGCCTAATAAGCGGTATATACTGAAGGTTGTACAGGCCTATGCACCTACATGTAGTTATGATGACCAGGCAGTTGAAAGCTTCTACGAAGATGTAGAATCGGCAATGCGAAAAGTAAAGACGAAGTATACTGTACTAATGGGCGACTTCAATGCCGAGGTAGGGAAAAAGCAGGCAGGAGACAAGGCAGTAGGTGACTATGGCATTGGTACTAGGAATAGCAGGGGGGAGTTACTAGTTGAGTTTGCAGAGCGCAATAACTTACGAATAATGAATACCTTCTTCAGCAAACGGAAGAACCGGAAATGAACATTGAAAAGCCCTAACGGAGAGACTAAAAATGAAATCGACTTCAAAATGTGTTCAACCCCCGCCATTATGCAAGATGTAGAGGTAATCGGGAAAGTGCGATGCAGTAACCACAGGATGGTGAGGTCCCGAATTAGCCTAAATCTGAAGAAGGAACGCAACAGATTAGTAAGAAAGAAACCCATCAACGAATTAGCGGTGAGGGGGAGGGCAGAAGAGTTCGGGATCTCGCTACAGCTCTAATCGAGGAAGGCGACATTACCTTAGAAGCAAGGAACAATAATTTCAAAGATATCATTACAGAGTGCGCGGTAGAAGTAGGCGGTAGGATAGTTAGAGAGGATACTGGTAAGATGTCTAAGGATACGAAAGATTTGATTAAGAAACGCCAGAGTATGAAAGCTTCCAATCCAACAGACCGGATCGATTTGGCCGAGATATCAAAGCTAACCAATAAACGCAAGGTGGCCGATATAAGGAAGTATAATAACATGGAGAAAATTGAGCATGCTGTAAAGAACGGTGGAAGCCTTAAAGCGTTAAAGAAGAAATTGGGCATAGGCAAAAACCAGATGTATGCGATAAGGGACAATGCGGGCAACGTCATCACGAATATGGATAAGATAGTCAAAGTAGCCGTGGAGTTCTATACAGATCTCTACAGTAGCCAAAGTAGTCAGGACCGTAATGAGATTGGCGGTAGGGAAAAGCAGCCATACATTCGACATTCCACCAGTGACGAAGGACAAGGTCAAGAAAGCATTAGAAACTATGAAAAGGGAGAAATCAGCTGGAGAGGATCAGATAACTACAGATTTGCTGAAGGACGGGGGAGATATCGTGCTAGAAAAACTGGCCATCCTGTATACGCAGTGCCTGGTGTCATCGATGGTACCGGAACCATGGAAGAATGCAAACATTATCCTCATTCGTAAGAAAGGGGACTCTAAGGACCTCAAAAATTACAGACCAATCAGCTTACTGTATGTTATGTAAGAGGGATTTACTAAGGTAATCGCTAATAGAATCAGGACTACCTTAGACTTCAATCAAGCAAAGGATCAAGCAGGGTTTCGGAAACGGTACTCTACTATCGATCATATCCATTCCACCAATCAGGTGATATAAAAATGCTCGGAATATAACCAGCCCTTATACATAGCATTCATTGATTACGAAAAAGCATTTCACTCAGTTGAAACCTCGGTGGTGATGCAGGCATTGCGAAATCTGGGGGTAGACGAGCCGTACGTGAAAGTGCTGGAAGATATATATAGTGGCTGCACAGCAACCATAGTTCTGCATAAAGAAAGTAACAAAATTCCCATAAAGAAAGGTGTTAGGCAAGGAGACACAATCTCCCCAGTACTATTCACAGCTTGCTTAGAGGAAGTATTCAGAGACTTGGAATATGAGCAGTTAGGGATAGGGGTAGATGGAGAATGCCTCAGTAATCTGCGATTTGCTGATGATATTGCCTTGCTAAGCAACTCGGGGGATGATCTACAAATAATGATTGATGACCTAGACAGAAAAAGTAGAAAGATAGGCTTGAAAATCAATATGCAGAAGACTAAGGTAATGTTCAACAGCCTCGGGAAGGAACAGCAGTTTACATTAGGTAGCGAAGTACTGGAAGTAGTAGGCGAATATGTCTACTTAGGACAGGTAGTAACCGCAGATCCGGACCATGAAAAGGAAATAACAAGAAGAATAAGATTGGGATGAAGCGCATTTGGCAAGCACTCGCAGATTATGACTAGCAGCCTACCGGTATCGCTAAAAAGGAAAGAATATAACATTTCCATCTTACCTGTACTCACCTATGGCGCTGAAACGCGGAGGCTAACCAAGAGAGTTCTACTTAAGTTGAGGACAAGCCAGAGGGCTGTGGAACGAAAAATGATAGGGGTTACATTAAGAGATAGAAAGCGTGCAGAGTGGGTCAGAGAAATAACTCAAGTTACCGACATTCTAGTGGAAATTAAGAAGAAGAAATGGACATGGGCAGGACATGTAGTGCGAAGAGAGGATAACCGATGGTCGCTGAGGGTAACAAACTGGATTCGAAGGGAAGGAAAGCGTAGCAGGGGGCGGCAGAAAGTTCGGTGGGATGATGAGGTTAAGAAGTTCGCAGGGGTCAAGTGGATGCAGCTAGCACAGAACAGGGTTAATTGGAGAAATATGTTAGAGGCTTTCGCCATGCAGTGGGTATAGTCAGGCTGATGAGGATGTCTTGACTAATTTGGCAGGATTGCGAAATAACTCCAATATTTACGACGTACACGTGCGGAGATAAGTAAACGGAGCAAGCTTTACCGTTCAAATTAATATCACGCCTTCTTCACTGTAGATAAGAAAACAATATTTGTCGAAGTGAAAAGGCACTGGCGTCTACCACAGGTTCGCACATACCACGACTGCCAGTTTCAATTTTTGCTACGCGTGCAAAATGGTAGACGGAAAAAGTGCTCTCCGTTAAATTTTGTCCGCATCGGTAGGCATGGAACGTTGCCAAATGCAGAACTAAGTACGGATAACATGCTGAAATATTTATTGTCGACAGTTCTAAGCCAGACATTCAGGGAGAAAAATATTGACATAACAAGAATATCGTTAAATCAATCGCGCGCTATGTTTGAATTTAGTGTCTTTTTAGGCCTATGTCGTTATTTTTTGTTAGTGTGATGTAGCCTAGCCAACGTGTGTGCTGATACTGCCTCCATCGCACGCTGCTGTGCTGCTGTGTGTGCGAGGGGGTCAGCTTTCAGCTGGCCTCCTAGCAAGAATCTTTATGTTGCAAAATAAATTTCAATTTCAAAGTACTCTCATATAGTGGCCTATTCACTGTAAAACTGTCTTGGACCGTGTCGCGTTGACGTGCATCATGGTGCAACCAGTGATGCGAATAGCACCCACCGCCGCCGCTTGCATGAGGATCTCTCCCTTGGCCACGCCCATGAGCCAGCCACTGCTGAGCAGGAGGAAGCTGCTGCCTACCAGGTGGTACAGCAGGAACTGCGAAGAGGGACAGCTTCAGCTCAGTGCAAATTGGAGAGACGACCTTCGCTGTCACGTTCACTGTTACAAAAGGACAGGGGCAAGATTTCTGAAGATCTATTCACGATTCAGTGCTCATTGGCCAATGCTATTTTATATCATGGTCACTGCAGCAATCCTTGACGAACCATCTTTTTAAAGCGGGAGCATTTCTTGACTCATCAGCGACGTGGATGGAACGTGACACTACAGTGCATGCGTTGACAGAACAAAGTGTCGCTCACTGATAGGAAAAGATTCTTCCACTCCCCAGCCAAGCGCTCCACTTCTTCAAGTGGACTTACTGAGTCGGTATAGTTACCCGTGTCTAGCGTGTGGAAGCGGAAAGACGCCGAGGGAAAGGACAGCAATAACAGTAAGTAAAGAAAACGAT
The DNA here is from genome assembly GCF_055883805.1 of Amblyomma maculatum. Lineage (NCBI taxonomy): Eukaryota > Metazoa > Arthropoda > Arachnida > Ixodida > Ixodidae > Amblyomma > Amblyomma maculatum. The sequence goes on along the minus strand of NC_139353.1, from coordinate 171,847,439 downwards.
TAAAATGAACATAATTTAAAAAGCAGTTCCTGAATATAGGTTATGGAAGGTAAACCAAGCGATTAGAAATCTGCGTATCCAAAACAAAGAGTCATTGTACTAAAACCCCTCAATAAACTAAAAGTAGTCCTCCTGCGGCGCCGCCGCTCTTCCTTTCGCTCTTCGACTGTGGCTCCATCCTCGCGGTACACGGCTTGCGCGCGCTCTCCGGAGCAGGCGCCGGTCACGGCTGCGCGCGCGGGCAGATAGAGGCGGTCCTGCACCAGTAAAAGCGCTGGCGCAGGGTCTCACCAGAGCATTTCAGCTTGTACTTTGTCGAAATGTGTTCAGATTAAAATATTACTCGCTGCTGAAACATCAATACCGAATGTTGACAGGGATTTCCCGCCAAAATAGTTTCAGCTGTGAGTGTCTTTCACCACACGTACGCGATTTCGGCGTTGGTTCAACTCGCCTTCACCTCCGTGCGTCCGTAGTTTGTCAACTGCTGGTCAAACTGAGTAGCTTGCTTTAAAAAAATTGTAACTAGGCGGCTAATGGGAACAATTTAGCAAGTCTGTGTATGGTTTCTTTGCAGTTTTGACTGGTTTTGCGAGCTGCCGGTAAACTTGAGAAGTGTGGCAGCAGTTGTCTTCCATGTATTTTCAACTTCAGCTGCAGATCTATGAGCGCTTGCATGCGTGGCGTACGAAATCGAGAACTGGCACACCAAACGAAAGCAAAGCACGAAATATGTGGCTTTATCCGGTCGCTTTAGAGTCGTCACTGCTTCGTTAAATGCTGCACTCAAAACATGCAGTTAGCTTACATTCACGACACAGACAATGCCTCAGAAAGCATGGCTGAGCAGCTAAAAGCCAAGGACCTTATTCTATACTTAGATGTATAACGCGAAAAGTGTAAAAAAAGATATGACGCGCGCGCGCATGTGGCACTAAACAAGGCGAAAATATGAGCAAATCCGTACAGAGTGTGTGGCAGCATATTAGTTTAGAGATGAGCAATTGCTCACTTGACTAACAGAGCCGCGACCATAGCGTTGAGTCATTCCCCAGTGAAGCATGCCATAAAGTGCACTTACGCGTAGTGCACTTCGCAGCTCAAAAGAGACTTTACGCTACGCAGTGCTAAACGGGAAAGCGGAGTGCACTCGCATAAGCACTCGTTGGTACGAAACTGGCAACTGAAAAACATGTTTTAAAAAAGAAATTTGAACCTCCAAGCGCTAAGCTCAGTGAACTGCTTTTTAAAATAGTAAAACACTCAAAAAATGCCTAAATTTGACATCAGGCCATAATTCGGGAGACCCCCTATCAACAAACACCACGCACAATGACAATCGCACCCTAACTGAAAATGGCGTAGTCGCAGTGGCGCACCACGCTTAATGTGGAAGTTGCGTACGTGGTTTTTGTTTTTGTTACGTAATATTTTACCCGTCGCTATTATAAAACGATTCCTCAAATGAAAATATGAACAAAACACGTAAAATCAACTTGTATACATATCTTAATACATAATACATTTCTGACGCAGAAACTTCTGCCGGCGAGGCTACGCACTCGGCCCTCAAAGTCTGTTTTGCGAACGCAATCCGACCTGAGTGCACATTTTGGCAAGTGCACTTGTGTTACGCTGTTTAGCAGCGGTAGAGTGCACTTTTCGTAAGTGACACTCGCCGTAAGTGCACTTTATTTTGCACGCTTGACAGGGGTAAGGCGCGAATATAGTCCGACGCAAAGCACGCACGCGCGTGCGCTCGCACACACTCCGTTACGTTGGCGAAAACACTCCGTCGATAGTTCCGCGAGCTCCAGCGCCCAACGTAACCGGCGGCGGCCAGCGCGCCCCGACGGGCCCGGCGTAGAGAGGGCTCCTGTTCCATTCGAGCTTCGGCGCCGTCCACCGCGTTTACACACAATGCATCGCGTAGAGAAGGATGGCGGACGGCCGCATAAAGAACGTGAGTGGCACGAGTGGCACAAACGTTGAACTTGCTTCGGACAGCTTGGTGGAGAGGTTTATCGAAGCCAGCGGCTGACTATTGTATGAACCTTGAACCGACCTTGAACCACACGCCCGCGTATTGAGTGCCCTCCGAACGAGGCCCTCGACACGCCCATCTCAGAAGCGGAAGTTAGAGCCGAAATCCTGAGCTTAAAGACACGATCAGCTCCCGGCCCCGATGGAATAACAAATAAAATGCTATGAAACGTAGACGACGCTTCCATAGCGGGACTCACCACCTACGTGCAAGAAGTATGGAGTAGCGGTCGTCTTCCCCAGCAGCGAAAAACTGCAAACGTGTGCTAATTCCAAAAACTGGCAAGCCACCGAAATTGGAAAATCTCAGACTATTTTTCTAACTTCATGCATTGGAAAGCTTATGGAACGCGTAATCCAAACAAGGCTGACTAATTTCATTGAGAAAAACGACCTATGGCCGCATGAGATGGTCGGGTTCCGACCGGGCCTGTGCACACAGGGCGTAATGCTCCGATTACAACACGACATAACTGACTCGAAAGCCAGAGACGCGAAGGTAATTTTAGCACTAGATCTAACAAAAGTATTTGACAACGTAAAACACCAGGCAAATCTCGCGGGACTGCAGGAATTAGGAGTCGGCGAGAGGACTTATAATTACGTAATGGATTTCCTGACAAACAGGACGTTGAAAGTAAAGTTTCAGGACCTAGAATCCCCCACTGTCCACCTGGGAAGTAAAGGAAGGCTGCAAGGCTCGGTGCTCTCCCCCTTCCTCTTTAACGTGGTGATGAGAGGCCTGTAAACTCAGATAAATGCAATGTCAACAAGCGCGATGGAGCGTCTGCTTGCTGTGATGATAGTGATGGTGGCTTTGCCCTTCGTAGCGGGTCGCTGCTGCCTTCTGGTGTGGCGGAACCAAATATTAAAAAAAAATAACAAAGAAAGAAAAAAAAGTCCGCCAATACGCTGTCCAGGCTCTACGGTCACAAGAACAAAGGTCACTTCCACAGGCTCCTCAAATCTCAAGGCAGCTGACAGCGTCCGGATCTCGGAGGTCGGCAAAATCGCTGGACAAGCAAAAATCACGTGGTTGATTGTTTCTGCCGATGCCCCACAGATGGCGCTAGTTGTGTCGACATTGCACACAACTAAGCCAATTCAAGAACAGCGGAAAAATCAGCCACGCGCTTCATGAAGCTACTGGAATTCAGCCGCAGGCGCGCTTACTGAGCATCTGGCCCGAATGGAACCAGAATCTCATCGTCATAGGAGCACGCAACGAGGAAGCTGTCCGCAAGCTCTTGAACATCAAGCACATTAGGGTCGGAGGTAATCTGTACGCAGTGTCTGCATATCTCAAGCCTCAAGATGCGACATGCAGAGGAGTCATTCCTGTCGACTTGGAAACCACGGAAGACGAAATCATGCAAGCCATTTACTCTCCACAAGCTGCAGTCATCGGCGTTCGCCGCCTTGGGAAAACAGTCATGGTAGCCCTCACATTTGACGGGCGCAAATTACCCCGACACATCTTCTTCTACCAGCAAGCGACCCCGGTCCGGCTATACAAGAAAACCACACCGACGTGCCTGAAATGCGGCCAGGTAGGCCATCGCCAAGACGTCTGTCCTCATCCGGACGCGTCATGCTGCCCCTCCTGTGGTGTTCAGAACCCATCTTCTGGCCATGAGTGCACAGTTACCTGTTTCACCTGCGGAGGCGATCACCTCACCAACTCAAACAGATGCAAACTTAAATATCGGACACCAACCCCCCGAGGTCAGCGATCTGGCACCGATCAAACCAGCACCCGCTCATCCAGGGACAGACAACGTTTGCAGCACCATGAGCCACATAAACATCAGCGCCTGCGGTCGTCCAGCGGAGGCTCTGCAAACTCCCGGCGTTCCAGCACTTCACCCGGGCGGCGAGGCGGCAGTCAAAGAGAAGACAAGCGAGACGGCTCCGCACAAAAGGTGAGCTGGGCTGAGGTAGCCATTACTTCCCCTCAGTTGTTGGCACAAACCAAAATGCAAGATAAGCTCAACACGCTCGAAGCCGAAAACCGCCGGTTAAAACAGCTCCTCTCTCAACCCCAAAACAACACATCACCCACGCAAACCAACCCCCTACCCTCCACTGACACTAGCGCCTCTCCACTCGCACCCAACCCCCCTACCATCCGATCTGAAGCCACAGGGGAACCCGAGCAGTATACCGAAATTAAAACGTGGGTAACCCAGGCTATAGATAACCTAAGGACAGAACTTTTTCAAAGTATGCGGCAGATGATTCAGGAGGCTATGCAACCAGTCGTGCCACAGATGAGGGAAGAAATTAAGCTCTTATTAGAACCTATGTTTCAAAACCAACGCGTTCACGACGCAAAGATAGCGCGCCTACAACAACAGGTGGCGGAACTCATGCGGTCTGCCTCCCCACGATTGAAAGGCTTCCGTCGCCGACACGCTGTCGCGGACGAAGACTTGGAATCCTGCCTCGAACCCACCCTCGAACCTATGCGTTCCATTTCCGAAGAATCTTCTCCACCTGTACCATGCCTACCGCCCGGACAGCAACCACCCACAACTTAAGCGTCCTACAATGGAACTGCCGCAGCTTCCGCCGTAAGAGAGCCTCACTCCAACAATACATTGATTCTCTCCCAAACCAACCAGATGTCATCGCTTTACAGGAGGTTAACAACTCCGCAAAACTCATTAATTACTCCACACACCAACGCACTCCAGCAACTTGCATTATGGTTCACAAGGATTATACTGCACTTGCTTTAGATCTAGAAGAAGATGATGTAGTGTACGACTTTGTACAAATCCTACCTAGACACCGCAACGGTACGGGCACCTACATTCTCAACATTTACAGTAAACCCACCCAAATTGCCTTCCCTTGCGCCAGGGTGTTCACAAAGGCACTCACTGTCGCCCAAAGAGCTCCGCTCCTTATTTTGGGTGATTTCAATGCGCAACATCCATCCTGGGGCTACCCTAAAGCAAACAAGAAAGGCCGCATCCTAGCAGACACCATCTCAAACCTCATGCTTACCATGCTGAACGACCCGGCCCAACCTACTCGACTTGGCAACAGTGTCACGCGTGACACCAGCCCCGATCTCGCACTAACCCACGGCGGTAAAGCTTGCCTATGGGAAAACACACTGGAAACTTTAGGCAGTGACCATTTCATTCTGATCATCCATCTTGCAAGCAAAACGCATCGACATATGCGCGGTACTGCCAAAATCACTCATTGGACCGCGTTTCGAAAAGAGCAAGCTGACCTTGATCACCCAGATATCACTGATTACGCTTCCTGGGCATCGGACCTTAGGCACCTGTCTTCTAAGTACACCCGAGCCCTGAAAACATCTTTAGACCGCCCTGCTATTGACTCCCATCTCCTGCACCTGTGGGATGCCCGCAGAGGCCTGGTGAAACGTTGGCGCCACCAGCGCCACAACAGAACGCTCAAACGCCGCATCGCAACCCTAACGCAAGCTGCAGAGGACTATGCATGGAACCTTGCTCAATCAAATTGGCTGACAAGATGTGATTCCCTGAGTGGTAACCTTAGCTCGAAACAAACTTGGAGCTTACTCAGATGCCTCATTGACCCCAACAACTCCAAAAGCGACCAACGCAAGAACCTTGCTAGGGCTCTACATGGTTACCGCGGCTCCAATAGAGATCTCGTACAAACCATCAAACAAAAGTACTTCTGCACCACAGTCGACACGGACCCCCTCCCTCCCTATAATGGGCAGCCAAACGAGAAACTAGATGCGGAATTCACCGTCAAAGAAATACAGGCCGCCATCCTAGCCATGCGCAGAGGCACAGCTCCTGGGAAAGACAAGATCACGGTGGAACTCCTCGCCAATCTCCACGACGCAGCCCTCACGCAGCTCGCGAATTACATTAACAACTGTTGGCGCATGGGTCGCCTGCCAAACGAGTGGAAGACTGCGGAGGTCCACTTCATCCCCAAACCGGGCAAACCCATAGATATTAACAAACTACGGCCCATCTCTCTCACCTCCTGCGTAGGGAAAGTTATGGAGAAGGCGGTGCACATTAGGCTCACCCGATATCTTGAAGAAAACGACTTGTACCCACACACCATGTTCGGATTCCGGCCTGGCCTATCCACCCAAGATATACTCCTCCAGCTTAAGGAAGAAGTCATAAACCCCCCTAACAAGCCTTTCTTCAGGACAATTCTCGCTCTTGACCTCAAGGGGGCGTTTGATAACGTAAAGCACCACTCTATTTTGGAAAATATGAGCCACATCAATTGTGGTGCAAGGACCTATGCATATGTTAAAGACTTCCTTCACGGTCGTACCGTCTACGCCGACCTCGGTCTGGCAGAACCCAGCCAAATACAGCTAGGCACACGCGGCACGCCACAGGGAGCTGTTCTATCACCCTTACTTTTCAATATTGCTTTAATCAAACTCCCAGCCCAGCTAAATAAGGTATCGCATCTACGGCACGCCTTCTACGCGGATGACATCACCATCTGGACCACTGCCTATTCTACCGCGGAAATCGAAGACCGCCTTCAAGAGGCCGTAACCATCGTGCAAGCCTACGCCGCTAACTGCGGCCTTACTTGCTCCCCCGAAAAGTCGGAGTTGCTGGTACTACACAGCTCCCGCCAACGCAAACCCACTGTTGAAGTCAACCTCAATGGAAACCCAATACCACAGAAGGACACCATCAGGGTTCTAGGGCTTTACATCAACGACAAGGGCAGAAATGTGTACGCCCTCACTCGGCTCAAAAACACCAGTCTGCAGGTTGCTCGTATGATAGCCAGGGTCACTACCAACGACAGGGGTATGCTCGAACAAGACACCCTGCGCCTGGTTCAAGCATTCATCATTAATAGAATTGTGTATTCGACACCGTATCTGCACCTCAAAACGGGAGACTATAAGCAAATCGACTTTATTATACGAAACGCAGTTAAAAAGGCGCTGGGCCTGCCCCAAAGCACTTCCACAGAACGTCTTTTGCAATTAGGGGTGCACAATACAGCCGAAGAACTCCTTGCCGCCCAACGCGCCACCCAGATAAATCGCCTAGCAGCAACCCGCACGGGCCAGACCGTTCTTATGGACCTTAACCTGACTAGCCCGCAAGGTCTCGTACAAAAACAGACTATACCGCCCGGGTGGTCAGACTCGTTCATAGCCAATCCCCTACCCCGCAATATGCATCCTCTGTTCCACCAAGGGCGCCGGAAGGCGCGGGCCAAATACATCCAGGAAAAGTACGGGACGGACACTGAATCCTACTACGTAGACGCAGCAAAGTCAGAAGCGGGGTACACGGTAGCGGTTGTGATTCACCAACAACAACTGGTTGATGCCCTCACCATCTGCGATGACAATATAGAAATGGCGGAGGAGGTGGCCATTGCTTTAGCCGCCACGCATACCACCTGCGCCTATATAATAACAGACTCTATGGCTGCCTACCGCAACTACATCAAAGGGCGAATATGTCCCCAGGCTGCCAGAATATTGAAAAATTATGGACACCCCGAACAAGACAAATGCCTCGTCTGGACACCGGGACATGAAGGCGTGGAAGGGAACGAGTGCGCCCATGCCGCTGCCCGAGCTCTCCTCCCCCGGGACTCGACCCCTCCATCCTCCACACCGCCCTATCCCGGCCCTCTGGCGACGTATGCGGAGAGGTTACAGCACTGCAGACTCTCTCGCAGAAAATATCCACCCCCAGCCAAGGGGCTCTCCAAAGCGGAGGAAGTCAGATGGCGACGCCTACAGACAGGTACATATAACACACCAGCCCGTTTAAACACAATACACCCCGGGTTCTGCGACCCCAAATGCAAATATTGCGGGGAAAAGGCAGGCCTGCACCACATGGTGTGGACCTGCCCACACAATCCTCCAGATGATCCGAATGCAGTGCCAACAATTGAGGGGTGGGAGGCTGCCCTATCCAGCTCTGGACTAGAGGCCCAACGGGCCCTCGTGACACGTGCGCGGGTAGCAGCGGCAGCCGCTGGAGTCCCGGACTAGGGACCCCACCTACACATCCCCCTTCCTTAAATATACTAAATAAAGTTTTTCACTCACTCACTCACTCACAACAGGTGCAGACGAGATATCTTGGAACGTGTAAAGGGTGATAAGAGAGTGTTAGTTGGAGCCTTCCCAGGGAGAACAATGAGGGCAGTGCTGAAAGAGAGTAAAAATAGGCTGTTGAAGAATTCCGCAGAGCGCAGTATGGTAATAGTAGCCGCGGGGCTAAACGATGTCCCAAATGGTGACGCTGCAGGAGTGATGGAAAGTTTAGCTAAGGGAGTTGACAAGATCAGGGAGATAGCAGTGCAAACGCAGATAGTTGTATGCACAGTACCAGAGGTGCTAGGATTGAACGGAAAGCTGGAAAAGGACATAGTGACAGTTAATCAGGACATAAGAAAGTTAAGCCTGGAGAAGCGTTTCGAAGTGGTTGAGGTAAACAGGGAGGTGCATAAAGCAGGTATTGGTAGGGCTTTTCAGCGAGATGGCATTCATTTTAACAGAAGGGGGAGAGCAGAGATCGGCTGGCGACAGGCAGGCAAGGCTGTAGCTTTTTTAGGGGGTCCGCGAGGACTCCGTGCACAGAGATAGTTAGAAGTGAAGCAGAAGAAAGTGTAATAATGGAGGCTGAGCCCTTAAAAATGGAAAGAGTAGGTCCAGAAAGAAAAGTACAAAAAATAAATTTAACACTGGGATCGGCTACATGAACATGCAAGGAGGTAGAAAAAGAGCGAAATGGCTAGAGATAGAACAGCAGTTGAAGGATGACAAAATAGGTGTGTACCCTCGTCTGCACTTTTTAAATAATGTACAAAGCTCCCCCAGTCCTTTCTTCCTCTCTACTTCCCCTCGCTATCCTCTCTCTATCCCCTTTTCCTTCCCGCCGGCCGCAGCTCAAGTGCTTCAGTTTTTTAGATAGCAGTTGCCGCGGCCGGCAATACTCTTTTCCTTCTTTTTGATTATTATAAAAAAAAATAAAGCATCCACTAGCCCCCCCCCCCCCCCCCCCTTTGCGAGACTCATCTCGGGGATCTAGAAGATCCGCCGTTTATAGAAGGCTACGTCTGGGAAGGGTGCAACCGAACGAGAACGGAAAGAAAGGGTGGAGGCGTAGGTATGTTGATACACCAGGGAACAAATTGGCAAAGTATTAAATCATCTTGTAAAGAACATATCTGGGTTTCAGGAACAATTGCCGGCATAAGGACATGGCTTGGGGTAGTTTATTTAGGAAGAGGACATCAATGCAGGCAAGAAAACAAGGATCTTGTTGAATGTCTCAGTGACGATATAAGCCAGTTTGGAAACGGGGCCAATATTATTCTACTGGGGTACATGAACGGACAAATCGACGATCAGGATGGATACACGGATTGTAACGGGAAGCTAATGCTAGATTTCTGTTCTAGTTATAGTAAAGAGAAACAAAATGTGAAGGCCAAATCACGTGGAAATTCCGCAACAGGCAGACTACCATTAACTATTGACTAATGTCGCAGGAAATTTATAGCAAGGTCAGAACAATGAAAATAGACGAAGAAGGGGAGTGTAGTCTTGGAAGTGATAATAAACGTATAAGTCTGCAGATGGGGCCCTTGATAAAAAGAGAAATAGAACTTAGACAAAACGTAAACGCAAAATTAAACGACGATCAAATAGCGCAGATAGCAGCAGACATAGAGGAAGCAATAGAGAAAAGCCCCATGAAAGACTGGGATTATGAACAGGTAGAACTGCTCATAAGGAGGAAAATTCAATAGGTTAAAGTAGCAAACCGCTGGAATGGAAGAGCAAGAGGAAGAGAGGAGCTGGTGGAATAAGGAAGTCAGGGGAGCTATTGAACAACGACGGGCTGCTTCAAGGGAACACCGAATGGCAAAGAAAGCACAGGTATCTCAGGAGGAAATCGACCAAAATGGGAATCATATCGACAAAAGAAACTTGAGGTGCAGGCCCTCGTCCAAAGTAAAATAAGGCAGTCCACCGATCGCTGGATGGCTGACATATACGGTGCCTCAGAGACGGAGCAAGAAAATTCTGGAGCCATATAAGCTGGCTAGGGAAGAAGAATCAAAGAAAGCAGGATTGGATTCAAGATAACGATTGAAATTGTTTAAAGGAAGGCAACGCAGTGAACTACATTACATCAGTTATAGCCGAGTCATTTAAGTGCGACGATAGGGTAATCTTCGCAAATCAGGAAGCAACACAAGGTAGCAGAATACAAAGCAGCTTAGAACTGACCAATCTAAACTGGAAACACATCTACAGGAATAGATGGAATTCCGATCAAGCTGAATAATGAACTCGGTCCAAAAAGTAAGGAAACGTTGTTAAAAGCTCTGGAAACAGTCATAACGAATAAGCAAATTCCGGACAGCTGGCGGCAGAGTAAAATGAATTTGATTTACAAAGGGAAAGGAGACAGGATGCACATAAAATCCTACAGGCCGATTACCATAACATCTGTAATGTGCAGGTTGGCCATGCAGGCGGTGAAAATAAAGGTGCAAGCATGGGTAGAAAGTAACAAGATACTCGGAGAACTTCAGAACGGCTTTAGAAATGGTAGGCGCTTAGATGATTGCCTGTTCGTGCTTACCCAATGCATCGAAATATCTAGAGTGGAAAATAGACCTTTGTATTTGGCCTTCCTGGACATAAACGGAGCGTACGACAACGTAAGCAGGGAACTCCTGTGGAACATATTAAAAGGAGAAGGTAGCGGTTATGAGATAATAGAGTTCCTACAGGAAATATACCGGGATAACAAAGTAGAAATTACGTGGGTAGGGATAAGAAGTACGGAAGATGTCAAAGTATGCAAAGGATTAAGACAAGGCTGTCCTCTATCACCGGTGCTGTTCATGCTTTATATGATAAACCTGGAACGGAGGATACAAGAGAGTAACCTAGGTTTTGACTTGTCATATAGATTAGGTGGAAAGGCGGTAGAGCAGCGCCTCCCCGGTTTGATGTATGCAGACGATATTGTGCTGCTAGCTGAGAGGCTGGAAGAATTGCAAACTCTAGTTAAGTATTGCGGAGACGAAGAAGACGCTGTAGGCTTCAGTTTCAGCGCAGTTAAGTCGGGTCTGATGATTTTTAACGGCTCAACTGATCAGGGTCTTAAAATACAAGGCCATGAAATACCTAGAGTAGCAGAATATAAATATCTGGGGGTATGGGTAAACGAAGGATTGGCATACATTGGAAAGCATGAGCAATCACCTAAGGCCAAAGGGCGAAGGAATGCCGGGATAATGAAGCATAAGGCATTGTGGGGATACAATAGGTATGAGGTTTTGAGAGGTATTTGGAAAGGAATTATGGTGCCCGGACTTACTTTCGGAAATGCGGTTTTGTGCCTAAAATCAGAGGTACAGTCGACATTAGAGATGCGTTGGAAGATTAGCACTAGGTGCCCACGGCAAAACTACAAATTAGGCGGTACAGGGAGATATGGGCTGGGCATCTTTCGAAGTACGGGAAGCTCAGAGTGAAATATTATATGAGGAACGCCTGAGGAAATCGGACAATAACAGGTGGGCAGCTAAAGTAAAATACCTGTACTTAAAAAGCGTTGACTCACAGTGGAGGAAAAGAACTAGGAAACTAACTAGTAAGTATGCTAATCACAAGGACGGAGAAATAAAGAGCATTAAGCAACAGGTGAAAAACACAGAAGGTAAAAATTGGATAAATTCGATGGAAAAGAAAGAGTGTGGAATTATACCGAAAGTGGAAAATGCAGATCTTGAAGGAAGATTTCCTTGATAACTCAAGAGGCAGTGCCCTACTTTTTGAAGCTAGATCAGAGTGCCTTAGAACACGCAGCTACAAAAAGAAATTTAACAATGGAGATGACGCATGTGCTGTATGTGGTAACTCCAGTGAAACAATTCACCATATTATAGTCGAATGTAATGGTATCCATCCGGAAGTTGATGCAGGCGCTATCACTGTTCCTGAAGCTCTGTGGTTTAGAGATAACAGTGGCTAGGTGAATAAACCGGCGGTGGAAACTAGCAAAAAACGACTGGAAGATTGGTGGCTTGAAAGCAGAGAAGTGACATAATGTTAGTAATGTAGAAACAAAAAATTTAAGAAATAGAATGATGGTTTAGTTAACCAATCTAAATCAATAATTAAGATATAGGGAGAAAAATGAGCATGATAGTTACTGCTACCACCCCGTTTCAAAGGGGAGGCTCCTATATTTCATCCATCCATTGACTACTGTCTAATGTAGCAGGGAATTTATAGCAAGGTCACAAAAATGAAAATAGACGAAGAAGAGGAGTGTAGTCTGGGAAGTGATAAACGCATTAGTCTGCAGATGGGATCCTTGATGAAAAGAGAAATGGAACTTAGACAAAAAGTAAACGCAAAATTAAATGACGATCAAATAGCGCGGCGTTTTCCTCCTCGAATACCCTCGACCGCCGGCTGCGCGTGCTGCACACGGGACGCTTTTTTGGGCATCGCTAGCTCGCCGTCCGGAAGTTGGCTAACACATGCGCACGCTCTTAAGTTCGCGCTTTTTCCAAGCTCTGTTATTGAATGAAAACACGAGTAAGACATGCGACACGCTTGACAACCACGAACCACATAAATTAGCGTCTCGTACGCGCCATGAAAGTGCCAAATACGAGCGCTTGCGGTACGAACAACACCACCTGCTGCATACATCTCACATTCCTTTTGACTTTTTGATAGCGTCTGTCTAAAGCCGGCATAGTATATGAATCTTAATATTTACAATATATTTGAACATTCCAGAACATGTTCAGCATACCAATGTTTAGTTAAATGTAGATTCACCTCGAACTAATTTTCGTGGAAGTACAGTTTATGAAGTTGCTCACGAGTGGAGTTTTTTTAGTAGTGGGATGGTTACTGGGAACAAGCAGGGACATTTGCTTTGATGGCCGTCCTAGAATTTTCTATCGAGGTTCAGTCTGAGTTTGGCACCGCGCAGTGCACATGCTACGGCTTAATCGTTTTGGTAGTCGAGAAATTTCGCGGCGGCTTGAAAACGAATATGAACTTTTTTCTATTAAGCATGAAACGCCTTTAGCTCCCGCTGTCGGCGACCTTGAGGTGATGTCGAGCCGAAATCGAGAGCCAAAGATCCGAGCACCGATTTCCCGCCATCCAAGGAAATTGTCCGCACCCCAAAATTTGGCCCTCTCGACCACCGAAATTAGACCTTGTCCGAATTGCATCGAAACTGGAGTCAAGCCTAATTTTAGTATGACGAATTCAATGGTGATCTCCAAAAATTAGGTGGGCTAACCCCAAAATTTGTCTCTCTGGAACCCACATATTTGACGTCGTCCATATTTGACCAACATTGGGGTCCAACCTAATTTGGCTATGGCGAATTTAATGGTGACATCCAAATTTAGGTTGCCACACCAAAATCTAGCCCACCTGGACTCTGAAATATAACTTGTTTCGGATCTGATCGAAATTGGAGTCGAACATTTGACTATGGGAAATTTAGTGTTGGCTTCTAAACTTAGGTAGGCCACCCCCAAAGTTTGACACACTTAGGCATTTTCCGCCCACATTCTATTCCTATTTCAACCCGCCTAAAAAGATGTTACAAAGAATTTCTGAACCTAGGTCTCGCGTTATCGTTGAAAAGCGAGACCTAGGTTCAGAAATTAAAGCGTGTATGCGAATGTATGCGCATTGTATGCATCAGCCGTCGCTATTATAGCACGTTGAGTGGAACCATGAGGTGAAAACAATAACACGCATAACGGTGCAAAATGATCAGTGAATTAAGTGAGATTGCCAGATTAGTGATGCGCTTGCATGGAGTTTCAGTATACACAGTCGCTTGTACCTCGCAGAGATGGGCAGTCTTCGTCGGTGTTAAAGTTCTTGCGGCCGATGTTGTGCAGCCGCTTTTTTCTTCTAACGGTGTCTTTCTTGCCGCTCGGAACCGCGAAAAGAACAAAGCCTTTTTCACGCCGGCTTGTGCACTGAAAGGCGCAGCAGCTGGGCATAGTGCTGCACTAAAGGAGCGCGAATAACGCGAAGTGCAAGCTCAGGGAGCTCGGTCGTAGCAGCGGCAGCTGCGTAAAAAATGGCGCTGACGAAAAATGAAAACACAAAAAGAGCGAACTTTTAGCGCGCTTTTCCCGGAGACCGCCCGCGGAGCCAATCACCATCCGATGGGAGAGGTGAGAGAGGAGGATCGACGAGGGTGCGCGGCGCGGCAGCATAGTTCGCAGAAAGTTCTTCGGGCCCTCCATATGCTGCGCAACCTAGACACCCCAGAAAAGGCCCGCCTCCTGCAGGTGTTCAACGGGATCTGGGAAAGCGGCATCCTTCCTGAGAGTTGGACTACGGCCATCGTGGTCCCCGTCCTCAAGGGGAAGAAGCCCCCCCCAGCAGCTCTCGTCCTACCGCCCCGTGTCCCTGACATCCGCAGCCTGCAAGGCCGTGGTCCTGGAGCGCCTCTCTTGGATCGCACGGGTGAAGAACTTTCTCCCTGAAAGCCAGTCTGGGTTCCGGAGACACAGGTGCACAGCGGACTCCATTGCGGACGTGGTGTCCACCCTGGAAGAGGCACAGTACATGGGCGATGTCGCCTTTCTCGCCCTTCTGGACGTCGAGTCTGCCTTCGACCACCTACCACACCAGGCCATCCAACAGGCTCTGGATGACCTGGGAGTCACAGGTAACCTGCGGCGTTTCATAACAGCCTTTCTTTCCAATCGTACCCTGCAGGTCCGGGTTGGACAGACCCTGAGCTCGCCTCGCCCCATCAACACCGGAGTGCCCCAGGGGTCTGTTCTCAGCCCCTTCCTGTTCAACCTGGTGCTGGCCGGTCTCCCGAGCGCCATCAAACAGGGTCAGGACCACAGAGTGCTGACCTCGATTTACGCTGATGACGTGGCGCTCTGGGTCCCGGCCCCAAGGAGGAGGATGATCTCTGCCAGGAAAGCCCTTCAACGAGCCCTCGACTCCGTGCAGCAGTCCCTTCGCGACAGGGGGCTCAAGCTCTCTACCGCAAATGCTGAGGCCCTCATGGTGCACCCTTTGGGAGCACGAGCGTCAGCTCATGCAACCACCCTGATGATCGACGGCACCAGCCTGCCCTGGAGATGCCAGGTCAAGTACCTGGGGCTGGTGATCGATCACCGCCTCACATGGATCCCTGCAGACAAGGCCTACCTGGGTCATCTGAACCGGGTTGGACGAGCAGCCCAACGTCTTCTTGCAGGGGGCAACGGCTGCTCCACATCATGGGCAATCCGGCTGTTTGAGGCGGCCGCCACCTCTTCCATACTTTATGCCCTACCTTTTGTTTCCCTCAGGCCCACCAGAGTGAACATCCTGGACGGAGCACGCAGGAAATGGATCCGACGCCTGCTGGGAGCAACGCAGTGCTCTAGGATTGCGGCAACTCTGGCGGAAGCCGGTGTCTACCCCCTGACCCTGCAGCTCCTCCAGAGAGGCCTCACTCACGTGGACCGCCTTCACCATGCCCCTGACGGAGCTTCCCTCTTGGCACGGCTGTGCAGCGCCCCCATTCACAGATGGGGCAACTGACGGCTGTATACAAGGACTTCATCAGAGATGCCCCAGGGTATTCCATCCTCCCTCCTCCACCAACACGTCCTCCTTTACAGGTCACCCTTGACCTGGAGGGGGTCAGCAAGCGCCGCTCCCCAGTTGCTGCCCTGGGCCAGGCTGCCGCAGCCCTGATTGAAGAGTGCAAAGGGAGCACCCTCCTCTTCACTGACGGCTTGGTCCTGCCTTCCACGGGCCAAGCTGCAGCGGCTATGACGGCCCTACAGGTGTGGGTGTCCAGCTCTTGCTGGCTCTCCTTTCCAGGTAGCTTTACCGCTGCCAAGCTGGCGGGCCTCCACCTGGCAGGGGACTTCCTGGAGACTAGTCAGCCCCCAGGCTTCTACACCATCCTGTGCGACTCGAGGCCGGCACTGCAGCTCCTGCGCAAGCCGTCCTGCTTCCAGCTATCGGCTTGCCACCTACGAGCGCGCCTCCAGGCCCTGGAGGATGCCGGCTTCGTCATCTCACTGCACTGGATCCCGGGCCATGCGGGCATCCAGGGCAACGATGAGGCCGACGCACTTGCCAAAGCGGCCCACTCCGACCAGGTAAGTATGACTAATCATATATCTGCCTTTGACTTTTCCAGGCTCCCCCTCAAGAAGGCCGTGAGGGCCCTGCACCCCGATCGGCAGATCGCCGAGGGGAGGACTTTCCACCGCCTGTCCGACAAGCTCGCCCGCAGGGAGCGAGCTCTCCTCTTACGCCTCCGCACCGGAGGTTCCTGGACGCCCACGGAGATGTATGTCCGTGGCCGGGCCCCCACCCCAGCGTGCCCATCCTGCGGTGATACAGGAACGCTGGGGCACCTCCTCTGTGTGTGCCCGGCACACGCCCACCACCGTCGCAAGATGGAGGCAGGCTACCGGGCCCTCGGACTTCCTGTGGCCACCGAGGACCACCTGCTCTTCCCGGCCAGGAGCCCCCTGGCAGCCCACCGGCTCCTGCTGGCCTTCCTGGAGGAGTCCGGCCTGGCTGCAAGACTGTAGCCCACCACCGGACCTGCTGGCCACGGCGCTGGCGACGGAGCCGACGACGAGAGCGACTCCACGACGATGATGACCCCCCCTCCCCTCCCAACATCCCATCTCCCCTTCCCTCGAACACCAAGAGTGCCGCCGCGAATTAAGGCCGGCATAACCCGTGTCCGGTATCCCCCCCCCCCCGAGAATAACCCAAAGACCCCAACCAACCCAACCAACCAAGTCGCTACTTTCAAATTATCAAGGGATTTTACATCCGAGTAGGGAACCTACATGTTTCGCCGTGGCGCCCGGCTTAAGGGACACTGCAGCGGTTCTCAAATGTACCTGTACCATTGGTTTTGAGGTAGATTATTTGTTGATCATGCCTGTGAAGTTATGTTTTCGATTGTACATAAAACACCTGCGCAATCGTCGACTAAAAGCGCGCAATTCAAATTTCCCGCGCCCCTCACGACAGCTACAGAGGAGGAAAGCGGTGGGAGAAACCTCGCTTCTCCGTCCGTCGTGACGTCACCGTTAGGAGCCGGAGGCATTCAGTGCCAACGGAGGGGGTTTTCGGCGTGCGCTGTTCCTCGTTTTAACGCGGTAGCGTTAAGGAGCTCGTGTCGCAGAAAAGCCGGTGTCGTCGGCGGCGTTGGCCGTGAGCGATAAATCCCGGCATGCACTTCATGCATGCACGTCATAAATAAAAAGCAACTTCCAAGATGGGCTGGGTGGGAAGCGAACCAGGGTCTCCGGAGTGTGAGAGGGAGAGGCTATTACTCAGCCACGAGTTCGATGCTTGAAAGCGGTACAAAAGCGCTTCTAGTGAATGCGGTGTTGCCTTAGAAACGTGCCGTAGAACGTTATACTGCGGTGTATATCGGTAATTATGAGCATGTTACTTACAGAAGTCGCAGTTACACGAGTAGCGAAGTACGTTTCCGCTACATTTCTTCTGCGCTCTGCGCAAATGCAGAGCCATCTTGCGGCAAACACAGAAGAACCCCTCCTCGCAATGTGCGGCGCTGCCCCGACACGTGGCGCGCCACTCGCCCCTGACGTTTAGCCGTGCACCCTCACGGGTTATAGAATCAAGCGTCTTTCCTTTCTTTAGATCACTATCTTCGCTCACCCGCTTCTCCCCTTCGGGCCGCGCGGTTACCGGTGCGAGGATGCCCCAATATCCTTGCGTTTAATAAGTTTTCTCGCTCTCTCCCCTTCCAACATCCAGCGTGCGTCACTCGAACAGTGGCGTTTAGGCGACGCGGCTCCTCTTTCCGCTCACAGCGCGATTCTAGGTGCAGCGTCTGATGCCGGACGCCTCTGACCTGATCGCTGCGCCGTAGCGCTTCTGCTGGGAAAGCGTCCCCTGCGATGTGTGCCGAGCTGCTTCCGAGGAATCATGCTTTTGCGTGGTGCTCCCAAGCGAGATAGAGGACGATCCCATCAAGGCGTCAGCCCCATGATCGCGTCCGCCTTCATGGCGCGTCGCTGCCCGGCTTTCTCCCTCCGAGACACCGAGTTCTTTGGTTCGTTCCGCTTGCTCAGGCGCACGTTTCGTTGCCGCGCCGAACGCTGTGTGACTCAAGAACATACCGAGCGAATGTGTGGGCGGTGCGAACGAGGTGCAATAACGCTATCGCGTTCCACTCTTGAAGGCGAAGCTTAAGCGTCCTCCAAATTTTTGCGTACGTTGCGGACGTACAAAACACGTCAACTTAGTGTTGTGCACCTGATACAACACAGCTCTGCATGTGTTCGGATGCACGAACAGCTGTGGACGCGACGATGTGATCTTCCATTGTATTAAAAGCTCACGGCGTAATGTGGTGTTGCTGAGAAAGATAAATTCAAGTCGGCCAAAGGAAACTTTCTACTCGAAGCATTTTCGTAACTGTGACCACATGAAGTTTGTTTCTAATGCGATTTCTATAGGGCTTTGACAAAAAGGCATGGCTGAACCATGACACGGTTCCTTCTGTTTCCTTGTACAAAATAGTCGGGACAGTCATCTGCGATCCGTTCATGGACTGCTATCTCATGATGGGACGATCAGACAGCATCGGCGCATAATTGTATTCGCGTGTCTCTTTTCTTCTTTTTTTTTGTTTGCGCGAAAGCTTCGCGCAACGGCCTCTGTGCTAAACATGGACAACGCATCAGTAGCACACGCTGATGATTTTTGTGAACTAGCAGATGATTAGGAAGAGTTCACTGCTGTGTCGAGCTACATTGTGAAGACTGCGAGATCGTTTTCAGCACGGCACGTGCCTGATATGTTCGTGGAACCCTTACGGGAGCATTATTAGAAGATAAGGATTGTACCGCTCAGCAGGGTAGAGGCGCATTCAGGTAAGGAGCACGAAGAGCGAGGTTTCCTTCGGTGCGTCCCAGCAATCAATCATCAAAGTTGTTCATACATGGTCTTGCGATTTTGCACCTGTTGCTGCCTTGTCATTTTACATAGCCCTGCCTTGTTTTGAGATGCACATTAAATTGGAAATGAAAACGACGAAGCTCTAGTAAGAGAACACATTTCGGAACACTGCTTTCTCATGAAGGTATGGGTGAGGAGGAGCTGCAGCTTGGCTTTCAACATACCTCAGCCGTCAATTCACTAAACGTGTATTGTGAGAGTACGATAAAAAGGGAAGGCTTTCAACGTCTGCTAAATGTCGTATGACTCAAGCAGCATTCTGCGCGCATTTGACTTGGTCTCCAGCACAATGGCCCCCTCAACGCCTCGTATGCATTGCAGAGCTCCGCAACCGCATTTGTCTGGTGGTAGCTGTGCACTTCTTCACCTTTCTATAACATTCTTCGTTTACCCAAGGTGCCACGACTGGCATTCAAAGCAGGATTTGGTACACCAAGCTTTCGGTTCATTTTTCACAACAATGACCTTTCGGGCGGGGTGAGAGGCCTGAGACGGAGATGGTCCGCTAGAGCATTGTTCGCTGCCCTTCCTTCCCAGGAAAATGCGGGCCGAGGTTTCGCTGAGGGCCATGTAGTTTCTGCTAATAATCACACACACTATTTTTCAAAATGCCTGTAACTAAAGCAAGTTTTCGTGCCAAATCTACGCTCCCCGCAACGGAAGTGCTGCATCGTTTGTGGGCGTATCTTGTACGGATACATGCGGTAAAAATCCCGATGGTCATTCGTGTGGAAATGGCATGCCATAATGACATTCACAATGCCGCAGTGAGCTGCGATCAACCCAGTGCAGCGAAGGAGCCGCATCGGCAGCTTCCCCGCTCCTCGGAATGTCGTCACGCGACGTCTTGGCCAATCACGGGCGGCGGCGCGACCCGCGGTGAGCCCCGTCGCGCGGGCTACGTAGCTCTGCTGAAAAAAAAAGCTATTTTTGCTTTCTTCTGCCTAATTTTAATCGGATAACCGAGCTCGCAGCATGAAAAACTACGGCTTTCTGCTGAAAGCCCAACTTTTGCAAAAAGTGCTGCAGTGTCCCTTTAGGCCTCATTCTCACAGCCGGTTTTTCTCTCCTCCGTCGAGTCCGTCGCGCCGGTGCTCGCCGGAGAAGGGGAGTTAATGGTGGCAGTGCTCGCCGAAATCGGGTGGCCGGCGCCGTGGGGTTATACTGGTTATACTATGTTTTGATCCAAGGCGCCATCGGTCAAGACGGTCCAGTGAGCGCGCTCGCTTCTCTCACGTGACTCTACGTCACGGCTTGCGTTTCGCGACCAAGCGAGCGCCGGCCGCGCGGGCTCGCATGCAGACGGCGGTGCGCGAGCACAGAGAGAGAAAAAAAGCGGGGGTTGCCCTCCTGTCTGGTGCCCCGCGAAGCGCACGCTGAAAGAGACAACAGATGCTGTTTCTTTTTTCTTTTTCATTTCTCAATGCACCGGGAGTCGCTGCTAAACATGACCTCCTGCCAAACTTTACGATGTTTTAGCTGTATATTTCAATGGGTTTATCAAAAGAAATCTTGCAAGTTCTGGCGACCCATTCCTTTATTGATGACAGAGTTATTATATATGTTCCTTTAGACTTCTTCGATTTCGCTGACTGCCATGACTAATATTGCCGCGAAACCTTCAAAACAGTATTTGTTGTTTTTTCACAGCCGCCGGCATACAGGCTTATCACTCTGATTCTGGACCGCGTATCATTTCCGTAATCTTTGTTTGTTAATGCTCGATGTCGCGAGTCACACCTTTATCAGTTTTGTTGTAGCGCAAGATGATCCGAGATCTGTCTCGAAGGTTCCGGCCACTCGGGTGTCTTTCCACAATGTTCCAGCCCGTGCTGGTAGCTGTTTGCGACGTTATCTAGATTGTTCTGTGCAGCCTTTAAATTGAGCGTTGACGAGTGTGACGAGCATTCTTTGTCCGACGAGCACGTTTGTGCTATCGCCGCCGCCGAGTTGCTTAGCTTTTTTGCGGGCGCAAGTCAGCCCAATAAAGAGTTTCTTCAGTGCAATCATCGACCCTTCATTTGTGTCGTCGACCTTTCACCCCTACGTGACATCTGGTGGAGGTGCTGCCTTTGATCCTTCAAGCGAAGACCCAAGCCGTGTTCCTGTCGCCCTGGAAGACCAGCCTACAGGTCACCGAGCCAGCCGCCGACTTCAAGGCCTACAACCCGAACACGGACTGCTGCCTGACCCCATTCGATCTCGGAAGGCATCGACGCTGACAATGGCCCAGCCTACTACAGCACCGGTTGTTTTCGTCCAACACCGTGAGCCCCCCTGCTTCCACGGACGACCGGATGAAGATGCTGGAGACTGGATGGACCTTTTCGACCATGTGGCAGAATTCAACGGCTGGAACGACGCTGCGAAACTCAGGCAGGTCTCCTTTGCTCTTCAAGGATATGCCCGAGTCTGGTTCGAAAATCATGAGGCAGCTATGAAGGACTCGGAGATTTTCAAGGAAGCGTTTTTGACTGCCTTTTCAAGCATCGTCCGAAAGGAAAGAGCCCAGGCCCTTCTTCAGTGAAGGCTTCAACTTACTGACGAGCCTGTTCTGGCATACGTTGAGGAGATGAAGCGCCTCTTTCGCCGCGCCGACCCTAACATGATCGAAGGTGAGAGAGACAAATTTTTAATGCGAGGCGTCAAAGAATCGCTTTTTGCAAGACTTGTGCGAAATCCGCCAAGAACTGTGGCGGAATTCGAAACGGAGGCGCCTACTATTGAGAAGATGTTGGCCACCCGGATGCGCCACTACGAGCGACCACTTCAGCCGGACTTCTCAATCCACTACCCCAGCGCATCTACAAGACAAGAGAACCTTCGGGACCTCATCCGGGAGATAGTGCGAGAGGAGCTCCGCCGACTGATGCCATCATCGCAACAACCGCAGGTGGCGACGCACGCGGACGTCGTCCGTGAACAAGTCCAGCAGGCGCTGGGCGTTCCTCAAGCGACGGCTGCGACTGTTCCAGCACAAGAGGCAACAGCGATGAACTACACTGGTGCATTACGTCGACCCCCCCCCCCCCCCCCCCCGACGTGATGACTTTCCGAGCCCTCGCCGCTACCGTCCTGTTCCTGAAAACCGCTCCTTTGCCCCCGCCCGCCAAGCCTACCAACGACCAACAAGCCCCAGGAAGTGCGACGCATGGAGGACAGCGAACAACCTGCCATTATACTTCCACTGCGGTGAGGCCGGCCACATTCTTCGGTACTGCCCGTACCGACGAATCGGTCTCCGCGGATTTGCAGTCGACGCTCCACGACCACGCCCAGGTGAACGACCGCAAGAAATCGACAACTATCTGCGTAGCGGTGAGATTCCGCCACCAAGCAGTCGATTCAGGTCTCCATCGCCGTACAGGGCCCGCTTTGCGTCGCTAGGACGTAACTATAATGATAGTGTGCGTGGAAGGTCCCCAAGCCCGCGCAGGGGAAACTAAACAGAGCAACCTTTGGAGGTGAGGTTGCTCAACAGCGAAAAGACGAACATCCTCCGCCGCCGACGACTACTAACGACGACGCAGCCATTTCACCGCCGCTCCACACGACGACAACACGACCAGAGTGCAAGCAGACACCGCCGCCCAGCGAAGTAACAACGATATGCCATGGCCATGACCTGAAGAAACGACGGAGCCGGGATCGGACACTAAGACCCACGTGCAATGCGAGGACGCGAACAAGTGACCTTGAAGTTGATATCGACGGTCGCAGAGTCACTGCCCTTGTAGACACCGGAGCTGACTATACAGTCATCAGTGGACCGTTAGCCTCCCATCTCACGAAAGTTACAACCGCGTGGGATGGCCCGCTGATTCGCACCGCAGGTGGCAACCTGATTACTCCATCGGGACGATGTACTGCAAGAATAACCGTAAATGGGCGTACTTACCCCACCAGCTTTGTGGTCTTGCAGCCGTGTTCCCGCGACGTGATTTTAGGCATGGACTTCCTAAATGAAAATAGGGCTATCATCAACCTGTGATCTAATCTCACCAAGCTCTCTGCAGACAAAGCGATACCTGCTACGACGACTTCGACGCAACACGTCCCTCTAAACGTCCTCGACGGAGAATTGACCATGCCGCCCCAATCAAGCGTCGCCGTCAGCGTAGGCAGCACAGATATCGAAACCGCTGAAGGCATCGTCGAAGAAAATATCCAATTGCTCTTGGAACTAGGTATCGGCATCGCAAGAGGCATCGCGAAATTCCGGAGAGGACAAGCTCAGGTGCTGGTAACAAACTTCTCCGAAGAATACCGGCATCTCAACAAGGGCACGACGATCGCTTTTCTCGACGAATTAGCGGACCTCAAAGATGTATTCGCCCTCCACGACCAACCACTGGAAGGTGCACCGGACCAATTCCGTCAGCCCAGTATTGACCCACAGCAGGAAAGACCAGATTCGCAGTCTTCTTCGAAACTACAAGGAGTGCTTCTCGTCATCATCGAAGGTACAACAAACACCACTGGCCAAGCACCGCATTATAACGGACGAACACGACTGACCTCTGCGCCAAAGCCCTTATCGTGTATCGCCTCGAGAACGGCAGGCCATTCGCGATCAAGTTGAGGAAATGCTACGTGATGACGTAATCCAGCCATCGAACAGCCCTTGGGCGGCCCCAGTCGTTTTGGTCAAAAAGAAAGACAGCACACTTCGCTTCTGCGTTGATTACCGCCGCTTGAATAGCATAACGAAGAAGGATGTCTACCCGCTTCCCCGCATCGACGACACTCTCGACCGGCTCTGCAGTGCAAGGTACTTCTCATCGATGGACCTGAAGAGCGGATATTGGCAAATTGAGGTCGACGAAAGAGATCGCGAGAAGACCGCATCCATCACACCGGACGGCCTTTATGAGTTCAAGGTGATGCCATTTGGCCTCTGCTCCGAACCAGCCATGTTTCAACGAGTAATGGACACAGTCCTGGCAGGCTTGAAGTGGCAAATTTGTTTAGTATATTTGGACGACGTTGTTGTCTTCTCGTCCAGCTTTGAAGACCACCTAAAACGTCTACAGACAGTGCTGGAAGCCATCAAGTCATCGGGACTAACGCTAAAAGCAGAGAAGTGTCACTTCGCCTACGAAGAACTCCGGTTCCTAGGTCACATCGTTAGCAAGGACGGTATTCGCCCAGACCCGCAGAAAACAGCTGCAATCGCACAATTCCCACCGCCTGTCGACAAGAAAGCTGTGCGCCGATTCCTTGGGCTGTGCGCTTATTATCGACGATTTGTCAGAAACCTTTCGCGGATCGCCGAACCGTTGACGCAGCTTACAAAGGCTGACGTACCTTTTAAATGGGAAGCGCCGCAAGGAGAAGCCTTCGACGAACTTAAGCGCTGCCTGCAATGCCCTCCTGTACTTGGCCACTTTGATGAAAACGCTGAGACCGAAATTCACACCGACGCGAGCAGCGTGCGCCTAGGAGCCGTTCTCGTCGAGAAGAGTGCCGGACAGGAGAAAGTAATCGCCTACGCTAGCAGGTCCCTCACAAAAGCCGAAGTCAATTATTCGACGACCGAGAAGGAGTGCCTTGCAATCATCTGGGCCACTTCTAAGTTTCGTCCATACCTATACAGCCGACCATTCAAGGTGGTAAGCGACCATCACGCGCTCTGCTGGCTGGCTAATTTGAAAGATCCTTCCGGCCGCCTTGCCAGATGGAGCCTACGACTTCAAGAATTTGACATGACTGTAGTCTATAAATCGGGCCGGAAGCATTCCGACGCAGACTGCTTATCCCGTGCTCCCGTCGATGCTCCCCCGAAGGACGATGGCTATGACGCCTTTTTGGGACTGGTAAGCGCCAGCAGTTTCGCAGAACAAATGCGATCAGACCCTGAGCTGAAAGCGCTAGCCGATTACTTGGAAGGAAAGACCGCTTCCCCTCCTGGTGTGTTCAGACGACATTTATCATCCTTCACGTTAAGCAATGGCCTCCTCGTGAAGAACTTCGCACCCAACAAGACTGCGGAGCTTCTCGTAGTGTCAAAACCCTTCGGCAAGAAATTCTGCAGGCGTTACACGATGAGCCCACAGCAGGCCACCTAGGATTTGCGCGCACGTTGCGTCGAATCCAGGAGAAGTATTACTGGCCGCGACTGCCTGCCGAAGTTGCCCACTACGTGAAGACGTGTCGTGAGTGCCAACGACGCAAGACGCCGCCGATCAGACCAGCAGGACTACTAAACCCGATTCCGCCCCCAATCCTGCCCTTTCAGCAAATTGTGATGGATCTCCTCGCCCCCTTTCCATCTTCGTCTATGGGTAACAAGTGGACCATCGTGGCCACTGACTACCTTACCCGTTATGCCGAAGCAAGAGCACTACCAAATGGTACCGCGGCAGAAGTCGCCAAATTTTTTGTCGAACAAATTCTCTTGCGACACGGCGCCCCAGAAGTGCTCATCACGGACAGGGGAACGGCGTTTACGGCAGAGTTGACGCAAGCCATCCAGGAATACAGTCACACAAGCCATCGACGAACAACTGCGTACCATCCCCAGACCAATGGCCTTACGGAGCGCCTGAACAAAACGATCGCGGACATGATCGCTATGTACGTCGACGCTGAACACAAGACCTGGGACGCCATCTTGCCGTACGTGATCTTCGCGTATAACACGGCAGTCCAGGAGACGACCAGAGCGACCCCGTTTAAGCTTGTGTACGGCAGGGAGGCCACGACGACGCTCGACGCAATGCTGCCGCACGTAACCAGCGAAGACAACCTTGACGTCGCCGCCTACCTACAGCGTGCAGAGGAAGCCCGACGACCCGCACGGCTGCGTATTAAAGACCAACAGCGCACCGACAGCCGACGGTACAATGTACGACGACGCCACACAGAGTACAATCCAGGAGACCAAGTGTGGGTTTGGACACCAATTCGCCGTCGTGGATTAAGTGAAAAGTTGTTGCGTCGATACTTTGGGCCATACAAAATCCTTCGCCGCGTCGGAGCACTGGACTATGAAGTCATTCCCGACGGAACATGAGCATCACAACGGCGACGCGCACGCCCAGAAATTGTACATGTTGTACGACTGAAGCCATATTACGCGTGTTAAAAAATCTGTGGTGTTTAAACTTTGCAGTGTTTATGTTTAAGTTTCTTTGTTTTGGAACATCTAAGCGATGTTTTTTTAAGGAGGGAGTGATGCCGCGAAAGCTTCAAAACAGTATTTTTTGTTTTTTAACAGCCGCCGGCATACAGGCTTATCACTCTGATTCTGGACCGCGTTTCAGTTCCGTAATCTTTGTTTGTTAATGCTCGATGTCGCGAGTCACACCTTTATCAGTTTTGTTGTAGCGCAAGATGCACCGAGATCTGTCTCGAAGGTTCCGTCCACTCGGGTGCCTTTCCACAATGTTCCAGCCCGTGCTGGTAGCTGTTTGCGACGTTATCTAGATTGTTCTGTGCAGCCTTTAAATTGAGCGTTGACGAGTGTGACGAGCATTATTTGTCCGACGACCGACGAGCACGTTTGTTGCTATCGCCGCCGCCGAGTTGCTTAGTTCTTTTGCGGGCGCAAGTCAGCCCAATTAAGAGTTTCTTCAGTGCAATCATCGACCCTTCATTTGTATCGTCGACGTTGTCACCCCTACGTGACAATATTATAATTATCATCAGTTCAGTTCAGTTCAGTCGTGTCCGACTTTCGTGACCCTATGGACCATATCACGCCACGCTTTCCGATCTCTCACTATCTTCTTAACATCACATCGGTACCGAGGCTGAGTCAAGAAGGCGTTCCAACTCTGTACTACTGAGAGAAGTCGCGACACTAAATGCTGAATATAAGAGGCGAGGATTTATTTTTATCTGGAGTGTTGAAGTAACAGTACTATTCTCAAGTAGTAGATTTAGAATTTCACTCCCTTTCATTCCGGAGCTACGCACGATACCTCGTCGCAAACAGTTAAGCGGGTAGTCGCGCAAGCCTAAGACGATCCAAGCGCAGAACAGGTTCTTGGCAAACTGAAATAATATAAAGCATCTGGCTCTTAATATGAGCTAAGATCCATTATATAGACACAACCAGTAACAAGAACAAGTACGGCGTAGCAAACAAGGTTCGGGACAGTAAAAATTCGGACGGGCGGAAAATCTATTGGCTAGGCAGGCGAAGTCAAAAGGACAGCTGCACAGGGGAAGGAAAAGAAAGAGGTAATTGGTGAGGTGAGGAAAGGAGCAGAAGAGAAAACGGAGCAAAGAAAATAGAAAAAAAGCAAACAGTGGGTGAATGGCGCGGCAAGAAAACACCATGAATGGGACTGGGAGGAGGTCTAAGGAAAGAAATAAAGAAAAAGCATATCAATGGGGAAATAAAATTCAAGAAAAGACCGCAGTCTACCGGCCAGACAGAGAACCCCTTTTATGAAAGTTTTGACGAAAGTGCTTATCAAGAGTAATATACTGGAGTGTGCATTTACACAACGTTTTAATACTCGCTGCTTATACTCGTACCTATTTGCTTCCGTGCTGTACGCACGGCGCTTTGCAGTAAACTCTGGAGTTGCCTACAGCTACTGAAGCTAAGATGACAATGCCTTCCAGCCCCAAAGCACAAGAGGCTAACACAAAAATGCCGATTTTATTTACTTTTGCAATATGCAGGACGCCACAGCTAACCTGGACTTCCAATAGATTCGCGTGAAGCAATATTTCAGCCGGTGCGATTCTAACTTGATTTTTAATGTTTGTATCAAAACCATCTTGCCATGTAGTCGCGAACAATTCTTTTATTGATAGAATAATTCATTATACTTTCTGTGATTGTGCTGATTGCGAAGAATAATTTCGCTGATTGTGAAGAATATTGTTATTGGCGTGAGCCTAATTTTCTGCGGTTTAATACATGGTTGCTATAATTATACTCATTTGCTTTGGCACAGTACGCGTGGTGTTTGTACTGTTATCGGAGCAGAGATGAAAACGCGTTCTAGCTCCAAACTACTGTTAGAGCACGTGAGACAGCACGCTTCTTTTTTTTTTCCGTACAGACGCAGAGCACACGACTTCCACCGCTGCAGGGACTGCAGTCGTCCTCCGTATTGTTATTGCGAAAGCAATACAACTTTTGTATTGCTTGCGGTGCGACGGCGGTGCACATTAAATGATCTTCCGCATGACCTCTGTGTGACGTCACGCCTCAAAGCTGGGCGACCAACTCGCTCCGTCCGTGAGAGACGGCGGTGCGCATGAATGGCGGCCTAACTCCCGCTCTCTCCGCCAGGAGCGCCACAGGTGTTATGACGTCACGCCTCAAAGCTGGGCGACCAACTCGCGCCATCCGTGAGAGACGGCGGTGCGCATGAACGGCGGCCTAACTTCCGCTCTCTCCGCCAGGAGCGCCACAGGTGTTGTGATGGTATACAGCTGTATGACAGTAGCATTGATAATGGCGGGGCATTTAGCTGATAATAATGATGAGAGCAAACGTAATGCACCGTATGCAGCACCAAAACTCCAGCTTTCGCATTTCTGCAGTGTAGATTGCACTGTGCTCTCAATTTCTTTTTCTTGCAGGAGAAAAAATACCGCTTTGACGTAGAGTCACGTGTGAGCGGCGAGGCTCCGCCCGAACAAGTTTGACGGCGTCCGGCGCCCCTTGCTGTCTGAACATCGCGCCGCTCCATCCGTCATGCGGTGTCCCCTTTCCGCGACGGAGAGGAGCACCGGCTGTGAGAATGAGGCCTTGCTGCGCCATCCTTTGTGGGGCACTTGCCGCCGCCCGCTAAAGACCAGTGTTGCCAGATGAGCTAGCGGCGCCATTTTGGTCCTCAGCTGAACTGG
This sequence comes from Amblyomma maculatum, assembly GCF_055883805.1. NCBI lineage: Eukaryota > Metazoa > Arthropoda > Arachnida > Ixodida > Ixodidae > Amblyomma > Amblyomma maculatum. The sequence goes on along the minus strand of NC_139353.1, from coordinate 171,818,554 downwards.
CGCGGCCGGGCGCTCCGCATGAAGGAGAGCGTTGGCGCTCGGACATTGCGGCGGTCTGATTTTTTCTTCGCTGCTATCTGCATGAAATATTTGCGCACTGCGGTAAATATTAAGTGATGCATTTTATACAGCTCATCCGGTAAAAAAGCCATCGGCATATAGAAATAGTAGTAGTAGTTGTAGTCTGAACCATGTGCTGGAAATTATCGGGGGCCGCGTAAAAATACGTGTCATGGTAATTTGTGGTTCTAGAAATTGGTGATTGACTGATGTATGATAGGTGATGACGAGTTCATAAATTGTAATTAATTATTGAATTCAGAAAAAAAGAAAAATGGGGTTCAAAGGTATCAAAATGCTCAGAATATAAAGCCAATGCTTGATGATGCTAAACAAGAAAATTTAGAGCACACAATTAATGAAATAAATAATATAATTAAGAAAAAATGAGACACCAAAAAAGGGGTTTCAAAGGTGTGAAAATGCTCATAATGAAAACCCAATGTTGATGGGGCTAATTAAGAAAGTCTAGACTTTGTAATTGAACAATTAAGTAATTGAACTAATTGGAAAAAGAAAAACTTGGAAAAGGGGTTCCAACGTGTGGAAGTGCTCCGAAAGAAAAGCCAATGCTTGGTGAGGCGAATATAAGAAAAAAATAAATTATATTTAATGAATTTAATAATTTTCATTATTGATTGAAATATTCTTAAAATGAAAATTAGGAAATGCGGTTTAAAAGATGTCAAAACGCACAGAATGAAAATCGGATGCTTTTTGATGCTGATTAATGAATAGATAATGAGTAACTAATGAATAAATTAAAATATTTTGAAAAATAACACTTGAAAAAAGGAGTTTCTAAAGAGTCAAAGTGCTCAGAATGGAGAGCCAATGTTTGCTGATGCTAGTATCGATGTAGAAAAGATAGAAACGAAAACTGCAATCAACGAATTTTATTAGTTACAATTCACTTTTTGGGCGGTTATAGACAAAGGAAGCCAATGAGCATACTGCATTCATACTTGATTAAGATAACCCGTGATATTACTTGGTGTAGCCAAAAGTACAAAAGGTAATCACCATTAACTAATTAACGGCTAATAACTAACACCCGAAATTAGTGTAATAGCTATCCTGTGATATAAGATTTGACATAACTTAAAGTTATAGCTTTAATCACAGCTAGTTAACAGTGCTTAATTTAAGCCGGTAATTAGTGTCTGCGAACATCCTCGCTATAAGTTGTCCAATGATATATAACTTCATGCTATAGACTGAAGTTCAATATTTAATAAAAGTCAATTATATAAGGACAATTACCCGCAATTAGTGCATTGCGATCGTGTCACATATGAGCTATCCTGTGATATATGACTTGACATTATAGCCTTAAGTTCAATTGTTAATCACATTTATCTAATTAACGGCAAATAATAAAGACAGGTAATTAGTGTATTGCAATTGTGATGGATATAAGCTATCCTGTGATATATGACCTGACATAGCCTAAATTGCAGGTGCAATTACCTAATTGCAATTACCTAATACCTGCTCATTAACTAGTAGTAACTAAAAATCACAATTAACTAGTTAACAGTTCTTAACTAATCCGGCAATTAGTGCAGTGCAATCATGCTCTGCATAAGCTATCCAATGATATATGACGATGCTGTAATTTGAAGTTCAATATGTAATCACGGTACACTGAATAATGGTAATTAACAAAGGCCGGCAATTAGTGTATTGCAATTGTGATGGATATAAGCTACCCTGTGATATATGACTTGACGTAGCCTAAATTTCAAGTGATAATCATAATGATCTAATTAACGGTGATTGACTAAAATTAACTAAAGGAGAGTTGAAATGATAATCACAATTAACTAGTTATCAGTTCTTAACTAAACCGGCAATTAGCGTATTGCGAACATGCTCTTTATAAGTTATGTAATAATATATATTTTTAATCAAGGGTAATTAGCGAATAGCAAGTAATTAACAGTTTCAAATAGTCAAGCGCAATTATAGTCGACGCAAGGTATCCAACGATATATTACTTGATATTGCAGCGCAAAGTTAATTTCTATTCACAATAAACTAATTAATTATTGTACCTACAATAATTTTATTCCTATTATACTCGACATAAGCTTTCAATTTATATAGCAGTTGAAGTATTGTAGTTAGTGTACTGTGATAGTCAGCCCTTCAGCCATCGACATGCACCAGTGCGTTGTGCGACGAAGACAAAGAAGAAGTACGCTGGGCTCGCTGTTGCAAGGTCCTCTCCTCACAGCTCTCCATCTGAGCGTCAATAAACGCCCTATTACAATTGGTGGAGGTGCTGGGTATGTACGTGAACACCGACCATTCCAATTGGGACCAAGTTCTACCGTTTGTTACTTACGCATATAACACCGCGGCACAGACCACTACTGGATTCTCTCCATTCTTTCTCCTTTACGGGCGGGAGTCACCCTGTACCATGGACACACTTTTTCCCTACCGCCCTGACGTTTCCGAATCTTCCCCGCTATCCGATGCCGTCACATACGCAGAAGAATGCCGTCAGCTCGCCCGCTCTCTCACAACAGAAAATCAGTGGCAACAAAAATACCTCCTTGATACCGGCGAAGCTTCGTCATATCTCCCGAACTCTCTGGTGTGGCTCTGGGTGCCCTCCACAATCCCTGGCCTTTCAAAGAAATTTCTTGCTCGCTACCACGGGCCATATAGGGTCCTCCACCAAACATCTGCAGTCAACTACGTAGTTGAGCTTGTCACGCCCTCTGCGGACTTGCGTCGCCGTGGTCGTGAAACAGTTCACGTGAACCGATTGAAGCCATTCTATGACCCCGCTGTGCTTTCCGCGCCATAAGTCGCCAGATGGCTCCTTTTTTTTACCCGGGGGGAAAATGTACTGTGATAGTCAGCCCTTCAGCCATCGACATGCACCAGTGCGTTGTGCGACGAAGACAAAGAAGAAGTACGCTGGGCTCGCCGTTGCAAGGTCCTCTCCTCACAGCTCTCCATCTGAGCGTCAATAAACGCCCTATTATATTAGAATAAAAACACAGCTACACAGTGACCGTGGAACTTTATCTATACACTAGGTACACAATGCTCATCAACCAATAATGATACACATTGAAACAAGGTGTCGGCTATCGATATTTTCTACTAAGAAATGTCATTTTGGTCTAATTACCAAGCTGGGATCCCCAAAAAAATCCACGTAATGTTCATTTTTAGTTAATTCGGCCAATTTCTCCCCTTAGCTCACCCTGGTTCTACCTATGCAAAGCGTGCCACTTCTAAGCTGGGGACCAACATGGCGGCCCACCAAGCTTGACGGCCGTCTTTGGCCAAAATCGGCAACCCTGGCAGGAGATGTCACCACCCTAAGCCGGGCGCCGCGGCGAAACATGTAGGCTCCCTATACCTGAGGAAATAACGCAAAAGGCACGGGGTTAAAAAAAACGCGTATATGGGCGTCAAGCCAAGCTGCTACGTTTATGGCGGTGTCACCTCGCAGTGTAACATTGCGGCAAACGTCGTGACTGCCCAGCTCGTTCATAGGCTTTGTGCCGGCATCAAGTCTATCTCGGTTGGCTCTGGATGTCCCTATGGCCTGCGTTCTTAGCTTAGATTTGCCTACGGCTTAAATCGCTTGCACAAAACGTTCAGTGCGCGTTAAGAGTGCGGTTAAGACGGAGGGACACTGCAGCACTTTTTACAAAAATTGGGCTTTTAGCAGAAACCCACTGCTTTTTATGCAGCGCGATCTCGAACATCAGATTCAAAATAGGCAAAAAAAGATGAAATAGCCTTTTTTCGGCAGAAATACGCAGGCCGCACGACGGGGCTCACCGCGGGTCGCGCGGCCGTCTTTGACTGGCCCCGACGTCGCGTGACGACATCGTGAGGACCGGGGAGGCTGCCGATGCAGCTCCTTCACTGCGCTGTTTGCCGATCTCTGCGGCTTTGCAAATGTCATTATGGCACGCAATTTCCACACGAATGACAATCGGGATTTTCACCGCATGTATCCCTACCAGATGCGCCCACAAACGATGCAGCACTTCCGTTGTGAAGAGCATGGATTTGGCATGAAAGCTTGCTTTGGCTAGAATAATGCATTTGGAAAAGTGGTGTGTGGCATTATGAGCAGAAGCTATACTTCGTCTCACGAGATATTTGCAGCCCTGCAAAAGGCAGAGGCACCCGGTCCAATCAGGATCACGCGCACTACAATAGGCAATTGTGCTCCTACCCGCCTCTCGCCCCCCAAATTGGCAGGGGTGCCGGCCAGTAGAAGCACAATTCTCTATTATTGTGCGCAGGGGAAGAGGAACTTAGGATCACAATTGCAAGGGCTTCTCTGCCTTTCGAAGTGCTGCAGATATCTTGTGAGACAAAGTATACATGGCCCTCCGCGCTCACATTCCTCGAAAGGAAGGGCAGCGAACAATTATCTACTACCCCCGTCTCAGGCTTCCCGTCCCGCCCGTAAAGGTCATTGTTGTGAAAAAAAAAAGGACCCTGCACAAACGATGTTAAGACTGTCTTAGCTAAGTCCAGACTTAACTGGAGTCTTAAGGATAGGCCGCTAGCATGGCTGCTTAAGACTGGAGCCAAGACTGGGCTTCAGCCTTGACTTGAACAAGTCGCTTGCAAGATTACGACTCTAGTGCCGTCTTAGTTAAGACACAAGGACGGCAGGTACCTAAGTAGCAAAATAGGGGAAAGCAGGGACGTGCTGGCCCCGTCCTAGCTTTGAGATGTAAATGACCACAGGCAAAGGGAATTTTATAGACCACCCCCTGACAACAAGGAACATACTCCCGGTCATGTTTTATTCTGCACACCGGTTTTGGATTTAAATCGTTACTGGTCTTGTTATCAACGATAGAAAAAATCTTTCCAAGCTTATTTGGGGCCGAAAAAACAACTCGAACACCGAACCTGCAGGCCACATACTTAAGGTTATGCGACAATTGGTGTATATAGGGAATAACCGCTATCTTCTGCCTTTCACAATCTTTCTGAGTAGACGGCAAGGCCTTGAGCCTTTTGAATAATTTATTGCATCCAAGAGCGATCACCTCATCCGGATAACCTGCCTCTTTAAACCTCCGTACCTGATCATGGAAGCTCTGATCCATCCTGTGTGTGCAGGATCTAGATAACGCCAATGACAAAGAAGATACAACAATCCCGGCTTTAACGGTTTTTGAATGCTTAGATACATAGTTAAGTAAAGGTTTGTCAGTCCGCGGCGAATATTTCCAGCATAAATGATCTTTCTCTATATACAGACATAAATCTAAAGAATTTATTTGATCATCAACCGGGACTTCATTGGTGAACTGTAAACCACAGCCGTTCGCTTTGAACACATCCATCACTTCTACCATACGCCTCGGAAAATGCATTTTACCAACAAATACTAAGAAATCATCCAGGTATCTGAAAATGCGTGATGTAGTCTCACCTAAGTCATTTTGAATGGCTCTATCGATAAAGGCAAGGAAAATATCGCTAAGTACAGGCGCCACTCTCGAACCTATACACACACCTGCTTTTTGAACGTATAGAAGACCGTCCCATTCAATGAATGTAGACTGCACATAAAAAGACAGCAGTTCTAAAAACCCCTCTACAGAAATGCCACAAGACCGTATGAATAGTTCTTCATCATTGTCAGATGTGATACAGTTGGACATAGCTGTCATTAAATCCTTGTGGGGAAGAGAGTAGTATAAATCCACCACATCTATGCTGAAAGCAGTGCACAAACCTGGGTTATCCTGTTGTAAAAACTTTGTAACGGAATCCGAATTGCAAGCCTTGAAAGGATCATTAATAACCAAAGAAGACAACTGCTTCTGTAAATACCCAGAAACCTGGGCCCGCTTGCACAAAACAATCTTAAGACTGTCTTAGCTAAGTCCAGACTTAACTGGAGTCTAAAGAATAGGCCACTAGCATGGCCGCTTAAGACTGGAGTCAAGACTGGGCTTCAGTCCTGACTTGAATAAGTCGCTTGTATGATTACGACTCTAGTGCTGTCTTGGTTAAGACACAAGGACGCCAGGTGTCTAAGTAGAGAAATTAGGGAAATACAGGGATGCGCTGGCACTGTCCCTGCTGTAAGATGTACACATTCCGTCAATTTTGCGTTGTGTAAAATCCGTGCCATTGCTTTTTGCGGCTTAAGATTGTGTTACGAGGAAAAATGCCCCAAGTGGTTGCTGAGGCCGTTCTGGGAAGCCACTCTGGTGAACATGAACCCGAAGCGTTCGACATTCGGAACACGAGCCGTCTTAAATAAGCTTGGTCTTTCTAAAGACACCATTTAAGTCTGGACTTAGCTCGGACTTTATCGTGCAAGCCGGCCCTGGTATTGCCAAGTGTTCCTCTCCGTCACAATGGCATGGAACGGTGTCTCTAATTTATGCGTTTTAGCTGTGAAAAAAAAACATGCAAACAGTTAATCTTTGCCTTCTTCCCGCTGCCTAAAAGTTGTCCTAGATTCAGCTTTTCAAGCAAGCGCAACGCTCCGGATTTTACTTTTACTGGGTCTTCCGAGACCTTGCGAAAGTTCTTACGGATAGCCCCATCGCCTTTTCCGAGAACAACGACTCTGGTAAAACCACAAAACAACCTTCCTTATCCGCAGTGACCAGTCGCAAATTATTACGGACTAAAAAGTCTACCAGAGAGTCAAACCTCTTGCAAGGTTTCCCGCCAGTGGTCATCCTGGTCAAAACCGCCGTACACTCTTCAATGCATCTGGAGCGAAACTCTTCTTGTACACGGTTAGAAATGGATCGCACAAGGGTCACCTTCTCTTCCTTTTTGAGACGTGGCTCGACGCAGAACTTTGGGCCCATACGAAGAAGTTGCTCGTGGCTCCTCAGAAGAGCCGTATCACCAAGGATAATCACCTTTCCAGGTCTCGTTGATGTCACCTTCTTTGACGGGAGAGGCGGACGTACTAGCACAAGATACCACAGCAGGTGACGGGCAAGTGTTCACAGCACAGTAGAGAGAACACAGCAAGTGTTCAGGCAAGTCCCAACGGTTTCTTCAGCTTCGTCTTTCTTTCGCGTCACTACTGTTGATCGTCCTCTTCTTCAACATCCAGCGACGCGCAGGGCATATATGTAACAATATCATGAAAGCTTTGCTATACCGCTGCTGGGGCGAGCGTCTACAGTAAGTACTAAGACATCTCCCTTGCAAGGTGAAACTTAATTGTGCTTGCCCTTCGAGAGAGACAGCGGAACATACGGACCCAAATTCAAGCTCAAGAAGAAAGCCAGATATCAGACTGGGAACCCTCGTTGGTCGACAAGTGTCCAGTGATATACTTCTATCAACTACCAGCAGCAGCCGAGGCACTCACTCGACCATCTCTGTAAAATAGTTTACTGCGCGCCAAGTCCTACAACGTACTGAGAGAGAATACTAAAACCGGAAAAGAATCTTTCACACATTAAATAAACTGATCTGAATAATGCTATACATATCGCGTTAAAATGATGAGGGTTGCGACGAGATAATCACATTTCTAAGCAGCTTGGTTTGCGCTTCTTTAAGGAAGGTCGCTTTTCACTTCATTCTGCTTGAGCCAATTTTTTGAGCCCATTCTGCATTTCAATACCCCTTCTAGAGTTATCATGAATTTTGGTCATCAATTCAGTTTGTCATCCCAATAGCCTACTTTTCGTTCCTTCATTTTTGCGAGGTTGGAATGTTATTTCCTGTGCACTAATTAGCTAAGTTTCTTATAGAAGGTTCACTGGGTAAATAAAAACAATAAATTTTACACGTTCTCTACTCACGTAGAGCGACAGCGGAAGGTAAGCCTGCGTGTAGGGTGAAACGATGCCGCCCATGAGCATCATGAGGGAGGTGTACCCGTCGGCGAAAGACACCACCACCATCAGCTGGGCCGCCGTGCTCTGGTTGGTGGAAAGCATGATGACCACCAGCGCCGACAGGGCACCCGCCTGCGGGGCAGGAATATAGTCTACATGCGGAATGGTTATCGGGCCGCTTGGCGGCAATTCGGGCTTTCTAAATCCTGTTTTCGCAAAGGATGTGTGTTTCTTTTTCTTTCAAAAACAATAATAGCGGAATGGCGGAGTTAGACAGGAACTGTTTCCTTAGAATCAGGTGAAAGATATCTGCGTACTATTTCTTTGTGTCTGACAGCTCTGCCCATCTGTCTAGGAAATTATGTAGGCGTGTCAAGAATAGTGAACATGCTTCCTCGTTCCGGGGACTCGCAGACCTGAATTTTTCTCTGAACCATTCCTCTGTCATACGGAAGCGAATCATGAGTATACCTTAAAAGCATTTACGGTTGGGCTAGTTAGTGATGTCTTAAAATTCATCTTAAAACAAGATGAGTTTTAAGAGTCATGAGTGCCTGCCGGAGCTTATTGTAGTCCAAGCACTCGGACGCAGACATGCGGCTAAAAAGCTTAGCGCTTCGCCACTTAAACTCAGACTGAGGGCTGTAGCCGACTGGACCACTGAACGCGAGGTCAACTATGATTCTCAGTGACGCGCTCGAAACGCATGAGGTAAACGTCAATGTCGTCCCTGCCCTCATTAAAAAGCCCTCATTGTGCGGGCTTATGCGTTCTGACCGAGCAACTTGACCTTCCCGCGTTTTTGACCTCGTTTTTCCGAGTTGCTGGACTATTCGGTAGGTCTCGCCGGAGGATCAGTGACTCCTTTTCTTTCTACATCTCCGCAATCTGTAACACCTTTTCTTTCTCCATCTATGCTATGCTGAGTTGGGCCTTTTGCGGCTCTAGTTTTTTCCTTTCTCTGTCTTCGCCATTCAGAGTTTAGACTCTAGTTGTGCCTCCTCTCTGTCACGCACGTTCCTCATTGCATTCCTCTTTGCGACAATCTCACTCCTGGTCGACGCATTTGAGCAGCTCTTGACCTCAAAGCCGAAAAGTTCGGCCATACTCAAAAAGTCGTTCTAACTCTGCTTCGGCCATGTTAGGTGGGAAGCGTTATGCAGGACATAACAGTAAAAAAAAACGATAACCTACTTATTTCTCCCTTACCGACACTTGGCTGACCAGTACGGTCAACAGAGGCGCTAAATCCCTTTAATGCCGGTTACCCGTCGACCTCGAGGAGGTTTGAGAACATAGTTAAAGGTTAAGCCGGTCAACCCGTGAAGTAATTACAAGATGGAAAAACTCAATGAACAAATCACTGCGATAAAAGCAAACTATAAAGATAACAAAGCAAGTGTTCCAGATGTATTAAGTAGGGGCAATAGTTACACAGAAAACAGCTTAAAATACTAAGCCAGATAAGAGTTTAAACAAAGGCGAAAATAATGTTAAATAACCGGCAGTCTGTGGTAAAAAGGAATTCTCACGGCGTTCTTGTTCGACGAGGAGTCGCAGTCGCAGAGTTGATCGGTTATTGCGGCCGTACAAGATGGGGAGAAACCATGAGTTGATCGCGGGCTCGGTGAAAAAAGGTGACACTTTCCCAGAGCGAGCGGCGGCAACAGAGACCCGGAGGACTGAATCTTCCTGGACCGAACTGCCGCAGCCGTGCTGCGGTCATGCCTCTTTGTATACTCTCGCCTAGCTACGCTGCGGCCCATCGTCTAGGGCGCGCTCTGGCCGGTCGGTGCTCCGGAGATTCATGTCGAAGCATACTTGTAGGAGCGGGGCGATTCCCTAAGTTTCGCTATTCATGTGAGGCAGGAGATCCTGTAGCTTCCGCTGTATATGTCAGGCCGCTTGTGAGAAAGGTAAACGCCCCCGGACCTAACAGCGGACACGTCTCGCCTAAATAAAAACAGAAGACATCTTTTTGTTGTGCAATGTCTAAGTTACAAAACACCCGGTGGAAGAAATAAATCCGGACCCCTCCACGACTGAAAGAAGACGAATATTTATTCGAAATCATGCTCCACAAAACGTTTCGAGAGCTCCGGAAAGCGCACTTGAAAAACCAATACACATGTTTCTCGAAGACACCGTCGGGTAGCCGCCTCCTTGCCCGATTACTTATCCAACACACCACTGTGATGGAATAGCGCATTCCATCCCATTACACGAACAGGACCTGATGGGACAATAATGGCCGGTGCCTGATGCGGACGGAAGACCCCGCTCACCATTATGCATCGAAACCCAGAATATTCTACGCGGATCCTTCCGGCCCTCACCCTGGTAATGGTGGATGGCCGCAGTCGTCCACCAATACAAACCAGTCAAAAGCCTTATTTTTTAGAGCCCGTAACATAACACACGCAGATGAGGTCGCCATTGCAGTGACATCTCATCCCACATCTCATCCGAATCGCGGGCGGCATGTCGGAACGTAGATTAGGGCCGGCACCGTGCCTCTTCTACTGCCTTCTCTAAAACAGCCTCTACAACGGGGACGTCTCTCACCGTAATGTTGTTGACATGGGCATGAAGGAAACGAGGCAGCTGACCCTCCGCCCGCGCGCTTCCTCACCGGCCTTCCCCTCCAACCACGATGATCAGGAACTCGAACTATCTACGGTCTACGCTTTCAAAAACTGTTATACTCTGTAAAGGCCCGTCAAAAGAGGATGAGCAGCTTCGGCTCTGCTTTGCCTCCATACTAGTACTTTGCTGTGCCCTGCAGCTCCCATTTGGGCCCTTCTACATGGACAGCTGCCCACACAATGTGAAGTCTTCGGATACCTACCACATGGTGTGGTCTGCCCGTCATCCTGCATTCGTTTTCACTTCAACTCAACTGTAAGGCCACGGTGGTCCGCTTTCTAATGTTTCGGCGCGCACGCCGGAGGAAGCGACGCAGATGAAAAGATCTAGCGTCTTCTTGATCGAGGCGCGGCCAATTGTGCAATCCCGGCCACAGCGCTGCGCCTCCTCGCCCTCGTCGACATGGTCAAAAGAGCACGCTGACTCATGTGTGCATCTCCTGGCGCGGACCTGGCCCTCCTCACTTCGTGTCCTTGAGGAGGTTAAGCCAGCCCATGGGTTCGAGAGATTTCTGGACTGCTCTAGCGAACCGGAGGGATGGAAGCATAGCTATGGCAGCAGTTTCCGCTCCTCCTCCGTGTCCCGAAGGTTCGGCGCTGGTAATTTGAGAGCCCGTCGGCGGTTCTGGTTCTGTTCGTCGACGAAGCTAGCGGTAGCGGGCAGGCCCCGACTTAGAACTCGTAAAAGAGCGATGAGCTCATGCTGCTGTTAGTGTGTCAGCTCGTGAAGCTGCGCGTAGTTTTCATTCAGCCAACCTCTCGTCAAGTCTAGTCGCCTCTCTTTTGTAAATAAGTTTTCTGTACTTCGCGTTTTTGTTATATAAAGGTAACTTTCGTCTTGTTACTAAGTTCGCCGTCCTTTGCCTCATTGTGCGTGTATGTGTGCGTGCGCGTGCGTATGTGTGCGTGTGTGTGTGTGACCTACATGTCGCCTGCCGAATCGACGAGCAGCTGTGAGAGGTGCAGAACTCCAGAACAACCGAACGAACCTGACCTTTACTGGAGCAGTCTACAAACAAGATGTATCAGATTGCAGCTTATCAGCTTGGAAGCAAAGCAACTTGCATCTTCTCTCCTCCAATTCCCTTTCCCTCCTTTCGTTCAATGGGCAGGCCAGAAATAAACCGTCGACGGTCTTTCGTTGGTCGGCGCAGCACCTTGCTGCAATCTGTGCCTGTGTATTTTAAATGCATGATACATGGTGTCAGAAGTGGGGTACGAACCCACGCCCTCTACGAGGACTGAGCAAGCAACAGAATAGGTTTTTCCAAACTTGTTTCTTAGCCCCGAGTTGTGTTGGAAGGCGGTACCGGATGGTTCTACGAGCGGATGCTGTTCCAGTCGTGCATCCAGCACGGAGAATACCTTTGGCTCTCAGGGGAGCTTCTTAGAAAAGAACTGGATCGTATGGAAAAGGCTTTCATGAATAAGAAGATAATGAAACCACAGAATGGGTGAGTCCTATGGGTATAGCGCGTAAAAAAAATGGTCAGTGTCTTCATGGATCCGAGATAGTCCAACAAAAACATAAAGTGCGAGCTCTACCCGATGCCAACAAGAGAAGAGATTGAGGCAGAGCTTTCGGGGACGAGTTATGTTTCCGCCTGGATGCGAATGCAGGCTTCTATCAAATCCCATTGGACGAAGCTTCATCTCGAGTGTGTACGTTTGCGACCCCGTCTGGACGCTACCGGCTTCTTCGTCTTCCCCTTGGAATTTATTCAGTGAGCGAAGAAACGCGAACAGAAATTTTCGAGGGATTGGCAGGTGTCCGCATATACATTGACAACATTCTCATGTGGCGTTACAGTGAGCAGAACAAGCGCTTGCATGCCGTACTGAAGAGGGCAGAACAAGCGGTTTTGACATTTAACCTTCGGAGTGTTTTTGGTAGAAATTGAATTTTTGGCCGGCTTAATAGGTGAAATGGACAAGCTGTCGGGCTAGTTGGTTTTCTATCGTTTATGCAGCGCCTAGAACGGGGGAACAAGTAGGACGCACAGGCGTCGAACTTCAACATTATTTTGGTAATCCGCCAACCACGTCATACATACCACCCACGATAGGGAGAAAATCTAAACACGTGCAAAAAAAAACCGGTGCAATAAATTCAAAGCGTCGAATTGAACAAACCACAAGTATAAATTTGCCTAACACATGATTATCATGAGAAAGCGGCATTACGCAAGTTCTGACAATAGTACCCGTGGCGAAAGTGCGTGAAAAGTCAACAAAATTCCCAGTCCTTAACAAGCTTCAGTGGATAAAAAAAAGCGGATGCGCAGAGGACGTTTTTTATATAAGAGCTTGTTTAAAATCGCAATTAAATATATGAGATAGTCAGAAAATGAGTTATACGTGAAAAAAATGAAGTGAGATGTTGCTCCGTTCTTTGTCCTGGTCCGGCTACGCGCTGCAAAAACAATGGTAATATAGGTGAGCATGGCATAAGCCCGAGTCGCAACAGTGTCCTTTCGGTACCGGCTCTGAAAGATAGGCATTCGATGCGCTAAATTATGGGCGTTGTTAACTCTTCCCAAAGTACGTCCCGTCACTCAGTGATAAGGCTGTCTTGCTGCGGAGCCTCGTAAAAGAAAACGTCATGTTTGGACGGCGGCACTTGAGCGTGAATGGGGATATCTGCAAAGCATTAACAAAGAGGTTATTGCAGGTCAGTTGGTGCATTCTTCAAGTAAGTTTTATACCGCTGTCACACGGGCATTTCGAAGGCCCTCGAACCTACTTTCTATCGACTCGAAGGCCTTCGAAAGCTGCCACACGGGCGTTTCCAACGGCCATGAGTCAATAGTCTATCGAGTCAACGGAACAGCTCAGAACTCTATCGAGATCTGGAAGGCCTTCGAACATCGCTCAAGGTTGCTAGCGTTGACCCGAGGAGCGTCACGCACACACGTGCACAGCGCGTTTACGATACCAAAGCGTGAACAAGCGTTATTATTTTATATCTTTAATTTACGCGGTAAAATATTATTACGCGTAATAATTTTAAAATAGCATCGCTCTTTGTTTAAGGCGTATTATTTATGTAATCTCTACTACTGTAGCATGCGCTGCCGAGAAAACCAAACACAATGAAAAGCACAGTCGTATGAACGCCAACGCGTTAAAAAAAAGTTCTCCTTGAATAACAACTAAACACCTGCAGTTACTAAAAAAAATGAACAGTTATATTTTATTTTGCCTTTATAGAGAGATTTTAGTTCTTTAAGCAAAACCGAAAGCAACGATAGTGGCGCCATAAAAGGTTGGCGCCAAACACCAGAACTATTTCAATAGCCTTCGAGTTTTGCCGTGTAGCAGCGGCAAAACTCCTTCGAGTTCGATCGTGATTGAAAATTTCGAAGGCTATCAACTCAATCGCCTTTGAAAATGACCGTGTGACTGGGGTATTAGGCGCAGAACAACGGGGCACAAAGAACAATGTGGACAGGACAAGCGTCTTGTCCTGTCTACATTGTTCTTCGTGCCCCGTTGTTCCGCGCTTAAAACTTGCATTAAAAAGGCCGCCATTACTCGCTCTTTTTGATGAAGAGAAAGAAACAAGATTACTGCGGACGCTTCAGGGACTGGTTTAGGCGCTGCGCTACCACAACTACGTGACAGTGACTGGCGCCCAGTGACCTATGCATCAAGGACCTTAACAGATTGCGAAACACGCTACTCGTAAATTGAAAACGAAACACGAAAAGTTTCATCTTAAAGCAGCGCGAAACACAGGACAAGAGAACAGGAGACGACTCCAGTTCTTTTGTCCTGTGCTTCGCGCTGCTTTAAGATGAATCCAATCCAACTCGCCCAGTTTTCTATACTCGCGAAAAGTTTCACCATTTGGATTATGGCCGAAAGACCCAGATCGAAACTGATTTCATAGAAGAGCATTGGAGACACCACTACTGCAGCGTTTTTATATCAGGCATTGCAGTTCGTGCCTGGCAAGAACTTGCTGGACGTGCTGTCGCGTGCACCGGTGGCAACCCAGTTGTGCGTCATGAAAAACAGACGGCGACGTGCATGTAATGCAGGTCGTCTCCATCACCGCAAGTACGCCGATGAAAGTGCAGCTGGAAAAAGAATGCAGCCAGGTCGCGCGCTAGGTCAGAAAGCAAATTGCTGAACTTGCTGTCATCGATAGTGAGCTCAAGCCATTTGCAGGAGAGCTGTCTGTAGTGGAAGGAATACTTCTGAAGGGCTGTAAAGTCATCATGCCTAAAGCTATGGGAGAAGAAATCCTTCGACGAGTTCACGAGGGGCACCTCGGATTTAATAAATGCAAGGTCACAGCACGGATATTGGCATTCTGGCATAGGCTTAACAGTGCCATTGATGCACTGATTCGGGGGTGCAGTACTTGCAAAGAGTATGCATAAAACCAGAAGAGCGAACCTCTCCTCATGCAGCCTACCCCTGGTAGCCCGTGGCATCACGTAGGAATTGACATCTTTCAGTTCGGGGGAGCCTCCTATGTGGTAGCATATGACGCCCACTCAAATTTCCCTCAAGTGGAGCAGCTAAGATTCACAATGACAAAGAGTTCATAAGGAAAATATTTGCAATTTTCTCGCGGCATGGCATCCGCGTTGAAGTTTGGACTGACAATGGGCCCCAGTTCGCATTAAGGGAGTTTCGTCTCTTTGCGCAAAAGTATGACTTTCACCACATCACATCCAGTCCGAAATTCCGGAGGTCTAATGGGCTAGCGGTGAAGTGGGTTCAAATAGTCAGCGCATCCTTAAGAAGACCAATGAGTCGCGTATTGACGTTTCGTTGGGTCTGTTAGCATATCGTTCTTCTCCCCTTGAAGATGGCTGTTCTCGTGGTGAACTGCTACAAGGCCGCCACCTCCGTAGTTTTCTGCCTGAGTACAACGAGCAGCCAAGTGTCGTAGCGCTGAAGCATCGGCAGTCTTCGGCAGGTAAGGTACGCTCAAGGAGGGAACTTCAGTTCGCGTTCATGGAGACATCTGGGCACGTACGGCGACGGTAGTCGAGAAAGCAGCACCGAGGTCGTACGTGGAGGAAATGGAGGACCAGCGGCTCCTGAGGCGGTACAGGCAACACTTGATGCCCATTCCCGAAAATGTCGGCAGCCCTGCAAAACAGTCTCAAAGAAGTGAACACCAGATTATCGACAGCCGTGGAGGACAAGCTGACACGGATCAACAAAACATGGTGGATCCGACACCCGTAATCACAGATCAAGGCGGGACTCCACCAGCCCTCAACAACAATCGCAAAGGCCTAGACCAAGCACGGTGGATCACACTGCCTCGATGCCTGGTACAGATCACTCAGTCAACTCGCCACGCTTACAAAGATCAACCAGGCAACGTTCGGAACCTCGAAGTTTTCATTATGACAGCCACTTTCACCAAGTTTCATAGTTGTTTATTGACAAGAGAAGTATCAGATTTCAGCATATCGGCTGGGAAGCAAAGCAGCTTCTCTCTTCTCTCCTCCGATTCCCTTTCCCTCCTTTCGTCCCATGGGCTTGAAAAAGGCCCGAAATAAACAGCCGATGGTTTTTCGTTGGTCGGCGTAGACCTTGGTGCAATCAGTGCCTGTGTCTTTTAAACGCGTGATACAGCCCATAACCCTGTTGACGTGCTCATCATCATCATCAGCCTGACTATACCCAGTGCAGGGCGAAGGCCTCTCCCATATTTCTCCACTTAACCCGGTTCTGTGCTAGCTGCATCTACTTGATCCCTGCGAACTTCTTAACCTCATCCGCCCACCTAACTTTCTGCCGCCCCCTGCTACGCTTTCCTTAACTTGGAATCCAGTTTGTTACCCTAAGCGACAATCGGTTATCCTCTCTTCGCACTACATGTCCTGCCCATGCCCATTTCTTCTTAATTTCCACTAGAATGTCGGTAACTTGAGTTATTTCTTTGACCCACTCTGCACGCTTCCTATCTCTTAATATTACATTCGACATAGCCGCAGCGAAAAAAACACAATCACAGAAGGAAGACACCTACACAAGGACCAACGCTGCGTTGGTCCTTGTGTACGTGTCTTCCTTCTGTGATTGTGTTTTTTTCGCTGCGGCTATGTCGAATGTAAGCTACCAACTCGCCAAAAATCTTGTTTTACTGAATCTTAATGTTACCCCTACCATTTTTCTTTCCATAGCTCTCTGGGTTGTCCTCTTGGTTAGCCTCCACGTTTCAGCCCAATAGGTGAGTACAGGTAAGATGCAACTGTTGTATACTTTCTTCTTGAGCGATACCGGTAAGCTGCTAGTCATAATCTGCGAGTGCTTGCCAAATGCGCTCCATCCCAATCTTATTCTGGTTATTTCCTTTTCATACTCGTACTCACCTCAACCCAACCCAACCAAGCCCGGGACGACTGTGAGACCAACCTGCCCGGCTGCTCTGTCTTACAGGCCCAGAAGGCCTTAGTTGAGCGCGCCCAGGCCGCGGACTATGTCTTTGGGGTTGCGTACTGGGACCCCACCTAGTCATTAGGTGCCATTTGCTCACATAGATATGGGGTATGGCAGCAGCTTGAGTGGCAACATGAAGGGAAACCCTTTTCGTTTCGTGTTGCAGGTTCGGAGTTGAAGCAATGCCAGGCAGTGCCTTTCCAGTGGCAGCAGCGCTTGGCTTTAGCGTTTGTCTAAGCCAGCGTGGAGTATACGTGCTGAAATCGCCAATAACGACACCACTTCACCTGCATCCGTTGCTTCCGTCAGTGAAGAGTACCCTCATCTGGCAACATGATGCCAGTACCTGCACGGAAATTCCCGGGCTACATCTCGCGCATTGGGTGAAATTGCTGATGTGGAGCACACCATATACGCAGACGATGTTACCATCTGGAGCACCGGTGGCAGCGATGCGGAATTGGAAGCGCGCATGCAAGAAGCCATCACGGTTACCAAAGCCCATCTTGCCCCAATGGGACTTCGCTGCTCTTCTAGAAAATGCGAGCTACTCATCTACCACCCCTCAAGACCAGGGCGCCCGTCCAACGACTGGCGCCGACACCACACACCATGCATAGAGATACACGACAGGGATGGAAATCGCATACCCACTGTCGATAAAATACGAATTCTAGGATTAACCATCCAAAGCAACGGGTCCAACTGGGCGATGCTTGACAGCAGCATGATCAAGATTGCAAAAGCGATCCGGATGTTTCGGCGCATCATGAATAGGCACAGGGGACTGAGCGAGGACAACGCTATTCAAATGGTCCATGCTTTTGTACTCTGTCACATCACATACGTGGCTGCAATGCACAACTGGAAAAAGGAACATCAGAGAAGGCTTGAAGTACACATACGCCGAGCTTTCAAGACAGCGTTGGGGCTCCCCGATAATGCCTCCACTGAACTACTCTTACAGCTAGGAGTGCACAATACCCTTGCCGAAATCATCGAGGCACAGCACACGGCACAGATTGCACGCCTATCAAGCACCAAAGCGGGCAGAGAGATTCTCATTAAGCTCGGCCTGAACACCATAGTAGAAAAGAACAACGTCCTGTAGTTACCTAAAGTCGTGCGAGTAGCAATCAAAGTGTCCCCCTTCCCAAGAAACGTTCACCCGATCCACAATCAAGGAAGAAGGCTCGCCCGCGCCAAAGCCCTCGCTGCGGACGCGGCACAGTTCCCCGACCAGACAGCTTTCGTGGATGCAGCGTACATACCGGGAAAGCATGCCTACTCGGTAGCAGTAGTCGACGGACACGGGCGTACGCGCAACTCACTCACACTTTACACCAAGAAGCCAGAGGTAGCTGAACAAGCAGCGATAGCACTAGCTCTAAAAGACTCGGACTTCACAACTGTATACAGCGACTCTAGAGCAGCCACTCGAGCTTTCGCCAAGGGCGGGATAGACAAGACGACGCTACGTATCTTGGGCGGAAGTAACATCACCGATCACTCCATCGTATGGTTCCCGGCACACATGGGCAGCTTAGGGGGCGGCCTGCGGAATCTCAATGAGATCGCACACGAGGCGGCGCGAGGACTCATCGACCGCGTCCCTCCGGTTTCCCCTGCTACTCCATATATCGAGTACAGAGATCAATTATTCACGTACAACGAGCTCACTAAGCCCTTTTATCTAGGCAGACGAGCATTTCCCCTCCCGGATAAGAAATTAACCCGCAGCCAATCAGTCACGTTACGCTTGCTCCAAACGAAATCATACCCCAACCCCTGGCGCATGAAGCACATCGACCCAGACTACGACGGACAACGTGTGTGTGAACGGTGCAGTGATCGTGTAGACTTAAACCATATGCTGTGAGGTTGTGCATCGAGCGACGCCTACGCCAAGAACAAGGAACGTTGGGACAAAGTTTTAAAAAGTGCTTCCCCACATGATCAGCTTAGGGCTGTCCAGGAGGCCCGCGCTGTGGCGGAGAGCTTCGGGCTCTCTGTGCCGACGTGGGAGCTGCCCTCTACACCTGGCGCCTAGCCGAGTGTCCTCCAGGACCCCTACTGTGGGAAATAAAGGTTTACCAAACCAAATAAGCTGCTGCGCCGTTGGATCCATTTGGGGCACGCCACCGCAAATCAACCGGTCACGCAGACGCCTTTTCTCCTACTGCAGGTTAGTTATCTGCCCTGTGCCACATGTATTCGCTCTAGTGACCCCTTCCTGCTAGCGGTGTCGTGCCCCAAAGACTCCATTGACCTTTGCCAAAGATTGTTATGTATTGCCTCTTTTTTCCTAAACGCCCATCTTGTTTCTCTCTTGCTAATTTTATCCGGAGATATCGAGCTAAACCCAGGGCCTCCTGAAAACGACGCCCCTCCGTCCCTTGAATCCATCTCACAGGCCGTATTACGCATAGAATCGAGCCAGAACACCATAATTTCAGAGCTCGCCTTGATCAGGCCTACCGAAACTAGCATTGAAGACTCCGTGCGTCGGCTTTCCTTACGCGTCGAAGTACTTGAAAAATTGTTGAAAACAAGCCCGGAAATGGTGCCGCATCTGTTAACACCTCCGAACTGACCAAGATTTCTTCTGATGTCAAACTGCTGACGTACAAGTACGATGACGCCGAAAATCGCTTGCGCCGCTCGAACTTATTATTCTTTGGAATTACAGACGAACTCGGTGAAACCTGGGCGCAATCTGAGGAGCGCGTTATTTCTTTTTGCTCGTACAAGCCTCACATTGGAATTGAAAATAAACAAATCGAACGTGCGCATCGCTTGGGTCGATTCGAAGTAGGCAAAAACCGCCCAATCATTGTGAAGCTAGCGCATTTCAAAGACGAATCAGGGATATTGCTTGCTGGTTCAAAGCTGAAGGAGACATCGTTTTCTATCCTCGAAGATTATTCAGCCAAGGTTCGCGAAGCTAGAAAGAAACTTTTCACTTATGGTCAACAAAACAACGCCTCTTTTAAGATTCGTTTTGACAAGCTGCTCATCAGAAAAAAGGTTTTCACTTATAATGCAGATACGGATTCTGTTGTCGAACTAAAGCCATAGCGATTACTGAAATCACCGTGGTCCCCACAATCGCCTCATTCCAATCTTTCACAGCGCTCTCGCTCAATCGACGCCTACAATAATATTTCTTTCTTGCTGACAAATATTCGAAGTTACCTGCGAAAAAAGAATCTGTTGAGGCGCTTCTCGACGACCACGGCACTGACACCGCAGTATTTACCAAATCCTGGTTAACATCCGATATAGCTGATATCGAACTTTTGCATGACATTCAGTCATTTCGCTCCTACCGGCGAGACAGAATGGGTCGTCTGGGAGGCGGCATTCTTGTTCTGGTGAAAACTAGCCTTTCTTCTACTCGAGTTGATAATTTCTACACGAAATATTGTGTATTAAATTTTGTTCCCCCCTTGCGCAAACTTTCTAATTGCATGCTATCGAGCCCCCGTCACGGATGCTCCTTTCTTTAGTGACCTTCACTCTGTTCTAGAGGACTTGCAATATCGTTTCTCTCATGCCAACTTCATACTCTGCGGCGACTTCAATTTTCCCGACATCGATTGGGATAACTTGACTGCATCATCTCGTCCATCAAAATACTTTTTAGAACTGGTCCTTACCTTTAACCTTACAAAAACAGTGTGTGGCAAAACTCGAGACTCAAACATGCTAGACCTCGTCCTTGTATCCAATCCAGAATTAGTCCAATCGCTTTAGTGTACTAGTCCTCTAAGTGATCACTGTATCATAACTTTCAACCTGTCAATTGAAATTCCTATACGCCAACCGTCTGTTAAATACATCCGTAATTTCACAAGCATTAACTCCCACCTTGAAGAATTTTTTCATACTTTTCGAATTTCTATACATGCCAGACCCGTGAATGACAACTGGTGTCTGTTTAAAGAGACAATTTTATCGCTTATAGAAGGTCACGTCCCGCTTATCTGCATTCGAGGGGATGCCAATAAACCTTGGTACTCAAATGCGCTGAGGAAGCTGTCGCGAAAGAAAAAACGCCTATTTCGTAAAGCCAAGAAGTCAGGATGCGCTGCGAAGTGGGACAAATACATTGCAAGCCTGCACGAATACACGCAGTTATTACGATCTTCAAAACCAAAATTCTACTGTCATGATCTTATATAGATACTGCGGGTAAACCCTAAGAAATTTTGGAAATTACTCACGCCCAATAAAAACAGTTCGCACAATATTTCCCTGAAAACACAAGACGGCTCCGACGTTCCAATATCCGAGCGCTGCGATGTAATGAACGCCTATTTCACCTCCGTGTTTACCCACGAAGCAACAGTAAGCACTTTTTCCATGCCAAGCCTAAATTATGCACCTATTCCACCTATCACAATCTCAGCAGAGGGAATTTCAAACCGCATTGATAATCTAAAGACGTCCACTTCCCCTGGACCAGACAACATCCCTGCTAAGATTTTCAAAGCCACTAAATATTTCACGAGCCAAATCTTGCAACTCATCTTCACCCTGTCTCTTAATTCTAGTCAGATTCCAGACGACTGGAAATTAAGCAAGGTTACACCAGTCTTCAAAGCTGGAGATCGCTCCGACCCCTCAAATTATCGACCAATTTCACTGACATGTATCTCTTGTAAACTTTTCGAACATATTGCCACCTAGCGTTGCCAGGTGGCACATGACTGAGTGAAGAACAGCGAAGTGTCGCTTGCGGGTTTTGCGTCTATGCTGCTCACCGCTGTTGTATCGGAGCTAACCCCTTGCTATTCTTGATATCCTCAATCACCTTGTACGTAACATTCTGGTGGAGCTGCTGGGTAAGATCACCTATGCAAGAGTCTCCATCTGAAAGACGTCGCGCCAGCCCTGTGCCATTGGACACCCCCGTGCATCGCTCCAGTCGACGGCTCCAGGGACTGTCTCCGGAGTTTAAGCCATCACCCGCCGCCATGACATCTAGTGCTTCTGCTCAGCAGGTAACGGGCGTCGCACCGGCCTGTAACTACACCTTGCAGGCCCCTCGAGTACCGAAGTCTTTCCATGGTGACCTCTTTGAGGATGTGGAGGACTGGTTCCTTCAGTTTGAACGTGTCGCTGCTTTTAACCAGTGGGACGATACTGCCAAACTAAGGAACGTCTACTTCAGCCTTGAGGATGGCGCCCGGATCTGGTTCGAGAACCGAGAGCAAATGTTAACATCGTGGCGGGAATTCCGTCGTCAACTGCTCGAGGCCTACACTAGCGCAGATCGTCGCGAACATGCAGAACGTGCCATTCACTCCCGCATCCAGATGCCGAATGAGAGTGTCCAAGCGTACGTCGAGGACATGACGCGCCTCTTCAGGCGAGCCGATCCCTCCATGTCCGAGGACAAAAAGGTCAGGCACTTGATGCAGGGTTTGAAATAGCAACTGGCCTTGTGCGCAACCCACCATCGACTGTAAACGGATTCTTTGCGGAGGCCGCCACAATGGAAAGGGTGCTACAACAACGTGCCGCGGCTTATAACGGACCTCTCCATACTGGCACAACTGCGGAATCATTTGCATCTTCCGAGCGGCATCCTGATGCTTTGCGTGAACTAATTCGCAGTGTCGTGGGCGAAGAACTGAGAAAGTTCTGGAACCCCCTGCAGCATCGCCAGCTTCCGTTTCTGCTATAGTGCAGGAGGAGGTACGACAGGCTCTCAAGAGCTCGCCATTGCTGTCGGGGACCGAAAACCGTCCAACATATGCGGAAGTTCTGCACAGTCAGGCTTCCCCTTCACCGCCACCCATTCCCTACAGTTCCGCTGCCCTCGGTGCAACCAGTGCAGTACTTCGACGAACGTCCCCTGCCCCGACGCAAAGCCGACATTTGACGCACGCCTGAACGCCGTCCACTCTGCTTCCACTGCGGTGAACCAGGCCATCTCTACCGGGATTGTCCTTATCGACGCCTCGGTCTTCACGGCTTCCGCATCGACTCGCCTCCTCCCCGGTTTGGTCAACGACCCCGAGTTATTGAAGAGTACCTGGCGGAACAGCGTTCATCTCGTTCGCAGCGTCAGTCCCGCTCCCCTTCACCAAGGCGCTCATCGACGTCCACCCAAGGTTGCTCGCGAGAGGGGCAAGGCCGCTCGTCTAGCCCTGGTCGGGAAAACTGAAAACAGCGACCTTCGGGGGCGAGGCCGCTGGTAGTCGCTGCGTTGAAGACCTCCCGTTGTCGCCGCTTCGATCCGACCGCGAGCTATTGGTACCGTCCCCTAGGGAAGCCAAAAGCGTTTCTCTGGACATTCCTGTTATTTTAGACGGTCGTACTACAGTCAATGCATTAGTGGACACCGGTGCGGAATATTCGATTTTGAGTGGTCGCATGGCGACTCTTTTGAGGAAGGTGCTCACTGCTTGGCCAGGTGTGTACCTTCGAACCGCCGGCGGTCATATAGTTACCCCAAAGGGGATGTGCACGGCTCGTATTCAGATTAACAGATATACGTTCGTAGTTAGTTGCGTCGTTTTGAGTGACTGTTCCCGTGACCTTATCCTCGGCATTGACTTTCTGCGAGAATACGGAGCAGTTATTGACCTACGAAATAGACGCGTCACATTTTCGATGGGTCAATCTGCCGAACGAGATAGTAGCAGTTCTTGCAATGCCGCACTTCGCTTTTCCGCCGAGAGCGTCTCGCTGCCGCCGCGAAGCAGTGTTCTCGTGGAAGTTACCTGTGACGATTTCCGTGCCGGCGATGCTGTAGCGGAAGCGAACCATTCACTCCTGCTCGCTCAAGGCATCTGCGCTGCTCGAAGTTTATTGTCGCTTCACAATGGCCGGGCTGCAATCCTTGTCACAAATTTTTCTAATGAGCACCGGCACTTGTTTCCGGGAACTGCTATTGCTTTCGCTGACCCTGTTACGCACGATCCGGTCTGTTTTGCATCCACGGCAGTCGAAACTAATGAGCCATCTCTTGACAACATTGACATTAACTGCCACTTGTCAAAGGAGAAACGGCGGGCCTTAGAGCTACTGTTGCTGGACTTCAAGCACTGTTTTGCTTCTTCCTCGAAGGTTCGTCAAACGCCCATCACACAACATCGCATCATTACTTATGAAGACGCTTGCCCTATACGACAGCAGCCTTATCGTGTGTCTGCCAAAGAACGAGAAGTGATCCAGACGCAGGTTCAGGAGATGCTGGATGATGGTGTTGTGCAGCCTTCACAAAGTCCGTAGTCTTCACCAGTAGTCCTGGTCAAGAAGAAAGACGGCACTCTTCGATTTTGAGTCGACTATCAGAAATTGAATAATGTGACAAAGAAAGATGTATACCCGTTGCCGCGCATCGATGACTAACTGGACAGATTGCGACGTGCGAAGTATTTTTCATCTAATGATTTGAAAAGCGGCAATTGGCAAATCGAAGTAGACGAAAGAGACCGAGAAAAAAACCGCATTTGTCACTCCAGATGGCCTATATGAATTCAAAGTACTCCCATTTGGATTGTGTTCTGCCCCAGCTACATTCCAAAGGATGAATGACACCGTCCTCACTGGCCTCAAGTGGCAGATCTGTCTTGTGTACTTGGACGACGTAGTTGTTTTTTCCAAAACATTTGACTAACACCTCGAACGCCTTCGAGCTGTACTGGAAGCACTCCGTTCTGCTGATCTCACGCTGAAGCCAGAGAAATGCCACTTCGGGTGTACAGAACTCAAGTTCCTTGGCCATGTTGTGACCGCTGATGGGGTGCACCCGGATCCCAATAAGACTGCGGCCGTGCACGGTTTCCCGTTCCAGCTAACAAGAGGGCTGTTCAGCGCTTTTTCGGCCTGTGCGCATATTATCGGTGGTTCATTGCGGACTTCTCTCAAATTGCGGAACCTCTAACGCGCCTCACAAGGAAGGACACCTCCTTTGTGTGGAACTCTGAGGAGCAGACGGCCTTCTCTTTGCTTCGCGAGCGCCTTCAAGCATCCCCTGTTCTGGGGCACTTCGATGAAGCGGCTGACACAGAGGTGCACACTGACGCCAGTAGTATCGGTCTTGGCGCGGTCCTTGTTCAGCATCAAGACGGGATTGAGCGAGTAATATAGCCTATGCTAGCCGCACACTCTCTCGCGCCGAAACGAACTACTCCACATCGGAAAAGGAATGCCTGGCGGTCGTGTGGGCCACTATGAAGTTTCGCCCCTATCTTTACGGCCGACCATTTAAAGTCGTCACGGGCCATCATTGTTTGTGCTGGTTGGCAAATCTGCGAGACCCATCGGGACGACTTGCACGCTGGAGTTTACGACTTGAGGAATTCGACATAACTATTGTTTATAAGTCAGGCCACAAACACGAAGACGCTGACGCGCTGTCACGAGCCCCCGTTGACACTGACGATGCTGCAGCCGATGGCGACAACGGCTTTCTAGGAGCTCTCAGTGCACCTGAGCTCAGGGATCGACAAAGAGCTGATCCAGACATCCTTCCATTCTTCGATTACCTGGAAGGGCGTGATACGACGCTCCCTCGATGCCTATCTGGGCACATTGGTTCATTCTGTATGCAGCAAGGCGTCACGTATAAAAGGAACTCCCAAGGCCAAGAAAGAGCTTACCTTCTGGTAGTACCATGCGAGCTCCGTGCGGATATTCTATTTGCTTGCCACGACGAACCGACGTCTGGTCATTTGGGTTACTCACGGACGCTTGCTCGAGTCCGCAACATGTATTACTGGCCAGGACTCTCCGCAACTGTGAAACGCTATGTAAGAAGCTGTCGCGAATGCCAGCGCCGTAAAACACCGCCCCTGAAGCCTGCCGGATTTCTCAAGCCCGTTAGAGCACCACGTATTCCGTTCGACCAAATCGGCATGGACCTCCTTGTCTCTTTCCCTTTGTCGCAGGCGGGAAACAAATGGATAGTAGTCGCTACTGACTACCTGACCCGATACGCTGAAACAAAGGCAATCCCTCATGCCACAGCTTCCGAAGTAGCCGAGTTTTTCATCCACAACATAGTCTTGCGGCATGGCGCCCCTTCGTATGTCATTACCGACAGAGGGACAGCTTTCACTTCGCAGCTCATCGACCACATATTTGAGTTGAGTTACACGACGCATCGCAAGACCACAGCGTACCATCCGCAGAGCAATGGTCTTACCGAAAGGTTAAATAAGACGATTGCGGACATGTTGTCAATGTACGTCGATGTGCAGCACAAGACCTGGGACGAGGTGCTGCCGTACGTTACATTTGCGTATTATACAGCCCAACAAGAAACAACGCGCTTCACACCATTTCGACTTGTGTACGGGCGTGAAGTTCAGAGCATGCTCGATTCCATGCTCCCGTGCCCAGATGATGACCAGCTTCCCCCAGATACCCAGCAGTATGCCATCCGCGCTGAGGAAGCACGCCAGCTTGCCCGTGTGCACATCGGGCGGCAGCAGACCTCTGACTCGTACCGCTACAACCTCCGGCACCGCCAGGTTCACTACAAACCTGGGGACCAAGTCTGGGTGTGGACACCAGTTCGCCGTCCAGGCTTGTCAGAGAAACTCCTTTCCCGCTACTTCGGGCCGTACAAAGTGTTGCGTCGTGTGAGTGACCTCAGTTATGAAGTTACTCCAGACGGCGCCGCACTTTCAAAACGTCGAAAGCCCAGCTCGGACACTGTGCACATTATGCGGCTGAAGCCGTACTACCAACGATAACGCACGGCCACCTCCTGTGACCACTCTCCTACTTTGCACACCGTTCTCACCGGCCGTCTTCACTTTTTTTTCCATTTTTTTCGGAAGGGAGAGTAATGCCACCTAGCGTTGCCAGGTGGCGCATGACTGAGTGAAGGACGACGAAGTGTCGCTTGCGGATTTTGCGTCTGTGCTGCTCACCGCTGTTGTATCGGAGCTAACCCCTTGCTATTCTTGATATCCTCAATCACCCTGTACGTGACAATATAATATACTCACATATCGCATCTCACCTTGACTGCAATTGTTTTTTCTTTCCCAATCAGAATGGTTTCAGGATAGGTTTTTCTTTCGAAACTCAACTATTCGAACTTACAACTGATCTTCACTTAAATCTAGACGCTTCTTTCCAAACCGATATCATTTACTTAGACTTCGCCAAGGCATTCGATCGCGTTCCTCACCAGCGTCTCTTTTCCAAACTCTCAGGTCTGTCACTTGACCCTCTTGTCTTATCCTGGATCTACTGTTTCTTAACAAACTGTTTGCAATTCACCGTCATCGCCAATCACGCATCCGAAACTACTAGAGTAATCTCCGGGGTCCCTCAAGGATCGGTTCTTGCTCCGTTACTCTTCCTAATTTTCATTAACCATTTGCCATTGGTATTTTATCATCTGTCCGTCTCTTTGCGGACGACTGCGTCATTTATAGCGGCATCATCAATAGCAGAGGTCCGGAAATATTACAGGATGACCTAACCCGAATTCAGAAGTGGTGTTCCGACTGGCTAATGCAGCTCAATGTCTCGAAATGTAAATTCATCCACATCTCACGTAAACGTTCCATTCTTCATTTCTCGTACTCCCTGAGCTCCATAGCGCTTTCTTAAACAAATTCATACAGGTACCTCGGCATCGAAATAACAACCAACCTAACTTGGGCTGACCCCGTCACCAAACTATGTCCTATAGTGCTTCCAAATCACTCGGATTCATCAGGAGATCCCTTTCCATGTCCACCGCAGCCACCAGAAAACTAGCATATGAAACGTACATTCGGACTAAACTAGAATACGCCTCAACAATATGGAATCCTCACCAGACCTACTTGATAGATTCTCTCGAAGCCATTCAGAATCGGGCAGCACGCTTCATCACCTCACAGTGCAAATCGCAGTTCAGCATCACAGTCTTGAAATCATCTCTCGGTCTCAAATCATTAGCTTTCCGCAGGAAAATTTTTATTCTTTGTCTTTTTCACAAACTGTACTTTAACTTTCCAGCACTTCGAGAAAACCTTCTACGAGCTCCGGTACGATCATCTCGCCGTTTATTTAACTCTTTAAGCATATAGCGTTTGCACGGTTCCACCAATTCCTTCAATAAATCCTTCCTTCCCAGTGCGATAGAAAGCTGCAATAACCTCCCCGAATGCATTGTCATAGAGGCTAATCCTTCTAGATTCAGACAGCTCCTAATCGACTATCTCAATGAAAAATAATCTTCCTGTACCTTATCTCAGCTACCAAGCCCTGCAAACTGACCAGCCGGTTTTACTTCCATAGCTGTTATTTGAATTTGTTTTATATTTTTGCCACTCTGCCATGACTTATCTGAATTTGTTACTCTTGTCTTTTTTCACCTTGTTTTACCTGCTGTTTCTATTTTGTGTTTTTATCTTATCTTACCTTGTTATTTTCTATATACATATATATATTTTCTATACTTCTATATTACTTTTATATTTATGATCATGTATGACTGCTGAACAACCCTGTACCCCCACCCCCCCTTATGTAATGTCCCGAATGGGTCCTTTAAGGGTTAATAAATGATGATGATGATGATGACAGTCTTTCCTCACATCATCCTGCCTCCGTCATTGTTATCGTCGGGAACATCAGATCACGTGGACCGAGAAAAAAGAATAAATGTACCACGGACCAGCTACCTGTGCAGTGGGCATGCATGACAACAACTTGAGTGGTAACAGGTGTTGCAGGTTAGTGATTACCTAGCTGCTAATGGTTATCGAAGTGGTGACCGCTTCTTAATGCTGCTGCCCTGCCCACATTTTGTTATTTGTCTCGTACATTCTGGTATTTCTTTGCTTATCAATCTATTGGTTTGTGGCGATATTGAGGCCAATCCCGGTCGTGATGAAAAAGAAATGCTGCTCAGAAATATTAGCGGGCAAGGAAAAAATAAGCTGCGCAATTCAAGTACATGAACAAACCAAAGCGAAGTTGTGAAAAAAATTTCAGCACTGACAGAGCGCGTGGATAGACTGTTTGTCGTTATTTGTTCTCTCTTGTCCTGTTTATCGCGCGGTAGATATGGAACTATCTACAGATAGGAAATAACAATAAAAAAAGGAAATAACAAGAAGAATAAGATTGGGATGGAGCGCATTTGGTAAGCAGTCGCAGATTATGACTAGCAGCTTACCGGTATCGCTCAAGAGGAAAGCATACAACAGTTTCATCTTACCTGTACTCACCTATGGGGCTGAAATGTGGAGGGTAACCAAGAGTGTTCTACTTAAGTTGAGGGCAACTCAGAGGGCTATGGAACGAAAAATGGTAGGGGTAACATTAAGAGATAGGAAGCGTGAAGAGTGAATCAAGTTACCGACATTCTAGGGGAAATTAAGAAGAAGAAATGGGCATGGACAGGACATGTAGTGCGGAGAGAGGATAACCGATGGTCGCTTAGGGTAACAAACTGGATTCCTGTGGAAGGAAAGCGTAGCAGGGGGCGGCAGAAAGTTAGGTGGGCGGATGATGTTAAGAAGTTCGCAGGGGTCAAGTGGATGCAGCTAGCACAAAACCGGGTTAAGTGGAGAAATATGGGAGATGCCTTCGCCCTGCAGTGAGTATAGTCAGGCTGATGATGAGATATGGAACATCGTCGCCAACTCGCCTAACAACTGACCTTCTCTGCTCGAATACGAAAAAAAATGTCTGATATGGGGAACTTATGAAACCAAGAATGAACAATAATTCCAGGATTTAAATAAACATAGGAATCGTT
The DNA here is from genome assembly GCF_055883805.1 of Amblyomma maculatum. NCBI lineage: Eukaryota > Metazoa > Arthropoda > Arachnida > Ixodida > Ixodidae > Amblyomma > Amblyomma maculatum. The sequence goes on along the minus strand of NC_139353.1, from coordinate 171,788,879 downwards.
TGGACAAAGATAAATAAAGCGAGGCGGAGTACTTTTTCCATTTATTTAATTCTTCAATTTCATGCTCGGACGTAAGATGGAAAAAGAACTTCAATCTGTTTTAAATTTTAACGTTCCGTCAGAAAAAATGCATGGCTTCAAAATAAATGGCAATGAATTGAAGAACGAAGTACTTGCAGATACATTTAACGACTATTTTGGTAAAGAGATAGGTAGGGACGCCAAATTTTCGTGCTGTACTTTTGCGTTGTAAATACTCCATAGCGATTCTGTAAGCATAGAGCACGGTGATAGCACAAATACGTATTACTTAATTTACTAATTTCGGTTTCGGTTCGTAGTTACCATGTTTTTACTTGAGATCAAAAAACAGAAAACATAACATTGAAATGTCCCGTGGACCAAAACCACGTGGCTTCAATGAGTCGTCTGCTCTCTTTGCAGTGTGACTCCGCCAATTAGTGCTCTCATGGCGGAGTCACACAACGGAAACAACTGCATCCGAGACCGTAAATATGATGTTTGCGTAATTCTGGCGACGACGCCTCGCCGCGCTAACATGAACTATTCGGAAACATGCCGTTGCTGCCTGCTGTCGCCAACTCCGAAAACTTGTTGCTCGTAGGAGTGCTGATGTTGGCCATTCGCTTCGTTGCATTTTCGCCCAAATGTTTACGCTATGCGAGCGGTTGGAAAAATAAAAAAAGCAGGACAGGCTTTGAACATGAAAGAGCACGTGTCAATTCTCGCGGGTGTATAGTTTGAATGATCGAGGCAGCGCCATTTTCAGCGCCGCTTTCATACATGTTTGCGAATCAAGCGATTGTTGAGAACAAAATCGCAAATTTTAGCGAATATCCATCGAGTATAGCTTTGGTAGCTGAAGTCTACAATTGCTTACATTGCACAGTGCGCGTACAATCGCCACGACGCGCCGGTGCGCCGAGCAGTGCTGCAAGCGGCCTGGAACATTCGTCGGCGTGGAGAGAAAATTAGGCCGATAACACATCGCGCTTATTTTATTACGAGATCGGCTTCGAACCTTTGTAACAGCTTTGAGTCGCTGAACCGTTCCAATATGCCGTCCGGCGAAACCACTTAGGCCTAGCGACTAGTATAGGGTATGCTGAGAGCAGCGCAGTTCGTCTCCTGGCGGGAGGCGCCATTGCTGAAGGCTCTGTACAGGCATACTACTGTTGCACGAGTAAAGCAGTGGTCCTGATAACATTTTGTCGTTGCTGGTATAAAGCCAAACAGTGCTATGCACTGCTGCGCCCCCGGCTATTCTGGTCTCGCCGGCCGAAAACAACGTCGTCCTCCCACGCCGTCGGCGGCAGCGTTCGCAATATTATTGAATGAATATTGCCATAAGCATAATCTTGGCTACAGTGCGGACTGTGCGTTAGAACACATACGGAAGAGCCGAAACGAGGCAGCATCGTCTCTTTTCAGTGAACCTACATCACAGTCAGTGCGGGAGCGAGCATTCCAACAAACGTTAAAAAAGAATTAAAATATTTGGTTTGCTTTGTGGGGTTTAACGTCCCAAAGCGACTCAGGCTATGAGAGACGCCGTAGTGGAGGGCTACCGAGTAATTTAGACCACCTGGGGTTCTTTAACGTGCACTGACATCGCACAGCATACGGACGCCTTGCTTTTCGCCTCAATCGAAAAGCGGCCGCCGAGGCCGGGATTCGATCCCGCGTCCTTGGGAGCCGAGCGCCGTAATCACTGCGCCACCCCGGCGGGTAAAATATTTCATACGCCTCCCTTCTGTCTAATACTTACGTACGTACTTGTACTTGCGAATACAAATGAAGCACGTGCTTTTAATGTGGCGTGTCTACCCCTTTAATGTTGGTGGCAACAGCAGACCAATCCAGATAGCATTTCTTGCAATCCTAGCTTTGTCCAGTACATCAAGGGGAAATAACTAACACAACTCTCACCCTAAATAAAGAACGTTAGTGCCATGGGTATTGACGCTACTCACAAAAAAAACCTGTAAAATATGTCGCGGATCTCCTTGCCTTAAGCACGTTTTTTCTTCTGAATAAATCCAGGCAGATAGCGCGCGTCATTACGGTTTCCGTAAGGGCATTGCTAGCACAATTCTCCTGCATTTGGTGATGGGAACATTGTGCTGGGCATCTTTGTTGCATTAATCAGCATATCCTAATTCAAAAACGAATGTTGTCGCGTTCGTGGTGATGCCTCGTGTCTTATACGTTCGTATATTGATAATCACAGTCTGTGTAAATGACCATCATCCTGATCCCCTATCAACCTCCTCAGAAATTCCGTAGGGAAGCATCTTAGAGCCTTTTCTAAAAGTTATTTACGTGAACGATGCCATTAATATCAATCCAACTGCTAAATATATCATGTATGTTGACGAAACAAGCATATTACTTGGGGTAAAACTGTTGACAACATTGTCGATGTAGCCTATTTCAATTTAGCAAACTTAGCCTAATGGACGCAGAGAAACAAAGTTCAAATCAATGTGCTTTATGCACATTGATTTGAACTTTTTGATTGATTTCATTTGAACCAAAATTGTGATATTTAGAACTAAAACAAATCTATATAAATCAGATCTCTCTCATTAAATGGTAGACCAATTGAAATAACTTCCACAGAAAGACACTAGCGTTATTTTTCAAGAAAACGTGCATGGGATGTCCACGTGGCAATTATTCTTTCAGAAATAATCAGGTGTATGAAGAAATCGCCACATACTTCAACCAAAAATTTTAATGTTAATCTATAAATCTTTGTTGTTCTCCAATTGAACTACTGCCATTTAATCTGGGCTACCAGAACAAATGGTAACTTACAAAGGCTTCACAAGCTGCCGAAAAGGTTTCTCCTTTGCCCTTTTATTCTCATAGACAACACCTTTTTGACAAATACAATGTTATTCCAGTTACCAAACCGTTCGACTGTATCTTATCCAAAGAATGTAAAAGCGAAAAATGTATATAAGTTATTTTTCAAAACGTTTAGCCAATTTACACGAAAATGATACTACCATCCAGACATGTAACATTGACCTTTGGAAAGCGAGAACTTTCGGAACAACGTACGGTATGCAGACACTCCAGAACAACGTTCCCAGGTTACTAAACGAATTATACCAAGAGCATTTACAGCCTTAATGCACCGCGTTTAAAGAACTTGGAGAGTACAAAAATGCTAGGTAGTTTTCTCTCCTTTCCTGTCATTTAAGGTCACCCGCCCCGTAACCGTGTGTCTTATTAATGAAGTCTTGTACTTTCTTTGCTTGCTACTAGTCAAAAGTATTTCTATTGTTATTACCTCACCACTGTTGCATATATATTTATAAATTTTGCTAGATAAGTGAAACTGCATTTTTGATGATTTCTTTTTGCCGAGAATTGCTGGGTATGTTCTTCCTGCTTGAGTAACTATTTTTGCCTTATTGAATAAAGTGTTTTGTACGTTTAATTAGGCGGATTAGGCAATTCGCACCTTACTGCCACGTAGCTGCTGCCAAAGCCGGCGTTTCTCAGAGCGGGCACGAGCTTCTTCGTCTTGGTCAGTTTGTCATCTTGGCATTTTATTCTTCTCGCAATTCCAACTATGAGCCCTGCGCCACGCGAAAAGACGCCACCCTGGCGGCTTAACGGGAAGATCGTGGGTTCGTAGTAGGGTTGATCGATGTGGATCTGCGGCAGAGATCCGTGGGCTCGACAAGATAATCAACATGGGATGTACACACTTTGATATCTACTAAGGAGGCTTGAACAAAAAGCGGAGAAAGGAAGGCGCTGAAGGCCTCTAAGGAACAGCTCGCTCTCTGGCTTGCACAATACGACGAGACGACGTTCACGCGATTCGTTCGCAATAAAAGTTCAGCGCCGTCCTTGTCGTCTCGCCTCGTCCTTGTCTCTGCGCTGTTATATATTTGTTCAAGACATGTACCAACACGCCCAATTAAGCACTTTAATCAGGTTCACAGGCCTGAGCTTGAAGAGGAAACACATAGCCACACCACGGAGTATTGACGATAAGCAGGCGGTCGACATGTGCAGACAGAAGCGGTGCAACGGTGGCGTAGCGGTAGAACATCCGCCTCGCATGCAACAGGACAGGGGTTCAAAACCCGGTGCCGCGCAATTCTCCACCAGAAAAAAAAAATCCTCGTGTTGATGGAATTGCATAAACAGGTTTGGGGTGCGACCTGATGCCGGTGAACACCTCCGGCAAAGCACTCCCCCATCAGAACAGGAGTTGGCCACCCTGGTGCAGTAATTGGCCGCAACCTCTCATGATTAGCTCCATAAAACCCCGGCCCTCAATCACCAGCGGCTGCGGAACAACTGACCACGGCGGCGGTCAGACCTGTGACGCAGCAGGGGGTGCTAAGAATACCTGGCTCCGCTGGACAGGCCGCCATTGGAAATTGACCTTGGCAACATTTAACGTTAGAATCCTAGCTAGTGAAGCTAGTTTAGCAGTGGTGATAGAGGAACTAGAGGGTATGAAATGGAATGTCATAGGGCTTAGTGAGGCTAAGAGGCCGAATGAGGCATGTACTGTACTGAAGGATGGGCATGTACTGTGTTATCGAGGTTTACCAGAGAGGCGACAACTAGGAGTAGGTTTCCTTGTCAATACGTATATAGTGGGCAACATAGATGAATTCTATAGTATTAATGAGAGGGTGGCAATCTTAATTAGGCCTAATAAGCCTCATAAACTGAAGGTTGTACAGGACTATGCACCCCCCATGCAGTTATGATAACCAGGCAGTTGAAAGCTTCTACGAAGATGTAGAATCGGCAACGTGAAAAGTAAAAACGCAGTATACTCTACTAATGGGCGACTTCAATGCCAAGGTAGGGAAAAATCAGCAGGAGACCAGGTAGTAGGGGACTATGGCATTGGCTTTAGGAATAGCAGGGGGGAGTTACTAGTTGAGTTTTCAGAGTGCAATAACTTATGATTCATGAATACGGAAGAACCAGAAATGGCCATGGAAAAAGTCTTAAGGGGACACTAAAAATGAAATTGACTTCATACTGCGTTCAACCCCCGCCATTATGCAAGATGTAGAGGTAATCGGGAAAGTGCGATGCAGTGACCACAGGATGGTGAGGTCCCGAATTAGCCTAAATCTGACAAAGGAACGCCACAGATTAGTAAGAAAGAAACTCATCAACGAATTAGCGCTGAGGGGGAGGGAAGAAGAGTTAGGGATCTCACTACAGAATAGATATTCAGCTCTAACCGATGATGGCGACGTTATCCTAGAAGCAATGAACAATAATTTCAGAGATATCATTACTGAGTGCGCTGTGGAAGTAGGCGGTAGGATAGTTAGTGAGAATACCGGTAAGCTGTCTAAGGAGACAAAAGATTTCATTAAGAAACGCCAGAGTATGAAAGCTTCCAATCCAACAGAACAGATAGAATTGGCCGAGGTATCAAAGCTGATCAATAAGCGCAAGGTGGCCGATGTAAGGAAGTATAACACGGAGAAAATTGAGCATGCTGTAAAGAACGGGGGAAGCCTTAAAGCGGTAAAAAGAAATTGGGCATAGGCAAAAACCAGATGTATGCGATAAGGGAAACAGCGGGCAACGTCATCATGAATATGGACGAGATAGTCAAAGTACCCGAGGAGTTCTATACAGATCTCTACAGTAGCCAAAGTAGTCAGGACCGTAAGGAGATTGGCGGTAGGGAAGAACAGTCAGACGTTCCACCAGTTACGAAGGACGAGGTCAAGAAAGCATTATAAACTATGACAAGGGAGAAATCAGCGAGAGGATCAGATAACAATAGATTTGTTAAAGGACGGGAGGGATATCGTGCTAGAAAAACTGGTCAGCCTGTATACGCAGTGCCTGGTGTCATCAACGGTACCGGAACCATGGAAGAATGCAAACATTATCCTCATTCATAAGGGGACTCTAAGGACCTTAAAAATTACAGTCCAATCAGCTTACTGTCTGTTACGTATAAGGTATTTACTAAGGTAATCGCTAATAGAATCAGGACAACCTTAGACGGCAATCAAGCAAAGGATCAAGCAGGTTTTCGGAAACGGTACTCTACACTCGATCATATCCATACCATCAACTAGGTGATAGAAAAATGCCCGGAATAAAGCCAGCCCTTATACATAGCATTCATTGATTACGAAAAAACATTTGACTCAGTTGAAACCTCGGCGGTGATGCAGGCATTGCGAAATCTGGGGGTAGACGAGCCGTACGTGAAAGTGCTGAAAAATATATATAGTGGCAGCACAGCAACCATAGTTCTGTATAAAGAAAGTAACAAAATTCTCAAAATGAAAGGTGTTAGGCAAGAAGGCACGATCTCCCCAATACTATTCACAGCTTACTTAGAGGAAGTATTCAGAGACTTGGAATGGGAGAAGTTAGGGATAAGGGTAGATGGAGAATATACCTCAGTAATTTGTGATATGCTGATGACATTGCCTTGCTAAGTAACTCGGAGGATGAACTGCAAATAATTATTAATGACCTAGACAGGAAAAGTACAAAGGTAGGCTTAAAAATCAATGTGCAGAAACTAAGGGAATGTTCAACAGCCTCGAGAAGGAACAGCAGTTTACGTTAGGTAGCGAAGCACTGGAAGTAGTAGGCTAATATGTCTACTAAGGACAGGTAGTAACCACAGATCCGGATTATGAAAAGGAAATAGCATGAAGAATAAGATAGGGATGGAGCGCATTTGGTAAGCAATCACAGATTATGACTAGCAGCTTACTGTTATCGCTCAAGAGGAAAGTATACAACAGTTGCATCTTACCTGTACTGACCTATGGGGCTGAAACGTGGAGGCTAACCGAGAGAGTTCTACTTAAGTTGAGGACAACTCAGGGGGCTGTGGAACAAAAAATGGTAGGGGTAACATTAAGAGATAGGAAGCGTGCAGAGTGGGTGAGAGGAATAACTCAAGTTACTGACAGTCTAGTGTTAATTAAGAAGACAAAATGGGCATGGGCAGGACATGTAGCGCGAAGAGAGGATAACCGATGGTCGCTTAGGGTAACAAACTGGATTCCAAGGGAAGGAAAGCGTAGCAGGGGGCGGCAGATAGTAAGGTGCACAGATGAGGTTAAGAAGTTCGCAGGGGTCAAGTGGATGCAGTTGGCACAGAACCGGGTTAATTGGAGAAATATGGGAGAGCCTTCGCCCTGCTGTGGGTATAGTCAGGCTGATGATGATGATGATGACGAGGCATGTAGAAGCTGGGCAGTTGTTTTTCTGGTGGTGCTGGTGGTGAGCAGTAAGCTGACGGGCGATCTGACGGAACTCTTCGGCATAGGCAGCGGCTTGAGAAATGGGGGTGATTTCAGAGGCGTCGCGGGACAGTAGGGGAGGATAATATCTATCATACAAGGAGGTTCTCGGCCGTAGAGAAGGAAATAAGGGAATATGTGGTAGTCGTTTGCATGGCAGCATTATAAGCATCTGGAATAAATGGCAGTCCATGGTCCCATTTGGAGTGGGTTGAAGATACATACTGGCCATCATTTAACCAAGGGCCCGGTCGAAGCGCCCAACCATTCCGTTTATTTGTGGATGGTAGGAATACGTCGTACATGACATTTGTGAAGAAGGGCTTCAACGAGATGTGATAAAACCACGAGACCCCGATCACTGAGCAGTTCCTGGGGCGCACCGTGGGGCACAGTGGCATTCTGAAGTATGAAACCAGCAACGTCACGAGCGGTCGCAGCTGGTAGAGCAGCCGTTTCTGCATATCGGGTAAGGTGGTCGATGGCAACAATGATCCACCGATTTCCTGCTCAAAAGCAGGGAAGAGGTCCGTAACGGTCGATTCAAACACATCCGAAAGGTCGATCTGAACACATTCGAGGCTGCAGAGGAGCTTGAGGGTGCGGCGGTGGTTTCTTGCGGCGCTGGCAGTCGATGCAAGAGCGTACGTATTGGCGAACAAAACGATACATGCGTCGCCATTAGTACCGATGACGCAAGCGAGTAAAAGTTTTGAGCAATTCAGCATTGGCGCACTGAGGATCGTCGTGATAGCTGGCGCAAATGAAGGATTACAAGCAGCCATTTGTGGCCGTCGGGATGAAAGTTTCGGCGGTAAAGAGGTTGTCACGCATAGCAAAGTGATGTGCTTGATGTCGGTGTGTTCAAGAGGGGGAGGGCACAGTGCCTGGTTGGCCAGAATGTCCATTATGGAAACAATCCAGACATCCTTGCGCTGCTCATGCGCCGTCCCTGGTAGCACAAAGTGGGCTATGAAGGGTGGGCCCCGGTGGGCCCGATGTAGGCAATGCAGGACAGCCCCGGTGGGCTCAGTGTGGGTGCTGCAAGAGGGGCCGACGTAGGCCCGAAGGGGGCTGTCGACAAAGCCCCAATGGGCCCCACCAGGGGCCGATGCAGGGGCCCACATTTTTCCGGCATTGTTAAAAGGGCACATCCCGCCAACTCCCCGCGATGGTCCTACTTTGGACCGATTTGGGCAGCCGCTTTGGAGGAACATTTTTTTTTTTTTTAATGAGATAATGACATAGGACCAATGCGGGTTTATAGCGCTAGCCGCTTTGGGCTTGCCCACATTATTCTCATAGAGGTCCGACTCAGGAAATTAATGGAAAGCCCTAGTCCAAGTTTTCCCAATCAATATTTATGCACATAATTAGGTAATTATTTTATACATGTCTGCACTTTCTCAATAGCCACAATATTAAATTTTACAATAATTCATAACATTCATCTAGCCGAAATGACTTCATGTACATCTTGTTCAGGCTATGGAGATGTGTGTTCTGAACAGTAATATTGTTTTAAAAATAAAACAGCGCAAAACACACAGACGAAAGAATAGAAATAGACACCACAAGCGCTGAAAGCCCACAAGCAATAGACACCACAAGCGCTTGCGGTGTCTATTTCTATTCTTTCGTCTGTGTGTTTTGCGCTGTTTTATTTTTAAACCATGTATCACCAACTCGCCCGCTTTGTCATTCTGTTGAGTAATATTGTGCTGACAGTTGCAGGTTGTCCAAAGCAACCACATAAGAGGCAACAGTTAGCAATCAGTTTGTTTTAGTATTTGTAGCGCAATTTGCATGAGCACGAGAACTAAAGCCATGTAAATTTCTAATCGACTAAACATGGCAACAACTATTATACAAATCATCTATAATAGTAATTTAAGGCAACAGCTAATGCAAATAAAGGTTGGAAACAATGATTACGGTCTTGCACGCACGCCTTCTAGCCCCATTACGGCCGATGTGGGACCTACAGCGGTTTTGCGTGGGCAGCCCCAATTGGGCTGGGTGTTGGTTTTGAACCTAAAGCCCACTTGCTGTTGCACGTGCCTTCAAATTCCCTACAAGGGACCAATTTTGGTATCATGCGGGCCCTCCCGCATTCCAGTCCCATTACGGCCCATGTGGGATATAAAGCAGTTGTATGTGGGCAGCCCCAATTGGGCTGGACGTTGGTTTTGAACCTAGAGCCCACCTGCTGTTGCACGGGCCTTCAAAGTTCCCACAAAGGACCGATTTTGGTACCATGCGGGCACGCCCGCCTTCCAGCCCCTATACAGCCTATGTGGGACCTAAAGCAGTTTAGCTAAGGCTGCCTCATTTGGGCTTCACGAGGGCTTGCCCAAATTGAGCCCTTATTCATATTTCACCTGCCCTCAAGTAACCTACAAGGGGCCGATTGGGGCAGCATGTGGGTATGTCCGTTTTCTTGCCCCACTACGGCCGATGTTGGTCCCACAAAGATTTAATGGGGGCGGCCTCAATTCGGATCTATGAAGGCTTTCCCATAAAAAGCCCACATTTAGGTTGGATTGCCCTTAAATATCCGACAAGGGACCCTCGTGGTGTGGATGCAGGATTGTGCTCTGCATTAGCCCGAGCAACGCCGTTATGGGACCCATTGTTACGACCGTGCATCCGCATTTGCGCGCTCTATTGTTCGCCTGTGGGCATGGATAAGTGCTGTGGATATGGGCTGTTGGTACAAAGGCTCTAAGTGAGCCTGTTTCCATAAATCCTTTGTGTAAGCCTGTTTTGCCTTGTGAAAACCCTGCAAATGCCAAATTGACCCTGTCAAGAGAACGTCTAGAAAAATACAAAGGAATGTCGTCCTGCGGGAAAAAGCCGGAAGTGCTTTCTTTCTTTTGTTCACCCTTCCCATCGAGAAGCCCTATCGTCCAGTGAGGAATGCCTACTGTCCAAAAGAAGACAACAGAGTGACATGTCCGCTGACTTGCAGGACAAGAAAGGAGCATGACGCATACAGCCATTAAGTGATTTCCCAGGAATGCAGGAAAGATTTGCAATTGTCGGAAAGGGACAATGCTGGGATCATTATGTGGCGCGCACGTGTACTTGGGTTTCTGAGAAGTAAATCCACTTGCCGGAACCAGCCTATCGATTCTTGGCTGAAGAATAGAAATGTACCTCCTCGCCGTTCCCAAGCTTTTCCCGCCAACAAGTGACCAGGCTCAACGAAACAATGCCGGGCCAGTCAGTGCTTCAGACCATCAGTGCTGTGATGTGTTCGATTGGATGCCGATATCTGAGGGGCGTGCCCTGGATTTGGTTGGTCAGCATCTTCAGAGAGGGGCTGGACATAGGGGTTTTTAAGGACGCTGCAGAGCACGAAATGTCGCTCTGAGCCCTGGGTAAACGGCTCATCCAGTCGCTTCTCGCTATGAACTCTTAACGCTTGCCATTTTGCTGATGTACCCTTCTTTTTCGTGTAAATAATCTTGTAAATAAGTTTCTCAAAGTGCCATTAAACCTGCTTGTACATATTTCACCAACTCCGAAGATTCAATCCTACTTCAACCCCGAGTCTCTGCACGCTACCAAGTGAAGGCCGGGTCGACATAGCCCCAGCGTCACGACAACTGGTGGCAGCGGTGGGATCTGGATCTACAAGCTACAACATCTGGTGATTCGAGGTGGATCAGAATCTACAAGCCACAACATCTGGTGATCGGAGGTGGCATCTCAAGCAACAAGCAGGAGCAACAATCGGCCAACAAGAGGGCAGCTCGGAACATCGATCGCATGTGTGGGTGAGTGCTTGGCTTTTCTTCTGATGTGGACCAGGTTCTAGAACAGGGTTAGATTTTAGAACTGGTAAAGTGAGTGTGGAAACGCCTTTAGGTTTGGTAGTTTGCACAGATGTTTTGGAAGTAGCCGACACTCGGAGCGATCATGGACCTACAAAAGCTGCAGAAACCGGACCTGTTGCTACTGTGTGAGGAATTGGGAATTGATACAAGTGGTTTGGCACGAAAACCCTTGATTATAAAGGCAATCACTGATCTGGGAACCGATGATGAGGAGCTCAGTGAAGCATGGAACCTCATCGGTCAAAAAAAGGAGCAGCTCAGACAGCAGAAAGAGCGGGAAAAAGAGGAAAAGGAGCGGGAAAAAGAGGAAAAGAAGCGTGAAATTGAAAGAGAAGCAAAAAAGCTGGACCAAAAAATTGAGCTCCGGAAATTAGAACTAGAGTTGAGCAAGAGGTCGGGCAATTGTCCCCAGCTAGCGGTACCTCTTCTCAACAAGGAGGCAGATTTCAAGATGTCAAAGTACATGCAGCCATATGTGATATCAGGGGATATCGGTCTGTATCTGGCTAACTTTGAGCGAACCTGCGAAAAACTGTCCTTCCAGCGAGACACTTGGTCTCAGAGATTATTGACGGTTCTGCCCTGCGAGGCAGCGGAGGTTGTCGCGCGGCTAAGCAAGGAGGACGCGGACAACTACGAGAAGGTCAAAGCTTGCCTTCTGAGAAAGTATAGGCTTAGCGCCGAGGCGTTCAGACAACGTTTTCGGAACGCTACTAAGTCCAGAGACGAGATTTACCCTGAATTCCTGTATAATTTAAGAGTCAATTTGGGCGAGTGGCTAAAGAGCACTGATTCCTACAGTGATAGGGACGCTGTAGTCGAGCGAATTCTTTTGGAGCAGTTTTAAAACGGCCTCCCAGAAAAAGAAAGAAATTGGCTACAAAACCGAGGCGACAGTAATTCGGCAACTGAACTGCCGAACTCATTGAGGAGTACGCTTCGCGTCGACAATTCAGCAACCCAGCAGTGGATAGGCCCCGCAATCCCAAGTTGAGTGTGAATAACCGTCAGGAAAGGCACTTTGCTAGAGTTGCAAACGAAGAAAGGAAGGCTTCTTCAGGCAAACTCTCTAGAAAGGACGGCAGTGAGAAAAGTGGGCAAGTGAGCAACGCGCAGAACACAAAAACAAGCGTGAGGCTAGGAAGCCGCTCACATGCTTTAGGTGTAATGAGCAGGGTCACATTGCCGTCAACTGCCGGAAAGAAAAGATTGCTTTCTCGTACGTCAGTGACTGCGATGAAAATATGCACCTTTTGGAACCTTACATGCATGACCTAGTAGTCAACGGGAAGCCTTGCAAGGTACTGCGCGATTCGGCCGCAACGATGGATGTTGTCCATCCGGCGTATGTGTCGCCTTCCGACTATACAGGACAGTGTGCATGGATCCGCCAGGTAGTGGAGGAACAGAGTGTGTGCTTGCCAATCGCGAACGTGGTCATCGAGGGCCCTTTCGGCAAGTTAACAACCGAGGCTGCCGTTTCAGGAAAGCTTCCTAAGTGCTATCCGTATTTGTTCTCCAACAAATCGGACATGCCACTGCGAAAGAGGGGCATCCTTTTCGGAGACAGAGTTGTGCAAGCCTTAACACGTTCAAAGGCGCGAGAACTAGCTACACTGCTCATTCCAGAAGAATCCACAGCGGAGGAAATGGCAGTTAAAACAGTGGTAGATGCGGAAGATAGCAGGTCAGAAAGCTTTGAGAGCGAGGCATCTCAGATAAGTCTACTTGAAAGTGAGCTTGATGAGACGCGGAATGAGGACGTTCTTGAGAGTAACCTCTTGCCGCCAGTGTCTAGTAATCTCACGAGACTTTTAAGTGGAACTCGAGAGGACTTAGCTATGGAGCAAGCCAATGATCCCAAGATACAGGAGATAAGAGAGCGCCACCGCACCACTAAGACAGCAAAGAACATTTCTTTTGAGATGAGAAAGGGAGTGATGTATCGCTTATTCAAGGATAAGCGCGGAGTAGAGCGGGACCAATTAGTCGTTCCCCAAAAGTACCGCGGAGACTTACTGCGACTTTCCCATGGCAGCTCGTGGTCATGTCACCTTGGAATAAGGAAAACAAAGCAGAGGCTGTTGCAAGAATACTATTGGCCTGGATGTTTTAAGGACACGGAAAATTTTGTACGGTCATGCGACACGTGCCAGCGGGTTGGAAAGGCGCAAGATAAGTGGAAAGCTCCGATGGTGTTAGTACCAATCATTACCGAGCCGTTTCACCGTTTAGTAATAGATGTAGTTAGGCCACTTCCTGTGACAGAGTCAGGGTACCGTTATATCCTCACTATGTTATGCCCAGCCACAAAGTTTCCAGAGGCTGTTGCGCTGCGCGAGGTGACGTCCGAGAGTGTAGTGGATTCGCTACTGTCAGTGTTTGCACGAGTTGGATTCCCTTCCGAGGTCCAAAGTGATCAGGGTTGCGTTTTCACGAGTGTCCTCACCACCTCATTTCTCGAGCGATGCGGCATTAAGGTAGTGCATAGCTCGATCCATCATCCGCAGAGCAACAGCGTAGAAAGATGGCACTCTGTTCTCAAACGAGTCCTGAGGGGACTGTGCTATGAAAACAAGCGCGAATGGGATACCTGCCTGCCTGCAGCGCTTTTCGCTTTGCGGTCAGTGCCGCACGAATCCACTGGATTTAGCCCAGCCGAGTTGGTGTACGGAAGGTCACTGCGCTCACCTTTGCGAATGGTGCGCGAAGCCTGGGAGGGGCGCGGAGAAGACCCAACAGTAGTAGAATTCATTCTGAACCTCTTGAATCGCTTACATAACACTAAGGAACTCGTTGAGGCCAGCATGAAGTCAGCCCAGGCTCGTTCCAAAGTGTACTATGATAAGTCAGCCCGTCAAAGGACGTTTTGTATCGGGGACCAGGTGATGTTGCTGAGAAGTTCAAGGCAGAATAAGCTCGAAGTACAGTGGGAAGGACCGGCTGAAGTCGTTGCAAAGCTTTCTAACACTAACTACGCAGTAAAAATCCCCGGTAGACGTAAAGAAGTGCGCATTTATCATTGCAATCTTATGAAACCTTATGTGCAGAGGGAAGCCGTGGTAAATATAACGTTAAACCTTCCCGAGGAGATGGGGGACAACTTGATTTGCCTCAGCGGAAAGGGAAGCAACGCTCAGGAGCTTCTCAAAAAGACGGAGCAGAGAGGAGAACTAAAGAAATCCCAGCTGTCCGATCTGGGCGAAATAATAACAGAGTTTGAGGCCTGCTTCGTGGACAGGCCAGGCAGGACTGATTTGACTGAGCACGATATTGAGCTGACTTCAGACGTGCCAGTGCGATCAAGGTGCTACCGATTCTCTCCAAGGCAAAGAGAAATTCTGGATAGGGAAGTAACTCGCATGCTGGAATTAGGAGTAATAAAACCCTCGGAAAGCGATTATGCTTCGCCTATGATCTTAGTAGAAGCTCCAGGTAAAGACCCTAGGCCTGTGGTAGACTACCGAAAGCTAAATTCTCTCACCAGGGATCAAGTGTATCCTATTCCGAATATTGAGGAGAGAGTAGAACAGGTCAGTAGAGCGGCATATGTGACTACGCTGGACCTTACTCGAGGATACTGGCAAGTACCGCTCACTGAACGCGCCAGCAGATACGCGGCTTTCGTCACTCCGACGGGCAGCTACCAGCCAACAATGATGAGTTTCGGGCTCAAAAATGCTCCATTTTGTTTTTCCCGACTCATGGATAGTGTTTTAAAGGGGTGTGAAACATTCGCGGTGCCTTATTTAGATGACATTGCGGTTTTTTCCGACTCATGGGCGGACCATATGGTACATCTAAGAGCTGTACTGAGCATTTTGCGTCAAGCCGGGCTAACCGTAAAGGCCGAGAAATGTTGCCTGGCAAGGGCGACCGTGGACTACTTGGATCACAATGTAGGTCAAGGTTACAGGAAACCCAGCGAGATTAAGATTTCTGCGGTAGCAGACTACCCGCGGCCGAGCACGAAGACGGAAATTCGGGCATTCCTGGGGCGGGCTGGATACTACAATCACTACATCCTACAAGCTTTGGCTAGCCCTCTGACCAACGCTCTCCGCAAGACAGAACCGACAGATGTAGTCTGGGACGAACAAAAGGAAGCCTCCTTCGTAAACCTGAAGGCTGTGCTGATTAGCCGTCCGGTATTGCGAGCTCGAGACTATGACCGAGCTCGGTCCAGTGTGATGCAAGTGATCGAGGGCTAGGTGCTGTTCTCTGCCAGAGAGATGACGACGGTAATGAGCACCCTGTGCTCTACCTGAGCAGAAAACTGAGTTCTAGAGAGAGGGCTTATTGCGCGTCAGAGAAAGAGTGCGCTTGCATTGTATGGGCCATTCAAAAATTGCAGTGCTATCTTGGAGGGGCCAAATTCACCGTAGAGACGGACCATTGACCATGGCAGCCAAGCCAGGGGGCTTGGCTGCAAACTGCGACATCGAAGAACAGTCGCCTTCTTAGGTGGAGCTTGATTTTACAGCAGTACAATTTTGAAATAAGATACAAAAAGGGGAAGTTAAATGGGAATGCGGACGCGCTTAGCCGCTCTTTCTAAGCGGTCCGAGATGTTCCTCACCATGTATCCAAATTGATAATCAGGTTTTTTTTTTTCGTGCGCTTGTATATGTGTGACTATGTAAAGCAGCACGTTTGGTTTTCTAGGAATACGTGGGTCCTGAACGTCTTGAGAGTGGGCTTTTCTCGAACAACAATGGCAGTTTTCTTTTAACCTGGTCTCTTCAGACGGGAGCCGAGTGCTTGCTTCGACATGTGGTTGAGTTTCAGACAGCTCAAGCAATTTGGTCTACGACAATCAAGACAACGCGACAAGCAACAGCGAGCTTCAAGCGTTCATGTGCAGGCCATTAAGTCGTCTCTTCATGCAGCAACTGCAACTGCTGCCCTCCGAGACTCTTCTGGCGGGGGAGGAGGCTGTTACGACCGTGCATCCGCATTTGCGCGCTCTATTGTTCGCCTGTGGGCATGGATAAGTGCTGTGGATATGGGCTGTTGGTACAAAGGCTCTAAGTGAGCCTGTTTCCATAAATCCTTTGTGTAAGCCTGTTTTGCCTTGTGAAAACCCTGCAAATGCCAAATTGACCCTGTCAAGAGAACGTCTAGAAAAATACAAAGGAATGTCGTCCTGCGGGAAAAAGCCGGAAGTGCTTTCTTTCTTTTGTTCACCCTTCCCATCGAGAAGCCCTATCGTCCAGTGAGGAATGCCTACTGTCCAAAAGAAGACGACAGAGTGACATGTCCGCTGACTTGCAGGACAAGAAAGGAGCATGACGCATACAGCCATTAAGTGATTTCCCAGGAATGCAGGAAAGATTTGCAATTGTCGGAAAGGGACAATGCTGGGATCATTATGTGGCGCGCACGTGTACTTGGGTTTCTGAGAAGTAAATCCACTTGCCGGAACCAGCCTATCGATTCTTGGCTGAAGAATAGAAATGTACCTCCTCGCCGTTCCCAAGCTTTTCCCGCCAACAAGTGACCAGGCTCAACGAAACAATGCCGGGCCAGTCAGTGCTTCAGACCATCAGTGCAGTGATGTGTTCGATTGGATGCCGATATCTGAGGGGCGTGCCCTGGATTTGGTTGGTCAGCATCTTCAGAGAGGGGCTGGACATAGGGGTTTTTAAGGACGCTGCAGAGCACGAAATGTCGCTCTGAGCCCTGGGTAAACGGCTCATCCAGTCGCTTCTCGCTATGAACTCTTAACGCTTGCCATTTTGCTGATGTACCCTTCTTTTTCGTGTAAATAATCTTGTAAATAAGTTTCTCAAAGTGCCATTAAACCTGCTTGTACATATTTCACCAACTTCGAAGATTCAATCCTACTTCAACCCCGAGTCTCTGCACGCTACCAAGTGAAGGCCGGGTCGACATAGCCCCAGCGTCACGACACCATGCAGAAGAAACAGGGGCAAGCCCAAATGGGGCTTGCCCACATTTGCCCCATCGGGGACCGATGCAGGTTTTATGATGGTTGCCCCAGCCCCACTTGCCTACATCGGACCTCCTGGGGCCCTGCATTCTGTGCTACCTGGGGTGCCCATGGTTTCAACGGAAGAAAGAGTGAGGCCGGCGACAGAGGGTGCTTCATGATCAGAGGACACAGGGAAGCGGAGAGAGCATCGGTATCGGAGTGCTTGCGACCAGAGCTATAAAGGAACCGAATATCGTAATCCTGTAAACGGAGAGCGCAGCGGGCGAGGCGACGTGCAAAATCTTTCAAAGACGACAGCCAGCAGAGAGCTTGGTGATCAGTGATGACATCGAATGGCCGTATGTATAAGTAAGGGCAAAATTTTGGGATGACCCAAACAATCAGCAAACATTCTTTTTCGGTGACTGAATAGTTACGGCCGTTTCACATAAAGCAATTGTCGTCGCAGCGGAGTTCGATTTCAGCCGCACAGTGACATGTAGGGCACGCCGCTCTCGTCGCAGAGTGGCAGCGGCGGACTTCCAATGAGTTGGTCGCACGCCGCTCCGTCGCAGCGATCGTTGCGAACGAAGTGGCCGCCAGCCAATAGAATTCCGAAACGTGACGTAATTTGATCGCACAAAATGTCACGAAATCGATGAAATCGAGAAGCGGTCACTTCTGTTGGATGTGCCATTGAACGACTATTTCAATGCAAGCAATAGCCAGTGGTGGTAAGAAGTGCAAGACGCCCTGATCAAGATTGATTCATCAGGTATGTATGGTTGTTTCGAAATCGCCTTGCATTTCTAGCTTGATAGGGCGCTGGCGCGATGAAGTTAACAAAGCGCGTCTCACTATTCTGTTTGTTCATAAGTTAATGATGTTATGTTTTGGTTTTGGCCCTAAATACAAGGTGTGACAGCGCGCTTGCCTATGGCTCTAGTATAACATCCAGGATTGCCGTAGGCACGGATACCGCCAGACACCAGCTTTGCATTGGTAATTTTTGCACGTCCAGGCAAAAGTCTAAATGCACTTATATATATATATATATATATATATATATACAGCACAGGCGGGCGCAGGTGTGCAGCCCGCCTGCGCTTAGTCGCTTCGCAGCTTGATAAATTTAGCGGCTGATATATATATATATATATATATATATATATATATATATATATCAGCCGCTAAATTTATCAAGCTGCGAAGCGACTAAGCACAAGCGGGCTGCACACCTGCGCCGAGCCCATCAGCAGCCGCCAATAATTCATGGTGCATGGTAGTGCTGGGCTAAACGCTCCAAGCTGTCGGCGTTAGTAAATAAAACTTCTGCAGGAATGCGAGACGAAGAGAGAGACACAACAGCGTAAACTTCCAAAACAGTTTATTGTTCGGAATTTTAAGGTCGACCAAAAAAAAAAAAAGTGCAAACAAAAGTGACATCATTACAGGGATTGGAGAAGATAGGGGAAGGATTCCCACGCGTAAAAATTGTTCTGGCTTTTGACATGAGTGTCTAAACTTTTCAGTTTTTGCATTTACGATGATAAAAAATACCTTCTCTTCCAGTCCTATCTGTGCATTTAATGAAACGTTAATTTATTCTAGATGTGCAAAACAACCTTCATAGCTTTGCACTGGAAACACACATTACTGCCTGTAGCAGAGCAAAGAAAAAACTTCTGCAATCTTCCTCATGGAATTTTTTTTTATCAACATCAAAGCTTCCAATTAATCGTCCTTGTCCCCACTTCCACAACGGAAAGCTGTATGCACAATTAAGTACATGTTTTGTCTGAATTACAAAAATTGAATTTTTATTTCATTTTTGAATTGTAAGGCTTTAATAATTTTGAAACTCTCGTAATTGTTAAATTTGTGGGGGCTTGAAAAAATACTTTCATAACGTTTTGTGTCATTTCGTTCTTCTCACAGTAAGAATAGACGAAATCCAATCAAGACGGCGAAACCTGAAAGACACGCTTCGCTGAAAGCTGAAAGAACTAAAAGACGAAGCGGCTCCGGCGAGGCCGCAAAATCAAGATCCAAATAATGCAGTTTATGAAAAATATTTTGCTACCAAGTCAGTGAGTATTCATAGGTAAGCGGAATAGTGAGGTAGAATGGTTGCGCATCGTGATAGGGAAAAATACAGGAATGTGATTAAATACAGGTTATGTGATTTTGAGTCAAGTTTCACCTCAAATCACATGCTCAGATAGGGTGTTTCCTTTACTTACTATATTTTATCTACCATGTGCTGAGGCATTGCGTTCAAATTTATTTTGCTTTTCAGTCAGTGTTTTGGCCATTTAAACATACCCAGAACTAAGATATTGCACACATTCACAGGAAAACGTGATTTACTTGCAGGAGCCATAGCAACATGCTAGCGGAGCCCCAAGTGATTTGCGAAGAATACTAGCTACTACGGCACGATTCCCAGATACACGCATCCCCGCAAGGTGAAGTTTCCAACGAAATTACTTCAGCAGCCAATGAAGTGGCTGTGAATTTTACTACATGCCTGGCGATGCATTGGTGCAAAAAAAGAAAAATACACTCTGAGGAGCCCACAGTCTGCTCCAAAAAAAAAAAAAAAAAAAGGAAACGCAGTGCAGAAGTAGATGCTATCGACCGCCAGATCGAAGCAGTCAGAGCTGCTATTGAGGCCCATGGAGGACATAAAGCATTTTCTGCTCTCATTCTATATAACAATGACAGAAGTTCCAAAAGAAAATCTCAGTCACTTGAAGATGGAGATGATTCATATTAACTCCACCTATTCCAGGCGAACATACCCAAGTAGCTTGTTTTTTACAGGTGTCCAGGGCCCGTATTCAGAGTTTGCGTCATTAACGTGAGTGTCGCTGTCTCCCCTACCTCGAGTCACCCGATTGGTGGAAGCGCTGGAAAATGATGTTGCCCCCTCTTCCGGTTCCGCACTAGCAACACCAAGTTCCGGCGTTTCGACCAATCAGGTGACTCGCGGTTACGTTAGATAGCGACACTTGGATAACGACGCAAACTCGGAATACGGGCCCTGGTCTTCGACCACACTGTGAATGAAAGTTTTTCTTCAATGTATACTGCGAGTCTGATGATATGAGTATGCGGAGGTGTTCATTAACATTAACAACCTACAATGTATGATCTTAAGCTTTCTAAGGAAAAATCAGTGTTTTCCTATTCTTCAAATGCCATTGCAACAAATTGATGTACTTTGCAGGTATCTACTTATGTAAATTATTCGACATCCAATTTATATTTACAGCGGTTTACGTAATGGCAAAAGAGCTATGGGCTGATGTTTTGAAATTGCATTTACTTAGCTATACCTGGCATGGTTTAGATTGGGTCTGGGAGTCTTCGCAAATTATGGCCGCAGATCTGCGGAAGCTCGCCGCCATGACACTGAACCTGAAGCACTAGAAAAGTATGTGCCGAACAAGTCTCTAGTTTCAGCAGCTGATCGTCTGTATTTGTGTCCGAGTGGTGGTTGCAGAAGTATAATGCCCTGTCCCTCTCTTGCAGTGCTAGGCTCGTCGTCGCAGGTGGCAGACATGTAAATGACATCGCCCGCAAGAGGTTGTGCAGAACTCAACATGCCATTACAGCATAATCTGCGTTATGCGGCAGCAGATTTTTCGTTCTGTGGAAAATTCGGAATCTGGAAGCGAGGACACCATATGTATTTTCCACGCACTTCCTGAAAAGTAACCGGAAAAAGAATTAGATGCATGTAAGGATAATTTTTTAACATAAAGGTGCTGACCATGCTTTCACCTTGCTCTGCTCAGCCGGTAATTAAAAAAAGTAGCTGTGGCTTAGCTTTAGTTAAGCCTGGAAATTGCGAAAGCAATGTCCGCTTGACTACGCAAAGTGTTTCGCTTGTGTTGCCTCCATCAGGTTAAACGGTAACACATCCGAAATCTTCCATATAGCTATACTGAAGAAACCGGCGAGTAGGCGCTACTTTTATTCTCTACACCCCGATAACGCACGTCATACCACACGCTGCAACACACGCATCTATCACCGCAGCAAGGCCTGCAAGCTCTTGCAACTTGTATGACGTCAGTCGCTTGCCGCCGTTCGCAGGTGGTCGACCGACCACGGAGCGTAGCTGCGGCGCGCTGAAGAGCCGACTTGGTCCCCCGTCTCTCGCTCTGGTATGACGTCAGTAGTCACGTGACCAACCACCGCCGCCGTTTGACCGTGGAGCGTAGCTATGGCGCGCTGAAGAGCCGACTTGCTACCCTGTCTCTCGCTCTGGTATGATGTCAGTTGTCACATGACCGACCACCGACCGTGAAGGGTAGGCTCCGGTACGGCGAAAAGGCGAAACCTGACGTAGTATTGCTTTTGCATAAAATTTCTTTTTTCATCACTCGGGCCTCTGCCAGAGTAAGGGCGAAGGAAATCCGGTCGAAGCTGGAAGGCCTCGCCTCCCACAAAAATATAGGGTGCTGGGATATCGGTGCCTGGCAGGTGTGCAGGGCTTGGCAGCCTAAGGAGGCCTTTCTCTAGATACTGGCCAAATCGTGACACACTTAGAGTGCCTCTATCACTCTAGTGGCCGTATGCACCCACACCTATCATGACAAACGTCAAGTTGCTGTCCGCAACAACCACCAATACAATGGAGTATGTTCCTTGAAAAACAATGTAACGATACAGTAAAATGTCTGCTTAGGAATCAAGAACTTTATACCTTATAGATGTAGTAAAGACTTCCAGAGCCTGAATTTGTACATGCTTCCCGTCCACTGCACCGATGCAGTTCATTTCCTCGAAACCTTGGGCAACCACTTTCCATTTTTCAGTGGTCACAACACACAGAATGGAAGCTGTAAGGAATCGACAAAATGCGCGCGAGGGCGTGCATTGCCCCGACGACCAGAAACCGACGAGAAGCGGCTGAGGGCTAAGCCGGCGCCCAGACAGTTGGACAGGTTAATAACCTTCGAGTCCCTGAATGGGAAGTGGGTGCCCCTCCGTGTCGCGTTCGAAGAAAGGCGCCGCGAAGCGACGGCACTGTCCCCTAATGACTCCCGAGTGGGGACCTTGTATCGGACAGCTTTGCTGGAGGACAGCGGCGATGGTCAGACGGGTTAGACCAAAGATGCGTGGGAGCGAACATCTTCGCGAGTTCCCACGATTAAAAAGAAAAGAAAAAAAGAAGCGTCATGGGGGGGGTGAGGGGGTCGCCTGCCTGTATTGTTTTTAGCGCTGTGGTAGCGGTGACCGGTTATGGGGCGAGGAGGAATTTTCCTGGCCCAATCACGCCGCTTATGGCCAGTGATTGGATAGTTCAGGCCAAGGGTAATCCGAGGTGTAAACGGAAGTTGCCGAAGGTTCATTGGTTTTTCTTGGTTGGCTCCTGTCTTCGGTTGGTGATCTGCACCATCGGCTCTGTCGAATTTGGTAGTCTCTCGACGGAAGACAGGCCAACTAGTTCCAGTTGTTTGCCATAACTTCTGCAATCTTGTATGAAAGTACGGTGTAAATATTTTGTACATAAAATCATAAGTTCATCAGTCAAGACCCTTCTGTCTCGTCCAAGACTTCCGTCACAGACGGAAACGCACCGCTGGTGCAACGGGCCCCTGCGAGGAAAACGAACCACTTCGCGCCAACCCCTGGTTGGTCTGAACGGTGGTTAGAAATATACTGAAACCTTCCAATGTACTATACATTCATGTAGCAATAACAATGTATGTTTGTATGCAAGCTGCAAAAGTACTGTTGGACTGATATTAGTGGTACATTATATGCCAGTTTATACGATGAAAGAGCAACACAAACATCACGCTAGAGAATACTAAATAAACATATAATATGCTTGTCTGGCCGGCTGCTCAATCGGTCCCCAATTAACTCCTTTTTTGTCTTTTCTGCTCACTTACTTGTGGGCAGGTAAACATCGTGTTCAGTACTCTATGTAGGAATACTTTGTTACGGTAAAGTACATTAGCTGATGGAATATCTCCAGCGCTGACACAGAGAAAAAGAAAAAAAAAAGCTGGCTTTATTTGTGCATAAAAATATGGGTGAGTAGTACAAATACCTTGAGGTACAGAGGCTGCAATGTTGTCCAGAGGATTCGGCATGCTATTTTATTTATTTTTATTTATTACATACTGCAGGCCGAGAGGCCCAAGCAGGAGGGGATTAAAACAAATTATTACAGTGATCAGTAATATCAAAATGCGAGCAAAACAGAGCACGAACAGCAGGAAATGAAAAATGATAATAGCGGAGCATAAAATTATGCTAAACATGGTCATTTATCAGGTCAAGAGATTGTAGGCAGTAGGCTGGCAAGCTGTTCCAATCATTAATGGTCTGGGGAAAGAAAGAGTGTTGAAATAAGCTAGACTTGGCAATGCACGGGGTCAGAGAAAGAGAGTGGGAGTGTCGGGTTTGTCTGGTGTTCGATCGTATTAGGTACGGTGAAGGATTTATTCCAAGTTTATGAATAAATATTAAAATAAAAATTTTAATCGATGACATTTTCGCCGGGAATCAAGGGTAGGTATGGAATTCGATTGCATTAGTGCAGAGACAGAGACAGTTCGACTGTACTGAGAAAACATGAATCGGACAGCTTTTCTTCGGATTCTCTCTAGTGCGTTTATGTTGGTGATAGTCCCATAAAATACAGGCATACTCTAATTTAGTCCTTATAAACCTTTAACTTGGAGGGGTGCATCCTTTAGTTTATGGCGCAGCAAGCAAAGTTTTCGAAATGCTGACGAGCAAGTGTTAGAGATGTGCGTGTTCCAGCTAAAGTTGCTTGTTAATGTCACACCATGATATTTGTATTCGCTAACTTCAGCAATTGGACCTGAACCCAGAAAGAAAGAGCATTTTAATGAATGAAGTTTTCTTGTAACACGTAGCAAGACGGTTTTTTCAGAGTTTAGTTTCATACCCCAACTACAACACCATTTGAGGATATTGTTAAGGGTCGTGTTTAGAATTGCCTGATTGTCAGCTGACCGGATCACACTAAAAATAATGCAGTCATTTTCATAAATACGGACCTGCACAGGTTCATTAACCACATCAACAATATCGTTACAATATACCAAAAATAGCAGCGGTCCAAGCACACTGCCCTGAGGGACACTAGATGTGACCGGAAGAGCATAACAATCTTCTCCGTTAATTGTAACATGCTATTTGCGTTGCATTAAATACATCGATACCTAGGCAACAAGAAAATTGGTCAATCCTATCATTTGAAGTTTCTCGATTAGTTTGTTATGTGGCACTCAGCCAAACGCATTGCTGTAATCTAAGAAAAGTAAGTCTACTTGGCCGGTCCTATCTACTACGGAAGCAAGAAATTGAAATAAGCTGACTAACTGTGTAACCGTAGAAAACCTTTTCCTGAAGCCGTGCTGGTGTTGCGACAAAATGTTATTATCTTGAAGAAACTTTGAAATGAGGTTAGCTATGATGTGCTCCATAAATGTACAAGAAGAACGTAATATAGATATTGGGTGGTAGTTACAAAAAAGAAGTGGGTCGTCCCTCTTCGGGACGGGCACCGCACGTGCGGGCTTCCAGTCATCAGGTATGGATGCAGTTCTAATGGAAGCTCGAAATATTAAAACGAGGAACTTGCATAGCGTTTCAGCGAAACGGCGAAGGAATGCGCCTGGTATACCATCAGGTCCTGGAGAAGATTTAACGTTTAGCCTGAGTAGCATGTTCAATACCCCTTAATGTGAAATCAAATTGCTAACATTGAGGAAATGCGAGGCCAAAGTTGAAAATATAGGTCCGGCAGGCGCGGAGAAAACGCTGTGAAAATATTGGTTAAAATTTTGCGCAATTAGGATTATTAATATGCACCGTTAAGGGATATTCGTTGTACACTCTGTAGTGAACGAAGAGCGGGTGTCACGGAACACGAGGAAGAGAATAACGATGTGCCGCTGCGCTGCTCGAGCTCGTTGGTTTGTGCCTAGACGGACTGTGTTCCTGTGCTGTTCGCCGTACAGCTTACAGAGGACTATATTCCGTTGAAACCTCAGTAAAACCCATTTCTCTTGGTGGAGGTGAGGATTTCTGTCCGCCCTGGAGATTCGCAGCCGCACACTACCGACAACAGCCATGACCGATGCTACCACTCCTAGTCCAACCGTCTTCTGCGCTGGAGCTTTGCGCCAACGGGACCCTCCTATCTTCAGCGGAACCGGCGACCACGACGTGGAAGATTGGCTGTCCTCATATGAGCGGGTCAGTACGCACAACAAATGGGACGACGGTCTCAAATTAAATAACGTGATCATTTACCTAACGGACGTTGCCAACCTGTGGTTCCGCAACCGCGAGGCCGATATCTCCTCGTGGTCTGCTTTCAAGACCACTTTTTCCGATATCTTCGGCAGGCCTGCAGTGCGCAAGCTGCGCGCTGAGCAACGCTTGCGCGGCCGGGCACAGCTACCCGGCGAAAATTTTACAAGCTATATTGAAGATGTTGTAGACCTGTGCAAGCGCGTGGACGCTTCAATGACAGAACATGCCAAGATTGGTCATATTTTACAAGGAATCGACGATGACGCGTGCCAGATGCTTCTGGCCAGAAACCCAGCAAACGTGGTCGACGTAATCAATGCATGCCAAAACTTTGAGGAATTACGCAAGCGCCGTCAAATCACTCGTTCTTCGCTCTCACACCAGGAGCCTCTTACAGCTTTAACAGCTGACGCAGAACAGTCCTCCTTGCTTCAACAAATCAAGCAGTTCGTTCGAGAAGAAGTCGCCCGTCAACTGTCCCTCGTTACCCATCGTCCTGACGCTTCCTCTCCTTTGGTGCCAAAGTTGCAGCAAGTCATCCGCTAACATGTCGCAGAAGCACTTCCCACGCTTCCTGAAGCTCCTGCTGTCGCTCCCTTAACATACGTCGGAGCACCAGTACAATATAGCCAACCTTCTGTCCCAGCCCCTTTGACCTACGCAGCAGTGGCTGCGCGGCCTCCGCCTGAGCCGTTACCTCCCATGCAGCCTGTCCTACGCCATGCACCGCTTCCTCAAACGGCTCCGCTTCATCCTGCGACTCCGCGCTATTACAACCCGTGGCGCACTTCGGACAATCGCCGAATTTGTTACTACTGTGGTTGCCCTGGACACGTGGCCCGTCGGTGCCGTCGCCACATGGCAGCGCGTCCCGAGTCTGCGTCTTCGCAGTACTCCCCACCGCTGCTTCGTTCTGCTCCGTCTTCGCCTGCATACGCCGCCGAACAGCGTTCGTATACGACCCATCGTTCTCCTTCTCCACGTCGCAGGTCACTGTCACCAATGCGCCGGCGACCACCACCTGCTGATGAGGGAAACTAATTTCCGCGGTTCATGAGGCGAGAACTGCGTGCCCTGCGAAAAGCTCAAGGCCTCAAATTTTGCCCACGAACGTTATAGTAATCTCCATCGATGGTCTGTCTGTATATGCGCTGGTCGATACAGGTGCTGTAGTGTCTGTGATTCATGAGCGACTTTGCCGACGATTACGAAAAGTTACAACGCCATTAAACGGTTTGTCGCTCCGCACTGCCAGCGAAGAGAGGATTGCACCTTTAGCATGTACAGCGCGTGTCGTCATTGAAGGTTTTTTATACAGTGTCGAGTTCGTAGTTTTGTCGTCTTGTTCTCACGATGTGATCCTTGGATGGGACTTGTCTAAAAATAACGCCGTGATCGATTGCGCCCGAGCTGAAGTAGAATTTTCTGCACTGTGCGACGTACTGAACGACGACAACCGTTCACTGTGTCCTCAAAAGCTCGCCATCGCTGAAGATGTCGGCGTAGCTCCAGAGGCTTGTGCCCTTGTGCCTCTTTCGTGTCCTGCCGTGTCCGCCGTTAGTGTTCTATTTACGCCGTCTGCATCCTTCATCCACCGCAAGCACTGCCGTTGCCGTCTGCTGTTCTAGACGTTCACGGTGGCTTCACGAAGCTACTCATCTAAAACCCGTCTCCGCGCCCGATTACTTTGATACGTGGGGAATCTCCCGGTTCTATTGAACCAGCCCACCTTCTCTCTGACCTGGATGCCTCCGAGACCAACCATGGTAACTACATCGATGCTCTGCAGTCCGATCCGACGCCTGATTCGTTGCCAGACGACTTCTTCCGAACCGCCATCGATGACGCCCTTCCTTCCGCCTACCGGACGCAGCTTGTGGCCCTTTTACAGACATTTCGCTTCGCCTTCGACGCCGCCCACACACCTTTCGGCCGCACTTCCACAGTCGCGCATCACATTCAGACCGGCTCTAACACGCCTTTTCGACAGCGCCCCTATCGTGTGTCAGCGGCAGAGCGTCGCGTGATCAATGAGCAAGTTGAGAACTTGCTACAACGTGGTGTGATTCGTCCGTCTCAAAGCCCCTGGTCTTCACCAGTGGTCTTCACTAGTAAAGAATAAAGATGGTTCGCTTCGCTTTTGTACCAATTACCGACGCCTCAACAAAATTACCCACAAGGACAATTACCCCCTTCCGCGTATAGACGATGCTCTTGATTGCCTCCAAGGTGCCGAGTACTTTTCGTCCCTTGATTTACGTTCCGGTTACTGGCAAGTACCAATGGCCGCCTGTGACAGAGAGAAGACCGCATTTGTGACGCCGGATGGCCTTTATGAATTTAATGTGATGCCCTTCGGTCTGTGCAATGCGCCCGCCACATTCGAGAGAATGATGAATAACATCTTGCAGAAGTTCAAGTGACACATCTGCCTCTGCTACTTGGACGACATTGTTGTCTTTTCTACTGACTTCGCTACGCACCTAGAGCGCTTGCGGCAAGTTTTGGTTTGTCTTACTGACGCTGGCCTACAACTGAATCTTAAGAAGTGTCACATCGGTGCCCAGCAGTTGACAATTTTGGGTCACATCGTCTCTAAGGAAGGTGTTCGTCCTGATCCGGCCAAGCTGCGCGCAGTCGCAGAGTTTCCTAAACCGGTCTCACTCAAGCAACTTCGAAGCTTCATAGGTCTGTGCTCGTATTTTCGGCACTTCGTACGGAACTTTGTTTCTATTATTGCACCCCTGACGAAGCTACTCGGGGGAAACAGTGAGTTAAGTGACTGGTCGGTCGAGTGCCGACCAGTCACTTTTCTTTTATAAAGTTCCAGAACTTTAGAGCATCCTCAAAAATAAAGTTCGGGAGAACAGTGTTGAAATAAAAAGACTTCGCACGTACAATGGCATCGGAAAGAGCTTCGCTGAAAGCATGAGATGCCGTTCTTTCTTTCATAAGCGTTTTTCCTTCCGTTTTAAATGCATTGTATATTTGGCTGTTCTCTTTGTTCTATCAGGCACAAAATGTCTCAAGCAGAAGTGGCATATCTTCTTAAATTTGTTCCAAAGAACAGCAGCATCATCGTCAGCGAAGACAGAAAGATGAGCATCCAAGTAAGCTAAAATAACATCATCATCGGCACGCTCAAAATCTTTCACTGTTTTAACCACTGGATCACTTTTTTACACGTTTGGAAACAAGTGACAAGCAAACAGATACCAACGAGTGCACAAAACTGGGCAAGTTGGTAAGTATTCACCTTGTTGTGGCACCACAGGGACGAGGACAGATACGCAGAAAGACAGACCAACTGCTCATCTGTTGGGTCGATAGTTTCCTTGAACTTTATCTCACGTCAACCTTTATTGGATGGAACAACAAGGTGTACATTCAAAATACTGGTATCTGTATCGAGTCAAGGGTTGCCCCCGTATTGAGCGATATTTTTCTGTGTGGTGTAGATAGGTGGCTGGAGCATGATTTAGAAGGGATGGTCACGAAAGTATGGTGGTACGTGGATGATTTTCTTGTTTTTTTCGACTGTTGTGACCCCAATCGTGTTATGGTCAACGTTTTGAAGGCTTTAAAAGAAAGGGGCGGTGGTTTGAACTTCACTTGCGAAGCCCCTCATAACGGGAGAATCCAATTTTTGGATCTGTCTTTGTTTTTTGTGGGTCAGCACGTGTGCTGGTCTTTTTCACCAAGGTCTTCTAAGCCATTGTTAAATTTTCATCAAGTCATTCGAAGCTGATTAAGAACGGCATTGCTTCTAATGCATTGAGTTCGGCCCTTACCAAGTCATGTCCACATCAAACTAACAAAGCTTTTGCGGATCATGTGACCAGGCTGAAAAACGCAGGGTTTCCAGACTCAGTGTTGGCAGCGGCAGCACAGAGAATCCTGAAGCGACTGAAGCTAAGCCTAATGACCGTAAGGACACTAAATAAAGAGACCAGGAGAAAGAAAAGTTCGCCGTCATCGCGTACTTTCACGGTGTTTCTCACGGCCTTAAAGGGGTCCAAAACAGCCTTAGCGATACAGTTTCCCTATGCCTAGTATGTGAAAGAATGTCGATGTAAAATAACCTTCCCGCTAAAAATTTTTAAATGCGGCATTTGGAAGCAGAGCTATTTGCAATCAAATTTTGAATATCTGCGCCTTCGTGGCTTTCCTCCGCTTTTAAACTTTTTAGCGCGCGCAAAGGCTGGCCCTCCTCCAAGGCCTCGCCCACTAACACGTCACAACTGACGCATCTGCGCTTTTACTTTTTTTGCTTAGCGCCGCACGCTGCAACTTCCATTTTGTCGCGCTTGCTTGCCGACACGCCGCCAGGGGCCTCTTGTCTGGTTCATCGTCATCGCCCTTCGGCACAACTCGCAAGTTTTGTTGCCACGCTATACATCCCTGGCGTTGACCTCACTTTCGATTTTGTGTTACGTCGTGTGCGCGACGGGTGCAAGACAGTTCTGGGTTAGACTGGTCGCTCTCTTGAGTTCGCGAAGGCAGTTATCGAAGCGCTGAATTGTTGACGAGACATGAGCGGGAGGTTGTTACAGTGTGCAGTCCCTGGCTGCGACGATATTGCTAGTGACGGCAGGAAAAACATTCTGCATCAAGTGCTTCAAAACGCCAACCTCCGGAAACAGTGGCTACAGCTCATCGGATAGCCAGCATCGGTGAAGAAAGCGTTTATCTACGTTTGCTTTACCCGGATATGTGGTTCGCGATTTGGGGATCCCAACAAGACTGAAGCGTGACCCGCATGGAGAGTTTTTCCGGACGATTCGCCGGCGTCGACGGCAGCGGAGCGTTTTTTTGCCGCCGGAGAGGACGATTTTGCCAAATCGTCGGAATCTGGCTGAACAGATAAAAACGCCGACGACGCGCCGACGCTGGAAGTCGGCAGCGGCAGAGGGCCAATGAGAGCCGGAGCAGCCGTCACGTGATTCCGGTTGAAGCCACGCCCACGCCGGCAGAGAGAGAGAAGCTCGCGAGAGCGGAAAGAACGACGGGAGTTTGGCGCTCCGACGGCGCCGACGGTTCGGGTTTCTCGGCCGAAACGGCCGGGCAGCAATGTAGTCTTTCGGAATTGCTCCGCGCACAAGGCGACGACAGCAAGGTCCGGGCATCGGGCACCGTGCATTTTCTTTTTTTTTTTAGCTTTTTAGGTTAGAGTTCGGTGAAGGTGGGCCGTCCGCTGGGGCCACGAGTGTTTACTGTGTTTACGCTGAGCTCGGAGGTTGTTTATGAGCAGCCTTGCCAGCGGACCTCCGATACCTCCCTTGTGCTATGGCTTCTGCATTTAGATCCATAGCTGTTGGAAGTGATGCCTGTGCCTGTTTTCTTGACACACCTGACCCAGAAGAAAGAGAGGAAACCACAACTTGAAGCTCGCGGCGACAGGGAAAACAAGATGTGCGCGACCTCGACGCACGGCCGGATGGGGGCGCGTGCGTCGCGCAACTGGGCGGCAAAAAAAAAAACGCCACTCGGTCGGCTGCTGACCATGCGGAAGTGAAATCGTCGACGCCGGCGCGGGCGTCGGGCGTGCGACGCGTTTTCGCGTGCCAAAAACGCTCCATGCGGGCCACGCTTTAGTCTGCGTGAAGGAGCGGTACCAACGCTGTTTCTTCCAACCCTGCCGGTAAGTGTAAAATGAAAAGACGGTGATAATATTAGCTTTAGACGCGTTATCACAGTACAGTGTGGATTATTTTTTTTTAACTCAGGCGATCTTGCTCGGCGTTGTAGCATGCAATATAACATGATCACTGTGAACTACACTGCTCAAAATAAACCAGTGGCGAGCTTACAATGGGATTTTATTATTTTTTAATGTTATGCTAGTCGACCCCACGCACCAATGCACCCATATAAGCCGTATACTATCATCGTCGGGGTTCAGCAGCGGACTCCAACGGCGTGTACTTATGGGGGTCGAGTCCCATCTCGGTACTCATTCGCCGAAGTCGCTTTTCGAGCTCGGGGTACATAATATCCATACCGCAGCAAGGGTATGAGATGCTAGCGAAATACTAGAAATTCAGAATCGAGATCGCAGAGAGCGGTTTTCCGGGCGTTTCGGAGGGAAACTCTCTCGTGCACCTTGTCCGAACCTTGAAATCTTCGTGTTTAGGCTCCTCTTGCTTTTGACTATACGATGCCCCTTCGTGAAAGATAACGATCGATTGTAAAGAAAAAAAAAGAAGGGAGGGGATGAGGAGAAGGAGACTGCGTAGTTGTGCGATGTGGTGTAGTTTGTCAGCCGCGGTTCGGCGTCAGCTGACTGCAACGGCGAACGCGCGCGTCGACAGGAAGTAAACAAACTTCGTTCTGTGCCCGATTATTATCGCAGCATGACTCCCGCCCTGTTGCCTTTTTTTTTCTTTTTTTTTTTTACGTCGTGTGGTGTTTGTACAGAGCACACCCTGAACTGTCGCGCGGATGGAGCCGCGTCTAAGTTCACCAACCGAGGCGGCCAAGAATTAGAAACACGTGAAAACCGAGATGGGCGTTGATAAGAAGAAAGAGAAGAAAGGAGGGACACTGTCAGGAAGGAAGAGATGGAAACAGAAAAAAAAAAGTGCCAATAGGCTTTACCCTTCAACAGGAGGGGGGGGGGGTCGAGAATGAAACGTTATCAATCGCGCGAACTGGCTTAGTCGCTCAAAGTTGTGCCTCTTTATCCCTAAGCGATCAGCTGCCGATCGGAAGTGTAAGAGTTGGTTTTGACACGAGCACATATAGACAGGAGTTATACACACCTAGATTTTTCCTGCGGAAAGAGGGGGGGGGGCGGAGAGATAAATCGCAGCAAGGGAAGAGGACTTCTCCAAATGGCTCACCGACAGCAATAAGAGCAGGAGCCTTCTCCGGTTCCTAACGGAAAATAATTTGCACGGGTTCTTACAATATGCCTTATGGCAAGCTTGCGTAATAAATAAAGAAAAAAACAGCGCGCGCATGCAGTAGTGCAACGATCGAGTGACACAGTTCGGCACAATGTTACAGGTGGCTCACAAATGCACATTTATTTTTGTCCCAGCTTTTCCAGGAACAGCGGGTGCAGATCATCAGCCAGCTAGATGGAATGGAAGTGGACCTCGCAGGAGATGGGCGTTGCGACTCCCCGGACTACAGCGCCAAGTACTGCACGTACAACGTTGTTATCATTCAGACTGGAAAAAGGTAAGAATAGGAGAGGTAAGGCAATGCTGCGATACGAAAATTGGCAAGCTGCAATACATATTAACTGTGTGAGTCAGCTGCAGTGCCCAATAGTGCGAGCATGATGCCTCGCCTCAATTTAACGAGTCTCAGTGCAGTCTTTAACAAAAGGCGACAATTTCTGCATATTATTAGGATAAATTATTTTCATATTTTCAGCTTCACCAAGAGTGCCCTTGGCAAGTGCTGCTTGCATGTCTATACATAAAAAGAATCAAATTAATCATTATATAATACAAACAATTGAATTACAAAATGTTTCATCGTTGCAAACTATTAGGGAAGAGATACATTTGCTGACATATGTTATTATGTAATGAGTTTTTAATTTCATCTATCTACAGACCGCCACCCAGCTATCCGGACATATTGCAAGATCAGCAAATCGCCCATACAGCACTACTTTGATGCTTGACGCATTGCTAAAGATGCATGTAGTTGCTTAAAAGCACTTGCTGCTGGGCTAGTTTGTTTTGGTTCATATTTAAAATATTTTAAGGCGAAAATAAACAGACAGACACAAATGTAAGTGAAAGGACGAAGCGCCAACTCCCAACTGATTTTATTGCATGCAAGAAAACGTACTTAAATAGTTTTGTAGTCACATGCGTAGGTGTCACCTAAAGCTCAGGAACGACCTGATAAGGCGCGCTCCAGGAATATCTTTTCGCAGTTATATAAAACAATTGGTGTGTCGCTTACGCACATGTCGCCTTTCTTTTTGATATAAAACGCTTCTATCAATTCCCTGGCATTCTTATCTTTGCTTTTGCCCAGAATGCGCACATCAGTGAAGCATGGCTCACAATCGCGGGACGGGCATTCATTAATGTGCTTAGTTATATGGGTGCCTTCCTTGTTCTGATGTACGTTTCTCTCATGTTCCCTCGTCCGCTCATTCAGGCACCTGCCTGTCTGACCTATGTAGGAGTGGCCGCAAGACAGGGGGATTTCATATACAACCCCTTCAGCACATTTCATGAACGGTCTCCTGTGGTTCATTCCGCAGCCTCGTTCCTTGGTATTTTCTTTATCGGTACGGGAGCAAAGACCACCTAGCTTTCTCGGTGCAGAAAAGGTGAGCCGCACACCATGGCGGCTGGCAACTTTTTTCAAATTATGGGCCACACGATGCACGTATGGCACCACCACTGGTCCTCGAGGGACCTCCGGCCTAGCTCTACCAGTACCCTTCTTTGTCTTGTTTAGGAGACATTCAGCCACCGCGGTCACGAGCGAACGGGGGAACCCGGCTGCAAAAAGCATAGCCAATTGGTGATGGTGATTAAAACTGTCCCGCATTTTGTGAAGGCATGACTTTTTGAGTGCCGATTCTAGGCAAAGCGAAGCAATCCATTCTAAACTAGTGAAACGCGGGATTGCTTCGCTTTGCCTAGAATCGGCACTCAAAAAGTCATGCCTTCACAAAATCCGGGACAGTTTTAATCATATGACATAGCCGAGAAACCCCTAATGAAGTGAAGAAACAAAATAATGTAAATATGAGTGCTGAGACTGCAAGATATTTTAATACTCAGGCAGCTTGGTTATACATGCCAGTATGGAACACAACTACAATGGGAGTTTCCATACTGCCCTACACTGACAATTTTAAAGAAGACAAAGTGTAGCATGTTTGCTCGACAACATCCCTTAGATTTCTTTTCACCGTTGTCGTGACGCTGGGACTAAGTCGATCCCGGCCTTCACTTGGAAGCGTGCAGAGACTCCGGGTTGATGAAGGAGTGAATCTTCGAAGTTGGTAAAATATATACAAGCAGGTTTAATGGCACTTTGAGAAAACTTATTTACATGAAAAAGAAGGGTATATCAGCAAAATGGCAAGCGTTAAGAGTTCATAGCGAGAAGCGTCTGGATGAGCCGTTTACCCAGGGCTCAGAGCCTCATTTTGTGCTCTGCAACGTCCTTAAAACCCCCTATGTCCAGCCCCTCTCTGAAATGCTGACCAACCAGTTCCAGGGCACGCCCCTCAGATATCGGCATCCAATCGAACACATCACTGCACTGATGGTCTGATGCACGACTGGTCCGGTATTGTTTCGTTGGGCGTGGTCACTTGTTGGCGCGTAGAGCTTGGGAACGGCGAAGAGGTGCATTTCTATTCTTCAGAAAAGATCCGATATGGTGGTTCCGGCAAGTGGATTTCCTTCTCAGAAACCCAAGTGCACGTGCGCGCCACATACTGCTCCCAGCATTGTCCCTTTCCGGCAATTGCAAATCTTTCCTGGATTCCTGGGAATTCCTCTAATGGCCGTATTCGTCATGCTCCTTTCTTGTCCTGTACGTCAGCGGACGTGTCACTCTGTCGTCTCCTTTGGACAATAGGCATTCCTCACTTGACAATAGCGCTTCTCGACGGGAAGGGTGAACAATTGAACAAAAGCACATCCGGCTATTTCTCACAGGGCGACGTTTCTTTGCATTTTTCTTGACGTTCCCTTGACAGGGCCAATTTGGCATTTGCAGGGTCTCGACAAAGCAAAGCGGGCTCACACAAAAAAGATTCATGGAAACAGGCTCACTTAGAGCCCTTGCACCAACAGCACATATCCACAGCACATATTCATGCCCACAGGCGAACAATAGTGCGCGCAAGTGCGGACCATGCACGGTCATAACAGCCTCCTCCCCCGCCAGAAGAGTCAAGGAGGGCAGCAGTCGCAGCTGCTGCATGAAGAGACGACTTAATGGCCTGCACATGAACGCTTGAAGCTCGCTGTTGCTTGTCGCGTTGTCTTGATTGTCGTAGGCCAAATTGCTTGAGCTGTCTCTGAAACTCAACCACATGTCTAAGCAAGCGCTCGGCTCCCATCTGAAGAGACCAGGTGAAAAGAAAACTGCCATCGTTGTCCGAGAAAAGCCCACACTCACGACGTTCAGGACCCGCGTATGCCTAGAAAACCAAACGTGCTGCTTTACATAGTCACACATATACAAGCGCACGAAAAAAAAAAGAACCTGAGTATCAATTTGGATACATGGTTAGGAGCACCTCGGACCGCTTAGAAACAGCGGCTAAGCGCGTCCGCATTCCCATTTAACTTCCCCTTTTTGTATGTTATTTCAAAATTGCACTGCTGTAAAGTCAAGCTCCACCTCAGAAGGCGACTGTTCTTCGATGTCGCAGTTTGCAGCCAAGCCAGGGGACAATGGTCCGTCTCCACGGCGAATTTGGCCCCTCCAAGATAGCACTGCAATTTTTGAATGGCCCATACAATGCAAGCGCACTCTTTCTCTGACGCGCAATAAGCCCTCTCTCTAGAACTCAGTTTTCTGCTCAGGTAGAGCACGGGGTGCTCATTACCGTCGTCATCTCTCTGGCAGAGAACAGCACCTAGCCCTCGATCACTTGCATCACACTGAACCGTGAATTCTCGGTCATAGTCTGGAGCTCGCAATACCGGACGGCTAATCAGCACAGCCTTCAGGTTTACGAAGGAGGCTTCCTTTTGTTCGTCCCAGACTACATCTGTCGGTTCTGTCTTGCGGAGAGCGTTGGTCAGAGGGCTAGCCAAAGCTTGTAGGATGTAGTGATTGTAGTATCCCGCCCGCCCCAGGAATGCCCGAATTTCCGTCTTCGTGCTCGGCCGCGAGTAGTCTGCTACCGCAGAAATCCTAATCTCGCTGGGTTTCCTGTAACCTTGACCTACATTGTGATCCAAGTAGTCCACGGTCGCCCTTGCCAGGCAACATTTCTCGGCCTTTACGGTTAGCCCAGCTTGACGCAAAAGGCTCAGTACAGCTCTTAGATGTACCATATGGTCCGCCCATGAGTCGGAAAAAACCGCAATGTCATCTAAATAAGGCACCGCGAATGTTTCACACCCCTTTAAAACCCTATCCATGAGTCGGGAAAAACAAAATGGAGCATTTTTGAGCCCGAAACTCATCATTGTTGGCTGGTAGCTGCCCGACGGAGTGTCGAAAGCCACGTATCTGCTGGCGCGTTCAGTGAGCGGTACTTGCCAGTATCCTCGAGTAAGGTCCAGCGTAGTCACATATGCCACTTTACTGACCTGTTCTACTCTCTCCTCGATATTCGGAATAGGATACACTTGATCCCTGGTGAGAGAATTTAGCTTTCGGTAGTCTACCACAGGCCTAGGGTCTTTACCTGGAGCTTCTACTAAGATCATAGGCGAAGCATAGTTGCTTTCCGAAGGTTTTATTACTCCCAATTCCAGCATGCGAGTTACTTCCCTATCCAGAATTTATCTTTGCCTTGGAGAAAATCGGTAGCACCTTGATCGCACTGGCACGTCTGAAGTCAGCTCAATATCGTGCTCAGTCAAATCAGTCCTGCCTGGCCTGTCCACGAAGCAGGCCTCAAACTCTGTTATTATCTCGCCCAGATCGGACAGCTGGGATTTCTTTATTTCTCCTCTCTGCTCCGTCTTTTTGAGAAGCTCCTGAGCGTTGCTTTCTTTTCCGCTGAGGCAAATCAAGTTGTCCCCCATCTCCTCGGGAAGGTTTAACGTTAGATTTACCATGGCTTCCCTCTGCACATAAGGCTTCATAAGATTGCAATGATAAATGCGCACTTCTTTACGCCTACCGGGGATTTTCACTGCGTAGTTAGCGTTAGAAAGCTTTGCAACGACTTCAGCAGGTCCTTACCACTGTACTTCGAGCTTATTCTGCCTTGATCACCTGGTCCCCATAACGAAACGTCCTTTGACGGGCTGACGTATCATAGTACACTTTGGAACGAGCCTGGGCTGACCTCATGCTGGCCTCAACGAGTTCCTTAGTGTTACGTAAGCGATTTAAGAGGTTCAGAATGAATTCTACTACTGTTGGGTCTTCGCGCCCCTCCCAGGCTTCGCGCACCATTCGCAAAGGTGAGCGCAGTGACCTTCCGTACACCAACTCGGCTGGGCTAAATCCAGTGGATTCGTGCGGCACTGACCGCAAAGCGAAAAGTGCTGCAGGCAGGCAGGTATCCCATTCGAGCTTGTTTTCATAGCACAGTCCCCTCAGGACTCGTTTGAGAACAGAATGCCATCTTTCTACGCTGTTGCTCTGCGGATGGTGGATCAAGCTATGCACTACCTTAATGCCGCATCGCTCGAGAAATGAGGTGGTGAGGACACTTGTGAAAACGCTACTCTGATCACTTTGGACCTCGGAAGGGAATCCAACTCGTGCAAACACTGACAGCAGCGAATCCACTACACTCTCGGACGTCACTTCGTGCAGCGGAACATCTTCTGGAAACTTTGTGGCTGGGCATAACATAGTGAGGATATAACGGTACCCTGACTCTGTCACAGGAAGTGGCCCAACAACATCTATTACTAACCGGTGAAACGGCTCGGTAATGATTGGTACTAACACCATCGGAGCTTTCCACTTATCTTGCGCCTTTCCAACCCGCTGGCACGTGTCGCATGACCGTACAAAATTTTCAGTGTCCTTAAAACATCCAGGCCAATAGTATTCTTGCAACAGCCTCTGTTTTGGTTTCCTTATTCCAAGGTGACATGACCACGAGCTGCCATGAGAAAGTCGCAGTAAGTCTTCGCGGTACTTTTGGGGAACGACTAATTGGTCCCGCTCTACTCCGCGCTTATCCTTGAATAAGCAATACAGCACTCCCTTTCTCATCTCGAAAGAAATATTCTTTGCTGTCTTAGTGGCGCGGTGGCGCTCCCTTATCTCCTGTATCTTGGGATCATTGGCTTGCTCCATAGCTAAGTCCTCTCGGGTTCCACTTAAAAGTATCGTGAGATTACTAGACACTCGCGGCAAGAGGTTACTCTCAAGAACGTCCTCATTCCGCGTCTCATCAAGCTCACTTTCAAGTTGACTTATCTGAGATGCCTCGCTCTCAAAGTTTTCTGACCCGCTATCTTGCGCATCGACCACTGTTTTAACTGCCGTTTCCTCCGCTGTGGATTTTTCTGGAGTGAGCAGTGTAGCTAGTTCTCGCGCCTTTGAACGTGTTAAGGCAAGCACAACTCTGTCTCCGAAAAGGATGCCCCTCTTTCGCAGTAGCATGTCCGATTTGTTGTAAAACAAATACGAATAGCACTTGGGAAGCTTTCCTGAAACGGCAGCCTCGGTTGTTAACTCGCCGAAAGGGCCCTCGATGACCACGTTCGCGATTGGCAAGCACACACTCTGTTCCTCCACTACCTGGCGAATCCATGCACACTGTCCTGTATAGTCGGAAGGCGACACATACGCCGGATGGAGAACATCCATCGTTGCGGCCGAATCGCGCAGTACCTTGCAAGGCTTCCCGTTGACCATTAGGTCATGCAGGTAGGGTTCCAAAAGCTTTATATTTTCATCGCAGTGACTGACATACGAGAAAGCAATATTTCTTTCCGGCAGTTGACGGCAATGTGACCCTGCTCATTACACCTAAAGCATGTGAGCGGCTTCCTAGCCTCAAGCTTATTCTTTGTGTTCTGCGCGTTGGTCGCTTCCCCACTTTTCTCACTGCCGTCCTTTCTAGAGAGTTTGCCTGAAGAAGCCTTCCTTTCCTCGTTTCCAACTCTAGCAAAGTGCCTTTCCTGACGGTTATTCACACTCAACTTGGGATTGCGGGGCCTATCCACTGCTGGGTTGCTGAATTGTCGGCGCGAAGCATACTCCTCAATGAGTTCGGCAGCTTCAGTTGCCGACTTAATGTCGCCTCGGTCCTGTAACCAATTTCTTTCTTTTTCTGGGAGGCAGTTTTAAAACTGCTCCAAAAGAATTCGCTCGACTACAGCGTCCCTATCACTGTAGGAATCTGTGCTCTTTAGCCACTCGCCCAAATTGACTCTTAAATTGTACAGGAATTCAGGGTAACTCTCGTCCCTGGACTTAAGTAACGTTCCGAAAACGTTGTCTGAATGCCTCGGCGCTAATCCTATACTTTCTCAGAAGGCAAGCTTAGACCTTCTCGTAGTTGTCCGCGTCCTCCTTGCTTAGTCGCGCGACAACCTCCGCTGCCTCGCTGGGCAGAACCGTCAATAATCTCTGAGACCGTCTCGCTGGAAGGACAGTTTTTCGCAGGTTCGCTCAAAGTTAGCCAGATACAGACCGATATCCCCTGATATCACATATGGCTGCATGTACTTTGACATCTTGAAATCTGCCTCCTTGTTGAGAAGAGGTACCGCTAGCTGGGGACCACTGCCCGACCTCTTGCTCAACTCTAGTTCTAATTTCCGGAGCTCAATTTCTTGCTCCAGCTTTTTTGCTTTTCTCTCAAATTCACGCCTCTTTTCCTCTCTTTCCCTCTAAAGTTCACGCTCACGCCTCTTTTCCTCTTTTTCCCGCTCTTTCTGCTGTCTGAGTTGCTCCTCCTTTTTTTGTACGATGAGGTTCCATGCTACACTGAGCTTCTCATCATCAGTTTCCAAATCAGTGAGTGCCTTTATAATCAAGGGTTTTCGTGCCAAACCACTTGTATCAATTCCCAATTCCTCACACAACAGCAACAGTTCCGGTTTCTGCAGCTTTTGTAGGTCCATGATCGCTCCTAGTGTCTGCTACTTTCAAAACAACTGTGCAAACTATCAAACCTAAAGGCGTTTCAACACTCTTTACCAGTTCTAAAATCTAACCCTGTTCTAGAACCTGGTCCACATCAGAAGAAAAGCCAAGCACTCACCCACACATGCGATCGATGTTCCGAGCTGCTCTCTTGTTGGCCGATTGTTGCTCCTGCTTGTTGCTTGAGATGCCACCTCCGATCACCAGATGTTGTGGCCTGTAGATTCTGATCCACCTCCAATCACCAGATGTTGTGGCCTGTAGATTCAGATCCAACCGCTGGTCACCAGTTGTCGTGACGCTGGGACTAAGTCGATCCCGGCCTTCACTTGGTAGCGTGCAGAGACTCCGGGTTGATGAAGGATTGAATCTTCGAAGTTGGTAAAATATATACAAGCAGGTTTAATGGCACTTTGAGAAAACTTATTTACATGAAAAAGAAGGGTATATAAGCAAAATGGCAAGCGTTAAGAGTTCATAGCGAGAAGCGTCTGGATGAGCCGTTTACCCAGGGCTCAGAGCCTCATTTCGTGCTCTGCAACGTCCTTAAAACCCCCTATGTCCAGCCCCTCTCTGAAATGCTGACCAACCAGTTCCAGGGCACGCCCCTCAGATATCGGCATCCAATCGAACACATCACTGCACTGATGGTCTGATGCACGACTGGTCCGGTATTGTTTCGTTGGGCGTGGTCACTTGTTGGCGGGTAGAGCTTGGGAACGGCGAAGAGGTGCATTTCTATTCTTCAGAAAAGATCCGATATGGTGGTTCCGGCAAGTCGATTTCCTTCTCAGAAACCCAAGTGCACGTGCGCGCCACATACTGCTCCCAGCATTGTCCCTTTCCGGCAATTGCAAATCTTTCCTGGATTCCTGGGAATTCCTCTAATGGCCGTATTCGTCATGCTCTTTTCTTGTTCTGTACGTCAGCGGACGTGTCACTCTGTCGTCTCCTTTGGACAATAGGCATTCCTCACTTGACAGTAGCGCTTCTCGACGGGAAGGGTGAACAATTGAACAAAAGCACATCCGGCTATTTCTCACAGGGCGACGTTTCTTTGCATTATCTTGACGTTCCCTTGACAGGGCCAATTTGGCATTTGCAGGATCTCGACAAAGCAAAGCGGGCTCACACAAAAAGATTCATGGAAACAGGCTCACTTAGAGCCCTTGCACCAACAGCACATATCCATGCCCACAGGCGAACAATAGTGCGCGCAAGTGCGGACCATGCACGGTCATAACACCGTAATATAGTAGTACAAGAGCTGGGGTCTTTTTATGAATATGATGCTAAAACTGTTTTCAGCATCTACGATTGACTAGAACACACACCAACACTGCAACTTATCAGACAAATATTTATACATATTTTTTATGTATATATTTTTAGCAGATTCACGTGCTTTCAAGAAGCTGAACTCCATTCTGAAGAACTCCCGATTTTTGATTGACACTCGACAACTGTCTCCCAAAGCCCAAACATCTTTCCTTGAATCTTTTCACAACTTTGTAATCAGGTTTGCTCCCAAATAAATTGCATACTCGGATGGTGGGATGCAAGTAAAGTAAGTTGAATAAAAGAGGAGACTAAGACATTATTTTTCACTCCAGTGAGACTATGTAGTCCACCTTTTCTGCATGGCATGTGCAAACAATAAATCATTGCATGAAGCTTTTAATGTATGTACATAATATTGTCATTATAAAAAGAACAGAGGCCAAAGGAAATAGAACACAGTGCGAAAAAGAAAAACAGAAGCTCATCTTTGAAAGCTTGTGCTTCATTTGCTCCATTTCCTTTTGCTCCTTTTTATTCTTCAACTTGCTAAGCAGCCCATTGTAACTTGCAACTAAGTAGTTCGCTTTTAGCTCCTGCTATGGAATAGCCCTGGAGGGCTGAAAAATTGCTTTGTGACCAATTTCAAGCACCTCAAAACAGTTTTTCCCATGGTCTAGTGCTGAGGTTTTGAGAAAAAGAGTTCACAGGTTTCTTTTTTTTTTAATGTGAGGGGGGGGGGAAGCTGCTGTGTTACTGGACGCATTTGGCGCCTTCTTTTTATGGAAGTTGGGCTTGACTTCACTCTCCTTAGTGCAGGGCTTGATCTGGAGCTCTCATGTTATCAGGCCAGGTAAAACGAGACCCTAAAATTGCGATTCGCAGGAGTCGACCCTGACATCTGCAAAAAAAAAAAGTGCCCACCACGTAACTCAATCCCAACTTCTGCATAAAGTAGGCACTCAATGCACCTATGAGCCAGCTGCCACAATCCTTCCATCCTGATAGTAAATACACTGCTGTAAAATTAGCTGGACTTATCTTGTGTCTTTCTTTTCGAAACTTGGAACACTGCCATGTCGAAGGTAGTTATCATTCATTTGGAGGAGACTGCAGTGCACACTTCTGACATTCAAGGATGTTTCATATAATATTGTCACGACTGATGTCAGAAGAAGCCGTGAAAGTACACGTAGCCGAGGACCCGAGAATAAGGTCGGCTTGTAGTTCCGAACACAGAGTCACTGAGTCCAGCACCAGCGCGCCGCTCGTGCCAACCACCGCTTCGTCGTCGTCGGCACCAAACACGGCTGTCGCGCGGCGCTAGGCACGTGGCATTATTCCCCCCCCCGTGTCATCACCTTGTCATCGCCCCGATGACAAGGTGAGAGGAAAAAAAAAATTAGGCGTGAGGTGAACTGTACAATAACGCAAGGTTTCACTTGCAGGGAACGCTCAGTCACGCGAAAAGTACGGCTTTAAGCGCACCACATGCACAATTTCAGGCCGCTGGCGTCGAACACTGACGGTCACAGTTCCATCTGGAATGACTTCGTAATTAACGTTGTTTAAGCGGCGCAGGACTTTATAGGGTCCGAAATAGCGGTGGAGTAGTTTCTCGCTCAAGCCGTTGTGACGCACGGGGCTCCACACCCACACTTGGTCCCCTGGTTCGTAGTGGGCCTCCCTGTGCCGAAGGTTATAGTGTCGAGCGTCGGTGGCATGCTGCTCCTTGATGTGCAAGCGGGCCAGCTGACGGGCTTGCTCGGCCTGTTCTGCGAAATGGGCGGCGTCGGGTTCGACCGCTTCTTCCCCGCACGGGAGCATCGCGTCCAACATCGTGCGGGCCTCTCTGCCATATACGAGACGGAACGGCGTAAACTTCGTGGTTTCCTGCGGCCCCGTATTGTAGGCGAAGGTGACATACGGCAGGACCTCGTCCCACATTTTATGCTCAACGTCGATGTACATTGAGATCATGTCCGCCAAAGTTTTGTTTAGTCGTTCCGTTAATCCATTTGTCTGAGGGTGATAAGCTGTTGTTGTGCGATGCTCGGTACGGCTGACAGTTAAGGTGTCCCGCAGTAGCAGAGCTGTAAACGCCTTTCCTCGGTCAGTAATGATAGTCGACGGTGCACCGTGTCTGAGCGCAATGTCGTTCATAAAGCATCGAGCAACTTCGCCAGCAGTACCTCGGGCGAGGGCCTTCGTTTCAGCGTAGCGTGTTTAGTAGTCTGTGGCTACTACGATCCATTTGTGTCCGTTCGAGGATAGAGGAAATGGGCCTAAAAGGTCCATGCCCACTTGCTCGAAGGGTGTGAGGGGTGGTTCAATAGATTGTAACATACCGGATGGCTTGAGCGTGGGTTTTTTTCGCCGCTGGCATTGTCGACAAGTCTGTACGTAACGTCTAACGCTCGGAGAAAGATGTGGCCAGTAGTAGTTCTGCCGGACTCGGTTTAGGGTGCGTGTAAAGTCAAGATGCCCTGAAGTTGGTTCGTCGTGGCAGGCCAGGAGGATTTTGTCCCTTAGATCAGCCGGTATGACTAGCAGGTATGTTTTCGCACTCGACGTAGAATTCTTCTTATAAAGCACCCCATTGCGGAGGCAATACGACAACAACCCCCGAGCAAGGTACCGGGGTATTGTAGGATGCCCACCTTCAAGATGGTCAATAATCAGTCGCAGCTCGCCGTCGGCACGCTGTTTGTAGGCGAGATCGGACGTAGTGACTGCTCCGAGGAAGCTATCGTTGTCGGTGGCATCTGACAAAGGAGGGCCGACGGGCGCGCGGGACAGGCTATCAGGATCGGTGTGCTTCCGGCCAGACTTTTAAATAATATCGAAATCGAACTCCTGTAGGCGCAATGCCCAACGTGCTAAGCGGCCACAAGGATCCTTTAAGTTTTTCAGCCAACACAACGAGCGATGGTCAGTGATGACGCGAAACCGTCGGCCATAAAGGTACGGGCGGAACTTGGCAGCGGCCCATACTACCGCCAAACATTCTTTTTTAGGGGTGGAATAGTTACACTCAGCACGGGAAAGTGCACGGCTGGCGTAGGCAATTACTTTCTCGACCCCGTCTTGGTGCTGAACTAGAACGGCACCAAGGCCGACGTTGCTCGCAGCCGTGTGTAATTCTGTGTCGGCATCATCGTCGAAATGTGCCAGGATCGGGGGTGACTGGAGCCGGCGTCGTAACTCGTCGAAAGCCATCTGCTGTTTGGCGCCCCAGGAAAATGATGCGTCATCTCGAGTCAGGAGAGTCAGAGGGCTGGCCATCTGTGCAAAGCTTTTGATAAAGCGACGATAATAGGAGCACAGCCCCAAAAACCGTCGGACTGCTTTTTTTGTGGGCGGGGACGGGAAAGGCAGCAACGGCAGCA
Organism: Amblyomma maculatum; assembly: GCF_055883805.1. Classification (NCBI taxonomy): domain Eukaryota; kingdom Metazoa; phylum Arthropoda; class Arachnida; order Ixodida; family Ixodidae; genus Amblyomma; species Amblyomma maculatum. The sequence goes on along the minus strand of NC_139353.1, from coordinate 171,744,079 downwards.
AGTTTCTCAGGGTCAGCTCGGATGCCATCAGCACTCACGATGTGCCCAAGAAACTTCAATTCGGTGAACCCGAAGTGGCACTTTTGAGGCTTGAGAGAAAGGTTGGCAGACCGGACAGCTTCGAGAACAGTTCTCAGGCGGCGCAGGTGTTCCGTGAACGTCGGTGAAAAAATTATTACGTCGTCGAGATAAACAAGGCATGTCTGCCACTTAAGACCTGTGAGCACAGTGTCCATCATCCGCTGGAAGGTGGCAGGAGCACAGAAGAGCCCGAATGGGAGGACGCGGAATTCATAGAGCCCATCTGGTGTTCCGAAGGAAGTTTTTTCACGGTCCCTCTCATCAACTTCAATTTGCCAATAACCACTCCTGAGGTCAATGGAGGAGAAGTACTTGGCTCGGCGAAGTCGGTCGAGAGAGTCATCAATCCGTGGCAGCGGATAGACGTCCTTCTTTGTCATACTGTTAAGTTTCCGATAGTCAACGCAGAAACGAAGTGTTCCGTCTTTCTTTTTAACGAGGACTACAGGCGAGGACCATGGGCTGCTTGAAGGTTGAATGACGCCATCGGCGAGCATCTCCTTGACTTGCTGTTGGATAGCGTCTCTCTCCCGAGGAGACACATGATAGGGCTGCTGATGGATGGGTCGAGTGTCTTCATGCGTGATAATCCGGTGTTTAATGAGCGACGTTTGCTGCACTTTAGATGTGAAGCACACACGAAACTCCCGCAATAGATCTCGGAGTTGCCTCTTTTCAACGGAGGAAAGGCTAGAATTGATGTCGACAGCGTGTACGGCATTATCCGGTTCAGTGCTAGGCGTAGCTTCCTCGGAAGCAAAACATTCGGCGACTTCGTGCAGATGGTCGACGTAAGCAATGACAGTGCCACGGAACAGATGTCGATATTCATTGGAGAAATTGGTGACAAGTACCTCCGTCTCTCTTCCACGAAGGAAACAAAGACCTCTTGCCACAGAAACTCCCGAGGCGAGTGAGAGGGAGACATTAGGCTCAACAACCCGGAGGCCGTGATGTGGCTCGTCACAAGTAACTCTGGCGAGGATGCTGGCGCGTGGTGACACTGTGAGGCTATCATCGGCGACTCGCAGCGTGGAGTGGGACCCGCGGTACTCATGCTTTTCAGTGGCCAGTTTGGCGGAAAACGTCACCAAGCGGTTCGGTAGATCTATAGTGGCACCGTGCTCACGAAGGAAGTCGATGCCAAGAATAACATCCCGAGAGCATTCGCGTAGATCAAGAAAAGTCGCAACAAATGCGCAGCCTCGCACCGTAACCCGGGCTGTACACATACCCAGTGGTGCAACCACATGCCCGCCTGCCGTACGTATGTCTGGTCCGTTCCATGGCGTCATCACCTTTTTCAGTGTCCTTGTAAGCCGCCCGCTAAGGATAGAATAATCGGCTCCCGTATCAACTAAAGCGCTGACCTCCTTCGTGTCGACGATAATAGGGATGTCCAGGGAGACCCGGCCAAGACCAGGGCCTGTCGACAGAGCAAAAACAGCGCAAACTTCACAATGGACAGAGAAGGGCAGACGAGACACAGGCGCTGACTAACAACTGAAGTTTCATTGTTCTGACACCTCGGTATATATACAGCAAGCATCAAAAATAAGAACAACAACAAAGCCTGATAGACACTCATTTCAGCCAGACATCAAGCAGGACCACCATAATCATCCAACACCCGATAGGAAAAGCAACTCCTTATCTAGAAGGGCTATGGAGGGAATGCTTACACAGCTGTCTTTTAGGTTTGCAATTTTTTCGGCCTCGATTATTTCTCGCGTGGTCTTGTCACCGCACCTGCGCAGCACGCTCGTGTTACGCAAATCAGATGTACATTTACAATCTCGGCAGTGCACACCCAGATGAACCGAGATCCGCTCTGTCACATTGTAGTTGTGCTCCAATAATCTTTTATTAAGACATCTGCCGGTTCGGCCTATGTACGCATGGCCACAAGACAAAGGGATCGAATAAACGACGCCTTCCGCACGCGAGACGAATCGGTCGCGATGGTTTGTGGTGCAGGCGATGTGTTTTCGACCCATCCCATTCACTCGCTTGCAAAGACTTGACAAGCGGTCCGGAGCCGAAAAAACATCTAGTCCAACCCTTCTTCCTATCTTTCTCAAGTTGTGTGAAATCCCGTGAGCGTAGGGAATGACTGCGATCTTCTTATCCCTGTCTCTACTGACTGTTTCTTTAGTTTTTAACATAGCCTCCGCTACTGAGGATAATAGCGCCGGTGGATAACCAGCCTGAACTAGTCGGCGCGTCTAGTTTAAAAAACTATCTTCCAGCTTGTGGTTGCACGATTTCATAACTGAATTGTAGAAGCAAGAATTGATGATGCTGCGCTTAACCAACTTCGAGTGCGCTGAATTAAATGGCAGAAGGGGTTTGTTGGCGCGAGGCTCAAAGACCTAGCACACATGATTGGGGTTGAAATATAGTCCTAGTTCTAAAAACCGTATGAATCCATTAGGCAGTTCGTGCGTGACAATTAAAGGGCGACGAGGCGAAGAGCGACGAGGCGAAGGCGAGCGCGACTCGCGACGAGGAGAATGTGGCAGACTGGCGGGTGACGTACGCTGGCGGGTGACGTACTCGGCGATGTCCTGAGGCCGCTGACCAGGCCGTGGACGAGGGCTGTCGGGGGAAAATCCCCTAGGGCCCATCTGACGATAAGGGCACTGCCGGTAGAGGTGACCTGCCTCGCCACAGTGGTAGCAGAGAGGGCGGTTATCTGGAGCGCGCCAGAGATCAGTCTTCCGGGGCGCCTGGCGCCGATCTGCCCAAAGGGGCAGCGGTGCCGCAGCGTGCACAGCGACCTGAGGTTGCGTGTAAGGCGAAAGGGTAGGTAGCAGGGCTGGGCGGCGTGTGACATCAGCATAAGTCATCCGCTCGGCGGGGCCCGGGAGTGGTGGTGGAACGACTGTACTTGTTGGTGGCGTGAGTGCGTTCTGGACCTCCTCACGGATGATACTGGCCAGGGAAGCTGCGCCAGGAGTAAATGATCCATGAAGTTGCTGGAGCTCCTCGCGAACCACGGTGCGAATGAGGTCGCGAAGGGAGCTCATATCTGCCCCGGGATTGTAGTCGGTTCGGTCAGACGGCGGTAGTGTGGAGATGGAATTCAGCGGCCGACCGTACTGGCTGCATCGCTGCTGTAGCAGTTTCTCCATGGTCACGGCTTCAGCCAGAAACGCCGCGACAGTGATGGGCGGGTTCCGCACGAGGCCGGAAAAAAGCTGTTCTTTGACGCCGTGCATCAGGTGCCGAACCTTCTTCTCCTCACTCATGGACGGGTCGGCGCGATGGCAAAGGCGCATGACGTCTTGAACGTACATTGCGACCCCCTCGTTCTGACGCTGAACTCGAGAGGTCAGGGCACGCTCGGCATTCTCTCGGCGGTCACTGTTGGCGTACGTACCGAAGAGCTGACTTCGGAAGGCCGGCCACGTAGAGAATGTGGCCTCGCGGTTCTCGAACCATGTCCGAGCAGCGTCTTCAAGGCTGAAGTAGACGTTCCGCATTTTCGCAGCGTCGTCCCAGCCGTTAAACGTCGCGACCCTTTCATAGTGAGCTAGCCAGTCCTCGGCGTCTTCAAACTGCTCACCGTGAAATGGTTTAGGGGTACGTGCGGTCTGAAGGATGAGACAGGACGAAGGGGTGGAAGGGACAGTCATGGTACGGGCGGGCGGTGTCGTTGCCACAGCCAGAGTCTCTTCGTCAAGAGGGAAGGCCTCGGGGGACAAGCCTCGGAGCCATCGGCTGGTACGATGAACAGGAGTGGTCACGAGAGGCTGCCGCGTAAGGTCGTCAGCAGGAGAAGGGATCATCGATGGCACCTCCAGCAGTGTCACGACTGAAGTCAGAGGAAGCCGTGAAAGTACACGTAGCCGAGGACCCAAGAATAAGGTCGGCTTGTAGTTCCGAACACAGAGTCACAGAGTCCAGCACCAGCGCGCCGCTCGTGCCAACCACCGCATCGTCGTCGTCGGCACCAAACACGGCTGTCGCGCGGCGCTAGGCACGTGGCAATATGGTAAAAACATATTTGGTAGAATGGTAGCACTAGCTATTCTGTAATCCCCTTCCATGGAAAAAGTGAGACAGGAGGCTATAGACGCACTGCACAGGCCACCAAGGGTCCTCATTGAAAGTCATTGCTGCTGTATTAGAATAGGCAGATTGGATGAGATAAAGAACAGTGCACCAGGAATACATACAGTCAGAAATGACATGAGCTGAGACACAGCAATGACACAAAGTTGAGGGCAAGCATGGAGGGCTGGCTGGAAAAACACCTCGTCTCTTTTTTGTGCTCCTCATCTTAGTGCTGTCCCAAGACAAAGGTAGTTTTTAAAGAACTGGAAGTTGTCAGCGCAAGTTTCCGACCCCTCTAGAACCGCCTCGAATGTCCCGAAGCTAATGTATTGAAACTGAAAGAATGCTCAAGGTTCACTTAAACGCTTGGACTAATGATGATCGCTAGGATACAACAGCAGGGAGAACACGGGTGATCCACGATATGAAGTTGTATAGCACATGTCATAAATTCATTTTGCTGCTGAAGATCATTGCATCATATTCGGAATTTCATACAAAGGCGCTGGATATAGAAGCTAAAACAGAAGCAATCTCTGCTGCAGTGATGGGAATATAATGCATAATGGTTTCTTATAGTAGCCTCTACTTGGCATAATTTTGCTAGTAGGCAACAAGAAACACATTGTTTTCAAAAGTATGAGAAATTCATTCATATTTACCTTCTTCTTAGGTGACATCTGGCTGTTATTCACTTCAAGGGAAATTCTTCTAAGCTCCAGGCACAGAAAAAGAAAGGAGAGGACGGCGGGAAAATGAAAATGGCAAAATCAAGAAAAGGATATTTCAGTGCCGCTCCAGTGAAAATGGAGCATACTTTTTGTAAGTTAAAACTTTGTCCTACTTATATTATTACACAAAAAACTAAGTGAACTGTTGTAATCACGATCACTATTTCACGCAGGGCACGTTCAGAGGCTCCTCTAGGATGCGGAGAAACGGTCTCAGGGCTCTTCACACAGAGACGCAGCTGCAAGCATAGCTTCAGAGCGCCACCTTATGACATGATGCCTATGAAAGACCGTCAAAGGAAGAACTAATTGCTGCACACAGGCACAGATTTGTGCTTCATCATGACTATTGAATTGCACAGCACCACTGTCAGTATACTTAACCCAAATAATGCTCAACAGACTGGCATCAGCGAGGCACAGCATTGGCCGCTGGAGCCAAAACAATTTTTTCAATATGTTTAATGCGACTAATAGCTGGAGCGCAGTTTCATATGACTTTTTTTGTCGTAGTGAGTGCAGTCTTGTACCCATGTCTCTGTGTTTCGGTTCTGGCTGCGGCCAAGCAAACGTGCACACAAAACATTTTGCTGTTTGCTTATCGCGGCAACTGCACATGGTGCTCGACCGCTCGCAGGCCCTTCAAGTATTGCATCAAAGCTGCCGCTTGAAACAAAAGGTAGGAAAGACAGAGCAATTGTGGGTTCAGGGTGTGTGTAAAGCTAGATAACGAATAATTATGCCGATCAGAGTTGCTCAGCTTCTTGAGGTCAAGCTGGAAGTAAATGGAAGTAATTAAAGTGAGCCGACTTCACAAGCGACCATGTCACATCTCTCTTTTCACGGGCTCGCTGTTCATCCGTTAAGCTGCACAGTTTACAAGACAACAATGTAAATACGCTGATTATTATTATGTGCGCGAAATAATACTGTGTTCCTAGCAGTAATTCATACTGCTGAGCGACTAAGAAAGCAGCAGATAGAATGTTTAAAAAAAAAAGTCAATTGTTTACTGCCTCAGGACATAATAGAATATGCTCTAGGACTTATCTAGAGAAATGCTGTAGGCCTTCTCTCGAAATAAAGTTGTTTTCTTTGTTTCTTCGATGTCTCCTCATCACTGTACGTCATGTGAACCCTTGCAAGGGGCCGATACAGCATGCGAATCCTAATACGTGTTTACCGCGGCGTCTTGTATCTCTCTGGCCTAACCGCTGAGTAGTTTGTGGTGAAACTGCACACGGGGCTTTGATATTGCGGTAACTTTTATTTGCTCGCAGTAAGTTAGGTAAGGGTGCTTAATTCGTTGCTGCTGCGTACAATGCGAACCCGCAATCTGCGCCAGTATCAGGGGCCGAAAGCTGACAACGCCGGCACATGATACCACGGGTTCGCGCATCGCGCACGGCCGAGCCAGGTAGGTACAGTTGGCTTAGCTAATTTACTATACGACAAAAGTTCATACGCTACAAACTTACAACGTGATAAAACAAGTTTGATGCAATCAAGTCAACAGTTGAAGCGGTAGGATTTTAAAAGCCGCCATTGTATTGATACATCACAACACTGACTAACTCATTGCACCCGTAAAACCGTTGTTTATCTGTGCGCTATATTCAGGCTAGTAAACACATTACTTACCAGCGTATGTTGTCGCCTTGACTCCATCCGAGGGGCGTATTTTGGTTTGGTGGACACGGGACGGCGGGAACGGAGCGGTTGCCTCCGAAATTTTGCTGCACTACGTACGGCGCGGTGCACTGGGGCACGGCATTTAAGGCGCCGACCTAATGCTGGAGACCGGTAAGCCGATTTCGAAGTCCATTTCGCATAGGAGACACAAGAAACGAGAACATACACAGGTGGAAAGCGCCCCGCAGGGAACTGAAACGAGGTCGCCGCGCGCAACCTCGCCATGGTTACCGTGGTTACCACGATACCCGCATGACACCGGAAGTGCAAGGAAAAAGCTTTCAAAAGATGTTTCTGTCTACAAAACATTCTAATTTTCTTTCCTGATAACTAAAAGTTAAGCGTATTACAATTATTTTGGCATGAGTGGTAGTGTTATGGATGCGTGACGTCGCAAAGAAGAAGACCAATAGTCATTCGAAAACACGTGTACGTAGATGCGTTGCACGGAGGAGATGGGGGACCGCAAAAGTGGAAGGGAAGAGAGCACCAACTTTCGAATAGGATTGCGGGACCTGTGCTGCGCGTAGACGAGTTTTATTAAGTTCAGATGTGTATCGCAGTATAACCTAGCGACAGAGATAGTTTGCGAGCAATGCTCGGGAGGTGTTTGTGGGCCCCTTTAAGGAGGTGGCTTGACGTTAGGATGTGAACATGGTGTTTTCGTCTAGAAATAAACTGGGTCAATTATGTGCTGCTATCAAGCGGAGAGATACTCCGCGGGTGAAGATGAATGGGTGTGGTGTTAAGCTCTCTGATCCGTTGGTGGAGTGTGCCTGCGGGGTGGTTTACACCATTTCGTTTTCCTGCGACCTGCACCATACGGGTCAGACGGGGCGCTGTATCAATGTGCGCCACTCGAAGGCGGTTCGGGGACACACTTCAAGCATGTCAAGAGTCATGATTGCACACCGCTGTTCCATGAATCTCGCATTATCTGGAAGCATAATGACACGACAGCCCGAGAAATTGTGGAGGCGTTTAAAATAAAAGAGTCATCCGATAAATGTGTAAGCGCGCCGTCCTTAATGCTGCTTGATACTGAATTTGACTATCTCAAACATTGGTACGGTGATACGGTTTGACACCAGGTCGATTTTGATATGAGTCTTGTAACCATGGGCCGGAGTGCGCATGTGTTGCCTTTTGTTTCTTTGTGTATTCTTTTGGGTTTTTTCATATATATTACTTTACTGGCGACGAGGATGGGATCTGCGCGGCTGTCCACTTGTTTCGGCAATTGTTACTGAAGACTGCGATTTCCTGGCCGGCGCTGCAATGTCGAAGGTAGGAAAAATTGATTCCTTTGACGAAGGAAGCGAAAGCTTAGTGTCCTACCTGGAACGATTTGAGCTTTACGTGCAGGCAAACGATGTGTCTGAAGGCAAGAAACTAGCTGTGTTTCTGACGGTCGTGGGCCCTCGAGTGTATGAAGTTTTGAAGAACCTTTTGATACCCCACTCTTCAGCCAGCAAAACGTATGACGAGGTCACTACCCTGCTAAAGAGCGACTACAGTCCCCGAAAGGCCGTGATCGCGGAAAGGTGCAGGAGACGGTAGCTGAATTTATGGTTCAGCTCAAAAACCTGGCTAGAAGCTGTGAGTTCGGCGAATTCCTGGACGAAGCGCTTAGAGGCAGGCTAGTCGCCGGGCTACGCTGCGTTGACACTCAGCGTGAGTTGTTTGCAGCTGAAAAACTGACATTCGAAGAGGCGTGCAAAATCGCTCTAAATCGTGAGCTAGCCTCCGCCCAGACTCAACAAATAAAGTTAGAACAGCACCAAAGTATATTGCAAACGCAACCGAGGCTAGAAGTTGATCAGCTGGACCAAGGGCGCCGGGTAAAGAAACACGGTAGAAACAAGGCGGAACCCCTAGAATGCTTCCGTTGGGGGAAAAGGCATGCAGCCGAAAGGTGCCGGTATCGCAAGTACAAGTCCCATATCTGCGACGAGCAAGGTCACTTGAAAATAATGTGCAGACAGCAGGCGATCAAAACGAAGGCACTGAACGCAATCGATAGTCCCGCAGATAAGTCGGAGGACGAGCAACAAATCTACAGTATGACAACGAGTACTTCTGCCTACTATGTCACTGTTAAGATGGAAGGACGGGCCGTAAGAATGCAAACTGACACAGGGGCGTCAGTCACCGTCATGCCAAAATCGGTTTTTCGGCGCGAGTTTCCGCATTTGACCGTTCCTTTAAAGACGTACACAGGGGGACTGGTGCCGGTCGTAGGATCGGCAAACGTGCAAGTCGAGTACGGTAATCAAACTGAGGTTATGCCGGTGCTGGTAGTAGATGATGGTGGAAAAGAGTTGCCGTGTCTACTGGGTCGCAATTGGCTGAGTAAGCTTAAATGGAACTGGCAAGAAGTTAAAGCTTTGCAGCAAGATGATGCCGTACTTGAGATAACGAAGAAATTCTAACCCTTGTATTAGCCGCAAATGGGGCTGATAACGGGCTACAGGGCACACTTTCTTTTGAAGCCGAACAGTAAACCAGTGTTTTGTAAAGCCCGCCCAATGCCTTTTGCTTTGAGACAAGCTGTGTCCGAGGAACTTGACTTCTTGGAACGGACTGGCGTATTAAAACGGGTCACTAGAAGCGATTGGGCAACACCTTTGGTAGTAGTACCAAAGGATGGAGGAGTAAAAGTACGGCTCTGTGGTGACTACAACGTCACAGTAAACCCCGTACTGTTTGTTGAGTGAACATTACCCTCTCCCCGTGCCAGAGGATTTGCTCGCAACGTTGGCAGGCTCAAGGGTATTCTGCGTGCTAGACCTGGCTGCCGCTTACCAGTAAGTGGAACTTGACGAAGACTCGAAGGCTGTTTTAACTGTAAACACACACCAAGGTCTTTATCAATTTCAGCGACTGCCTTACGGCATCGCAAGTGCTCCTGCCATATTCCAGTCGCTCATGGACGGTATTCTCAAAGATATTCCCCAAGTAGGATGTTACATTGATGATAACATCATTGGCGGTTCAAGTATCACTGAATGTCGCCAAAAGCTAGAAGAAGTGTTGAGACGATTATTTATTTATTTATTTATTTATGGCGCTGAGTTTGCCACACGGCATAAAAGGGGGTGGTATAGCGTCACAGGAATGTGTGGAGTGCAGCCATGTGCAAGACGTCACACAAACTGCGTGCATAAATGTTGTTTGTTGTCCATAAGCGGAAATGAGAGTCATTACTTGGTGAAAGTCCAGCTTTTTGTAGAATGGTGTTCGCATATGCGAAGTTCCTGGGCATGTCCATATTAGATGCCGTACAGTGGTGTCGCAAGCCGGTTCTTCGCAGTGTGGGCATTTGTCGTGAACTGGAATAGTAGTACATTGCCACTGGTGTCGAACGGCGGGCGTAAGAGCCACTCCGACCCTCAGCTGTCTCAGAGATACCTCCTCCACCCTTTTAGATTGGGGGGAAGGGGGTACGTACACGGGGGAATTAGAGCACGTGTACGCTGCCTAAGGGATGCTGATGATGTCAAATGGGTCAGGAGTGGATCCGGTGGCAAGGAATCATGAATAGGTTGTGACATATCTGCATGAGGAAGCACGTCTGCTGTTATGGTATTTAAATTTTTGTTGTCTTGAACCCAGTGAATGGTTATAGTCACTGGGTAATGGTGACAAGCAGCATGTATAGTCTGTGCGACCCTAAGAGTGCCATGGACTTTACTTAAATGTTTTAAGGATTCTTTAGAGTGATTCATTATGTGTACTTGTTTAAACGTAGTGCCGCGAAACCTTCAAAACAGTATTTGTTGTTTTTTAACAGCCGCCGGCATACAGGCTTATCACTCTGATTCTGGACCGTGTATCAGTTCCGTAATCTTTGTTTGTTAATGCTCGATGTCGCGAGTCACACCTTTATCAGTTTTGTTGTAGCGCAAGATGCACCGAGATCTGTCTCGAAGGTTCCGGCCACTTGGGTGTCTTTCCACAATGTTCCAGCCCGTGCTGGTAGCTGTTTGCGACGTTATCTAGATTGTTCTGTGCAGCCTTTAAATTGAGCGTTGCCGAGTGTGACGAGCATCCTTTGTTCGACGATCGACCAGCACGTTTGTTGCTATCGCCGCCGCCGTGTCGCTTAGTTCTTTTGCGGGCGCAAGTCAGCCCAAATAAAGACTTTCTTTAGTGCAATCATCGACCCTTCATTTGTGTCGTCGACCTCGTCACCACTACGTGACATCTGGTGGAGGTGCTGCCTTTGATCCTTCAAGCGAAGACCCAAGCCGTTTTCCTGACGCCCTGGAAGACCAGCCTACAGGTCACCGAGCCAGCCGCCGACTTCAAGGTCTACACCCCGAACACGGTCTGCTTCCTGACTCCATTCGATCTCGGAAGGAATCGACGCTGACAATGGCCCAGCCTACAGCACCGGTGGTTTTCGTCCAACCCCGTGAGCCCCCCTGCTTCCATGGACTACCGGATGAAGATGCGGGAGATTGGATGGACCTTTTCGACCGTGTGGCAGATTTCAACGGCTGGAACGACGCTGCGAAACTCAGGCAGGTCTACTTTGCTCTTCAAGGACATGCCCGAATTTGGTTTGAAAATCACGAGACTTCTTTCAAGGATTGGGAGACATTCAAAGCACAGTTCTTGACGGCCTTTACAAGTTCTGTCCGAAAAGAAAGAGCTCAGGCCCTCCTCCAATCAAGAATTCAAATACCCACCGAGCCCGTCCTGGTCTACGTAGAGGAGATGAAACGCCTGTTTCGCCGCGCCGACCCTAACATGACCGAAGGTGAGAGAGTGAAATTCTTAATGCGAGGAGTTAAAGAGTCGCTTTTTGCGGGGCTTGTCCGGAACCCGCCGAAAACTGTGGAAGAATTTGAAAGTGAAGCATCGACCATCGAGAAGACGTTGGACACCCGGATGCGCCACTTCGAGCGACCACTTCAACCAGACTACTCATGCCACTACCCCAGCGCATCTGCAAGCGGAGAGAACCTTCGGGACATAATCCGGGAGATCGTGCGAGAGGAGCTCCGCCGAATGCTGCCATCATCGCAACAACCCCAGGTGGCGACGCTCGCGGATGTCGTCCGTGAAGAAGTTCAGCAGGCGCTGGGCGTTCCTCAAGCGACGGCTGAGACTGTTCCAGCACAAGAGGCAACAACGATGAACTACGCTGGTGCATTACGTCGCCCTCCGCCCCGACGTGATGACTTTCCGAGCCCTCGCCGCTACCGTCCTGTTCCTGAAAGCCGCCCCTTGGCCCCCGCCCGCCAAGCCTACCAACGACCACCAAGCCCCAGGAAGTGCGACGCCTGGAGGACTGCAAACAACCGGCCATTATGCTTCCACTGCGGTGAGGCCGGCCACATTCTGCGACACTGCCCGTACCGACGAATCGGTCTCCGCGGATTTGCAGTCGACGCTCCACGACCACGCCCAGGTGAACGACCACAAGAAATTGACAACTATCTGCGTAGCGGTGAAATTGCGCCACCAAGCCGTCGGTTCAGATCTCCATCGCCGTACAGGGCCCGCTTTGCGTCGCCAGGCCGTACCTATGATGAGAGTATGCGCGGAAGGTCCCCAAGCCCGCGCAGGGGAAACTGAACAGAGCAACCTTTGGAGGTGAGGTTGCTCAACGGCGAAAAGACGAACATCCTCCGCCGCCGACGACCACTAACGACGACGCAGCCATTCCACCGCCCCTCCACACGACGTCATCGACGACATCACGACCATACTGCAAGCAGACCACGCCGCCCAGCGCAGTAACTACGGTATGCCCCGGCCATGACCTGAAGAAACGACGCAGCCGAGATCGGGCGCCAAAGCCCACGTGCAATGCGAGGACGCGAACAAGTGACCTTGAAGTTGATATCGACGGTCGCCGAGTCACTGCCCTTGTAGACACCGGAGCTGACTATTCAGTCATCAGTGGGCCGTTAGCCTCCCATCTCAGGAAAGTTACAACCGCTTGGGATGGCCCGCTGATTCGCACCGCAGGTGGCAACCTGATTACTCCATCGGGACGGTGTACTGCAAGAATAACCGTAAATGGGCGTACTTACCCCACCAGCTTTGTGGTCTTGCAGCAGTGCTCCCGCGACGTTATTTTAGGCATGGACTTCCTAAATGAAAATAGGGCTATCATCGACCTCCGATCCAAGCTCATCAAGCTCTCTGCAGACAAAGCCATACCTGCTACGACGACTTCGACGCAACACGTCGCTCTAAACGTCCTCGACGGAGAATTGACCGTGCCGCCCCGATCAAGCGTCGCCGTCAGCGTAGGTAGCACAGACATTGAAACCGCTGAAGGCATCGTCGAAGGAAATGTCCAATTGCTCTTGGAACGAGGTATCGGCATCGCAAGAGGCATCGCGAAATTCCGGAGAGGTCAAGCTCAGGTGCTGGTAACAAACTTCACCGAAGAATACCGGCATCTCAACAAGGGCACGACGATCGCTTTTCTCGACGAATTACCCGACCACAAAGATGTATTCGCCCTCCACGACCAAACGCTGGAAGACGCACCGGACAAATTCCGTCAGCCCAAATTTGACATCAACCCGGCATTGACCCACAGCAGGAAAGACCAGATTCTCAGTCTTCTTCAAAGCTACGGGGAGTGCTTCTCGTCATCATCGAAGGTACGACAAACACCACTGGCCAAGCACCGCATTATAACGGACGAACACGCCCGACCTCTGCGCCAAAGCCCTTATCGTGTATCGCCGCGAGAACGCCAGGCCATTCGCGATCAAGTTGAGGAAATGCTGCGTGATGACGTAATCCAGCCCTCGAACAGCCCCTGGGCGGCACCAGTCATTTTGGTCAAGAAGAAAGACAGCACACTTCGCTTCTGCGTTGATTACCGCCGCTTGAATAGCATAACGAAGAAGGATGTCTACCCGCTTCCCCGCATCGACGACACTCTCGACCGGCTCTGCAATGCAAGGTACTTCTCATCGATGGACCAGAAGAGCGGATATTGGCAAATTGAGGTCGACGAAAGAGATCGCGAGAAGACCGCATTCATCACACCGGACGGCCTTTATGAATTTAAGGTGATGCCATTTGGCCTCTGCTCCGCACCAGCCACGTTTCAACGATTAATGGACACAGTCCTGGCAGGCTTGAAGTGGCAAATTTGTTTGGTGTATTTGGACGACGTTGTTGTCTTTTCGTCAAACTTTGAAGACCACCTAAAACGACTACAGACAGTGCTGGAAGCCATCAAGTCATCGGGGCTAACGCTAAAAGCAGAGAAGTGTCATTTCGCCTACGAAGAACTCCGATTCCTAGGTCACATCGTTAGCAAGGACGGTATTCGCCCAGACCCGGAGAAAACAGCTGCAATCGCACAATTCCCACCGCCTGCCGACAAGAAAGCTGTGCGCCGATTCCTTGGTCTGTGCGCTTATTATCGACGATTTGTCAGAAACTTTTCGCGGATCGCCGAACCGTTGACGCAGCTTACAAAGGCTGACGTACCTTTTAAATGGGAAGCGCCGCAAGGAGAAGCTTTCGACGAACTTAAGCGCCGCCTGCAATGCCCTCCTGTACTTGGCCACTTTGATGAAAACGCCGAGACCGAAATTCACACCGACGCGAGCAGTGTAGGCCTAGGAGCCATTCTCGTCCAGAAGACTGCCGGACAGGAAAAAGTAATCGCCTACGCTAGCATGTCTCTCACAAAAGCCGAAGTAAATTACTCGACGACCGAGAAGGAGTGCCTTGCGATCATCTGGGCTACTTCTAAGTTTCGTCCATACCTATACGGCCGACCATTCAAGGTGGTAAGCGACCATCACGCGCTCTGCTGACTGGCTAATTTGAAAGATCCTTCCGGCCGCCTTGCCAGATGGAGCCTACGACTTCAAAAATTTGACATGACTGTAGTCTATAAGTCGGGCCGGAAGCATTCCGACGCAGACTGCTTATCCCGCGCTCCCGTCGATTCTCCCCCGAAGGACGATGACGATGACGCCTTTTTGGGACCGGTAAGCGCCAGCAGTTTCGCAGAACAACAGCGATCAGACCCTGAGCTGAAAGCGCTAGCCGATTACTTGGAAGGAAAGACCGCTTCCCCTCCTGGTGTGTTCAGGCGACATTTATCATCCTTCACGTTAAGCAATGGCCTCCGCGTGAAGAAGAACTTTGCACCCAACAAGACCGCGCAGCTTCTCGTAGTGCCTAAAACACTTCGGCAAGAAATTCTGCAGGCGTTGCACGACGAGCCCACAGCAGGCCATCTCGGATTTGCGCGCACGTTGCGTCGAATCCAGGAGAAGTATTACTGGCCGCGACTGCCTGCCGAAGTTTCCCACTACGTGAAGACGTGTCGTGAGTGCCAACGACGCAAGACGCCGCCGATCAGACCAGCAGGACTACTAAACCCGATTCCGCCCCCAATCCTGCCCTTTCAACAAATTGGGATGGATCTCCTCGGCCCCTTTCCATCTTCGTCTATGGGTAACAAGTGGATCATCGTGGCCACTGACTACCTTACCCGTTACGCCGAAGCAAGAGCACTACCAAATGGTACCGCGGCAGAAGTCGCCAAATTTTTTGTCGAACAAATTCTCTTGCGACACGGCGCCCCAGAAGTGCTCATCACGGACAGGGGAACGGCGTTTACGGCAGAGTTGACGCAAGCCATCCTGGAATACAGTCACACAAGCCATCGACGAACAACTGCGTACCATCCCCAGACCAATGGCCTTACGGAGCGCCTGAACAAAACGATCGCGGACATGATCGCTATGTACGTCGACGCTGAACACAAGACCTGGGACGCCATCTTGCCGTACGTGATCTTCGCGTATAACACGGCAGTCCAGGAGACGACCAGAGCGACCCCGTTTAAGCTTGTGTACGGCAGGGAGCCCACGACGACGCTCGACGCAATGCTGCCGCACGTAACCAACGAGGACAACCTTGACGTCGCCGCCTACCTTTAGCGTGCAGAGGAAGCCCGACGACTCGCACGGCTGCGTATTAAGGACCAAAAGCGCACCGACAGCCGACGATACAATTTACGACGACGCCACGCAGAGTACAATCCAGGGGACCAAGTGTGGGTTTGGACACCAATTCGCCGTCGCGGATTAAGTGAAAAGTTGTTGCGTCGATACTTTGGGCCGTACAAAATCCTTCGCCGCGTCGGACCACTGGACTATGAAGTCATTCCCGACGGAACGTCAGCATCACAACGGCGACGCGCACGCCCAGAAATTGTACATGTTGTGCGACTGAAGCCATATTACGCGCGTTAAAGAATCTGTGGTGTTTAAACTTTGCAGTGTTTATGTTTAAGTTTCTTTGTTCTGGAACATCGAGGCGATGTTTTTTTAAGGGGGGAGTAATGCCGCGAAACCTTCAAAACAGTATTTGTTGTTTTTTAACAGCCGCCGGCATACAGGCTTATCACTCTGATTCTGGACCGTGTATCAGTTCCGTAATCTTTGTTTGTTAATGCTCGATGTCGCGAGTCACACCTTTATCAGTTTTGTTGTAGCGCAAGATGCACCGAGATCTGTCTCGAAGGTTCCGGCCACTTGGGTGTCTTTCCACAATGTTCCAGCCCGTGCTGGTAGCTGTTTGCGACGTTATCTAGATTGTTCTGTGCAGCCTTTAAATTGAGCGTTGCCGAGTGTGACGAGCATTCTTTGTTCGACGATCGACCAGCACGTTTGTTGCTATCGCCGCCGCCGTGTCGCTTAGTTCTTTTGCGGGCGCAAGTCAGCCCAAATAAAGACTTTCTTTAGTGCAATCATCGACCCTTCATTTGTGTCGTCGACCTCGTCACCACTAACGCTAGAAGGTAACGCTTCTATGGCGTTTAAGATAGCTTGCAGTTCGAATGCAAGAGTTGATTTGGCGTCGGTAAGGTAACTTCAATTGGCGTTCAGGTGAGGGTGGGTTGTGCTTATAAAAGCAACTGAACCACCTGTTGGGGTTACGGCTGCATCTGTGTAAATAATACAGTCATCATGTGCTGCGCAAGACGTTATTGGGAATGATGATGAGAGCTGCGACTTGGTGAGTAGAGGCTTATTAGAAGTAAGGTGGTAGTAGTCCCATGGAGGTGGTTGGTTCTCTAATTCAAGACGAAGGGAAGTTTTTCTTGCTCTGTTTGTCTGTATTTGGGCAGTTAATTCTGCCAGCGAGTTAAGGTGGGCGTACTCCTGGAGCAGACGGATAGTTGATCGAGGCAGTCCCGTAATGACTCGCATGGCCTCCTGGTTGAGTGCCTCGAGTGTAGACCATTGCCGTTTTGTCAGTTTCTGAAACTGTGCCTGGTATAGAATCCGTGGCTGAAAGACAGCACGAACAAGTCGGCGAGCGGTATCTGATCGGGCACCACCAGAACGATTTGCTATTCTTCGAATTAGTCCCAGTGTGTTCATGGCACTTTTGCGTACATCGGATAGCCAAACTGTGCCTTTTCCTGAAGAATGTACATGGAGACCCAACACCTTGGTATGTTCCACTTCAAGGAGGGGTGTATTGTCAATTGTCAACGCGAATGGATTAGCTTTGAAACTTCTGCGGCCGGCCTTATTGCCCACATGGACATAGCATGTTTTAGTGAGGTTGAGGGATAGGGCTGTGTTGTTGAGAAAGTTTTGAAGGATATTTATGGCATTTTGCAGGGAGTCTTGCTGCACCTGCACTGAGCGGTTTGTAGACCACATAGTAATGTCATCTGCGTAGGCTAGCACTTTAATATTAGGAATTGAGGCAAGTTCATGTATGAGAGGAATAAATGCAATATTAAACAAAGTTGGGGCTAAAACTGAGCCCTGCGGTACTCCACGATTAGAAATGAAATGTCCTGTTGGTTTTCCATTTACACGGATAGCAAACGTTCGGTGGGAGAGGAACGCGTGAATTGCACGACAAAGCTGTAAGGTCATTCCAAGTGATGACATAGTATTGAGGATCGCTGTGTGGAGAATGTTGTCGTAGGCTTTCGTGATATCTGTTGCCACGACTGTGCGGACGAGACGACTATGAGATGAACAATATATTACTTCATTGGCAAAAAGTTGAAGACCATCTTCAGATCCGTAACCAGGTCGAAAGCCAATCTGTGAAGACGAATATTTGTGATGATGGTCAAGCCACCAGGATATTCGAATGGCAAGTAGCTTTTCGTACAATTTACAGATAGTTGGGGTAAGAGAAATCGGGTGTAGAGCACCAAGGGTTGTAGGTGGTTTTCCGGGCTTTGGTATGGGAACTACTACAGAATGTTTACAATCTGGTGGCATTTCACTGGAAATCCAGATTTCATTGAAAATTCTCAGAAGTGAGGTCAATGATTCACCTTCTAGATTGCGGAATAGTGTATAAGGAACACCATCATGACCGGGTGTGGTGTTTGGGCGGATGTCTTCAATCGCAGCGATCAGCTCAGCCATGGTGAAAGGGTTCGTGATCTTATCTTCTGGGAGATGGTTGTCGAGACTGAGTGGAACCGGTGCAGGTTGGCAGTCATAATTGGGGAAGAACTGAAGAGCTGCTTGCTTGGCAAATTCTTGCGGTGAAAGACGCAGGGCTATTCGAATACTCTCGGCGTAGTCTTTAACTGAGGGTTTTCTTTCCATTGGATGAAACACACGCCATAGGTGGCGGTTTCCGATCGGAGTACTTATGTGAGAACACCAGTCTGTCCAACGTTTGTGTAGAAGGTGCTTAGAATACCGACGGGCTTTAGCGGTTAGTTTATGAAGTTCTGCTATGGCAATATTATTGGACGGATGCTGACTGACGTATACGTCCATTTGCTTGCGCCGTGCCCAGAGGTTAAGGAGGTGAAGGTCAGGGTTTGGTTGGTCTTCATTGATGGTTGAAGACACGGTGTGCTGATTTAGAACTTGCATGAAAGTAGAAAGTGCCGAATTAGGAGTTATTGAGATGAGGCGAGCATCTGTACGTAGAGTATCCCAAGAAGTAATGTGAATTTTGCGGCGAATTTTACGTAGTGTGCTTGAGGTAAAATCGATTAGAATGGGGGAGTGGTCACTGTCCCAGGTGTCTGGTTCGCAATTCCAGCGAGGATTCCCAGGGCCTAGCCACCACGTAAGGTCCGGAGTCGACGCCGGTGCACGCGGGCGGGTACATGAGACGATTACAGGATCACAATGTGACACTGCGCATGGAAAAATGCAAGTTCTTTTGCAGTGACGTCCGCTACCTGGGTCACAATATTTCAGTGGAGGGAATCAATCCACTGCGGTCCAAAGTAAGGGCAATAACTGACGCACCTGAGCCCACCAATAGTACTGAGCTGAAATCATTCCTTGGAATGACAACCTTTTACTCAAAGTTCCTGCCAAACTTGGCAACAGTTGCTGCCCCGCTGTACGAGCTTCTGAAGAAATGAAAACGTTGGGAATGGACAGACATGTGTGTTCAAGCATTTCAGAAAACAAAAAACTTGCTCACGGACAGTCCGGTACTATCGTACTACGATCCAAAGCAACCCTTGGCTATGAGCTGCGATGCGTCACAGTATGGGCTCGGCGCAGTTATTTTTCACATACTTCCAAATGGCATGAAAAAACCTGTTGCTTTTGCGTCCAGGACGTTATCACAAGCGGAAAGGGGCTATGCCCACATCGAGCGAGAAGCGCTAGCGATAATCTTTGGCCTCAAAAAGTTTCATCGCTCTCTATATGGGCGAAACTTCACGTTGTTCACTGATCATCAACCATTGCTAGGCATCTTAGGCTCACAGAAGCTTGTTCCATCTTTGGCGGCGGCCCGAATGCAGAGATGGGCTTTGATCTTGGCTTCTTATCGTTACGACTTGAAATATCGGAAAGGATCTCAAATGCAAGTCGCAGATGCGCTCTCCAGACTGCCTGTTGCAGTGGGAACCAATATAGATCAGACATATACACTAGCCGTTTTCCAAACTATGCTACTGACGGCCAAAGATATTGCCAAATCGAGCAAGTATGACCGTACGCTCAGCAAGGTATACCGATATACACTGGAAGGATGGCCAGCACAAGTGCAAGATGCCGAACTTGTGCCGTACTATAGCAAACGCTCGGAGTTATGTCTCGAAGCAGGTTGCATCACGTGGGGGAACAAAGTTATTGTGTCCACAAAGTTGCAGGACTCTGTGTAAGGACTGCTGCACGAGGAACACCCTGGGCCGTCACGCATGACGATGCTCGCACGCAGCCTGCTATGGTGGCCAGGGTTAGACTCGGACATCGAAAAAACTGTAAAACGCTGCAGCATTTGCCAAGCAATGCAAAATACTGCTGCCCGTGCTTCACTCGAGCCATGGCCGTTTCCCGCCCGCTGCTGGCAGCGAGTACATGTAGATTTTTTTGAGTTTGAAAAAGCGACATTTCTCCTGTGTGTCGACTCGTTTTCAAAGTGGCTCGAACTGTTCCCTATGTCCTCAACTACCGCCGCAAAGACCATCGAGTGCTTGCGAAGTCTGTTTGCTGCTTACGGATTCCCTGAACAACCTGTTTCTGATAATGGCCCACAGTTTTCATCGCAGGAATTCCAGGACTTCCTCGATACATGTGGCATCCGACGCGCGTACAGCCCGCCATACCATCCGGAGTCCAACGGGGCAGCCGAAAGGGCAGTTCAAACGGTCAAGAAGAGCCTTCGCAAGCAGCTCCTCCACGACAGCAAGGGAGTTAACAGCATGATCGCTGCGGGAGAGACTGGATCACTTCTTGCTGGCGTATCGGACAACACCTAACACGGTCACAGGCAAGTCTCCCGCAGAACTATTCCTGAAGCGAACGCCGCGCACAAAGCTTTCATTACTAAAGCCGTCGTTTCGTGATGACATGGAGAAAAAGCAAGAAGTAGTAAAAAGGCAGCTTGATCAACGAAGATCGATTTTCCGTTCATTTAGGTAGGGCGACTTCGTATACGTGAAAACCGCCAGGAAAGAGAAGGTGTCATGGACGGAAGGGCGTATAGTACAGTCGAGAGCGATTTGAAGGTTATCGCAAGGTAGTTATCGCGCGAGCGTCGACTGGGAACATGAACAGCGCCATGGCCCAGAATTCTCTGCCGAGGCGAGGGGGGTATCAAGCCAGCTTCCCTCGCTCTTTTTGCTGTTCCTTCACCAGCCGTCACTCCCTGCTGGGACATGACTTCCTTTTTTTTTTTTACTTTGGTTTTGCGAACAGGCAGTGATCGTTGTGCGTACGACGTATTCTTCGGTATTATCTGAAATTGTGCACTTTATCGCAACAAATGGAAAGCTTAGAATAGGGAGAAAGGGCGGTGTGTTTGTCGCGGGGGAGGGGGGGGGGAGCGATGGTTGTTGTATGGAACAGCGAACGAGGGAGAGAATAGTGCGAAATCATGATTTTTCCTGTTCCAAATTTGGCCGCCAGGTGCCTGAAGTGCTCGGCTGGTCGACGCTCGCGCGATAACCTTCAAATTGCGCTCGACTGTACGGCAAATCAGCCCTGTGACCTACCTTGTAGAAACGCAGAACGTCGTCCGGCATGTTCATATTGATCATTTGCGTTCGCGAAGTTGTTTCCGACATGCAGGGTTGGAGACCGAGGCGATGGGTCCTAGATTACCCAGGACCAAGGACTCCGCACGCCATCAGGAGGCCTTCGCTGAACCCCAACAGGCGCATCATGAGGTGGACATGCCTGCCCTGAGGATACCCAGCACGGATGAAGATGGCTTCACCGCACGCCAGCAGGTGCATCCTGAGGTGGGCATGCCTGCACCTCCCCTTCTCGAAGATGCTACAAATCGGAACCCACCACCACTGGAAGAGCAGGAAGCGCTACCTCCAGCTGCCGACATCGGGGATCCTCGGACGCAAGCCTAAACTCATTCAGACTCTCAAACACCTCTGCGCAGAAGTCAGCGCACCCGAAAACCACCTGACCGGTACACTTCTCATGATTTCCGTCATTGAAACAAAGGATTAAAGACAATGATCTTGGGGGGAAGGAAGAATGTGATAGCGCGTGTGCATGACGCGCCACTTGCGAACTGACAGCAGCGGATAAGTAATCGCGCTAGCTATATAAGCGCGTCAAAGAACGAATAAACGTCATTCCTTATCCTGCACCTGGTCTGGGCTGTTTCTTCGAGTACGGCCAGCTCGGCTGCCGCCGCTACTACAATTACATGTCCCAATAAATTTTCACAGTTGATAGGAGCACTTCATTCTCCGTATCTGTCCTCGTCTCTGTGGTGCCACAACAAGATAAAAACAGATACCACTTCATGATCGAATAAGTCGGAATAGACTGATACAACATAATCATCAACACAGCGATCAAGAAAAACCAAATCAAGGACAGAACTGGATGAACTGCCTACACATGTAGGCTCATTCACAATTTGAGCGAGATTATTTTCAAACATGATATCAAACATATTGTAGGAATCATTTGCAGAGTCTGCTTTGGAAAGGAAGCGGTTCCACTCAATGCACGAAAAGTTGAAATCACCTACCAATATCATTTTGTATTTACTGTAATGCCTCATATGATCTCTCTATATACTGCATACAACACGAGAACATACCCAAATAGGTTCATCTTTAAGCCTAAACATTGAACGTCTTTAACATCTGGAAGAAGGCTTCTATGTCCAATTTTGTTATTACAGCTACACCACCGCCCTGGCTGGTCTGTCGTTACGATAAATTTTGAATGCTGGCGGAACTAGATCGTCATTACTGACTGCACTGTGCAACCAAGTTTCGGTAATGACGGTGATGTGTGGGTTGTAGGATAAACGAACTCCTTCAATTAGGCTTGTCTTATTTACAATACTCTGGGGATTTATATTTAGAAGCCTAACAAGCTTATTCGGGATGGGTTATGTGCAAGCTGCTTAGGGGGGGGGGGGTGAAATTAACTGGCGTTCTGTTTCGTCTCGTCCCAGACAAACACGTCACTGCCGATGTGCAATTTGTCGTGAACAAGAAACACTTTCTGGCCTTGTAAATTTTCGGTTTTTGTGCTCTTCCACAACATCTTCCGTCTATTTAAAGTAGCCGGCGAGTAATCGTTCTGAATAGAGATAGCTGAGCCTTTATGTTTGCTGCCATTATTAAAGAGTGGTGCTTTTTCATAGAAATCCTGAAAAAAGACGATAACCGGTCTTGCTGATGCCTTCTTATCTAGCCTATGAATGCGACCAATTGATACACAATTTACGCCAAGTTGTTCTTCAAATGTTTCTGTGATTAACAGGGCACGTTGTTGGGCTAGTCGGTCATACATACTTAAAAAAGGGGAATTGCGCTCTTCTCGTCCGTGTCTTTTTTAGCGCAATTCCCCTTTTTTAAGTTTCTGTGATTACTTTACACTTAAGATCGGATTCAGTTTCATTTGTTTCTTCGGTTATACCGTAAACCATAAGGTTAGAGCGCCTACTTTTATCTTCTAAATCTGTAAGCTTACGAGCTTGATGGCCTACAGAAGAATGGCATGTACGAAGCGCGTTTTCGAGAACTTCTAATTTCAAGGTTTTAGCTTTAAGTTCGGAAATGTGCTCTTCAATGCAAGTGAACTGAGCTCGAATGTCCGCAATCATGCCATCTGTTTTTGATTTCAGTTAAAGCATCTCTTCTTGCAGATAATTTTGTCCTTCTAGTGTCATTTGAAGTAATTCATTGTTGGAAATGGGACCAGTATTTAGTTCAACGTCCCCACATAAAAGGAGGTCAAGAACATGTAACACTCATACGCTATCACCAGACACCGTTGTGGGCACGGCAGGACAAGCAAAAAACGGCAGCCACTTTTAAAAGAACTAGTATACGAACCAACCTGTACAAAGTAAAGGAAGGGCTTCCTTAACGCCATACTCTCGCCAGGCCCACCGTGCCCAGTGAAGGTGAAGTGGTGAAGACAGTCCTTTAAGTAGACACCGGTCGGTGATGTAATGAATCCCACGGGAGGAGCGGTCGGCAGCATCACGGTTCTATGGCTGCCATGATGAAGTTGAAGATGTCCCGGATCATCGCCGATCGCGCAAATGTCAAGCTGTATTGTTGGCACGTGCAAGGAAGTTGGTTGATATAAGCACGATGGGTCACCGGCGCAGAAGCATTGCATCGACATTCCAGATAGGCATAGAAACCCAGTACAAAGTAAAAGAAAGGCTTGATTAACACCGTGCTCTCGCCAGGCCCACCGTGCCCACTGAAGGTGAACACAGGGCCTTTAAGTAGACACCGGTCGGTGACGTTATGAATTCCACGGGAGGAGCGGTCGGCATCGTCACGGTTCCATGGCTGCCATGATGAAGTTGAAGATGTTCCGGATCATCGCCGATCAAGCAAATGTCAAGCTGTATTGTTGGTACTTGCAAGGAAGTTGGTTGATATAAGCACGATGGGTCAATGGCGCAGAAGCATTGCATCGACGTTCCAGATAGGCATAGAAACCCAGTACAAAGTAAAAGAAAGGCTTGATTAACACCGTGCTCTCGCCAGGCCCACCGTGCCCACTGAAGGTGAAGCGGTGAAGACAGGGCCTTTAAGTAGACACCGGTCGGTGACGTCATGAATTCCACGGGAGGAGCGGTCGGCAGCGTCACGATTCCATGGCTGCCATGATGAAGTTGAAGATGTTCCGGATCATCGCCGATCAAGCAAATGTCAAGCTGTATTGTTGGCACGTGCAAGGAAGTTGGTTGATATAAGCACGATGGGTCACCGGCGCAGGAGTATTGCATCGACGTTCCAGATAGGCATAGAAAGAAACCCTGTACAAAGTAAAAGAAGGGCTTGATTAACGCCATGCTCTTGCCAGGCCTACCGTGCCCTATGTACTATGTTGGCTACAGTTGAAATTACAACTCGAAAATTAATAGCAACACCTTTCATAAACACGCCATATGCCAAGTACCTAAAAAATCATTTCACAGTTAATTGTGATACTTCTTTCTGCGCTTTAATGGTAGCGCGGCCACTTATTTGCTTTATTGGATAAAATGAAACATAGAGGCTAGAATAAAAACACAATGCATTTTTATAGTCACCTAAATGAATAATTTGAAAAACAAAAAACATCGAACCATAGCAGTTGTAATTAAAGTTTAGAACGTCATTCCATTCAGCATTACGTCCCTCTCAAACATTGCGTCTGCTCTAAAAAAAATCACGTGCCATCAAAACATGTACCTCCCACGACAATCGAAATACTCATGCGTTTGTTGCAGCATAATAAGCTCCGTGGCTAGATATACAGCGATTTTGTAAGGATCCAGATATCGCCATCAACGTGAAATTTATGTACGTTTTCTGTGCAATAATGAAGAAATAAATCATTTAAGAAAAAGCAGAATACGGAACAAACCTTCCGTTATATGTCCGCAAATGGTACCTGAACGTGATCGCAAGTTCCGCTCGAGAAGGGATCGGCTCCCGCACGACATGCAGTTTTGTCAGAGGTTCTTCCAGAAGCGAGTGCAGTTCCCCGAACTTCTTAGGGGTCATCCTGTAATATTTCTTGAAATAGGCTGGGTCCCCTAACATAAGCACTTGCATCTGCAGACAACAAATTAACTACAGTATGAGAACACAAGCAGAGTACGAACCGTAGAACATGAACTCACCCCCGTGTAAAATTCCGATTCCTGCTTTCTGTTGAGCCAATAGGCTTCGTCCACCACTGACTCGGAGTAGGAGCATTCATTAGGGCGTGTCTCTTCTTTAGCAGAAAATACTACGCCAATATCAGAAGGTACCGACGACTGCAATCATTCGCTGGTTACAATCATTCACCGCAGCCATGGCCTAGTGGTTAGAGCACCCGTCTCGGCTGCGGGAGGTGGTTAGTTCGATACCCACCGCCGGACACCCACCGGTAAAAATGGGTACAAGCGCCCCCTGGCTTGGCGCTCGGCTTTTCTAGGGGTGTTTGCTTGGGAGAGATATATTGCAACAAGATTTGCCGAGATAGGTGGTTCATAATGAAAGTGTGTTAACTGCGCGAAAAAGTAGGACAACAGGAAGAAACACATACGACACTTAGAAGCGCAGACTGTCAATTTTCGTTGAGAGTCTGCGCTTCTAAGTGCCGTATGTGTTTCTCCCTGTTGTCCTACTTTTCCGCGCAGTTAACACACTTTCTTGGGAGAGGCTTAGTAAACCCTTCTGCGCCGTCCCTCCCCGGTGGGCCCAAACCCAGTTTCGAACCTTGCAGCCTGCAAAGGTGGTTCATGTTCGTCTTGCAAAGGTAGCCAAGTGTCCGCTTCGCCGTTCTCCTCATCGGCTCCGCGATTTCTTCTTTCTAGGAGCACCTTCGTTTTTTCGAGATGACAGAGAAGATCGAGGAGCGGGCGTGTATTGCGCGTATGTTCCATTACGGGCGGGAAACGTCGCAAAGCGCGCTAAACGAGGCACTGGCTAGCAGACGCTCAGCCAGAGCCCAACTGTTGCACACATTTGCGTGCAAAAGTAAAAACAAAAATATTGTTACATTGTTACATGGATGCCATCCAGCCGGACCCCGACAAAATTCGCGCTGTAAGTGATTTTCCTATACCGAAATCTAGCAGCGACTTGCGAAGCTTCCCTGGTCTTTGCTCATATTTCCCGCGATTTGTACCAAACTTCGCGGAAATCGCCCCTCCACTCACGCAGCTTCTGAAAAAAGAGGTCTCCTTTTCCTAGGGCCACGAACAACCGGTCGCCTTCGTCGCTCTTATTGCCCACCTCATCGTTGCGCCAGTGTTGGCTCACTTCAATCCGTCAGCGCCCACAGAAATACGCACCGACGCATGAGGTCATAGAATTGGTGCCGTTCTCGCACAACGTCAGCTCGGCTCCCCTCGCGTCATCGCCTATGCCAGCCGACTCCTCTCCGCGGCCGAGCAGAATTAGTCCATCACTGAACGTGAGTGCTTAGCCCTAGTTTGGCTCATTACGAACTTCCGCCCTTACTTGCACGGGCGGCCATTCACAGTTGTCACTGACCACCACGCATTGTGCTGGCTTTCCACACTGAAAGACCCTGCCGGCCGCCTTGTACGTTGGGCCTTGCACCTTCAGGAGCACAATTTTTCAGTAGTTTATAGATCTGACCAGTTGCATCGAGACGCCGATTGCCTGTCCCGTCATCCAGTCGACCCGCCAGGTCAACTTAAATATGACAATGACGCTGGCGTGCTATTTCTGACTTTTCCCACATTCACCGTGAGCAACGCCAGGACTCTTAGCTTCGTGAAATTATCAATCGCCGAAGCGCCGATCGCCATGACCCTTTCGTTTGTGCTCTACGACGGCACCTTATACCAGAACAATATGCGACCTGATGGCCCCGACCTACTACTAGTAGACCCTCAGCACCTACGCCCAGCCGTCTTGAACAGCTTCACGACGCTCCCCCAGCGGGTCATCTAGGCGTCTCTCGCATATACGACAGTGTGCGCCGTCGGTTCTTTTGGCCAGGGCTATACCGCGCAGTCCGCCGCTACGTGGCCTGCATGTGACCGCTGTCAACGCCGGAAAAAGCCATTAGTTTTACCAGCTGGACTTCTGGAGCCTATCGACATCCCCATAGACCCATGGACATTCTAGGGCCTTTTTCAATGTCCGCATCGGGGAACAAATGTATTGCGGTGGCCACTGATCAAACCACGCGCTACGTGGTCACACGAGCAATACCAACCAGTTGTGCAACTGATGTCGCTGCTTTCCTCCTGAACGACGTTATATTCGTCCATGGAGCTCCCCCTACAACTGCTCACCGACCGTGGCCGCTGCTTTCTTGCGTGTATAGTCGACGAGATCTTACGATTGTGCAACGTTTGTCATTCTTTCACGACTGCCTATCATCCACAGATGAACGGGCTTACTGAACGCCTTAACCGGACATTAACTGACATGCTGTCTATGTACGTTTCTGATGACCACCGCGACGGGGACATAACGCTGCCATTTGTGACATTTGCATACAATTCGTCGCGTCACGACATTACCAGCTACTCTCCCTTCTATCTTCTATACGGCCGTGAACCTCTGCTTCCTTTTGACAGCCTGCTCCCTTCTGTCCCCACTGCCAGCTCATATGCTCGTGACGCCATAGCCCGAGCTGATGCTGACCGCGTTGTTGCTCGCAACCGACTCGCAGCCTCGAACACTCCCAGAAACGTCGCTATGATTCCTGTCATCGCAACACCCAGTATTCTTGCGGCTCTGTCGTGCTACATTGGACCCCAGCTCGCCGCGTTGGCTTCTCGCAAAAACGTTTGCCCCGTTATACAGGACCCTACCGTATTTTACGACAAGTGACTCCAGTGACATACGGAATTGAGCCCTTGCACCCCGCAACGCCTACTTCTACACCACGCACCGAGACGGTCCATGTTGCACGCCTCAAGCCGTACTACACGGACCCTGGTTTGGACGCTAGTACGCACCGGGACAGTGCTTTTCAGCCGGCATGTTACATTAGGCGGTGCATGAACTGATATCTGCATAAGGACGGAAGAAGAATCTCGTGAGCTTGGTGAAGACGATGCTCGAGCAGTGTCGGTTGGTGCCCGGTTGACTCTGCCGTGTTTCTGTGTGCTGTGTGCGCTGTCATCTGGGACTAATCTCTTGGCCTTACCTTGCTGCATATCAATATGTATCTTGTACTTTGTATTTTAATAAAATGACCCAAAATAGATACAATATCGCTAGTTCTACATTTATTATTAGTAAAATATGCCGGTGCCGCTTGCGCCGCACCGACAAAAATCACAGGCGCCGCAAGCACGTGAAATGACTGTTGCGGCCGCAACGACACTGCGACTGGAATGAAATTTTTCGTCTGAAACGGCCTTGCTTTGGTCAGTGCTCGCGTAAACAATGGCGTACTCAGGGAAACCAGGTTTTCGCTGAGCGAGAACGGCACCGATGCCGCTGGCGTCCGTGTGCAGTTCTTTTGGAGCGCAGGGGTCAAAATGAAGCAGTGTCGGAGAGGACGTGACAAAGCGGCGGAAGGTGATGAACGCTTCGTCGCATGCAGGTGACCAGGCAGGCAAGTCTGGGCTCCTAGCAAGAAGCTGCGTCAAAGGGGCAATATTGTCGGCAAAATTTCGCACGAAGCGGTGGAATTAGGAAAAAGCCCCATAAAGCTGCGCAGTTCTTTCAATGAGCGGGGCCTGGGAAATTCCGACATTGCACGAAGCTTGGACACCGTCCTTGGACACGACGTAGCCTAGCGTGCAAACCGGCACATTCTTTAAATTGAGCAGCGGACCTGCATCGCTCAGACATCGAAGAACACTCTCGAGGCGAAGAAGATTTATTTATTTATTTAGCAAATACTGCCGGCCTGTGTCAGAGGCCTTAGGCAGGAGTGGGGTACAAACATCCTGGTAAAAACAAGATGAACATTACAACAGAAGCAGGAAAGAGTAAGAATCAAAACCAGAGCATGCCACACAAAACCGAGTGCAGAGGCAGAGAGTTGACAAACGAAGTCTAAGTTGACAACGAACAAAGGCATTCAACTTGGCCCAAAACGGGGGAACATAAGAGCCCTATGCTTCATTAAGAGCTTGTAAAAATAGATTCACGGATTCGCAATTGACCCGGATTCGAACCCGACCTCGGCGGCTGCGTTTCGATGGAGGCGAAACAAAGAGGCGTCCGTGTGCTGTGCGATGTCAGCGCACGTTAAAGATCCCCAGGTGGTCGAAATTACTCCGTAGCCCTCCACTACGGCACCTCTTTCTCTCTGTCCACCTTCACTCCTACCTTCCTCCATTCCCTTACGGCGCATGAACTGGGTTCAGGTGTCCACAGAAGCAAGTGTGACAGATACTGCGCCTTTCCCTTCCCGTGAACCAATTATTATTATTATTATTATTCGCAATTGACAATGTCTGCGGCAATGTCTGTTGACAATGAACTATTCCATTTAGTGACGGTATGGGGAAAGAAGGAGTATTTAAAAACATTTGTTTTACACGAAAACGCGGCGACTCTTAGGATGGTAGGAGCGTGTAGGGCGACGAGAAGTGTGCTCAACTAAATTCCTTCCTCTATTTTTATTTCACTGTGATAAAATAAGTGGAACAAATTTAATTTTTCGCGATGACGACGCAAGGCCAGTTCTTCAAGACCTGCGGTTTTCAGTAGGGCAGTTGAAGAAACTTTCCAACTGTAACAATTAAATATAAACCTGGCTGCTTTGCGTTGGATATTTTCTAATTTAAGTTTGTTAGTTTCGGTCCAAGGGTCCCACACTGTTGCAGCATATTCCAATATTGGCCTAAGAAATGTTTTATAAGCTAAAAGTTTTATTTCTTGTGCGGATTGTGCCAGCGTTCTTCTCAGATAGTGTAGTTGTCTTAAAGCTTTTTTTCTATATACGATATGTGCTCGTTCCATCGAAGATCAGAGGTTAAGGATTCCTAAGTACTTAAAAGTGCTTACAACTAAGAGGGGTTCATTGGCTATGCGGTATGTAAAACTTACAGGATTCTTTTTACGTGTCACAGTCATTGCTACAGTCTACTTGGAATTTAGAGTCATTTGCCACGTGGAGCACCATTTTTCTATTGCAGATAAAGAATCGTTTAAGAGGAGGTGTCGTCAGGGCTACTAATTTCTTAATAAATTATACAATCATCTGCAAATAGTCGTATTTTAACATGCACGTTTTGAACTATGTCATTAATAAATACTAAAAAGAAAAGGGGCCCCAAGACTGAGCCCTGCGGAATACCGGATTCTACTGGAAAGCATCAGAAAGGATACCATCAATAACCACACTTTGACGTCTCTGCGAAAGATAGGCTTCAATCCATGAGAGAAGACAATCGTATTTGAGTATAGGTTTTAACTTCTGCAGTAATTTCCGATGGAGACACACGGTCAAACGCCTTCTCGAAATCAAGAAAAACAATATCAACTTGATTATGGCTATCTAGTGCTGCCGCTAAATCGTGAACTGTTGCAATAAGCTGTGTTATGGTGGAGAGAACGCGGCGGAACCCGTGCTGATTATTATTCTCCTTGAGAAAGTTAGTCAAGTGCTTGCTGATGATATGTTCAAGCAGTTTTACCGAAGTGCACAAAAGGGAAATCGGCCGGAAGGAAGAAGGTGCTGATTTGTTTTGTTCTTTAGGAATCGGAGTGATTTTTGCAAGTTTCCAATCACACGACAATTCAGAGCGTTCTAGAGATTTTCTAAACATTAAAGTTAAGTATTTTGCGCACGATTCCGCGTATCGTACTAGAAAGGTGTTGGGTATTTCGTCAATCCCTGGCGACTTCTTTACGTCTAAGTTAAGCAAGAGAACTAGCACACCTTCCTCTGTTATACAAATGTCACTGATTGGAGACAAATTGTCAAAAGAAGAACATTGTGGGATACAGCCGTCTTCGTGCGTAAATACGGAGCTGAAGTACTGGTTGAGCGCCTGTGCTCTTTCTAACTTATCGTCCATAATTGCAGTATCTGCAGAAAGACCAAGAATCGATTTCTTGCGTGGCGCGAATTATCGCCAAAACTTGCTTGGAGAAGAAACAAGGAAGTTTTTCAAACGAACCGTGTAGAAATGATGTTTAGCCTTACTGATAGCGTTCCGAAACGACAGGCGTAGCACGGAAATCTTATCGGCAGTCCGCGAAGAAGGACGTTTTGAGTGTTGCTGTCTCGTTTTCTTTACTTTACGTCGAAGATGCGCGATATCTTTTGTCATCCATGGATTACTACTGCGCAAAAGTTTCCGTTTTCTTGGTACAAACTCACGTATACATTGGTGAACTAAGTAAGATGGGATGGAAAGTCCTTCGAGAAGATGACAACATCGTCTAGGTAGCAGAGGCAACTCTACCATTTCAGCCCCCGTAGGATGTTGTCCATCACGCTCTCAAAAGTGGCTGAAGCGCTGCACAAACCAAATGGCATGACGTTGAATTCATAGAGTCCGTCTGGCGTGACGAATGTGGTTTTCTGACAGTCATCCTCAGCCGTTGGCCAATAACCAGAGTGGAGGTCCAGCGTAGAAAAATTTTCAGCTCCTTGCAGACAGTCAAGGGTGCCATTAATACGAGGTATAGGATAAACGAGGATAGTCGATGCAGAATCGAATCGTCTTGACGGGGAATACCTATGGGCTATGATAGGGCTGCATTACTTCGCGCCCGAGCATATCACTCGGTCATCGATGATGCCGCGTTCGGCGGCTGAGACGCGGTAGTGGTGGTGGCGTAGAGGTGCATAGGCACCGGTGTGGATGTGGTGGCGGACTGCGGTTGTACGTCCCAGCGAAGTTTGGGGGCGGAGTCGAAGGAGGCGTGAATTGTTGGAGCAAAGCGACAAGCTTGTTGTACTGGGTAGTGGGCAGAAAGGCGTCGATAGAACGGTTAAAAACGTGAGATGGCATCGAGTCTGTGACTCCAATAAAAGTGAGGGCGTTAATATGAAGCGGTCTAGAGTCATGAAGAACAGTAGAGGCGTCGGCGGGAACAATGATATTAACAAGCGATTCTTCACGAAGTAAAGTTGCGTGAAAAGGAAGCTGGTTGGCGACTTACGCTATTACCACCAGAAATTGTCAGCACGGCGGGAGCAGCACATGTTTGCGATTGGCACAACGATCAGAAGGTGTGTACACGACAATAGCGTCAGCGAAGTTGGCACAAGTGACAGGCACAAGAACAGACGGGAAAACAGGGACGTCGGTGTCGTCGGCGGCGAGGAGAAGCGCTGCAGTAGCAGGAGGTGCTTGCACGATACTGTCACAAAGTGGCAAGAAATCAACGTGAGTACGAGCAGAGTCGATGATGGCGTGATGTTTAGACAAAACGTCGCATCCGAGAATTACTTCATGAGAGCAACGCGCGAGAACAATGAATTTAATGGTGCAAGAGATGCCTTGTATGATGAGCCGGGCGGTACACTCAGCCGGGGGTCGAATTTGTTCTGCACTAGCTGTTCGCAGCGAAAAATCTGGGAGCGTCGTAGTCCATTTCTGAAGGTTTTTGGTACAGATTGCGACTAATCGCGGACACCGTCGCACCTGTGTCAACAAGGGCATAAATAGGAACACCTTCGACAAAACTTCAATAATATTGACAGGGCTTGACATGGTTGCTATGGATGAGGCTACCAAGATAAAGTACATAATGAAGGGCATTGATGTAGATGCATTTCACATGCTGTGGGCAAAGAGCCCAACCGCAGTGGTCTCAGTATACAACCTTTGCAAGAGTTTCAATGAAATGCTCAAGCAACGCCTCTGCACTCGTCGCTCTCCCGCACCTGCTGCGTCCATCTGTGGCCTGGCTGTGAGTAGTGACATTTTGGCTCACATCAAAGATTTTGTTCGAGATGAGGTCTCCCGACAGCTTGGGCTTTTGTCTGGTCCACGCCCGTCGACTACAGCCCAGCTACTTACCCCTGCGATCCTACACACCATCACGCAGGAGGTTGTCGATGCACTTCCCAGTTTTGGCCAGCCAGCGCCTGTCACACCACATGTCGACCCTGTTCCACTGCAGCCCACACCCCGGCCTTGCTGCACCATTAAGTTACAACCCCCCTGTGGTCGTGCCGCCACTACCTGTACCAGTACAAATGCCTCCCACATATGCAGAAGTGACCGCCCGCCCTCCGCCGCCACAGTCTTTTGCGTACGTGCCGACAATGGCGCCACCGACTATCGCTCCACTGTACCTATCAACGACGCCTCCATACAATCCTTGGCGCACGAATGACAACCGGCCTATCTGCTATGCCTGCGGTATTCCAGGCCACGTCGCCCGCCTGTGCCGTCGTACTCTGCGTTCTGCCCCTGCACGCACTATGGTTGACAGCAATTATCAGTACGACACTTTGCGCCCACCTTCGGGGACACCTCCAGGGCAGCCGCACAGCTCATCGGGCCGACAGAACATTGCCTTGCACCGCTCGCCGTCCCCTCGCCGTCGGTCCTTGTCGCCAATGCGGCGTCGCAGAGTGACACAAGACTCGGAAAACTATCAGCCGCAGTTCCTGGGGCACGAACTGCGCACATTTCGCCTACCACAAGTCCTCGTCTGTCTCCACCGAACATTCTCGAAGATTTGTCGACGGTATTCGTGCCCTTGCACTCGTCGATACCGGGACCACTCTGTCAGTCATTAGCGAAAGTGTTCGCCGCTCGTTTCATAAAGTCACCACCCCGCCTTCTGGACTTTCTCTTCGCACTGCCAGCGCCGATTCCGTTCGTCCGTCTGCTGCTTGCACTGCACGTGTAGCTATTGCGGACGTCTTATACGTTGTCGAGTTTTTAGTGCTTGCGTCCTGCTCGCATGACTTAATTCTTGGCTGGGATTTCCTTTCCCGCCACCATGCGGTTATTGACTGCGCCCGCGCCCACGTCGCCTTCTCTGTGCTCTGTGATGCGGTTCTTGACCATTCGCCATCTTTTTCTTGCGTCAAACATGTTGTCGCCGACGACACCGACATTCCGCCCAACTGTGCTGTGATTGTCTCCATGTGAGTACCGTTTTCTTTCGATGCAACTGTTCTTTTTGCGCCTTCTCCCATATTTGCCTCTCGCCGTCACCTCCTTCTTCCCTTTGCTATCATTGATATTAACCGCGGCGCCGCTGACATAGTTGCTGTGAATGTCTCCACCGCTGTGGTCCCGCTACTTCGTGGAGAATGCCTTGGTCATATTGAAGTTGCTGACCTCATCTCGCCGTTTGAGGTTGATGGGTATCTACCACAGAGTGCCCACGTAGCCTCCGTAACGCCGATTACTGAGTCTTCCGATATACCAAGTTGGGACCTTTTTCAATTGTCTGTGGCCAGTGACTTCGACCCGACTCACCGTGAACAACTGTTTGCTCTCCTCAACCAGTTCCGTTCTTCGTTTGATGCTCAGACGACTTCCTTGGGCCGTGCGACTGAGGTTGTTCACCACATCGACACCGGCACTCATGCCCCTCTTCGCCAGCGCCCTTACCAAGTTTCGCCCACAGAGCGCCGTGTTATTGTTGACCAAGTCGACGACATGCTACAACGGGGTGTAATTCAGCCTTCATCTAGTCCGTGGTCGTCTCCTGCGGTACTCATGAAAAAGAAGGATGGCTGCATAAGATTTTGCGTTGACTACCGCCGTCTTAACAAAATTACTCGTAAAGACGTATACCCACTACCCCGCATTGACGACGCCATCGATTGTTTACAAGGAGCTGAGTTCTTTTCCTCCCTGGACCTGCGTTCTGGCTATTGGCAAGTCCCTATGGCTGAGTCTGACCGACCCAAGACAGCCTTTGTTACCCCTGATGGACTACATGAGTTCACTGTGATGCCGTTTGGTCTTTGCGACGCTCCTGCTACATTTGAGCGAATGATGGACAACGTATTACGCGGCCTCATGTGGAAGATTTGTCTTTGTTATTTGGATGACATCGTCGGTTTCTCTCCCGATATTTTCGACGCACCTCGTGCGCTTGCACCAAATCCTGAGCTGTCTCACTGGCGCCGGTCTCCAACTTAACCTGAAGAAATGCCGTTTTGGCGCCCGCAAGCTGACAATACTGGGTCATGTCGTGTCCAAGGATGGCGTCCTGCCCGATCCGGACAAACTACGTGCGGTCACTGAATTCCTGTAACCGATGTCTGTTAAAGAGCTGCGCAGCTTCCTATGCTCATATTTTCGCAGTTTTGTCCGCAATCTCGCTACCATCATTGCAGCGCTTATAAAATTGCTGAATGGTGCCGCCGACTTGTCTACATGGACCCCACTCTGCGACGGTGCTTTCACTACGCTCCGACGTCTACTAACTTCACCGCCCATTCTCCGCCATTACGACTCATCCGCTCCTACAGAGGTGCACACTGACGCCAGCGGCATCGGCCTCGGTGCTGTCCTCGCTCAACGTAAGCAAGGCTTTTCCGAATATGTGGTTGCTTACGCTAGCCCAGCGCTAACGAAAGCTGAATCTAACTACACCGTCACAGAAAAGGAGTGTCTTGCAATCGTGTGGGACCCTTCTGGGCGCCTCGGCCGCTAGTCTCTTCGCCTTCAAGACTTTGACTTTGAAATGATATATCGATCGGGACGCAAACACTCCGACGCTGACGCCTTGTCACGCTCGCCGCCGCCTTCTCCTGCACCCTCGCACTCGATATCCGAACCCTCCGTTGCAGCCCTCACCTCCGACGACCTGCCTTTTGAACAACGCCGGGATCCCTCGATATCTTCGCTCCTAGACGTCCTCACCGCGTCCTCAACGTCTTCATTCCCACGAGCCCTTCGTCGCCAAGCTTCCCATTTTACGATCCGGGGCGGTCTGCTGCATCGCAAAAGCTATCGCCCGGATGGTCGCCAATGGCTCTTGGTCATTCCCCGCCATTTTCGCACAGACATTCGTGCCCATCACCATGCCGATCCGCAAAGCGCACATGCTGGTCTGTTGAAGACATACGAGCGTCTTTGCCAGCGGTACTATTGGCGGGGGATGTACAACTTTTTCCGCCGCTATATTCGGTTCTGTACTGCTTGTCAGCAGCGGAAATCGTTTCCGCGCCACTCCGCCGGCCAATTACAGCCATTGCCTCGTCCAGCGCGACCCTTTGATCGTGTTGGTATCGACCTCTATTGTCCCCTTCCATCTTCGACATCAGGCAACCGCTGGATAATAGTCGTCATGGATCACTTCACTCGCTACGCGGAGACTGCAGCCCTGCCTACGGCTAGTGCTCGTGACGTCGCCTCCTTCATCTTGCGTCACTTCGTTCTACGTCACGGGGCTCCTCGTGAACTTCTCAGTGACCGCGGCCGCACCTTCCTATCTCAAGTGGTCAGCGAGCTGTTGAAAGCTTGCCAAACAATAAATCGAACCACCACAGCTTACCATCCTCAAACCGACGGCCTCACACAAAGGTTTAACCGAACGCTTGGTGACATGCTCGCCATGTACGTTTCTTCTGACGCGTCTAATTGGGACCAGGTGCTTACATATATCACCTATGCCTATAACACAGCGTCTCAGGCAACGACTGGATTTTCCCCATTCTTTCTCCTATACTGTCGTGAGTCTTCCTGTCTACTGGACACCATACTTCCTTACCACCCGACAGTTCAGAGTACACTTCTCTTTCTGCTGTTGGCCGTAATGCTGAGCAGTGCCGTCAGTTGGCGCGCTCATTCACGTCGTACATTCAAGATCTTCGCCGACATGAGAGCGATCACGGAAAGCCCGCTGCTGACTTTCCTACCAACACCCTCGTTTGGCTGTGTGTTCCGGCTGATTCCAAATTCTCTGCAAAGTATAATGGCCCTTATCGTGTATTAGAGCGTACATCACCAGTTAACTACGTCGTGGAGCCGGCAACGCCTTCTTCAGACCATCGTCGCCGCGGGCGAGAAGTCGTTCACGTAAGTCGGCTTAAGCATTACTACGACCCCCTTGTCATACCCTCGCCCTAAGTCACCAGGATGGCTCCGTCTTTCCGCCGGGGCAATTGTAAGGAAGATGATGATACAGCGCCGAAGCTAACGACGATGAAGACGCCGATCAGCTGGCGCGCACACTGAGAGCTCGGACCGCCTTGTTCGGACGATATTGTGCCTCGCTCTACGATCGCCTTGTGCCACCGGTCGCCGTCTCCAGTCCTCCGAATAACCCCCAACAAACCCATCTTCAATATATATATATATATATATATATATATATATATATATATATATATATATATACCTCAGTAATCTGCGATTTGCTGATGACATTGCCTTGCTAAGCAACTCGGGGGATGAACTGCAAATAATGATTGATGACCTAGACAGAAAAAGTAGAAAGGTAGGCTTGAAAATCAATATGCAGAAGACTAAGGTAATGTTCAACAGCCTCGGGAAGGAACAGCAGTTTACATTAGGTAGCGAAATACTGGAAGTAGTAGGCGAATATGTTTACTTAGGACAGGTAGTAACCTCAAATCCGGACCATGAAAAGGAAGTAACAAGAAGAATAAGATTGGGATGGAGCGCATTTGGCAAGCACTCGCAGATTATGACTAGCAGCTTACCGGTATCGCTCAAGAGGAAAGTATACAACAGTTGCATCTTGCCTGTACTCACTTATGGGGCTGAAACGTGGAGGCTAACCAAGAGAGTTCTACTTAAGTTGAGGACAACCCAGAGGGCTATGGAACGAAAAATGGTAGGGGTAACATTAAGAGATAGAAAGCGTGCAGAGTGGGTCAGAGAAATAACTCAAGTTACCGACATTCTAGTGGAAATTAAGAAGAAGAAATGGACATGGGCAGGACATGTAGTGCGAAGAGAGGATAACCGATGGTCACTGAGAGTAACAAATTGGATTCCAAGGGAAGGAAAGCGTAGCAGGGGGCGGCAGAAAGTTAGGTGGGCGGATGAGATTAAGAAGTTCGCAGGGGTCAAGTGGATGCAGCTAGCACAGGACCGGGTTAAGTGGAGAAATATGGGAGAGGCCTTCGCCCTGCAGTGGGTATAATCAGGCTGATGATGATGGTGATGATGATGACATATATATATATATATATATATATATATATATATATATATATATATATATATATATATATATATATACTTGCGATAAAAGACGTTCTTGGCTGCAGAGGAAATAAATAGCAAAGATGCTTAACACTTCATTTATTCGTCGTCGACGTTTCGACCGGTGTCCGGTCTTTCTCAAGAGTGTAGGTACATTGCTTGAGTTTCAATTTTAAAGGCTTGAAAATAGTACGGATGCAGAAAAGAAGGAACAACCCCGCCCCTCACACACACACACACACACACACACACACACACACACACACACACACACACACACACACACACACACACACACACACACACACACACACACACACACACACACACACACACACACACACACACACACACACACACACACACACACACACACACACACACACACACACACAAAAATATATATATATATATATATATATATATATATATATATATATATATATATATATATATATATATATATATGTATATATAGCACTGTATAGATTTTTCCGTCCCTTTTACACAATGCCTCATGGCCCTGTAAGGTATTCGAAATAAAAATATCGTAACGGATGAAATGGTTTTAATACAGGTGAACTTCGTATGAAGGACGGATGCACACGGCTCAAAAATCCCGGATCAGTCTGCGCGCGCCTCGCTTCCTCCGCTTCTTCGTCTGCTGCTTCTGCTGCTTCTCAGTGTGCCGCTACGCTGCGTAACAATTCCCCCGGGCAAACGATTCTCATCCTTTAGAAGATTAGGTAGATCGAAGATAGCAGCGCTTTATGCGAACCACGTGAACAACTTGTGTCTTGCGGATTCGGCGGTTACCCACCGTGACTTTGGTGATAACGTAATTCACGTCATTCAGTTGGTCCAACACGACGAAGGGGCCATCGTACTTGCAGAGGAACTTCTCATATAATCATCGCTTGCGAATTGGCGTCCAAAGCGAGACGTAGTCTTTAGGGTAGTAAGCAACTGCACGATGATGCAGATGTTCTTTCGAGCGGCTTTGAGAAGCCAGTGTCCGTAAGCGGGCTATACGACGGGCTTCTTCGGCACGGCATAGTATCTGGGAAACAGACGCATTGTCGTTGGGAGACAATGGGAAGATGGTGTCTAAGAAAAGCTTCTGCGGATCCGGCCTGATACCATATCCTCGTTGACGAGGAACCCAAGAACTAAAGTTTGTCGCTCTCCAAAATGGCACTTCAAATTCAAAATGAGGCCCGGTTCGCCAACGCATTCAAGAACTTTATGGAGCCTCTCACTGTGCTCTTGGAAGGTCTTTCCAAAAATGATAACATCATCAAGGTAACACATGCATATTTCCCATTTGAGGCCACGAAGGATAGTGTCAATAAATCGCTCGAACGTCGCGGGAGCGTTGCACATACCAAAGGGCATTACATTAAATTCGTATAAACCCTCTGGTGTTACAAGAGCAGTCTCACGGTCGGATGGATGTAGAGGAATTTGCCAATAGCCAGATCGCAAATCAACAGAGGAGATATATGACGCCGAATGCAGACGGTCGAGAGCGTCATCAATGCGAGGTAACGGGTATACGTCTTTCTTTGTTGCCGCATTCAAACGACGGTAGTCTACACAAAATCGCCAAAACGTGTCTTTTTTTTTCGCACCATGATCACAGGTGCGGCCCACGGACTGGAAGATTCTCGGATGATTCCTTTGTGTAGCATTTCGTCCACCTGTTCTTGAATTATCTTGCGCTCTGCCGGGGAGACTCTGTAAGGTTTTTGGCGAATAGGGGGTGCGCTTCCTGTGTTAACTTTGTGCTGTAGCCGAGAAGCTGGGAAATGGCTACCCGATCCATTTGAGGCAAAGTCGAACACTTGGGCATGAGTTGTCAAAATGTCTTGAAGAATATGACGTCCACTAGATGGGAGCGATTTGTTGACCATGCCCTCAAACTCAGCAAAATATTCAACTTGTCGTTCACGGCTCATCTGCAATCGGAAATAATTCCAACGGTATGAGTCACATAATTCTCAAATCTCGCGAGTGTCAAACCAGGAGGAAGACGAACAGGCTCCTCTGATACGTACGCTGACAGCCCAGAGGTATGCGCGACCTTCCTCCGCCTCCACGACGGAACGTGGCACCAAAATATTTTTTTTACGCTTCATTCGAGACATTTCGCTCGAGGACTATTTAATGTTTACCCCTGAAGGGTAAACTGTTTATGTTTACCCCTGAAAGATGACTTCACGGGGAGAAACGTCGCCGTCATCGCAGGCAGCAGCACGTCTTCCTTCAAAGCGAGAACTCCTTGATGACTCTGAGACATGTTATCTACTAATGCGGGGATAATGTTCGGCTGCAAACAAATTTCACCGCCACTAAAGTCTAAAGTCGCACCACACTCGCGCAAAAAGTCAACATTCAAGATAACGTCATGCGTGGGACGTCTCAATACAACGAATTCTGTCCTATAGCACTCGTCACAACTGAAACTGAGCACAGGCCAACCGGAACTAAAGTTTCACCCCCAATTCCACAAAACGTAGTGTTTTTGTCCCACACAAACTTAACTTTCTGTCGAAGACGGTTCTTAAATGAAAGGCTCATAACTGACACAGCGGCACCAGTGTCAACAAAAGCATCCGCTTTAACATTGTCTACACACACTGACACTTTGTTCATTAGCATGACGATAGGTAGAGGTATGCGTGAAATTGACCGTCCGGCGACCTTTCCTCCATCGGTCGCACCACCTAGTTTCCCAGCGGTGGAGAAACAAAGCGGCGACGTGGGGATGGCGAACGGGGTTTTGCTGCGGTAGGGGAGTGATTCTGCGGTCGGACACAGGGGAGTCATTCCGTGCGTGGCGTCATAAAATCGGAATTCAATGGGAGAAAGGGCTGCGTGGCTAACTTAGGCATCATCATCATCAGCCTGACTATACCCACAGAAGGGCGAAGGCCTCTCCCATATTTCTCCAATTAAACCGGTTCTGTGCTAGCTGCATCCACTTGCACACTGTGAACTTAGCCTCATCCGCCCAACTAACTTTCTGCCGCCCCCTGCTACGCTTTCCTTCCCTTGGAATACATGCCCTGCCCGTGATAGTCTCTTCTTGTTGATTTCCACTAGAATGTCAGTAACGTGAGTTATTTCTCTGACCCAATCTGCACGCTTCCTATCTCTTAATGTTACCCCTACCATATTTCGTTCCATAGCCCTCTGCGTAGTCCTCAGCTTAAGTAGAACCCTCATGGTTAGCCTCCACGTTTCAGCCCCATTGGTGAGTACAGGTAAGATGCAACTATTGTATACTTTCCTCTTGAGCGATACCGGTAAGCTGCTAGTTATAATCTGCGAGTGCTTGCCAAATGCGCTCTATCCCAATTTTTTGTTATTTCCTTTTCATGGTCAGGATCTGCGGTTACTACCTGTCCTAAGTAGACATATTCGCCTACTACTTCCAGTGCTTCGCTACCGAACGTAAACTGCTGTTCCTTCCCGAAGCTCTTGAACATTACCTTAGTCTTCTGCAAATTGATTTTCAAGCCTACCTTTCTACTTTTCCTATCTAGGTCATCAATCATTATTTGCTGTTCATCCCCCGAGTTACGTAGCAAGGCAATGTCATCAGAAAATCACAGATTACTGAGGTATTCTCCATTTACCCTTATCCCTAACTGCTCCCATTCCAAGTCTCTGAATACGTCCTCTAAGCAAGCTGTGAATAGTACTCGGGAGATCGTGTCTCCTTGCCTAACACCTTTCTTTATGGGAATTTTGTTACTTTCTTTATGCAGAACTATGGTTGCTGTACAGCCACTACATAATCGTCCAGTACTTTCACGTACGGCTCGTCTACTCCCTGATTTTGCAATGTCTGATTCACCGCCGAGGTTTCTTCTGGGTCAAATGCTTTTTTTGTAATCAATGAATGCTGTGTATAAAGGCTGGTTATATTCCGAGAAAGTTTTTATCACCTGGTTGATGGTATGGATATGATCGATATCAGAGTATCGTTCCGAAAACCTGCTTGATCCTTTGATTGATTGCCGTCTAAGGTTGTCTTGATTCTATTAGCGATTACCTTAGTAAATACCTTATACGTAACAGACAGCAAGCTGATTGGTTTGTGATGTTTAAGGTCCTTAGCATCCCCTTTCTTATGAATAAGGATAATTTTTGCATTCTTCCATGGTTCCGATACCGTCGATGACACCAGCCACTGCGTATACAGGGTTTTTCTAGCACGATATCCCCCACGCGCCCTTCAACAAATCTATAGTTATCTGAACCTCTCCAGCTGCTTTCCCCCTTTTCAGTTTCTAATTCTTTCTTGACCTCGTCCTTCGTCACTGGTGGAACGTGTGACTGTGTTTCCCTGCTACCAATCTCAATACGGTCCTGACTACTTTGTCTACTGTAGAGATCTATATAGAACTCCTCGACGACTTTGACTATCTTGTCCATATTGTGGGACAGCACTTGCACAAACGTCTGTTCTTTTCCAGAACCAGCTGGCACACAGCGCGCGACGCTCCGAGCAGCAGTCAGTGATGATGATGATGATGGATCTACACAGATGAAAGAGGTGAAAGTTCACGCGCTGAGCTCACACAAATCCCCCGGACAAGAGAGCGGCCACCCTGGTCGCTGATTACAGGGATGAGGGACGACGGGCATAAGGCTTCATGCGCGAGACGTGGACGATCTCTTGGGAGCGATTACGTCGATCTACGACGGTGTGCGAGGGAATAACGCGATGGTTCACCGGAGACTTTTGTTGGAGTACTGTATAAGGACCAATGTAACGATGGCGGAACTTCTCACACAGGCCAGGAATGCGGATTAGTGTCCACAGGCGAACATCACCGGGGTAAAAGGAGGGAGTTCGATGGCGTTGATCATACAGGGCTTTGCGTTCTTGTTGAGCATCTTCAGTGTTCAAACGGGCAAGTTGGCGACACTGAGCCATACGAGTGGCAAACTCTTCGCCCAGAGATTCAGACGTAGAGGGAGCAGAGTTGAAAGTATACTGTCGAATACTGTCGATGGTTGACGGCCATAAACTAAAAAGGAAGGGCTATAACAAGTAGTGCGCTGAACAGCGGAATTGTAGGCGCAGGTGAAGAAAGGTAAAACGTTGTCCCAGTTCCGGTGATCAGGAGCGATATACATGGATATCGTGTCGCACAAAGTGCGATGAAACCGCTTGATGAGTCCGTTTGTCTGAGAGTGGTAGCTAGAAGAAGTCTTAAGGACGGTGTTGGCTGCGCGCAGTACTTCCTCAACCACTTGAGAAAGAAATATCTTTCGACGGGCG
This sequence comes from Amblyomma maculatum, assembly GCF_055883805.1. NCBI lineage: Eukaryota > Metazoa > Arthropoda > Arachnida > Ixodida > Ixodidae > Amblyomma > Amblyomma maculatum. Next base: position 171,700,723 of record NC_139353.1, on the reverse strand, counting down.
GTAATGAGAACACGAGGAGCACCATGACGCCAAACTATCGCACGCAGCAAAAAGTTGGCGAGTTCAGAGGCGGCACCGGAGCGAAGAGGTGCGGTTTCAGCGTACCGCGTTAGATGGTCGATGGCAGTGACAACAAAACGGTTGTCGTCTGACGTCAAAGAGAGAGGACCATACAAAGCAATGGCGACCTTGTCAAAAGGCACAGATGGGCAAGGTAGAGGTTTCAGTAGGCCAGCAGGAGGGAATGTTGAATGCTTGCGATGCTGGCAAGACGCACATGATGAAATGTATTTGGCGACGCTGGCAGAAAGCCCAGGCCAGAAGTAGCGGCTCTTGATGCGGTCGTAAGTTTTAAAGTGGCCTAAATGTCCAGCAGTGGGGTCGTCGTGGTAAGCCTCCATAATTTTAAAACGAAGGGAGCGAGGGGCACAGGTACCCAGCGTTGACCCGTAGGGTGATAAACGTCGCGGTAAAGTGTTCCATGGTGAAATCGGAACCGACGAAGCTGACGGCGCAAGCGACTGTTTAGGACAACTGATTCTCCACGGAGGCGAGCGATGATTGTGCGGCAGTAAGGGTCAGTCAGCTGCAGGGACGAGAAATCAGCATTGTTCTCGAGTGGAGCTATAGCGATGGGTGCAACATTCAGGTGCCCAGCGGAAGGCTGACTCGGATGGCAGAAGGGAGAGGAGACCGTATGTGGGGCCGCGTCAGTAGGTATCAATGGGCAGCAAGAGAGGGCGCCAGCGTCGAGGTGTTTTCGCCCAGATTTATATGTGATGGTGAAGGTGTATTCTTGAAGACGTAGTACCCATCGACCCAGTCGACGCGGTAAGTTCTTCAGCGATGACAGCCAACAGAGTTCGTGACGGTCTGTGACAATAGTGAAGTGGCGGCCATACAAATAAGGTCGAAATTTTTGAACCGACCAAACAACGGCGAGGCACTCTACCTCGGTAATAGTATAGTTACGCTCAGCTGCAGTAAGCGTACGACTGGGGTATGCGAAACTTGCTCTTCAGACACTGCGTAGCAGCTGGATCCATCTGGTTCGCCTTAATAAACACGCCCATACAATTGCAAAGTTTTGTTTTTATAGTCTCAACCAGTGACTTTACACAGCCTACACTGTAAAAGTTTCTAAAAAAAAATGTTTGGCCAGCTGTCTTGCCAGAAATGTTTTCTTCTGCTGTGTTTCCTTTCTGATTTTTTGGTGATTTCACCACTTTTTCTGCTTACAACTAAGATAATTTCTGTAAATTGGCAGAAAGTATCTGTTATACAATATTTTTTTTTCACATTGAAGTTAATTGACATATTTTTCCTTTGTAGCTAGAAGAAAAAGTTTTTGATTTCATTTCTCTCTTTTCATATTGTATTAATCCGCATGTTTTCGTGTTAAAACCGGGTAATTACGTGAAGCTCCACATTCTTTCATTAACAGGATTTTTTAAAGCCATAGCCTTATGCGAAAATCTGTCCGCCCATAGTAAGGGCGAGGGAAACGACGGTATGCTTAAGGGAACCACTAATCTTTACTTTTTTGCGGGCCACTGAAGGAGTAGTGGCAATCCGTGTTAAAATTGTTACCTTGTGACCGCATTCGTGTGGATATTATTGCGCTTCCTATTTAGCAGGCATCACCTGATATTTAGGCAGGAATCGCTTAAAAATAGGAAATTGAACAGATGACATATGAACCTCTACTGTCTTGCCTTCTATCCAAGATTTCTGCTAAAAAACAAAGAATTGCTGTTTTTATTTAGTAAACTTGCTTTGGTAAATGTCCTACAACAGATTTCATCTGCATGTTAGCAGAGAGTAATTTTCTTTAAGGATCATCATCATCATCAACAGCCTGACTATACCCACTGCAGGGCGAAGGCCTCTCCCATATTTCTACCCTTAGCCCGGTTCTGTGCTAGCTGCATCCACTTGACCCCTGCGAACTTCTTAACCTCATCCGCCCACCTAACTTTCTGCCGTTCCCTGCTACGCTTTCCTTCCCTTGGAATCCAGTTAGTTACCCTCAGCGACCATCGGTTATCCTCTCTTGCAAGGGTGGAAGAACGGGCTAGTTGGTAAATTATCTTGGAAAGCAAACTAGCGCACTTCAAAACAAAGACACAGGAAGAGAACGACAACACAGCGCGTTGTCGTTCTCTTCCTGTGTCTTTGTTTTGAAGTGCGCTAGTTTGCTTTCCAAGATTATCCTCTCTTCGCACTACATGTCCTGCCCATGTCCATTTCTTCTTCTTACTTTCCACTAGAATGTCGGTAACTTCAGTTATTTCTCTGACCCACTGCACGCTTCCTATCTCTTAATGTTACCCCTACTATTTTGCGTTCCATAGCCCTCTGGGTTGTCCTCAACTTAAGTGGACCTCTCTTGGTTAGCCTCCACGTTTCAGCCCCATAGGTGAGTACAGGTAAGATGCAACTGTTGTATGCTTTCCTCTTGACCGATACCGGTAAGCTGCTAGTCATAATCTGCGAGTACTTGCCAGATGCGCTCCATCCCAATCTTATTCTTCTTGTTATTTCCTTTTCATGGTCCGGATCTGCGGTTGCTACCTGTCCTAAGTAGACATACATACATACAAGTAAAGATACTTATAGGTTTACACAAATTTTTTACAGTGTACCTAAGTTATAAGGCGAATATGACATTGCATCAATAATGCCTACGTCAGCCATTCAACGCTAGAACTGTCACACTCGAACTGAGCAGTTGGATGAGTGGGATATAAAGCGGCGACACAGCAAACTCACCACTTCTGCGATGTTCAGAAAGCCGTGCCAAGTGACCGTGTACTTGGGGTTAACGGCCAGGTTTCCTTTCAGTTTGGCCTCCTTCATTGCAGCCTGGGGAGTGTCTGCCATAGCTTCTTCTTGGATGCCTCATGGGGGGGGGGGGGGGTAACAATGAGGCTTAGCTTAGTGTAAACACCTTCTAACATGATATGCTACAGCTACGATAGCCTATTTCAATTCAAAAGAGCAGGAGACAAGTCACGCAAAACGGGGAAACCACAAGTCTAATGAATTAGTACAGGGGAAAATCAGAAAAAATTGAAAAGTATACGAACAGCTGATTAAATATTACAAGAGCAAGGTAATGATTTTTTTTGCACAAGACTAGAAAACGACGCTGCAGACAGTTATATACAGCACGACTAGGTATTGTGCTGATTGTATTATGTAATCGTCGCGAATCACACTTCTTTCGCAAAACATGGGCGACGCGTAAGTCAGAAACGGGAAAAAGCGTTTCTTCGGCGACATGCATAGTAATAGCGGTATGCGTGAGCAAGTTCGTAAGCGCTTCTAGGTTCCTTTCATGAAATCTTTCCATGGTGAATTATTGCTTCAAACGAGAAAAAGCGTCGCAAAAAGAGATGCGGCTAGGAAGGACGAAATGATACGTGTAGACAAGGAACGTTAAAAGCTGCAGATTAAATTCTACATGTTATGCAGCTTTGATGAGGCAACTGAATTTTGCATCACTTCTGAAATAGTTCTTGTACACCTTAGGTGTTCATTGTCTTGTCTGTTGCATGGAATTTACTGTTTTAAGCAATTGTTCCAGCTACGAGGAGTTTCATGGGCCCCTTTCGTTTATACGGGGTGTTTAATTGTACACCATACAGATGAATTATGCAGTTTTTTTACACAGTTGATCTAGCTGATGTCGATAGTTGATGGGCAAATAATACACTTGTGGACAGAAAGCCTAAACATTTATGGGATATAATGAAGTCATCCTAGCATGGTCATTAAAAAAGCGCGCTTTTTTGCAGAATTCTCTTTCCACATATATTCTTAACAGCAAACTTTTGGATCCCCCTAAATGGTGTAAGGCGACAACCATTATTGCGCTTGCTGTCTCCGTTGTCGACCTTCGATCGCGTACAAGCGCTTTGATAGCTGCTTATTCGTAATCCATATCAATTTGTGGCTCTGTTTTCTCGGACAAACTCATAAACTGACCACCCTAAGCTACTGCATCATATTCAAGACCACTACATGACGTAATTATGAGAGAAGTAGCCATACAGAGGATGAGGGGACAGCTGCCTCGGTATCCGAGAGTTCAGGAGGGTTGCATTCATATCTGAAAGGAATCTCTTCCTTGATTTGATTTGAATCTCTTCCAAGGTATGTAATCTCGCGACGTGACAAGATCCGGTAAAATGATGAATAAACAGCGCTAAAGACGAGGACGAAGACCAAGAAGCAAACATGACGGGCGCTGACTAGCCACTAAGTTTATTAACTAAAACACATAATAAAACCCACAAGCCAAGCCGCACTAAACCCCACACTAAACAAATACCTAGTCATGACGACCCAGCACATATGCCACGTTTAAGGAACCCAACCTCATTATCGGCTAAAGCGATTGACGGGTCACTAACACATTTTTCACCTAGTCGCATGCTGGGACTGGCCTCAATGATTTTCCGGTTAATATCTGCCGGATGGGATGCATCCACCGCTTCGTGGAATGTGCCACTGGCGTAGTGTACGAAATTCCCCTGGCGTGCGGCAGATCGTACATCGAGCAAACAAAGCGTTGCATCAACGACCGGCTCAGGGAGCACGCTAGAGATCTAAAGAATAAGGAAGGTGCTAACCCTGTCGCGCACTGCGCTACTTGCAAGGATTGTACACCGCTGTTTTCTGGAGTCAGGATTTTAAGCAAAAGCAAATTAAAAACCACCCGTGAAACGATAGAAGCATATTATATTGTTACGGTGCGCAATATTTAGATGACGACGCACTGGTGTGGTGTTGTGAAGAAGACGACGCTCAGCCTAAGCTGGGTTCGTGCAGGTGGTGTGTGCTTCTGAGAGTTATCTGGCGTTTTCCGCGGTGTAAGTTTCCCTTAACATTTGGTGGAGGAATGCTGGAAGTGCACCCGTAAGAAACTTGGATCTTCGTAGTGGCCGCCAGATTGGTACCATCACTATGCCGTCCGACGCGATATCAGCTTCAGCTGCACCACCGGCTTCAACAGTCGTCATGACGCAGCCTCGTGACCCGGGCACCTTTTGCGGCACCGACCATGTCGACTTAGACGACTGGATCGGTATGTACGAGCGCGTAAGCAAGCACAATCATTGGGACGTGACCCTCATGCTCGCAAACGTCATCTTCTATCTGGCGGGTACGGCGCGCGTCTGGTTTGAGACGCATGAAGATGATATCACATCCTGGGATATGTGCAAAGAGAAGCTTCGCAATCTATTCGGCAAGCCGATCGGACGCAAGCTCGGAGCACAAAAAGACCTCGCATCTCGTGCCCAGTCTTCCACGGAATCATATTTGTCTTATATTCAAGATATTCTAGCCTTATGCCGAAAAGTGGACAGCGCCATGTCCGAGTCAGAGAAAGTGGGCCACATTTAAAGGGCATTGCAAACGATGTTTACAATTTGCTGCTTTGCAAAGACTGTCCGACGGTCGACTCAGTCATCCAAGTTTGCCGGCAGTTTGAGCAAGCAAAACACCGTCGCATTACTCCCGCTTCGACCGCTTGCCAAACACAGCTGCTACGTCTTCGTGCGAAGACAGTCCAACACTGCAGCAGCCATCTCATCCCTCCAACTTGACCAGGATTGTTCGCCGAGAGGTAGAAGCTATGGCGCCCGTTGCGTTCGCTCCTCAGCCGGCAGATGCTATTATAGCCTTAATACAATCTGTCGTTCGCCAGGAGTTCGCAAATGTGGGCCTCAACGCGAACGTGGGCTTCAACTCTGGCCAGTCTTCCGCACAGCCCTCGTTCTAACCTAACGCACAGCCATCTGTCCAACCCACCGTTCCGGTGGTAGCAGCTGCGGCTCCAACAGCGCCCTTGCCGACACGATGCCGCTACCGCTACCGCTACCGCAATCCGGACGAATGGCGAACCTCGGACGATCGACCCATCTGCTTCAACTGTTCACGTCTCGGCCCCATTTTTCTTCATTTCCGCAGCTGTTGGACAAATGGATTGCTGTGGCGACTGATTATACTACCCGATATGCTGTAACCAGGGCCACCCCACCAGCTGCGCCTCCGACGTTGCTGAAGTTCTTTTGCATGACGTAATCTTGACTCATGGCGCTCCGCGTCAACTGCTCACAGATCGTTGCCGCTGTTTCCTTTCTAAAGTGGTTCACGACCTTCTCCGCTCATGCGCTACTCGTCACCAATTCACCACGGCCTACCATCCGCAAACGAACGGTCTTACTGAGCGCCTTAATCGCACACTGACCGACATGCTATCTATGTATGTGTCCGATCACCATCGTGACTGGGACATCTCCTTACCTTTCGTCACGTTCGCCTATAACTCCTCACGCCATGATGCCGCCGGATACTCCCTTTTATCTACTTTTCGGCCGCAAACCTTTACTCCGCTTTGACACCTTGCTGCCTCTTGACGACTCTTACTGTAATTACGCTTCGGACGCCATCGCCCGCGCTGATGCCGCCCGCCACATTGCTCGAGACCGGCTTGGCGCGTCTCAGTGCTCACAAAGCGTCGTTATGACCTACATCACCGAGACGTCCACTACCCTCCTGGTTTCCTCGTCCTTCTTTGGCTTCCGGCCCGTCGTGTGGGGATGCGCGAGAAACTTCTGCCTCGTTACGTGGGTCCTTACTGCGTCCTGCGACCAGTCATCGATGTGACCTATGAGATCGCCCCTCTACAACCCAAATATCCTTCCACAACCCCTCATCCAGAAATTGTGCACGTCGCCCGTCTGAAACCATACCATTCAAGTTCTCCTGTGTAGGCAGCACCGAGACGGTGCTTCTCCCGCGCGGGGAATACTGTTACGGTGCGCAATACCTAGATGACGACGGCGCACTGGTATGGTGTTCTGAAGAAGACGACGCTCAGGCTAAGCTGGGTTCATGCTGGTGGCGTGTGCTTCTGAGAGTTATCTGGCGTTTACCGCTGTGTAAGTTTCCCTTAACAATATTCAGAGGGCTGGGTCAGGTTGTGTTAGCGATACCTCAGTTGTTTTGTACAACGCAAAAAAGATTTTCCTTCCTAAGTTCTTGAGATAAAGGTGTGATGCGTTTCGTTTTGTTTACCTTTTCCCTGGCACGGTATGCGCCTGCGCGTCTGGTTGTATATAACTCTTGTGTGCGTCTAAAAATAAACAGTTGTGAGTCAGCGGTGTGTTCGTCGTCTTCCTTCTTCTTCTTTCCTTTGGCCGCGTTCCTTTGCGCTAAAAACTATGTCCTTAAATCTAGAATACCACGTAGCCCACCAACTAACTCTACTGAAACCATATATGTTGTGCGTAATGGTGAGCAAAGGCCCTACAGATATTATCCGCTGCAAGAGAAAACACAAAGACAAATTTAATTAATGCTTGTGTCACTGATGCAGTCTATGAGGTACCACTTTCTTGCGGAGTGAGGCCTATAGGACAAACCGGAAGGTGCATTCCCATTCGTTCAACGGAGAATGTTGGGAACATTGACAAAGGCTACGGCAGCAAGCTAGCCGCACACATGACAAATTGCTAATGCAATCCTAATTTCAAGAGATGCAAGATACTAAAGAAATATAATGTACAACTCATGCGTGATATTTATGAGGCTTACATGTCAGAAATACAGTGAGAATTGTGTAAGCACATCATCTAAGACGCTAACAAAAAGGAAATCAACTATCTGGACCAGTAACGACGATAAGGAGTGACAAGAGGACGGTTTCATGGCTTCGTTTTCGGGGCCTTTTTCCTACTTAATGCAAGGATGCAATATATTTTCTTCAGTTGTTAGTGAAGCGTTGTGTGGTGGTCCTACACCCTGTGTCCTGTTGAAAGTGCGCAATTTTTTATTGAAGGCAATGTCATCAGAAAATCGCACATAACTAAGGTATGCACATTTACCCTTATCCAAAATCGCACATTTACCCTTATCCATAGCTGCGCCCGTTCCAAGTTACTGAATGCTTCCTCTAAGCAAGCTGTTAACGCACTGGGGAAACCGTGTCTTCTTGCCTAACACCTTTATACGAATTTTGTTACTTTTTTATGAAGAACTATGCTTGCTGTGCAGCCCTATATATATCTTCCAGCACTTTCACGTACGGCTCGTCTACACCCTGATTTTGCAATGCTTACATGACCGCCGAGGTTTCTATTGAGTCAAATGCTTTTTCATAATCGATGAATGCTATGTATAAGGGCTGGTTATATTCCGAGCATTTTTCTATCACCTGATTGATGGTATGGATATGATCGATAATAGAGTACCCTTTCTGAAAACCTCGTTGATATTTTGCTTGGTTGCAGTCTAAGGTTGTTCTGATTCTCTTAGTGATTAAATACCATATACCTAACGGACACTAAGCTGATTGTAATTTTTCAGGTCCTCAGCGCTCCCTTTTTTACGAATTAAGATAAGCTGCCTCACATATAGAGCAGAAGGTACAGGATCTCCCCGCTACTCCGGGCATGCTTCGACATGAATTCCCGGGGCAGCAACCGACCAGCGCGCTTCCTTGACGTTGGTCCACAGCGCTCCCAGTTGAGAGTATAAAAAGGCAAACAGCAGCATGCCCGCCGCAGTGCGCTCTGGGAAGAGTCAGTCTTCGGGGCCTCTCTTTCGGCCGCTAGCTCTGGGAGAGTATCTTGTTTTTCACCGAGCCCGGGATCAACTCATCGTTTCTCCACATCTAGTATGGCCGCCGCTAGCGATCAACTATGCTACTGCGACGCCTCATCGAAAAAGAAGGCCATGAGAATTGCTTAAGGAAATGTGGGCCAAAAATGGCACTGAAGGAACACAGAGGCACAAACATTCCTTGTTTCGTTTCCTTCCTTTTTGCCACAAACTGTCGGTCGATTTCAATATTGTTGTCGTCTGTATTTAAACTTTGATCTGGTTTAGTATTTTACGCTGTGTTTTCTGTGTAACGTTTGCCCCTATTTACTATATCTAGAAGACTTCTATTGTTATCTTCATAGTATTCTTTTATCGCAGTGTTTTGTTCATTGTCGGGTGTTTTTCTCGTCATTTACCGAGTCGTCTTTTATCGCTATTGTGCCATGGCGTTTTTTTTTTGTTTGATTAATATTCAGTGTAACTGTTCTACTAGCTATAAATACTCACTTGTTTTGTAAACAAAAAATGTCTTTCTTGAACTTAATCCTCTTTCCCCCACCTACATACGTACTTCACGGGTTGACAGGCCTAACTTTTACCTGTGATCTCAAACCTCATAGAGGGACGACGAAAGGGAATTCTGCGCCTCTGTTGACCGTAAAGGCGGGGGTTTGTGACATTATGTTGGCGTTCTTCCATTGTTCCGGCCTCTTCGATGACACCAGGCACAACGTATACATGGTCGCCAAATTTCTAGCATGATATCCCCTCGTCCTCCAAAAAATCTATTTTTATCTGATCCTCTCCAGATGCTTTCCCCCTTTTCGTAGTTTATAATGCTTTTTTAACCTCGTCGTTTGTCATTGGCGGAACGTCTCACTGCTTTTCCCTACAGAGAATCTCATTATTGCCCTGACTACTTTGGCTACTGTACAGATCAGTATAAAACTCCTCGGCTACTTTGACAATCTTCTTCATATTCGTGGTGACGTTGCCCGCCATGTCCCTTAGCGCATGCATGTGATTTTTGCGTATTCCCAATATCTTAGTCATCGCTTTAGGCTTTCCGGTTCTTTACAGCATGATCAATTTTATCCATGTTATACTTGCTTTAATAGGCCACTTTGCGCTAGTTTATTAGTTTTGATCTCTCTAAAAATTCTTTCTGGTCTGTTGCATTGGGAGCTGTTATACTTTGGCGTTTCTTAATCAAATCCTTCGTCTTCTTAGATAGCTTACCGATATCCTCTCTAACTATCCTACCGCCTACTTCTACAGCGCACTCAGTAATGATATCTCTGAAATTACTGTTCATTGCTTCCAGGCTAATTTCGTCATCCTCGGTTAGAGCTGAATATCTATTCTGTAGCGAAATCCTAAACTTTCTGCCCTCCCCCCCCCCCCCCCCCCCCCACCCTCACCGCTAATTCTTTGATTGACTTCTTTCTTACTAATCTGTCTCGTTCCATATTGAGATTTAGACTAAATCAAGACCGTATCATCCTGTGGTGACTGCATCGCACTTTCCCGATTACGTCTGCATCATACATAATGGCGGGGTTTCAATTTCATTGAATTTCATTTTGCAATCAATTTGATATTTGGAATTGAACGACGGTGAAATACGAAAACGGACACAGACAAGAAAGGGACACCTCATGCGCACCATGTGCGCATGTGGTCTCCCTTTCTTGTCTGTGTCCGGTTCCTTGTTGCGCCGTCGTTCAATTCCATTATGCACCAACTCGCCCCCAAGGGTGTTATTCTGAATTTCATTTTTAGCCTCCTCATTAGGACTTTTTCATGCCCACTTCCGGTCCTTCCGTTTGCTGAAGAAGGCTTTCATGATTCTTAAGTTATGTTGGTCGGCAAACTCAACTAGTAACTGCCCCTGCTATTCCTAGAACCAATGCCACAATTATTCACTGCCTGAAGTCGCCCATTACTGCAGTATACTGCGTCCTTGCTTTCCGCGTGGCCAATTCTAAATCTTCACAGAAGTTTTCGACTGCCTGGTCATCCTAACTACGTGTAGGTGCGTACGCCTGTACAAACTTCAGTTTATGCCGCTATTAAGCATAATTACGATGTCTGCCACCCTCTCATTAATGGTATAGAATTCATCCATATTACCAGCTATATCATTATTGACTAGAAAACCTACTTCTAGTTTTAACAATATTTCTGCTATATATCACCAGGGGAGGCTAATCAGGCCCTTTAGGAGAATGGAATCATGTGAGCTGGCCAAATACGAGCCGTACGATTCCGTCGAAGAAGGCCCATTCCTCAGACCGTGTGCGTGACCAAGTACCAGAAGAAAGGCTTCACAAGCTCGCTCGTGGCTCTTCTCCTTTTTCTCTATTTCACTTGCTTGCAGAAAGCGGTGATAAATAGTAGTCTCTACCCAGCATACGTGTTCCTCGCTCACGGGGTTCCCCTAGTATAAGCCCAGCCTGTGATTTTTCCCAATCAATGTCAACGCTGCATTTCCTGCCAAATGGGACATTCAAAACATTAGAACAGGGCCCGTTTGATCCTGTTGCAGCCACCGGCTGCGTACGAGAAAATCCAGAGCACGCAGTATGCATTCAACCCGTTTACCGAGTGCTGCAAACTAAACGCATTGCGAGTCAAGGCGAGAAATCAAATATGAAAGCTGAACGTCAATGCTTCGTGCTACCACAGCTTAACTATAATATGCCATCTACCATACATGCTGCCTAACTTTCAATACTCCTTTCTGTAGTTACAAAGTTACAAGTGAGCCGAAGATTAAAAGAACTTACAGGCCACTGCAGAATCTGCATTGGAATAATGATTTGTCATTACTCAGCACGGATGCTGCTGTTGGTTATTTTTAGTTGCATAATTCACTCCTTGTTTGCCCATTTTAGTCTTTAGTACTTTCAAATGGCGCGCCAATCCCTTCCTATGCCCTTTTTTCAGTTGCGTGAGGTTGCGTGAGTTAGGCTGCGGCTGGTAGCTACCGCCTCGCGAGCCGACGGTGCGAGTTGGGGCCCCTGTTTTTGCGGCAGATGGGATGACGTCACTCCGGCTGTAGCGCCTCTCGTGGAAGCAGCGGGAGTTAGGCCGCGGTTGGTAGCTACCGCCTCGCGAGTTGACGGCTCGAGTTGGAGCCCCTGTTTTTGCGCAGCTGTGCTTGGCGGCGCGCCAAAGGTAACGCTAAAGGTCAATGGTAACTACCGCCTCGCTACGCGAAGGGCTGAAAAGTGAAAGTAGTATTGCTTTCGCAATAAAAAAATTACAAGAGTTCAACGCTGCTGAACCAAATATTGAGCGAAATAACTTAGCTGCGGGCGACAGAGCGTTCTTTTTCTTGCTTCTTCCTCAGCCCACGTATAAAGCCCCGCTTTAACCAACCGATATGAACGTGCCTTAGTGGTCTATAGGGGTAACATGAATATTAGGGTCCTAGCAGGCTGATTCTGACATGATGGTCCCGTGTGAAACGAGACCCAAGTTGGGAGCTCCTGCCATATCTAGTGAAGCAGCGCAACGGCACCAGGCCAGAGGAAGGAAGGACAAACACAGCGCTGAACTGACAACAAATGTTTATTCCGGATAAATATATATACTTTAGCACAATCGAAAAAACAAAGAAACAGAGAGGAGCGGAAGGAATCAACCCAGTCGCTGTGCGCATGCAACCGCTTCGCGTGTACAACGATTATACGATATCAAATAGTTATGCTCTTTCAACGAGATGGCTATGGAAGGAGTGCTGATGCATTTATCAGCCAGCTTCATGATTTCAGATGCTTCGATAATCTCTCGTGTAAGTTTATCCTTGTGTTTGGTAACTACTTGGCTATTTTTGAAGACTGGAAGACATGAACAATCACGACAGTGAATACCTATGTGGCGGGCCGCGTTCTTAACGTTGTTGCCATGCTCCCTAAGTCTATCATTTATACAACGGCCAGTTTGGCCGATATATGAACCACCACACGTCAATGGGACTGAATACACTCCGTTTTCTTGGCATGACATATACTTCATCTTGTGGTTTTTCTTGCATTCATGACCAGATTCAGATATTTTATCTGAATCTTTTTTTTTTTTACTGACGCACGAATACGAAGGGGGTATTTTGCATCTGCTAGTAGCAGATGCGTTAGTAACAGATGGGATTTTGAAAAAGCTAGAAGGGGGGAAGGGGGCAACGCTGTCCCTCATTCCAAACAAAGAAATCTGGCAGTAATACCCTATGTCCATGTTGTATCCAACAATTTGAAGAGAATAGGTAAAGAGGCTGGATTTGATGATGTTTTTTCGGCACCCGTGAGACTGAATGGCTTGTGTGCGAGGGTAAATGGCCCAGATAAAAGATGTGAATCTGGTCATGAATTCAAGAAAAACCAGAGGATGAAGTATGTGTCATGCAAAGAAAACGTGGCGTATTCAGTCCCGTTGACGTGTGGTGGTTTTACATTGGCCAAACTGGTCGTTGTATAAATGATAGACTTAGGGAGCATGAATACAACGTTAATAATGCGGCCCGCCACATAGATATTCACTGTCGTGATTGTTCATGTCTTCCAGTCTTAAAAAATAGCCAAGTAGTTACCAAGCACACGGATAAACTTACACGAGAGATTATCGAAGCATGTGAAATCATGAAGCTGGGTGATAATTGTACCTGCACTCCTTCCATAGCCATCTCGTTGAAAGAGCATAACTATTTGATATCGTATAATCGTTGTACACGCGAAGCGGTTGCATGCGCACAGCGACTGGGTTGATTCTATCCGCTCTTCTCTGTCTCTTTGTTTTTTCGATTGTGCTAAAGTATATATATATATGCTTACCATCCGGAATAAACATTTGTTGTCAGTTCGGAGGTGTGTTTTGCCCTTCCTTCCTCTGGCCTTGTGCCGTTGCGCTGCTTCACTAGATATGTCAGACGAACTCGCCCACCAGTTCTTATTGTAGCTCCTGCCAGCCCACGTGGGGTGTGACCTTACAGCGTCACGTGGCTAAGACGTGGCCGCGCTATACTGAAGGCTCGAAACCTAGAGCAGTATTGCTTTCGCAATAAAATCTTCAGGGATCACACGCGATAGAGCGCTATTTAAAGACTCCACTGACAACTTAATTGAGCTCTGCTCTGGAAATCAATCTGAAATAAGCGATGCAGTTACCTTTTGCTGACGCAGAGCGGAGAACCCAATAAATAGCTCCTTCTGACGCTTGTCACTGCAGCGTTCGCGTTCTTGTCTTCGTCTTCGCGCAGAATGGTGACCGCAGCTAAAATCAACCTCGAAAACGAAGAGGAAAAACATCACTCAAGCGTGCGTTGGAGTCGTTCGCCATAATAGAATGATGGGGAGAATTGGAATTAATAAAAATTACGAGGGTTCAACGGTGCAGAACCAAATATTGAACAAAAGCATTAACTGCGGGTGACCCGAGAGTCCTTCGTCTCCTATTTTTCTTCTTCCTTAGCCCACATATAAAGCCTTGCTGTAACCAAGCCGTATGAACGTGCGTTAGGGGCCTGTAGGCGTAACGTGAATGCCAGGGTCCTAGCAGGCTGATTCTGACATAACCGTCCCATGTGAAACGAGAGACCCAAGTTGGCAGCTGCTGCCGACCACTTGAGTTGGTAGCCCAGCTCTCACCCTAGTGTCACGTGGGGTGTGACATCACAGCCTCACGTGAGTAAGACGTGGCTACCGGCCGCGCTACGCTGAAGGCTCGAAACCTAGAGTAGTATTGCTTTCGCAATCATAATATATTAAATATGAAAACACAGGTGGTGAAGGATTTTTCCCAAGTCTGCTGACTCTCATTGAGCACACCGCAGCTTTTAACAGTAAATGAGTGTCAATACTGTCACGTATATTCAGAAAGAGAGCGAGAAGGGGGAGAGAGAGACTCTTTAATGAAAAACAGAGAATTTAGCCTGCGTTTAGATTTTGTTGGCATGCTACTCTGCGTAGGAAGGGGAATTGGGGAGGGAAAGATTGAAAAAGAATGGTGAGGAAAATAAAAAAAATGAAGAGGGATATAAAAGGCGGCCATTAAATGCGTTGTAAGGTGCATCGTGGGATAATGGTGTGAAATGAAAAGATGAAATGCATAATCCGAAAAATGTGCTCATAGAGTTGACAGCTTGAAAAATGGCTGAGGGTAACATGCAAGGTTATTTTGAGCTTGTCAAGAAATCCAATATCTTTCAAATACATAAAAAAAGTTCATTGCGAGTCTCTATTGCCTAGGGCAGGCTAATGGACCTAAGACAATATCCATTGTTAAAGGCACTGGGGAGGGCTTCTCCGTGCTGTGTTCATAGTACGCACGTTCTATAGCATACGCAGTGCATTCAAGTAGGACATGTTCCACAGTTTCTATCGAGCCACAGTTGTCACAATGGGGACTGTTCATTTGTCCGAAATAGTATCGGAAGCCATTCGTATAGGCCCAGTTCAGGCGAAGTCGGTGGTAGAGGTTTTAGTGGGCGAAAAGGTTTTGGAGGGAGTCTTAATCTTAGATGTGGGTCAATTGAATAAAGAAATTGGTAGTGATGTGTCGGCAAGCTCCAAATTCTATACTTTGTTTCAGAAGCAAATTGTTTAGCCAGTTGGGACTAATCAGATATCGTGAAGAAGGTCCGAATGTATTTTTGACGTTGGTGGCCTTTACGAGCCATTTGGTCTGCTTTTTCATTGGCTTTAATGTCACAGTGAGCTGGTATTCACTAAATGTTATGCAGTTGCCTGCGGCAATAGCCAAATGACGTAGACACCCGATGTCAAGAGAAACAGGCTGATTGGTTTTTTTCAGAAGGTTATTTAGGATTTGCAGAGATGCACTTAAATCACTGAAGGTAACCCATCGTCCGACAGTTTGGCGCAGGATACAGGAAACAGCTTTTTAATGCCATGGAGCTCAGCGGTCGTAAATGATGTCTTCCGCTGCAGCCGGTAAGACAGGACACGGTTTGCTGAGAGCACATAAAGGCAGGAAGAAGTGTCTTGAGCAGTTGAAGCGAATATTTGGGTGTACTGCGTGTATTGCTTGG
The DNA here is from genome assembly GCF_055883805.1 of Amblyomma maculatum. Lineage (NCBI taxonomy): Eukaryota > Metazoa > Arthropoda > Arachnida > Ixodida > Ixodidae > Amblyomma > Amblyomma maculatum. Next base: position 171,685,059 of record NC_139353.1, on the reverse strand, counting down.
CTAAGTAGGCGGGAGCGGCTTGCAGAAGTGCTTCCTGTGGCATACGGCTAATCGCATCCAAGCCAGGAACTGACACATTAACATTTAGACACTATAATGTCCATGGGAGAAAGGTGATTGGTAGTAGACTAAGTAGATGAATAATAGTAGGGAGGGGCGGAAACTGTACAGCTCGACCAAAGCCACAGTTGTTTGTGTTAGGCGGACACTGTGTAAAAAGTGCTTCTTCCCTTGGAGGACATGTCGGAGATCTGTACGCATAGTTTCTTTGGCGGCAATCACATCTAGTGGGAGACATCCTGCTTCTTCAAGTGTTCCTGATGCAGATGATCTCTTTAGGAGTACAAGGCATATCCGCATGCAGGTGTTCCGCGCGTCTTCAAGAATCTTGCTTTTTGGAATAATATTGCAACCGTAAACAGTAGCGTAATGCTCCTTCAACGTAGGCTTTTTCAAGCAGAACCATTGACGGGCAGTTGCTGCCCAATCGTGTTCCCGCCATGAATCTTAAAACCTGCGATGCTGCAGTGATCCTCTCGCAGAGTGCTTTATTATGAGGTGCCCAAGAGATATTCCCGTCAATCATAACACCTAGGAATTGGTGTGATCGTACATACGATAGTGACCGCCCACCCGGTAGGAGCGGGTATTGAGACAATTTTTTTTTGCTAAAGCCACAGCAACACTATTTTCTGATGAGAGGCGATGACCTCGGGGATCCAGGTACATTGATATGTGCACTAACGCTCCTTGAATACGTTGCTGAGTAATATAACGCGATCGTGATGCACTACAGATGTAGATACCATCTGCAAAAATTGTTGTGTACTCCTCGTAGAAGGCTTATGTTATATTAGGATTCTAGCATGATTTGTGGCTGATTCCACGTTTCCGCACCAATTACAAACTACAGTCTTTGAAACGTAATCTTCCACAGATTCTTAAGAAATATGGCGAATTCAGCAGCCCGAACCTAAACCAATTACGGCAGCATTTGTTATCTTATTAGAGGTTAGTGGTTGATATTTCCTGTTATCATCATTGTAAGAAGACTTGAATATGAAAATGTACTTGTTTCCTGTACGATTCTATTTTAAAGCACTACCTTGCATTGCACGCCTATAATTTTTTCTCTTGCATCTATTCTTTGAATGATCTTATTTCTATTTTTTTGCAAAAGTGTATCCATGTCCTGTTATAATTAGTTTCCAATGTAGAAGTCTATGCCATGAATTTGTGTATTATATTACTTCTTCCCTGCACTGTACTATGCATATGTAGGCCATCATGCCCCGCCTTGTTGTACACCAGGCACCTGTGCCTTGTTAAGCTGACATGACAGCTTTTAGCCCAGGGGACCCTTGAGAAGCTTTTTGTAAAATAAATCGAATTGAATTGAATTGAAAATGTATCAGGGAAATATTGAACAGGAGAGGGCTGAGCACAGCTCCCTGAGGTACGCCCCTCTTCACTGCGTGAAAAAGAGTTGGATCATGTGGAGTGTTCATAAAAATTTGTCCCTCTTGTAGATAGCATCGAATTCAGTTGTAAAGTTTTCCTCCGAGGCCAAGGCTGCGAGAAATGCATGACGAAACACGGAGTCAAAAGCGGCCTTGACGTCAAAGAGAACGGCTGTAGGGATTACCCAGCGTGAAGGCACCCTTCAAGTGATGAGACAAGGATAATTACATTATCAGTCACAAACCAAGTTTGGCGAAACCCGTTCATTTCTTGAGGGTGCTCATTTCGGCTTTCCAGGAACCAGATGATGCGTTTAGAGATCATTCGCTCCGTAAGCTTACCTAGGCAACTCAGTAGGGCGATGGGTCGGAAGGATGCATAACTTGGCAGTTTAGAAGGCCTCAAATTCCATTCTGTGGGGACCTCACCAGACATCCAGGAAGAATTGTAATATTCCAGAAGTTGAAGACGGGAATTGTGAGGTAGCTTTGCGATGGCGTCATATGTCACTTCATCATAGCCCGGAGACGTCTGTCCGTTTAAATCCGCGATGATAGCTGTAATATAGCTTCTCAACTGTGAAACCTAGGTCCATCGCTGGCCCTGTCGCCTGGGGGATGCCTGACAGACCATCTGTGGAGTGTGCGGAAGGCCCTGCTGACAATAGTCTGGAGTATTCTTCTGAGACTTCTTTAATTGATTTTCGTTCATGCAGAGATAGTGCTGCGAAAGGGTGAAGCTGTTAGAGGGGCGTGCGCATACCCCGAATTATCCGGCAAATTTTGGCTACTGGCTGGCGCACATCCAGCGTACAACAAAAGACACGCCATCTTTGAGGACTACGCTTACCCAGGCAGTGTCGAAATCGACCTTGTGCCCGTTGGAAGGCGCGATTTTAAATATTTTTGCGCACAAAGCTTTCCTTTCAGCTTGCCAGCGAATAGCGCACAGCCTTTGAAATGGCCCATCATTTGAGGACAAGCTATCGCTTTTAGCTGTGATTCCTGTGCTTTCTCTCAGGCAATGAGTCAATGCCGATATAAGCTCCTCATATCAGGTGGCGGCAGTAATTCCTCTGCTTGCCGCGTCTTTGCATGCCTCCCAGTCTGTAGATTTTATAAGAAATTATTTTGACGCCATCTGCGCACGGATAGCTATGAGGACTGGTTAATGGTCACTTTCATGTGTTTCCAGATCGGTGCGCCAGCCGAAGTTGTGGGCAGCTGAACTTGTGACAAAGTTCACGTCAATGCTGTTGGCAGTCCTCAGGCCTCTGAGATATGCTTTGCTGCCGTCATTTAGCGATTCAATTGAATGTTTTCCGACAACTTCTACAAGCATGGCACCTCGGGCACATGTGTGTGAGCTTCCCAAATTTCGTTGTTAGAGTTGAAGTCTCTGCAAATAATACGCGGAGTGGGCGTCCTTATTATCAAGTTTTCAAGCCTCGAAGCATCGAATGGCTTACCTGGCTGAATAGGTAAGCCATTCAGCAGGTAATAAGTGAGCACCCAGCACATACCATCACTCTTACTAAAGAGTCTGGCGAAGACGCAGATGACAAAGAATGCGCTGATATTTTTAATAATGTCTTTTCATCTGTATTCACTAATGAAATTCAACCACCAACTGCGCCTTCCACCGCCAATATACAGTCCAACATGCCTGCTGTCGTGTTTTTTGAAGCTGGCATTTCCTCGCTAATCGAACACCTTAAACCTTCATCATCGGCCGGCGTCGACGAAATTAACTCCAAAATACTTCGCAATACTAACAGCATTTCTGCAATGTACTTATTGTTATTGTTTTCTCAGTCGCTTTCTACAGGATGCATTCCGGATGACTGGAAAGTGGGGAAGGTCATTCCCGTCTATAAATCAGGCAAGAAAGATACTCCTTTAAATTACCGTCCCATATCAATAACCAGCATACCTTGCAAAATCATGGAACACGTCATCTATTCTCAAATCATGAACTTTCTTGACAGTAACAACTTCTTTCATTCCTCACAGCACGGGTTTCGCAAGGGTCTGTCATGTGAAACTCAAATGGCCATCTTTCTTCATGACGTTCACTCCAGCCTCGACCTAAACTTACAAACTGACGCTACTTTTCTAGACTTCGCTAAAGCATTTTACAAACTTCCCCACAGGCGTTTACTGCTGAAACTAACCATGCTAAATCGGCATCCTAACGTCTTACTATGGATCGAAGAATTCCTTTCTAACCGCTCTCAGTTTGTTCTCGTTAATGGACACAGTTCTAACCCTCTTCCAGTAACATCAGGCGTACCCCAAGGTTCTGTATTAGCTCCCCTCCTATTCTTAATCTATATGAACGACTTACCCTCAAACCTGGTTTGCAATGTTCGTCTGTTTGCCGATGATTGCGTTATTTACCGCACTAGTTCCAACACCTCTGACCAATCACAGCTCCAAAACGACATTAACGCAATACATGCCTGGTGCGATGACTGGCTAATGTCGCTTAATCCTAATAAATGTAAACTCGTATCTTTTCACCGCCGACGTAACTCCCACATTTTCACTTACTCGGTTGCTAACACTCCACTAGAATCTGCATGCTCATACAAGTACTTATGCGTCACCTTGATCCAGGATCTCTCCTGGCGCTCACATGTAACGAACATCGTCCCATCAGCTAACCGATCATTAGGTTTTTTGAAACGCCATTTACGGCACGCCCCTCAAAGTATTAAACTTCTCGCCTACCAATCGCTCATCCGACCTAAACTAAAATACGCATCTGCTATCTGGAGCCCGCAACAAGCATATCTCATCAGTTCACTAGAATCTGTCCAAAATCGCGCCACGAGGTTCATTCATTCTTCCTATTCATATGACATCAGTGTATCGTCACTTAAACGGCAATCAGGTTTATCAACTCTTGCCCATCGTCGTCGCATTGCTTCTCTTAATCTGTTCCATAAGTTTTTTTACAGCTCCCTCGGCCAACCACCCTACATCACACCGCCAGCTCGCATATCTCATCGCACCGGCCATCCACTAGTAGTCTCATGCCAGCGCGCCCGCACCGTCACTTTTTCTTCATCATTCTTTCTTCGCACTGCAAAAGACTGGAATGGCCTTCCCCACGATGTTGACGTCATCACCTGCCCATCAAGTTTTGTAAACAGTTTAAATATGCACTTCACAAAGGCAATCATATTCAATCTATGTTTGTACTCCCACCCCTTATGTAATACCCCCAATGTGGGGTCTTTAAGGTAATAAAGTGAAGTGAAGTGAAGATATACTCCAGTAACCGTGAAGATCGTGAAGGAATCGATTAACGAATGAAGGACATTATTGAAGTTTTTACTGAGTTTGGATTTGGGCTGAAGTTTAAAGAACCAGTGGATGATCGGATGCAGTTTTAAGATTTGTTGATTCAGTTCGGGGAGGATCATGGTTTTTGGGATTAAAACCCGAGATCGTGAAGCCCTTGCTAAGTTCTAGTTCGGGGCATTCGAAATTAGTGAAAAATGGGATGATCAAGACATGCTTGGTCAATGCGTTCAAGAAGTCTTTCTACCACGGCATGGGCAACAGTTTTGAACGGCAATTTACAAGAATTGCAAAGGTCGATTATCGGGATTCCGTTATAAATAATGCCTTTTCTCGTTTACTGAAGAGCCGCTAAGCTGTCTAAGGAGACGAAGCATTTCATTAAGAAACGACAAAATATAAAAGTTTCCAATCCAACAGACCACATAAAAGTGGCAGAGATATGAAAGCTAATCACTAAGCGCAAAGTGGACGATATAAGGAAGTATAACATGGAAAAATTTAAGCATGCTGTAAAGAACGGGGGAAGCCTTAAACCAATGAAGAAGAAATTGGGCATAGGCGAAAATCAGATGAATGCGCTAAGGGACAAGGCGGGCAATGTCATCCCGAATATGGACGAGACAGTCAAAGTAGCCGAGGAGTTTTATACTGATCTCTACAGCAGCCAACAAAGTCACGACAATAATGGCATTGGCGGTAGGGAAATGCAGTCAGATGTTCCGCCAGTGACGAAGGAAAAGGTCAAGAAAGCATTAGAAACTATGAAAAGGAGGAAAGCAGATAGAGGGGATCAGGGAACTATAGATTTGTTGAGGGACGGGGGGAGGGAGGGGGAATCGTGCCACCCTGTATACGCAATGTCTGGTGGCATCGACAATACCGGAACAATGGAAGAACGCAAACATTATCTTAATTCATAAAAGGGGCGCTAAGGACTTAAAAAATTACAGACCAATTAGCTTTGTCTGTTACGTATAAGGTACTTACCAAAGTAGGCAACTTTAAATTTCAACCAAGCAAAAAATCAAGCAGGCTTTCGGAAACTATACTTTACTATTGAAGATGTCCATACCATCAACCAAAAATGCTCGGAATAGAAGCAGCTCTTATACATAGCATTCATTGATCACGAAAAAAGCATTTGAATCAGTACAGACCTCGGCAGTCATACAGGCACAGTGAAATCAGGGTGTAGACGAGCAGTACGTGAAAGTTTGGAAGATTTATATACAGGGTGCACAGCAACCATAGTTCTGCATAAAGAAAGGAACAAAATTCCTATAAAGAAAGGTGTTAGGTAAGGGGACACGATCTCCCCAGTACTATTCACACGTAGCGTAGAAAAAGTATTCAGAGACTTGGAATGGAATCAGTTAGGGATAAGGATAAATTTTTTTTTATTTATTTACAAAATACTGCGGACACTGAGTCCAAGCAGGGTGGGTGAACAAGTCAATCAAGGTACAAAAGAAAACGCAACACTTCAAAAAAAAAAAAAAAGACAATATAGCAGCAATTGGTTAAAACTTAAGGGACAGCGGATTAACTAGCTGATTCCAATCTGTTATTGTGCGTGGAAAGAACGAAAATTTGTGTCTGTTCTAGCGAATATAGGGGTTAGGGGACTGGGATGGTGTTGACGAGTTTGTCTGGTTGTTGCCGGCGTTAAGTATGATGATGGATCCAAACCGAGTTTGTTATGTAATAACTGATAAATAAACTTTAATCTAAGCTTTCTTCTTCGATGTTCAAGTAGTTCAATTTTATTTGTCTCCATTAAAGTGGTTGGGGAGTCAGACCTTGCATATTTATTAAAAATAAACCTGACAGCTCTTCTCTGAATTCTTTCCAAATTTTTTACGTTAGATTTAGTATACGGGTCCCACACTATGCATGCATATTCGAGTTTAGGTCTAATTAATGAAGAATAACAAAGTAGCTTAATGTTAGAAGGAGCATTTTTTAGTTTATGTCTTAAGCAGCACAATTTTCTAAATGCAGCAGAGCAGATATTGTTTATGTGGAAGTTCCACGATAGATTGCTACTTATGGTTACTCCTAGGTATTTGTAGTTGGATACTTGTTGAAGAGGGAGAGAGCCTAATTTATGTGTGGAGCTATGACGTATCGTTTTTCGGGTTATAGGCATATAAACACTTTTATCAGCATTCAGAATCATGTCCCATCGGTCGCACCATTCGAAAACGTTGTTCAAGGCACTGTCCAGGTCACATTGATCTTCCCTATTTGTAACTTCTCTGTATAGAATACAATCGTCAGCAAACAATCGAATTTGCACTGGTGGGTTAACAACTTCAACAATATCATTGACATACAAAAGGAAAAGCAGAGGGCACAGAACGCTTCCTTGGGGAACACCGGATGAAACTGGGAGAGAGCCCGAACGTTGTCCCCCCCCTTCAACAAACTGTTTGCGGTCTTTTAAGTATGCATTAATCCATGTTACTGAAATATCAGGAATGCCAATTTCTTTCATTTTAAAAATTAGTTTATCATGAGGAACTTTGTCAAGTGCCTTGCTAAAATCCAAAAATATTGCATCGATTTGGCCTTTATTATCTATAGAGGAAGCAAATGAATTTATTACTGTAATTAGCTGTGTTACCGTCGAGAGCCCTTTTCTGAACCCGTGCTGGAAGCTAGATAGCACGCGATTTTTTTCTAAAAATTCGTTCATACAATGTGCAACTATATGTTCTAATAGAATACCTCAGTAATCTGCGATTTGCTGATGACATTGCCTTGCTAAGTACCTCAGGGAATCAATTGCAAATAATGATTGATGACCTAGACAGGAAAAGTAAAAAGGTAGGCTTGAAAATCAATACGCAGAAGACTAAGGTAATGTTCAGTAGCCTAGGGAAGGAACAGAAGGTTACGTTAGGTAGCGAAGTATTGGAAGTAGTAGGCGAATATATCTTTTAGGACAGGTAGTAACCGCATCAATGGACAAGAAGTGGAAGCTGTGACAGATTTTCTATTCTTAGGCGCCAAGATTACCTCGGAAGGAGACTGCAGCCATGAAATTAGGAGACGCCTGCTTCTGGGAAAGAGAGCAATGGTTAGCCTTGACCGCCTAGTAAAGAGCAGAGACATTAGTCTGCCAACCAAGATCCGTATAACCCGTGCTATGGTCTTTCCAGTTGTGATGTATGGATGCGAGAGTTGGACTGTGAAAAAGGCTGACCGCCGAAGAATTGACGCGTTTGAATTGTGGTGCTGGCGAAGACTCTTAAGAGTTCCTTGGACTGCCAGAAGATCAAATCAGTCGATATTGTCGACCATAAACCCTGACTGCTCATTGGAGGGTCAAATTCTAAAGTTAAAGCTCAGCTACTTTGGTCATCTGATGAGAAGAGAGGAGTCGCTGGAGAAAGATTTGATGTTGGGAAAGGTTGAGGGTCGCCGGAGAAGGGGTAGGCAGCGAACGCGATGGTTAGATGGCATTCTCGAGGCATTGCAGATGAAGCTATGTGATGTTAAGAAGATAGTGAGAGACCGGAAAGCGTGGCGTGACATGGTCCATAGGGTCACGAAGAGTCGGACCCGACTGAACGCCTGAACTGAACTGAAGTAACCGCAGATGCGGAACATGAAATGGAAATAACAAGGAGAATAAGACTGGGATGGAGCGCATTTAGCAAGCTCTTCTAGAATATGACTAGCAGCTTACCGACATCGCTCAAGAGGAACGTGTGCAACAGTTGCATCTTAACTGTACATACCTATACTGCTGAAACGTGGAAGCTAACAAAGAGGGTTCTACTTAAGTTTAGGACAACGCAGAGGGGTATGGAAAGAAAAATGATAGGGATAACGTTAAGAGATAGGAATCGTGCAGATTGGATAAGAGAAATAACTCAAGTCAATGTCATTCTAATGGAAATTAAGAAGAAGAAATGGGCATGGGCAGGACATGTAGCGCGAAGAAAGGATAACCGATGGTCGATTAGGGTAACAAACTGGATTCCAAGAGAAGGAAAGCGTAGCAGGGGGCGGCAGAAAATTAGGTGGGCGGATGAGGTTAAGAAGTTCGCAGGGGTCAAGTGGATACAGCTCGCACTCGCACCGGACCTGGTTAATTGGAAGAATATGGGAGAGGCCTTAGCCCTGCAGTGGGTATTGTCAGGCTGATGATGATGATGGTGGTGGTGGTGGCGATGGTGATGATGATGATGAAGAGCCTAAAAAGAACGGTCAGGTAGAGATCCCTGCCTAGCATGGGTGAGAAGAGGAAAGTTGCGGTGGTACCATATGTACACGGAATTTCACATGGCCACAAGAATGTTACCAATAGACATGGTGTTGATGTTGCAGTGACCAAACCGCTCAAGATGAAGAGGATCTGCCCTGCTATTCAAAGGGAACGAGAATATAAGAAGCAGGTATGTGGTGTTAAACATAGAGACCCATTTGGCAGCTGCAAGACTCGTGTTGTGTAAAGGTTTCCGCTCATTTGTGGAGCCTGTCATATAAGACAGATAAGGCGGTGTACCAACAAGAGGCTACAGGAACACCGAAACAACTTGGAAAGTGGCAAGGACAAACCTTTTCTGGTCTCCCATACTGACATCCTCCTTCATTACAGACTTGAGAGAAGAAAGTATTCCCCACCCCACAAGAAACTAACCAGAGAAGAAGCAGTTACCCTCCGAAAATCCAAACCAACAGCCACGTCCCCGGCACCTTACTACACAGAATCCCACCCACCACCTACAGATATAATTGCGCATTTTGCAACGTACCAAACGCCCTATAACATATGGTGTGGGAATGCAAGGGACCAACTGGTACTATAACCACCATGGCCATAACCGAAGAGCAGTGGGAGACTCAGCTGTCAAGCGCCAGCCTGGAGGATCAGCTTGTTCTGGTCAGACGGACTCGGGAAATGGCTCGTTTCAACGGCTTTCTGGACTGAGGAGGCTGCACACCTAGGGCTGAATATTTCACGCCTGTTTGTAATAAATGTTTGTCTCGCTCTCTATCTCCCATTGTCATTCTTGTGAGACAACGAAGAAGGAGAAGTGTACTCGCCTATTTGACCAGGTTTGAATTCTGTACCGGCACAAAAAAATTCTTAACGAGAGAACAGGTTGAAGCATAATTTATTTCAAGGGACATCAAGCGTGTCAGCAAGACCTCTCTCGCTCTTTCAAGCAAACAGAGCTCTTTTTTGAGTGACTTTTTGTTTAATAGATGAACCCAGAAATGTTTCACGTGAAAGCTTCGTTTTCGTCACGTTTGTTTTTGTCTGGGCCTTGGATTAAAGGCTGAGGCTGAGTTGTGAGTCAGCGCTTGTCCTGTAGCTTCCTTTTATCTTGTCTGGTGTCTTCCTGTTCACGCTGTTTTTAGTAACAACGATTGTTTACCAACTCGCTCAACAAGTATCTTGGTTCAACAAGGAGGCCGGGATATCCCTGAGAAAGCCTATCAGCAATCTGCTGACGTCATAGGGTCGTTGTCAATGATGAAAACAGTGTCCGTGTAGTCTGAAAAGGCAAGTGGTACGCTCGCACAAGGTGCAGAAAATTAGAGAGCTTCGAGCGTAAACCACAAGCGTTCCCTGGAAAATGGTGCATGTGCGAAAAATGTTGTGGATGATCAGTCGGGTCGAATCCATAATTACAGGTGTGTGATATTACGCCCCTGCGGAGCGTAAGAGCAACGGTTCCATAGCTAGGAGAGCGTCTACTTCTAGAAGTCCTCATGACAAGAAGTTAGCGAGGACAAGAGATTTGTTAGTGGCTAACAGCAGCGAAATTAGCAGGCATGTGATTTCTTGTTCGGTGCTTCCGCTTTGCTGCATTCCACTTATCTTCTTGTTACGTTGCATTGCCTTAGGCTGAGAGCTAGATAGGCTGTTTGCGGGTCTTGTGTAGAGTGTCGCTGCGGCTTTGATAGAGGATAAAACCCAATGGTCTTCTCGCGCTTCTTTTTGGCTGCAGCCGCGTTTGTGTCATCAGCAGTTTTTTCACGTTGTGGTGACTGATTTTGGTATAGATTAAAGTATTTGTAAATTTCACACCAGAATTAGGTAGTGGATTATGACGTTGGGGCGGTTTTCCTTGTGCTTGCTCCAGTTTGCGTGCTGGTGTATTTTTAACACGTCCTCCGTGTGAAGCAGGGTGTGACCCATCGCACTTTGGGCATTTAGGTTGCACTCTCGAGGTTCACTCTTTGTGCGAATGAGGGCAAACACGCACTTTGCATCGCACGGGGCCGGTACAATGTCTCGATATGTGGCCATGTCTGTGGCGTTTCTAGCATTGTGTCGCCGCTCCGACGTACTCAGTTAAAGGGTAACTACAAAACCAAGCGTTACTCTTTTAGGCAGTGGTGCATTTTTTAAGGATGTTTTGTCAATTTTCGGCTCAATCTCTAAACTTAAATAGTTCCTTTTATCCAAAAGCCTTTTCAGCTGCTTTTCCGGACAATGTATACGAAACAGGGCACGCTGCAAAAGGCAAAAAAGAAAAATGATTACTATAACAATCCAAAGAAAGGCAGTGCCGGAGATTGTTAAAGCTACCGCACGATTGCGCTTTTTTCGCATGCTAGCAAGGTGATGTTGAAAATCCTCCAAGGTAGGCTGCAGTAGTATGTGGATCGAGAGCTTCCGAACGTGCAAGCTGGGTTTCGCAAGGGCAGAGGAACTAGAGATCAGATTGCCAACCTTCGCTGGATCAGGAAAAAAGCAAGAGATTTCCAGAAACCCATCTACTTCAGCTTTATTGATTATGCGAAAGCGTTTCACTGCATAGTTCACAGCAGATTGTGGCAAGCTCTCTAAGAGATGGGAGTTCCAATTCACCTCATCTGTCTCCTCAGGAACCTGTATGAAGGGCAAGAGACCACAGTCAGAACTGGGCATGGTCTTACTGATTGGTTTCCGAATGAGAAAGGAGTGAGACAAGGCTGCATACTGTTGCTCTGCCTATTGAACCTATATGCAGAGTGCATCATGAGGAAGGCCGGTCTGGACGAGTCTTCAGCTGGAGTGAAGATTCTGGAAAACGTAGCAACAACCTTAGATATGCGGATGATACCACTTTAATGGCAGAAAGTGAAGTGGAGCCCAAGAGACTTCTGATGCGCGTACAAGAAGAGAGTGAGAAGTTTGGGCTTAAACTGGACATTAAAAAGACAAAGATCATGGCGTCTTGCCCTATCAAGTCGAGGAGCATCAAGGGACAAGAAGAAGAAGCTGTGACAGATTTTCTCTTCTTGGGCTCCAAGATTACCCCGGAAGGAGACTGCAGCCATGAAATTAGGAGACGCCTAGCTGATTCTGGGAAAGAGAGCCATGGTTAGCCTTGACCGCCTAGTAAAGAGCAGAGACATTAATCTGCCAACCAAGATCCGTATAACTCGTGCTATGGTCTTTCCACTTGTGATGTATGGATGCGAGAGTTGGACTGTGAAGAAGGCTGACCACCGAAGAATTGACGCGTTTGAATTGTGGTTCTGGCAGACTCTTGAGAGTTCCTTGGACTGCTAGAAGATCAAATCAGTCGATATTGTCACGTGGTGGTGACCAGGGTCGATGACACAAATGAAGACAGGCTTGATGGTACGGAAATTAACTCTTTATTGGGATGAATTGCGCCCGCAAAAGAACTAAGCAACTCGGCGGCGGTGATAGCAGCAAACGTGTTGGTCGATCGTCGAGCAAAGAATGCTCGTCACACTCGTCAACGCTCAATTTAAAGGCTGCACAGAACAATCTAGATAACGTCACAAACAGCTACCAGCACGGGCTGGAACATTGTGGAAAGACACACGAGTGGCCGGAATCTTCGAGATAGATCTCGGTGCATCTTGAGCTACAACGAAACTGATAAAGGTGTGACTTGCGACATCGAGCATTAACAATCAAAGATTACGGAACTGATACGTGATCCAGAATCAGAGTGGTAAGCCTGTATGCCGGCGGCTGTTGAAAAACAGCAAATACAGTTTTGAAGGTTTCGCGGCAATATTGTCGACCATAAACCCTGACTGCTCATTGGAGGGTAAAATTCTTGCGGTTAAGCTCAGCTACTTTGGTCATCTGATGAGACGAGAGGAGTCGCTGGAGAAAGTTTTCATGTTGGAAAAGATTGAGGGTCGCTGGAGAAGGGGTAGGCAGCGAACGCGATGGTTAGATGGCATCCTCGAGGCGCTGCAGATGAAGTTATGTGATGTTAGGAAGATAGTGAGAAACCGGAAAGCGTGGCGTGACATGGTCCATAGGGTTACGAAGAGTCGGACACGACTGAACGACTGAACTGAATTGAACTGATGACAATCTACTGAACAAAATTGTGTATGACCATTTGTAACTTGCGCATTTAGGCTACGCTTTGGAAGAAATATCAATCAATTCTTATGCAAGGAGGAGAAAGATGAGGAGGAAAGGCAGGGAGGTTAACCGGTAAAAGCAACCGGTTTGCTACCCTGCACTGGGGGAAGGGGATGAGTAGATATAAAAGTTGTGAGAGAGGGATAGTTGAAATTAGTACAGTCACATAACCGACAGGCCACATCACATCACTTCACAGTCATGTATTCTTATGCAAAGTATGACAATATTCACATAGCTTCACTTTATATATGAATGCCCTGAGTGCTAACAGGAAGCCATATAGGCGAGAGGGGCTCTCTTACACGATTACATTGAAAAAATACAAATGTGAAGAAAATATTCTCCTAAATATACAGAGAAAGTAATAAACTGAGAAGAAAATTAATAAAATACTAAGACAACGTGTACAATCGCAATGCGCTTAAAAATAAGAAATAAATTAGAAAAATAAAACCGCAGCAATAAATGGAAAAGCGGTACTGACACAGTTTTATACAGGGATAACGTCACTTTGCAATTTTTTAGTGTTTTGGAAAACGAGCGACTCAAGTAGGTGGTTCCACTCGCTGCAGACGCTTGGTAAGAATTGATGTGCAGGTGAGTGTGCGCTGCGACGATGCATGAACATTGTGATCACCACGTGGGAGTGCAATGAATTTTGTGAGATTGAAAGACGCGATAGTTTGGTCAGGAAAGAAAGAAATGGTAGTTCAGTGGAGTTTTTTATTAGTGACGCTAACGGTATAATTCCAGTTGCAAAGAATGAAACGGATAGAACGGGTTTGTAGGCTGTTAAGGATTTTTATTGAAGTGGCATGTCAATGCATAATCGAGGACATTAGGGAGAACATTAATGTAATCGTGTGTGATATTAAAGACAGAGTTGTTCTTTTATAGGTGCTGGAAAGGTTACTTTTGAGATTGTAGTTTGAGTTTGTGAAAACAAGTCTAGCGATTGATCTGTTGTAGGACATATACGCGTAGGGATTTTCATTCATCACAAGTTTCCGACGCTCGAGCGTATATTCATTTTAGTTATCATACCTCGAACGCCCCGCGTGTGGGGAATTACATGAGAGATGGACACGACAGTTACAGGATGATGGATTCGATTTATATCTTGAATTGGATAGGGTTGGTAAGGCGCACAGCTTGTGCCTGAAGATCAGTACAGTTAATACAGAATTTCATAAAAATGATCGGATATGAGCAGGAGTTTTAGCAGTGGGTGGGTAGATGTTGTGATGATCAATTCTACTGGAAAGAAGATGGGCGTGTGACACGATCAATACTCTTAAAGACGAATGGAACTTGTTAAAAATGACATAATCGAAACACTTTCCTTCGTGACTCAAGATTAGCAAATGATGCACGTGATTTTCAATTAGACACACTAAAGTGATATGAGTAGTCGCCGTAAATGAAGTGTGAAGTGCGATTTCGATTTTTTTTTTAGAAATGTTTGACAGATGCGGGCCCCATACGGCTGAAGCGAATTCTGACTTAGGTATGACAAATGTTAAGTGCACTAATAATTTGATTGAAAGGGCGGCAAAACGAAGATTTCGACGCAAGGAGCCATGGGCACGGTAAGCGTCATTAGCGATGTTCATTATATGCGAGAACCATGTATGAGGAATGGTAGCTACCAAATGCTTATTGGTTGAGACGGAAGACACAACAAAAAAGAGCATATTGACGAGGAATGCCAGTGGTGAGAAGTAATCAAAAATATTTTGGTATTTAGGTGACAACCAAATTTTGCACAAGGCCTCGAATTTTAAAGATCGTTTTGAAGGACCAGCGCGTCAGGGCTGTTTGAAATCGGGCTGTAAATTACAGTATCATCAGCAAATAAACGATTGCTAGAGGTAATGGCAGACGGCAGAGCGTTGATGTAAATGGGGAAAAGCAAGGGTCCGAGAACCGCGCATTGGGGAACACCTGAAGTTACCGGGGAACGGGGAGACGAGGAGTTGTTGACGTAGATGAATTGTCTGTTATTCAGAAAGCTTCGGAGTCATTCCATTACTAAATATTTGCGGCTTAAGTGCCAAAGATTGAGTAGTAATCATTTGTGCGGTACTTTATCGAATACTTTTTCAACTTCTTCTAAGATCTCGTCACCAGGAATGCTTTTGCTGAAGTTAGAACATAGGTTAAAAAAGATCTGGTTCATGCTGGTTAGGATTGACAATATAAATCGATAGGAGAAATTTGGCCAATTGTGAGTAAATAACATGGTGCCATATTTTCTAGCAGATTCTTGTAAGAAACATAGGGCGAGAGGAACGTGCGCTCATTGTGTGTTCTTGCTCTTGTGTCCCGTCCACACTTTTTGCGCTGTTACCTGAAGATGACTGACCAACAAGTCCGAGCTGCTGTTCTGGCTAAATACATGGCACAAAGATGAAGAACCTGTTTTGTGGACGGACTGGGACGACCTTACCAATTTTCCAGTCTTTTCAAAGCACGCCTGATGACAAGGACTGTTAAAAACTATGGCACAAAATGGCGCTAACAATGTTCTTAGTATTTTTTAAAACTTGAGAGTCGAAGCCGTCAAAACGGGATGAAAGCAAAACTTTCAGTGACTCGATTATTTTCATAATACCATTAGCATCGAACAAAATGTCTTATATAGCTCGTACGTCGAATATAGGGAGGTATATATGGTTCTACAGTGTCGATTTCATTAGTGAAAACAGATCAGAAAAAGGTATTAAAAGTGTTACTAATTTCATGATCAAGAAGGGGGTTGTTGAAGGGTTGATAGTTTTTGAACATATTTGGTGGTTGGTATGGAGTATAGACGGTAATACTAAAGTAAAAAGGAACGTTTCATTTAACTTGATAACCATGAGAAGGCGTTCTTTGCAGAATAGTATTTTTGCCATGCACTTTCTGTATTTAGGCGTTCTGCTGTTCCAAAGTGTCTTTTTTGTTCGTGTAGGCTTTTCACTTCCCTTTTAAACCATGGTAACGATGCTGTTTCTCTGATAGTGAGAGTAGGGAAGAGGTTATTTATGGGTTCTACATTCACGTATTTAGACTTTGAAAACAGACCAGCTAGTTTCCGACTGAACGGCTTGAAACATTTAGAGACAATCTCACCCAAAAATCGGAGAGCACGTTGTTCATAGCGGCATAATTGCCTTGCCGTATAGTGTTAGTGTGTTTTGCTTTTTTATTTTTTGAGGCGTGGTAGTTTGCAAGAAAATGTAGTTTGGACTACTGACTGATCACTAAGTACAGACAAATGAAGTTGCAGTGAAACGCTGTCAGGATGGGAAGCTAGAAGGATGTGGAGAATGTTCCAAGATTGACCGCTTTGCTTACTATTGTTAGACACGAGTTGTGATAATCCAAATGATAGGCACGTATTCCCAATGTTTCTGTCAAAGTTAGTTTATTTAGTTGAAGAGACGTCGAACCAAAATATGCACGGAAAGCTAAATTCGCCATAAAGACGAATGGGAATGTGCTGATGGGACGCCGTTATGACTCGCAGCGCTTCATGGAGGTTAGCAACAAAAGAATCAGTTAAATCAGGAGGTTGATAGCAAATATCGACGATAACTGGTGGGTACGAAGCGTGGCACTGAATGAAAAGTATATCAAGAGGAGACACAAGTTTAATCTAATCTCAGAGGGGCAATATGAGGTCTGTGAGGAAGATGGTCGTATGTCTATCCTATCACGTAGAAAAATATTAAAGCTGAAATGGAGTGAAAATATTTAATTTATGTTGGACGAGTTTAGCATTGTCAAGACCAATATTCTGTTGTTTATATGGCTGCCGATGGTGTCTAGCTACGGATGCTGGTGTAAAGAATGGACAAAGTGCAGAGGTTTAAATTCTTGTGTGGTTTTTGTAATGACTATATGTACGCGGTGTTCGCGATAATGAGTTTATTGCGGCGATGCTTGAAATTTGTTCTTTTGCGCTTTTCAGAATGCCAATAGCTGCTTCCTGATAAACTCAGTTTGTTTTGAAAAATCAACAGAAATAGTGAAGACGGAGTTCTTCAGTGTGTTAGCAAAATAAAGAATATTTCTTTGTTTTTAAAAATCCCGAAATTAACGATGGTCTGTTATGCTAGTGTCAACCTTTAAACTCTATGAGTTTTTAAATGTCAATGATGTTTATCGTTTTGCTAGTTTTCCCGCATAAATTTACAATCACTCGTTCAGATTCGGCCCAAACTTGGCCCTGTTTGAGCTGCAACACCGCGCCCTTTCCTGAGCAGCTTAGACATTAGGTTATATGCTTTAATTGTATTCGGCTGTTGAACATTAATATCTTTTTTAAGTGCGGCGAACGACGCACAGTCTCCTTCAATTTTGGTTAAACTGGATCTGAAGCTGGGCGCTAGGTATTTTTCTGCTAATGCACTTGGAATGGTTTTAGCTCTTCTAGCAGAGATGTTTGCCCAGACCTAATTTCCTACAATTCCGTCATAATGTTATCAGGGTCTTGCGTGCGGTAGGCGCCTGCGAAGTAGAAGAGCAACTAAAGGGACCGGACTCAACGTCGCCTGCTAAGATCAGCAGTTGACGGATGACAGCAGGGCATACATAGGCAATAGCGAAACAACACTGAGGGCTCGGCAGCTCAAACAACGCCACATAACTGGTACGTGGCGTGAATAGCGAAAATCGATAATTTACCTCCGCGACAAAGGGGCGATGCAGGTGACGCGGTCATTGTTGTAGCGCTGCCGAACCCATTAAGAGCGAAAAATGGGCCCCAAATACGCTCTGCTGGTTATCTTCACTGAGGGCAGATTTGGCGACACATTCGCTGTACTTGAGGAGACAATAACGTCTGGGAAGTAGTCACTGGATTTGACTACGTGTGGGCAGGTTAAGCGTTAGTCGGAATATGGCAGTGAAGAGGAACCGGGCGCTCACGTTCAAAGAACGATGGGGCAAGGAAGCCGTCGTCCCCCACCACCTCCGACAAGCTAGAGAGAGAGAAAACTTTATTTCAAAAAGAAAAAGAAAAGAGAAAGGAAAAAAGAAAAAAAAAGGGGGGGGGGGCAGTGAGTGGAGTCTTCATTTCAAGACCCCAGTGGCCTGGGCTGCCGCTTTTGCCTGAGTTACCAGCCTACGCTGTGTCTCTAGATCATAGCATAGCAGAGTGACCTCCCACTGCGCCTCCGAATGGTGCATGTTTATGTGTGGAGGTTTGGGGCCTGTGCACCCCCATGTAACATGGTAGGTGGTGGGCTGGTCGTTGCACCAAGGGCATATGTCTGTGTAGTGTTCTGGGAACATTATGTTGTATTGATGTAGGTTGGGGTAAGTGTTGGTTTTTAGCTGTTTCCTTTCCCGCATTTCTTGTGCATTTAGACCCTTGTGTGGAGGGGGATAAATCCTACGTTGTTCCCGTAGGTACTTAAGTCGCGCGCCGTAAGTCGCTGGGACAGGAATGCTGGTTGTGAGATCGGGATTGGTGGCCGCTCGGTTTGTGGGACCTCGAGTTAGCCTATCCGCGACCTCATTACCTTCCAATCCAGAGTGCCCCGGAATCCAAGTGATCTGATGTTTAAGCTGTGAGTTTGTAGCCAATGGGTTAGTTGTGAAGCGAGCTAATTTTGTAGGTATTCTGCCTGCAAGAAGGAGCCGACACGCCGCTTGTGACTCGGTGATTACGTGAAGCTCTCGATTGGTCGCGTCTCCGTACGTAACGGCCAGCACGATCACCGCCACTTCCGCTTCTGTGATCGTACAGTGCGGGATGGACATGCTGGAGACTTCTGTGTATGAAGAGCCCACCACCACGGCTGCTGCTGCGTTTGATGTATGCTCGTATAGGGCGGCATCCACATAGACAGTTCTCGGACTGCGTTCCACCTCCGCGGTAGAGGTCAGCATTCTAGAGCTGCCGAGCGCACCTGCTCGGCATTTTATATTTCCTCGGCCGTTTGATATCTGTTCGACTATTTCTTATCGCTGATTGGTATACACTGTAAACCGGTGGAATCTCACACCCGGCTTTGACTCCCTGTTTTGTTTTGCTAAGCGACGAAGTAGCCAACTCGTCATATGTTCTTTTTGAAATTCTCATCAAGTTGCTTGTTTCAGAAAATAACTTCGATTTCAAAAAAAAAACTAACATAATGCAAAAATAAAGTTAGCTCTGAGTCATTTACCGACATAGCTTGTGGAAGGGAGATAAGGAAAGAATATCTAAAGTGGCAAAATTTCGATATCACTGCAGAATCTGCACTGAAGAAATGCTAAAGCTTGAGCGGTGCTGCTGCATGCGGTATACCGCGCACCGCGCACCCATTGCAGAGCTTTTGCTAGCAAGGCAATGTTCGGGCCGCACAGTGGAAGTTTTCTTTCTTTGTCCTGCGTTCGTTGCAGTGGTATATATTGCGGGGCTCCGCTGCCACTTTTAGCCTTTTGAAACCACGCGTGCTTTAACCTATTTGTGTTGGTGTGTGCTCTGCCAGCGCCATGAGCGAACTGTCCATTCGAGGAGTGGCAACGAGTCAAGCAACGAGACAAGCGCCTTTGCGAGAGGCAAGCGAGGGGTCAGCGGGATGTACAAGGACGACGGAATGACGAAGAGAGAAGGAGTGCCGGCAGGAAAGAGGCGTAAATGCGTAAGTTGCTGCCACTTGAGGAGCAATGTTTCTTGCACCGCGAAGCGTCTCGACCCTATCGCTCGCCCTATCCGCACATAGTGTACTTTGTCTTGCCACAGTAAAGCCCTGACCCCCGTTCTGTTTTGTTATTGGTGGACGTTTGCAGCGTTCCTCAGTAACATGTTTCCAGCGCCGTGGCATTCGAAGGTGTTTCTTATGTATTGAATGCTTTTTATCCAATGCGGATAAACCACTGTATGTTTATTAAATAGTGGATTTGTCACGCGTAGGGCGAGACCGTGGCTCGCGGACCCGTTTTCTTGAAGGCGGCACCCAACCCGGTCTTCCTTTGAGCCTTGCTCCTAGAGTCCTACTACTAATTTAGCTTCAGCAGAAGGACGTCAGGAGCGCCGACATGGGGAGCTAACAAGACCCTATTTTGCAGCATGCGGAGCCAGCTGTGGCACAGTTTGAGTTTTCAGATTTATCTGCCGGAGATGTAACTTCGATGCTCAAAAAGCTTCAGCTGCTTTCAAACCTTATTTAATTCAAGTCCCAGTTTCTAGAGGGGCAAGAGACAAGCGTTTATCTCAAATGGAAGTACAACCTACAAAACTCTCAGGTAAAATTCCCCTTTGCCACGTAACCCGGAACACTCATACCGTGATGACCAGCTTCAGGCGAATTCGCCAGTGCCCCAGTACAAAGACTACGCTAATAAAAAGTAATTCTGCGATTTCATCGCTAAGCTTAATGACTATCAACAGGGCAATACCTGCTCATACGTTACTCACACGGGTCCTTGCGGCTTCATTAACGGGCTCCGCGGCAATTTGGAGGAGGTCACAACGTCATTTCAGTTCGAAGAAGGACTCTGTGGAATGCTTTAGGCAAGAATTTCTGCAGCGGGCTATGATTTCCTTATAAAAGACGAGCTTCGTGCCCGAACACAGGGTGAGAATAAGAATCTGCGGGAGATTTTTTTGCTAATTCCAGGAGTGGCATAACCAGGATGATCCTGGAATGCCGAGGCAGACAACGTGGCCTGAGCTATTCGACGAGCTGGACAGAGAGGCATCCTTCGTTGAGGGACTACTCATGGCTGCGCTTTTATACAGGCCACCACCGTCCCTAAAAGCCTTGCTAGAACCATCACGTGCATGACGCTCACGAGACCACGAGGGTCTGTCGAGCAACAGCGAGCTTTACCGCAGAGTTCTGCATGCCCATCAGGAGCAGCGTAACGCCAAAATGCCGCCGGCCGGGATACTGCTGTCCAAACCTCAAGGAAGTCCAAGGAATGCCCGCCGCGATCACTAATGTGCTCCTCCATGACAGTTGTAAAGCATACGCCCCCACCCTCGCACCAACGGCAAACTAGTCGGAACGGCAGTACAAAGCTGAGCCGAACAGCACCCGGCACCAAAGCCTTCTACTGGCTTCCCGGCATGGCCCACAGCCAAGGCGGCACTGCCCGTGGGTACGCTGCCCGCTAGTGTGGCAGCAGTGGTGGGGACGGTTGGGTCAGTTCGTCTTCCTGCTCGTGAAGCGCTCATAGCATGCATGGTTAGTACGCTGCGATGTCCCATACGGCATCAAACTCGGTGCCCTCCATGCCAGTCCGTTCATCTTCCTGCTCGGGGAACGGTCATAGCATATATGGTTGGCACGCTGCGGTGCCGCATAGGCATCACAGTCTCTGCCCTCGATGTCAGTCACTTCGTCTCCTGCTAGTGGAGCGTGAATGCATTTGTGTTTGGTACGATGGGGTGCCGCATACGGCATCAAAGTGACTGTCCTCGATGTCAGTCAGTTCATCTTGCGGATCGTGGAGCGATCATAGTATGTATGGTTGGCACGCTGCGGTGCCGTATAAGGCATCACAGTCCCTGCCCTCAATGTCAGTCAGTTCATGTCCTGCTCGTGCAGCTCTCATAGCATGTGTGCTTGGCACGCTGGGGTGCCACATAGGGCATCAAAGTCCCTGCGCTGCATGTTAGTCAGTTCGTTTCCTGCTCGTGGAGTGCTCATAGCATCTATGGCTGGCACGTTGCGGTGCCGCATACGGCATCAACGTCCCTGCCCTCCATGTCAGTCAGTGCGTCTTCCTGCTCATGTAGCGCTCATCCCATGGATGGTTGGCACGGTGCTGAGCTGCATACATCATTAAATCCGTGCCCTCCATACCAGTCAGTTCCTCTTCCTGTTCGTTCAGCGCCTTAGCATGTATGGTTGGCACGCTGCGCTGCCGCATACGGCTCTAAATCCCGCGCTCGATGTCAGTAAGTTGGCCTTCCTGCTCGTGGAGCGCTCGTAGCATGCGTGGTTGGTACGCTGCGCTGACCCATACGGCAGCAAAGTCCCTGCCCTCCATGTCAGTCAGTTCGTGATCCTGCTCACGGAGCGCTCATAGCATCTATGGTTGGCACACTGCGGTGCCGCATACAAATCATATATATGCCATGAGCGCTCCGCATACTTCCGCATACGAAGGGAAGGGTTTTCTTCATACCCTTCCCACATATCGAAGGTTTTGTAAACCATATCCTATATACAACAGGCCTACGTTAGTATGCAGGACTCAATACAGATTTAGTAAGGCAATCAAATCTCACGATGAGTCTCCCTCTTCTCAATCGGAGCGCACAAGTCATGTACGATTCAAACGAAGTATCGAACAAGAGCCCTGTTTGGTTCACGTTTCGAGTGAACGTAGGGAAGGGTTTTCTTCATCCCCTTCCAAGATCAACGAATGTTTTCTAACCTCTATGCTATATTCAGCACGCCTACGTTGCCAGGACACAGTACAGATTTATTGATGAGTCTCCCTCTTCTCAACCGGCGCTCTTATGTAAATTAAGATTCAAGCGAAGCATCGAAGAACAGGGCTGCTGGGTGCATGTTTCAAGGGAACGTAGGAAATGGTTTTCATCATAGCGTTCCAACAGTATCAAAGGTTTTTAATCCCTATTCTATAAGAGGCAGGCCTACGCCAGTATGCAGCACTCAGTACAGATTTAGTGAGGCAATCAAAATCTCACGACAAGTCTCCGTCTTCTCAACTGGCGCGCTTATGTCATGTACAACTGTGTGCTGAAACCATCACTCTCCCTGCTGCGTAGCCCAGAATGTATTTCATCTGCGGCGCTTAACCCTTAGATACGGCGCCCCTCCTGAGCTGCTCAGTGACCGAGGCCGCGTCTTGTCCGACGACATTTAAGCCCTGCTCCGAGATTACACTTACTACATCGGGTTTGCACTGCGTACGATGCTAAAACAAACGGACCCACTGAGCGTTTTAACCGCACTTTGGGTGATATATATAATAAGGGAGTAATCACTCATTTGTATCCACCTAAGCGCAGCCATACGGCTACAAAGGAAAGCTATACAGCTTCCTAAGAAACTTTGTAGTTAAAGAAACATTTGTCCTGATCCGGGAATCGAACCCGGGACCACCGCCGTTCTGGGGCAGTCGCTCTACTGACTGAGCTAACCAGGACGGTCAGAATGTCAGACCATATGTGGCTATGTAAGCGGGTACGAACTAAACTGACGGGGACCTTGTACTTCCTTATACAACATACGCGTACAATACTTCCCCACAATACTGCGACACGAACTGACTGACATGTTGGGCAGATAATTTTATGCCGTATGCGGCACCGTACTGTGCCAACCATACATGCTATGAGCGCTCCATGAGCAGGGGGACGAACTCACTGACATGGAGGGAGGGGACATTAAAGGGAAGCTGGAGCGTATTCCGCGAAAAACGAGTTATGTGCGGCATTCTATAGTGTTTTGTCCGCTGAACAAGACTATCATACTTTTAAAAGGCAGAAAGGAGCGCAAACGGCTGTTTTACAAGAAAACAAGCTTCAGTGGGACAGCCCTCCAAGCAAACGCCGCTGTTGTATTTAATTGGCCGGACCCATCATGACGTCAAGTTTGGTTATGCGAGGCCGGCGCCGGTGGTGTTGCTGCGTACGGGTCGCTTCAGTGGACTTGAGAGCTCGATATAAAACGTTATTGATTATTCGAACAATGTAAACCACCTCTAACAATTACCGTACGCGTTCAAGCAACCAGGAGTTCAAAAAAAAAAAAAAAACAGCTCTACGAAAGACGTTGTCGAGTACGTCAACAGCGAAAGCACTGTCAGCACATTTGCGCGAGTCGAAAAGTGCGGGCCCGCTTTAACAACTGCCCCTTGCACGCAAAAGCTCGTCTCAGTAGCAACAAAAGGAATAGGCCTTGTATGCAATCATTGTCGACAACGCGTTTATACAACCTTCGAGTATCGCCCAACGGCGCAACAACAAACGCACGCGTATACTGCAGCTGCAGCTGCACGTCCTATATATCTTTGCAGCTAGTTTGCGGTGTGCGCTGTTCAACGCAACGCCGAAAATGGTCCGGCTTCAACCGCATCATGAAATCAGACATGTTCGCAGCGCCTGCAGCGCCGGATGAAGCGAGCTTACCGGAACTGTGCCGGCAGCGAGCGTGGCGGACTAGCGCTCTGGACGAGCGCACTCTTTGGTCGTCGCTGGGCCTATATTTTGTTTTGCATCGGCGCCACAGCAGACGACGCTTGGAAATTGAGCAGCGCTGTAGTAAACAGGCTGCTCGTAGAACTGTTAGTGAAAAAACAGCGCAACAACAACGAGACACACAGGAGACAAGTGCTGATGAAGAACTGCCTAGTGAAAATCACTTTGCCCCGCAATTAAAAAAGATATCATTTATCAAGGCGCCGCTTCAGAAGATGAGCTAACACATACGTACAAGAAGATCGGATGAGCAGCGACGGCCGCTACACAGCTGTGAAGACAAACTTGCTTTTATCGCAATTATCCTACCAGCATCTCAGTACGGGTCAGCGAGCTTCAATAAGGGTTAATTTTTGACATTCCATTATCCCAGCGTTTATTATTAAGACAGCAATAAATTTGAGCACGCTTTCTTTAGGCTAGCGCGAGGGATCCACCGACAGCTTGCGGAAGGCGCGACTGGCGTGGCACATGGAGGCAGTGCTGCGTTCGGACGATGCTTGAGCGCGCTGTTACCGCGCGAGCAGCAGGGCAATCTAGACACTGCATTATAAATGACTAGTACAAATGCAGCTTTATTCTACCGATCATATTCATTTAATTTGCTGCACCTAATTGGTAATTGTTGACGTAGCCGAGAATGGCGGCGAGCTGTGTAAAAACAGTTAGCCGCGAATCGCGTTTTAATTCTGTATTCTCGGTTAAGTGTAACGATGGTGAAGCCAGCCGAGCAGCGGTGGTATTAACCTAATTAGGTGCGGAAACAATGACAGAACCACCGCGGACTTCAGTTGTGCTGATTTAATTGAAATCCCAAATGGCCTTCAACAAGGTTGACGACTGGGCACGTTGGTATGGGTTCATACTGCACCAGCCAAAAGACGAGACACAGCAAAGAGGAGGACAGGACAAGGCCTTGTCCTGTCCTCCTCTTTGTTGTGTCTCGTCTTTTGGCTGGTGCAGTATGAACCCAAATGGCCGCAATCGCTGCCAAGATTTGATTATAGTCATTGGCATGCAAATAATCAATGCAAAACACAGCTGATTCCAAAGGCAATACTTCTTTTTTCATGACAGAGGCCCACAGCGCCGAAAATTTCTTATCCTCTGGGAGACTATAAAGCACCATGTCGCCTGCACCACCAAAGTTAGCGCAACGGAAAGCCGGGTTGATAGCCATCAGTTGCGTCACGCACTCACAGGAATGCTTGTTTTCTAATGACACAAAAAACCAATTTCGAACATTGAAAACGTTTATTTGACAACTGAGCAAAAGAGGCCCCCTAGTCGGAGGGCGTCGAACAGCGCGCAGCGCCACTCCGCAACAGCTGCGTATCTGCTGTTTGACCTCATGGGATCTTTGAACACGCGGAACCTTCAGCACAGAATGATAGAACTGGAGAAAACAAACTGCACCAGCAGCAGACTGCGCCGATCCGTAGATCCCTAAAGCGCGGGACGGAGCCAAGCAAGCGTGTAAAACGCGTGGCCGGCCTAGCCGGCCGGCCGGCATTCCCACATTGACATCACAACCGCCTGTTCCGCAGTTTCGACGTCCCGCCTCCACCGCTCCCAGCAGCGACGAGGACGTGACCGCGGCGCGTTTTTAACAAGCGATTTCTGTTTTTCTTATTAGCAAAATTTAAAAAAGTCACACACATGATAAACAATACCGCTTCTTTCCAACCACCGAATTTCATGCAATTTGAAAACTGCCGCATCATCATCATCAGTCTGACTATACCCACTGCAGGGCGAAGGCCTCTCCCATATTTCTCCACTTAACCCGGTTCTGTGCTAGCTACATCCACTTGACCCCTGCGAACTTATTAACCTCATCCGCCCACCTAACTTTCTGCCGCCCCCTGCTACGCTTTCCGCCACTTGGAATCTAGTTTGTTACCCTAAGCGACCATCGTTTATCTTCTCTTCGCACTACATGTCCTGCCCATGCCCATTTCTTCTTAATTTCCACTAGAATGTCGGTAACTTGAGTTATTTCTCTGCCCAGCTTAGTTATTTCTAGCTCAGCTTATCTTTAAGCCGTATGCTGCCACAGCGAAACAACCGTAAAGGTTATGAGAGGACAAACTCATTGAGAGGGAGGGTTGGGACATGGATGCCGTGTGCAGTACCGCAGCGCGCCAACCATACACGCTTTGAGCGTTCCACCAGCAGAAGGGCGAACGGACATGGAGGGGTTGGATTATGATGCCGTATGTGGCACCACGGCGTCCCAATAATACACTCTAGGAGGGCTCCACGGCCAGGTGGACGAACTGACTGACATAGAGGGCAGAGATTTCGACGCTGTTTTCGGCAGAGCAGCTTGCCAACCATACATAATCTGAGCGTTCCATGAGCAGCGAGACGAATTGACTGACATGGAGGGCGGGAACGTAATGCCGCCACGTAATAGCCCTACATGCTACGAGCGCTCCACGCGCAGGAGGACGAACTGACTGACATGGAGGCGCGGAACGTTGGAGTCGTATGTCGATCCGCAGCGTGCTAGCCATAGCGCTCCACGAGCAGGAAGAACTGACTGACATGGAAGGCAGGGACTAAGATTCCGCGTGCGGCACCGCAGCGTGCCAAGCATACATGCTATGAGCGCTCCACGAGCAGGAGGACGAAGGGACTGACATGGAGTTGTGCGACTTTGATGTCGTGTGTGGTACCGCATGCTTGCCAACCATACATGCTATGGGCGATCACGAGCAGGAGGTGGACTCACTGACATGGAAGGTAAAGACATTGAGGCCGTATGGGGCATCACAGCGTGCCAATCATAGATGCTACGAGCGCTCCACGAGCAGGAGGACTGAGATGGAGGACCGGGACGTTGGAATCGTATGCCACTCCGCAGCATGCAAACCATATGTGTTATGAGCGCTCCACAAGCAGGATGACGAACTGAGTGACATGGAGATGACATTGAAGCCGTATGTAGCCCCAGCGAGCCACCCATACATGTTATGAGCGCCACACATGGAGGGCTCATAGCATGGAGGGCAGGGACTATGGTGCCGTATTTGGCTCTGCGGAGTCCCAATTAAACATGCTGTGACCAGGTGGACGAAGTGACTGATATGCAGGGAAGGGACTTTGATGCCGTATGTGGCACCGCGGCGTGCTAACTACATACTTTGAGCGCTCCACGAGCAGGACGACGAATTGACTGACATGGAGGACTGGAAATTTGATGTCGTATGCGGCACTGCAGCGCGCCATCCCTACATGCTACGAGCGTTGCACGAGCAGGACGACGAAATGCCTGACGTCACTTCACTTCACTTTATTTCCTTAAGCCATCTCTCTGGAGGCATTACATAAGGGGACACGGGAGACTGACTCGGAGGGTAGGGACTCTGATGCCGTATGCGGCACCACAGCGTGCCAACCATGCATACTATGAGTGCTAAATAAGCAGAAAGACGAATTGACTGACATAGAGGGCCGGGACTTTGATGCGGTATGTGGCGCCGGGCATTACCGAAGATACATGTATCTTCGATACTATCTTTAGGTACATTATGTATATCGGTATTAGGTATCGTGTGCTGAAAGGGAAAGTATAGGAGCATCGGTATCGAAAATACATTTTTAAAGTATCGTGTATTTTGAAGATACTCTATACTAAAGAAAAGTTTAAATATTGGAACCGCTGAGGACTGGGTTGATGACGCTCGCTGAGACGGTAGTACAGCCCCTGGGCAGCTCGATTTGTACTACCGCTTGAGCTCCCTACAAATTCCCTGGCCCCGCAGCGTCAACCGAATTTCCAGAATCCATTTCTTTAAAACTGAAGGAGGCAATGGTAAGTAGGTGATCACGAGGTGCTTTGCTTTTGAGCACCGAGTGCGTACCACAAAGCTGCTGAGCCTTTAACAGAAAGAGATGGATAGGAACAAAGCGGTAACGCAAGCCGAACACTCAGTAGGGATCACGCACACTGCTCTACCCACTCTTCCAACTCTTAACGATCTGCCGCCTGTCGTTGCGGCGTTTTATTCTAGTCAAGCAGTGCCCTTAATGTGCTATCGGACGCAGTAATTTATGGCCAACCAAATCCCCTGGACTCCGCGTGCCGGCTCTGCTTGTTCTCTGAATCTTGCCTGGTTACCTTTACTAGATGCATGTATATGTCTCCCGGAATTTGGATGTGTGGTCAAAGTGAGAGCTCGATGCTGGTGTAACTGTGTATTAACAGGTTGCGGAATGCGACCTGGGTAAATTGCTCAAAGTACTTTATTGCAATAAAGAAAAAAAGCGCCGGCTCTGCTTGGCGGCAAGAACACAAGTTTCTAAGGCCTCAGTCCACCACGACGCAGTCGGCTAACCCCGGCCTTGTAGTTGCGGCGTTTGACGGAAAACAAAACCATTCTTTGAAACAGCATAGGTAACAGGCTTCCACTAAACTTTATTTCTGGAAAAAATATTACATCGAAAATTTTATGAAATGCTTTTGAAAAGCTATGAATGCAGTTTTTCAGCACAGTTCGAACCACAAATTATGCGTTGTCAAACTTGTTTTTTTGCGAAACACATTTGAGCAAACCTATTACACTTGTAAAGATATCTCTATCTTAAAGAAGAAAAACATTAATGTTCGAAATAGGCAAATTGATTGACACCATATTAGCCACACAAACTATGAGCGCTCCACGAGCAGAAAGACAAATTTACTTACAAGGAGGACTGGGAATGTGATGCTGTATACGGCGCTGCAGCGTGGCATCCCTAAAAGCTACGAGCGCTCCACGAGGAGAAGGACGAACTGACTTACAGGGACTTTAATGCCGTATGCGGCACCGCAGAGTGCCATTCCTACATGCTGCGCTCCACGAGCAGGAGAACGAATTGACTGTCACGGAGGCCCGGGAAATTGGAGTCGTATGCCGCTCGTCAGCGTGCTAACCATACATGCTATGAGCGCTCAACGGGCAGGAAGAACTGACTGACATAGAATTCAGGGACTAAGATCACGCATCAGGTGCCAAGCCTATATGCTATGAGCGCTGTACGAGGACCAAGTTATTGACATGGAGGGCCGCGACTTTCATGCCGTGTGCAGCAGCGCAGGCTTGCCAACAATACATGCTAATTAGACGTATCGTTTGTTGAGCACAGCCTTC
Organism: Amblyomma maculatum; assembly: GCF_055883805.1. Taxonomy (NCBI): domain Eukaryota; kingdom Metazoa; phylum Arthropoda; class Arachnida; order Ixodida; family Ixodidae; genus Amblyomma; species Amblyomma maculatum. The sequence goes on along the minus strand of NC_139353.1, from coordinate 171,655,626 downwards.
GAGTTTCTTTGTAGCTTCTCCGTGACAACCATTTTCCTGCAGTCACATACCTAGGATCCTAATCTTGTCCACTGTGGGGATGGGAATTCCATCTGCCTTTAGTTCGATTCTTTGTCGAATCTGCTGTGTGGTGGGTGGTACACGAGCATCTCGCATTTTTCGGGAGAGCATTTTTGCACAGAATATTTGAGAGCACAGTTTGCACATCTGCCTGAAAGATGTGTCTCCACGTTTGCCAACATCAAAGCTTTTTCTAGAGGCTATTTTTTAGCCCCTCAATTTCTTCTGGCTTTGATGGAAGCTTGATGAGCGCAACGTTGAATAGCAGGGGTGAGAGGACTGAGCCCTGCGGTGTTCCTCTGCTGACCACAGTAAATTTGTCCGACTTGTGCTCTCCAATTTGGATGGTTGCTTCTCGCTTTGAGAGAAAGTCCCTTACGTAGTTATAAGTTCTTTCACCTACGCCGAGATCTTGTAGGTCTTCCAGTATTGCTTTGTGTTTGACGTTATCGAAGGCCTTTGCTAAGTACAGGCCCAGGATAACTCGCGTGTCTTTAGTATGCGCTTCAATGATCTGGTGTTGGATTTGCAGCATACTGTAATGGGTCGACAGGCAAGGTCTGAAGCCAATCACAGAATTTGGGTAGAGTTCCGTTGTCTCCCATGTGTCTGTTTATTCTTGTCAGGGTAACGAGTTCCATGAGTTTCCCACGCACGATGTCAAAGAAATTGGTCTTAGATTTTCAATCTGTAGCTTTTTGCCGGGTTTGGGGATCATGACGATCTGCGCTTTTTTCCATATGGTGGGAAGTCATCCTAATTTCCCGCAATCTCGCATGTATCTTGCGAGGGCAGCGATTGAGTCGTCGTCCAGATTTCGCAACATTTTGTTGCTCACTTCAACTGGCGCCGCTGCTCACTTTGTTTTAAGGCGAGCAATTTCAGCCCTTACTTTTGTTTCTTCTTTGGGTCTATCCAGGTCCAGGCTTGGCGGTCCGTGGTAGTCTGGGAGTGCTTCAGGAACAGGCGTTCCCACATAGCGTGCCTGTAATTCTTCAAGGAGCTTCTTTTCCGTCCCATCGTAAGAAGGGACAATCTTTGTTTTGCTTCTGCGCCGACGTGCAACCTTCCGGCTCCAAGAGGTAGCGTAGCCATGTTTTCGCTAGTCCTATGGATCTTTTTATGCTATTGCAAGTAGATTGCCAATTTTGCCTGCATAATGTCTGAGCTGTAAAATTACGAGCTAAAGTATGCTGCGAGTCACACAAGCCCCAGTGTCATGCAAGCTTTCAAAGCGAATACGAGTTGTTGTCTTATATGATGGCTAAAACGCAAAGCATTTGCACTTACGCACTAGACAATCACTGCTGAATATGTAGAACTATAACTAGCCTTTTCTAGGTCGAAGTTTCGTGAAGATACTTTCAAAGAGCAATTGTTTAGAAATTTCAGTGAGTGAAAACATTAACTTAAATTTGTATTTATTTTTATCATTTCAAACAATACAATGCAACACTTTTCCAGCACGTTATAAGTACAGGACATGTGGGATCATTCTGATAGATTTATAAAAAATCGAGGATGATGTTTTTTTTTATTTCAAATCAAATTTGCTAGTGTTTTGACGTTTTTGAACCTCAGCAGATTTTGAAGCGCTATGGAAAACAATTTACAGTCTTAGAACGGCACTTGAAATAGACGATATAACCTCCATATTGCTGGTAAAAAGTTTCAGCGGAAAAAATTAGGAGCATTATGCCAGAGAGAGAGAGAGTAAACTTTAACCGTTAAACGGAATAGCGTGGTTGGTTTCCTCAGTCTAGGATACCATTGGCCTGGGCTGTCTCCCGGGCCCTGGTGCCAGAATATGCCAGAATAAAGGGCAGAAAATTGACTTTTCTGCAGCGCGCTGGTACTGAATCGAATTTAATGTTTTTATTATTAAAATTTGCGTTAACGTGTTCGCTAAGGAAATAATTCAGGAGAAATGTTTAGTGTGCATGCAACCGAGCTCCAAACTTGCAACTTTTTGAAATGGCAAAAACGGTGTTTTTCACATCTAGTGATATGCGATTTTTTCCCTACAAATCTAGAGCATATCTTGCAAAGCTTAGGTTCATTCCTTTGTGTAGAGAGATTTTCCTACCACATATAAAATTTCATTCGAAACAAAAAATGATCATGGGAGAGAGAGAGAGAGAGAAATAACATTTATTGCACCCGTCAAAAGGTTGGTGAGGATCCGAGGCGAAGCTCTGTCCCAACCATGTCCTCCCACTCAGCCGTCGACCTGGATCCCTTGGATCTTAGCAGCGGCCAGGGCAGACGGATGACTTCTCGTTGCCCTTTTTCGTCCTGCTTGAGAAGTAGTGCCTCCCAGGACTCATCTGCTTGGTCAGGTTCTCCAAATCTAGGACACGTCCATATCATATGGATCATGTCCGCTATGCCATCGCAACGTTTGCACCTGGGGCTAAAAATTTCCGGGTGCCACTTGCTGTAAAGCTGGGGGTTCGGGAATACTCTAGTCTGTAGCTTACGCCACATAACCTCCTCGCTTTTGGTGAGTTGCTTACACGCTTTTGGTAGTACTGATCTGCCTAATTTGTAATGATTTAGGATATTTGGTAGGTGTTAAGGTCATCGTCGAACTGCAGGGGCTCCTCATCGCGCAAGGGGTAAGGGGTTGCGCATAAGTCGTCACTGGGATCCTGGAATGTAGCTAATCCTCGGGCCAGTACGTGCGCTTTCTCGTTCCCCCTCAACCCCTGGTGCGCCGGTGTCCAAATGAGCGCGACCTGCTCTGCCGGTGGTGAACCACTGGCCAACACTCTTGCTGCTATGGCCGAAATGCGGCCCGCGTCAAAGTTTCTAATCGCTGATTTCGAGTCTGTAACTATAATTTTGACCAGTTGTTGTGTTAGAGCTAGTGCGATGGCCACCTCTTCTGCCTCCGTTGTGGTGGAATTTCTGGTGCTGCGGCATACTACCGAGCCCCCGTCTTCTCTAGTTGCTACTGAAACACGTCCCCTTCCGTTCGCGCATTGTGCGGCATCTGTATATAAGACGTCCTGTCTTCCCTCAAAACGGGCTTGCAGCGCTGTTGCTCTATCACTCCTCCGGCTCTCATGGTAAACGGGGTGCTAGTTTTTGGGGAGCGGAGGTATTTTTAATTTGTCTCTAACCTGTCTAGGTACTTTTTCTGTACGTCTGGAGCATGCTTGCGGCTCATACCCCAGTTTTTCCAAAATGCTCCGACCAGTACGACTGCGCAGCAGTCTCTGGTATTGTGAAGTCCTGGCAGCTTCAATGAGCTCTTCGAGGGTATTGGAGACCCCTAGTCTCATAATCTTGTTTGTCGATGTATTGGGTGGTAAACCTAGTGCCGTTTTTATCCCTTTACGAATGAGAACGTCAAGTTTCTCCTTTTCTGCCTTGCGAAGCCGTAAATACGGCGCCACGTAGACTATCCTACTGATTATAAAAGACTGGACTAGCCTAAGGAGGTTAGCTTCTTTCATTCCCGCATGTTTGTTTGCGATCCGCTTCAGGAGTCTACAGGTTTGACTGGTGCTAGCGTCTAGCCTCTGTATCGTTTCCGAGTTCCTGCCGTTGGCCTGAATTCGTAATCCCAGAACTCTAATGGTTTCCACCGTTGGTATAACGTTACCGTTTACCCTGAGTGTTATTTTCGGGTTATCCTGCTTTATACGCCGACGATGGGGTGAACGCATTGACGTGAGAACGAGCGCTTCCGATTTCTCGGCCGAACATCTGAGCCCGATCGGTTCTAAGTATCTTTCTATAACTTCGATTGCCCACTGGAGTGTCTGTTCAATTTCACCGTCACTGTCCCTGCACATCCACAGAGTCAGGTCATCTGCATATAATGTATGGTGTAGCCCTTGTATTTCGTCTAGTTTTGGGGGGAGACCAATCATGGCGATATTAAACAGCGTCGGCGACAACACCGATCCCTGTGGTGTGGCTTTGTTTCCCAGTCGAATACCTTCTACTGTGTGTCCCCCCATACTGATAGTTGCCGTTCTATCGCTGAGGAAGTCGCGTATGTAGTTGTCCGTGCGAACTCCAACATCTAATGCACTGAGATTCTGCAGAATAGCCGAGTGCTTCACGTTGTCAAAAGCTTTTGACACGTCTAGACCAACGATCACCCTGGTGTCTACTGTTGAATTGTGTATGATCTGTTCTTTTAGCTGCAGCATGACATCGCATGCGGCCGAATGCGGTCTAAATCCTATCATGGTGTTCGGATAGATATCGTTGTCCTCCAAAAACCGGTTCAGCCGAGCCTGAACAACATGCTCCATTAGTTTCCCCACGCATGACGTGAGCGAGATCGGACGCAAGTGTTCGAAACCCGGCCGCTTCCCCGGCTTCGGGAGGAATACGAGGTTTGCGGCCTTCCATGTCGCCGGCAGCCGACCGGCCTCCCAACAACACACCCATATGATTTTTGGACAAGAAAGAAATATAAAGAAGAGGTAAAGAATAATACCTGTTTTTTCGCCAACTAGAAAACCTAAAATCGTATTCTACTGCATATAACACGTGAAATTCTCAGATGGCTAGTTGTCACATGCAGGACTACGCATGGGTTGTAAATGCTAAAAAACAGGCTTCCAAAATTGTTAAAAAAACTTCATAAGAAAAACCTAGAACCTGAGACATTGCTTTCCAGAAACTTCCTGACCACTTTAGTAATTAAAAAAGTTAATTGTGGTTTAACTCTGGCTAACCCTACTTGAATTGCGATAATAACGGCGGAAGCTTATTTTGCCTGCTACATTATTCACCTACCACGTCCTAACAGTGTAAGGTGCAACATTATCATCATCATCATCATTATCATCATCATCATCACCCTGATTATAGTCACCGCAGGGCGAAGGCCTCTCCCAAATTTCTCCAATTAACCCGGTTCTGTGCTAGCTGCATCCACTTGACCCCTGCAAACTTCTTAACCTCATCCGCCCACCTAACTTTCTGCCGCCCCCAGCGACGCTTTCCTTCTCGTGGAATACAGTTTGTTACCCTAAGCGACCATCGGTTATCCTCTCTTCGCACTACATGTCCTGCCCATGTCCATTTCTTCTTCTTAATTTCCACTAGAATGCCGGCAACTTGAGTTATTTCTCTAACGCACTCTGCACGCTTCCTATCTCTTAATGTTACCTCTACCATTTTTCGTTCCATAGCCCTCTGGGTTGTCCTCAACCTAAGTAGAACTCTCTTGGTTAGCCTCCACGTTTCAGCCCCATAGGTGAGAAACAGGTAAGATGCAACTGTTGTATACTTTCCTCTTTAGTGATACCGGTAAGCTGCTATCATAATCTGCAAGTGCTTGCCAAATGCTCAACGTTATATGGGACACTTAAGCTCATCCTTTAAGAGCATAACGCGAGAGCGTAAGTTACCAGTCTTCGTCTTCTTCTACTCGGCTGTCCAAGGTCAAGCGTGGCCTCCGCTGGGACCGCGCGACGGCTCGAAACCTGGGGCAGTATTGCTATCGCAATAAAACACAACATCATAATACGGTTAAGGTGTGCAGCCGAGATACAAAGAGGAGGTTTTAGGCTGTGTCGAACGACGACGGCACTGAAGCTTGAGCTGTTGAGTTGGTGTGCACTGGTGTTGCGGAGGTGCTCCTGACGTTAAACGTAGAGTCTTATCGCTACCAGTTTCGTGGATGTGCAGGCTGAAACTATCCTGGGAGTGTGCCACTCGACACATCCTCATCCACACAGCGCCTAAAACCTCTCGTCGTCTTCCAGCATCTCGGCTGTGCAGTCGCGCACACAGTATTTCATTTCGCCATAATCAAAAGACAACAAGGGAGCTCACTGAGTTCGGAAAAGACCGGGTGAATGCGCTAGCCTGCCAGCTAGTAGATAAACAGGTCTCGTTTCTTGACAACACGTGATGTATTTTAGTGTTTTTGGTTTTGTTTTGGGCTGTCTGGTGTTTTTCTGGTTAGTCACGATGTTCTGAAATCGAGTTGTAAAGCTGGTATTATTGACACATGAGGTAATTCTGTTACTGTTGTACTCTGGGCATGCTCGCGGGCGACGTCAGGTCACTTGACTGTTTTAAACTATAAAAGTCTGCTTTTTTTCTGAAAAAAAGATAGTTGTGAGTCAGCGTTCGTCGGTTTGGTTTCCTTCTCTTCGTTTTACAACCCTTCGCGCTATTTTGTTTCACCCAGAATGAACGTATATCAACTAGCCCAGCTTTCTGTTCTACTGGAGTTGAAGTGTATTCGAAGCAATGCTGAAAGCAGCCTTTATTAACAGCACCAAGTGTGTGGTAACGGCTCGATGTATCGTGCGTTTGACAAAAGGCCCTGCCAACTTAGGGATGTTATTACTCCAAAGGAGCAGCCGTGTAGCGGCGTTGTTCACGGCAAGAGCGCCAGGGTGTGTCAGGCTCACTACCGACCCAATACGCGGCTCCCGCCGCCTCGCTCGACGTCGACCAAGACTCAGAGTCCATCTCCTTCCCATCGGCATGCTTGTCTTCTTACTACTTATATTTAACGAACCCTGCACCTCCCGAATGAAAGACTGATCCTCTACCACAAGGCCATTGTATTACTGCGGGGGATTTTGGAAGGAAGAATGACCGTTTTATTGGTTATTAACACTGCCTGAAAAGCGGAAAGATAAGGGATTATCTTTATTCGGTGCGTACAGCGGTGTGCTGCGGAGGCGTAGAGCATTCGCATCTCATCGACTGTGGTTCAAATTCCAGTGCCGCGCAATTTGTCACCGAATTTAAAAAAAATCTGCGTGTCCATGGAATCGCATAAATAGGTTTGGAGTGTGCTTTGATGCCGATGAACACCTCTGGCAACGCCCACCCTCACAAGAACAGGAGTTGGCCACCGTGATCCACCAGTCGCCCACAACATCTCTTGATCAGGCCTATAAAAGTCCGGCCCTTAGTCATCAGCGGATGCGGAGTAAATGATCACGGCGGCTGTCAGACCTGTGACGAAGTGGGAGGTGCTAAGGAGTTCGGGCTCCGTTGGACAAACCGCCGTTGTAAACTGACCCTGGCAACGTTTATTGCTAGAACCCTAGCTAGTGGGGCTAGTTTAGCAGTGCTTTTAGAGGAACTATAGGGTATGAAATAGAAACTCATAGGGCAAAGTGAGCTTAGGAGACCGAAGGAGGTATATACTGTACTGAAGGGCGGCCATGTGCACTCTTATCAAGGTGTACCGGAGAGGCAAAACTAGGAGTAGGTTTCCTTGTCAATAAAGAAATAGCTGGTAATAGGTTAATAGAATCAGGACAGCCTTAGACTGCAACCAAGCAAGGCATCGAGCAGATGATCGGAAAGGGTACTCTACTATCGATCATATTCATACCATAAACCAGGGGATAGAAAAATGCTTGGAATATAACCAGCCCTTATACATAGCATTCACTGATTACAAAAAAAAAACATCTGATTCTTGTTGAAACATCCACGGTCATGCAGGCATTGCGAAATCAGGGCGTAGACATGCCGTACGTAAAAGTGCTGGAAGATATATATAGGGGCGGCACAGCATCCATAACAAAATTCCCATAAAGAAAGGTGCTAGGCAAAGAGACTGGATCTCCTCTGTACTATTCACAGCTTGCTTAGAAGAAGTATTCAGAGACTTGGAATGGAGTCAGTTAGGAATAAGTGCTATTGGAGAATACCTCAGTGATCGGCGATTTGCGGATGACATTGCTTCGCTATAAGTAACTCAGGGGATGAACTGCAAAGAATCATTGATGACCTAGACAGGAAAGTAAAAGTGTAGGCTTGAAAATCAATATGCAGAAGACTAAGGTAATGTTCAACAGGAAGTAACCGGGAAGGAAGGAACCACCGTTTGCGTTAGGTAGCGAGACACTGGAAGTAGTAGGCGAACATATATACTTAGGACAAGTAGTACCCGCAGATCCGGACCATGAAAGCGAAATAACAAGGAGAATAAGAATGTGATGTACCGAGTTCGGCAAGCACTCACATATTATTACGAGCAGCTTATCGGTATCGCTCAAGAGTAAATTATACAATTACCTGTATTGGCATAATGAAAAAGGGTCAACTTAAGTTGATGACAAGGCAGAGGGCTATTTAACGAAAATGGTAGGGGTAACGTTGAGATATAGGAAGCGTGCAGAGTGGGTCAGAGAAATAGCTTAAGTTACTAACGTTCTAGTAGAAATTAAGAAGAAGATATGGCCATCGGCAGGACATTTAGTGTAAAGAAAAGATAGTAGATGGTGGCTTAGGGTAACGCACTGGATTCCAAGGGAAGGAAAGTGCTGCAGGACGTGGCAGAAAGTGAGGTGGGCGGGTGTGGTTATGACGTTCACTGGGGTCAAGCGGATGCAACTAGGTCAGGACCGGAATAATTGAAGGAATATGAGGGAGGCCTTCGCCCTGCAGTGGGCATAGTCCGGCTGATGATGGCAGTTGAATAATGTAACATTCTTCTCTCTATGTACCACAACCTTTCTGAGCCCGATATGGTGCACACGAAACAGATGGCACTTCCACTCCCACTCCCTTCTTCTTCGTCTAACTAACCCCGAGTTCCTCATCTTCATTTATCACATGGTCTGTAACATGTGCCCCCCTTTGGCAAACGAAGCCTCCGGGCGAGTCAGCTGTTGTCCCGAAAGTGGCATTTCTTCAAACGGGCAACATCTGAGTCGTTCTAAAATCACGTATGGTCCAGTGTAGCGGGCCAGCATTTTCCGGTGTAAGCCGCGCTTTCTCATTCGTTTCCAAAGCCAGACTCGGTCACCGGGGAAGTAGATGATCTGGCGACGTGGTCGTCATAGCGAGCTTTCAATCGCTCTCGTGTTGCCATAGTCCTCAGTCGGGCTATTTGCCGCGCTTCTTCGTCCAAGCAAAGGGTTTCAACTAAGCACGGGTCGTCTTCACTGGAAAATGGGAGTATGGTGTCGAGGGTGTGTCGAGGGGAGCAGGCGTACAGGAGGAAAAATGGAATGTATCATGTGGTCTCATGCTTTGCAGTGTTGAAGGCGTGTGTGATGAACGGAAGAACACAGTCCCAGTTTTATGGTCCGATGCCAACGTACATTGAAAGCATATTCGTGAGAGTTTTGTTGGTGCGTTCAGTGAAACCATTTGTCTGAAGGTGATAAGGGGTCAAATGTGAGAAATCAGATGCACATAAACGGAGAAGTTCATCAATTACATTGGCAGTAAGCTGCCGACCTCTGTCACTAATTATAACTCTCGGGGGACCACGCCGCAATATGACCGAATGCAGCATAAACAGAGAAACTTGGTATGCTGTAGCGGCGAGAAGAGCGGCTGTCTCACAGTAGTGAGTAAGATGGTCCACGCATACAACAATCCAACGATTGCACCCTTGCGACTTTGGAAAGGGACTCAAAAAGTCGACTCCGACTTTCTGAAAAGGAAGCTTGGGCGGCGCTACAGGGTGATGCATTCCGGGTGCAACACCAGTAGCACCTTTGTGATTCTGGCACTGAGGACAGCTGGCAACATACTGGTCAATTGTGTCTCGTCTCTTGTCCTTAGTGGTCGTGTGTGTTTGCGCTCTTTCAAAGTTTTCCAAAAATGAACCAACTGGCCCAAAAGTAAGTGTTAATACTGGTAAATTGTTTGGCGCATCCGCCGCCAGTAGAATCGCTCCTGAGTGCGGTGCAAAGTTCTCGAAGATCCCAGGTGTCCCGAAGCTGGATCACCATGCATGACGCGTAAATTAGGAACACAGAGGCTTTCAGGTACTACCAGAAAGAACCGATGGCCAGCGTCTGAGTAAACATTCTTGTATAGCAGCCCATCACGGAGACAAAACTGGCTGTTCGAAGTTGGGTCCTGAGCAGCATTCAAGAACGGCTCCAGGTGCTGATCGTTGTGTTGCTCTGTTGGAAAGGTGTGAGTATCGGGAAATTTCAGACATAATGCAGCGACGTAGTGGTCGAAGTTGTACGCGTCGCCTTTTGTAGTAGCAAGTAGAAACCGGGAGATGCAGTCCGCATCTGCATGCCGTCGGCCACTTTTGTATAAAATGCTGTTGTCGTATTCTTGCAAGCGAAGTGCCCAGCGGGCCAGGCGACCAGACAGGCCACGCAGATTCAGTAGCCAGTACACGGAACGGTGATCGGTTACTACTACGAAGGGGCGACTTGAAGTCGCCCCTTCGTAGTAGTAACCGATACTTGTGTAGAGAAATGTAGGGAAACTTGTGTGCCAATGTAGGGAAAAAGCAGTCAGGAGACCAGGCAGTAGGTGACTATGGCATTGGTTCTAGGAATAGCAAGGGGGAGTTACTAGTTGAGTTTGCAGAGCGCAATAACTTAAGCATCATGAATACCTTCTTCAGCAAACGGAAGAACTAGAAATGGACGTGGAAAAGTCCTAATGGAGAGACTAAAAATGAAATCGACTTCATAATGTGTTCAACCCCCGCCATTATGCAAGATGTAGAGGCAATCGGGAAAGTGCGATGCAGTGAGCACAGGATGGTGAGGTCCCGAATTAGCCTAAATCTGAAGAGGAACGCAACAGATTAGTAAGAAAGAAACCCATCAAAGAATTAGCGGTGAGGGGGAGGGCAGAAGAGTTCAGGATCTCGCTACAGAATAGGTATTCAGCTCTAACTGAGGATGGCGACATTACCCTAGAGGCAAGGAACAATAATTTCAGAGATATCATTACTGAATGTGCGGTAGAAGTAGGCGGCAAGATAGTTAGAGAGGATACCGGTAAGCTGTCTAAGGAGACGAAAGATTTGATTAAGAAACGCCAGAGTTTGAAAGCTTCCAATCCAACAGACCAGATCGAATTGACCGAGATATCAAAGCTAATCGAAAAGCGCAAGGTGGCCGATATAAGCAAGTATAACATGGAGAAGATTGAGCATACTGTAAAGAACGGGGGAAGCCTTAAAGCGGTAAAGAAGAAATTGGGCATAGGCAAAAACCAGATGTATGCGATAAGGGACAAGGCGGGCAACGTCATCACTAATATGGAAAAGATAGTGTTTTAAAGTAGCCGAGGAGTTCTATACAGATCTCTACAGTAGCCAAAGTAGTCAGGACCGTAATGAGATTGGCGATAGGGAAAAACAGTCAGACCAGTGACGAAGGACGAGGTCAAGAAAGCACTAGAAGCTATGAAAAGGGGTAAATCAGCTGGAGAGGATCAGATAACTACAGATTTGCTGAAGGACGGGGGAGATATCGTGCTAGAAAAACTGGCCACCCTGTATACGCAGTGCCTGGTGTCATCGACGATACCGGAACCATGGAAGAATGCAAACATTATCCTCATTCACAAGAAAGGGGACTCTAAGGACCTTAAAAATTACAGACCAATCAGCTTACTGTCTGTTACGTATAACGTATTTACTAAGGTAATCGCTAATAGAATCAGGACAACCTTAGACTTCAATCAAGCAAAGGATCAAGCAGGGTTTCGGAAACGGTACTCTACTCTCGATCATATCCATACCATCAATCAGGTGATAGAAAAATGCTCGGAATATAACCAGCCCTTATACATAGCATTCATTGATTACGAAAAAGCATTTGACTCAGTTGAAACCTCGGCGGTGATGCAGGCATTGCGAAATCAGAGGGTAGACGAGCCGTACGTGAAAGTGCTGGAAGATTTATATAGTGGCTGCACAGCAACCATAGTTCTGCATAAAGAAAGTAACAAAATTCCCATAAAGAAAGGTTTTAGGCAAGGAGACACAATCTCCCCAGTACTATTCACAGCTTGTTTAGAGGAAGTATTCAGAGACTTGGAATGGGAGCAGTTAGGGATAAGGGTAGATGGAGAATACCTCAGTAATCTGCGATTTGCTGATGGCATTGCCTTGCTAAGCAACTCGGGGGATGAACTGCAAATAATGATTGATGACCTAGACAGGAAAAGTAGAAAGGTAGGCTTGAAAATCAATATGCAGAAGACTAAGGTAATGTTCAACAGCCTCGGGAAAGAACAGCAGTTTACATTAGGAAGCGAAATACTGGAAGTAGTAGGCGAATATCTCTACTTAGGACAGGTAGTAACCGCAGATCCGGACCATGAAAAGGAAATAACAAGAAGAATAAGATTGGGATGGAGCGCATTTGGCAAGCCCTCGCAGATTATCACTAGCAGCTTATCGGTAAGCTTAAGAAATGGACATGGGCAGGACATGTAGTGAGAAGAGAGGATAACCGATGGTCGCTGAGGGTAACAAACTGGATTCCAAGGGAAGGAAAGCGTAGCAGGGGGCGGCAGAAAGTTAGGTGGGCGGATGAGATTAAGAAGTTCGCAGGGGTCAAGTGGATGCAGCTAGCACAGAACCGGGTTAAGTGGAGAAATATGGGAGAGGCCTTCGCCCTGCAGTGGGTATAATCAGGCTGATGATGATGATGAATAGACGATTTATCTCTTCTTTCGCCAGACGCAACCCCGAGCACTGCACCAAGCAGATATAGTGCTAAGCAGCTGCAGGCATGAAGGCAGACCTCCCTGGTTTCATACAAAGCGGTTGTTTTTGCAGTTCCACGCCCTTAAAGAAGGAAACACAAGCACTTGGTAGGCTTGAGAATGAGCGGGATCACAACTTCTACGCTCTTCCGAACGAATTTATCCCTTCGGTAAAATTACGCCTTTACGCAGACAACTGCGTTTTATATCGAACCATTAAATCTCCAGTTGATCATATTCAGTTCAGTTGAGTTCAGTCGTTCAGTCGTGTCCGACTCTTCGTGACCCTATGGACCATGTCACGCCACGCTTTCAGGTCTCTCACTATATTCCACCTTTGCTCATCCCCAGCAACATGTGGGATGCCTTCCTACTTGGTGGGCTCATCTTCCGGCGCCATATCATTAATGATATTGTGACTGGCCATAGGGTTTTCTTGGCAGGAAATACTGGAGTGGGTTGCCATTACCTTCTCCAGCGAATCACATTTTGTCATACCTCTCTGCCTTGACCTGTCTATCTTGGGTGGCCCTGCACAGCAGAACTCACGACTTCATCGATTTTCGCAAGCCCCTCCGCCACAACAGGGCAGGATCCATGAAGGTGATCATATTAGCCTTCAGAATTCATTCGCTGATTTCTGCAACTGGTCCAGTATATAGCGAATGAACATTGCCTTTTCTAAGGCTGTCTGTGTAGCATTTTTCACGACGTCCGTGTCCTTCCTTCTTCCTATCGAAAGCCGAAGCCAATAACTCGACGACCGAGAAGGAGTACCCCGCAATCATCTGGGCCACTTCAAAGTTCCACTCGTACTTATACAGCCGACCATTCATGATGGTAAGCGATCACCATGCGCTCTGCTGGCTGGCTAATTTGAAAGATCCCTCCGGCCGCTTTTCCCGATGGAGCCTGCGTCTTGAGGAATTCGACATCACAGTAGTCAAAAAGTCAGCCCTCAAGCACTCCGATGCAGACTGCTTGTCCCGAGCACCCGTTGATGCGCCTTTAAAAGAAGACAACGAAGACGTCTTTTTGGGACCGGTAAGCGCCAGCAGTTTCGCAGAACAGTAGCGATCAGACCCTGAGCTGAAAACGCTAGCCGATTACTTAGAAGGAAAGACCGCTTCCTCTCCCGCTGTGTTCAAGCGGCAGGTGTCCTCCTTCGTGTTAGAAAATGACGTCCTTGTGAAGAACTTTGCACCCAACAGGACAGCGCAGCTTCTTGTTGTGCCTAAAAGCTTCCAGCAGGACAATCTGCAGGCGTTGCACGATGAGCCCACAGCAGGCCATCTCGTGTTTGCGCGCATATTGCGTCGAATCCAGGAGAAGTACTACTGGCCACGACTGCCCGCCGAAGTTGCCCACTACGTGAAGACGTGTCATGAGTGCCAACGACGCTAGACGCCGCCCATCAGACCAGCGGACTACTGAACTCGATTCCGCCCTCTACCCAGCCTTTTCAACAAATTGGGATCGACCTCTTAGGCCCCTTCCCAACTTCACCAGCGGGGAACAAAGGGATAATCGTGACAACCGATTGCATGGCCCGCTACGCTGAAGCTAGAGCCCTGCCCAACGGTATCGCAGCAGAGGTTGCTAACGTTTGTGTTGAATAAATTCTCTTGCGACACAGCGCCCCTGAAGTGCTAATTACGGAGACGGAAACGGCGTTTAAAGCAGAGTTGACACAAGCCATCCTAGAATAGAGTCATACAAGCCATCAACGAACAACTGCGTACTATCCCCAGACCAATGGAATCACTGAGCGCCTGAACAAAATGATCGCGGACATGATCGCCGTGTACGTCGACGCTGAACACAAGACCTGGGACGCCATCTTCCCGTACGTGATTTTCGCGTATAACACGGAAGTTCAGGAGGCAACCAGAGCTATCACTTTCAAGCTTGTGTACGGCAGGGAACCCACGGCGATGCTTGGTTCAACGCTGCTTCGCGTAACCAACTAGGGCCACTTTGATGTTGCCGCCTACCTGCCGCGTGCAGAGGAAGCCCAAAGACTTACACGGCTGCGTATTAAAGACCAACAGCGCACCGATACCCGACAATACAACTTACGACGACGCCACGCAGAGTACAATGCAGGAGACGAAGTGTGCGCTTGGACTGCATTTCGCCGCTGTGAACTAAGTGAAAAGTTACTGCGTCGATACTTTGGGCCGTACAAAATCCTTCGTCGTGTCGTACAACTCGACTATGAAGTCATTCCCGACGGTACGACAGCATCACAACGGCGACTCGCGAACCGAGAAATCGTTAATGTTGCTCGTCTGAAGCCTTATTACGCGCGTTAAAGAATCCGTGGAATTTAAACTTTGTAATGGACATGGAAAAGTCCTAACGGAGAGACTAAAAATGAAATCGACTTCATAATGTGTTCAACCCCCGCCATTATGCAAGATGTAGAGGTAATCGGGAAAGTGCGATGCAGTGACACAAGGATGGTGAGGTACCGAATTAGCCTAAATCTGAAGAAGGAACGCAACAGATTAGTAAGAAAGAAACCCATCAACGAATTAGCGGTGAGGGGGAGGGCAGAAGAGTTCAGGATCTCGCTACAGAATAGGTTTTCAGCTCTAACTGAGGATGGCGACATTACCCTAGAGGGAAGGAACAATAATTTCAGAGATATCATTACTGAGTGCGCGGTAGAAGTAGGCGGTAGGATAGTTAGAGAGGATACCGGCAAGCTGTCTAAGGAGACGAAAGATTTGATTAAGAAACGGCAGAATATGAAAGCTTCCAATCCAACAGACCAGATCGAATTGGCCGAGATATCAAAGCTAATCAATAAGCGCAAGGTGGCCGATATAAGGAAGTATAACATGGAGAAAATTGAGCATGCTGTAAAGAACGGGGGAAGCCTTAAAGCGGTAAAGAAGAAATTGGGCATAGGCAAAAACCAGATGTATGCGATAAAGGACAAGGCGGGCAACGTCATCACTAATATGGAAAAGATAGTCAAAGTAGCCGAAGAGTTCTATACAGATCTCTACAGTAGCCAAAGTAGTCAGGACCGTAATGAGATTGGCGGTAGGGAAAAACAGCCAGACGTTCCACCAGTGACGAAGGACGAGGTCAAGAAAGCACTAGAAACTATGAAAAGGGGGAAATCAGCTGGAGAGGATCAGATAACTACAGATTTGCTGAAGGACGGGGGGGATATCGTGCTAGAAAAACTGGCCACCCTGTATACGCAGTGCCTGGTGTCATCGACGGTACCGGAACCATGGAAGAATGCAAACATTATCCTCATTCACAAGAAAGGGGACTCTAAGGACCTTAAAAATTACAGACCAATCAGCTTACTGTCTGTTACGTATAAGGTATTTACTAAGGTAATCGCTAATAGAATCAGGACAACCTTAGACTGCAATCAAGCAAAGGATCAAGCAGGGTTTCGGAAACGGTACTCTACTATCGATCATATCCATACCATCAATCAGGTGATAGAAAAATGCTCGGAATATAACCAGCCCTTATACATAGCATTCATTGATTACGAAAAAGCATTTGACTCAGTTGAAACCTCGGCGGTGATGAAGGCATTGCGAAATCAAGGGGTAGACGAGCCGTACGTGAAAGTGCTGGAAGATATATATAGTGGCTGCACAGCAACCGTAGTTCTGGATAAAGAGAGTAACAAAATTCCCATAAAGAAAGGTGTTAGGCAAGGAGACACAATCTCCCCAGTACTATTCACAGCTTGTTTAGAGGAAGTATTCAGAGACTTGGAATGGGAGCAGTTAGGGATAAGGGTAGATGGAGAATACCTCAGTAATCTGCGATTTGCTGATGACATTGCCTTGCTAAGCAACTCGGGGGATGAACTGCAAATAATGATCGATGACCTAGACAGGAAAAGTAGAAAGGTAGGCTTGAAAATCAATATGCAGAAGACTAAGGTAATGTTCAACAGCCTCGGAAAGGAACAGCAGTTTACATTAGGTAGCGAAATACTGGAAGTAGTAGGCGAATATGTCTACTTAGGACAGGTAGTAACCGCAGATCCGGACCACGAAAAGGAAATAACAAGAAGAATACGATTGGGATGGAGCGCATTTGGCAAGCACTCGCAGATTATGACTAGCAGCTTACCGGTATCGCTCAAGAGGAAAGTATACAACAGTTGCATCTTGCCTGTACTCACCTATGGGGCTGAAACGTGGAGGCTAACCAAGAGAGTTCTACTTAAGTTGAGGACAACCCAGAGGGCTATGGAACGAAAAATGGTAGGGGTAACATTAAGAGATAGGAAGCGTGCAGAATGGGTGAGAGAAATAACTCAAGTTACCGACATTCTAGTAGAAATTAAGAAGAAGAAATGGACATGGGCAGGACATGTAGTGCGAAGAGAGGATAACCGATGGTCGCTGAGGGTAACAAACTGGATTCCAAGGGAAGGAAAGCGTAGCAGGGGGCGGCAGAAAGTTAGGTGGGCGGATGAGATTAAGAAGTTCGCAGGGGTCAAGTGGATGCAGGTAGCACAGAACCGGGTTAAGTGGAGAAATATGGGAGAGGCCTTCGCCCTGCAGTGGGTATAATCAGGCTGATGATGATGATGATGAATGTTTATGTTTAAGTTGCTCGGTTTGTTTTGAAACATCGAGGCGACGTTTTTTAAGGAGGGAGTAATGCCACGAAGCCTTCAACACTGTTGTTCTTTAACAGCCGCCAGCACGCGGCCTTAATACTGTGATTCTGGCACGCGTATTAATTCTGTATTTTTTGTTTGTTAATGCTCGATGTCGCGAGACGCACCTCTTTGTCACGCAAGATGCGCCGAGATGTGTCTTGAAAATTCCGGCCACTCGCGTATGTTTCTACAATGTCCTATGTTGTGCTAGTGACAGTTTGCGACGTTATCTAGATGGTTCTGACCCGCCTTTAAGTTGAGCGTTGATGTGTGCGACAGGCATTCTTGGTTCGACGATCAGGTTTGTTGCTATCGGCGCCGCCGAGTTGCTTAGTTCTTTTGCGATCGCAAGTCAGCCTGATAAAGAGTTAATTTCAGTATCACTACGCATGTGTCCTCTTTTGGTGTCTACGGCCCTGTCACCACTACGTGAGAATACGGTGAACTTACGCAAAGAATATGAATACAGGTTTCTCGGTCTTCTGCTAACATACGACATGTCTTGGACAAAACACATTGATATAATCTGTAATAAGGCCTTCAAAGGACTAGGATACCTATACCGAACCTTGCGCGCTGCTCCTCAAGAAACTAAGCTCCTGACATATAAAACTCTCATTCATCCCATTCTCGAGTACGCTTGTGTTGTTTGGAGTCTTTATAAACAGTGTGACCTCAACAAACTAGAATCTGTACACAAAAAGGCTGTGCGTTTTGTTCGCAGTAGATTTGACATGGATTTTTCACCGTGTACTTTTCTTCCACAACTATGCCTGAGTACACTTTCTGCACGTCGTGATCTTGAATGTCTTAAATTTATGTACGCTTTAGTCATTTCTTCCTCGCTTTTCTGCTCTACATAATTATTCTGTATTTTACAAAACCTTCATCTACACAATGTCCTGAACATTGCCCCCTTTTTTCGCGTGCACTAACGTTTCTAAATATAGTTTTTTCCTCATACCTGTGAAGCTTGGAATTAGTTACCGGGCAACATTCTGCTCATTATCATTAGATACACTCTTAGAAGCCGGTTCTGCGTTTCTTTGTTTTGTACTGCACCCCTCTCCTGCAATAGCCTCGCGAGTGCACAGTGTGTAAAAATAAATAAATAATTAAAAATAAGCCAAAGTTTCTGAATGGTACCCGCGGAACCAATGATGCAGCAGACTGTAAAACTGAGAACCACGAATTTAGGTAATTCTAATTCCTACTCACGTGCGTGCGAGTGCAGACAAGCATGTACAAAGCCGCGGCCCTTATGCATCGACGCTTGCATAGTGAAAGAAAAGCACAGTCAAGAAATAAAGGAAAGCTCGAAGGGAGCACAGAGAGTAGCAAATAGGCTGTTCAATATTCTACCACAGAATACATGCTTACACTAAGCCTCGTGTCTAGCCCGTTTTGAAATAACTCCTGCTGAACGAGCGGCCTACTGCTGCATTCAAAGGTCCCCTTGCAGCGTCATTAACGCAGTAAGTTAGGCGGTTTAGTACTGGCTTCCCAATTTCACTTTTTAGCCGGTTATGTTTTTTGAAAGCATACATACTTATGCGTTCTGGTGTCCTGTGTTGCACCGCGAGTGTGTTTGCATTCGAAGCAGAAAGAATTTAGTTTTGAAATGAAGTGATGTGCCTAATATAAGACAGTTAAAGTCAATAAAGGACACTTTGACTGGCACGGGTTGCAGCCAAAAATATTATGTCGGCAATCTCGCAGAGGTATTACAGCCTAGCTTTAAGACGACAATGTTGAATCAATGAAACCCTGAAATGCCTGACATGCCGCTCACAAGCAAATAAGAAGCGATGGTGGCGGCAGGAAATACCTACAGCTACATTAAGCAAACCTCTCGCTTTAATGGCGAAAGCATCGACAAACCTCAATGCCGAATTTTAGAAACAGTCAAACCTTAAAGACAACAGTCTAAAACTGAAATATGCATCTAATCCATGTATTACAGAAATAATAAGATACGAAAAGCTTTCGACAGGTATGTAATGAGCTTATGCTCGAAAGGGTGGATGGCGAGGGAAACTATTGTAGCCGGCTAATTTGAAAACTGTGCAAGGAAATGAATGGGATAGACTGGTACATTGGGCGGCAAAATATCAGGCTTCGTGATCTACCTCTTGACGCCTAAATATTCTTGGACATAGCAAAAAATCCAGAATGAACTTTGATTCGCCCTCGGTTATTGAATGTGCCTTTGAAGAGTTACGTGCTTTTCCTTCTGAACTTTCCAGTCTGCTTTCGATATACATTTATTTTCACCCAAAATATCATTACTGAGTACGTCGTAGCAGTAGCTACAATGATAGCTAGACTGGATACCAGGAAACTATTTAAGGAGGCGAAAGATATTTGTAAGATACGCCAAAGCATGAAAGTCTCGAACGCAAGAGAAAGAAAAGAATGAGCTGAACTGTGAAAATGTTTCAAGCCGGTACAGTAACCCGCATAGGGAAGTTTCCTGTAAAAAGAATTCTAGGCACGGATAGTAGCCTCAAAACGACGAAAAGGGCACTAGGCAGATCGCCAAATGAGCTTCTTGCACTCGACACAAGGCGGACAATGTAGATACCAATTTTTTCAAGATCATTTAAGTGCAGAGGAGTACATATTGACCTATACGATGTAGTCAGCGCGATGTTTACGAGTAGCGAAGAGCAATACGTTCCGTTAGTAACGTAGGACGAAGAAATAATTTGTAGCATCACAAAAAGGAGGACCGGCTTATTTCGTATCTTATGGTTGCTCTCAGACATGTCTTAGATGTATACTTCAGTTTTAGACTGTTGCCTTTAAGGTCATCATCATAACCATCATCCTCAGCCTGCCTATACCTACTGCAGGGCGAAGGCCTCTCCCATATTCCTCCAGTTAACCCGGTCCTGTGCGAGCTGCATACACTTGACCCCTGCGAACTTCTAAACCTCATCCGCCCACCTAATTTTCTGCCGCCCCCTGGTACGCTTTCCTTCCCATGGAATCCAGTTTGTTGTCCTAAGCGACCATCGGTTATTCTTTCTTCGTGCTACATGTCCTGCCCATGCCCATTTCTACTTGAGTTTCATTAGCATGTCAGTGACATGAGTTATTTCGCTGACCCACTCCACGTTTCCTATTTCTTAACGTTATCCCTACCATTTTTCTTTCCATAGCCCTCTGCGTTGTCCTCAACCTAAAGTAGAACCCTCTTTGTTAGCTTCCACGTTTCAGCCCCATAGGTAAGTACAGGTAATATGCAACTGTTGTATACTTTCCTCTTTAGCGATACCGGTAAGCTGCTAGACATAATCTGCGAGTGCTCGCCATATGCGCTCCATCCTACTCTTATTCTCCTTGTTATTTCCCTTTCATGGTCCGGATCTGCGGTTCCTACCTGTCCTAAATAGACATATTCGCCTACTACTTCCAGTGCTTCGCTACCTAACGTAAACTGCTGCTCCTTTACTAGGCTATGCACATTATCTTAGTCTTCTGCATATTGATTTTTAAACCTACTTTTTACTTTTCCTGTCTATATCATCAATCATTATTTGCAGTTCATCCCCTGAGTTACTCGGCAAGGCAATGTCATCAGCAAATCGCAGATTACTGAGGTATTCTCCATCTACCCTTATCCCTAACTGCTCCCATTCCAAGTCTCTGAATACTTCTAAGCAAGCTATGAATAGTACTGGGGATATCGTGTCGTCTTGCCTAACACCTTTTTTTTATAGGAATTTGGTTACTCTCTACATGCAGGACTATAGTTGCTGTGCACCCTCTATATATGTCTTCCAGCACTTTCACGTACGGCTCGACTACACCCTGATTTCGCAATGCCTGTATAACCGCTGAGGTTTGTACTGAGTCAAATGCGTTTTCGTAAACAATGAATGCTATATATAAGGGCTAGTTATGTTCCGAGCATTTTAACACGACAGCGTTAAAGGCCCCGTGTCGCAGAAAAGTCGGTGTCGTCATCGGTGGCCGCCGTCCCGCGTCTTCCGGCGTTGGCCGTGAGCGAAAAGTCCCAGAAGCATTAATAAATAAAAACGAGTAGGAAAAATCGCCGACCTACGAGTCGAATGCGGACCTCGGGGTGCGAGACGAGCACGCTAAGCACTCCCCCACGCCAGCTCTTTTTTTCTTCTTTATTGCATGAATTGTTACAAATACATGAGTAAACGATCGTGGTTTACATGCCCCTTGGCTGACAACCGTGTCTGATGGACTTGTGGTAATGAAACTCCCCCACGCCAGCTAGATGGTTTGAAATGGACAAAGGCGCGTCTATTGATTGCGGTATTGCCTCAGAAATGTCCCTAGAGAAGTGTGTTGTGGCGTATAATAATAACTACGAGCATGTAAATTACAGAATTACAGAACACGCAGTAAAGCCAGTTAAGCGAGTGGCAGATTACTTTTCCGCTGTACTTCCTCTTCGTTTGGCGTGCACGTAGCGCCATCATGCGTGTGGCGCACGGAATAAGACAGGGCCTCCGAGATCATCATCGCGCCGGCGCGGATCGGCAAAGATGTTGCCGACGAACTACGACTGCAACTTGAGGCCGCGCTTTTCGGCAAGGTGGCTGGCAGCGTTTCTACGTCCCGAAAGAATTAATAAATAAAAATGAGTATAGCAAGTTGCTCGATAACGCTATCACGTCCCATTCTTAAAGGCGAAGTTTAAGCGTCCTGCAAAGTTTTTGTGTCACCTGGTAGATGGTATGGATATGGTCGATAGTAGAGTATCTTTTCCAAAAACCTGCTTGATCGTTTGCTTGGTTGCAGTCTAAAGTTGCCCTGATTCTATTAGCGGTTAGGTTGGTAAATACCTGATACGTACCAGACAGTAATCTAACTTGTCTGTAATTTTTCATGTTCTTAGCGTCCCCTTTCTTATAAATTAAGATAATGTTAGCGTTCTTCGACGGTTCCGGTATCGTCGATGACACCAGACATTGCGTATACAGGGTGGCCAGTTTTTCTAGCACGATATCCCCCCTCGTCCTTCAACAAATCTATAGTTACCTGATCCCCTGAAGCTGCTTTCCCCCTTTTCATAGTTCCTAATGCTTTCTTAACTTCATCCTTCGTCACTGGTTGATCGCCTAACTGCATTTCCCTATCGCCAATCTCATTATTGTCGTGACTTCGTTGGCTGCTGTAGAGATCAGTATAGAAATCCTCGGCTACTTTGACTATCTTGTCCATATTCGTGACGGCAGTGCCCGCTTTGTCCTTTAGCGCGTACACCCGCCCACTTTTTTAACCTGAACGCACGAGCGTCGACCGTTGATTCGATAAGCGCCGTATGACGGGGCACAGCGGCGAAATCAGCGAGAATACGCGCATGCGCGCAATGAGCACTTCGGTGCAGCTGTCCTCTGCGAGGCTGTTCTGGGAACGGGACCTCACCCCTGCTTCTTTTGAGCACCGTTATCGTCATCATCATTGTTCTTTTCTGAACGCTTCCAAGAAGTTAAATAAGCGGTCAGGAGGTAGCGCTGGATGGAATGCGATATGCGCCCTCTGATTAACTACATGCGTATCAGCATTCTGTTTCTTTTGGCTATGGATCACGTAGCACTTTCCCGTGGCAAATTCTTATTAATTCATTTCGCTGACTTCGCTTATCAATTCACACCTTCATCTCATACAGGAAAGCAGGCGGTACAACGTGGCCTTTTGTAATCTTTTCCCAGCGGCATGTAGAAAACAGAAGGAAATGCGATAACGCACAAAAAAGCAGGTGGGGTTGGATCCGGTTCCCGTAACAGCCTGGCAGAGGACAGCTGCACCGGAGTGCTCATTGCGCGCACGCGCGTATTCTCGCTCATTTCGCCGCTGTGTTCCGCCGTACGGCGCTTATCGACTCGGCGGTCGACGCTCGTGCGTTCAGGTTAAAAAAGTGGGAGGGTGTACATCTGATTTTTGCCTATGCCCAATTTCTTCTTCATCGCTTTAAGGCTTCCCCCGTTCTTTACAGCATGCTCAATTTTCTGCATGTTTTAATAATAATAATAATAATAATAATAATAATAATAATAATAATAATAATAATAATAATAATAATAATAATCTTTATTTGTCATCGTACATTCGGATGGGAGGACGTGGGAAGAAAGCTGCTTGCAGGCAGCTTGACCAGCCCCCTGTTATTTTTTTTCCTTTCGCCGAAGAAGCGCAATATTACATCAAAATGTACATAATTTGGCGCAGTAAATGAAATTGACATTCGTTACAGCAATCGTGTCTTGATCAAAAAAGTATATCAAGTCACATTACAAACCACACGATAACATGAAATCACAGAGGAAAAAGGTATGCAAAATTATGAACTATATATAAGGCGGAGATTTCTGTAAGAGCAACAAAACAAGTCAAAGCCATCTAATTCATACATGTGCAAGAGAGGGTAGAGTGCAAGATAGTCACTGTTTCCCAGTGTTCAGACGATGAGTGGGAACTCACCAGAGTTCTGCATATCTAGTGGGTAATTGTGGGAAATTGGGTTGCAAATTTGCAAGGCTTTGGAAGCTATTCAGGTTTTGTCCTAGTTCTGTTTCGATCTTCACACTCAGTCGGTATTCATATAAGTTGTATATACTTATTACCTTGGCATTGGGAAAAAGTTCAGCAGTGTGGGTCCGGTGCGATTCATTATAAACATGACGTGTGTATTTTTCTGTAAAAGATGAATGCGCTGTAAAATAGACGGTGCGGCGGTTCCCCATACTACTTGACAATAGTTAAGGTGCGAGTAAAAAAGTGAGGTATATAAGAGTAATTTGGTTCTCGTTGATAGCTGATGTTTTAACGGCATACCAAGCCGGTGGTTTGAGCTAACTTTGTAGTGAGATAAATTATGTGATCTTTCCAAGACATATGGGAGGAAAACATTACGCCAAGACATTTGAAACTCTCTAAAAGTTTTATGTTACAGATATTTAGTACCATGGCATGATGTGGCGGGATGATTTTGTTTATTCGCCGGGACAGGCCTGCTTTAGTTCTTTATATCGGCCACTTTGCGCTTGTTGATTAGCTTTGATATCTCTGACAATTCTATCTGGTCTGTTGGATTGGAAACTTTCATACTTAGGCGTTTCTTAATTAAATCCTTCGTCTCCTTAGACAGCTTACCGGTATCCTCTATAACTATCATACCGCCTACTTCTACAGCGTACTCAGTAATGATATCTCTGAAACCATTATTCACTGCTTCTAGGCTAATGTCGTCATACTCGGTTAGAGCTAAATATATTTTCAGTAGCGAGATCATGAACTCTTCTGCCCCCCCCCCCCCCCCCTCACCGCGAATTTATTGATGAACTTCTTTCTCGCTAATCTGTTTCGTTCCCTTTTCAGATTTAGACTAATTCAACACCTTACCATCCTCTAGTCACTGTATCGCACTTTCCCGATTACCTCTACATCTTGCATAATGGCGGGGGTTGAACACAGCATGAAGTCAATTTCATTTTTAGTCTCCCCGTTAGGGCTTTTCTATGTTCACTTCCGGTTCTTTCGTTTGCTGAAGAAGGTATTCATGATTCGTAAGTTATTGCGCTCTGCAAACTGAACTAGTAACTCCCCCCTGCTCTTCCTAGAACCAATGCCATAGTCACCGACTGCCTTGTCTCCTGCCTGCTTTTTCCCTACCTTGGCATTGAAGTCGCCCATTAGTACAGTATACTGCGTCTTTACTTTTCGCATTGCCGATTCTACATCTTCGTAGAAGCTTTCAACTGCCTGGTCATCATAACTACATGTAGGTGCGTATGCTTGTACAACCTTCAGTTTATACGGCTTATTAAGTTTAACTACGATGCCTGCCACCCTCTCATTAATGTTATAGAATTCATCTATATTACCCGCTATATACTTATTGACAAGGAAACCTACCCTTAATTCTCGCTTCTCCGGTAAACCTCGATAACACAGTAAATGCCCGTCCTTCAGTACAGTATATGCCTCATTTTGCCTCCTAACCTCATTAAGCCCTATGACTTCCCATCCCAAATCCTCTAATTCCTCTAACAGCACTGCTAAACTAGCTTCACTAGCTAGTGTTTTAGGGTTAGAAGTTGCCAAGGTCAGTTTCCAATGGTGGCCTGTCAATCGGAGCCAGAGATTCTTGCACCCCCCGCTGACCGCCGTTGTTGACTGAGGTCTGACCGCTGTTGGTGACTGAAGGCCGGGGTTTTCTAGGACTAATCATGGGAAGTTGTGGCCAATTACTGCATCAGGGTGGCCAATTCCTGTTCTGGTGAGGGAGTGTGTTACCGGAGGTGCTCACCGGTATCCGGTCGCACTTCAAACCCTTCAGCTCAAACCCTCATCATGACTGAATAGGCCTAGGCAAGGCCGCCGCGCCCCGCGGCTCAAAGATTCCTGAGCTCCCAAATCTGGCGAAAAACCTGCAGCAGTCGGCAGGAACCCGCGCAGTAGGCTGCAGGAGTAACGGTTACCTGCGTTTGGTAGGTCGGATACGAGAGCCCAGTCCGGAGGTGACGGGCGCGAGCAATGGCCGCCGGTGTTGGCGGCGATAAAAGGTCGGCGGTGAAAAAAAGCCTGTTAAAAGTTGGGTCCGGATCCCGCAGGTCGCTTGCGGTGGTCGTGAAGACGACCCTGAGCGAAGGATCGATGTAGCTCAGGAGGTGTCCAGAACCTCGAAAAAGGGCTTGGAATAGGCCCTGGAAGCTGGGCGAAAAAAAGGTGCATTTACCTAGATGCACCTGATTTTAAGGATTGTGGGATGTTTGTGCTAGAAAGGGACCAACTTGTACACACAGTGTCTTGTGACATCGACTGTATCGCTAGTGACAAAAAGAGAAATAACTTTATTTGCACCTGTAAGTGATATAGACAGGGAGTCATGCAACTCCCGATCAATAACATCCCAACACTGGAAACTAGGCGGAAAATTGCGCGATGAGAGGATAACCGATGGTCCCTCAGGGTAACAAACTGGATTCCAAGAGAAGGAAAGCGTAGCAGGGGGCGGCAGAAAGTTAGGTGGGCGGATGAGGTTAAGAAGTTCGCAGGGGTCAAGTGGATGCAGCTAGCACAGAACCGGGTTAAGTGGAGAAATATGGGAGAGGCCTTCGCCCTGCAGTGGGTATAGTCGGGCTGATGATGATGATGATGATGAAATTTTTATGTGCAATTACAAAAAGTATCTGACCATCAACTCACAAAACAATATTCAGCCATTTTTATCGCGCTCATAAAGACACAGGCATGTTCATAATTTGCTCCCTTATACCGCACGCACTAATTTGTTTAAATACTCCTTTTTTCCACGAACAATAATAGAGTGGAACAATCTGCCTGCAGCCGTTTTTTCTTTGGAAAGTTTTGATTGTGGTGTAACAAACGCCTTACAGTTGTGATGTTTTTTTACTTTTCTGCTGTTTTTACCCTTATTTACATGTCCTATTGTTGTGTAATGCTATATTTTGTGCTCTTGTACGGCATTCATTTACTGGTCTGGATTTGCTGCGTATGATCCCTTTTATTTTTTCTTCTGTCAAATCGAGCCCTCTTTTCAAGTATGTTTTTGTTTTTTTGATATGCTCACCTGCTTCGTTTCTGTATATTCCCTCCTGCTTGGTCTTCCGAGACTGCAGTATTTTCAAATAAATAAACAAAATAAATAAATCTCCCCCTAGCTGACTTCCGGATTCTCTGGGATTGCGGCGACATCCATGGCCAGACCGATTACTTTATCTTGGGCTTGTCTTCCCGGTTAAGCGCAGCATGGCCTCCCAGGAATGTCTACTTCTGTTCGGTTCTCCAAAGCTGGGGCAAGTCTGTGCATCACGTGGACCGAGTGCGGGGTTAGATCGCTTTTCTGGCATTGAGAGCTAAACACTATCGGTGCCATTTGCTTAAAGTGCGGATTCGAAAAGATTCTGGTTTGCAGTTTGCTCCACGCTGCCTCTTCTCATTTTGAGGGTTTCTCGAGTGCACTTTGGCCAATTGACCTCCTAACCTGTAATGATAATGATCTCCTGATGTGCTCATCACAGAGGGGCTCCTCCCCCAAGACACCACTGGAAAAGTAAGAGCACGATCAAGCGTATGCGCGTTCTCGTTAATTCGTAACCCTTGAAGCGTCCAAAACCAATGCGACCTGCCCTGTCGGAGCTTGGCCGACCACGAGAACTTTTACTGCTGCTGCGGATATTCTACCGGCGCGTCGCAATTTTTGGCAAAAGCATTTGTTGGACGAGTTGGTGTTCTTGATGATCCATAACTACAGCACAAAAGACAGGACAGAGATGAAGGAGGGACACCACACAGCGCTGTGTGGTGTCCCTCCTTCATTTCTGTCCTGTCGTTCGCGCTGTAGTTATGGATGGAAATTTTTGATTGCCGATTTAAAGTCGCTAAGGGTGACCTTGACCTGATTTTGTGTGCAATTGCTACTTCCTCCGCCTCGGTTGCATCTGTAGCACGAGACAGGTCATTCGCTCTATCACGAAACTACCGCGGCGTAGCCCTTGTGATTCTCGCATTCCGCAGCGTCCCTGGAGAATACGTCCTGCTTTTACGGCTCTCGATCTGCCCCTCCATCTACCAACGTTATGCACCAAGTGCGGATTTCGAGGCGCAGAGGTGAAAAATGGACAGCCCAGGGAGCCTGCTTGTGAGCTGCTTTGCATTTCCAGTATTCCAAAACATTGGTGGTAAGATTTTTTACTTGCCTTCTTCTCTGGGAAGTATCTCCACTAATGCTAAGTCCGGGACGCTCTACACAGCTCTACACAGCTCCACACTTTCACCTTTTTATTCATTGCTGGAAGGATTTTATCCGTACTCTAGGAGCAGGATAGGGGCTGGTGCCCCAGTCTCTCCAGGATATGACTACGCAGCAGTCACTGGTATTGAGAGCTCGAGCGACTTCTATGATTTCATCGCGCGTTTTAGATACTCCGAGGCTCAGAATTTTGTTAGTGGATGTGTTTTGGCGAAGGGCGTTTGTAATGCCCTTACTAATAAGTATTTCTAGCCTCTGCTTCTCTGCATTGTGAAGCTTTAGGTGTGAGGTGACGTACAGGGTCTCTTAAGTAGCAGATACCTTGTTGCAGAAGTTGAAATGCAACAAAAACACTAACGAGAGTGAGTCAAGCCAATTATTAGCCTAAACTTTCACCCAACATACACCGCTAGGTGAGAGGTTGCCGTGAATGCCAGCGCCTTAAGTCCCTCTTGTAAAGAATGCAGCTCTGCTTCAATCAATT
Source organism: Amblyomma maculatum (assembly GCF_055883805.1). Classification (NCBI taxonomy): domain Eukaryota; kingdom Metazoa; phylum Arthropoda; class Arachnida; order Ixodida; family Ixodidae; genus Amblyomma; species Amblyomma maculatum. The sequence goes on along the minus strand of NC_139353.1, from coordinate 171,627,234 downwards.
GGGCACACCTTTTGACCAAGTCGATATATATATTTTTTGCCTCAGGGCATAAAAGTAACGTTATGGATGAAGGGTGAGTTCAAATAAATGAAAAAAGGTGGGATGATGCAATGAAATCGAGGAGTGAACTATGATGCGGTCCTAGCATCCAAACGACATATGACTGCGGATTATGGGGAGAGAGGCCAGCTGCCACCAGGTGCCGGATCCGTGTCGGCTTCAACGCTGGACATTCCCACAACGGGTGATGAATGTCAGCTTCTATATTTCTAGACTTGCAAGTTGGGCACCCCGTCTGCAAGTCTAGACGGGGTGCCGAAATACCGAAATAATGGCCACTTTCGGATCACTGCTGGTGTTAGGGCCACCCCAACTCTAATTCTCCGAAGCGCAACCTCCTTTGCACGGGTTAGTCCGCGGGGGAAGCTTACCATACATGGATGTATTAGAGCACGTGTACGGCGCCGAAGGTCCTCCTTTCTTGTTAAAAGCAGTGTAGCATTGTCCAATGTTATCAGGTTTGGTGATGTCGAGGTTGAGTTTGAAAGGCGGGTCGCAGAATCGGCATGGCTTTGAGCACTGAAAAGGTCACACAGAGTGCAATCAATACGAATTGGATTTGGTATGCGAGCCGCTAGACTGTGTATGTTTTGGCAGATTTCCGGGCTACTACTAACGCTTCTATGTAGCTTTGTCGCCTGGAGGGCATCAGTACATATGACAATACGAGCCGTCAGAAGCATGGGAATGGCGGTCACAGAGCGAAGCGCCTCTTGCACTGAAGGCAGTTCTGCACAAAAAGAAGATGGATTGAAATGTTGATGTATTGTTCATAGAAGACTTACTAGGACCGAACAATGCTGTTATCACTTCGCAGGCTTGGATGCTTGCGTCGACGTAAATTATAATGAAACCATGTGGCAAGCGGGCGTCTTGTTCCATAGTTCAGTCGCGAAGTGACGACGCCGTATCCTGTGCTCTCGGTCGTCGTAAATGAGTTGGCTTGTTATCGCTCAGCTGTACAAAACACCAAGGAGGAAGAACTGGCAGTAGCGGTGGTAGTAGTGAATGCGTCGAAGCATAAGCCCTCACAGCGCACGTTGCGTGAGAGAGTGTGGCCTTAAGCCTGTGTGCACCACGTCGTTGCTGCACCGGTTCATCTATTGTGTTTAGTTGTGCGTTTTCTTGGAGCGCCACGATTGGTTTAATGCGAGGAAGGCAGGTGATGACCCTCATTGCCTTTCGATTTATAACGTCAAGTCGATCCCATTGTGCCCTTGTCAAATGCTGAAATTGGGCTTGATAAACAAGGCCCGCACCTGCCCGCATCAACTGTCTTGCAACATATGAGTGAGCGCCGCCCGTTTTTGGAGCAATGCGTCTAATCTGATCCAGAGTCTGTAACGCGCGTTTTTTAGCGCCGGACAGTCATGAAGTTCCAGTTCCTGACTCATCAATTGTTAAGCCCAATATTTTTACTGCTGAACTTTCCTGAAGCAGGGTTCCGGATATACGTTGACGAATAGGTGTTGCCGATAGTTTACGGCGGCCCCAGCGGTTGGCGACTAATATAAACGTAGTTTTACTGGCGGAAAGTTCAATTGCCCAATGGAAGATGCATTTGTACACGTAATATTTAAAGCTGATTGCAGGGCAGAGGATTGAGTCAGTAGGTCGCTGTGCGTGCTCCAAACCGTGATGACAACAGCGTATGTTAACAGTAACATCAGAAAGTTTATGTAACTGCCGTGCAAGGGATATAAATGCAACATTAAATAATGTTGGTGACAACACAGATCCCTGGGGTACGCCGCGAAAAGGGACAAATGATCAGGTGGCCTCGCCACTGAGGCGTATTGCAAATTGTCTACTTTAAAGGAAAGATTTTACAAAATTGCGTACTCAAAGTGGTAAATGAAGCATGTCAATTGAATCCAGAATGACAGCATGAGTGATATTATTAAAAGCCTTTTCTACATCCATGGCGAGGACAGTGCGTACATTGTGGCTGCGGGTGGATGATAATACCGAGGACGCCAAAACAGCCAATCCGTTTTCTGTTCCTATACATGGTCGAAAGCCAATTTGGGCCGGGTGGTAGAAACCGTGATGTTCAAGTCACCACGAGATTCGTGTGGCGAGCATTTTCTCAGCAAGCTTGCAACTTGCTGGCGTTAAGGAAATAGGTCGAAAGCTACTTAGGTCTGTTGGTGCTTTCTCCGGCTTAGGAATAGGGACCACAAAAACCGATTTTCAGCTGTGTGGTACACCGCCGTCTAGCCTTACCTTGTTAATGGTGTCAAGGAGTTGAGGAAGTGCCACACCACGGAGGTTCTTGTAAATCTCGTACGTAATGGAGTCCGAACAGGGCGCTGTCTTTCGATTGGCTTCATCTATAGCAGAAATCAGTTCGGGCATGAAGAATGGGCTTGCGATTCCCTCGGTGTCGGCAGCAGATGGCAGCTTATCGACATAGGCTGGCATGCCCCACAAGTACGTTGTTGTAACTGGTGCAGGCAACACGTCGCACTTGGGGAAAAACTTGCGCGCTGCTTGTCCTGCGAAATCATTCGGAGACAAGTTTGCTGCAAAGCATGCTGTGGCCGCTGCATGAGGACGACGACAACCATGCTCCATGGTATGGAAAGTTCGCCAGAGATAAGCATTCGATGAATGTGTGAAGAACTGCTCGCACCACAGGTGCCATTGTCCTCGTGAGAGATCACACTCATACCTTCAAGCCTTAGCAGTAATGTAGTTCAGTCTTGTACGTGCTTGCGCAGAAGTTAGGTCTCCAGTTGCAGTGAATTCCGCTTGTAGACGAGCAGCCCACAAGTTGCGCAGAGGCACATCCGTGTTGGTCGACCAACCTCCACCCAGGTAATAGTTGTAGCCTCATTTAGTGCGCTGAAGTTGCGGTCTAGAAGTGATGGTGTCGACTCCACAGAGTGATTTTGAAGAATGGCGCAAAAATTGACCCAATGGACAACTGAACATGCGGCATAATTGTCGGGCCTGTGATGGATAGAGGCCCATGACGATAGGATGATGGTCACTCCCCCAGGAGTCCGGCTCTAAGTGCCACGAGGGAGTGCCGGATCCTGACCACCACGTAAGATCTGGAGCATATGTTCCACTCCGAGTATGAATCACAGACCTCGTTGGTGCATCTGGATGGTTCAGAAGAATAAACAACGCATCCATAAAGGCGTCCCGCACTAGCCTGCCGCGAGGACTTAAGGTGGGGTATCCCCAGTCCAGGTGAGGTGCATTGAAATCAACACCAACTAAAACTGGAAATTGCGGGTATTGTTGCCTAACATTCAATAACCATCCCAGGTTTAAGCGGAAGTGAGAGCCACTGCGAGGTCTGATATAGACTGACACAGCTACAATAGTTGCCTTACTAAATTTAACTTCCTTGTGCTTGTTATGTCGCCTTCTGATCTTGTGCTCCCGTCCACGTTCCACGCTGTTACCTCAAGAGTACGGCCAGCAAAGGGCTTAATCGTGAACCTAATTTCTAAACCAAGAACTGTAGGCTGGCTTTAATCAGTAGAGCGTATGTGAAAATGAGCCATGCGTATCGAAGTCATTTAGTGCACTCATAACTCGGTCCTCATTGGGAATGGCACAATGTTTCAGAGCAAAACCGCAGAACAAAGAAAGGAGACAGACGGAGGACGTTCCTTGCAGCAGTACGGCCACCAAAGGTGCTTATTCGTCAACCTAATTTCTAAACCAAGAACTGCAGGCTGGCGTTAATCAGTAGCGCGTATGTGGAGATGAGCCATGCGTATCGAAGTAATTTACTCATAACTATGTCCTCATTGGGAATGGCACAATGTTTCAGCGCAAAAACACTGAAAGAAGAAAAGAGACAGACGCAGGACATTCCTTGCAGCAGTACGGCCAGCAAAGGTGCTTAATCATGAACCTGATTTCTAAACCAAGAACTGCAGGCTGGCTTTAATCAGTAGAGCGTATGTGAAGATGAGCCATGCGTATCGAAGTAATTTACTCATAACTATGTCCTCATTGGGAATGGCACAATGTTTCAGCGCAAAAACACTGAAAGAAGAAAAGAGACAGACGCAGGACATTCCATGCAGCAGTACGGCCAGCAAAGGTGCTTAATCGTGAACCTAATTTCTAAACCAAGAACTGCAGGCTGGCTTTAATCAGTAGCGCGTATGTGAAGATGAGACATGCGTATCGAAGTCATTTAGTGCTCTCATAACTCGGTCCTCATTGGGAATGGCTAAATGTTTCAGAGCAAAAACGCAGAACAAAGAAAGGAGACAGACGGAGGACGTTCCTTGCATCAGTACGGCCAGCAAAGGTGCTTAATCGTGAACCTAATTTCTAAACCAAGAACTGCAGGCTGGCTTAAATCAGTAGAGCATATGTGAAGATGAGCCATGCGTATCGAAGTCATTTAGTGCACTCATAACTCGGTCCTCATTGGGAATGGCACAATGTTTCAGAGCAAAAACGCAGAGCAAAGAAAGGAGACGCACGGAGGACGTTCCTTGCCGCAATACGACTAGCGAAGGGGCTTAATCGTGAACCTAATTTCTAAACCAAGAACTGCAGGCTGGCTTTAATCAGTAGAGCGTATGTGAAGATGAGCCATGCGTATCGAAGTCATTTAGTGCTCTCATAACTCGGTCCTCATTGGGAATGGCACAATGTTTCAGAGCAAAAACGCAGAACAAAGGAGGCAGACGGAGGACGTTCCTTGCAGCAGTACGGCCAGCAAAGGTGCTTAATCGTGAACCTAATTTCTAAACCAAGAACTGCAGGCTGGCTTTAATCAGTAGCGCGTATGTGAAGATGAGACATGCGTATCGAAGTCATTTAGTGCTCTCATAACTCGGTCCTCATTGGGAATGGCTAAATGTTTCAGAGCAAAAACGCAGAACAAAGAAAGGAGACAGACGGAGGACGTTCCTTGCATCAGTACGGCCAGCAAAGGTGCTTAATCGTGAACCTAATTTCTAAACCAAGAACTGCAGGCTGGCTTAAATCAGTAGAGCATATGTGAAGATGAGCCATGCGTATCGAAGTCATTTAGTGCACTCATAACTCGGTCCTCATTGGGAATGGCACAATATTTCAGCGCAAAAACACTGAAAGAAAGGAGACAGACGCAGGATGTTCCTTGCCGCAGTACGGACAGCAAAGGGGCTTAATCGTGAACCTAATTTCTAAACCAGGAACTGCAGGCTGGTTTTAATCAGCAGCGCGTATGTGAAGATGAGCCATACGTATCGAAGTCATTTAGTGCACTCATAACTCGGTCCTCATTGGGAATGGCGCAATGTTTCAGCGGAAAAACACTGAAAGAAGAAAGGAGACAGACGCAGGACTTTCCTTGCCGAAGTACGGACAGCAAAGGGGCTTAATCGTGAACCTAATTTCTAAATCAAGAATTGCAGGCTGGCTACAACCGGTAGCTCGTATGCGAAGGTGAGACATGCGTATCGAAGTCATTCAGTGTACTCGTAACGCTGTCCTCATTGGGAATGGCACAGTGTTTCAGCGCAAAAACACTGAAAGAAGAAAGGAGACAGACGCAGGACGTTCCTTGCTGCAGTAAGGGCAGCAAAGGGGCTTAATCGTGAACCTAATTTCTAAACCAAGTATTGCAGGCCGGCTACAACTGGCAGCTCTTATGTGAAGTTGAGCCATGCGTTTCGAAGTCATTCACGCACTCGTAACGCTGTCCTCATTGGGAATGGCACAGTGTTTCAGCGCAAAAACACTGAAAGAAGAAAGGAGACAGACGCAGGATGTTCCTTGCAGCAGTAGGGCCAGAAAAGGTGCTTAATCATGAACCTAATTTCTTAATCAGGAATTGCAGGCTGGCTACAACCGGTAGCTCGTATGCGAAGGTGAGCCATGCGTATCGAAGTCATTCAGTGTACTCATAGCTCTGTCCTCATTGGGAATGGCACAGTGTTTCAGCGCAAAAACACTGAAAGAAGAAAGGAGGCAGACGCAGGACGTTCCTTGCTGCAGTAAGGCCAGCAAAGGTGCTTAATCGTGAACCTAATTTCTAAACCAAGAATTGCAGGCCGGCTACAACCGGTAGCTCTTATGTGAAGTTGAGCCATACGTATCGAAGTCATTCAGTGTACTCGTAATGCTGTCCTCATTGGGAATGGCACAGTGTTTCAGCGCAAAAACACTGAAAGAAGAAAGGAGACAGACGCAGGATGTTCCTTGCAGCAGTAGGGCCAGAAAAGGTGCTTAATCATGAACCTAATTTCTTAATCAGGAATTGCAGGCTGGCTACAACCGGTAGCTCGTATGCGAAGGTGAGCCATGCGTATCGAAGTCATTCAGTGTACTCGTAACGCTGTCCTCATTGGGAATGGCACAGTGTTTCAGCGCAAAAACACTGAAAGAAGAAAGGAGACAGACGCAGGACGTTCCTTGCTGCAGTAAGGCCAGCAAAGGTGCTTAATCGTGAACCTAATTTCTAAACCAAGAATTGCAGGCCGGCTACAACCGGTAGCTCTTATGTGAAGTTGAGCCATGCGTATCGAAGTCATTCAGTGTACTCGTAACGCTGTCCTCATTGGGAATGGCACAGTGTTTCAGCGCAAAAACACTGAAAGAAGAAAGGAGACAGACGCAGGATGTTCCTTGCAGCAGTAGGGCCAGCAAAGGTGCTTAATCGTGAACCTAATTTCTAAACCAAGAATTGCAGGCTGGCTACAACCGGTAGCTCGTATGCGAAGGTGAGCCATGCGTATCGAAGTCATTCAGTGTACTCATAGCTCTGTCCTCATTGGGAATGGCACAATGTTTCAGCGCAAAAACACTGAAAAAGGAAAGGAGACAGACGCAGGACGTTCCTTGCCGCAGTACGGACAGCAAAGGGGCTTAATCGTGAACCTAATTTCTAAACCAAGAATTGCAGGCCGGCTACAACCGGTAGCTCTTATGTGAAGTTGAGCCATGCGTATCGAAGTCATTCAGTGTACTCGTAACGCTGTCCTCATTGGGAATGGCACAGTGTTTCAGCGCAAAAACACTGAAAGAAGAAAGCAGACAGACGCAGGATGTACCTTGCAGCAGTAGGGCCAGAAAAGGTGCTTAATCATGAACCTAATTTCTTAATCAGGAATTGCAGGCTGGCAACAACCGGTAGCTCGTATGCGAAGGTGAGCCATGCGTATCGAAGTCATTCAGTGTACTCATAGCTCTGTCCTCATTGGGAATGGCACAATGTTTCAGCGCAAAAACACTGAAAAAGGAAAGGAGACAGACGCAGGACGTTCCTTGCCGCAGTACGGACAGCAAAGGGGCTTAATCGTGAACCTAATTTCTAAACCAAGAATTGCAGGCCGGCTACAACCGGTAGCTCTTATGTGAAGTTGAGCCATGCGTATCGAAGTCATTCAGTGTACTCGTAACGCTGTCCTCATTGGGAATGGCACAGTGTTTCAGCGCAAAAACACTGAAAGAAGAAAGGAGACAGACGCAGGATGTTCCTCGCAGCAGTAGGGCCAGAAAAGGTGCTTAATAATGAACCTAACTTCTTAATCAGGAATTGCAGGCTGGCAACAACCGGTAGCTCGTATGCGAAGGTGAGCCATGCGTATCGAAGTCATTCAGTGTACTCATAGCTCTGTCCTCATTGGGAATGGCACAGTGTTTCAGCGCAAAAACACTGAAAGAAGAAAGGAGGCAGACGCAGGACGTTCCTTGCTGCAGTAAGGCCAGCAAAGGTGCTTAATCGTGAACCTAATTTCTAAACCAAGAATTGCAGGCCGGCTACAACCGGTAGCTCTTATGTGAAGTTGAGTCATACGTATGGAAGTCATTCAGTGTACTCGTAACGCTGTCCTCATTGGGAATGGCACAGTGTTTCAGCGCAAAAACACTGAAAGAAGAAAGGAGACAGACGCAGGATGTTCCTTGCAGCAGTAGGGCCAGAAAAGGTGCTTAATCATGAACCTAATTTCTTAATCAGGAATTGCAGGCTGGCTACAACCGGTAGCTCGTATGCGAAGGTGAGCCATGCGTATCGAAGTCATTCAGTGTACTCGTAACGCTGTCCTCATTGGGAATGGCACAGTGTTTCAGCGCAAAAACACTGAAAGAAGAAAGGAGACAGACGCAGGACGTTCCTTGCTGCAGTAAGGCCAGCAAAGGTGCTTAATCGTGAACCTAATTTCTAAACCAAGAATTGCAGGCCGGCTACAACCGGTAGCTCTTATGTGAAGTTGAGCCATGCGTATCGAAGTCATTCAGTGTACTCGTAACGCTGTCCTCATTGGGAATGGCACAGTGTTTCAGCGCAAAAACACTGAAAGAAGAAAGGAGACAGACGCAGGATGTTCCTTGCAGCAGTAGGGCCAGAAAAGGTGCTTAACCATGAACCTAATTTCTTAATCAGGAATTGCAGGCTGGCAACAACCGGTAGCTCGTATGCGAAGGTGAGCCATGCGTATCGAAGTCATTCAGTGTACTCATAGCTCTGTCCTCATTGGGAATGGCACAATGTTTCAGCGCAAAAACACTGAAAAAGGAAAGGAGACAGACGCAGGACGTTCCTTGCCGCAGTACGGACAGCAAAGGGGCTTAATCGTGAACCTAATTTCTAAACCAAGAATTGCAGGCCGGCTACAACCGGTAGCTCTTATGTGAAGTTGAGCCATGCGTATCGAAGTCATTCAGTGTACTCGTAACGCTGTCCTCATTGGGAATGGCACAGTGTTTCAGCGCAAAAACACTGAAAGAAGAAAGCAGACAGACGCAGGATGTTCCTTGCAGCAGTAGGGCCAGAAAAGGTGCTTAATCATGAACCTAATTTCTTAATCAGGAATTGCAGGCTGGCAACAACCGGTAGCTCGTATGCGAAGGTGAGCCATGCGTATCGAAGTCATTCAGTGTACTCATAGCTCTGTCCTCATTGGGAATGGCACAATGTTTCAGCGCAAAAACACTGAAAAAGGAAAGGAGACAGACGCAGGACGTTCCTTGCCGCAGTACGGACAGCAAAGGGGCTTAATCGTGAACCTAATTTCTAAACCAAGAATTGCAGGCCGGCTACAACCGGTAGCTCTTATGTGAAGTTGAGCCATGCGTATCGAAGTCATTCAGTGTACTCGTAACGCTGTCCTCATTGGGAATGGCACAGTGTTTCAGCGCAAAAACACTGAAAGAAGAAAGGAGACAGACGCAGGATGTTCCTTGCAGCAGTAGGGCCAGGAAAGGTGCTTAATAATGAACCTAACTTCTTAATCAGGAATTGCAGGCTGGCAACAACCGGTAGCTCGTATGCGAAGGTGAGCCATGCGTATCGAAGTCATTCAGTGTACTCATAGCTCTGTCCTCATTGGGAATGGCACAATGTTTCAGCGCAAAAACACTGAAAAAGGAAAGGAGACAGACGCAGGACGTTCCTTGCCGCAGTACGGACAGCAAAGGGGCTTAATCGTGAACCTAATTTCTAAACCAAGAATTGCAGGCCGGCTACAACCGGTAGCTCTTATGTGAAGTTGAGCCATGCGTATCGAAGTCATTCAGTGTACTCGTAACGCTGTCCTCATTGGGAATGGCACAGTGTTTCAGCGCAAAAACACTGAAAGAAGAAAGGAGACAGACGCAGGACGTTCCTTGCTGCAGTAAGGCCAGCAAAGGTGCTTAATCGTGAACCTAATTTCTAAACCAAGAATTGCAGGCCGGCTACAACCGGTAGCTCTTATGTGAAGTTGAGCCATGCGTATCGAAGTCATTCAGTGTACTCGTAACGCTGTCCTCATTGGGAATGGCACAGTGTTTCAGCGCAAAAACACTGAAAGAAGAAAGGAGACAGACGCAGGATGTTCCTTGCAGCAGTAGGGCCAGCAAAGGTGCTTAATCGTGAACCTAATTTCTAAACCAAGAATTGCAGGCTGGCTACAACCGGTAGCTCGTATGCGAAGGTGAGCCATGCGTATCGAAGTCATTCAGTGTACTCATAGCTCTGTCCTCATTGGGAATGGCACAATGTTTCAGCGCAAAAACACTGAAAAAGGAAAGGAGACAGACGCAGGACGTTCCTTGCCGCAGTAGGAACAGCAAAGGGGCTTAATCGTGAACCTAATTTCTAAACCAAGAATTGCAGGCCGGCTACAACCGGTAGCTCTTATGTGAAGTTGAGCCATGCGTATCGAAGTCATTCAGTGTACTCGTAACGCTGTCCTCATTGGGAATGGCACAGTGTTTCAGCGCAAAAACACTGAAAGAAGAAAGGAGACAGACGCAGGATGTTCCTTGCAGCAGTAGGGCCAGAAAAAGTGCTTAACCATGAACCTAATTTCTTAATCAGGAATTGCAGGCTGGCAACAACCGGTAGCTCGTATGCGAAGGTGAGCCATGCGTATCGAAGTCATTCAGTGTACTCATAGCTCTGTCCTCATTGGGAATGGCACAATGTTTCAGCGCAAAAACACTGAAAAAGGAAAGGAGACAGACGCAGGACGTTCCTTGCCGCAGTACGGACAGCAAAGGGGCTTAATCGTGAACCTAATTTCTAAACCAAGAATTGCAGGCCGGCTACAACCGGTAGCTCTTATGTGAAGTTGAGCCATGCGTATCGAAGTCATTCAGTGTACTCGTAACGCTGTCCTCATTGGGAATGGCACAGTGTTTCAGCGCAAAAACACTGAAAGAAGAAAGCAGACAGACGCAGGATGTTCCTTGCAGCAGTAGGGCCAGAAAAGGTGCTTAATCATGAACCTAATTTCTTAATCAGGAATTGCAGGCTGGCAACAACCGGTAGCTCGTATGCGAAGGTGAGCCATGCGTATCGAAGTCATTCAGTGTACTCATAGCTCTGTCCTCATTGGGAATGGCACAATGTTTCAGCGCAAAAACACTGAAAAAGGAAAGGAGACAGACGCAGGACGTTCCTTGCCGCAGTACGGACAGCAAAGGGGCTTAATCGTGAACCTAATTTCTAAACCAAGAATTGCAGGCCGGCTACAACCGGTAGCTCTTATGTGAAGTTGAGCCATGCGTATCGAAGTCATTCAGTGTACTCGTAACGCTGTCCTCATTGGGAATGGCACAGTGTTTCAGCGCAAAAACACTGAAAGAAGAAAGGAGACAGACGCAGGATGTTCCTTGCAGCAGTAGGGCCAGAAAAGGTGCTTAATCATGAACCTAATTTCTTAATCAGGAATTGCAGGCTGGCAACAACCGGTAGCTCGTATGCGAAGGTGAGCCATGCGTATCGAAGTCATTCAGTGTACTCATAGCTCTGTCCTCATTGGGAATGGCACAATGTTTCAGCGCAAAAACACTGAAAAAGGAAAGGAGACAGACGCAGGACGTTCCTTGCCGCAGTACGGACAGCAAAGGGGCTTAATCGTGAACCTAATTTCTAAACCAAGAATTGCAGGCCGGCTACAACCGGTAGCTCTTATGTGAAGTTGAGCCATGCGTATCGAAGTCATTCAGTGTACTCGTAACGCTGTCCTCATTGGGAATGGCACAGTGTTTCAGCGCAAAAACACTGAAAGAAGAAAGGAGACAGACGCAGGATGTTCCTTGCAGCAGTAGGGCCAGAAAAGGTGCTTAATCATGAACCTAATTTCTTAATCAGGAATTGCAGGCTGGCTACAACCGGTAGCTCGTATGCGAAGGTGAGCCATGCGTATCGAAGTCATTCAGTGTACTCATAGCTCTGTCCTCATTGGGAATGGCACAATGTTTCAGCGCAAAAACACTGAAAAAGGAAAGGAGACAGACGCAGGACGTTCCTTGCCGCAGTACGGACAGCAAAGGGGCTTAATCGTGAACCTAATTTCTAAACCAAGAATTGCAGGCCGGCTACAACCGGTAGCTCTTATGTGAAGTTGAGCCATGCGTATCGAAGTCATTCAGTGTACTCGTAACGCTGTCCTCATTGGGAATGGCACAGTGTTTCAGCGCAAAAACACTGAAAGAAGAAAGGAGACAGACGCAGGATGTTCCTTGCAGCAGTAGGGCCAGAAAAGGTGCTTAATCATGAACCTAATTTCTTAATCAGGAATTGCAGGCTGGCAACAACCGGTAGCTCGTATGCGAAGGTGAGCCATGCGTATCGAAGTCATTCAGTGTACTCATAGCTCTGTCCTCATTGGGAATGGCACAATGTTTCAGCGCAAAAACACTGAAAAAGGAAAGGAGACAGACGCAGGACGTTCCTTGCCGCAGTACGGACAGCAAAGGGGCTTAATCGTGAACCTAATTTCTAAACCAAGAATTGCAGGCCGGCTACAACCGGTAGCTCTTATGTGAAGTTGAGCCATGCGTATCGAAGTCATTCAGTGTACTCATAGCTCTGTCCTCATTGGGAATGGCACAATGTTTCAGCGCAAAAACACTGAAAAAGGAAAGGAGACAGACGCAGGACGTTCCTTGCCGCAGTACGGACAGCAAAGGGGCTTAATCGTGAACCTAATTTCTAAACCAAGAATTGCAGGCCGGCTACAACCGGTAGCTCTTATGTGAAGTTGAGCCATGCGTATCGAAGTCATTCAGTGTACTCGTAACGCTGTCCTCATTGGGAATGGCACAGTGTTTCAGCGCAAAAACACTGAAAGAAGAAAGGAGACAGACGCAGGATGTTCCTTGCAGCAGTAGGGCCAGAAAAGGTGCTTAATCATGAACCTAATTTCTTAATCAGGAATTGGAGGCTGGCAACAACCGGTAGCTCGTATGCGAAGGTGAGCCATGCGTATCGAAGTCATTCAGTGTACTCATAGCTCTGTCCTGATTGGGAATGGCACAATGTTTCAGCGCAAAAACACTGAAAAAGGAAAGGAGACAGACGCAGGACGTTCCTTGCCGCAGTACGGACAGCAAAGGGGCTTAATCGTGAACCTAATTTCTAAACCAAGAATTGCAGGCCGGCTACAACCGGTAGCTCTTATGTGAAGTTGAGCCATGCGTATCGAAGTCATTCAGTGTACTCGTAACGCTGTCCTCATTGGGAATGGCACAGTGTTTCAGCGCAAAAACACTGAAAGAAGAAAGGAGACAGACGCAGGATGTTCCTTGCAGCAGTAGGGCCAGAAAAGGTGCTTAATCATGAACCTAATTTCTTAATCAGGAATTGCAGGCTGGCAACAACCGGTAGCTCGTATGCGAAGGTGAGCCATGCGTATCGAAGTCATTCAGTGTACTCATAGCTCTGTCCTCATTAGGAATGGCACAATGTTTCAGCGCAAAAACACTGAAAAAGGAAAGGAGACAGACGCAGGACGTTCCTTGCCGCAGTACGGAGAGCAAAGGGGCTTAATCGTGAACCTAATTTCTAAACCAAGAATTGGAGGCCGGCTACAACCGGTAGCTCTTATGTGAAGTTGAGCCATGCGTATCGAAGTCATTCAGTGTACTCGTAACGCTGTCCACATTGGGAATGGCACAATGTTTCAGCGCAAAAACACTGAAAAAGGAAAGGAGACAGACGCAGGACGTTCCTTGCCGCAGTACGGACAGCAAAGGGGCTTAATCGTGAACCTAATTTCTAAACCAAGAATTGCAGGCCGGCTACAACCGGTAGCTCTTATGTGAAGTTGAGCCATGCGTATCGAAGTCATTCAGTGTACTCGTAACGCTGTCCTCATTGGGAATGGCACAGTGTTTCAGCGCAAAAACACTGAAAGAAGAAAGGAGACAGACGCAGGATGTTCCTTGCAGCAGTAGGGCCAGAAAAGGTGCTTAATCATGAACCTAATTTCTTAATCAGGAATTGCAGGCTGGCAACAACCGGTATCTCGTATGCGAAGGTGAGCCATGCGTATCGAAGTCATTCAGTGTACTCATAGCTCTGTCCTCATTAGGAATGGCACAATGTTTCAGCGCAAAAACACTGAAAAAGGAAAGGAGACAGACGCAGGACGTTCCTTGCCGCAGTACGGACAGCAAAGGGGCTTAATCGTGAACCTAATTTCTAAACCAAGAATTGCAGGCCGGCTACAACCGGTAGCTCTTATGTGAAGTTGAGCCATGCGTATCGAAGTCATTCAGTGTACTCGTAACGCTGTCCACATTGGGAATGGTACAGTGTTTCAGCGCAAAAACACTGAAAGAAGAAAGGAGACAGACGCAGGATGTTCCTTGCAGCAGTAGGGCCAGAAAAGGTGCTTAATCATGAACCTAATTTCTTATTTAGGAATTGCAGGCTGGCATCAACCGGTAGCTCGTATGCGAAGGTGAGCCATGCGTATCGAAGTCATTCAGTGTACTCATAGCTCTGTCCTCATTGGGAATGGCACAATGTTTCAGCGCAAAAACACTGAAAAAGGAAAGGAGACAGACGCAGGACGTTCCTTGCCGCAGTACGGACAGCAAAGGGGCTTAATCGTGAACCTAATTTCTAAACCAAGAATTGCAGGCCGGCTACAACCGGTAGCTCGTATGCGAAGGTGAGCCATGCGTATCGAAGTCATTCAGTGTACTCGTAACGCTGTCCTCATTGAGAATGGCACAGTGTTTCAGCGCAAAAACACTGAAAGAAGAAAGGAGGCAGACGCAGGACGTTCCTTGCTGCAGTAAGGCCAGCAAAGGTGCTTAATCGTGAACCTAATTTCTAAACCAAGAATTGCAGGCCGGCTACAACCGGTAGCTCTTATGTGAAGTTGAGCCATGCGTATCGAAGTCATTCAGTGTACTCGTAACGCTGTCCTCATTGGGAATGGCACAGTGTTTCAGCGCAAAAACACTGAAAGAAGAAAGGAGACAGACGCAGGATGTTCCTTGCAGCAGTAGGGCCAGAAAAGGTGCTTAATCATGAACCTAATTTCTTAATCAGGAATTGCAGGCTGGCTACAACCGGTAGCTCGTATGCGAAGGTGAGCCATGCGTATCGAAGTCATTCAGTGTACTCATAGCTCTGTCCTCATTGGGAATGGCACAATGTTTCAGCGCAAAAACACTGAAAAAGGAAAGGAGACAGACGCAGGACGTTCCTTGCCGCAGTACGGACAGCAAAGGGGCTTAATCGTGAACCTAATTTCTAAAGCAAGAATTGCAGGCCGGCTACAACCGGTAGCTCTTATGTGAAGTTGAGCCATGCGTATCGAAGTCATTCAGTGTACTCGTAACGCTGTCCTCATTGGGAATGGCACAGTGTTTCAGCGCAAAAACACTGAAAGAAGAAAGGAGACAGACGCAGGATGTTCCTTGCAGCAGTAGGGCCAGAAAAGGTGCTTAATCATGAACCAAATTTCTTAATCAGGAATTGCAGGCTGGCAACAACCGGTAGCTCGTATGCGAAGGTGAGCCATGCGTATCGAAGTCATTCAGTGTACTCATAGCTCTGTCCTCATTGGGAATGGCACAATGTTTCAGCGCAAAAACACTGAAAAAGGAAAGGAGACAGACGCAGGACGTTCCTTGCCGCAGTACGGACAGCAAAGGGGCTTAATCGCGAACCTAATTTCTAAACCAAGAATTGCAGGCCGGCTACAACCGGTAGCTCTTATGTGAAGTTGAGCCATGCGTATCGAAGTCATTCAGTGTACTCGTAACGCTGTCCTCATTGGGAATGGCACAGTGTTTCAGCGCAAAAACACTGAAAGAAGAAAGGAGACAGAAGCAGGATGTTCCTTGCAGCAGTAGGGCCAGGAAAGGTGCTTAATCATGAACCTAATTTCTTAATCAGGAATTGCAGGCTGGCAACAACCGGTAGCTCGTATGCGAAGGTGAGCCATGCGTATCGAAGTCATTCAGTGTACTCATAGCTCTGTCCTCATTGGGAATGGCACAATGTTTCAGCGCAAAAACACTGAAAAAGGAAAGGAGACAGACGCAGGACGTTCCTTGCCGCAGTACGGACAGCAAAGGGGCTTAATCGTGAACCAAATTTCTAAACCAAGAATTGCAGGCCGGCTACAACCGGTAGCTCTTATGTGAAGTTGAGCCATGCGTATCGAAGTCATTCAGTGTACTCGTAACGCTGTCCTCATTGGGAATGGCACAGTGTTTCAGCGCAAAAACACTGAAAGAAGAAAGGAGACAGACGCAGGATGTTCCTTGCAGCAGTAGGGCCAGAAAAGGTGCTTAATAATGAACCTAACTTCTTAATCAGGAATTGCAGGCTGGCAACAACCGGTAGCTCGTATGCGAAGGTGAGCCATGCGTATCGAAGTCATTCAGTGTACTCATAGCTCTGTCCTCATTGGGAATGGCACAATGTTTCAGCGCAAAAACACTGAAAAAGGAAAGGAGACAGACGCAGGACGTTCCTTGCCGCAGTACGGACAGCAAAGGGGCTTAATCGTGAACCTAATTTCTAAACCAAGAATTGCAGGCCGGCTACAACCGGTAGCTCTTATGTGAAGTTGAGCCATGCGTATCGAAGTCATTCAGTGTACTCGTAACGCTGTCCTCATTGGGAATGGCACAGTGTTTCAGCGCAAAAACACTGAAAGAAGAAAGGAGACAGACGCAGGATGTTCCTTGCAGCAGTAGGGCCAGAAAAGGTGCTTAATCATGAACCTAATTTCTTAATCAGGAATTGCAGGCTGGCAACAACCGGTAGCTCGTATGCGAAGGTGAGCCATGCGTATCGAAGTCATTCAGTGTACTCATAGCTCTGTCCTCATTGGGAATGGCACAATGTTTCAGCGCAAAAACACTGAAAAAGGAAAGGAGACAGACGCAGGACGTTCCTTGCCGCAGTACGGACAGCAAAGGGGCTTAATCGTGAACCTAATTTCTAAACCAAGAATTGCAGGCCGGCTACAACCGGTAGCTCTTATGTGAAGTTGAGCCATGCGTATCGAAGTCATTCAGTGTACTCGTAACGCTGTCCTCATTGGGAATGGCACAGTGTTTCAGCGCAAAAACACTGAAAGAAGAAAGGAGACAGACGCAGGATGTTCCTTGCAGCAGTAGGGCCAGAAAAGGTGCTTAATCATGAACCTAATTTCTTAATCAGGAATTGCAGGCTGGCAACAACCGGTAGCTCGTATGCGAAGGTGAGCCATGCGTATCGAAGTCATTCAGTGTACTCATAGCTCTGTCCTCATTGGGAATGGCACAATGTTTCAGCGCAAAAACACTGAAAAAGGAAAGGAGACAGACGCAGGACGTTCCTTGCCGCAGTACGGACAGCAAAGGGGCTTAATCGTGAACCAAATTTCTAAACCAAGAATTGCAGGCCGGCTACAACCGGTAGCTCTTATGTGAAGTTGAGCCATGCGTATCGAAGTCATTCAGTGTACTCGTAACGCTGTCCTCATTGGGAATGGCACAGTGTTTCAGCGCAAAAACACTGAAAGAAGAAAGGAGACAGACGCAGGATGTTCCTTGCAGCAGTAGGGCCAGAAAAGGTGCTTAATAATGAACCTAACTTCTTAATCAGGAATTGCAGGCTGGCAACAACCGGTAGCTCGTATGCGAAGGTGAGCCATGCGTATCGAAGTCATTCAGTGTACTCATAGCTCTGTCCTCATTGGGAATGGCACAATGTTTCAGCGCAAAAACACTGAAAAAGGAAAGGAGACAGACGCAGGACGTTCCTTGCCGCAGTACGGACAGCAAAGGGGCTTAATCGTGAACCTAATTTCTAAACCAAGAATTGCAGGCCGGCTACAACCGGTAGCTCTTATGTGAAGTTGAGCCATGCGTATCGAAGTCATTCAGTGTACTCGTAACGCTGTCCTCATTGGGAATGGCACAGTGTTTCAGCGCAAAAACACTGAAAGAAGAAAGGAGACAGACGCAGGATGTTCCTTGCAGCAGTAGGGCCAGAAAAGGTGCTTAATCATGAACCTAATTTCTTAATCAGGAATTGCAGGCTGGCAACAGCCGGTAGCTCGTATGCGAAGGTGAGCCATGCGTATCGAAGTCATTCAGTGTACTCATAGCTCTGTCCTCATTGGGAATGGCACAATGTTTCAGCGCAAAAACACTGAAAAAGGAAAGGAGACAGACGCAGGACGTTCCTTACCGCAGTACGGACAGCAAAGGGGCTTAATCGTGAACCTAATTTCTAAACCAAGAATTGCAGGCCGGCTACAACCAGTAGCTCTTATGTGAAGTTGAGCCATGCGTATCGAAGTCATTCAGTGTACTCGTAACGCTGTCCACATTGGGAATGGCACAGTGTTTCAGCGCAAAAACACTGAAAGAAGAAAGGAGACAGACGCAGGATGTTCCTTGCAGCAGTAGGGCCAGAAAAGGTGCTTAATCATGAACCTAATTTCTTATTTAGGAATTGCAGGCTGGCATCAACCGGTAGCTCGTATGCGAAGGTGAGCCATGCGTATCGAAGTCATTCAGTGTACTCATAGCTCTGTCCTCATTGGGAATGGCACAATGTTTCAGCGCAAAAACACTGAAAAAGGAAAGGAGACAGACGCAGGACGTTCCTTGCCGCAGTACGGACAGCAAAGGGGCTTAATCGTGAACCTAATTTCTAAACCAAGAATTGCAGGCCGGCTACAACCGGTAGCTCGTATGCGAAGGTGAGCCATGCGTATCGAAGTCATTCAGTGTACTCGTAACGCTGTCCTCATTGAGAATGGCACAGTGTTTCAGCGCAAAAACACTGAAAGAAGAAAGGAGGCAGACGCAGGACGTTCCTTGCTGCAGTAAGGCCAGCAAAGGTGCTTAATCGTGAACCTAATTTCTAAACCAAGAATTGCAGGCCGGCTACAACCGGTAGCTCTTATGTGAAGTTGAGCCATGCGTATCGAAGTCATTCAGTGTACTCGTAACGCTGTCCTCATTGGGAATTTCACAGTGTTTCAGCGCAAAAACACTGAAAGAAGAAAGGAGACAGACGCAGGATGTTCCTTGCAGCAGTAGGGCCAGAAAAGGTGCTTAATAATGAACCTAACTTCTTAATCAGGAATTGCAGGCTGGCAACAACCGGTAGCTCGTATGCGAAGGTGAGCCATGCGTATCGAAGTCATTCAGTGTACTCATAGCTCTGTCCTCATTGGGAATGGCACAATGTTTCAGCGCAAAAACACTGAAAAAGGAAAGGAGACAGACGCAGGACGTTCCTTGCCGCAGTACGGACAGCAAAGGGGCTTAATCGTGAACCTAATTTCTAAACCAAGAATTGCAGGCCGGCTACAACCGGTAGCTCTTATGTGAAGTTGAGCCATGCGTATCGAAGTCATTCAGTGTACTCGTAACGCTGTCCTCATTGGGAATGGCACAGTGTTTCAGCGCAAAAACACTGAAAGAAGAAAGGAGACAGACGCAGGATGTTCCTTGCAGCAGTAGGGCCAGAAAAGGTGCTTAATCATGAACCTAATTTCTTAATCAGGAATTGCAGGCTGGCAACAACCGGTAGCTCGTATGCGAAGGTGAGCCATGCGTATCGAAGTCATTCAGTGTACTCATAGCTCTGTCCTCATTGGGAATGGCACAATGTTTCAGCGCAAAAACACTGAAAAAGGAAAGGAGACAGACGCAGGACGTTCCTTGCCGCAGTACGGACAGCAAAGGGGCTTAATCGTGAACCTAATTTCTAAACCAAGAATTACAGGCCGGCTACAACCGGTAGCTCTTATGTGAAGTTGAGCCATGCGTATCGAAGTCATTCAGTGTACTCGTAACGCTGTCCTCATTGGGAATGGCACAGTGTTTCAGCGCAAAAACACTGAAAGAAGAAAGGAGACAGACGCAGGATGTTCCTTGCAGCAGTAGGGCCAGAAAAGGTGCTTAATCATGAACCTAATTTCTTAATCAGGAATTGCAGGCTGGCAACAACCGGTAGCTCGTATGCGAAGGTGAGCCATGCGTATCGAAGTCATTCAGTGTACTCATAGCTCTGTCCTCATTGGGAATGGCACAATGTTTCAGCGCAAAAACACTGAAAAAGGAAAGGAGACAGACGCAGGACGTTCCTTGCCGCAGTACGGACAGCAAAGGGGCTTAATCGTGAACCAAATTTCTAAACCAAGAATTGCAGGCCGGCTACAACCGGTAGCTCTTATGTGAAGTTGAGCCATGCGTATCGAAGTCATTCAGTGTACTCGTAACGCTGTCCTCATTGGGAATGGCACAGTGTTTCAGCGCAAAAACACTGAAAGAAGAAAGGAGACAGACGCAGGATGTTCCTTGCAGCAGTAGGGCCAGAAAAGGTGCTTAATAATGAACCTAACTTCTTAATCAGGAATTGCAGGCTGGCAACAACCGGTAGCTCGTATGCGAAGGTGAGCCATGCGTATCGAAGTCATTCAGTGTACTCATAGCTCTGTCCTCATTGGGAATGGCACAATGTTTCAGCGCAAAAACACTGAAAAAGGAAAGGAGACAGACGCAGGACGTTCCTTGCCGCAGTACGGACAGCAAAGGGGCTTAATCGTGAACCTAATTTCTAAACCAAGAATTGCAGGCCGGCTACAACCGGTAGCTCTTATGTGAAGTTGAGCCATGCGTATCGAAGTCATTCAGTGTACTCGTAACGCTGTCCTCATTGGGAATGGCACAGTGTTTCAGCGCAAAAACACTGAAAGAAGAAAGGAGACAGACGCAGGATGTTCCTTGCAGCAGTAGGGCCAGAAAAGGTGCTTAATCATGAACCTAATTTCTTAATCAGGAATTGCAGGCTGGCAACAGCCGGTAGCTCGTATGCGAAGGTGAGCCATGCGTATCGAAGTCATTCAGTGTACTCATAGCTCTGTCCTCATTGGGAATGGCACAATGTTTCAGCGCAAAAACACTGAAAAAGGAAAGGAGACAGACGCAGGACGTTCCTTACCGCAGTACGGACAGCAAAGGGGCTTAATCGTGAACCTAATTTCTAAACCAAGAATTGCAGGCCGGCTACAACCGGTAGCTCTTATGTGAAGTTGAGCCATGCGTATCGAAGTCATTCAGTGTACTCGTAACGCTGTCCACATTGGGAATGGCACAGTGTTTCAGCGCAAAAACACTGAAAGAAGAAAGGAGACAGACGCAGGATGTTCCTTGCAGCAGTAGGGCCAGAAAAGGTGCTTAATCATGAACCTAATTTCTTATTTAGGAATTGCAGGCTGGCATCAACCGGTAGCTCGTATGCGAAGGTGAGCCATGCGTATCGAAGTCATTCAGTGTACTCATAGCTCTGTCCTCATTGGGAATGGCACAATGTTTCAGCGCAAAAACACTGAAAAAGGAAAGGAGACAGACGCAGGACGTTCCTTGCCGCAGTACGGACAGCAAAGGGGCTTAATCGTGAACCTAATTTCTAAACCAAGAATTGCAGGCCGGCTACAACCGGTAGCTCGTATGCGAAGGTGAGCCATGCGTATCGAAGTCATTCAGTGTACTCGTAACGCTGTCCTCATTGAGAATGGCACAGTGTTTCAGCGCAAAAACACTGAAAGAAGAAAGGAGGCAGACGCAGGACGTTCCTTGCTGCAGTAAGGCCAGCAAAGGTGCTTAATCGTGAACCTAATTTCTAAACCAAGAATTGCAGGCCGGCTACAACCGGTAGCTCTTATGTGAAGTTGAGCCATGCGTATCGAAGTCATTCAGTGTACTCGTAACGCTGTCCTCATTGGGAATTTCACAGTGTTTCAGCGCAAAAACACTGAAAGAAGAAAGGAGACAGACGCAGGATGTTCCTTGCAGCAGTAGGGCCAGAAAAGGTGCTTAATCATGAACCTAATTTCTTAATCAGGAATTGCAGGCTGGCTACAACCGGTAGCTCGTATGCGAAGGTGAGCCATGCGTATCGAAGTCATTCAGTGTACTCATAGCTCTGTCCTCATTGGGAATGGCACAATGTTTCAGCGCAAAAACACTGAAAAAGGAAAGGAGACAGACGCAGGACGTTCCTTGCCGCAGTACGGATAGCAAAGGGGCTTAATCGTGAACCTAATTTCTAAACCAAGAATTGCAGGCCGGCTACAACCGGTAGCTCGTATGTGAAGTTGAGCCATGCGTATCGAAGTCATTCAGTGTACTCGTAACGCTGTCCTCATTGGGAATGGCACAATGTTTCAGCGCAAAAACACTGAAAGAAGAAAGGAGACAGACGCAGGATGTTCCTTGCAGCAGTAGGGCCAGAAAAGGTGCTTAATCATGAACCTAATTTCTTAATCAGGAATTGCACGCTGGCTACAACCGGTAGCTCGTATGCGAAGGTGAGCCATGCGTATCGAAGTCATTCAGTGTACTCATAGCTCTGTCCTCATTGGGAATGGCACAATGTTTCAGCGCAAAAACACTGAAAAAGGAAAGGAGACAGACGCAGGACGTTCCTTGCCGCAGTACGGACAGCAAAGGGGCTTAATCGTGAACCTAATTTCTAAACCAAGAATTGCAGGCCGGCTACAACCGGTAGCTCTTATGTGAAGTTGAGCCATGCGTATCGAAGTCATTCAGTGTACTCGTAACGCTGTCTTCATTGGGAATGGCACAGTGTTTCAGCGCAAAAACACTGAAAGAAGAAAGGAGACAGACGCAGGATGTTCCTTGCAGCAGTAGGGCCAGAAAAGGTGCTTAATCATGAACCTAATTTCTTAATCAGGAATTGCAGGCTGGCTACAACCGGTAGCTCGTATGCGAAGGTGAGCCATGCGTATCGAAGTCATTCAGTGTGCTCATAGCTCTGTCCTCATTGGGAATGGCACAATGTTTCAGCGCAAAAACACTGAAAAAGGAAAGGAGACAGACGCAGGACGTTCCTTGCCGCAGTACGGACAGCAAAGGGGCTTAATCGTGAACCTAATTTCTAAACCAAGAATTGCAGGCCGGCTACAACCGGTAGCTCGTATGCGAAGGTGAGCCATGCGTATCGAAGTCATTCAGTGTACTCGTAACGCTGTCCTCATTGGGAATGGCACAGTGTTTCAGCGCAAAAACACTGAAAGAAGAAAGGAGACAGACGCAGGATGTTCCTTGCAGCAGTAGGGCCAGAAAAGGTGCTTAATCATGAACCTAATTTCTTAATCAGGAATTGCAGGCTGGCAACAACCGGTAGCTCGTATGCGAAGGTGAGCCATGCGTATCGAAGTCATTCAGTGTACTCATAGCTCTGTCCTCATTGGGAATGGCACAATGTTTCAGCGCAAAAACACTGAAAAAGGAAAGGAGACAGACGCAGGACGTTCCTTGCCGCAGTACGGACAGCAAAGGGGCTTAATCGTGAACCAAATTTCTAAACCAAGAATTGCAGGCCGGCTACAACCGGTAGCTCTTATGTGAAGTTGAGCCATGCGTATCGAAGTCATTCAGTGTACTCGTAACGCTGTCCTCATTGGGAATGGCACAGTGTTTCAGCGCAAAAACACTGAAAGAAGAAAGGAGACAGACGCAGGATGTTCCTTGCAGCAGTAGGGCCAGAAAAGGTGCTTAATAATGAACCTAACTTCTTAATCAGGAATTGCAGGCTGGCAACAACCGGTAGCTCGTATGCGAAGGTGAGCCATGCGTATCGAAGTCATTCAGTGTACTCATAGCTCTGTCCTCATTGGGAATGGCACAATGTTTCAGCGCAAAAACACTGAAAAAGGAAAGGAGACAGACGCAGGACGTTCCTTGCCGCAGTACGGACAGCAAAGGGGCTTAATCGTGAACCTAATTTCTAAACCAAGAATTGCAGGCCGGCTACAACCGGTAGCTCTTATGTGAAGTTGAGCCATGCGTATCGAAGTCATTCAGTGTACTCGTAACGCTGTCCTCATTGGGAATGGCACAGTGTTTCAGCGCAAAAACACTGAAAGAAGAAAGGAGACAGACGCAGGATGTTCCTTGCAGCAGTAGGGCCAGAAAAGGTGCTTAATCATGAACCTAATTTCTTAATCAGGAATTGCAGGCTGGCAACAACCGGTAGCTCGTATGCGAAGGTGAGCAATGCGTATCGAAGTCATTCAGTGTACTCATAGCTCTGTCCTCATTGGGAATGGCA